>NC_053490.1:36665156-37865156 GCF_905171775.1 Rana temporaria
ACCACCAAAAGAAAGAAAGCTCTATTTGAGGAGGAAATATGACATTATTTTGCTTTGGTACAGCGTTGCATGGCCACGCAATTGTCAGTTAAAAAGACGCAGTGCCGTATTGCAAAAAATGGCCCGTCAGGAAGGGGGCAAATCCTTCCGGGGGTGAAGTGGTCAAAGGTTTTTTTTTTTAATTTTGTTTTTTAAAAGCAGGTTATACTTAACTGCTGTGTAATGGTTTTGCACAGAGCAGCACCATTCCGCTTCTTTCTGGGTCCCACACTGACACTCTTAGATCCTCCCGCTTGACCAGTGCCCCCAATAGCAAGCCACTTGCTATGGGGGCACTTTTGCGTGCTTGCTCCTGAACCCCTCTCTATGCGTCCATAAGACACATAGCCACGGCTTGGATCCACCCTCTGCTCGCTCTTTATTGTCTCACTGGCTGTGACTGACAGCAGTGGGAGTCAATGGCTCCCACTGCTGTGTCTCAGCCAATGAGGAGAGAGAGACCTGGGACAGCCAAGGTTTCTGTGCACATCACTGGATCGAGAGGGGGCTCAGGTAAGCAGCAAACAAGCCATAGAATGCATGAAGGTAAAAATTCTTAGGGCTCTTTCACACGGGCAGCCCGTTCAGGTCCGCCTGCCAGTTTTTTAGGTGGACCTGAATGGGCTCTCCGTGCTCCTCTATGGAGCCGCGGATGTCAGCGGTGACATGCCCGCTGACATCCGACCTGCTTCGATCCGCCAAAGTGTGACGGAGGAAAAACCTACTTTTCCATTCGTCTGGCGGACCGGGTGAACACTGACACACGGTCCGTGTTCATCCAATCACCCCATAGGGGAGAGCGGAGAAAAGACAGGGCGGTCCCTGCACTGGGGACAGGGGCGTTTAAATTTTTTTTTTTACTTATTTATTTTGTAATAGGAATAGTGTGTAAACATCCCTTGTAATAGAAATAGTGTGCGACAGGTCCAGGCTGGAAAGCATGAGATCGTGAAAAAAATTCAGAGCTAATGCTTACTAGCCGCAATTGCGGCTTTGTTAACTTACGGGTACCCGGGCACGACGTCATCACATCGCGCCCAGGCGGACGACTGTCAGAGATGACTGGTGACCATCTGGTCACCAGTCATCTCTATGCTTCCTATCCGGCACACGACAATCCTTTCTCCGGGCCCCCGATGGCACGAGGGAGCCTGGAGAAGCAGCGGATGGCGCGGCGGGAGGGGGATGTCCCCTCCCGCCGCCTATAAGAACGATCAAGTGGTGGGACCGCCGCTATGATAGTTCTTATGGTGCGCAGGATCACCGCCGGAACAAAATGATATCTGAGTGATGCCTCTAGCTGCATCATTCAGACATCACCGCACAAAGTCCAGGACGTCATATGACGTCCACCCAGGATAAGAGATCCCCTTTGTGCACGTCATATGACGGTGTGCAGTATTGAAGTGGTTAAAGCGGTAGTTCACCCTCATTTCCATCATTAGACCATTAAATTCGGCATCGTAGCGCGAGCTACGGTATGCCGGTCTTAAATTTTTAATCCCCGTACTCACTGTGGTATCGCTGATTGAAGAAATCGACTCCCGCGGGGAATGGGCGTGCCTATGGAGAGGGAGGATGATTGACGGCCGGCTCTGGCACGTCACGCTCCCCGAAGACAGCCGGAGTAGGTCTCGGCTATTCACGACGCCTGCGCACAGGCTATGCGCAGGCGCCGTGAATAGCCAAGCCTATTTCGGCTATTTCCGGAGAAGCGTGACGTGCCAGGGCCGGCCGTCAATCACCTTCTCTCACCATAGGAACGCCCATTCCCCGGATTCTTCAATCAGCGATACCGCAGTGAGTACGGGCATAAAAAATGTAAGACCGGCATACCGTAGCTCGCGCTACGATGCCGAATTTAATGGTCTAATAAAAAAAAACTTTTTTTTTTTTTTAACAGGGCGAACCCCCGCTTTAAGGTATTTTTCAATTCTAAATACATTTTATTTTTTGGATAGATTGATGTGTGCTTTTTTGAAGCCTTCTGCATCTCAGACAGACATCCCTTCACTTCCTTTCCTGTAGACTCAGAGAGCGGATATCTTTTCGTGAGGGAAAGCTCCTCTTGGACCCCTTTCACACTGGGGTCGTTTTTCCGGTGCTTTTGGGCTAAAAATAGTGCCTGAAAAAACAGCTTCCCTGTAGTCTCAGTGTGAAAGCCCCAAGCATGTTTTAGGCTACTTTCACATTGGGGTGGGGGTGCATTAGCGGTAAAAAGGCATGTTGACAAGGGGAGTGTAGAGGAGGGACTCCACCCAGAGCTGTGTGTTAGTGGGCGTCCTGACACTCCTGCTCGCCCCCTCCCCCTCAGGAGGCATTCTCCACACCAGGGAGAAAGCCTCGCATTACGGTGTGTAGTTTGCTGAAAGAAGAACAGGAAGTGAGGATTTCTCAGAAGAAATAAGGACATTTAAAAGCAAAATGGAAGGATGAGGCAAGTGAAGGAGGACTGCACTAAGGTAAAGGAAGCTATTTAAGGGAAAAAATAAAAATAAAATTACCTTTACAACCCCTTTAAGCGCTGCGCAAACTATTGGCACTTTATAAATCCTGTATAATTATAGATGTCAGTTTTTTATCCAACAGATGGATGAAAAAAGACAAAAGGTCCGCATCTAGTGGCGGCCTCTCAGTTCATCTAGTGGACAGAATGCAGTAATTTCCTGATTCACTCTTTATGAATGGAAGACATTCAGATACTGTGTGTGTGGCCTAACACTTCATTTTACTCCATTGGCAAAAGACAGTTTTACTAGACGAATATCCCTGCAAATGTTTTATCACATATCATGCCAATATGATGGTCACAACATTGTGGCGTTACCTCATTGCCATACACCATGAGGTGGTGAGTTGTAATCAAAGACTTGAAGACCACCACCCAGCTGCTGTTGGTCGTTCGTTCAAATAAGGTGTCTGCCAGTTGTGGGATGTTTACATTCATCTCATTTGTGCACTGGATCAAATCTGAAAAACAGCAACGCAGAAGTTGTAAAATGTGAGACTCGGAAATAAATCGTCTACCACACTCATCCATTTATTTCTTGATAAAATAATTCCACCCAAAACAGAGATTTCACGATTGTGTTATTCCTGACAATTCTAGACACGTGATGCCTTCTAACTCTGAGCAATCCAGTGGCGAGAAATTCCAATATTGTTTACCAGTTGTGGCAAAACGGCACGACAATTACAAAAGTTTATGGAATTCAAGTCTGGATCTAACTAAAGCCAATACATGATTCTCCTTTCATCAGAGCCAATTCCCCCATCCACACATTGTGCTCATCTATTCTGCAAGCAGGGAACCTTTCTGGCAGAATACAATGATCAGAGTTGCAAGCTATAGTCTGCTGAACTGATCGTACAGAGGAAAAAAAATAACAGATCAACTTGGAGTACAACCAGCCCATACACTGATCAAAATTGGGAGGCTCCCTACTGAACTGCCCACATTTGAATCCATGTACGGCCTGCTTAAGCTCAAAACTGCTCCCACCCCCTTCAAACTCCTACTCAAAAAACCCTGTAGATTAGAGCATGGGTGCACAACCTGTGGCCCTCCAGCTGTTGTGGAACTACAAGTCCCATGGGGCATTGCAGGGCTGACAGTTACAAGCAAGACTCCCACAGGCAGAGGCATGATGGGACTTGTAGTTTCGCAACAGCTGGAAGGCCACAGGTTGAGCAGCCAAGCTGTAGAGTGGTCTTTAAAGTGTGTGGGCTAGATGGGGCCCTGCTCCTCCCCACCGACACCAACGAGGGGGCCCTGCTCCTCCCCACCGACACCAACGAGGGGGCCCTGCTCCTCCCCACCGACACCAACGAGGGGGCCCTGCTCCTCCCCACCGACACCAACGAGGGGTCCCTGCTCCTCCCCACCGACACCAACGAGGGGGCCCTGCTCCTCCCCACCGACACCAACGAGGGGGCCCTGCTCCTCCCCACCGACACCAACGAGGGGTCCCTGCTCCTCCCCACCGAGGGGGCCCTGCTCCTCCCCACCGACACCAACGAGGGGGCCCTGCTCCTCCCCACCGACACCAACGAGGGGGCCCTGCTCCTCCCCACCGACACCAACGAGGGGTCCCTGCTCCTCCCCACCGAGGGGGCCCTGCTCCTCCCCACCGACACCGACGAGGGGGCCCTGCTCCTCCCCACCGACACCGACGAGGGGGCCCTGCTCCTCCCCACCGACACCGACGAGGGGGCCCTGCTCCTCCCCACCAAAGATGGAGCACCATTCCTCCACCTACTGATCACAGGCACTGTTTACTCACTAACCGCCAAGACCAGGGCATTTTCTACTCCCACCGATAAAGTCCAGACCTCTCAAAAATCTGAAGAAAAATCAACTGGACCATTTTTGGGAAAGTTTGGACCCCCCTCTGAACTATTGTGTTCCGACATGGGGGTCAGTGCCATCAACCGTTGGATGAGAACGCCGATTGGGTGCAGATTGACAATTTCTTTTTCGGAACCTGTACGTTCAGTCGACTTCTCTTGAACCGGCTGCCATATGCACGGGCCTAATGTCGGCCTGTTTTTATTAAAATGGACAATATCGTCCGATATTCAGCCCCTGTGCTTTAGGGTCACCATACATAATTATCATACAATCAACATTAGATTTTCCAAAAGTACATAATGGAGTGCCTACCTAATCTATCCAATCAGGGAGGCCCTTGAAATGTTGGTAGATTCAAACTAGATTGTACGGTCAGACCAACATGTGCGGCAAGCTTTGAGTCATACAATATTTTTTATTTTTTTTTACATAAAAACGAAATTTTTTACATTTTCCAACCTATTACACTTACGTGCCCCATTCCCATACTTGCGTTACACCACATACAAGAAGATACAATATGTTCCAAACCGGCACAAATCTGGTGTGGGAACAACGGACAGGACCACAGAAAGCCTTCAGCATGCACAGGTCCACATAATATGTGAGGTCACCCTCGTTCACCGTGTGATCTGCTTTACATGGGGTGAGTGGCGGAGAGTACGAAAGTCAGATCCTATTAGGACCGCTTATATAAAATAACCCATACAGGTATTTTGCTGCATGATCTTCAGATTAAACAATGGGCTGAAGACACGATAGGCAAGCAGCTGGTCTTCACTGCAGAGATCTCATTCTCACGCATGTAATTCAATATGTAGGACGGCTGAAAAGTGCTGTCAGCAACCACCCACCTCCACACACAATTTTTCATTACATCCAGTGGAGACGGGGTGTATTCAATACAATATGAATAGCGGCACTATTAGCCTGCAATTATTTTTCATATTTTTAAAGCCGTCGCAACAAAGGTTGCACGCGAGTGCGTTTATTACCTAAAAGGTTTATTACAAAAAATAAATAAATCCATACCTTATGAAAAAAGAAAAAAGGGAGATAAATGCCAAGTTTATTACTAACCTGTATAGACGATAGTGTCCACCCCCCCATCATACACTGAACATTCTGCAAATCCCAAAGTAACCTAGCAGACCTCTGGCCCCACTTAGCAGGTTTTCAACAGAATATCTATGTCAAAGGAAAAAGTAATAAACAGGCCACAGAGGTGCCCCTCTCACATACAGAGAACAGAGGCAGCCATCAATAGACAATCATGTATTGATAAGAGGTAAAGCATGGATGCTTCTCGGTGTCCTCATTCAGCATGGCGGGCACAGGTGTGCAGAATCGCTTCTATTCATTCACAGAACATGAAAACCATTAGAAAAGAGGCTTTTTATAAAGCTAATAACTTTCAAGGAGCATTTTCTGCCGTCTAAAGGCTCGTTTACACTTACAAGTGGGGAGCAGCAAGAATATGTAGTCGAGTCCTCAATCCGATCCACGCGAAAAAGTGTTTCTAAACCCAGGACTCTGCATTCACTATATCTGGTCTCCCACAGTACACAGAACGGGGAAATGCAATAATTTGAGTAAATAGAGTAAAGGGGGGGGGGGGGGAGTATTTGATCCCCTGCTGATTTTGTACGTTTGCCCACTGACAAAGAAATGATCAGTCTATAATTTTATTATAACAGTGAGTGCCTTTACATGTGCTTTGAGCCGGGGGACCTTGCTGGTGTGGCAGGATTTTAGTCCTTCAGGACGTAGTGTGTTACCAATTGTTTTCTTGGTGACTGTGGTCCCAGCTGCCTTAAGATCGACAAGATTCTCCTATGTAGTTCTGGGCTGATTCCTCACCATTCTCATGATCATTAAAACTCCATGAGGTGAGATCTTGCATGGAGTCCCAGATCGAGGGAGATACCGTATTTATCGGCGTATAACACGCACCCCAATTTTAAGAGGGGAGTTTAAGGAAAAAATGTTTTCTCAGCACCCTTTACAGTACAAGCCTCACCCATGCAGTACACATCCCCACCATCCAGTATACAGCCCCCCCATCCAGTATACAGCCCCCCCATCCAGTATACAGCCCCCCCCCCAGTATACAGCCCCCCCCCCAGTATACAGCCCCCCCCCCAGTATACAGCCCCCCTCCCCAGTATACAGCCCCCCTCCCCAGTATACAGCCCCCCCTCCCCAGTATACAGCCCCCCTCCCCAGTATACAGCCCCCCTCCCCAGTATACAGCCCCCCTCCCCAGTATACAGCCCCCCTCCCCAGTATACAGCCCTCATCCATCCCCCATCCAGTACACAGCCACCCCCCCCCCCCAGTATACAGCCCCCATCCAGTACAAAGCCGCCACCCCCCCCCCCCCCCATACATTATACATTCCCCAGTATAAAATCCCCCCATCCAGTACACCCCCCCCCCCGGACTCGCAGGAGACCCCCAGTCTCCTGGGACAGTGCTGCCAGCATTCTCTACATTTAAGTAAAAAAAAATCACTGTCAGCCCCTTCCGCACTGCTCCTCCTGTGTCCCCTATTGCAAAAACGAAGCTTCCATTTACCTCAATAGCTCCGTTTTTTTTTTTTTTTCACTGATCTGGTCACATGACTTCTCTCCTCTGATGGGCATGTGACTGCTCTCCTCCAATCAAAGCTACACTCAGAGGAGGAGGAGGAGAGCAGCCTGAAAAAACGGAGCTATATTGACATTTACAAGCTTCGTTTTACAATGACACTGACAGAGGAAGGGGGTGGCAAGTGACTTTTTTTCTATGCAGAGAGTGCTGTTCCGGGGCCAGGTCCCAAGCCCCGCCCCCTGCTGGTAGAACATGATATCGGCGTATAACGCGCAGGCACCGTTTACCCTCTGTTTTCAGAGGAAAAAAGTGCGCGTTATACGCAGATAAATAAGGTAGTTATTTTGTGTTTCTTCCATTTGTGAATAATCGCACCAACTGTTGTCACCCTCTCACCAAGTTGCTTGGCGATGGTCTTGTAGCCCATTCCAGCCTTGTGTAGGTCTACAATCTTGTCCTTGACATCCTTGAACAGCCCTTTGGTCTTGGCCATGGTGGAGAAATTGGAATCTGATTGATTGCTTCTGTGGACAGGAGTCTTTTATACAGGCAACAAGCTGAGATTAAGAGCATTCCCTTAGGCTGGGTTCACACTACTACACTACTTTCATCCTACTTTGCTCTGTGTTCAATGTTTCCCTATGAGAGCGTCTTGTAGCGTCCTACACAAGTCGGTCCGACTTTGAAAATGCTCCCTGTACTACTTTTGGTCCTACATTGATCCTACTTCAGGCCCATTGAATATCATTGAAGTCGGACCAAAGTAGTATCCTGTTCATGAAAGTAGGATGGATGTAGGACCAATGTAGGATAAATGTAGGACCAATGTAGCAGAGCAAAGTAGGATGAAAGTAGTGTAGTAGTGTGAACCCAGCCTTAGAGAGTGCTCTTAATCTCAGCTTGTTACCTGTATAGAAGACACATGGGAGCCAAACTCTTGCCAACTGATAGGGAATTAAATACTCAAAATAATCAATTTATAACTTTTTTAAAATGCATTTTTTCTGGATTATTTTGTTCTTCTGTCTCTCACTGTTAAAATAAGCCTACCATTAAAATTACAGACTGATCATTGGTCAGTGGGCAAACGTACAAAATCGCAAATGCTCTTTTCCCCTCACTGTATAGATTGCTAAATAGTTTTCTCATCAGCAGTATATAACAGTCTTGTGACTTTTATCAGTGTCTGGTTTAAGCTTGTAGGAGAAGTTTTCATTCTCCTCTGTTCTATGAGGCTGCAGGTCCCCTGACCCTCTGTCTGGACAGTCCTGATCACATACACTGGGGCTGAACGCTGTACCAAGTGAGACTTGCATTCAGGAAAGAACGCCCAGAATGCAGCAATCACATGATCAGCAATGCATGCTACACACTACTTGAATAAGATCAGAATTTAAAGTATTTTTCTGATTGCAGTGAAACTTGCTGCCACCTTCCTGACTTTGTAGAATTACCACGCTGGTATGTGAGCCGACAAATAAAATCAAACACAGCTCTGCTTATTAATTCAGCTTCTCCATTTTATTCCCCGTCCTCATTCATTTTTAGTAAACACGAGCAATGTTTGCCAAACTCAACCCAAGGCATCTTCAACGGAAGCGACCGCTGCCAAAATTCCGACATTAGTGGCAGGAAAGCATCTGCTCCCAGAGAAAAATACACATGTGTGCGAGACTTTGTAAAAGCTTTGTGGAGTGAGATCTGGGAACTGGCCATGAATACAAGGAGAAGGTACAGATCTGGGAACTGGCCATGAATACAGGGAGAAGGTACAGATCTGGGAACTGGTCATGAATACGAGAAGGTACAGATCTGGGAACTGGTCATGAATACGAGAAGGTACAGATCTGGGAACTGGCCATGAATACAAGGAGAAGGTACAGATCTGGGAACTGGTCATGAATACGAGAAGGTACAGATCTGGGAACTGGTCATGAATACAAGGAGAAGGTACAGATCTGGGATCTGGCCATGAATACAGGGAGAAGGTACAGATCTGGGAACTGGTCATGAATACAAGGAGAAGGTACAGATCTGGGAACTGGTCATGAATACAAGGAGAAGGTACAGATCTGGGAACTGGTCAGGAATACAAGGAGAAGGTACAGATCTGGGAACTGGTCAGGAATACAGGGAGAAGGTAGAGAACTGGGAACTGGTCATGAATACAGGGAGAAAGTACAGATCTGGGAACTGGCCACAAATACAGGGAGAAGGTAGAGAACTGGGAACTGGCCACAAATACAGGGAGAAGGTACAGATCTGGGAACTGGCCATGAATACAGGGAGAAGGTACAGATCTGGGAACTGACCATGAAGACAGGGAGAAGGTACAGATCTGGGAACTGGCCATGAATACAGGGAGAAGGTACAGATCTGGGAACTGGCCATGAATACAGGGAGAAGGTACAGATCTGGGAACTGACCATGAATACAGGGAGAAGGTACAGATCTGGGAACTGGCCATGAATACAGGGAGAAGGTACAGATCTGGGAACTGGCCATGAATACAGGGAGAAGGTACAGATCTGGGAACTGGCCATGAATACAGGGAGAAGGTACAGATCTGGGAACTGGCCATGAATACAGGGAGAGGGTACAGATCTTGAATCTGGCCATGAATACAGGGAGAAGGTACAGATCTGGGAACTGGTCATGAATACAGGGAGAAGGTACACAACGGTTCATAGATCTGACCCATCTCTAGGGAGAACTCTACACAATC
The DNA here is from genome assembly GCF_905171775.1 of Rana temporaria. Taxonomy (NCBI): domain Eukaryota; kingdom Metazoa; phylum Chordata; class Amphibia; order Anura; family Ranidae; genus Rana; species Rana temporaria. Next base: position 36,674,864 of record NC_053490.1, read on the forward strand.
AAACAAAGTCAGAACAGAAGACTTCTATAAAAAGGGTATTCACCAATTCTCACCATTGAGAACAAAAGTGTATCCTGACAATAGTAGTCTGGTCCTACATATGACATCAGCCCGTATATACCTTCTGACCTACCTTACAATAGCGTTGCCCTCAGAAGAGCAATCGTGTTCGGATCACTTTTTAGAGAGCATCTGACAAGGCAGTGAGACGCTGTATCGCCACTTCACTGCCCATTTTACAGAACACGTAAACCCAACATTTTCTATTCCCGATATGTGCCCGTTGTACCATGTACTTCAAAGTTTACAACCCCTAGTTCTGACCTGGTGCCTGGGCTGCCACCCAAATGCTCCCCATTCTCCTCGCCAAGTATCCAGGGCTCCGCTTATCCTTCTGAAGGCCCAGGAGCGGCATTGCTGGTGCTGCCAGGTGGAGGGGGAAAGGAGGAGAGCAGACAAACTTCTGCTCTCCTACCTTTCTATTTGTGGACCCAGAAGTGACGTCATTTCCAGGCCCCCATTGACAGTTGCCCCGACAAGAATGTAATGCAGTGCGATGTGCATTTAATTCCTTACAGTGGAGCACAGGGGAGACAGTCTCAAAGACAACCGGTCACCCCAAAAAGGTTAAGAAATTTTTTTTTAATTGTAAATAATTTAAGTTACATCCAAGCACAAAAATGTTTTACCTTTCACTTATTTTCCAATTTTTTATTTACAAAAAGAAAGCATCCAAAAAACTGCTTCAATACAGAAACATCAGTAATATCTCACAAAAAGAAAAAATCACAGTCAAACATTTAGTTGAATGGGTCTTGTTTAGCGGGTGGTACTGCCCACGGATCACAACATTTCTGCCACATCGCAATGCAAAGTGCGGCACTCGCAGCATACTGTATGCACTCCCCTCTGCTGCCTTTACAGCATTAGGGGGCGCGGTTAGGAAGGTGGTAACAGCCGCACTCGCAAACAAAGCTAAATTCCAGGTTTTTTCTCCTACATATGTATTTACAGGCAGACCAAGCTGTCCAAAAAAAAAAGAACAGCAACAGAACGGGATAAAATATAACCCTTCCAGGAGTGACTGAGCAGTTGGAGCAAGGTTTATTTATAGAAAGAAAGAAAAAACACATTTAGACCTTTATACTCGTGCATGCAAGCTCAGCGTAATTCCCCAAACGTGACACTTCCGAGTTTGGTGACGCACAAGCAATCAATGCACCCGAACCTCAACTAATATGGAGACACAAGAACGCAAACACTGATTACTATGTGGAGCAATACAGAAGATTTGTTTGGTGCTGAACAAAAATACAACTTGAAAGGACATCTATAGAAAATCAGGAACGGGATGTTAATCTATTATAGACTGATTTATATATTGTCTGGTTTCTACAACAAGCATTTAACTTGGAAAGCCAACACAGTGGTGGGCATTATTGCCCAGCTACCGCCACATTCATGCATACCTTGCGTGTGCTGCGAGAACTCGGCCCCACCCCCGGCACAGCGACTACGCTCTCCTCGACCGCTCCTGATCACTGTTAATCAGGTGGCGGTGTGGGCTTCCGATCACATGATCCCTGATGGCCAATTGCAGCGATTACCAGGACCAGGAAAGCCCATGCACGCCTCTAGCGTTCTGAAGTTTTAAAGGGCCAGCTCCCACGGGCTGGATAGAGTTTGTGTTATAGCCATTCGATAAATGTAAAACAATACCTGCAAGAAAATACAATAAAATAAGAAAAAATAAAAAGCAGCCGAAAATGTTTATCAACAACATTGCTCAGTGCTGAAAGACAGATAAAAAAGAAACACTATCTTTTTGTTTATACATTTACAGATCAAAAAGGGATGAACTTTGGTCTGCAAATGAAGTCAGTTTAAGGCTGGGTTCACACTAGTGCGATGCGGGAACCCTGCGAATCCACTGCGGGTTGCCACATTGCACGGCCGTTCACACGGCCCTATGCGAATTGCTGGGGAGTGTCATATAACATTAACGACACCCCCATATCTCACTGCGAATTGACAGTTCGGACATGAATCAGACTGCATGGGTGTGAACACCCAATGCGATCCGATTCTGGTGCGGGCCAAAAAAAAGGGTCCTGTGCGCGTTTGGTCCAAATGCAGTGCGATATCAGCCATACTATCTTTATGGCTGAAATCGTATTGCACGGACATCGCATGTGATTTGCACATGCGATATCACACAGCGCACCAATGTGAACTCAGCCAGCGGAGGTTCACCCTAAAAATTTTTTTTTATGTACCCTCCCATCCAGCATACTTGCGTCAGCTATAGTATGTTTTTTTTTTTCGCCGCTGTATTTACCGTTTAATCGCTCAGTTTCGTTTCAGACTCCGGCGGGGAAATAGGCGTTCCTATGAAGAGGGGAACATGATTGACGCGCGTCACGCGTTCCGAAAATAGCCGAAATAGGACTCGGATATATACGGCACCTGCGCAGTCAGCTCCTAGTCTGTGCGCAGGCGCCGTATAGCGGCGTGAAGAGCCGAGTCCTACTCCGGCTATTTTCGGAACGCGTGACGCGCCATAGCCGGACGTCAATCATGTTCCCCTCTTCATAGGAACGCCTACTCCCCGCGGGAGTCTGAAACGAAACTAATGGATTAAACGGTAAATACAGCGCAAAAAAAAAACAAACATACTATAGCTGACGCAAGTATGCTGGATGGGATGGTACATAGATGTTTTTTAGGGTCAACCTCCGCTTTGTCAACTTTGTCAAGTTAAAAAAAAAATGTTTTGGGATTTTTATTAAATTATTCTTCAGTTTAACCCATTAATTTTTTATTTACTCTAACCTGCCTTATTAACGCCGTATTCTCCTCCAATTATTATTTTCATGCTGATTTTTTATTATTTACTTTTATTTTATATTGTCATCAATAATTTATATTTTGTTTATTAATATTTTTACATTTTTACTACATTGTATATCCCCGTATGTTGTGTTGTTACATTATTTTTCATTACATTTCTTTCAATTTGATTGAAGCAGCGATTATTATTATTTCTTATTTTATTGCCATCTTGTTTGATAACCCAAATGTTCAGGGGTCGTAAATCTTTAAAATAACGTTATTCAGAATCGTGATCTCTAAGCAATAAATTAAAAAAAAAAAAAATTTTAAATTTGGATTCTCATGCTCATGTTATCCAGAATCCTGCAAGCAGATCTGAACAGCAAAATATTTCCACCGGTCAGTAAGCAGGAAAGAATCTGCGTTGCCACAAATGTGCCAGCCAGAAACGCTATTGTCTTGCATACAAAATGAACCCATACTGACACAAAAAAAAGTTACTACTTCACTTTAAATAGTGTACATTAGTAAATATTTACCGTATATACTCGAATATAAGGCGAGGCACCTAATTTTACCACAAAAAAAATAAAAAAAATAAAAATATGGGAAAACGCAATGACTCGAGTATAAGCCTAGGGTGTCCATCTGCATGCCTCACTGTGCCCATGACTAGACTGACGTTTAACATGGGAGTCTATGGAATGTGTGCCCGGATTTGAAGAATTAGTGCTCCCCAGACAACAAACGTGAGTGTGGCTACATGTGTGCCAAATTTGGAGTCCAGGGAAACTACGACAGTCTGGTACCGGGTCCCCAAAGTCCGGGAGATCAGGCACAAAAAGGTGACTGAAGTATAAGCCGAGGGGGGCATTTTCAGCACACACAAAAAAAAAAAATGTGCTGAAAAACTCGGCTTATACGGTATTTTGGCGTAATTCTACATTTGTAATAAGACTGCTATCATTTTCTGGGGGCAGACTAGGAATATGGCAGTAAAAATGCTGATGTGATGGGATGCAATGATCTAATACTACGATACGGAACAGGAGGCGCTGATTCAGCTTCATTAAATGCGGGCGAATAAGGTTTCATTGGAGAACCTTCCTACTAATCGCATGTCGGTCAGGAGATAGCGAGACCTGGCAAAGAAAGACAAAACGAGTGCAGCAGCTTGGTAGATCTTAAAGTAGAAGTTCACCCAAATCCTGAATCTATTGGGAACCACATTCTAAACCCAACCTATGTAGCCCTTTAAAACAAAAATCAATATACAGTGAAAACTTGGATTGTGAGTAACGCGTTTAACAAGCGGTTCGCAATACGGGCATTTTTTATTTTATTTTAAATCCTGACTCACATACTAGCCGATTATGAAATACTTACCTTGGAACGAGGTGAGAGGAACTTACCTGGTCTATGCTGAGGGAGACGTCAGCCTTCCTCTGCGTGTATTCCGGGTATCGCCGCTCCAGCGCTGTGATTGGCTGGAGCGGGGAAGTCGTCACTCCCGTGCATGCGCGCGGGAGACTTCTCTCCGGCAAGGTCTGGCGGCTGCCGGCCCTTTAGCCGAGGATCCCCGCTGCGCATGTGCCACTGTGGTGTAGTGAGTAGCACTTTCGCCTAGCAGCAAAAGGTTCGCTGGTTCGAATCCCAACCACGACACCATCTGCCTGGAGTTTGCATGTTCTCCCTGTGTCTGCGTGGGTTTCCTCCGGGTACTCCGGTTTCCTCCCACACTCCAAAGACATGCTGGTAGGTAAATTGGATCTCGTCCAAATTGGCCCAGTATATATGTATGTATGACTGTGTCCGAAGCGTGTCATGATCCTACGGGGTAAAAATGACCGCACCAGCCGAGCAGATTCTAGCTGGAAAAAGCGCCCAGCGGCGATTCAGTTCGCATGCGTTGCGCTATAAAAGTCATTCATTCATTCATTGCGGGGGGAATATCTCCTAAACCGTACAGGTTTAGGAGATATTCTTTATACCTACAGGTAAGCCTTATTATAGGCTTACCTGTAGGTTAAAGTGGTAGTACAGAGTTAACTACCACTTTAAGGGCCAGTACACACCACATGCAGTCCAGTGCGTTTTTGTTCTGCATTAAAAAAAAAACACGCATGGACATTAGGTTATATGGTTTTCAGTTGCGTAGTTCACACCAGTGCTTACAGTTTGTGCAATTTTAGAAAAAATTAGAACACGCTGTATTTTTCCCTGCATTGGAACGCTGTAAAATGTATCAAAAATGCACTGGAACGCACATGTCCCTATGTAAAGTTAGGAAAAAAGTGTGTGTGTGGGGGGGGGGGGGGGGGGTGGGGCACTGGACTGTTTTTCTAAACGAGATGCTAGTTTGACATTTATTCTCCTATGTGTGTGGACCCATTAAAAGCAATGGGCTGCATTCAGATATGAAACGTGGCATTTTTGATGCCTGTATGAAAGAGCCCTAATGGAATGTGAACTGACATACCCAAGTCTGTCATTGCTGGTGTGTCTTGTATGACTTGATTACTTATTCTGAGTCACTGACCACGGAATGACAGTTCAGACTTCACCTGGACCTTCATGATGTGCAGACGTGTTCCAAGTCAGTGACTCAAAGTATGGAAACCATTGTATCAGCATGAGACTTATCAGCCATAAACCCAGTATTTTTTTTTCTTCAGCTGGAGATTCTCGCACATATAAGTGATCCAAGCACCTGATTAGACCCTGGATTGCTTTTAGAAACAGCAGAAGTAGCTGTCCACTGCAACAGGAGAGGTGCGAGGGCCACATGAAATGGTCTGGAGGGCCAGATTCGGCCTGTGGGCCATGTGTTTGACACCTGTGCCCTAGAGCAGTGTTCCCCAACCCCCAGGCCGCGGACCGGTCCGTGGATCAAAAAATGTATGTATGTATGTATGTATGTATGTATGTATGTATGTATGTATGTATATATATATATATCACACTGGGGACGGTGTACTTGCATGACGTTAGAAAGTCCAGCAAGCAGCAATTTTGGGGTGATGTGCGAGCCGTATATACACCGCTCCTCCACCCCTTCCCATTGGAATGCATGGGCAGTGCTGCCCAAGCGCCTTCAAAGCATTTCCGGCCATGGCGATACACTGGTGCTTTTAACCCTTTTTAACACCTTCTAGGGGGTTAAAAGCACCCCGCTCCTGCCTGAATAGCGGCAGTAAAGCGCGCTAAAACTAGCGCCGCTTTACCGCTACAGCCTTGGTGTGAAAATGCTCTAAGTGAATAAGTATGCGAATGAGCAGCACAGTGATGTAGTGGTTAGCACTTTCACCCAGCAGCAAAAAGGGTCGCTGGTTCTAATCCTAACCATGACACCATTTGCCTGTTCTCCCTGTGAAGATTTCCTACGGGTGCTCTGGTTTCCTCCAATGCTCTAAAGACATAGGTAGGTTAATCAGATCCTGTCTAAATTGGCCCTAGTATGTGTATGGATGTGCGTTAGGGACCTTAGATTGTAAGCTCCTTAAGGGTAGGGACTGATGTGAATGTACAATGTTTATGTAAAGCGCTGCGTAAATTGACGGCGCCTGAAATAAAGAAAATGAGACAAGCCAGGCGCTATCAAACCTCTTCCCATGTCAGTAATTGATAAAAAGAACTAAATCATCGTCATGCTAGCAGGGCAAGTGGCATTTTCAGATCAGGCTGGCAGCTTCCTTGTCTCACTTACAAAAATGTTTGCAAAAAGAGCGACAACACTCTCCACCCCGCCTCTCCTACCTTCCCGCCATCCCAGCACTGCAGCCTCTGTAAGGCTCTTCTGCATTCCCTACTACAGGAGTGTCAGCGGCCTGCGGCCCCCATCCTCCGACTTCCCCCTACTACAGGAGTGTCAGCGGCCTGCGGCCCCATCCTCCGACTTCCCCCTACCACAGGAGTGTCAGGCGGCCTGCGGCCCCAATCCTCCGACTTCCCCCTACCACAGGAGTGTCAGGCGGCCTGCGGCCCCAATCCTCCGACTTCCCCCTACCACAGGAGTGTCAGGCGGCCTGCGGCCCCAATCCTCCGACTTCCCCCTACCACAGGAGTGTCAGGCGGCCTGCGGCCCCAATCCTCCGACTTCCCCCTACCACAGGAGTGTCGGCGGCCTGCGGCCCCCATCCTCCGACTTCCCCCTACTACAGGAGTGTCAGGGAGCCTGCGGCCCCAATCCTCCGACTTCCCCCTACCACAGGAGTGTCGGCGGCCTGCGGCCCCCATCCTCCGACTTCCCCCTACTACAGCAGTGTCAGGGAGCCTGCGGCCCCCATCCTCAGACTTCCCCCTACTACAGGAATGTCAGCGGCCTGCGGCCCCCATCCTCCGACTTCCCCCTACCACAGGAGTGTCGGCGGCCTGCGGCCCCCATCCTCCGACTACAGGAGTGTCAGCGGCCTGCGGTCCCCATCCTCCCCACTTTCCCCTACTACAGGAGTGTCAGCGGCCTGCGGTCCCCATCCTCCCACTTTCCCCTACTACAGGAGTGTCAGCCGCCTGCGGCCCCCATCCTCCGACTTCCCCCTACTACAGGAGGGTCAGCGGCCTGCGGCCCCCCATCCTCCGACTACAGGAGTGTCAGCGGCCTGCGGTCCCCATCCTCCCACTTTCCCCTACTACAGGAGTGTCAGCGGCCTGCAGCCCGCATCCTCCCACTTTCCCCTACTACAGGAGTGTCAGCCGCCTGCGGCCCCCATCCTCCGACTTCCCCCTACTACAGGAGTGTCAGCCGCCTGCGGCCCCCATCCTCCGACTTCCCCCTACTACAGGAGTGTCAGCGGCCTGCGGCCCCCATCCTCCGACTTCCCCCTACTACAGGAGTGTCAGCGGCCTGCGGCCCCCATCCTCCGACTTCCCCCTACTACATCGTCATGCTAGCAGGGCAAGTGGCATTTTCAGATCAGGCTGGCAGCTTCCTTGTCTCACTTACAAAAATGTTTGCAAAAAGAGCGACAACACTCTCCACCCTGCCTCTCCTACCTTCCCGCCATCCCAGCACTGCAGCCTCTGTAAGGCTCTTCTGCATTCCCTACTACAGGAGTGTCAGCGGCCTGCGGCCCCCATCCTCCGACTTCCCCCTACCACAGGAGTGTCAGGCGGCCTGCGGCCCCAATCCTCCGACTTCCCCCTACCACAGGAGTGTCAGGCGGCCTGCGGCCCCAATCCTCCGACTTCCCCCTACCACAGGAGTGTCGGCGGCCTGCGGCCCCCATCCTCCGACTTCCCCCTACTACAGGAGTGTCAGGGAGCCTGCGGCCCCAATCCTCCGACTTCCCCCTACCACAGGAGTGTCGGCGGCCTGCGGCCCCCATCCTCCGACTTCCCCCTACTACAGGAATGTCAGCGGCCTGCGGCCCCCATCCTCCGACTTCCCCCTACCACAGGAGTGTCGGCGGCCTGCGGCCCCCATCCTCCGACTACAGGAGTGTCAGCGGCCTGCGGTCCCCATCCTCCCACTTTCCCCTACTACAGGAGTGTCAGCGGCCTGCGGTCCCCATCCTCCCACTTTCCCCTACTACAGGAGTGTCAGCCGCCTGCGGCCCCCATCCTCCGACTTCCCCCTACTACAGGAGGGTCAGCGGCCTGCGGCCCCCCATCCTCCGACTACAGGAGTGTCAGCGGCCTGCGGTCCCCATCCTCCCACTTTCCCCTACTACAGGAGTGTCAGCGGCCTGCAGCCCGCATCCTCCCACTTTCCCCTACTACAGGAGTGTCAGCCGCCTGCGGCCCCCATCCTCCGACTTCCCCCTACTACAGGAGTGTCAGCCGCCTGCGGCCCCCATCCTCCGACTTCCCCCTACTACAGGAGTGTCAGCGGCCTGCGGCCCCCATCCTCCGACTTCCCCCTACTACAGGAGTGTCAGCGGCCTGCGGCCCCCATCCTCCGACTTCCCCCTACTACAGGAGTGTCAGGCAGTCTGCGGCCCCCATCCTCCGGCTTCCCCCTACTACAGGAGTGTCAGCGGCCTGCGGCCCCCATCCTCCGACTTTCCCTTACTACAGGAGTGTCAGCGGCCTGCGGCCCCCATCCTCCGACTACAGGAGTGTCAGCGGCCTGCGGTCCCCATCCTCCCACTTTCCCCTACTACAGGAGTGTCAGCGGCCTGCGGCCCCCATCCTCCGACTTCCCCCTACTACAGGAGTGTCAGCGGCCTGCGGCCCCCATCCTCCGACTTCCCCCTACTACAGGAGTGTCAGCGGCCTGCGGCCCCCATCCTCCGACTACAGGAGTGTCAGCGGCCTGCGGTCCCCATCCTCCCACTTTCCCCTACTACAGGAGTGTCAGGCAGTCTGCGGCCCCCATCCTCCGGCTTCCCCCTACTACAGGAGTGTCAGCGGCCTGCGGCCCCCATCCTCCGACTTTCCCTTACTACAGGAGTGTCAGCGGCCTGCGGCCCCCATCCTCCGACTACAGGAGTGTCAGCGGCCTGCGGTCCCCATCCTCCCACTTTCCCCTACTACAGGAGTGTCAGCGGCCTGCGGCCCCCATCCTCCGACTTTCCCTTACTACAGGAGTGTCAGCGGCCTGCGGTCCCCATCCTCCCACTTTCCCCTACTACAGGAGTGTCAGCGGCCTGCGGTCCCCATCCTCCCACTTTCCCCTACTACAGGAGTGTCAGCCGCCTGCGGCCCCCATCCTCCGACTTCCCCCTACTACAGGAGTGTCAGCAGCCTGCGGCCCCCCATCCTCCGACTACAGGAGTGTCAGCGGCCTGCGGTCCCCATCCTCCCACTTTCCCCTACTACAGGAGTGTCAGCGGCCTGCAGCCCGCATCCTCCCACTTTCCCCTACTACAGGAGTGTCAGCCGCCTGCGGCCCCCATCCTCCGACTTCCCCCTACTACAGGAGTGTCAGCCGCCTGCGGCCCCCATCCTCCGACTTCCCCCTACTACAGGAGTGTCAGCCGCCTGCGGCCTCCATCCTCCGGCTTCCCCCTACTACAGAGTGTCAGCGGCCTGCGGCCCCCATCCTTCGACTTCCCCCTACTGCAGGAGGGTCAGCAGCCTGCGGCCCCCATCCTCCGACTACAGGAGTGTCAGCGGCCTGCGGCCCCCATCCTCCGACTACAGGAGTGTCAGCGGCCTGCGGCCCCCATCCTCCGACTACAGGAGTGTCAGCGGCCTGCGGCCCCCATCCTCCGACTTTCCCCTACTACAGGAGTGTCAGCGGCCTGATACTCAGACTTCACCCCTCCTCACCGCTAGCCAAGTTTTGTCTTGAGTTGGGCTTTATATCCTTATACAAAGAGGGAACTTATTCCAACGTTCGATCCAAGCCAGAGCGATGAATGAGTCAGATGTAAAAATAACCTGGAACTTCTCAGGCGCACGGCTCCCTATTAGCCAATAAGATTCTGCAAATACACGCTTTGCCAAAGTGCGGGCCGGGAAATCAATCTCGCCGTGCGCCTGCTGGCGCTTTGCTGATCACACACAAATCTAGGTGGATAATCATTTCGCCCTTTCTGGCAAATTACTACAACAAGTTTTCAGAAACAATAAATAAAATATAGCTGTGATTTTTACGTCTGGCTGAGAAAGTAAACAGAACGCAGCCATTGGCAAAGAAAACACAAAACGCTCCCAGGAAGGCGCCAACAGAGCGTGACCCGCTATTTACAGAGAAATGCATCAAAACACTTTATCTAAAGAGACTGAAAACAAAAAGTTACGAATGATCCCCTTCCCTACTGTCTATGCATGCGACATTCGCTCTTTTGCAGTGTTGCACTATACAAAGAATTGCAGGGGGTCCAACACACTTCCGGGAGCTACACCAAGAGAAACATCTTCCTCATTTGACATGTCAACGATGAAGATACTTCTTTTGGTTTCGCTCAGCAAAAGACCAAATATCGGTGGCAGCAGTGCAAGCATTATTTCAAGTTAGGCTACACTCACATTTGTGCGACTTTGGACACAAAGTCACATGACAAGGCAGCCCAGGCATGTCAAAGGAAGACATTCAATGCTAATGTTTCTTAACCACTTAAGACCCGGACCATTATGCAGCTAAAAGGACCAGGGTCCCTTTTTGCGATTTGGCACTGCCTCGCTTTAACTGCCATTTGCACGGTCGTGCGACGTGGCTCCCAAACAAAATTGGTGTCCTTTTTTTCCCCCACAAATGGAGATTTCTTTTGGTGGTATTTGAGCACTTCTGCGGTTTTTATTTTTTGCGCTATAAACAAAAATAGAGCGACAATTTTGAAAAAAAAAACAATATTTTTTACTTTTTGCTATAATAAATATCCCTAAAAAATATATTAAAAAAACATTTTTTTTTTCCTCAGTTTAGACTGATACGTATTCTACCTATTTTTGGTAAACAACAAAATAAAAATCGCAACAAGCATTTATTGATTGGTTTGCGCAAAAGTTATAGTGTCTACAAAATATGGGATTAGTTATGGCATTTTCATTCATATATCTTTTTTTACTACCAATGGTGGCGATTTTTTTCGACTGGCGGACACACTTTTGACACATTTTTGGGACCATTGTCATTTTTACAGCAATTAGTGCTATAAAAATGCACTGGTTACTATGAAAATGACAATGGCGGTGAAGGGGTTAACCTGTAGCGGGCGCTGTAGGGGTTACGTGTGCTTTAAGGGAGCGATGCTTACTGTAGGGGGCATGTGACGTCACTGATCGTCGTTCCCTATTACAGTAAGTCACTTCACAGTAAATGACTTCTCAGTAAAAGGCACATGACATCCTGCCTGGAGTTTGCCAAAAGGCACCTGAAGGACTCTCTGACCATGAGATACAAAATTCTCTGGTCTGATGAAACAAAGATTGAACTCTTTGGCCTGAATGGCAAACATGTCTGGAGGACACCAGGCACCGCTCATCACCTGGCCAATACCATCCCTACAGTGAAGCATGGTGGTGGCAGCATCATGCTGTGGGGATGTTTTCAGCGGCAGGAAGTGGGAGACTAGTCAGGATTGAGGGAAAGATAAATGCAGTAATGTACAGAGACATCCTGATGAAAACTTGCTCCAGAGCATGCTGGTCCTCAGACTGGGGCGAAGGTTCATCTTTCAACAGGAAAACGACCCTAAGCACACAGAAAACAAAGGAGTGGCTACGGGACAACTCTGTGAATGTCCGAGTGGCAGAGCCAGAGCCCAGCCTTAAACCTTCTCCAGGGGTCTCCAAACTTTTCAACACGAGGGCCACATTGTAGATTTTACAAGTTTTCGGGGGCTGAAAAAAATCAGCTATGTATAAAATATCAGCGGTGTCCCCATCATTGTTGATGGGGACACTGCTGATGGGTACACCAATGATGGGGACACCGGTGTCCCCATCAACAGCATCCCTATCAGCAGTGTCCCCATGATTGTTGATGGGTACACCAATGATGGGGACGCCGGTGTCCTTATCAGTGGTGTCCCCATCAGCAGGGTCCCCATCATTGTTGATGGGGACACTGCTGATGGGCACACCAATGATGGGGATGCCGATGTCCCTATCAGTGGTGTCCCTATCAGTGGTGTTCCCATCAACAGCATCCCCATCATTGCTGATGGGGACGCCGCTGATGTGTCCCCATTAGCGGTGTCCCCATTAGTGGTCCCATCAGCACAGTAATGTAACACAATAACAAGATCAGCCTCTGACCTCCGAACTAGATGACTTTTGGTCTTCTGCAGCAACCGTCACCGATGCGCGGCACCTCCCTTCTTCCCGCCCGCTGTTTGAAGTTGGGATCCCACAAGTGACGTCACAGGCGCGGCACCTCCCCTCTTCCCGCCCGCTGTTTGAATCAACGATCCTTCTACGAGCGTAGCAGCGGGCAGGAAGAGGGGAGGTGCCGCGCCTGTGACGTCACTCGTGGGATCGCAACTTCAAACAGCGGGCGGGAAGAGGGGAGGTGCCGCGCGTCGCTTCAGTTTCTCTTTTTTTTTTTTAAATGGCGTGGCAGCATGGGCGGCTTTGTTTACACTGCGGCCGGCAGGCAGGATAAAACACAAAGGCGGTGCCGGATGTGGCCCACGGTTTGGAGACCCCTGCAATAGAACATCTCTGGAGAGATCTGAAAATATCTGGAGCACCAACGCTCCCCATCCAACCTGATGGAGCTTCAGAGGTCCTGAAAAGAAGAATGGGAGAAACTGCCCAAAAATAGGTGTGCCAATCTTGTAGCATCATACTCAGACTTGAGGCTGTAATTGGGGCCAAAGGTGCTTCAACAATGTATTCAGCAAAGGCTGTGAATACTTTTGTACAGGGGATTTCTTTTTATTTTTTTTTATAAATTTGCACATATTTCAAGCAGACTTCTTTTACATTGTCATTATATGGTTTGTAGAAATTTGAGGAAAAAAATGAATTTAAAAACGGTTTTGAAATAAAACTAACATAAGAAAATGTGGAAAAAGTGAAGTACTGTGAATTAGAGCTGCACGATTCTGGCCAAAATGAGAATCACGATTTTTTTGCTTAGAATAAAAGAACACGATTCTCACGGCGTAAAATCTTTTACATTTATACAAAAAAAAAAAAAATGGGCTAACTTTACTGGCTAGTGTTTTTTTTTTTTTAATTCATTAAAGCGGGGGTTCACCCAAAAGAAAAAAATTTAATTTTACACACATTAGAGCCAGCATAGTAAGGGCATTTACATTCGGCGTTTTTTTTTTTTTTTCCTCCGTACATACCTTTATATTCTGTTTTTGTCCAGGGCTTCCGGGTTCCGATGACTGCGGGACTGGGCGTTCCCTATCCTTCCGTTCGATGATTGACGGCTTGTGAAACAGGTGACCTGTCGCACAACGCGCGTCACCAGATGTCGGGAAATAGCCGAGCTGCAAGTCGGCACTATACGGCGCCTGCGCAGTCAGTTCTACACGGCGGGCACAGGCGCTGTATAGTGCCGACTCGCAGCTCGGCTATTTCCGGAAATCTGGTGACGCGCGTTGTGCGACAGGGGACCTGTTTCACAAGCCGTCAATCATCTAACCGAAGGATAGGATTGCCCAGTCCCGCAGTCATCGGAACCCTGAGGCAGGGATAGGAACGCCCAGTCCCGGAGTCATCAGAACGCGGAAGCCCTGGACAAAATCAGAATATAAAAGGTATGTACGGAGAAATAAAAAAAAAAAAACTGCCAAAAGTATATGCCCTTACTATGCTGCCTCTAAGGTTAAAAAATCGTTTTTAGGGTGAACCTCCACTTTAAAGTACATTTTTTCCCAAAACATTGCATTTAAAAAGACTGCTGCGCAAATACAGTGCAACATAAAATATAGCAACAACCGCCATTTTATTCTCTAGGGTCTCTACTAAAAAATGATATAATGTTTGGGGGTTCCAAGTAATTTTCTAGCAAAAATAATATAATGATTTTAACTTGAAAAGAGCTGTCAGAAAAAGGTTTGGTGTTTAAGTGGTTAAACGGTTAACGCCCGCCCACTGTATATATACGTCCTCTTTTTAAAGATGGATATCTCAGTAACGGCAGCAGCTGCTGCCACAACCGAGATATCGATCTCTTCAGTGGGCGGTCCTGTAAACGATAACGGCGGTCTCCGCGAGATCCCGTTATCGGTGGCGGGAGAGGGGCCTCGCGCCGCTCTGCCGCACCCTCCGCCGCTTACCGGAGCCGTCGGTAGCGGCGGAGGTGATCGGGTGCTGCTGCCTGTTGTGGGAGGATGCGAGTGAGGGCACCCGTCCTCATAGCCTTGCTGGGCGGAAGTGATGTCAAAATGTCAGTCCCGCCCAGCGTCTTAGAGACTTTTTTTGTCGTCATTTTTTTAAATGACAAAATTTCAATTTTTTTTTTTTTTTGCATTTAAGTCTAAATATGAGATGTGAGGTCTTTTTGACCCCAGATCTCATATTTAAGAGGTCCTGTCATGCTTTTTTCTATTACAAGGGATGTTTACATTCCTTGTAATAGGAAAAAAAGTGATACATTTTTTATTTATTTTTTATTTCAGTGTAAAAAATTATAATATCAATAAAAAGAAATAGGAAAACCCCCCAAAAAATTTTTTTAAAGCGCCCCGTCCTGACGAGCTCGCGTGCAGAAGCGAACGCATACGCGAGTAGCGCCCGCATATGAAAACGATGTTCAAACCACACAAGTGAGGTATCGCCGCGATCGTTAGAGCGAGAGCAATAATTATAGCCCTAGACCTACTCTGTAGCTCAAAAAATGCAACCTATAGAATTTTTTAAACGTCGCCCATCGAGATTTTTATGGGTAAAAGTTTGACGCCATGCCACGAGCGGGTGCAATTTTTAAGCGTGACATGTTGGGTATCATTTTACTTGGCGTAACATTATCTTTCACAATATATAAAAAAATTGGGCCAAATTTATTGTTGTCTTATTTTTTTATTTAAAAAAGTTACTTTTTTCCAAAAAAAGTGCGCTTGCAAGACCGCTGCGCAAATACGGTATGACAAAAAGTATTGCAATGACCGTCATTTTATTCTCTAGGGTGTTAGAAAAAAATATATATATAAATGTTTGGGGGTTTTAAGCAATTTTCTAGCAAAAAAAAAAAAAATGTTTTAGTCTTGTAAACGCCGAATCTGAAAAACAGGCTTGGGGCTTAAGTGGTTAAACGTTCCCTAATTTACAAACAGAAGTTTATTCCTTTGATGCGATTCAATGTTTAGACTTCACTTTCCACTGATAAAGAATGTTTTCAAAACTTGGCAGATTGCCCAGACTGTGACTTTTGGCTGAGAGCAGAGAGAACATTCTTTGCATTCCAAAGATGGTGAAGCCCTGTGTGTCAGGAATTGCAAAGGGAAAAAGATTGTGAGAACGATTAATCGTGCAGCTCTACGGTGACTACCTTCCAGATGCACTGTATACACATACTAGCCCGCCCTCCCCCCCATAAACAACAACAGCCCTCCCCCCATAAACAACAACAACAGCCCTCCCCCCCATAAACAACAACAACAGCCCTCCCCCCCATAAACAACAACCGCCCTCCCCCCTATAAACAACAACCGCCCTCCCCCCTATAAACAACAACCGCCCTCCCCCCTATAAACAACAAACGCCCTCCCCCCTATAAACAACAAACGCCCTCCCCCCTATAAACAACAACAGCCCTCCCCCCCTATAAACAACAACAGCCCTCCCCCCCTATAAACAACAACAGCCCTCCCCCCCAATAAACAACAGCAGCCCCCCCCCCCATAAACAACAGCAGCCCTCCCCCCCATAAACAACAGCAGCCCTCCCCCCCATAAACAACAGCAGCCCCCCCCCCCATAAACAACAGCAGCCCTCCCCCCCATAAACAACAGCAGCCCTCCCCCCCATAAACAACAGCAGCCCTCCCCCCCATAAACAACAACAGCCCTCCCCCCCATAAACAACAACAGCCCTCCCCCATAAACAACAACAGCCCTCCCCCCCATAAACAACAACAGCCCTCCCCCCCATAAACAACAACAGCCCTCCCCCCCATAAACAACAACAGCCCTCCCCCCCATAAACAACAACAGCCCTCCCCCATAAACAACAACAGCCCTCCCCCCCATAAACAACAACAGCCCTCCCCCCCATAAACAACAGCCCTAATACACAAACACATATAGGAAAAACACTGCCCCAGTATTAGATAGATGTATTATGGATATCTATCTATATAAAGATTTGTCACCCCCCCATAACCATTCAATTCATACTGAACTCATACTGTTGCTAAAGGACCCTGAATGGTTGCCATGGCAACCAATCTATAGGCTGATCGCAGTTATGTGACGTCACTGAGGAAGCATTAGCTCCGCCCCCCTACCAAATAAAAAGGCAGCAGCGTTAGAACTGCCAGTCACTGATCTTCAGAGCCAGTTGAAGCTGAAGGTTGTGCAGTGTTGAGCTCCCAGGAAAAACTTTTTTGTTGAGCCCATAGAGAGACAGAGACAGAGACAGAGTCAGAGACAGAGACAGAGACAGAGTCAGAGACAGAGTCAGAGACAGAGTCAGAGACAGAGTCAGAGACAGAGTCAGAGACAGAGACAGAGTCAGAGACAGAGTCAGAGACAGAGTCAGAGACAGAGACAGAGACAGAGACAGAGACAGAGGGAGAGAGAAGAGATTTCCAATCTTTGGAAAACGATGAAAATATTTAAGAAACCCGAATCTGTTCCTCTATTAATACAAATAGAGGAATTTACAAAGACTAGACAGGACATGGGAATTGCTCCCAAACCTGTCCACCAGAACCCCCCCCACCCCTGAGGACGAGCGGCAGTCCATCTTAGGCAGGGTTGGGGGATTTCTCCAACACTTGTTCCGCCGAGGAGAAGAGAAGACAATTCATAGGGACCCGGAAGGTAAAAGCAGCAACACCCGCTGACATTTCTAATAGATGAGAATCGTTGTCTTTGTAGAGCAGGGAAAATAGTGAGAGACTCCTCCCGCTTGTCATGTCTTTGTATTATTACCGTACTCTGCCAATGCCCCCCCCCCGCCATACTCTGCCAATACCCCCCCCCCCCCCGC
Source organism: Rana temporaria (assembly GCF_905171775.1). Classification (NCBI taxonomy): domain Eukaryota; kingdom Metazoa; phylum Chordata; class Amphibia; order Anura; family Ranidae; genus Rana; species Rana temporaria. Next base: position 36,692,195 of record NC_053490.1, read on the forward strand.
CATACTCTGCCAATACCCCCCCCCCGCCATTCTCTGCCAATTCCACCCCCCCGGCCATACTCTGCCAATGCCCCCCCCCGGCCATACTCTGCCAATGCCCCCCCCGGCCATACTCTGCCAATGCCCCCCCCCGGCCATACTCTGCCAATGCCCCCCCCCGGCCATACTCTGCCAATGCCCCCCCCCCCCGGCCATACTCTGCCAATGCCCCCCCCCCCCGGCCATACTCTGCCAATGCCCCCCCCCCGGCCATACTCTGCCAATGGCCCCCCCCCCCGGCCATACTCTGCCAATGGCCCCCCCCCCCGGCCATACTCTGCCAATGGCCCCCCCCCCCCGGCCATCCTCTGCCAATGGCCCCCCCCCCCCGGCCATACTCTGCCAATGCCCCCCCCCCCGGCCATACTCTGCCAATGCCCCCCCCCGGCCATACTCTGCCAATGCCCCCCCCCCCCCGGCCATACTCTGCCAATGCCCCCCCCCCCGGCCATACTCTGCCAATGCCCCCCCCCCCGGCCATACTCTGCCAATGCCCCCCCCCCCGGCCATACTCTGCCAATGCCGCCCCCCCCCGGCCATACTCTGCCAATGCCGCCCCCCCCCGGCCATACTCTGCCAATGCCCCCCCCCCCGGCCATACTCTGCCAATGCCCCCCCCCCCCCGGCCATACTCTGCCAATGCCCCCCCCCCCGGCCATACTCCGCCAATGCCCCCCCCCCCGGCCATACTCTGCCAATGCCCCCCCCCCGGCCATACTCTGCCAATGCCCCCCCCGGCCATACTCTGCCAATGCCCCCCCCGGCCATACTCTGCCAATGCCCCCCCCCCCCGGCCATACTCTGCCAATGCCCCCCCCCCCGGCCATACTCTGCCAATGCCCCCCCCGGCCATACTCTGCCAATGCCCCCCCCCCCCCGGCCATACTCTGCCAATGCCCCCCCCCCGGCCATACTCTGCCAATGCCCCCCCCCGGCCATACTCTGCCAATGCGCCCCCCCCCCGGCCATACTCTGCCAATGCGCCCCCCCCCCCGCCATACTCTGCCAATGCCCCCCCCCGGCCATACTCTGCCAATGCCCCCCCCCCGGCCATACTCTGCCAATGCCCCCCCCCCGGCCATACTCTGCCAATGCCCCCCCCCCCCCCGGCCATACTCTGCCAATGCCCCCCCCCCCCCCGGCCATACTCTGCCAATGCCCCCCCCCCCCCGGCCATACTCTGACAATGCCCCCCCCCGGCCATACTCTGACAATGCCCCCCCCCCCCCGGCCATACTCTGACAATGCCCCCCCCCCGGCCATACTCTGACAATGCCCCCCCCCCGGCCATACTCTGACAATGCCCCCCCCCCGGCCATACTCTGACAATGCCCCCCCCCCCGGCCATACTCTGCCAATGCCCCCCCCCCGGCCATACTCTGCCAATGCCCCCCCCCCCGGCCATACTCTGCCAATGCCCCCCCCGGCCATACTCTGCCAATGCCCCCCCGGCCATACTCTGCCAATGCCCCCCCCGGCCATACTCTGCCAATGCCCCCCCCCCCCCCGGCCATACTCTGCCAATGCCCTGCAATACCGCTACGATCAAAGCCAGGATCGTTTTTTTTTTCCAGGCTTCCCAGCCTAGAGGTGAGATGTGGTGTCTTATTGACCCCCCCCCCCATATCTCACTGTAAAGAGGACCTGTCATGCCATATTCCTATTACAAGGGATGTTTACATTCCTTGTAATAGGAATAAATGTGATCAAAAATGTATTTTTGGGGGGGAAAAGTGTCAAACTAAAATAAAGTAAAATGAATAAAATGTTTATTTATTTTTGTAAAGCACCCCTGTCCCCGTGTGCTCGCATGCAGAAGCGAACGAACACGCAAGTCCCGCCCACATATGAAAACGGTGTTCAAGCTACACATGTGGGGTATCGCTGCGAACGTTAGAGCGAGAGCAATAATTTTGTCCCTAGACCTTCTCCGTGACTAAAAACATATAACCAGTAAAAATATTTAAAGCGTCACCTATGGGGATTTTTAAGTAGCAAAGTTTGGCGCCATTCCACGAGCGTGTGCAATGTTGAAGGGTGACATGTTGGGTATTTATTTACTCGGCGTAACTTCATCTTTCACATTATGCAAAAACATTCGGCTAACTTTACTGTTTTGTGTTGGTTTTTTTAAGCACAAAACTTTTTTTTTTAAACGCGTTCAAAAAATTGCTGCGCAAATACCGTGCAAGATAAGAAGTTGTAATGGCCACCATTGTATTCTTTAGGGTCTTTGCTAAAAAAAGCATATATAATGTTTTGGGGTTCTATGTAATTTTCTAGCAAATAAATGATGATTTTTACATGAAGGAGAGGAATGTCAGAATTGGTCTGGGTGCTCTAGAACGCTTGATGGTGTTGCCTTTATGTTGGGCCTCTGTATGTGGCCACGCTGTGTAAAAGTCTCACACATTTGGTATCGCCATACTCGGGAGGAATAGCAGAATGTGTTTTGGGGTGTAATTTGTGCTATGCATATACTGTGTGTGAGAAATATGACAGAAACGAGAAAAAATTAATTACTTTTACAGAATTTTCAGTCTTTTTTCTTTTATAGCGCAAAAAATAAAAAACCCAGAGGTGATCAAATACCACCAAAAGAAAGCTCTATTTGTGTGAAAAAAAGGGACCAAAAATTCATATGGGTACAATGTTGTATGACTGAGTAATTGTCATTCAAATTGTGAGAGCACCGAAAGCTGAAAATTGGTCTGGTTAGGAAGGGGGTTTAAGTGCCCAGTGGTTAAGAGGTTAAGGGATTCTTTCCCAGAGCTATACAGGCCATCAATGCAGGACTGACATGAGAAAATCTCCCCCACTGTAATATCCACATGCAACAAAAAAATAATGGTGTCCCCCCCCCTCAGTAAAGACCACCCTCCCTATGTGCAGACACCCCCCCTCTCAATACAGACACACCCCCCCCCTCTCAGTACAGACACACCCCCCCTCTCAGTACAGACACACCCCCCCCTCTCAGTACAGACACACCCCCCCCTCTCAGTACAGACACACACCCCCCTCTCAGTACAGACACCCCCCCCCCTCTCAGTACAGACACACCCCCCCCTCTCAGTACAGACACACCCCCCCCTCTCAGTACAGACACCCCCCCCCTCTTAGTACAGACACCCCCCCCCTCTCTCAGTACAGACACCCCCCCCCTCTCTCAGTACAGACACACACCCCCCCCTCTCAGTACAGACACACACCCCCCCCTCTCAGTACAGACACACACCCCCCCTCTCAGTACAGACACACACCCCCCCCTCTCAGTACAGACACACCCCCCCCCCTCTCAGTACAGACACACACCCCCCCCTCTCAGTACAGACACACACCCCCCTCTCAGTACAGACACACCCCCCCCTCTCAGTACAGACACACCCCCCCCTCTCAGTACAGACACACACCCCCCCCCTCTCAGTACAGACACACCCCCCCCCCTCTCAGTACAGACACACACCCCCCCTCTCAGTACAGACACACACCCCCCCCCTCTCAGTACAGACACACACCCCCCCTCTCAGTACAGACACACACCCCCCCCCTCTCAGTACAGACACACCCCCCCCTCTCAGTACAGACACACCCCCCCCTCTCAGTACAGACACACACCCCCCCCCTCTCAGTACAGACACACACCCCCCCCTCTCAGTACAGACACACACCCCCCCTCTCAGTACAGACACACACACACCCCCCCCTCTCAGTACAGACACACACACACCCCCCCCTCTCAGTACAGACACACACACCCCCCCCCCTCTCAGTACAGACACACACCCCCCCTCTCAGTACAGACACACACCCCCCCTCTCAGTACAGACACACCCCCCCTCTCAGTACAGACACACCCCCCCTCTCAGTACAGACACACCCCCCCCTCAGTACAGACACAACCCCCCCCCTCAGTAGAGAGACACAACCCCCCCCCCTCAGTAGAGAGACACAACCCCCCCCCCCCCCTCAGTACGTACAGACACCCCCCCTGTAGTACAAACACCCAGCGGTGTGTGTCCCAGGAGACCGGGCTCCTCCTCCTCTGTGGGTGTAAACAGAGAGGAGGGGCCGCCACCGGGTGTACCAAGATGGCCATGGCTCCGGAGCTACCCGTTCGGATCACGGATCAACGGTGATCCTTTGCACCACTAATATATATATATATATATATATATATATATATATATATATATATATATATATATATATATATATATATATATATATATATATATATATATATATATATATATATATAAATCACATTTTTTTTTTTTTTTTTAGATTAAATCCTGTGTGGTAAATAAAGTGTTTTTGCATAGCAAGATCACTTACTGTTATCTCACATATATATTATTATAGCCAAATTTGCCACCCTAACTCCTCACACAGCTTTTATGCGACAGACAGTAATATACCAAAACATGAGGGTTATTCCCGATTGGTGTGCCATTACTTTATGGAACGTTTCACCAAATGGTTCACAAAATATCAGTCTTTGCGGCGAAATTGGTCCCATATGAATGAATGGCAAAATATATAAAAAAAAAAAAAGTGTGAGCTGACAAAAGCGGACCACCTCATAATCAGCCAAAACATTATGACCACCCCATGATCAGCCAAAACATTATGACCACCCCATGATCAGCCAAAACATTATGACCACCCCATAGTCAGGCACTTTTTGCCCAAAATTACACTTTTTGCAAATGGTGGAGGCAAGAACATTTCACACAACAGCCTTACTAGCTGTGAAATGTAATTTCATTGTGAATTTGTTTTCTACAATGACAATACACCTTTATCTATCTAATCTGAAATCAAGCTTCTGGTAAAAATGTCCACAGTGAGAGCCAGCTGACTCCATAGAAATGCAGTGCGGATGCATTCCAGATGCTTTTTTGCATGTGTGTTTTTGACGTGTTTTGATGCATTACGGTGAATCCCCCCCCCCCTTCATTCTTTTTACTTCACTTTAAATAAGGACATGTGTGTTGCAGTGAGTTTTTGATGCATTTTACCACGTTCCAGGAGAGTTCAGTGCAGAACTGGAACTGACCGCACTGCTGTGAACCAGGGCTGTGGAGTCGGTAGATAAATGTTTTGACTCCTAAATGTTCCGACAATGTAAATTTAGTAGGAGTCGGTGCATTGTTTGCCGACTCCAGGTACCCATAATTTCCTCCGACTCCACAGCCCTGGTGTGAACTATGCCACTAAAACCCAGATCTCCTACTATCCATGCCTTTTTGATGCAGAAACATGCACTGGATTGCATGTGGTGTGAACTGGGTCTCTGAAGGTCAGAATGAGGTGCTACATTGTATCTTCTCTTATTGGTGAGCACCAGATTACAGACCGCACTCCTAATTATAGACCCCCATTTCGACAGAATATTGTAATTGGTGAATAGCAGCCTTTATACCACTCCCCTATTCCCATTGGTGGCCATAGCTTATATTACACCCAATCACTGATGGCTTACTGTACTTTGCATGCCGTTCTATTCTCTTTATCAGAGACAAAGGCAGCAGCTTATGGGGAGGGAAGTTCTACCCAACTCCCCAGCGCTTCCATCTTCTCCAGGGCACCCGGAGGTATCAGACAACCGATCAGTCCTGGGCTTGTGATCTGTTATCTGAGCCCCCCTATAGAAGCCCCCACCTGGTGCCATTTAATGGGTTGTTGGGCAATGGCATGATATACCAAAAGCCACTTATTGTATACATTTTTCCTGCCGGGTGGCCATGTTAACTTACAGCTAGGTGGTTGGAGGGTGGTAAAACCACGTCTTAACTGCTTATTTTTTACCAATCCCTGTGTAAATAAAGCATATCCGTCTCAAAACATGACAAAATTAAATTAATTTGAGTACAGAGCTGCATGACAGAATAATTGTCAGTCAAATGGAAATGAAGTATTGCCAGTTCACACGCAAGTGGTTAAAGCGCATCTAAAGCCAACATTTTTTTTTTTGTTCGGGAAAGAATGTTGGGGGTTTAGAAGCCCTGCCAAATCTTTATTGCCCCACCCCTATATGTGTCCTGGTGGCTGTTTGGCATGATATTAACCAGGAAATAGAACCCAGAAATAACCCATTATTATGATTATGAACCCTTCAATTTTTATGGTTACAAAAACAGTTAACATTCCCGGCATGCCGGAATTGCTAGCTGTCACATTTGTTTGTGCTCTCAACCAAACTGCCAAACCATCCAATGGCTGGTTTCATAACAGGTCACATGTACAGCTTAATGGCAGTTGCAGATTAAACAGAGGTCAAGATGGCCGCTTCCCTGGCTGAAAACGATAGGAGGGTTTACTTCCACTTTTTAACAATAAATAATAATATATTTAATAATAATTATTAATTATCATTATTAACCCAGAAATAGAACGCGAGGTGTGATCTAAAATAGCAGAAATGTTAAAATTGCTCTGGTCCATAAGGGGTGTGCAGGTGCCGAAGCTGAGACACCGGGTACAACAGCAACCAATCACAGCCTTCCTATACATTTAAAGCGGGGGTTCAGCCGAAATTTTTAATTTATTTTTTAAAAGTCAGCAGCTACAAATACTGCAGCTGCTGACTTTTAAAAAATGGATACTTACCTGTCCAGGTCTCCTCCAACTTCGAGGGCGAGCAACCGCTCAGCTCTCAGCTTCCCCCGCCGCCTCCCTCGGTGAAGGAATCGGGAAGTGAAGCGCTGCGGCTTCACTGCCCGGTTCCCTACTGCCCATGCACGAGTCGCGCTGCGCCGTCTTCACTGGTCCCCGCACGTTTCCCAGAACGCAACGGGGGGGGGGCGACGCGAAGAGGCGAGACTCCCATGGGAGTCTATACCAGGAAGTTGTGCAAACACCTGCATTATACAGGTATCTGCACCCCCCTCCCCCCTGAAAGGTGCCAAATGTGACACCGGAAAGGGGGAGGTTTCTGAAAAGCGGAGGTTCACTTTTGGGTGAACCTCCGCTTTAAGACCTGCCCAAGGAAAGTGACAATTGGAAGCACATTTTCAAATCGTTTTGCAGGCACACATTTTAAGAAATAAATCCATATCTCCATAGTGTAAAGCTTCTGCAGCACTTCTTCACATTAAATTCACAGCATCCTCTGCACACCAGCTGACATTTTAAATCAGTCTTATGGCGATGGTGTCCAAACTGACTGTCAGAATGAGGGAAAGGCCGAAAAGAGGGGGGGGGGGGGGGAAAGATTGACAGCATCCCATCTGCTGCCTTCTTATTTGAAGCTCTGATAGTTTCATATTACATGTAGCATTGTTGGATTGGACAGGTTTCATCTTATTTGTAGACCAAACTTTTTGATTAAAGCGGAGTTCCGGCCACAATTTGACTTTTTAAACATAAAAACCCCTGTAATACACAAGCTTAATGTATTCTAGTAAAGTTGGTCTCTAAACCAAGGTCCGTTTTGTTAGGTTGTTACAGCATTTAGACACTTTATAAAATAGAAATTGACTGGGGCCATCTTAAGTGTGGGCATCATGAAGCCAGACTGTATGACTTCCTGGATTTCAGCCTTGCAGATCTCACACATGCTCAGTGCTGCACAAGCAGTGTAATAGGTTTCAGATCAGGTTTCAGCACCTGTACTGTCCAAGTCACATGATTCTTCGAGACTGGGGAGTGCACAGACTCCTGGAAAGTTACACCCACTACATTCCCAGGAGTCTGTGCGGTGTAGGTTAGGAAGCTTAAGCACCTAGGTGCAGGAAGTGGGAAGATTAACTATTCTGCCTAGCAACAACACTTTGAAGGACTAATGACGTTTTTTTAAAACTACTGATGTAATGTTAAATTTATGGGTGGAACTCCACTTTAAGAAAGAGTGGTGATGGGCATAAAGCGCTGTCATACGTTTTACTGGGGATTTCACCTGTGTATTTGTTCTGATGACCATTGTTACTAAAACAATAAGTCAGATGTGATCCAAAATTTTTGGAAGTATCAGCAGAACTGGGGATCATTGTAGGTCCTCCAGTGGGGACGCTGGTCCCGGTGATGACGACACAAGAGGGGAATTGATCTTGTTGCATGGCCAGGGGAGGAAGAGAAGTGAAATTTCCTCAGCGGGACACAGATAGCAGAAGATAACCTCATAGGGGTTCTAACCCTTTCCTACTCTAGTTTTAGGCTATACACGCACTTTACACAAAAAAAAAAAAAAAGTAGAAATACATTTTTAAAAAGGCAACCAGAAAAATGTACTTTAATTCTGTTCAGCCAGTCTTAGTCTGGCTAGTTCTGTATCAAATGATAGTTTAGGAAGGTAATCAAATTCTTTCTTTTTCTCTACAGAAATAAATGTGGTCCCTCCTGCCATCACAGAAGACAATGTCAAGGCTATCAGTGGCACAGATAGTGCCCACCAGAAGACAGCAGAGGAGCTGGAGTTCACCCCATCTGCAGAGACTGTGGCTGCACCAATAGATGGACTACAACTCAGCATCCCTGCAGAGACTGCGACTATCCCAGATACAGGGATTGAGATCCCTTCATCTAAAAACATTCCTGACACAGAAGTAGACAAAGAAGGTGACACAACCCATTCCACTGACTCCTCAGACACTGGGGAGTCCACACCGACAGATGAGAGTGAAACCATCACAAATATCAAGTATATGGTTAAGCTGATAGATGGGGTGAACATCTGCATCTGCACAGAGACTGTATTTGTAGGATGGCAGTTAAAAACATTTAACTGGAAAATAAATACAACACGCGAGACTGAGACCACAAGCAGCTCAAGTGGAGGAGAAGGGGACGCAAGAGCCGGAGAAGACGAAGCAAGAGCCGGAGAAGACGAAGCAAGAGCCGGAGAAGACGAAGCAAGAGCCGGAGAAGACGAAGCAAGAGCCGGAGAAGACGAAGCAAGAGCCGGAGAAGACGAAGCAAGAGCCGGAGAAGACGAAGCAAGAGCCGGAGAAGACGAAGCAAGAGCCGGAGAAGACGAAGCAAGAGCCGGAGAAGACGAAGCAAGAGCCGGAGAAGACGACGCAAGAGCCGGAGAAGACGACGCAAGAGCCGGAGAAGACGACGCAAGAGCCGGAGAAGACGACGCAAGAGCCGGAGAAGACGACGCAAGAGCCGGAGAAGACGACGCAAGAGCCGGAGAAGACGACGCAAGAGCCGGAGAAGACGACGCAAGAGCCGGAGAAGACGACGCAAGAGCCGGAGAAGACGACGCAAGAGCCGGAGAAGACGACGCAAGAGCCGGAGAAGACGACGCAAGAGCCGGAGAAGACGACGCAAGAGCCGGAGAAGACGACGCAAGAGCCGGAGAAGACGACGCAAGAGCCGGAGAAGACGACGCAAGAGCCGGAGAAGACGACGCAAGAGCCGGAGAAGACGACGCAAGAGCCGGAGAAGACGACGCAAGAGCCGGAGAAGACGACGCAAGAGCCGGAGAAGACGACGCAAGAGCCGGAGAAGACGACGCAAGAGCCGGAGAAGACGACGCAAGAGCCGGAGAAGACGACGCAAGAGCCGGAGAAGACGACGCAAGAGCCGGAGAAGACGACGCAAGAGCCGGAGAAGACGACGCAAGAGCCGGAGAAGACGACGCAAGAGCCGGAGAAGACGACGCAAGAGCCGGAGAAGACGACGCAAGAGCCGGAGAAGACGAAGCAAGAGCCGGAGAAGAGGAAGCAAGAGCCGGAGAAGAGGAAGCAAGAGCCGGAGAAGAGGAAGCAAGAGCCGGAGAACACGACGCAAGAGCCGGAGAAGACGACGCAAGAGCCGGAGAAGACGACGCAAGAGCCGGAGAAGAGGAAGCAAGAGCCGGAGAAGACGACGCAAGAGCCGGAGAAGAGGAAGCAAGAGCCGGAGAAGAGGAAGCAAGAGCCGGAGAAGAGGAAGCAAGAGCCGGAGAAGAGGAAGCAAGAGCCGGAGAAGAGGAAGCAAGAGCCGGAGAAGACGACGCAAGAGCCGGAGGAGAAAACGAAGAGAGAAAAGGAGAGAAAGAAGATACTTCTTCAAAAGGTAAGAATCGTGAATAATATATTGTAAGTTGGCTGAACAAGATCCACCATTTAGCCCAGGTTCACACAGGGCTGCGAAAAAGAAACCGTGCAAGTTCAGTTGAACTCGCACGATTTCACTCCCGCTTGTCAGTCCCGATTTTGGCCACGATTTCAGAGAACCTGCCCAGATGTCAATGTGAAATCGCAGCCCAAACTCGCAAAAAGTAGTACAGAAACGACTTTTTGGAATCGGTGCAGCCCTGCACCGACTAGGACAGTGCAATTGCCAGAAAATGATGCCGATTTGACATGTCAAATTGTACCAATGTGAACCAGGGCTTAGTCAATTAAACTCCTGGGATATTGATCTGGTCGGTTAAGCAGAGGGGGTTGTTAAATTGGTGTTCCGGCCGAAATGTTCAGCTAACTTTATACTTTACAAAAACGAAATAATTGAAAGAAATGTAGGTTGGATGTTAACTAATTCATTTTCTTTTCTCTTGAGAAGTCCGACAGATCCAATCCGGTGTTCCTGCTCCTCTGAATATAGAAAGCTTCCATTTTCACAAACGTATTGGAACTGGAGCATTTGGGATGGTAAGTAATTAGATTTACAGATTCATATCCATAAAACATATAGAAGGGAGACACGATAACTCACTTTAAGGCTGGATTCACAAAGATGTTGTATTTTTTCAACTGTTATAGGTGTGCCATAAAGTAAATCATGTTAAGGCAGCCCATTCGTTTAAAATGGGCTGCCTAACACTCCAAGATTCACCATAAAATCTGCATTAGCAATGTGTGTTGGGTGCCATTAGCGTAGAATGCCAGCTTAAATCTCAGTAGCCTTAAAAAATGTCCCCTCTTCCCCAGGGCTGTGGAGTCGGTAGATAAATGTTCCGACTCCTCAGTTTTATGTACTTCTGACTCCGATTTCCCGACTCCTCTGTATTAATATGCGAATGTATTTTATACATTCCTTGAGGGAAAGAAACGCAACCTACCACAGGACTACTGGCTGGGAAGCCAACAGTCTACTGTATTGCACAGTTTAAGCAAAAGACAAAACACAATGAAAACAAAGTTTTATAAAAAAAAAATATCAATCAAGTGGCTGGATAGTAGCAGCAGGCATAAACATCAGGAACAGGATCTTTACCAGTTCAAAAATACAAACCACATTATTTGGTTGTTTTAGAACAAAAACAAAGCTTATCTATAATGAACCAAAAACAAAATCTGTAAAACCTAGAAATGGTTTATATTAATCTTGAAATGTAGTTCTAGGCTTAGCAAATGCAAATCAATTCAATGTAGAGTTCCAAGGAAGAGAATTGCCTCTGCCAGATCCTCTTTCATAGAGGCTCTTAAGTCAGACTTTATTATTTTTAGGGCTGAAAATAATCTTTCGACACTGACTTGGGTGGGTGGCATTGCAGTAACTATTCTGGCCACATCACTAACGATCTCTGGATAAACAAGGATGGCTTCTTCAACAGTAAGTTTTGATGAGCGATCATACTTTTCAACTTCTTTTAGCGCTTTATAAAACTCCTGTTGGAATTTTTTCCACTCTCTAGTCCTGCAAAAAACATATTTATTTAATCCCTTATCAGTGAGAGGCTAGGTTACACATGGACGCTGCGTTCCCTGTAAAAGCAGAACACAACACTATGGAAAGTAGAAGTATTGCAGCTCCTAATTGTGCGTTGCGTGCCATATAGTGAAGCACATGAAAAGCATGCTTCTTCACGGTCACTTAACGTGTTCGTTTTGCGGTTACGTGAGGCACTGCATGCATTGGTCTTTATTCTTACAGTAGAGAAGTCATTAATTATAACTTTTTGTGAATTGGGACATTTAAACTTGCTTTTTTTTTTAATTCCAATCTAAATTTAGTAGGAGTCGGAGCATTGTTTTCCGACTCCAGGTACCCAAAATTTCCCCCGACTCGGACTCCTCGACTCCGACTCCACAGCCCTGCTCTTCCCTCCTAACACCCAAGCTGACTAAGCAGTGTAAGATAGATATAAATACTTACCTGTTTGCAGCCCACTCAGGTCCCATCATGTGATCCTGTGTCAAGCAGTGGCTGCAGCAGGGGACTGTAGACAGCACTCGACAATGGCTGGTAAACCCTGGATCGGTGACGTCACCCATAGACAAGTTCCAGTCATTGCTGATGCCTTCTCCTTTCCGCTGCAGTCACTGCTGGCTGACAGAGGGGAGCTGGACATTATCGCACCAGCGCGAGATGAAAATAGGCAAGTATACACTAGGGCTAGGGGGGGAAAAGGGGGGGGGATTTGAATCTTGAATCGGCTTTTTTAGATTTTTTCATAGGTCGGCGCTCCGCGGACTAGGCCGAAGCCACGGCCTCAACTAAAAATCCTGCCCATAGCTCGCCGCAATCCTGGGCCTTTTCCCAGGATCATGGCAAACTGCGGGCAGGATTTTTTTAGGCGAGGCCGCGGCTTCGGCCTAGCCCGCGCCCTTTTCACAGGATCTTGGCGGACTAGGGCGGGGCCTCGCCTAAAAAAATCTTGCCCGTAGCTCGCCACGATCCTGGGAAAAGGCCGCAAGGCCAAACACCGCTTGCAGCCTTTTCCCAGGATCATGGCGAGCTGCGGGAAGGGATTTTTAGGCAAGGCCGTGGCTTCGGCCTAGTCCACGGCCTTTTACCAGGATCGTGGCAGACTAGGCCGGAGCCGCAGGCTATATTATATATATATATATAAAAAAAAATAACTTAGGACCGGAGCAGTGTCCATGGGGAGAAAAAAAACTCAATTCATATCGTGAATCCGAGTTTTGATTTTTTTTTTTTTTTTTTGCCTAAAAATCGCCCAGCTCTAGTATACACATCTTTTCTACACAGCAAGTCATTAGCTAGTCAGGGGTAGGAAGCATTTTTAAAGCAGTTGTATGCCCTGGAAAAAATAAAATAAAAATAACTTGTAAGGCAAAAGGCATAATGAGCTAGTATGCAAAGAACGGTGTGACAAAGTATTGCAATGACCGCCATTTTATTCTCTAGGGTGTTAGAAGAATATATATAATGTTTGGGGGGTTCTAAGTAATTTTTTTTAGCAAAAAAAAAAAATTAGTTTTTAAACGTGTAAACTCCTTTTTCTCCTTCAGGTATTTCTGGTATCTCATCCTGCCGTTGATCAGCTGCTGGCATTAAAAATTGCCCGTATACCTACTCTACCTTGTGAGACAACTTATGTAGAGCGCAAAGCCATGGAAGCAACGGGAGATAGCAGGTTCTTCCCGCAACTATATGCTACTTTTCATACAGAGGTAAGTAACTTTTTATCCGTTACTTGTTTTAGGGGAATTTTAGGATCAGAATCAATTAGAACAGAGGTCTCCAAACTGCGGCCCTTTGCTTGCATTTACCTGGCCCTTGGGGCACCATTGGTGGGCCACTATTGCTCCCACTGGCGGCCACGGTGGGCCACTATTGCTCCCACTGGCGGCCACGGTGGGCCACTATTGCTCCCACTGGCGGCCACGGTGGGCCACTATTGCTCCCACTGGCGGCCACGGTGGGCCACTATTGCTCCCACTGGCGGCCACGGTGGGCCACTATTGCTCCCACTGGCGGCCACGGTGGGCCACTATTGCTCCCACTGACGGCCACGGTGGGCCACTATTGCTCCCACCGACGGCCACGGTGGGCCACTATTGCTCCCACCGACGGCCACGGTGGGCCACTATTGCTCCCACCGACGGCCACGGTGGGCCACTATTGCTCCCACCGACGGCCACGGTGGGCCACTATTGCTCCCACCGACGGCCACGGTGGGCCACTATTGCTCCCACCGACGGCCACGGTGGGCCACTATTGCTCCCACCGACGGCCACGGTGGGCCACTATTGCTCCCACCGACGGCCAACGGTGGGCCACTATTGCTCCCGACGGCCAACGGTGGGCCACTATTGCTCCCGACGGCCAACGGTGGGCCACTATTGCTCCCACCGACGGCCAACGGTGGGCCACTATTGCTCCCACCGACGGCCAACGGTGGGCCACTATTGCTCCCACCGACGGCCAACGGTGGGCCACTATTGCTCCCACCGACGGCCAACGGTGGGCCACTATTGCTCCCACCGACGGCCAACGGTGGGCCACTATTGCTCCCACCGACGGCCAACGGTGGGCCACTATTGCTCCCACCGACGGCCAACGGTGGGCCACTATTGCTCCCACCGACGGCCAACGGTGGGCCACTATTGCTCCCACCGACTGCCAACGGTGGGCCACTATTGCTCCCACCGACGGCCAACGGTGGGCCACTATTGCTCCCACCGACGGCCAACGGTGGGCCACTATTGCTCCCACCGACGGCCAACGGTGGGCCACTATTGCTCCCACCGACGGCCAACGGTGGGCCACTATTGCTCCCACCGACGGCCAACGGTGGGCCACTATTGCTCCCACCGACGGCCAACGGTGGGCCACTATTGCTCCCACCGACGGCCAACGGTGGGCCACTATTGCTCCCACCGACGGCCAACGGTGGGCCACTATTGCTCCCACCGACGGCCAACGGTGGGCCACTATTGCTCCCACCGACGGCCAACGGTGGGCCACTATTGCTCCCACCGACGGCCACGGTGGGCCACTATTGCTCCCACCGACGGCCACGGTGGGCCACTATTGCTCCCACCGACGGCCACGGTGGGCCACTATTGCTCCCACCGACGGCCACGGTGGGCCACTATTGCTCCCACCGACGGCCACGGTGGGCCACTATTGCTCCCACCGACGGCCACGGTGGGCCACTATTGCTCCCACCGACGGCCACGGTGGGCCACTATTGCTCCCACTGACGCCAATTCTTTCCATTGACACCAACAACGGGGCACTATTCTATTCACTAATCCTATAGGGCATGGTTTACTCGCACTGGACACCAGGACATTTTCTACTCCCACCGGCCCTAGTCTGGCCCTCCTAAATCCTCAAGGACAGTAAACTGGCCCTTTGCTTAGAAAGCTTGGAGACCCCTGAATTAGAATATAACCTTCCCCGAAAAGCTCTAAGAGCCCTTTCACACTGGAGCGTATTGCAGGCGCTATAGTGTTAAAAATAGTGCCTGCAATCCGCCCTTAAAAATCTGTCCCCATTCACTCCAGTGTCAAAGCCCGAAGGGGCTTTGATACTAGAGAGGTGCGCTAACAGGACTGTAAAAAAAAGTCCTGCTAGTCGCATCTTTGCCGCTCCTCCTTCACTGCCCATTGAAATCAATGGGACAGCGCGCTATACCTCCCGCAATGCGCTGCTTCAGCAGCGCACACGGTGGGCGGTTTTAAACCTCAGACGCTAGCTGGGTGGTAAATGCGCCCAGCTAGCAGCTGAAATGCGCCGCAAATCCACCCATAGTGTTGGCGGTAAAAATAGCAGCGTTTTACCGCTGACGCTAGGGGCAGCACAGTGCGAAAGGGCTCTTAATCATGGGTGTTGATAATTGTCAGTCAACTGGTTCTGTAACCTTAAAGGATCAGATCCTTTACAGGCATATTGCAAAATTTTCAATGAAAGTCTCCAAATGTGATTAGACAAAGGTGAAGGGTGGACTTGAATATGTACTTCCATAGTGAATAATGAATGCATTGTAACTTGTATCGGTTTTATCTTCTAGGACTACCAAGGCTACGTCATGGAGTATTTGAAAGGCATGTCCCTGGATTCCTTCATAAAGACGACAAGGCGTTTGGATTGTGACACCATAAGGTAAGTCTTATAATTGCGCTCAATAGGAGTGGGCAAAGAGGTAGAATGTACAATTGTAGACAGATCACTTAAAGTGGAGGTTCATCCTAAAAACGATTTTTTAACATTAGAGCCAGCATAGTAAAGGCATATACTTTTGGCAGTTTTTTTTTTCCGTACATACCTTTATATTCTGATTTTGTCCAGGGCTTCCGCGTTCTGATGACTCCGGGACTGGGCGTTCCTATCCTTCCGTTCGATGATTGACGGCTTGTGAAACAGGTGACCTGTCACACAACGCGCGTCACCAGATTTCCGGAAATAGCCGAGCTGCGAGTCGGCACTATACGGCGCCTGCGCCCGCTGTGTAGAGCTGACTGCGCAGGCGCCGTATAGTGCCGACTTGCAGCTCAGCTATTTCCCGACATCTGGTGACGCGCGTTGTGCGACAGGTCACCTGTTTCACAAGCCGTCAATCATCCAACAGAAGGATAGGAACGCCCAGTCCCGCAGTCATCGGAACCCGGAAGCCCTGGACAAAAACAGAATATAAAAAAGGTATGTACGAAAAAGAAAAAAAAACCCGCCGAAAGTAAATGCCCTTACTATGCTGGCTCTGCTAGATGCAATATTAAAACATTTTTTTTTTGGGTGAACCCCCGCTTTAACCTTTCCGCTGATCTGGCGTATATATGCGGCCTTTTGGCGGGTGGGCTTCAACACATAGAGGCCGCATGTTTGCGACCCTATGCAAGCACTTTTCTGTGCTGAGAGCTTGCGCCCAAAGCAATCTCAGCACAGACATCGGCAGGGACCGGAAAGCTCCCGATGCATACTAGTGATCCGAAACTTTCTAAACCGGTGTCACATTTGGCACCTTTCAGGGGGAGCAGATACCAGATATTTGCACCCACTTCCGGGCATAGACTCCCGTGGGAGTCACGCAACTCAAACGACCCCCGCCTCCTGGGAAACACACTGGTCCCAGGAGAGAGCGGGGACCAGTGAGGACGGGCCGAGCCACTAGCGCATCCGCAGTATGGAACCGGGTAGTGAAGCCACAATGCTTCACTTCCCGATTCCCTCACCAAGGATGGTGGCGGGGGCAGCCGAGAGACGAGCGATTGCTCGGCCTTGGCTGCCGACATCACGGGCGCGCTGGACAGGTAAGTGACCAATTTTTAAAAGTCAGCATCTGCAGTATTTGTAGCTGCTGGCTTTTAAAAACATTAAATTAAAAAAAAAAAATTGGGTGGACCTCCGCTTTAAAGAGCTGGGAGGCAGAAGTGGAACGGGGTTAAAGGGTTTGTAAAGAAAAAAAAAAAAAAATGACACAAACATGTTATACTTGCCTCCACTGTGCAGCTCGTTTTGCACAGAGTGGCCCCGATCCACGTCTTCTGGGGTCCCTCCACGGCTGTCTCTGGTCCTCCCCGCAAGAACTCCACACATTCGTGCAAGCTCCCTAGCATTGTGTGGAGTCCTTGCGGGCGCGCTCCCGTGATACAGCGAGCGGCCATAGCCGCTCCCTGTATCACTCGGCCACTGCCCCTCGGCGGGCCATTGTATGTGATCGACAGCAGCGCCAGCCAATTGCTGCGCTGCTTTTAATCCATCCACTCTAGCCAATCAACAGCCAGGCTGAGCGGCAAAGAGGATGTTGGCGCTGAGAGTGTGACTTTCGAGGGGTCAGGTAAGTATAACGGGGGGCCGGGAAGGTGTAGTCGTTCGTTTTTACAACCCCTTTAAGCTATGGGACCTCTGTATTAAAAGGGGGTGTGTCTGCTTTCCCTAACCATCCCCCAGGTACACTTGTCGGGTGCCTTTTTATTAAAACACAGCCTTTGATTGATTTAACATTTTTAATTAGAAAATGCAGAAGGAATAAGTAAGGAAGACATCTCCTACATTGCTTACAGAGGAGAGCAACATTAGCTATTGGGCCAGAATTTATACCCCGACAAAAGTACCAGAAGCGAAGGGAGGGACTCCCAGACCTCAGAGTACAGCTTGATCTTTCCAAAAATATACTCCAATATCCATGGATAGCTTTAGACTGAAATTACTTATAGAATAGGATAAAAAAAAAAATGCATATCAAAAATTGTAATGACCCTATAGCAATATTTTGTTAAACTGATTTAATAATATATAGTATGTCTTCAATAATATACCCATTTCTTCTAGCATTAGAATCAGGTAATAAATATCGAGGAGCTAGGTTACCACAAGATAAGTTTATATCTAATTAATCTTTTCTTCTTTGTCCATCAGATTTATGGCTGCTGAGCTGCTGTGTGCGCTACACTTTCTTCATGCCAGAGGCATCACACATGGGTAAGAAATCAATTCATTATATTTTATTGTTCAAGCCTATTGGTCTCCAAAATGCAGTCTATGAGTCATATGTGGCCCTTTGTTGGCTTTTATTCAGGCCCTGGGGCGCTATTCCTCCCACTGACACCAATGTTCGAGTACAAGGCCACCATACTGACGCCAACACCAGGCCCGCCATACTGACGCCAACACCAGGCCCGCCATACTGACGCCAACACCAGGCCCGCCATACTGACGCCAACACCAGGCCCGCCATACTGACGCCAACACCAGGCCCGCCATACTGACGCCAACACCAGGCCCACCATACTGACGCCAACACCAGGCCCACCATACTGACGCCAACACCAGGCCCACCATACTGACGCCAACACCAGGCCCACCATACTGACGCCAACACCAGGCCCACCATACTGACGCCAACACCAGGCCCACCATACTGACGCCAACACCAGGCCCACCATACTGACGCCAACACCAGGCCCCACATAATGACCAAACGATGGAGCACTGTTCCTCACTGCCACCAACGATAGGGCACTATTCCTTCCACCGATACCAAAGACAGGCACTATTCCACCCACCGACACCAAAGACAGGCACTATTCCACCCACCGACACCAAAGACAGGCACTATTCCACCCACCGACACCAAAGACAGGCACTATTCCACCCACCGACACCAAAGACAGGCACTATTCCACCCACCGACACCAAAGACAGGCACTATTCCACCCACCGACACCAATGACGGGCACTATTCCACCCACCGACACCAATGACAGGCACTATTCCACCCACCGACACCAATGACAGGCACTATTCCACCCACCGACACCAATGACAGGCACTATTCCACCCACCGACACCAATGACAGGCACTATTCCACCCACCGACACCAATGACAGGCACTATTCCACCCACCGACACCAATGACAGGCACTATTCCACCCACCGACACCAATGACGGGCACTATTCCACCCACCGACACCAATGACGGGCACTATTCCACCCACCGACACCAATGACGGGCACTATTCCACCCACCGACACCAATGACGGGCACTATTCCACCCACCGACACCAATGACGGGCACTATTCCACCCACCGACACCAATGACGGGCACTATTCCACCCACCGACACCAATGACTGGCACTATTCCACCCACCGACACCAATGACGGGCACTATTCCACCCACCGACACCAATGACGGGCACTATTCCACCCACTGACACCAATAATAGGGCACTATTCCTTTCACTGCCACTACGGATGGGGCACCATTCACTCCACTGATAACAATAGAGTATTATTCCTCCCATTAATATCAATGATAGGACCCTAGTCCTTCTCCTACTGACAACAGGCTCTATGAAATATTCTTGTTTCCAATGACCTTGAAGCCTGGGGCATTGTTTACTCTGACTAACACTGGGCACTTTCTACTCCCACTGGCCACAGTCTGCACCCACCTAACATCTCAAGGAAAGTAATCTGGCCCTTTGTTTAGAAAGTTTGGAGACCCCTGTTCTAGCCAATAAAGATCTAGAATTGACAGCTTAACCTTTTTGTTTTCTTCTTCTTCTTTACAGTGACTTGCATAGATATAACATCTTCATCGATAGTACTGGACATGTCAAGATTATCGATTTTGGATTGGCAACGATAAGACATGAACCCGGCATGGTAAGTACACGTGTTCCATTTATTGACTGCTATATTGTTTTTCTGTCCACAAGGAGGTTCTTAACCACTTCCACTCTAGAGCCACGTAAAAGTGATCAGGCAGCTCTACAACTTTTATAGTAAAGGCCACAATCCAACTGGTAAAAACAGAACCAGCCGTGAGCTTGTTCAAAGCGGAGTTCCACTCATTTGTGCGTTTGTTAAATGACAGCAGCTACAAAAAGTGTACCTGCTGACTTAACACACACTCACCTGTGCCATGGCCCAGCAATGCAGCCTCCCGAGTCCTCTCCCCAGCACCAGTGATCTGCCGAGCTGGTTCCTGCTATTGATATGGTTCCGTGTGCAGTGCGCAGGCGCAATCCGAGCCGACGGAAAGCTCTGAGCGGGAACAGCTGTAGATGCGCTCGCTCCCGATGCCATATAATACACGCCGCCAAAGCTTGGTAATACACGCCGCCGCTCTATACAGGAAGGGGCGGGTGCGATATTGAACATGATGACCCATGGCTTGCTGCGTGTAGGCGCTGTCCAATAGGACATGATTCTCTGCCCCTTCTTGGCTCCACCCCTTTTACCTGTGTTTTCCGCCCTTTTTCGGCATGTATTATGTGAGCTGTCTCCGCCCCACTGTGCGTGAGCCTTGCCGCGCCTGTGCAGTCGATGACCGCATTAACAGCTGACAATCAGCTGTTGAGTTTGGCTATTTCCGTGGCCTCTTACTGCGCATGCGCGGAGTCTGCGCAGTTGGTTTCCGGAACCTATCCGATGGAGGAACCAAATCGTTAAGACACCGGCATTGCAAGTGTAGGCACCCAGCTATGACAGCCATGCACACCTGCCCATTGGTCGGGCAAACTTCGGGGGCCTGCGACGTGTCCCAGAACATTGCAAGGAGGGAGGGGAAGAGAATGAGCCTAGGTGGCTTGAGCGGAAGTGGGAGCAGGTACCTGTCAAATCTGGGGTTGGACCTCTACTTGGTGTTGCAGAAACATGATGCAGTAAACTGTTATGATGTATACTTATTAACCACTTAAGACCCGGACCATTATGCAGGGTAAGGACCTTGCTCCTTTTTGCGATTCGGCACTGCGTCGCTTTAACTGACAATTGTGCAGTCGTGCGACGTGGTTTCCAAACAAAATTGGCATTCTCTCTTTCCCCCACAAATAGAGCTTTCTTTTGGGGGTATTTGATCACATTTTTTGCGCTATAAACAAAAATAGATCGACAATTTAAAAAAAAAATTTTTTTTACTTTTTGCCACAATAAATATCCCCAAAAAAGATGCATAAAAATATATTTTTTCCCCAGTTTAGGCCGATAAGTATTTTTTTTTTAACCAAAAATATGTAGAAGAAAAATACCAATAAGCGTTTATCGATTGGTTTGTGCAAAATGTATAGCGTTTGCAAAATAGGGGATAGTTTTAAGGCATTTTTTATAAAAAAAAAAAAAGGAGAAAATAACTAGTAATGGCGGCGATCAGCGATTTTTTTCTATTTTTTTTTTCATTATGGCGGACACATCGGACACTTTTGACACATTTTTGGGACCATTGTAATTTTCACAGCGAAAAGTGCTATAAAAATGCACCGATTACTGTGAAAATGGCAATGGCAGTGAAGGGGTTAGTGGTGCCAAGGCAGGGCTCGACAAATCCCGGTCGCCAGGGCGACTAGAAATAGCATCCTGGCGACTTGGCTTGGAAGGTGGGCAAAAAAATATTAAAAGTTAAAGTGGAGGTTCACCCAAAAACGTAATTTTTAACATTAGATTGAGGCTCATTTTGTCTAGGGGAATCGGGTGTTTTTTTTTAAATCGAAGCTGTACTTACCGTTTTAGAGATAGATCTTCTCCGCCGCTTCCGGGTATGGTCATCGGGACTGGGCGTTCCGATTTGATTGACAGGCTTCCGACGGTCGCATACATCGCGTCACGATTTTCCGAAAGTAGCCGAACGTCGGTGCGCAGGCGCCGTATAGAGCCGCACCGACGTTCGGCTTCTTTCGGCTACTCGTGACGCGATGTATGCGACCGTCGGAAGCCTGTCAAATAGGAACGCCCAGTCCCGAAGACCATACCCGGAAGCGGCGGAGAAGATCCATCTCTAAAACGGTAAGTACTGCTTCGATTTAAAAAAAAACACCCGATTCCCCTAGACAAAATGAGCCTCAATCTAAGGTTAAAAATTGTTTTTCGGGTGAACTCCCGCTTTAAACAGCAATTCTAATGTCATTTTTCACTATTTTCACTGCCATCTTCTTCCCTCTAATTAGAACCCCCAAACATTATATATATATTTTTATCCTAACACCCTAGAGAATAAAATGGCGATCGTTGCAATACTTTGTCACGCCGTATTTGCGCAGCGGTCTTACAAGCGCACTTTTTTGGGAAAAAATTACACTTTTTTTAATTAAAAAAATAAGACAACAGTAAAGTTATCCCCATTTTTTTTTTTATATTATGAAAGATAATGTTACGCCGAGTAAATTCATACCCAACATGTCACGCTTCAAAATTGCGTCCGCTCGTGGAATGCCGACAAACTTTTACCCATTAAAATCTTCATAGGCGACCATTAAAAAAAATCTACAGGTTGCATGTTTTGAGTTACAGAGGAGGTCTAGGGCTAGAATTATTGCTCTCGCTCTACCAATCGCGGCGATACCTCACATGTGTGGTTTGAACACAGTTTACATATGCGGGCGCTGCTCACGTATGTGTTCGCTTCTGCACGCAAGCTCGTCGGGACGGGGCGCGTTTTCTGGCTCCTAACTTTAGCTGGCTCCTAGATTCCAAGCAAATTTGTCAAACCCTGTGCCAAGGGGTTAAGTGTGTCCTAAGGGAGTGATTCTTAGGGTCCTTTCACACGGAGCGGACCGTTTCTGTGTCCGCCAAAGCTCAGTGGGGATCCCCGCTGAGCTGTCGGCGGATAGGGCGGTCCCCGCACACAGTGCAGAGACCGCCCTGTCTCTGCTCCGCTCTCCCCTATGGGGGATCGGATGCAGACGGACCGTCTGTCCGTCTGCATCCGATCCATTCCGCCGAACGGAAGAAAAATAGGGGTTCTTCCGTTCGCAAAAGCGGGTCCCGACGGACGCTAGCGGATGCTCCATCCGCTAACGGACGCAATCCCATAGGGATTCATTAAAAGTCCGTTAACGAACGGTCCGCTCGTGTGAAAGGACCCTTACTGTAGGGGGGCGTGGCGTCACTGATCGTCGTTCCCTATATCATGCAACCATGACAGTTATCACTTACAGCGTGCTTTTAAAGTAGCTATTTTGGGAAACTTAAATTGATGGGTTCAATTCAGCTTTAATTAGTATAGGAATGGAAGGAAATGTATTGTATTTTTGTATGTATTTTGCCATGTTCTGAGCTATAAAAACGTTTTTTATTTCCTCTATGTCGATCAGGAAACAGAGACTACATTTCACGAAGACTACGTTAATGTAAGGAGTGCAATCGTTCTAATTAGGAATAAATGTGCCGACGACCGGACCCCAATCCAAGACTTTACAGACTTCATGAAGAAGGTAAGAAAACATTCTACTCTAGCCAGAGACAGAACAAGTTTTTTTGGCTACATTACATTTTTTAGTTATCGCTTTTGTGATGTTAATAATCTTATTTTTTTGTTATATGCAGGTTCCAGACGATTCTACGCGTGCGTTCATAACTTTTCAACAACACCCATTCTTCACAGGGATAAACTGGGATGAGATGGAAGCTGGGAAAATAAGTCCGCCATTTGTCATGGAAAAGGTAAGCAAGTGTTATGATTAGGAAATGGAATCACGTTTGTAATTGTACTATGTCTGCTGTTTTTCATTCTCTTTTCTGCCCCCTACTGGCATGTATGAGGAGCTGCATTCCTTTTGGTGCTATACAATAGGATGGAAAAACAATTCACAGTGGATCATTTAAAAGTCATACATCTATAAAGCAACTTTTTAACCACTTCCGGACCACCTCCTGCACATATACGTCGGCAAAATGGCACGGCTGGGCACAAGCACGTATATATACGTCCTGTACTTGTACCCAGCTGTGGGTCGCGGGCGCAAGCCCGCGGCGCGCTCCCGCGACCCGGTCCGAAGCTCCGGGAACGCGGGTCCCGCGGACCCGATCGCCGCTCGAGTGCGGCGATCGGTCCGCGGAGCTGAAGAACGGGGAGAGCCGTGTGTAAACACGGCTTCCCCGTGCTTCACTGTGGCGGCGTATCGATCGCGTCATCCCCTTTATAGGGGAGACACGATCGATGACGTCACACCTACAGCCACACCCCCCTACAGTTGTAAACACTCACAAAGTGAACACTAACTCCTACAGCGCCACCTGTGGTTAACTCCCAAACTGCAACTGTCATTTTCACAGTAAACAATGCAATTTAAATGCATTTTTTGCTGTGAAAATGACAATGGTCCCAAAAATGTGTCAAAATTGTCCGAAGTGTCCGCCATAATGTCGCAGTCACGAAAAAATTTGCTGATCGCCGCCATTAGTAGTTAAAAAAAAAAAAATTATAAAAATGCAATAAAACTATCCCCTATTTTGTAAACGCTATAAATTTTGCGCAAACCAACCGATAAAACATTATTGCGATTTTTTTTACCAAAAACAGGTAGAAGAATACGTATCGGTCTAAACTGAGGAAAAAAAATTGTATATGTTTTTGGGGGATATTTATTATAGCAAAAATTTAAAATATTGCATTTTTTTCAAAATTGTCGCTCTATTTTTGTTTATAGCGCAAAAACTAAAAACCACAGATGTGATCAAATACCACCAAAAGAAAGCTCTATTTGTGGGGAAAAAAGGACGCCAATTTTGTTTGGGAGCCACGTCGCACGACCGCGCAATTGTCTGTTAAAGCGACGCAGTCCCGAACTGTAAAAACACCTTGGGTCATTTAGCAGCATATTGGTCCAGGGCTTAAGTGGTTAAAAGCAGCTTCATACTTCTGTCAAGTTCTTGCAGGGACTTTAGAATCAGTGTAGCACATAAGACCCCGTTCACACTGAGGCACCCATAGCGTCGGTGGTAAAACTCCGCTATTTTTACCGCTGACGCTACAGGTGGATTTGCGGCGCATTTCGGCTGATAGCGAGGGTGTTTTACTCCGCCCGCTAGCGGCCGAGAAAGGGTTAAAACCGCCCGCAATGCACTGCTGAAGCAGCGCATTGCGGGCGGTATTGCCGCGCTGTGCCATTGATTTCAATGGGCAGCAGCGGTGGAGGAGCGGTGTACACACCGCTTCAAAGATGCGGCTAGCAGGACTTTTTACCATCCTGCTATGCGCTAGCGGCGATCAAGTCCACGGTCCGAATCACGGGGGATTGTGGCAGGGTCGTGAGCACGGCGGCGGTGCGGGACCACACAGACAGGCATTTAAAGGGGGATGTACAGCTACGTTGATATGCCATTCTGCCGGCGTATATGTGCAGGAGGCGGACCTTAAGCGGTTAAAGGGCGGATTGCAGTCGATATTTTTAACGCTATAGCGCCTGCAATACGCTCCAGTGTGAAAGGGGTCTGAATATCATTTATAAACATGTCTACAGTGATAAAAATATAATGACTATTCATATTGATGTTCAATCATGACTGGTCCATTTCTTTCATGTATTCCCTCAGCCAATAATAGAACTTGCCCAAATGTAATCTTCAATATAGTGATGATCAGGCATCATGTAAAGTCATTATTTCCTGAGTATAATGTGTTTCTTCTCTCCACAGATCCCAGAGATAACCCGCTCCTTAAAGATGAATACGAAAACCATAAATGATTATTTTGACGAATTCTTTAAAGAAGGAGACCAACTATCTGGAACGTTAGAAAATCTCCAGGAATTCGACTTTGTCAGCGATCGATGGAGAGAGATGCAGCAGAACCACCACTGAGAATACAAAGACACGCAGGAAAAGGGGCGGCTATAGAAGGGACATCACTGCCCAAAGGGGGTCACCAGCCCATTCTATGGCCGTCTTCAGGATCCGCACTCGTGCTTCCCCATTGCACGACAGAATACATTACATTGGGGGGGACACAGCAGAATATATTACATTACTGCTGGGGGGGGTGGGCACAGCAGAATATATTACATTACTGGTGGGGGGGTGGGCACAGCAGAATATATTAAATTACTGCTGGGGGGGGTGGGGGGTGGGCACAGCAGAATATATTAAATTACTGCTGGGGGGGGGGGCACAGCAGAATATATTACATTACTGCTGGGGGGGGGGGGGGGGGGGGGTGGGCACAACAGAATATATTACATTACTGCTGTGGGGGGGTGGGCACAGCAGAATATATTACATTACTGCTGGGGGGGGGGGGGGGGGGGGGGGCACAGCAGAATATATTACATTACTGCTGGGGGGGGGTGGGGGGTGGGCACAGCAGAATATATTACATTACTGCTGGGGGGGCACAGCAGAATATATTACATTACTGCTTGGGGGGGGCAGCAGAATATATTACATTACTGCTTGGGGGGGCAGCAGAATATATTACATTACTGCTGGGGGGGGGGGGCACAGCAGAATATATTACATTACTGCTGCCGGGGGGGGGGGGGCACAGCAGAATATATTACATTACTGCTGGGGGGTGGGCACAGCAGAATATATTACATTACTGCTGTGGGGGGGTGGGCACAGCAGAATATATTACATTACTGCTGGGGGGGGGGGGGGCACAGCAGAATATATTACATTACTGCTGGGGGGGTGGGCACAGCAGAATATATTACATTACTGCTGGGGGGTGGGCACAGCAGAATATATTACATTACTGCTGTGGGGGGGGGGGCACAGCAGAATATATTACATTACTGCTGGGGGGGGGGGGGGCACAGCAGAATATATTACATTACTGCTGTGGGGGGGTGGGCACAGCAGAATATATTACATTACTGCTGGGGGGTGGGGGGTGGGCACAGCAGACTATATTACATTACTGCTGGGGGGTGGGGGGTGGGCACAGCAGACTATATTACATTACTGCTGGGGGGTGGGCACAGCAGAATATATTACATTACTGCTGGGGGGTGGGCACAGCAGAATATATTACATTACTGCTGTTGGGGGGGGGGGGCACAGCAGAATATATTACATTACTGCTGTTGGGGGGGGGGGGCACAGCAGAATATATTACATTACTGGTGGGGGGTGGGCACAGCAGAATATATTACATTACTGCTGGGGGGGGTGGGGGGGGGCACAGCAGAATATATTCCATTACTGGGGTGGGGGGGCACAGCAGAATATATTACATTACTGCTGGGGGGGGGCACAGCAGAATATATTACATTACTGCTGGGGGGTGGGGTTGTGGGCACAGCAGAATATATTACATTACTGCTGGGGGGGGTGGGGGGGGCACAGCAGAATATATTCCATTACTGCTGTGGGGGGGTGGGCACAGCAGAATATATTACATTACTGCTGGGGGGGGGTGGGCACAGCAGAATATATTACATTACTGCTGGGGGGGGGTGGGCACAGCAGAATATATTACATTACTGCTGGGGGGGGTGGGGGGTGGGCACAGCAGAATATATTACATTACTGCAGGGGTCGACAAATCCCGGGCGCCAGGTCGCCATGGCGACTAGAAATAGGGTCCTGGCGACTTGGCTTTTTTTTTTTGTGAGCTGGCGCCATCTGGTGTTGAGCTGTTGGTATTACAAGTTATTACCACCAGATGTGTAAGCTGGCGCTATCTGGTGGTGGCCGTTGGTATTACAAGTTAAGCATTACAAGTTAAACAGCAATTCTAATGTCATTTTTCACTATTTTCACTGCCATCTTCTTCCCTCTAATTAGAACCCCCAAACATTATATATTTTTTTTATCCTAACACCCTAGAGAATAAAATGGCGATCGTTGCAATACTTTCTGTCACGCCGTATTTGCGCAGCGGTCTTGCAAGCGCACTTTTTTGGGGAAAAAATTACACTTTTTTTAATTAAAAAATAAGACAACAGTAAAATTATCCCCATTTTTTTTAATAGTATGAAAGATAATGTTACGCCGAGTAAATTGATACCCAACATGTCACGCTTCAAAATTACGTCCACTCGTGGAATGGCGTCAAACTTTTACCCTTCAACGATGTTTGATCGCTCTGTTCGTTAGAGCCGGTGGGGGACCGATGCTGCATCCACCTAGGAAAGTATGATTAAAAAACATTACAGCGGAGGTCCCACGGAAAAAAATATATTAAAAGCCAGAAGCTACATATACTGCAGCTGCCAACTTAATTAATGGACACTTACCTGTCCAGCGCGCCCGCGATGTTGGCAGCAGAAGACGAGCAATCGCTCGTCTCACGGCTGCCCCTGCCATCCTCAGTGAGGGAATTAGGAAGTGAAGCCTTGCGGCTTCACTGCCCGGTTCCCTACTGCACATTCATGAGTAGCACGGCACGTTCCCAGCTGTCTCCTGGGACCAGTGCGTTTCCCAGAAGGCAGTGGGGGAGGGGGGTGAACAGGAAGTGGAGTGACTCCCGTGGAAGTCTCTCCCCGGAAGTGGGTGCAAATACCTGTATTATACAGGTATCTGCACCCTGCTCCCCCTGAAAGGTGCCAAATGCGACACCGGAGGGGGGGGGGGGGGGGTTCTGAAAAGTGGAAGTTCCATTTTTGGGTGGAACTACGCTTTAAGAATAAGTATCCATACTGTATAAAAATGTAGTAATATACTGTCTCACCCCGTTTTGCACATGCTCAGTTGCTCTCTATTTTAAAGCGGAGGTTCACCCAAAAATCAACTTTCTGTCACTAGATCCAGCATACTGCTGACATCTGCAGTATGCTGGATTTTTTTTTGTACTTATCGTTTTAGCGGTCTTTCTTCTCCGGCTCCGAGCGGGGAATCCTGCGGGGGGTAGGCGTTCCTAAATCAAGCGCAGTTGATTGATGGGCTTGGATAGCGCGTCACGCCATCCGGAAATAGCAGACGTGACTCCCGGCTGCTTACAGCGCTATACGGCGCATGCCGTGTAGAGCTGACTGCGCAGGTGCCGTAAATTGCCGAGAGTCACATTGGCTATTTTCGGAAAGCGTGATGCGCTATCCAAGCCCGTCAATCAACTGCGCTTGATTTAGGAACGCCTATACCCGGAAGGATACGCCGCTCGGTGCCGGAGAAGGAAGACCGCTAAAATGATAAGTACAAAAAAAAAATCTAGTGACAGAAAGTTGATTTTTGGGTGAACCCCCGCTTTAAGGCACTGCCGAATTTGTAGAGGCCGATCTGCTGACAGCCCTAAAGCAAATATAAACTATTCTTTACAGCCAAGGAAGCTGCTTCTGTTTGATCTGCAACTGCCATAGTTCTGCAAATGCGATTAGTTAGGACTTCAGCCATGTGATGGTTTGACAGCCTGGTTGAGGACACAAGCAAATGTGACATTTCGCAATCCTGGCATTGCAGGAATGTAACTTTTTTTGAAAACTGTTAAATCGATGGGTTTAGTTCCACTTTAAGATTTACTGCTTCTCAGGGGCTCTGGGCTTCAGTATAACCAGAACCTCCAACAAGAAGAAAAAGAAGCAATGCTGGGAGGCGATTTACAGCACAGACTGATTTTGGTAGCATCATTATTATTAACCACTTAAGGACCGCCTCATGTAAATATATGTCAGCAGAATGGCACGGACAGGCACATGCACGTACCTATACGTCCTCTGCTTGACGTGGGTCGAATGCAATTTAAATGCATTTTTTGCTGTGAAAATGACAATGGTCCCAAAAATGTGTCAATTTTCCGAAGTGTCCGCCATAATGTCGCAGTCACGAAAAAAAAATCGCTGATCGCCGCCATTAGTAGTAAAAATAAAAAAAATAAAAATGCAATAAAACTATCCCCTATTTTGTAAACGCTATGAATTTTGCGCAAACCAACCGATAAACTATTGCGATTTTTTACCAAAAAAAGGTAGAAGAATACGTATCGGCCTAA
This sequence comes from Rana temporaria, assembly GCF_905171775.1. Classification (NCBI taxonomy): domain Eukaryota; kingdom Metazoa; phylum Chordata; class Amphibia; order Anura; family Ranidae; genus Rana; species Rana temporaria. The sequence goes on from NC_053490.1 coordinate 36,721,956, forward strand.
ACTGAGGAAAAAAAAAATGTTTATATATGTTTTTGGGGGATATTTATTATAGCAAAAAGTAAAAAATATTGAATTTTTTTCAAAATTGTCGCTCTATTTTTGTTTATAGTGCAAAAAATAAAAACCGCAGAGGTGATCAAATACCACCAAAAGAAAGCTCTATTTGTGGGGAAAAAAGGACGTCAATTTTGTTTGGGAGCCACGTCGCACGACCGCGCAATTGTCTGTTAAAGCGACGCAGTCCTGAACTGTAAAAACCCCTTGGGTCTTTAGGCAGCATATTGGTCCGGGGCATAAGTGGTTATTAATATAGAATGTATGTTCCTTGCTATAGAACATTTTTATCAAGTTATGGGTAATGTTCTGCTTCAAGCTGTTGAATTAAAAGAAAAAAAAAAGTAAAGGATCTGCAAATAAAATCCTTGGCGTGTTTATACCAGACGGCATCAATACAATGAAATAGCTGCGTATTCTGCGTGTCTACAGAGATGCCGGTTGCAGAGCGTTTCCCATTACAACACTGGGACTAATCATGTGATTATAATAAAAGGCAGAACCGTCCAGATAACAATTCATTAAAAGCTATAATAGAAGGAAAGCGCTCTGTAAATATGTACAGAACAGCATTATTAGCAATAACCTGTAATAATAAGGCCTTTGTAGTGAAGACATTCAAAGCTGAACTCCATGCAGACGTAAAACACACACATTTATGGAGCTTTGCATCCACTCATAATGGATCATTTTATCGCAGAAGTACCTAAATGTGACTTGGTATCAGCCACCACCAGTTCCTTATACCAGACCTCAGACTGGGAGGGGGGAGGGGACTGCACAACATTGCGTTGTAGTGCAAGGAGCATGCTGATAGGAGGAGAGAATAGAGTGACGGATAAGCTCAGTCTGCTTCTTAGCGCTTATCTAATTCGTAGTCCATCTACCCTAGATTTAGGGTATAACCTGTAATAGCACAAATCTGCCCCAAACTGTGCCCCTTGTACAGGAATTTGGGGTTCTTCTCTTTGGTGGTTCATGTCACTAATTTATTACGGCTGTTTGTGGCTCCACCTGAAAAAACGACAGGGGGGGGGGGGGTTGGTCACTGCAAGCTTGTTTTTGTGTGCCAGGCATTGGGCTAATGAAAATGACCCCCAAGAGGTTTTGAGAGCTGCAGAGGGATTATTAGAAAAGATCCACCTTAACCACTTAAGCCCCGGACCTTTAGGCAGCGAAATGTCCAGGCCAGGTTTTGCGATTCGGCACTGCGTCGCTTTAACAGACAATTGCGCGGTCGTGCGACGTGGCTCCCAAACAAAATTGGCGTCCTTTTTTCCCCACAAATAGAGCTTTCTTTTGGTGGTATTTGATCACCTCTGCGGTTTTTATTTTTTGCGCTATAAACAAAAATAAGGCGACAATTTCGAAAAAAATTCAATATTTTTTACTTTTTGCTATAATAAATATCCCCCAAAAACATATATAAAAAAAAAAAAATTTCCTCAGTTTAGGCCGATATGTATTCTTCTACCTATTTTTGGTAAAAAAAATAAATCACAATAAGCGTTTATCGATTGGTTTGCGCAAAATTTATAGCGTTTACAAAATAGGGGATAGTTTCATTGCATTTTTATAAAAAAAAATTTTTTTTTACTACTAATGGCGGCGATCAGCGATTTTTTTCTTTCGTGACTGCGACATTATGGCGGACACTTCGGACAATTTTGACACATTTTTGGGACCATTGTCTTTTTCACAGCAAAAAATGCATTTAAATTGCATTGTTTACTGTGAAAATTACAGTTGCAGTTTGGGAGTTAACCACAAGGGGGCGCTGTAGGAGTTAGTGTTCACAACTGTAGGGGGGTGTGGCTGTAGGACTGACGTCATCGATCGAGTCTCCCTTATAAAAAGGATCACTCGATCGATGCAGCCGCCACAGTGAAGCACGGGGAAGCCTTGTCTACATACGGCTCTCCCCGTTCTTCAGCTCCAGGGAGCGATCGCGACGGAGCGGCTATAAACGAATAGCCGCGCCGTCGTCCCTGATCGCTCCCCGCGGGTTACCGACCGCCGCATGTAGGGGGGGTCCCGATCGGACCCCCGACCCGCGGAAAGGCAAGGACGTACCTGTACGTGCCATTCTGTGGACGTACATATACATGCGGCGGTTGGGAAGTGGTTAAGTAGTAAATACACTTTAATAGAGAAGTATGGCCAAATCGCTTATGTCGGGTTGCACCGAAACTGGTATTGGTGTCGATACCGAGCATTTGCATGAGAATCGGTATTCGTGCGAAAGCTCCGATACCCAAAACCGAAACTTTCAGGCTCTGTTCTTTTAGCCGTCAGCGGGATTCCCCCACTGACAGCAGAAATATATATATATATAAAAAAAAAAGACTGCAATTATCTGTTGCTACGGAGTAGAGGTCGACCGATATATCGGCCGATATTTGGTCGTTTTGGAGAAATCGGCATCGGCCGAAGATTTCCGTCCAAATTGGGCCGATATTTAACATGGCCGTTAGCGGTGCCTCGGATGCAGAGCTAGGCCGAAGCCGCGGCCTTTCCTGATGCGGTGACCGTGGCGGCAATCCGTGGATTGCCGCCGTGGTCACAGCATCAGCAAAGGCCGCGGCTTCGGCCTAGCTCCGGAACCGCGGCCATCTTGGTATACACAGCGCGGCGGCCCTCCCCTCGGTTTACACCCAGAGGAGGAGGAGGGGCCCGCTCGCTGCCATCTGCTGACTTTTTTTTTTTTTAGTTTAAGGAAGTCGGCAGCAGGCCTGTAAGAGCCAATCGGCGGCCGCCGCTGCCGACATCCTCCACTCTGGGGAAAAAAACGTCCCCCGACATGCTGCGCGCCCTGCCTCTGCCTACAAACCCCAGAATGCAGCGTGGGCCGGCAGTTACTGGCCCGCGCTGCATTCTGGGGCTTGTAGGCAGAGGCAGGGCGCGCAGCAGTCAGGGGACGTTTTCTTTACAGTGGAGGTTGTCGGCAGCGGCGGCCGCCGCCGATTGGCTGTTACCGGCCCGCTCTGCATTCTGGGGATTGTAGGCAGAGTCGGGGCAGCAGCACGTCAGGGCCAGGGACGAATGGAGTCTTGTGCTAGGCTGGTGGGCATTGATGAGTGAATGACATTGGGCTGTACTGTAAAATCGGCTTAAAATATCGGCCGCAAAAATCGGCAACACATATTGGCCGCCCCGATTTCCAAATATCGGCATCGGCCAGAGAAAAACCCATATCGGTCGACCTCTACTACGGAGTAGGGCCGCCACGTCCCCGGTTGACAGCTGAAGTGTAAATAAAGTCCTGGTGTTTTGTGGATTTCTGCCCTCCATCGAAAAGTGCCCATGCATGCGCAGAAGGGAAGGGCACGTACTGATTAGCTGACGTGACGTCACCATAGCGCATGCTCACATCGTAGGCGGCTTTTTTCGATGAGAGATACCATTTAACGGGTACAACTGAATGCTATGCAAACAGCGGAGGAACGCAGTATTTGTCATATTGTGCCTCACTGTTGCAGGGCGGGTTTTCACAGTGCTAAATGGCGGGTTTGGTGTGTTGCACAGCGGGGGTTTTTGCCCGTGTCTAAGGGCGGGTTGCAAAACTGACAAAACCCGCCCTTCAACACACCCACAACCCTCCCTGCAAGCGCGAGGCTTAAATCAAACAACTACAGTGTCCCTCTTCTCTTTGCATTTCTTTCAATTGTGCCAGTGAAATGGTATCTCCCGTCTAAAAGAAACCTCCTACGATGTGCGCATGCGCTGTGGTGATGTTACGTTAGCAGATTGGGAAATCAGCTGGAGTGCCCCTTCTGTTCAGCGTGGGCACTTTTCGACGGAGGGCAATTTTTTACAGAATACTGGCAATTGGAGCAGTTAACCACATAGTGACCGCCGCATGCACGTTTATGTCGACACAATGGCACGGGCAGGCAAATGGGTGTACCTGTACGTCCCTTTAAATTTGCCGCCCAGCAGGCACACGGACCTCGTGAGTGTGCTTGCGGGTCCCTGGAACTTGATGCTCCCGGGCGGCCCGTGATTGCGGTCGACAAATGCAAAACAGGGGGATGCCTTTGTAAACGAGGCATTCCCCTGTTCTGCCTAGTGATGTCACTGATCTACTGTTCCCTGTGATCGGGATCAGTGACGTGTCACTGGTAGCTCCTCCCCCTACCAGTTAGAAGCACTCCCTAGGACACACTTAGGCCCTTCAGCGCCACCTAGTGGTTAACCCCTTCACTGCCAACGTAATTTTCACAGTAATCAGTGCATTTTTATAGCACTGATCGCTGTAAAAATGACAATGGTCCCAAAAATGCGTCAAAAGTGTTTGATATGTCCGCCATAAAGTCGCAGTCACGATTATATTTAAAAAAAAAAAAAAAAAAAAAAAAAAAAATATCTACTTTAACACAAAACAGTCAGTGGATCAAATACGACATCCAGACAATTACCCATTTTCAGGAGAGAATAGCTATTGGCAGCCCCCCCCGTGTTTCTTTAACGTACATGCATACCAGATGAGGTGGAACTGCGTTGGGTGGCTATTCCAGCGCAGTCCCACTGCGTGAGAAAACAAAACGCCATGTCATTGTGTTGTGGCGGTATGCGCTGATAAAAAAATAAAAAATTACCGCATGTAGTAGAGCTGCAAGATTAATTGTTAAAAAAATTTTTTTTAAATTGTGCTCTTGATACGACTCCCCCCCCCCCCCCCCCCCCACCCAGACGATCTTAAAGGGGTTGTAAAGGTTTGTTTTTTATTTTCTAAATAGGTTCTGTTAAGCTAGTGCATTGTTGGTTCACTTACCTTTTCCTTTGATTTCCCTTCTAAATCTTTGTCTGAATTTCTCACTTCCTGTTTCTCCTCAGTAAGCTTGCCCCCATCATCTGGCTGGAGGTTAGTCAGCCAGAACAGCTTACTGAGGAGAAACAGAAAGTGAGAAATTCAGACAAACATTTAGAAAGGAAATCTAAGGAAAAGGTAAGTGAGCCAACAATGCACTAGCTTAAAGGAGTTGTAAAGGAAAATGTTTTTTCACCTTAATGCGATCTATGCATTAAGGTGAAAAAACATCTGCCGACACCCCCCCCCCCCCCGAGCACCCGTTTTACTTACCTTACCCCTCGAAAGTCCCGCGCGGCCCCGATATACTCTTTGCCGCTCAGCCTGGCCGCTGATTGGTAAAGCTTGTAGGAGGAGTTTTCATACTGAGCCGTCCTATGAAGCTGCAGGACTCCTGGCCCTCTGTCTGGACAATTCCGATTGGCCCTGTGGTGATCGCATGCGCACTCCTAAGAAAAAAAAACCTCTCTAGCAATACACAAACAGAGCCTTTGGCATCAGGCTGCACATGCTCAGTCTGTACTAACCAAACTTAACCAGAGGGACAGTGGAAGAAAGGGAGGATCTGAATACAGGAATCAAGAAGCCTTTTTATACAATGCAGAGGTTTAACCCCTTAGCACAGGGTTGACAAATTTGCTTGGAATCTAGGAGCCAGCTAAAAAAGTTAGGAGCCAGAAAACGCACCCCGTCCCAACGAGCTTGCGCGCAGAAGCGAACACATACGTGAGCAGTGCCTGCACATGTAAACGGTGTTCAAACCACACATGTGAGGTATCGCCGCGATTGGTAGAGCGAGAGCAATAATTCTAGCCCTAGTCCTCCTCTGTAACTCAAAACATGCAACCTGTAGATTTTTTTTAAACGTTGCCTATGAAGATTTTAAAGGGTAAAAGTTTGTCGGCATTCCACGAGCGGACGCAATTTTGAAGCGTGACATGTTGGGTATCAATTTACTCGGCGTAACATTATCTTTCATAATATAAAAAAAAAAAAAATGGGGATAACTTTACTGTTGTCTTATTTTTTAATTAAAAAAAAGTGTAATTTTTTCCCAAAAAAGTGCGCTTGTAAGACCGCTGCGCAAATACGGCGTGACAGAAAGTATTGCAATGATCGCCATTTTATTCTCTAGGGCAGTGATGGCGAACCTTGGCACCCCAGATGTTTTGGAACTACATTTCCCATGATGCTCCACTACACTGCAGTGTGCAGGAGCATCATGGGAAATGTAGTTCCAAAACATCTGGGGTGCCAAGGTTCGCCATCACTGCTCTAGGGTGTTAGGATAAAAATATATATATAATGTTTGGGGGTTCTAATTAGAGGGAAGAAGATGGCAGTGAAAGAGTGAAAAATTACATTAGAATTGCTGTTTAACTTGCAATACCAACAGCCACCACCAGATGGCACCAGCTCACAAAAAAAAAAAAAAAATTTTTACCCCCCTTCCAAGCCAAGTCGCCAGGACCCTATTTCTAGTCGCCATGGCGACCTGGCGCCCGGGATTTGTCGAGCCCTGATCTAATGCCTGTGTATTCTTGACTATGGCCCTCAAGCCGCATCAAAATGGGACCAAAGTAGTGCAGGAAATACTTTGAAGTTGCAGTTATGAACAGTAGGCATTGGAAATCATGGGGTACGACTTGCCATGCGACTTTGCAGTCGTGATTCTAAGTTTATCCAGAATCGTGCAGCTCTAGCGTGCAGTACGATGCCATCCACTGCCTCATACTGCATTGCCAGCAATTAAACTTAAAGTGGATGTAAACCCGAACAAACAAAAAATTTAAGTCACAATGTAGAGTATAAGATTTCCTATCATCTGTGCCCAGTCTTCCAGCTCTGAGCAATCCTCTTTTATTGTTCAGTGAAATAAAAAAGGACTTACAGAGAAAAACCTTAGTACGTTCCGCCCCCCTTGCTGTGAATGACAGGTTATTTACATATCTCATGCACTAGCCTGAGACAGGCATTATTTTTTAATTCCCACCCCCACTCCTTTTCTGAAGTCATGCGGTTACTTTTCTGGATTTTGACTGGATGTTAGTGATCATAGCAGAATTCAGTGTAAGGAATACATAGGAAAAAATACATGTTGACAAGGGGCGTGTAGAGGTGGGCGGGGAGTCTACTGACATCACGACTCCACCCACCGAGCTCCGGACAACAGACCCACCCACAGAATCTGCAGTTTTTCTGTTCCTATAACAGACAGAGGGGAAACATTTGACAGGTAAGGATACATGCAGGAGGCATCTATATCGTTATAGATCAGAACTATGGTAGTAGTTTAGAAAGGATGAGAGGGGCTTTACATCCACTTTAATGAAATGCATCTGTGACATTTCAATAGAGTTCATTTAAAAAGTGAACAGTGCAATGTCCTGAGATCAGTGCATCAGAACTGTGATGATCCTTCCAGAGTTCATCACACACCAGCCACTGAGTGGTAACTTTGATGCACTGAAAACATGAAGGCTGGGCTCACACCTAACCACTAAGGTAACCACTAAGGTGCGGTGCTTTAAAGCACACACATTTATTTCCTAATGTATGCTGTGCTAATCATCACATTCAAAACGAAAGGCCTGGGACGCACACAGCCCAGAAATTAGATCTGCACCCTTTCTTTTACAGGACACCGCACTGAAATGCAGCCCACCATCAGCAGCAAGGTGCGTTGGGATGCCCTTCAGAATGATTGGCACCTCTGCACTGCCATAGAATCTTCACGTTCCAGGAAGTGAGGAGAAAAGAGCATAGCAAAATACAACGCAGCACGCTGACGCATGTCAATGTGAGGGCATTTGGTGCGGTATGAATGGTCCCCTTAGGGATATTGAGGGTGACATCACTTTGTAAACACTTACATAAGAATATAATTGAGCTTACCCACTTGCTTACTGGGCACATATACCCCCTTCCTGCCCAGGTGAAATTTCAGCTTCCGGCACTGTCACGCTTTGAATGAAAATTGCGCGGTCGTGCGACGTGGCTCCCAAACAAAATTGGCGTCCTTTTTTCCCCACAAAGTTTTTTTACTAGTAATGGCGGTGATCTGCGATTTTTGTCAGGACTGCGATATTGCGGCGGACACATCGGACACTTTTGACCAATTTTTGGGACCATTCACATTTATACAGCAAACAATTATATAAATATGCACAGATTACTGTATAAATGTGACTGGCAGGGAAGGGGTTGACACTAGGGGGGAGGAAGGGGTTAATGTATTCCCTAATTAGTGATTCTTACTGTGGGGGGAGGGGGGTGACCGATCTGTGTCCCTATGTACAAGGGACACACCATCAGTCTCCTCTCCCTGACAGGACGTGGAGCTCTGTGTTTAACTGCGGACCCGATCGCCTGAAGAACGGGGAGAGGAGAGTGTAAACAAACCTTTCCCCGTTCTTCCTAGTGAGAGTGTCACTGATTGTCATTCCCTATGACAGGGAACAGGCGATCAGTGACGTCACACGCCAAGCCACGACCCCACACAGTAAGAATCACACACTAGGAAACACTTAACGCCTTCAGCGCCCCCTACAGGTTAACCCCTTTACTGCCAGTGTCATTTTCACAGTAACCAGTGCATTTTTATAGCACTGATCGCTGTAAAAATGACATTGGTCCCAAATTGGTGTCAAAAGTGTCCGCCATAATGACGCAGTCATGAGAGAAAAAATAAAATAAAAAAATCACTGATCGCCGCCATTACTAATAAAACAAAAATGCCATAAAACGATCCCCTATTTTGTAGATGCTGTAACTTTTGCACAAACCAAACGCTTATTGCGATTTTATTTACCAAAAATATGTAGAAGAATACGTATCGGCCTAAACTGAGGAAAAAAATGTTTTATATATATTTGGGGGATATTACAGCAATTTTTTTTTTTCAAAATTATCGCTCAATTTTTGCTTACAGCCCAAAAAATAAAAACCGCAGAGATGATCAAATAAAACCAAAAGAAATCTCCATTTGTGGGAAAAAAATAACATCAATTTTGTTTGGGAGCCAGGCTGCACAATTGTCAGTTAAAGCGGCGCAGTGCCGAATCGCAAAAAGGGGCAAGGTCCTTTAGCAACAAAATGGTTTGGGGCTTCTCAAGCGTCCTCAGCCCTGATAAAAGCAGTGTGCTGGTTCTCGGGAAATATCAAAATGCCTCCATGGCTCGTATGTCGGCCTGGAGGAGAAGAGATTCCAAGGAAGACAGTATTGGCGTGCAGAGTCAGACCTCCCTAGGTAATGCGCACATGGGAGGCCGAGTCTCCACATTTGCAAGAACTGAACTCCAATGAATAAAAGAGGTTGGCGAGGGCAAGTCACATGGGCCTCACCATAGCACAAGGCTTGCTACTGCAGGAAAAAGACGCTGGCGGCGCTGCTGGGGGATGAAGTGCAATATTGCTGCACAGAGCGCTATCACTTTAAATCATACTTGTGTTATCCGTTTCACAATACGTTCCAAAGTGCATTGAACAGTTCACCACCATTGCACAACCGCGGGCCAATTACACTGCGATTTTGTAATCAGACCACCAACCGCACCGCATGCAAATCTATGGAGAGCGAGACTCAACCACATGAGATGAGGCAAGATCTATACCAGGGGTCTCCAAACTTATCAGTATGAGGGCCACAGTGGTGTAGTGGGTAGCACTGGTTCAAATCCCAACTACGACCTGCCTGGAGTTCGCATGTCCTCCCTGTGCCGGTTTCCTCCCACACTCCAAAGACATGCTCAGATCCTGTCTAAATTGGCCCTAGTATATGAACGCGAGTTAGGGATCTTAGAGTGTAAGCTCCTTGAGGGTAGGGACCGATGTGAATGCACAACGTATACGTAAAGCGCTGCATAAATTGACGGCGCAATATAAGTACCTAAACTAAATATTGCATGCATACACCTTTTAAAAAAAAAAAAAGTGTACTAATTTTTTAACCACTTTCCACCCACGCTATAGCCAAATGACATCCTTCAGTGATCGCGCTGCTTGCGTACCCCCTGGGGGTGAGTGTCCAGCACACGCTGTGATTACCAAGTCCTTCGAACTCGGCTGATCACAGAACAGGGTGAAGGGCCAATCACAGCGGGCCATTTACCACGTGATCAGCTGATCAGGAAGTAAACAGAAGCCGGATCTCCTCATGATCAGCCTGAGGAGAAAAGAATAAAGCCGATAACTGGTTTCTGTTACAGGGACATCGGTCCTGATCTGTGCCACCTATCAGTGCTGCCAATCCGTACCCATCAGTGCCACCTACTGTTGTGAAGAATTAAAATTCCATCTATAACACAAAAAAAAAAAAAAAACACCAGTGGAGATCAAATAGCACCAAAATAAAACTATTTGTGCAAAACAAAAATGATACAAATGTTTTAGTATAGTGTTGCATGACCGCGACACAATATAGAGAGAGAGCGCGCGCCACACACAATATAGAGAGAGAGCGCGCCACACACAATATAGAGAGAGAGCGCGCCACACACAATATAGAGAGAGAGCGCGCCACACACAATATAGAGAGAGAGCGCGCCACACACAATATAGAGAGAGAGCGCGCCACACACAATATAGAGAGCGTGACTAAAGAGCCACACCAGCCCAGAGTCAAGTTACATTAAAGGCCCGACAGCCACAGACGTCTCTAAAACACAGGAACTCCTCCACCACATCACACAACCGAGACAGAGGAGGAGCCCAAATACAACAGAACATCCAGAGTCACAGAGCCAACGTCTGTCCAGAACAAACTACAGGGCAACTCACTACAGGAGTCCCAAGACCCCACTGCCCTCACCCCACCTAAAAAGGAGCCCCAAGACCCCACTGCCCTCACCCCACCTAAAAAGGAGCCCCAAGACCCCACTACCCTCACCCCACCTACAGAAGCCCCAAGACCCCACTACCCTCACCCCAACTAAAAAGAAGCCCCAAGACATCCTCACCCCACCAAAAAGGGAGCCCCGAGACCCCACTACCCTCACCCCAACTAAAAAAGGAGCCCCAAGACCCCACTACCCTCACCCCAACTAAAAAAGGAGCCCCAAGACCCCACTACCCTCACCCCAACTAAAAAGAAGCCCCAAGACATCCTCACCCCACCAAAAAGGGAGCCCCGAGACCCCACTACCCTCACCCCAACTAAAAAAGGAGCCCCAAGACCCCACTACCCTCACCCCAACTAAAAAGGAGCCCCAAGACCCCACTACCCTCATCCCATCTAAAGAGGAGCCCCAAGACCCCACTACCCCCCTCCAACTATGGGTGGGGGACCCAAGACCACACTACCACCCCCTCTCTAGAAGCCCATTGCCACACTACCCCAGCCAACTCCAGGAGCCCAACCAACTCCAGGAGCCTCAAGACAAGAAACTCAAAAAGCATTCTTCGATCTTAAGATATTAATGGATGTGTGTTCCTGGGGTCTCCTGCACTTGAGGGATGGGATGCTCTTGGGGTCTCTTGTAGTTAAAGCAGGGGTCTCAAACTGGTGACCCTCCAGCTGTTGTAAAACTACAAGTCCCATGAGGCATTGCAAGGCTGACAGTTACAAGCAAGACTCCCACAGGCAGAGGCATGGTGGGACTTGTAGTTCCACAACAGCTGGGGGGCCACCAGTTTCAGACCCCTGAGTTAAAGGGTACATTACTGAATCACTTTCTATATGCAAGTTGCTGAAAGTCAGAAGCCAACACGGGACCTCAAACAGCACCACACAATGTCACATTGCTGGTCACAGTGGGAGACTTGGTGATCCCGATCACACAGCCCACTACAGATCCCACCCTCACTCTACAAGCACATCTGGAGTGGAGGTTGGTCCCTAGTCAGATGCGCTCAATGTATCCCCCTTGAGTTCTAGAAGAACACCCAGCACTGTGGCCCCGACTGTCACACAGGAGAACTCGTCATGATCCCCTCAATCATCTCATAGGCAACAGAGGAGCACCAATAACCCCCCCCCCCCCCCCAACACCACACTGGAGCCCCATCACATATAACAACATGTCCGAGAACACGACCTGTCACCCACAACATTGTACAACCCCAACTGGCTCCAAATACCTGCATGGGACCCCAGTGGGCCCTAGGACACCACAGAACACCCCACTGCGCGCCAGGGGCCCCTACATCATTGCACAGGAATCCTTTGATAAACAGGGGCCTCTCTACCATGCTGGCCCCCTATGCCCACTGGCAGCCCCTCCATTACCATGCTGAACCCCAAGCAATAGAGGTCCCTCTAACACCACACAGGACCCATATGTCGCACAGGGACCCCTCCGTCACAATATAGCCCTCTATAAGCACCAAGGGCCCAACCACCAAAGAAGACCCCTTCTGGGTGCCAAGGGATACTCCAGCGTCACACAGAACCGGAATGTACACAAGGGGCCCCTCTGGGCACCCAGTACTGAAACAGTCTGGGCCCCCTCCACCGCCAAAAAAGGTATCCCCCTCAGAGCTCCAGGGGCCCCCTCCGCCGCCAAAAAGGTATCCCCCCTCAGAGCTCCAGGGGCCCCCTCCGTCGCCAAAAAGGTATCCCCCCTCAGAGCTCCAGGGGCCCCCTCCGTCGCCAAAAAGGTATCCCCCCTCAGAGCTCCAGGGGCCCCCTCCGTCACCAAAAAGGTATCCCCCCTCAGAGCTCCAGGGGCCCCCTCCGTCACCAAAAAGGTATCCCCCCTCAGAGCTCCAGGGGCCCCCTCCGTCACCAAAAAGGTATCCCCCCTCAGAGCTCCAGGGGCCCCCTCCGTCACCAAAAAGGTATCCCCCCTCAGAGCTCCAGGGGCCCCCTCCGTCGCCAAAAAGGTATCCCCCCTCAGAGCTCCAGGGGCCCCCTCCGTCACCAAAAAGGTATCCCCCCTCAGAGCTCCAGGGGCCCCCTCCGTCACCAAAAAGGTATCCCCCCTCAGAGCTCCAGGAGCCCCTCCGTCACCAAAAGGGACCCCTCAGAGCTCCAGGAGCCCCTCCGTCACCAAAAGGGACCCCTCAGGGGTCCAGGAGCCCCTCCATCACCAAAAGGGACCCCTCAGAGCTCCAGGAGCCCCTCCATCACCAAAAGGGACCCCTCAGGGGTCCAGGAGCCCCTCCATCACCAAAAGGGACCCCCCAGGGGTCCAGGAGCCCCTCCATCACCAAAAGGGACCCCTCAGGGGTCCAGGAGCCCCTCCATCACCAAAAGGGACCCCCCAGGGGTCCAGGAGCCCCTCCATCACCAAAAGGGACCCCTCAGGGGTCCAGGAGCCCCTCCATCACCAAAAGGGACCCCCCAGGGGTCCAGGAGCCCCTCCATCACCAAAAGGGACCCCCTCAGAGCTCCAGGAGTCCCTCCGTCACCAAAAGGGACCCCTCAGGGGTCCAGGAGCCCCTCCATCACCAAAAGGGACCCCCCAGGGGTCCAGGAGCCCCTCCATCACCAAAAGGGACCCCCTCAGAGCTCCAGGAGCCCCTCCGTCAGCAAAAGGAACCCCTCAGAGCTCCAGGAGTCCCTCCGTCACCAAAAGGGACCCCTCAGAGCTCCAGGAGCCCCTCCATCACCAAAAGGGACCCCTGTCACCAAAAGGAACCTCTTTGAATTCTATGAGATGCTGTTGTCATACACAACTTTAGGACCCCAGGGGGGTGATCACACAACATACAGGAAGGGGCCCCTGTGTGAGGCATACATACAGTGTTTGGCCCCTAGCTCACATCATTCAGGAGGACCCCCGTTAAGGTGTGTGGCCCCCAGGGGCCCCTAAGTCAGCGCCCCTACTTACAGTCCAGGTGCTTCTTCTTGGGGCCCATGACCTCGTGGGTGGTGGCCTTGCAGACGGTTTTGGAGACGGCGGACCCGGTGACACTGTGCTGAGCCGCCGTGATGCGGTCGGTGATGCTCTGTCCGGACATGGCGGCTCCGGGAAGGGACACACAGAGAGAGAGGATCAGGCCTGGAGGGGATCAGGTGTGATCAGACCAGCCGCACACCCGAGCATGGAGGAGGAAGAACGGATCCCAACCCGCCGCTATTCCCGGCCCTGGCAACCGCCGTACAGGTGACACAGGACGGGGATAGGAAAGGAAAATGGCGGCTCAGCTCCACCTCACTGCCCGGCGGACTCACGTGACAACGGGGCGGGCGCTTTCCGGACAGGGGGGCGGGCCATTCCAGAGAACTCTGTCGCTCGGGGCGGAGACTGAGACAGGGGGGCGTTGTCCGGGTGGGGATTCAGCTTGGGGGATCCCGCTGAGTGGGCGGGGCTGTACCTGCGGCATGGACACGCCCTGAGAGTCGGGCCATGTGCTGACACCTTCTGGAGCAGATCGTACACTGTGTGCAATGGAGAGATCCTTCAAAACAATATTTTTTTACTTTCTGCTATACAGTAAAACATATCCAATAATAAAAAAAAAAATCGAATTTCTTCATCAATAAAAAACAATTTGAATTCTGCTACATATTTTTGGTAAAAAAAAAAATCCCAATTGTAGCACTACCCCCGAGGAGCTGCTGGATTTTGGGGTCAGGGGGTGGGTGACAAGTGACACACTGAATTTGGAGGCAGGAGACAAGTGGCAAGTGACACACTGAATCTGGAAGCAGGGGACAGGTGGCAAGTGACACTCTGCATCTGGTGGCAGGAGACGGGTGGCAAGTGACACACTGAATCTAGAAGCAGGGGATGGGTGGCAAGTGACACCCTGCATCTGGTGGCAGGTGACGGTGGCAAGTGACACGCTGCATCTGGTGGCAGGTGACGGTGGCAAGTGACACGCTGCATCTGGTGGCAGGTGACGGTGGCAAGTGACACGCTGCATCTGGTGGCAGGTGACGGTGGCAAGTGACACGCTGCATCTGGTGGCAGGTGACGGTGGCAAGTGACACGCTGCATCTGGTGGCAGGTGACGGTGGCAAGTGACACGCTGCATCTGGTGGCAAGTGACACGCTGCATCTGGTGGCAAGTGACGTGCTGCATCTGGTGGCAGGTGATGGTGGCAAGTGACACGCTGCATCTGGTGGCAGGTGACGGTGGCAAGTGACACGCTGCATCTGGTGGCAGGTGACGGTGGCAAGTGACACGCTGCATCTGGTGGCAGGTGACGGTGGCAAGTGACACGCTGCATCTGGTGGCAGGTGATGGTGGCAAGTGACACGCTGCATCTGGTGGCAGGTGACGGTGGCAAGTGACACGCTGCATCTGGTGGCAAGTGACACGCTGCATCTGGTGGCAAGTGACACGCTGCATCTGGTGACAGGGGATGGGTAGCAAGTGACATACTGCATCTGGTCACAGGGGACAGGTGGCAAGTAACATGCTCAATCTGGTGGAAGGGGACAGTAGCAAGGTAGAAAATATTGTACTTTAATTCTTGAGAGTAGGTGCGTAAATTGGGGCAGGCTTGTAGGGGCCCCATAGCATTACTTTGCCCAGGGGCCCATGATGCTATTTAGATGGTCCTGCCAGCAGTCCCAACCTTACACTGCTTTCCTGCTTCTGGATAGGCCCTCAGACAGCCTAGCAGCCAGATGTCCCCAGGATAGGCCTTAGGTTTCTGGCCTAGCAGTACAACACACATCCACCCAGACAGCCGTCCAGGTGGCACAGAACCCCAATCACCTGACTCCACCAAAAAAAAAAAATAGGCTCTCCCAACAGGCCAAGGGACCAAAGAAAATCCCTGCCCATTGTTTGGGACACCCCATTTATTCCTAATCTGTCCTTGCAATGCCCTTATCTTTTTCTAATGTCACCAGATACCCGGCCATCTAGTGACAGAAGAGAGAAGTGCAGCAATTCCAGAATTAAGGCAAAATCAATTGAACTCCTAACAATTTACGAAGGCAACTATCACTTGGTAAATACATTTAATAGCAACCCTGCCTAAACATCAGGGTGCTACACTTTAGCCTTAGTGGGCCAGATTCTCGTACAGCGGCGTATCTTTGCGGCGGCGTAACGTATCCGATTTACGTTACGCCTCCGCAACTTAGACGGGCAAATGCTGTATTCTCAAAGCACTTGCTCCGTAAGTTGCGGCGGCCTAGCGTAAATAGGCCGGCGTAAGCCCGCCTAATTCAAATTTGGAACAGGGGGGCGTGTTTTATGTAAATGTTCTGTGACCCGACGTGATTGACGTTTTTCACTAACGGCGCATGCGCCGTCCGTGGAAATCTCCCAGTGTGCATTGCTCCTAATACGCCGCAAGGACGTATTGGTCTTGACGTGAACGTAAATTACGTCCAGCCCCATTCACGGACGAGTTACACAAACGACGTAAAATTTTCAAATTTCGACGCGGGAACGACGTCCATACTTAACATTGGTACGCCACACTTACGCCACCATATAGCAGGGGTAACTTTACGCCGGGAAAAGCCTAACGTAAACGGCGTATCTGTACTGCGTCAGCTGGGCGTACGTTCGTGAATTCGCGTATCTAGCTGATTTACATATTTCGACGCGTAAATCAGCATACACGCCCCTAGCGGCCAGCGTAAATATGCAGTTACGATCCGACGGCGTAAGAGACTTACGCCGGTCGGATCTAATAGAAATCTATGCGTAACTGATTCTAAGAATCAGGCGCATAGATACGACCGGCCAGACGCAGAGATACGACGGCGTATCTGGAGATACGCCGTCGTATCTTTTTTGAGAATCTGGCCCAGTAACTTTAAGCTATGCATTTGCTGCAGCTGCTGTTTGCATGGGCACAGCAGCCCATTGATTTGAATGAGCTGTTGTATCTGCTGGATATACAGGAAAAAGGTTCCTGTGCCATTTTGAAAATGCAGCTGCATGGAAATCGCTTTGTGTTTTTGCACCATGCGATCTCCCACACCTGAAAAAACGAATGGCAGCTTTGTGCGTCTGCAAGAGAGCAGTGAGTTTTGGCAACAGGTGGTTGCGGAGACTAGTAATAGGAAAAAGTAATAATATAATAATAGTAATAATAATAGTAATAAGTAAGAGGAATAGGCACAATTTACATGCTGTCCCACACCTGCAACAAAGCCTAAAGCTGAGCCCGGAGACCTGAACCCCCCCCCCCCCCCTCCCGTGGGGGAGCACAATGCGGCTATTGCTGGTGCGGCGTTTCAGTCTGACACACAGATCTCGGTAAAGAGCCTCTGACGGAGGCTCTTTACCATGTGATCAGCCATGTCCAATCATGGCTGATCACGATGTAAACAGGAAGAGCCGTTGATTGGCTTTTCCTCACTTGCGTCTGATATGAGTAGAGGAGAGCTGATTGCCGGATCTCCTGACAGGGGAGGTCTGTGCTGATTATTTATTAGCGCAGCCCCCCCCCCAGGATACCCACCCAGGACCACCAGGGAATGCCGCCAGATCACCAGGGATGCCCACAAAGGTACCCCAAAAGGTATACCACCCTGGACCACAAGGGAGATGGCAATCAGTGCCCAGGCAGATGGCAATCAGTGTCTAGGCAGATGGTAATCAGTGCTCATCAGCAATGCCTGCCAGTGTCATCAGTGATGCCTATCAGTGCCCAGAAGTGCCACCGATAAGTACCCATCAGTGCAGCCGTTCAGTGCCCATCAGTGTCGCTTATCAGTGCCCACCAGTTCCACCCATGAGTGCCTATCAGTGCCCCCTTTTAACCTCCTTAGCGGTAATCCCGAGTCTGGCTCGGGGTGAATTTTTTATACCAAAAGCAGTATCCCCGAGCCAGACTCGGGGCCGCCTCGCAGCATCCACAGGCACAAGTTACTTACCTTGTCCCTGGATCCTGCGATGCATCCCCGCTGTGTGAGCGAGCGGCTTCCTCGCTCGATTCACACAGTGCCCCGTGTGCCGCCGATCTCTGTTCCCTGCGACGTTAAGACGCACGGGGGCGGAGAACAGCGCCAAATTCAAAAAAGTAAACAAACACATTACATACAGTATACTGTAATCTTACAGATTACAATACTGTATGTAAAAAATACACCCCCCCCCTTGTCCCTAGTGGTCTGTCCAGTGCCCTACATGTTCTTTTATATAATAAAAACGGTTCTTTTTGCCTGGAAACTGGAGATTGTCCATAGCAACCAAAAGTGTCCCTTTATGTCAAAAGTGATTTTAGAGCAGCTAGTAAACAGCGATAATAAATTATAATCACTTGCAGAATTGTGCGATAGCGATTTGTGGGGAAATTCGTCATAAAAAAATAAAAGTAATGAAAGCGACAATTCTGCAACTGAGCAAATTTCAGTGTTTTTGATTTGATTACATTATTGAATAATTTTTATTATAATTATATTATTTGTTATAATTATTTATAGTTATTTATTATATTATAATTTATGATTTTGTGTTTCAAACTTTATCATACCCGGGATGTCTACTAGACTCTTGTTTGGACAGATTTAAAGCGGAGTTCCGGCCACAATTTCACTTTCTAAATATAAATACCCCTGTAATACACAAGCTTAATGTATTCTAGTAAAGTTAGTCTGTAAACTAAGGTCCGTTTTGTTAGGTTGTTACAGCATTTAGACACTTTATAAAATAGAAATTGACTGGGGCCATCTTAAGTGTGGGCATCATGAAGCCAGACTGTATGACTTCCTGGATTTCAGCCTTGCAGATCTAGCACATGCTCAGTGCTGCACAAGCAGTGTCAGATCAGGTTTCAGCACCTGTGCTGTCCAAGTCACATGATTCTTTGAGACTGGGGAGTGCACAGACTCCTGGAAAGTTACACCCACTACATTCCCAGGAGTCTGTGCGGTGTAGGTTAGGAAGCATTAAGCACCTAGGTGCAGTAAGAGGGAAGATTAACTATTCTGCCTAGCAACAACACTTTGAAGGCATCTAAAAAAAAAAAAAAAAATTGTAAAGGACTAATGACATTTTTTTAAAACTACTGATGTAATGTTATATTTATGGGTGGAACTCCACTTTAAGTGAGTTATTCCTAAGAATTACAGGCCTACAATGTAAAACGCCAAATTTCCATGCAAAGTAATTGTACCGCTTTTGGTACAAAATTCCAGACATAATCATACCGCTAGGGTGGTTAATGCTCATCAGTGCTGCATATCAGTGCCACCCATCAGTAGTGCCCATCAGTACCACCAATCAGTGCCCATCATCAATGCCCATCAGTGTCACCTCATTGGTGCCACCTAATCGGTGCCCATCAATGCCGCCTTATCAGTGAAGGAGAAAACTTACTTATTTACAAAATTTTATAAAAGAATCAAAAGAAAAACTTTTTTTTTTCAACATTTTCAGTGTTTTTTTATTTATTTAGCAAAAAATAAAAAGCGCAGAGGGGATCCAATACCACCAAAAGAAAGCTCTAGTTGTGTGAACAAAATGATAAAAATGTTGTTTGGGTACAGTGTAGCATGACCGCGCAATTGTCATTTAAACAGCGACAGAGCTGAAAGCTGAAAATTGGCTTGGGCAGGAAGGGCGGTAAGTGCCTGGTATTGAAGTAGTTAAATTATGCATACAACAAAAAAGCCCTTTATTAATAATACAGGTTACGGTCCTGTATGGCCTATACAATGCACAACAGTCTTTTTTTTTCATAATGTGTTTTTAAGGAGATCATGGAAAAAGGCAAATGTGGATTCCTGGAAGCTTATAATGTTGCTCTTTCCTCCAAACTAATTTGTGAAGGATTTATTTGGGTCATTAACCCAGCAAAATATGTTATAAACAGGAAATGCCAGGGCTTCACATCACAAATGCAGGGACGGGGTGGGGGGTGGCTGGACCTTTGTCATCTGTAGATATTATTAGAGGACATGGTGTATTTTCCCTGTAATGTCATTATCCTGAGTCACGTCTAGTTTCCTTTCTGAAAATTAGGAGTCATGCTAAATTCTGTGATAGGAAGGCAGAAGAATGACGGTACTGCAACGAAAACAGAATGGCCCGGATTCAGATACATTGGCGCATATTTATGCCGGCGTAGCGCATCTAATATACGCTACGCCAACGTAGCGCAGAGAGGCAAGCACCAAATTCTCAAAGCACTTGCCTCCCAAACTGCGCTGGGTTCCCTCGGCGTAAGCCGTCGTAGGTGGAAGTGGGCGTGAGCCATGCTAATGAGGCGTGACCCGATGCTAATGATGGGCCAGGTGCCATACAAGTACTTAAAACGAACGGCGCATGCGCCGTCCCGTGGACGTATCCCTGTGCGCATGCTCAGAATCACGTCGGAATTACTCCCTAAGATACGACGGATCACTGCCTACGACGTGAACGTAACCTACGCCCAGCCCTATTCACGTACTACGTAAACGACGTAAAATACGACGGCTGTGTTCCCTGGTCCATACCTTAGCATGAGTTGCGCCTCATATATGGGGCTTAACTTTACGCCGGGCGTACGACTTACGCAAACCGCGTATATTATGCGCCAGGCGCAAGTACGTTCGTGAATCGGCGTATCTCCCTCATTTGCATATGCGCATAGAAAATCCATGGGAGCGGCAAATGCGCCCATCGTAAATATGCGCCTATGATACGCCGGCGTAGGCAAGTTACGTCGGTCGGATGAAGCCTATTTTTAGGCGTATCTCAGATTGTGGGCGCGGCGCACAGATACGACGACGCATAGTTACACTTACGCGGCGTATCTCGAGATACGTCGGCGTAAGTGCTTTGTGAATCCGGGCCAATATGATCTTAGTTATAGGCTGGTTATATGCAGCAACTCTGCTTGCCTGAAGTCTGCACCAAAGTTCCCAACTCCGCCCATTTGTTTACAGAGAGAGTCCCCTTCTCACTGTAAAGCTGCCCATTTATGGTTAGATTTTCATTTGAACAGTCATAAAAAAAATATTAATCAGATTGTTCCTTCTTGCTGTAGCCACGCCCCCCCTAGGGGTTGCTGAAAGCAGTGGTTCGCCTATCACCCTGCCCAGCCAGACATCCATCTCTCAGTCACTCAGAGACAGGGCCGATCCTAGGCAGGGTGCGCACCCAGGCGCCGCAGAGGTGAGGGAGCCGAAGCTCCAAAGTGCTCCCCTCCTCCTTGTCTGAGTCCACAGGCAGAGCGCATTTAGCAGGTGCTGCGGTTCCCCATCCCGCTTGCTCTCTCCGCTGGCAACCGACAAGAGTGCATACCTCCCGCTGTCCCTGGAATCCGGACTGGGTACCACAGCGGAGCTTATTACCAGAACACGTACACAGAGGAGCACTGGGCTCCACTAATTAATTCTGTCCGGTGTGCATGGAGCAGTCTCCTGTCTGCCCCTCTGCGTGTGTCGGCTCTTCTCCCATAGGCGGTGTGATGAGAGGCTTCTGGGTTGGCCGGAGCTGCTGCCAATCATCCCGCGCACTCCCAGAAATGCTCTCCGAGTGCCACCCTCCTAGTAACCAAAGATGCCACGTATGCCCCGCCCCCTGTAATGTGCTTCTGCTCCCAGCGCGCCCGAGCTACAGGGATCTATTGGACAAGTACTGATCTATGGGGACACCTGATGTGGGGGGCTTCGATGGGGACACCTGCTGTGGGGGAGCTTCGATGGGGACACCTGCTGTGGGGGGGGCTCTGATGGGGGGCAACTGCTGTGGGGGGCTCTAATGGGGGGCAACTGCTGGGGGGGCTCTGATGGGGGACACCTGCTGGGGGGCTCTGATGGGGGACACCTGCTGGAGAGACTCTGATGGGCGACACCTGCTGGGGGTGCTCTAATGGGGGACACCTGCTGGGAGGCTCTGATGGGGGACACCTGCTGTGGGGGACTCTGATGGGGGGCACTAATGAAGACTTCTTAGGGGAGCATCTCTGTGTTTGAATCGTAGCCATAGAAACATGTGTAAAGGGGAGGAGTTAGTAAGATGACCACGCCCATGTGGGGGCACCAGAAATATTTCTGCACCCAGGTGTCTGTGACCCTAGGATCAGCCCTGCTCAGAGACATAGAACAGTCTATAGCTTTGTTTTTGTTTGTTTTTTTTGTTTATTTGAGGGGGATTAAACTTGGATGTGAAATTTGGAATTATGGGATGCCCAGGAATATTCCGTGCAAACTTTTTTGGGGCTTCCATATACATTCCAAATATATACACTTCAGTCTTCTCTCTCCAGCACAAACACTTGCTGCACACCGTTTCTCCTCCAGCACTTCACTTGCTGCAGACGGTTTCTCCTCCGGACCAGCTAGCACCACATGAGTAGGCCTGACACTACTTCAGCCAGACCTCAATGAACTGCCTTTTGCGGGCAGGGACCTCCGGCCCCTGTGGTGTAGAAGAAGTTCAAGTGCTAACTGTCCTCTATTCAGCTACCACTCCAGATAGCTCTCTTCAGGTCCTGCCAGCCAGCCTGGCTGCAAAGACCCCTTCCCACTGCCCTTCCCAAGTCTCAAACTGCAATCTCCCAGTTCTCTCAGGCGTGCCCCCAGTCCTCCCGACTGTGCTGACTCACCAACCCTCCTAGCTGTGACCAGTAGTCCTCCCTGGAGACTCTTAGAAGTGTTGTCTCCCGCTGTCCTCTCCTTACTCTCTCATGTCCCTCTATTTCCAGGATCTCTTCACTCCTCCTGGATGCACCAGAGTACCAGCCCAAGGTCACGCCCCTAGACTAGGGAGCTTCCTGTGGGCCTCGGCAGCCTCCACGCTCTCTTACTCTTACAGCTCCTCCACCTAACAACTCCACCCCAGCTGGGCTAACCCTGGGTATTTAAGGAGGGCTGCCCCCTGCGAATCCAAGTTGGGGATTGGTCAAGGCTCCTCAAAATACCACAGGCAGCCCCACCTCTCCTCCTTTCCTACTTGCATCTTCTAGACAGAAGAGGGAGGCGACAGTGATGCCACCTGTGAGACACCCAGCCCTGCCCTAGGCCACTCCCAGCCCAATATAAAAATAAACAGGCCTAACCACCAGCTAGGCCTGCCTACATTTTCCTACGCTCCAGAAAAACCCTCACTCTAGCACCTACCTAACTTGAGGAAGCTACACTGCCATCACCTGAAGGGATTTACTAAAACTGGAGAGTGCAAAATCTGGTGCAGTGCTGCATAAAAACCAATCAGCTTCTAATTTAAAAGTGATTGCAAAGTTTTGTTTTTTTCCTATAAAAATAACAAACATGTTATACACACCTCCTCTGTGCAGTGGATTTGTACAGAGCAGCCCGTATCCTCCTCTTCTTGGGTCCCTCTTCTGTGCTCCTGGCCCCTCCTTCCTGTTCAGTGCCCCCACAGCAAGCAGCTGTTAGGGTTGTTGTCCTGCTGGAAGGTGAACCTCTACCCCAGTCTCAAGTCTTTTACAGACTCGAACAGGTTTTCTTCTAAGATTGCCCTGTATTTGGCTTCATCCATTTTCCCATCAACACTGACCATCTTCCTTGTCCCTGCTGAACAAAAGCATCACCACAACATCATGCTGCCACCACCATGTTTCTCGGTGGGCGTGGTGTGTTCAGCGTGATGTGCAGTGTTAGTCCAAAAGGAAAATTTGGTCTCAAATGACCAAAGCACCTTCTTCCACATGTTTGATGTGTCCCTCACGTGGCTTCTCACTGTCAGGAACCATGAAACAGACAGAGACAGAAAAAGCAGTAAAAATCACACCTTTTAATAAAATTTTAAAACTGGTAAACATAGTCAAACCATAGCCAGGGTTCGGTAGCCAAATCGGGTAGTCATAACAAGCCAGGAAATCAGGAAGCCAGAGATCAGTGTAGTCAGAGGCAGCAGACAGGATCAGGAACCAGGAGAGATGTCAGCCAGGCAAGTCTTCAACAGGAACACAGCAGAGAGTCTCTGGAAATGTTGATAAGGTAAAGGCATTGAAGAAATGAACCAGGCAGTTTAAATAGCCAGAAGGGGCTGGCTGTGGGGTTGGCTAACGAGTAGGAGATGATCAACAGGTGAGCCACTGTGGAACGATGAGTACTGGCAATTGCATGACAGCTGAGTAACCTGAACACAGAGAGGGAAGGGCTGAGAGCCCAGCCCTGACACTCGCAAACTGCAAACGGGACTTATTATGGCTTTTTTTCAACAATGGCTTTCTTCTTGCCACTCTTCCAAAAAGGCCAGATTTATGAAGTGCACGACTAATAGTTGTCCTGTGGACAGATTCACACACCTGAGCTGCTGATCTGCAGCTTGTCCAGAGTTACCACGGGCCTCTTGGCTGCTTCTCTGATTAATGTTCTCCTAGCCCGGCCTGTCAGTTTAGGTGGACGGTCATGTCATGCAGGGCTGGTGCAAGGATTTTTGCCAACTCAGGCGAAGGTGCATTTTGCCCCCCCCAGCACGCATGCACAGCACCGCATAGCGCCGCAAAAACTACAGCTAAAGCTAAAATAGCGGCGCTTTACTGCCGCCGGCGCAACGCCCCAGTGTGCTGCTGCGCTGCCTGGTTTTGGGGTTCCCCTAATTGCAAGTCTCCTCTCTGTCTTGTCCTCCACAGAAACCTCACCTCATTTTACATTACACAGCACCGCACCTCTGGACTCCTTTTACATTACACAGCACCGCACCTCTGGACTCCTTTTGCATTACACAGCACCGCACCTCTGGAACCCTTTTACATTACACAGCACCGCATCTCTGGACTCCTTTTACATTACACAGCACCGCACCTCTGAACCCCTTTTACATTACACAGCACCGCACCTCTGGACCCCTTTTACATTACACAGCACCGCACCTCTGGACCCATTTTACATTACACAGCACCGCACCTCTGGACCCATTTTACATTACACAGCACTGCACCTCCGGACCCCTTTTACATTACACAGCACCGCACCTCTGGACTCCTTTTACATTACACAGCACCGCACCTCTCGACCCCTTTTACATTACACAGCAACACTGCACCCCTAGACCCCTTTAGATTTACACAGACACCCCCCAGCTCTGTCCCTTCCTACATTAATCATGCAGATGTTGAGACAGTGAGCAGCGCTGAACAGAGGGCAATCAACTGCTGGTTTACTTATGTTAGCTTCAGCAGCTGAGAGCTCTCTACTCAGCACTGCTCACTGTCCCTCTCTCCCCTGCTTACCTTACCGTGCTGGATGATTCAGATGTAGTCATGTAGAAAACCAAATTTGGCGCCGCTGTGCTGTAAACACAGCATCACGTCTCATACGGCCAATCACCACAGAGCCTCCCACTCCGCCGCCCGCCAATCGCACGAGTGGTGCGCCGAGTGGACGGGGAAAGTTTTTTTTTCTAGGCTCGTTTGTGCACGATTGGCGGGCAGCGGAGTGGGAGGCGCTTTGCCTCTGTGGTGATTGGCCGTATGGGACGTGATGCTGTGTTTACAGCACAGCAAGTAGAGAGGCCGGGACGGGAGCCAGACCACCAGGCGCCTGGAAAACAGAACGGAGCCCAAGTGAAGTGCCGTGGCGCCGCCGGGGCTATAGTGCGGGAGGCGGCCACACGGTAGGACGGTTTTAATTTCTTCAGAGCAGGGAGCTTTTTTTGGCGCCCCCCCCCCAGGGCCAGCGCTGGCGCCGTAAGGCAAGTGCCCATGTTCCCTTGCGCTAGCGCCGGCCCTGATTTCATGGTAGGTTTGCTGTTGTGTCATACTCTTTCTATTTTTGGATGATGGATTGAACAGAGCTCTGTGAGATGTATAAAGCTTGGGAATTTTTTTTAAACTTAACCCTGCTTTAAACTTCTCCACAACTTTATCCCTGACCTGTTTGGTGTGTTCCTTGGCCTTCAAGATGGTGTTTATTTACTAAGGTTCTCTAAAAAAACTCTGAGGGCTTCACAGAACAGCTGTATCTATACTGAGATTAAATTACACACAGGTGGACTCTATTAACTAATTAGGTGACTTCTGAAGGCAATTGGTTCCACTAGATTTTGGTTGGGGGTATCAGAGTTAAAGTGGAGGTTCACCCAAAAAAAACATTTTTAACATTACAATCAGCCGAGTTGTCCTAATGACAATCGGCTGTTTTTTTTTTTTTTTCGTACATACCTTATTTTCACCGCCGCTTCCGGGTATGTCTTCTGCGGGACTGGGCGTTCCTATCTGATTGACAGGCTTCCGACCGTCGCATACTACGCGTCACGAGTTGCCGAAAGAAGCCGAACGTCGGTGCGCAGGCGCCGTATAGAGCCGCACCGACGTTCAGCTTCTTTCGGCAACTCGTGACGCGTAGTATGCGGCGGTCGGAAGCCTGTCAATCAGATAGGAACGCCTAGTCCCGGAGAAGACATACCCAGAAGCGGCCGTGAAATAAGGTATGTACGGGGAAAAAAAAAAAAACACAGCCGATTGTCATTAGGACAATTTGGCTGAATGTAATGTTAAAAATTGATTTTTGGGTGAACCCCCGCTTTAAGGGCAGAATACAAATGCACGCCACACTTTTCAGATATTTATTTGTAAGGAATGTTGAAAACCAATTATCATCTTTATTCCCCTTTACAATTATGTGACACTTTGTGTTGGGCTATCACATAAAATCCCAATAAAATACATTGTGTTTTTGGTTGTAACATGACAAAATGTGGAATATTTCAAGAGGAATGAATACTTTTCAGAGCACTTTATTTCTGACATTCAGTTCAAATTGTAGATCTGGACAAACGTTAATTAAAATAAAATTACAGTGTAACTAAATATACAGTATATTAATCTAAATACAAGTTTCTTGAATCTTAGTGTGCTGTGTGTATTTCTTTCAGATCTGTGCAGTAATCCAGTGAGAGGCTTTCCCTCTGTGCAGGAGTTTCCTGTAATAAGGGGACCAGGGCAAACATTTTCTTGGCCCCCCGCCCATGAAATTTAGTTCTCCACCCCAACATCTCAAAAAACAAACAAACACATAGAATTATCAAAAAAAAAAGGAAGTTGACAGGCTGAAGAGACAAAACTGCGCCCCCCTGAATATTGCGCCCGGGAAAGCCGTACCGGCTGCCCCCACGCTACGCCACTGCATGCAGCATTTTAAAATTTCAGTGGCCTTGAAATCCACCCTGCTTTTGCACCATGCGACTTACCTGCAGTTCCTGCACTGGCAAGCTTGCTGCGTTTTTAGGTATGTGGGCCATGCATTTAAAAACACAGTGCATTTGCATGACACAGTTAACGCAAATGCACTGCGTTTTTAAATGCATGGCCCACATACCTAAAAATGCAGCAAGCTTGCCAGTGAAGCAACTGCAGGTAAGTCGCATGGTGCAAAAGCAGGATGGATTTCAAGGCCACTGAAATTTTCAAATGCTGCATGCACCTTTTTTTCTGTGGGAAACGCAGGCATAGCAGCCCATTCAAATGAATAGGATGCTGTGCCTTTGAAAATGTGGCCCCCAACTTGCATACACGTGAATCAGGCCTAAAGTAGGCCCATCAAGCAGTGTCTGGTCTGGTGGTGGCCCAGGCCATGCAAATAAATCCTTCTGGACACAGCCACAGCCTGGACTGGTCAGGATTTACTAACTGTCTGGATTAACTACCTATATGGGGAGCAGGAGCCTAGGGAGGAGAAAGACCTACCTCCGCTCCTGGCCAGCTCAGCTCGCTCTGATCAGTGGCTGCCTGAGCTGCCTCACTCACAGGAGCACTCTGCTTCGGCTCCACTGCGCAGTCCGACTCCTACCTCCCGCCGTGTGGCGCACACACCATTCACGGCAAGGGGCGGGGTCAGAGCATCAGTGGAGCTCAAGGCCCCGCCCACTCCTCTCTCCTCGCTACTTGCTAGATAAAATATTCAGCAGCAGAGACTGCACAGTGCGCCGATGCCAGGTCCGGCCGGGTGCCGGCTTCTGTGCGCAGAAAGTGCAGTCAGGCGACGGGCGGACCGCGGCTTAAGGGGCAGCTCTGCTTAAATTGGGCCCCTAAAGATTGACAGGGCCCTGGGCAGCTGGTGAGGCTGCATTGATGGACATTGCCAATGCCCAAGCGCTGATCATCACGCCCCTTCTGATGTCAGAACTGGGCGTCACAGGATCCAATCACAGGCTTCTAATAGAGAAGCCTGTGATTGGAGTAGATCGCTGTCCCAGAGTGCATGCTCGCCCCCTGAGCCAGCAAGAGGAGGTATTTATTTTTCAATTTAAAATGTGGAAGGGGTTATCAAATTTACCTTCGGGCTGAAGCCCCTGGTCTTTTTCTCCAACTAGCAACACCCCTGGCGGTGAGGCTACGGCAAGAGTTCTGCAAGTCTACAGCATGAAAATTCAGCCACAGTGCCCCCTGTGGTGGGATGACTTTTGCTCAACATAACTGAACCAGAACTTGCAGCAGACTTGCAGAATGTTTGCAAAGAAAGTTGATCTGGAGTCATACAATGTGGACTTGCTGCAATTGTGCAACAAACTTGTGAAGCCTGGCAAGTCTAGCAATAGATTAGCAAGTAAATTTTCAATCTTTCAGCTCTATTGCTTGCTATCTGGGCCCAGAAACTGCAAAGAATGTGGGCGCACGGGGCTCAGCCGCATCACTCATTGGTTCATGTAAATTTAAAACTACAAGGTCTGGCAGCGTTTGCTGTCGTTTTGTAGT
Organism: Rana temporaria; assembly: GCF_905171775.1. Taxonomy (NCBI): domain Eukaryota; kingdom Metazoa; phylum Chordata; class Amphibia; order Anura; family Ranidae; genus Rana; species Rana temporaria. The sequence continues at coordinate 36,750,269 of NC_053490.1, forward strand.
TCTCAATGAACTACAGCACCGTGGTAGTTCATTAATGCTTCCTGTTAATGTGTAACTGCTTCAGCTTACACACAGAGCATACAAGAGCCCTGCATATCACCCAGGATCTGCTGATCGTAGGCGCAATGCTCTCCTGCCTCTCAATAATGCTCATTTTTTTTAACCTGCAAAAAGATGTGCATTTTGAAAAAAAAAAGGTGAACCACATGTCGACCAGTCTCCATCGTTAATTGGCGGCAGGTCGGCGCGATCCTGCGAACCGTCATAGCTATACGTCGGTCCCTTTAAGCGGGAGAGCAGGCGCGCAATGCATCGGAGGGTGCCAATGCTCGTGATCGGCGGTGGCGATGACAGCCGGCCACGAGCGATCGCGGGCACGAGAGGAAGAACAGGGACGTGTGTGTAAACACACACATACCGGTTCTGTTCAGACAGAGTTCCTAATAGCTAGGAACCACGATCTGTCATTTCTAGACATGTGCAATTCGTTTTGTTTCCAATTCGTTTTTTTACGAAAATTCGGAAATTCGTTAATTACGAATTTTCGTATTTACAAATTTTTTATTTACGAATTTTCGGACTTCCGAAAATTTAGAATTTACAAATTTTCGTATTTCCGAAAATTTGAATTTCCGAATTTTCGTATTTCCGAAAATTCGAATTTCCGAATTTTCGTTTTTTTTTTATTTCCGAATTTTCGTATTTACGAATTTCGGAAATTCTCTGCAGCGCGACTTGGGACGACTTGAGGCGACATGAAGTCGGATCTCAAGTCGCCCCAGTGTGAACCGGCTCTTATAGTTTTATATATATGTTTTATTACCACGTGTTGTTTATTACCACTTGTTGTAGTAATTTGTTTATATACTTTATCACAGCACAACTACATTGTTTCCATTGTATATTTTGTGTGTATATCACTTTTTAGTTGCTGCTTTTTGTAATTGTTCACTTAGCACTGTATTTTTTTTCCTATTTTGCATTGTTGGCACTCCTTCCTCTCCCCTGCAGCAGCAGTTGCAGGATGATGTGAGCAGACCTAAGCAGGTTAAAAAATAGGTAAATACACAGATCTTTTTTATGCAGGGTAGGCAGAATAGGTAGGAGGAGGGGGGGGGGCTTTTTAAAAAATAGTTTTAGTTAGACTTTTCTCCTACTAGTTGTAGTTTACCGTGCAACAAAATACATCTAAAAGCAACATACAGATGTTGGCATCTGTGCCACAAAATAATTTTGGCAGGTTGACCAAGCTGTGATTGGTGTAGTGTCTCCTCTGCCATTTTAGGTCCAGACATAAAACACGGGCGTCTTCTCCTGTCTCTGAGCCTCCAGGGAAGGAAAGCTCAGGCTTGCAGTCGTTCCTCGAGGACTGAGAGACGCAACCATTAAATCCAGCTGTTCCATTCTTGGAACGTTGCTCCAGCTTGTAGTCTCACTGATCCCAGGCAGGAAGCCACAAGCAGCCATATGAGCTGCGTTGCACATCTGGAAAGTCCCAGAGCTATTTTCATTTTATTTAAGGAACCAGTAGACCTAAAATAGGAAATACTTGATGTAGAAGAACTACCGATTACATTGACATATGTGCATGTAAATCTCCATCACCACATTAAAGCGGGAGTTCACCCATTTGTAAAAAAAAAAAATTTCTCCCCTTAGCTTCCTGCTCGTTCGGTCTAGGGGAATCGGCTATTTGTATTAAAATATGAGCAGTACTTACCCGTTTTCGAGCTGCATCTTCTTCCGTCGCTTCCGGGTATGGGTCTTCGGGAGCGGGCGTTCCTTCTTGATTGACAGTCTTCCGAGAGGCTTCCGACGGTCGCATCCATCGCGTCACTCGTAGCCGAAAGAAGCCGAACGTCGGTGCGGCTCTATACTGCGCCTGCGCACCGACGTTCGGCTTCTTTCGGAAAATCGTGACGCGATGGATGCGACCGTCGGAAGCCTCTCGGAAGCCTGTCAATCAAGAAGGAACGCCCATTCCCGAAGCCCATACCCGGAAGCGCCGGAGAGGATGCATCTCGTAAACGGGTAAGTACTGCACATATTTTAAAATAAATAGCCGATTCCCCTAGTAAAAACGAGCAGGAATCTAAGGGGGAAAAGTGCCCTCTAAGGGTGAACCCCCGCTTTAAGTTGTTGGCGGGGCCTATTGTTTGGGGGCATTACGCATTTATTTATTTTATTTTTATTTATTTCAGGCACTTGTATAGCGCTGTCAATTCATGCAGCGCTTTACATATACATTGTACATTCACATCATTGATGAATAATGCCGCGTACACACAATCGGAAAATCTGACAAGAAAACCGTGGATTGTTTTCCGACGGAATCTTAGCTCAAACTTGTCTTGCATACACACGGTCACACCAAATTCCGACCATCAAGAATGCAGTGATGTACAACACTACGACGAGCCGAGAAAAATTAAGTTCAATGCTTCCGAGCATGCGTAAACTTGATTCTGAACATGCGTGGTTTGTGGTGCGTCGGAATTGCATACAGACGATCGGAATTTCCTCCAAGAACCAGCTCTCAAATTTTTCTTGGCGGAAATTCTGACAGAAAAATTCCGATGGAGCCTACACGGTCGGAATTTCCGACCAAAAGCTCACATCGGACGTTTCTTGTCGGAATTTTCGATCGTGTGTACACGGCATAAGTCTTGCTATAGGTACCAGCCTAGGAATTATAAATAAATAAGTGTGCAACCCATAAATCCTCTGTGATAAGATCAATTGTCATACAATATATATGTATAAAAATAATTTACTCAATAAATCTACATTAAGTCAATAGGAAAAAGGGGAAAATAAATGAATAAAATAAATGAAAAATAATCCAATTGAACGTGCTCTTGTAAGTGAAAAGTGATTCACAAAAATAGGTAGATATGTGCATTCCCGTTCGTACGAATGTTATTTTCGTACGAAAATGTTCATTTTCGTACCCGCAGAATAATGTGTACATACGAAAAAATGTAAGCACCAAAATACGAAAACGACGGGATTACGAATGAGTCGCATAACGAACAACCGCAAATACGAACGATCCGACGAAAATACGACAAAACGAAAACGGCAAAAGAACGAATATGACATCTATAACAAAAGACTTGCATTCTTTATTTTGTTTGAATCTTTGTTCTGTTCGTATTTTGATTTTCAGTCGTATGTTCATATGACATCTAACAAAAGATTTTCATTCTGTATTTTGTTTGAATCCTTTTTCTGTTTGTATGTTCATATGACATCTTATAACAAAAGATTTGTATTCTGTATTCTGAATTCCTTCTTTCTGTTCGTAATTTGGTTTCAAAATACAGAATGCAAATCTTTTGTTATAAGATGTAATTTTCGTTTTTTTGAATGGGCAGTGAGTGTAGTTAGTTAGTGAAGCAGCTTCTCTTTTGTGCTGAGTACAGTAGTACAGTAAAGTCAAATAAACTTTTCTGTGGATTTTCGTCTGAAGGGAGATCAGTTGGCTAGACTTTTGAACCTGGAACCCAAAAATGGTTTTCTGATGGAGTTTAAAAACGAACGAACGTTCGGTAAAACGATCGTTTTTATGTTTGTTGTTAAAAAAGTCTGACCAAGTGTATGGGGCTTAACAATAGTTAAAGCGGGGGTTCACCCTATAAACCCAAAAAAAAAAATTTATTTTCTTCTACCATAAAATCAGGCATTGTAGCGCGAGCTACAGTATGCCTGTCCCGATTTTTTTATCCCCGTACTCACCGTGTACTCGTACATCGAAGATACCGACTCCCCTCGGGGAATGGGCGTGCCTATGGAGACGGAGGATGATTGACGGCCGGCTCTGGCGCATCACGCTTCTCCGGAAATAGCCGAAATAGGCTTGGCTCTTCACGGCGCCTGCGCATAGCCTGTGCGCAGGCGCCGTGAAGAGCCGAGACCTACTCCGGCTGTCTTCGGGGAGAGTGACGTGCCAGGGCCGGCCGTCAATCATCCTCCCTCTCCATAGGCACGCCCATTCCCCGCGGGAGCCGAAATCTATAATGTACGAGTACACAGTGAGTACGGGGGTAAAAAAATCGGGACAGGCATACTGTAGCTCGCGCTACAATGCCTGTCTCGATGGTAAAATCGTGTCACTGAGGGTGAACCACCGCTTTAATATGGATGAGCCGCGTGTTGAAAGTGCTGCGAATCCCGCGATATATTTACGAAAGTACAAAATGATGAAAATTCACGAAAATTATTGTCTAACAAGTAACGAACATGAATTAAACAAAATAACGAACCATCCCGCATGTACGAAAATAAAACGGTAACCAAAATACGAAACGATCGGAATACGAAAAAATTGCGTCGTACGAAAAACGAACGGGAACGAACAGGAAAACGGGCGTCTTACGAAAAACGAACCGGAACGAACCTATGGATCGATACGAAACAGAACAAAAAAAAACGAAAAAAAAATCTGTGCACATGTCTAAAAATAGGGTGCTTCAGAGTGCTTTTTCCCACATGCAATAAGCGCCTCTTACCAGAAGGGCTGGATCTCAAGTTATAGAGATCTAACTTGCTTGTACAGGTATCAGCCACCAGCCTACTGTATTAGGGTGTGCACCCCAAAACTCAAACACACACACAGCTTTCTATGTAGCCTCAGTGCTCTTTTACACAGGCGGATCGTATGTCTGCTTTTTCATCCATCCGTGTACGGATGAAAAAGGGACATACATTGATCCCTATGAGATTGCAGGTGTCAGCAGATGAACATCCGCTGACACCCGATCTTACGCGGTTCCGCAATCCTCCGATTCTGCAGACGGAGGAAAACCATATTTTTCCAATCCGTCTGCGGATCGGATCGGGTGAACAAGGACAGACGGTCCGTGTTCATTCGATCCCCCCCATAGGGCTGTCCCTGCACAGTAAGCACGGACCGCCCTGTTATCTGCCGGCCCAGCAAGGATCAGCGGATGAAAAAGCGGATGATACATTGATCCCTATGAGATTGCGGGTGTCAGCGGATGAACATCCGCTGAGCAAGCGGAGGTTCACGGGGCAGATCATCATGGATCCGTCCCATGTGAAAGAGGCCTCAGTTGCACTGGGCAGTGAATGAATGGGAATTGCTCTGTGCTGAGTGGCTTCCTGTTCATTCACAAACTGAACAATAGTATACACTGTTTACTATGCTGCAGTTATGAATGAACACAGTGAGTGAGCGTGTTCATTTAGAAAAGGACAGTGCTGGTAAATTACATATTTACTAGCCCCTTTCCCCACTATCCATCATGAAACATCCCCCGCAGCAGAGGAGAGGAGGGAATCCAGGAGCACTGTGGGGCCAACACGGGGGAAGCCCAGGCAGTAGGGGGAATCGGCACTGCACATAGTGATTAGGGTGTGCCCAGGCACACCCCCTGCGCACGCCTATGGATAACCCACTACGAAGGCTCCCATGAGGGTGCTCCCTCCTCGTGAGAAGACTACTCCACCTTGTTGTAATGTATCTCGCGTGTCCTCGATGTCCCACTGCAAGTTCTCCCAGGCATGAAAGATTATAGAAGGAAGAGGCTTCATGGTGCAGTATTTTAAAACAACATTTGTTAGAAGTATCTAATGCACTTACATGTAACAAAAACGATAGGAAGCTGTAGAGAGGGTCAGCCTGGGGCAGGTCTAAGTAGGGGTTAATCAAAGAGGGCGGGTACTTCCCCTTTAGATAGGGTTGCCACCTTTTCTTCAAGTCAAATTCGAACACTTTAGCGGCACACAGCTATTTTATTTTTTTATAGTATAAACTATACATATATTTTGCTATTAAATAACATTTCTAATCCTATGAAGTTAATAACAAGAGCCCCCCTTTACATCAGCGTCCACAGATTTCCCCTTTTACATCAGCGTCCACAGATTTCCCCTTTTACATCAGCGTCCACTGAGTTCCCCTTTTACATCTGAATCCACGGAGTTCCCTTTTACATCAAAGTCCTAAGAGTTTCCCTTTTACATCAGAGTTCCCCTTTTACACCTGAATCCACGGAGTTCCCTTTTACATCAAAGTCCTAAGAGTTCCCCTTTTACATCAAAGTCCTAAGAGTTCCCCTTTTACATCAAAGTCCTAAGAGTTCCCCTTTTACATCTGAATTTGCAGAGTTCCCATTAACTGTAAGGGGAGACTCTGCAGACTCTTATGAAAGGGAGAACTCCAGGGACACTAACACAAGGGATGCCCTGGGAACCCTGATTTAAGGGGGAACACTGAGAATTTTGATGTACGGAGAGAACGCTGATTTAAGGGGAAACACTGCAGCCTCTGGTATAAAGGGAACTCTGATTTATGGGGTGCTCTGAGAACCCTGAATTACCTTAGTTTACTCACTCAGAGGCAGGAGAGAGAAAGGGGGGAGACTTCAGTCACAGACAGGGATGGATGGTGAGCTCACTCCTTGGCAGTCAGCACCTCTCACCCAGCTGTATCTGGAAGCCATGATCCTGTCTGAATAATGTGTCCGGGTTTCAGACAGTCCGAAACCTGGACGCATGATTCCAAATCCGAACTGTCCAGGTGAATCCTGGACAGGTGGCAACCCTACTTTCAGACCTGGTTATTAACTGGGCTGAAAGTGTCAGAGGGAGAGCTGTTTGACTAAGAGTGAGAGATACAGCAGCACGCTGTATGAAACGGATCCTTTGCTGGATTGTGTACCTGTTGGGGTGAGCAAAACCATATCAGAGACTGCATAATTCAACTCCATCCAACGCATTTTCACGCGTAAGAGTCTTCAACTGCGAACTGAGGCTCTTCTGAGACGTCACTCACCATGCAATAAATGCTCAAGGCAGGAGTTTCCAGTCGATGCCTCTTACGGGGAAACGCGTCGGGTGGAGCCGAATCCTGTGACCACACTTGGTGTAAAACTAGCCTAAATGTACAGTATGGGCCAGATTCAGGTAGGAGATACGACGGCATATCTCTGAGTGTGAGGCGTCGTATCTTTGCGCCTGATTCAAAGAATCAGATACGCCAAAATGTGTCTAAGATACGACCAGCGTAAGTCTCCTACGCCGTCGCATCTTAACTGCATATTTATGCTGGCCGCTAGGGGCGTGTATGCTGATTTACGCCTAGAATATGTAAATCAGCTAGATACGCCTATTCACAAACGTACGCCCGGCCGTCGCAGTACAGATACGCCGCTTACGTAAGGCTTTTTCCGGCGTAAAGTTACCCCTGCTATATGAGGCACAGCCAATGTTAAGTATGGACGTCGGGCCAGCGTCGAATTTTCCGTTGATTACGTTGTTTGCGCAAGTCATTCGCGAATAGGGCTGGGCGTAATTTACGTTCACGTCAAAAGCATTGGCTTTTTGCGGGTTAATTTGGAGCATGCGCACTGGGATACTTTCACGGACGGCGCATGCGCCGTTCGTAAAAAAGCGTCATTTACGTGGGGTCACAATAAATTAACATAAAACACGCCCACATCTTCCACATTTAAATTAGGCAGGTTTACGCCAGCCTATTTACGCTACGCCGCCGCAACTTTGCTTTGTGAATACTGCACTTACCTGTCAAAGTTGCGGAGGCGTAGCGTAAATAGGATACGTTACGCCCGCACACAAATACGCGCTCCCTACCTGAATCTACCCCAATATATTTATTTTTTGCAATATTTAAAACATGGATAGGCTCCTTTCACATGGACGGCCAGTGGGTAGGTAGAAACAGCCAGTTAATATGTATTTTTATGGTCCACTTAAGCTGCCATTTTGTTCTTGCTGGGGTGGGGTCCAATGTGCCCCAGCCGCTGTGCCTCCAGGCAAACCTTCCCTTATTTTATCCACTGCTATATACAGTATGCTCCAGCTTGGAGACTCTCAAAAATATAGAGTTAGTATACAGAGGAACCTTGATGTTTGCATCCACAATCCAAAAGATTGGCTTGCAATTTCGGCATGGTCCTGCAATGTAAATTTGCAGCTTGCCAATAAAAAGAAAGAAAAGAAATACAAAAAAAAGGTATCAAGAGGCAGCAGTATAATTTCCATAAAGCGGAGGTTCACCCTAAAAACAAGTATATACCATTCAATCCAGCATACTACCGACACGTACAGTATGCTGTTTCTTTTATTTTTTTTTCGGTTTACATACCGTAGTATAGGTATTTCCCCCCCCCGGCTTCAGGGTAGTGAATCACGCAGGAGTGGGCGTTCCTATTCAGAGACTAAGTGATTGACGTATAACAAAAGCTTCCCCCCCCGGCGCATAATGCGTGTCACCAGTTTCCGAAAGAAGCCGAACTACGAGTCGGCGCTATACGGCGCCTGCGCACCGACGTTCGGCTTTTTTCGGACACGCCTTTTGCGCCGGGGGGGAAGCTTTTGTCATACGTCATACGTCCTGCCGGATTCACTACCTGGAAGCCGGGGGGGGGGGGGGGGAAATACCTATACTACGGTATGTAAACCGGAAAAAAAAAAAAAAAAAAACCAGCATACTGTACATGTCGGCAGTATGCTGGATTGAATGGTATATACTTGTTTTTAGGGTGAACCTCCACTTTAATGCCTTATCACTGCCCTCTGAAAAGCCATCCACTGCAAATCCCTTTTTAGCAGGGTGGTAAATAATGGGGTGAAAGGATGTAGGCCTGGGCTCATTGCTCGCAGGGGAAGAGACTCAGGTGGCTGGAAGGCAGACCGGCAATGGGGGGCCCCTGATTCAGGAAGTCTACTGCTCGAGACACAGCGCCAGGCCCTACTCTGTCCCTCCTCGACAGGAACTTGACTCTAAACTGATCCAACTGTCCCTAACCAGCAGGAGATCTGTCCCTGACCTACCCACTACGCAGAATGCGCACAAACCCAAAGGGGACAGTGCCTTTTATAAGCGCTGCCCTCATCAAAGATGGCCACCAGATCAGTCAGGGCAGCAGCATTGAATCAGACAGCTGCTTTCTGTAGGCCTTGGAAGAACCTGGTTTCCCCCTTGTCCTCCACCCTCCCTACACGGCAGCTGCTGAACAGCGCCACCCTTGCAGGGAGGCTAAACTATGTTTGCCTACAAGGAGTACTATAGTTATGGTATGATAATTATCATAGTTTACAACTGAATTATGAACTTTGAGTCATAAACTGATAAGCATGTCCCTATATAACCCTATGACTGCACGTGAAAGCAATAAGCAGAGATTCTCAGCACCAGATATCTCTCAAGAACCAAGTAACCCCCCCCCCCCACATACGCCACCCTATGCCAAGTGAGTTAAAGCAGAACTTTACCCATAACAGTTTGATAACAATTAACCCCTTAAGGCCAGGTTCACACCTATGCGAATTGAGTGCGGATTAAACCGCATCCAAATCACAGAACATTTTAAAATACATTGTTTTCAATGAGGCTGGTTCACTGCGCATTGCCGCCAAACCGTGTGCGTCTTTTAGGCATTGCGGTGCGGCTCAGGTGCGAATTCAAGCCCATTATCTATGGGTACGCAGCAGAATTCGCAGATGTGTTCAGTTCTCTTCAGGAATTTCTCTCATTCAGCTCAATACACTTCTCCCCCACTCTCCTCTCACCTGTAACTTCTCCCAGGTCTCCAAATTTGCATCTAAAACGTTGCTAATCTGCTAAACACTTCTCTTATCTCTCTGCAGATATAAGAGAGCTGAAATTCGCACCGCACTAGTGTGATTCTGGCCTTAAGGGGTTTAGTATGCCAGGAGGCTGGGCTTATGGTTATGTGACCAGCGTGATTGGCTGTCATGGTGGTCACATGATCCAAAAGTTCCTGTTCCCAAGCTTTCAGTTAGCCACAGGTAACTGCACCGGGAGTGCGCAGGGCACGTGCTCTTGGAACAGCTCTGCTGGCACTATTGCATGCAAATATGCAGCCGAGAGGTTGCATATTTGCGTGCCCTTTGGCGCCAAGGGGTTAATGTTCTTACACAAAAAAAGAAATCCCACATTAAAAATTATGCTATCAAGATTAGTGTGCGCAGTAAATTGCCTCCAGCATTGCTCCTGTTAAAAGGAGGCTGCCATTTTGTTGAAGCCCAGAGAAGGCACTTCCTTACTGGAAACTCTCCCCCTCTCTTTGGTCTCAAACTATATATCTCTTCCTGTAATTAAAATATGTATGTAGCGCTACCCCCGGAGGAGCCGCTGGTTAGATTTCGGATCGGCGTATTTAAGTTACCTCTATACTGTGTCTAGGGGTGATGGTGGTGTTGAGAGTAGTAACAGAATGTCCAGATCGTTTGGTTGACGTTTTCAATGCTTTATTCTCTGGTCAAACACGGCCAACATGTCAACTTGAGGTAAACAGGATAGGTTGGTGAAGGAAGAGCAACTTCACAGAATCAGGCTATGGATAGTAAAGGCAGTCTTGCCCTTTAGCAATTGTATTCGTCTCGTCGCCACTCCTGCCGGAGTGGGTAAAGTGCCCCTGGACAGACCTCTCTCACAGGCCTGGCAGCCAGAGCGCCACTTAGAGCTTCTGGGAGGAATGAGTCTCTGCCACCGACTTGGCTCTAATTAAATTGGGATGTTAAGGTGAGACCTCTGCCACAGGCCTAGTGCTTAAAAGTTTGAACGATAGAGCAAATCCTCCCAGCTTGTCTTTGGCGTCACCGACTGACAGTTTGAATGTGACCTGTCAGTGTCCGGTCACCCAGATCCCCGGTGGTTCGTTCAAGCCCTGTTGAATCACCTGCCTCCGGGTTCTCCTCAGACCGATCCCCCACCGAACAGGACCCAGCTTGGGATCTTCTCAATAGGTATGGGAACCCAGTAAGTCACTGGGGTCCCCTGGCAGCATCAGTTGCTCCAGGTTATGAGAGCCCAGAGTCAGGAACTCTGTGTAGCACGTGACCCCGGCCTGGTAGGCCATAGTGGTGTGGCCCGTGATGTGCGCACACCCTAAAGGTGGGTGCCGCACCTGGAACCAGGAACCCGTGGGAAAGAAGAGCCTCGCACAACGTCCTCCGTCACAGAAATACCCCTCCCCAGCATGCCCCGCGAGGGAAAACTCCTCTAATTGGCTGTTGAGAAGAAGCGGCTCCGCCTAGACCCCCTCTGGCGCCACCTGCCACCCAGAGATGAGACTGCATCTCTGGGGCACAGACTGACCCACAGGACAATCCAGATTTGGCGACAGACACACTCTCTCATTCTCCCACTAAATTTAAATATAGCACCTGTACGAAAGTACACAGGCGCTACATGTACATTTCCAGACTTGATTGTATGTCTTGGCTTAGCTAGAGAGGAAGGCTAACAGAAGGTTTACAGTGCTATGCCTCCCAACTGTCCCTGATTTCGAGGGAATATCCCTGATTTGGATCAATGTACCTCTGTCCCTCTGCCCTCCTCATTTGTCCCTCTATTTGGTCTGATCTATATAGTTGATTATAAAATGCACTATTTATCTATCAAAATGTGTTTCCCAGAGCTAATCCTTTCATCCAATTTCTAAAATTCTGCATTTTCTAAATTGCTGCATTATATCAAGAAATCACAGTTGTAGAATCCACGGGGTGTGGAGGTAACTCACACAGGTTGGCATAGTCCTTAAATAAAAAACAAAAGAGGGAGGGCGCACCGACCTAGTGCATTATCATAAGAGATTTTTATTTTAGCAAAAACAAGTAATTTATACTCACAAACGAGAGTTTGAATACAGCTTTGTCAATTAATCAGACCAGTGCCAGCAAGACTTGATGATACTGTACCAAGGATTTAATGGTACCCTTTAGCGGCCGAACGGCTAACGTTTCTGGGGCGCACCCCTTTTCTCAGAGCTTGAGAGGTCTGTTGATAACAGATGTACTCACCATGTACTCTGTTCAATTGCCATTTGCCTCACACAAAGTCCCAACTTCCTTTTCATATTTCAATGGTTGATATCAGTTGATGTAACAATGTCTGTGTTCATCTCTCAATACTAGGGTCTCAGACAGGGCTGATCCTGAGAAATATCCTGTACAAATATACATTAACTGTGTCTACACAATGAATATAAGCACACACAAAAGATAACACAGCACAGCAAACAAGGCCTTCCTGTTCCATTTGTATTGTTTCTAATCCATGTTTACATTCTGTCATCATTGTGCAATAAAAGGAAGGAATCACGGTGTGTTATAATGCAGCCTGTAAATAATAATGAATGTCAGATCCTGCCTGCTGACTATCTATGGCCAAGTAAAGGTGGTTTACATTTGTCATACATGTGCCCACGGCTGGTATTTCACCGGGCTGGCCATGAAAAATTGTGCTTATTAACCACTTCAGACCCGGAAGAATTTACCCCCTTCCTGGACAGAGCACTTTTTGCTATTCGGCACTGCATCGATTTAACTAATTGTGCAGTCGTGCGACGTTGCACTCAAACAAAATTGACGTCCTTTTTTACCCCCACAAATATAGCTTTTTGGTGGTATTTGATCACCTCTGCGGTTTTTATTTTTTGCGCTATAAACAAAAAAATAAGCACCAATTTTGAAAAAAAAAAGCAATATTTTTTACTTTTTTCTATAATAAATACCCCCCAAAAATGTATAATTTTTTTTCCCCCTCAGTTTAGGCCAATATGTATTCTTCTACTTATTTTTGGTAAAAAAAAAACGCAATGAGCGTATATTGTTTAGTTTACGCAAAAGTTATAGGCGCGGATTCATAAAGGACTTACGACAGCGTATCTCCAGATACGCCGTCGTAAGTCCAAATGAGCGCCGTCGTATCTATGCGCTGATTAATAAAGGCAGTTACGCCTGAATTTGGCCAAGATACGACCGACGTAAGTCTCTTACGCCGTCATATCTTGGATGCATATTTACGCTGGCCGATAGGGGCGCTTCCGTTGATTTACGCGTTGAATATGCAAATGACCTAGATACGCCGATTCAGAAGCGTACTTGCGCCCGTCGGATTTAGCTACGCCGTTTACGCAAGGCGTAAGTTTACACCTTATAAAGCAGGGGTAAGTCATGTTAAGGTATGGACGTCGGAAACGTCGGAACAGCGTCGTATTTTACGTCGTTTGCGTAAGTCGTATGTGAATGGGGCTGGGCATAAGTTACGTTCACGTCGACAAAGCATTGAGCCGACGTATCTTAGGGAGTATTTGCGACGTAACTCTGAGCATGCGCGCGAATGCGCCTTTCGATCGGACATGCATTTACATGGGGTCACGCTTCATTACAATACAACACGCCCACTGCCTTGCTACTTTGAATTACGCGGGCTTACGCCGGGCCATTTACGATACGCCGACGTAACTTTGGGAGCAAGTGCTTTCTGAATACAGAACTTGCCTCTCAATGTTACGTCGGCATAGTGCATAGGAGATGCGTTACGCCCGCTCAAAGATACGACAATGTATCTGAATCGCGGCCATATAGGTAGATTCACAAAGAGTTAGGCCGGCTTATCTACAGATAAGCCGACCTAACTCTGAATCTAAGCCGACCTATGTTTAAGTGTATTCTCTAACAGAGATACACTTAAACATATCTAAGATAGGACGGCTTGCGCCGTCCTATTTTAGATTGCAATGTTTTGGCTTACCGCTAGGTGGCGCTTACATTGCGGCCGGCCTAGATTATGTAAATTAGAATTTACGACGATTCCCGAACGCATGGTCTATAGCTAGCAATTGGGATTTTGTCCAGTTCACCCGTAGTCCTGTTATTTTAGAGAAGTCAGTCAGTACTTGCAGCGCTCCTTTGAGGGAGGGGCCCGCGTCGTTCAGAAAGAGCAGGAGGTCGTCTGCGTACAGAGCTACCCTCTCCTCCAGCCACGCTATTTTTAGTCCTTTTATGTGGGGCTAGATCCTCAATGCCTCTGCCACCGGCTCCATAGCGATTGCGAACAATGCTGGAGATAGAGGGCAGCCCTGCCTGGTACCCCTGGATAGGAGAAAGGGGGGAGATACGCCCCCCCAGTCTGATAGCCGCCCTCGGGAATTTGTATATAGTTTGCAGCCAGGTAATAAAGACCAACGGAAATCCCATCTTCCGCAGAGTTTCCCAGAGAAATGGCCATTCGATCGAATCGAACGCCTTTTCGATGTCGAAGGAGGCAATCGTTCTAGTGCCCACATTGTCATGTATGGCATGCAAGTTGGTGAATAGTCTGCGGAGGTTAATACCTGTTGATTTATTGGCCATGAACCCAGTCTGGTCCGGGTCTATAATGGAGGGCAGAAGTGGGTTGAGACTAACGGTGATTAATTTAGATAACATTTTGAAATTTTGAATAATGTGTGTGTCTGCCATGAAGGGTGGGAGCGCCCCACCCTCCAGACAATGGGTATACAGATCTGCCAGCAGGCGGGCCAGGAGATCTGCATGAGACCGGTAAAATTTGACGAGCAGACCATCAGGGCCCGGGGCCCTCCCAGTGGCCAATGTGTTAATAATAGCGTGTACTTCTTCTGCGGTGATAGGCCTGACCAGATGAGACCTTTCCTCGTCTGATAGCCACCCCGGAGCAAGGGGGTCCAGGAGAGGTGCCATTTCGCCAGGAGTCATGTCCCGAGGGAGCGTGGTACTTTATAGCGTCTGATAAAAGGTCTGGAACTCTCTTGGGATACCCTCCGGGGATGTAATAGACTCACCTGTAGGAGAAACCAGTTCGGAGATTAAGGGGTGTTGTTCTGGGACAACATTGCCAGCAGTCTACCATTTCTATCACCCTGCTCAAAGAGTCTTTGTTTGGTGTGAAATAACTCTAGATGAGTGACCTCAGTGAGATGGAGTTGGAGATCTCATTTTGTGGACTGCAGCCGCTCGAAGTTGGAAGGTCAGACCCATAAGTGGCCGATGCCTCCTCAATCTCCCCCTCCAACCGCGTGGTGCTGGCTCGTTGATTAACCTTCACGGCCTTAATTGCTGACATATAGTGTCCTCTAGTGAACGCCTTAAAGGCGTCCCAAACTATGGTAGGAGAGGATTAAGTTCCCAAAATTCACGCAGTGTCTGTGCCCCGATATCTCATCATGGGAGATCCAATGGGCCCCAAGGCGCCACATGGAGCCACTGCGTTTTTCTCGAGCCCGCATAGTGATCATGAGGGGGGAGTGATAAGAAAGCCCACTAGGTAGGTATGCTGCCTCCACTATGTCAGTTAACATCAGTTGATTTGCAAACGCATAATCAATTCTGGAGGAGGTTTTATATGAGGTGGAAAAACATGAGTACGCTTTAATGTGTGGATGAAACCACCTCCACACCGCAGTAACCCCTGCCGAGTGTGTCCACTCCAGCAGGTCCCTATTGGAGGACCGTGATGGCGTGGGCCTGTCAAGATCAGGGGAGAGGGTGTTATTGAAGTCTCTAGGATTAACAATTTAGCTGTATAGTACGGGGCAATCCTCTCCAAAATGGTGTACAGCACTTCCAGTTTGAAAGGTGTTGTAGACCTTCCAGTATTTACCATAGATCTTTCTGGTAACCAGTTTTCTACTGGAAAGTAAGGTAGTCACAAGTGGTCGAGACAGACCTTTCTGTCTCAATAACTGCCTCTCAGATACCACGCCACGCCGTGAGGCTTAGACAGGCCACCTCCGGATGGCATATCGGACCCTGTAGAAGTAAGTCCTGCAGGGGCGGCAACCGCCAAGGCGGCCTGACTGCCATTTGAAGAATGATGGTAAACCAAGCCCTTTTTTGCCAGAATGGAGTAATTAGGATTACTTCTCATTCCACCTTCTCATTCTGAATCTTCCTCAGTACCAACGGAATTAGTTGAAACGGAGGCAAGGCGTAAGCCAGCTGGAAGTTCCAAGGCTGTATCAACGCATCTGTTCCCTGGGAACCGTCTTCTCTGTGAATGGAGAAAAAACTGGGAAGTTGCGTATTTTCTTCTGACGCAGATAGGTCTATTTGTGGTTGGCCCAAGGCATGGGTGATCAATGTGAAGACTTCCGGATTTAGGGTCCATTCTGCTTCCTGAATCCGTTTTCTGCCACTATGTTCAAAGTGCCTTTAAGGTGGACCGCGGATAAGGACAGCAAATGATTTTCTGCCCATTTTAGGATGTTTGAGGCAAGAAGCTGAAGTGACCTGCTTTTTGTGCCTCCTTGCCTGTTTAAGTAGGCTATGGTAGTGGCATTGTCCGAGAAGACTTGAACATGGGCACCTTGAAGGTCTGCGGAGAAGGCTTCCAAAGCTAAGGCTACTGCCCTTAGTTCTCTCAAATTGGAGGACTTTTCTGCTTCTGACCGGGAACCAAACCCCCTGAGCATAGTTTTGACCCAGGTGTGCCCCACATCCCCATAGGCTGGCATCTGTTGTTACCACTCTTTCTATTGGAAATGACCATAACAGGCCTGCAGAAAGATTTGCCTGATTTCTCCACCACCACAGTGACCGTTTTACTCTGGTGGGGATTTTCACCTTTGCCTCCAGAGATTCTGTCCTGTGATCCCAAATTTTCAGAAGGAAACTCTGAAGCGGTCTGAAGTGAAGTCTTGCCGACTGCACCACTCGCATAGATGAGGTAAGGGTTCCCAGAGCTGATATTACTTGTCTGACTGATAGCTCTTGGTTTGTCTGTAAAGAGGCTACGACCCTTAGCACCTTTAGTTTTTTGTCTTCTGGGAGAAAAACTTTTTGCTCCACTGAGCTTATATGATACCCCAGAAATTGTGCTTCTTGGGTTGGGTTGAAAATTGACTTCTCCATATTTATGATCCAGCCCAATGCTTCTAGATGACTGCAAGCTCTCTTGAGATCCTCCAACAATTTCTCCTTGGAGGGGGCAAAGAAGAGCAGGTCGTCCACATATGGAATTACTGCTACCCCCTGTAAGCGAAGGGGAGCGAGGGCTTCTGCCATGACCTTTGTAAAAATTCTCAGAGCCGAGGAAAGGCCAAAGGGGAAATTTTTGGGATTGGGGGGCTATGGGGATATGCAGATAGGCATCTCGCAGGTCGATTGATGCCATGAAGCAATCCTTTGTCAAAAGGTTTTTGACCGTGAAGATTGAGTCCATACAGAATTTTGTTGTATAGGACCGATCTGTTCAATGGCTTTAGGTTGAGAATTAGAGTTGAGCGGACACCTGGATGTTCGGGTTCGGACCCGAACCCGAACTTTAAAAAAAAAGTTTGGGTTCCCGAACCCCATTGAAGTCAATGGGGCACGGACTTTTAGTAAAAAAAAAAAAATGCGCGGAGGTCCCCCCAAATTTAATAACCAGACCCTTTAGGTCTGGTATAGATATTAAGGGGAACCACGGCGTCAATTTAAAAAAAAATGACGTGGGGTTCCCCCTAAATATCCATAACCAGACCCTTCAGGTCTGGTGTGGATTTTAAGGGGAACTCCACCCCAAATTTAACCGCTTAAGCCCCGGACCATTTTGCAGCTAAATGCCCAGGCCAGGTTTTGCGATTCGGGACTGCGTCGCTTTAACAGACAATTGCGCGGTCGTGCGACGTGGCTCCCAAACAAAATTGGCGTCCTTTTTTCCCCACAAATAGAGCTTTCTTTTGGTGGTATTTGATCACCTCTGCGGTTTTTATTTTTTGCGCTATAAACAAAAATAGAGCGACAATTTTGAAAAAAATTCAATATTTTTTACTTTTTGCTATAATAAAAATCCCCCAAAAACATATATAACATTTTTTTTTTCCTCAGTTTAGGCCGATACGTATTCTTCTACCTATTTTTGGTAAAAAAAATCGCAATAAGCGTTTATCGATTGGTTTGCGCAAGATTTATAGTGTTTACAAAATAGGGGATAGTTTTATTGCATTTTTATTAATTATTTTTTTTTTACTACTATTGGCGGCGATCAGTGATTTTTTTCGTGACTGCGACATTATGGCGGACACTTCGGACAATTTTGACACATTTTTGGGACCATTGTAATTTTCACAGCAAAAAATGCATTTAAATTGCATTGTTTGTTGTGAAAATGACAGTTGCAGTTTGGGAGTTAACCACAGGGGGCGCTGTAGGAGTTAAGGATCACTGTGTGTGTGTTTACAACTGTAGGGGGGTGTGGCTGTAGGATGGACGTCATCGATCGAGTCTCCCTATATAAGGGATCACTCGATCGATGCACGGGGAAGCCGTGTTTACATACGGCTCTCCCCGTTCTTCAGCTCCGGGGAGCGATCGCGACGGAGCGGCTATAAACGAATAGCCGCGCCGTCGTCCTGGATCGTTCCCCGAGGGATCCCGCCCGCCGCACGCAGCGGAGGGGGTCCCGATCGGACCCCCCACCCGCTAGAAGGCAAGGGCGTATATATACGCCCTTCTGCCTGTCCGTGCCATTGTGCGGACGTATATAGGCGTGCGGCGGGCGTTAAGTGGTTAAAAAAAAAAAAGGCGTGGAGTTCCCCCTAAAATCCACACCAGACCCCTTATCCGAGCACGTTGACCTGGCCGGCCGCAGAAAAGAGGGGGGACAAAGTGCGGCCCCCCCTCTCCTGAACCGCACCAGGCCACATGCCCTCAACATTGGGAGGGTGCTTTGCGGTGCCCCCCAAAGCACCTTGTCCCCATGTTGATGGGGACAAGGGTCTCATCCCCACAACCCTTGCCCGGTGGTTGTGGGGGTATGCGGGCAGGGGGCTTATCAGAATCTGGAAGACCCCTTTAACAAAGGGGACCCCCAGATCCTGGCCCCCCCTGTGTGAAAATGGTAATGGGGTACACTGTACCCCTACCATTTCACGAAGGAAGTGTAAATAGTAGTTTTCCGAAAAAAAAACACACACACACCGTAAAACAAATTACTTTATTAATTAAACCAAATAAAAATCCAGCTGTGAAAATAGTCGATTGGTGCTGCTCGCTGCTCCATCGTTGGCTCTATCCAGCGACGGGTGATCTCTCCAGCGACGGGTGATGTCTTTAGCGATTGGTCCAGCGATGAGAACATCCATCCATTCAGAGCACAGCTCAGCGAATGACGCGCCGATGCTTTGACGTTTCTTTTATAGGGGAGGCGGGCCACGCGTCACGTGACCCCGTGAATGTGAATGTGAGGAGGAAAGACCTTCCTGATTCAGAGGACTCTCTTCTGCCTCCACTGCAGGAATTAACAGTGAGTCTTGTGAGGATTGTGAGGTAGAGGCTTGTCTCACAGATGATTTCGTGAGTGAGGATTTAAAAAACGTAATCGTAGCATCCAATTCCTTTTTAACGCCGTCGTATCTCTTTTGTGAATCTGGGCCTATGTACTTATACTCTTATTTACAGTAGGTGAACGATCCTCAGCTTGATCTCTGCCAGGCTAAAACTAGTTCCTGAAATACACGGCAGGTATTTGGCACAGGCTAAGAGGTGGCTTCGGGTCACTTGCCTTGTTTATTATGCATGATCATTCCCCATTATTTTATTAACACACATTGCACAAGAACACAGGACATTTTCCAAGGACAGAAGTTCATTCCAATTAAGTGCTTAAAGAAAAAAGTTTAGCACTAGTTTTCAGCCATGTTATAACAAATGCTGTGTGGGTAACCGTATAGGATAATTAACCCAAGAACAAAAGTGTAATATATTGCAGCTTCCAGTCCTTAGATGTGGTGGCTACATTCGTTACCTTCTATTTTTTTGAAGAACATTTTCGGCAAGAACAAATAAATGCCTGTTGTGCCAGAAATTATGTGTCATTGTCACTTCATATTAACAGCACCAAAATATTATCTTCCTTCCTAACTATCTTCTGAAAACTAATTACCCTTCATCATAACCCATGTAATGGAGATGAACATGTTTGTAGTCCATATCAGAACAGCCTAGGGGTGACTGGCAACCATCACTCCCTTCATAGATACAGTGGGGGAGTGATGTAGCAATTCAGGGACAGGTAGTGTGTTATTTGCAGGATTACCAGGTAAAAAACATGCAAAATAAGTTTGGAAGAAATTAATGTAGCCACCACACCAGGCACTAGAAATCTGCAATATATTACATTTTCCGTTTTGGGTTTGAGTGAGCCATTCCAGTGCATATAAATAACAAAAGTTATTATTCAAAATGATAGTAATTAAAAAAAAAAGAGTCCATATAAGAAAACAGTTTATGTTATTCTCCAAAAGAAAGAAACCTTGATTGAAAACCAAGTCTCTTGATAGGTGTCCAATTGAAGTGAACAAGAAATTTGTGAGAACCAATCACCGGGTGCACCTCCACCAAAGATCACATAAAATGCCTCCTTACCAGAAATCTAGACTCCAAATTATAAGTGTCTAGGCCAGTGGTTCTCAACCTTCCTAGTGCTGTGACCCCTTGATAAAATTGCCCAAGTTGTGAGGACCCCTAACAGTAAAATTATTTTCATAGCATGGGTTGACAGCACCCAAGGCAAGACGGGTAATTTGCGCCCCTAATCCATGAACATTTAGAGCTCCCAAGGTTCCTTTCTACTTGTACAATATTAAAACCCCTTTGTGGTGTCTCGTAACAAAGACACCTTTGCCAAAATCAGGAGATGGGGTCTCCTCCAGCCCCTCCCACTTCACATTCCTCACCAGTCAGCTGATTAGTCTCTGCCGCCAAGCCATGCCTTGAACTGAATGTGCGGCTGCAAAGAGGCTGAGTGGGCGGCCGCGGGTCCCAGGAACAGCCACGCTGGCTGGCGGCAAAAAGGCTAGGAGAGCAGTGCGGGTGTCTGGAACACCCCAGGTTTCGGTGACCCCTGGCAAATCATCATTTGACCCCTAGGTTGAGAACCACTGGTCTAGGCCAACATGGGTTGTATATACAGAAGATCTGATCTATTCCCTCTGTTTAGCTGAAGGGGATGGTATCATGGCTAACGGTAAGGATCGCTCCATATCAAACCCCTTAGGAAAAAAAAAAGAATTGCCCATAAAGTGTAACACTGTATAACAATTTATTGAAAGAAAATTATGCTAAAAACTCACAGAAATCCAGATAAAATCCAGCATATAATAATCAAGTTCCCGGGAACTGGTAAAGAAAAAATAAAAAATATAGATAAAAAATATATGAAAAAAATATAAAAATAAATATTTGCATATACATTTTTATCTATGTTTTTTTTATATACATTCTTTCTTGGTAAATAATGGGATGCCCTATATCCTCTGATTCTGTCTGTCTTCTTATACCATATGACCAAATAGTCCAAGTATGACATCATTAACACCTGGTTACATTATAAGATGTCACATTCAATTAAATACAAGCCATTTTTTATAACCTTTACTGGATCACCATTCTGGGTTTAAAATTTATATTTAATCATACAGCTTTTCTTTCATTTAAACCGAGTCCTCTTTCAATAAGAGGCTTGGAGTTTCACGGACGGATATTCTAATCCCAGAACGAGGCTTGGTATGTTGAATAAAAAGGAGGCTTGGTTGTTCTTTGGTGGCCATCCTGTCTTCAAACTGAGGCTTGACCATCCGTCCTAATACAAAGGATCCATTTTGTCTTCAAACCAAAGATTGGTCATCTCTCCTAACATAGCAATGGCAATACTTGCGGGAAGTTTAATTAGATTGGCAGGGACGGCTGTGCCTTTTCTGCTCCGGACAGTATATATTTGCATGGTGACAGAAATGGACTCCATGCCCCCGATGACATCAACTCTGACGAAACGCATTGGGTGGAGGCCATGTCTGTGATGTCACCAAACATGCCAAACCTGTTTACAAGCGGACCAGTTCCCGGGAACTTTTGATTATTTTATGCTGGATTTTATCAGGATGCCTGTGAGTTTTTACCATCATTTTCCTTCAATAAATTGTTATACAGTTTTACACTATGTGGGCAATTCTTTTTTTCCTATGGGCTTTGATATGGAGCAATCATTACCTTCAGCCGTGATACCATGACCTTCAGCTTAAACAGAAGGAATAGATCAGATCTTTTGTGTATACAACCCACGTTTGTGACTGTTATAATTTGGCGTCTAGATTTCTGGTAATGAGGCATTTTATGTGCTCTATGGTGGAGGTGCACCTGGGTGATCGGTTCTCATAAATTACATATTAAATTGGTCACCTATCAAGAGACCTTGGGGTAGATTCAGGTAGGGGCGCGCAATGATACGTTGGCGCAGCGTATCGTATTTACGCTACACCTCCGTAACTTACAGGAGCAAGTGCTGTATTCACAAAGCACTTGCTCCGTAAGTTGCGGCGGCGTAGCGTAAATGGGGCCGGCGTAAGCGCGCGTAATTCAAATGTGGAAGGGGGAGCATGTTTTATGTAAATGTATGATGACCTGACGTTTTTTTACGGACGGCGCATGCGCCGTCCGTGTACATATCCCAGTGTGCATTGCTTCCAAGTACGGCGCAACGACGTATTGGTTTCGACTTGAACGTAAATTACGTCCAGCCATATTTGCGAACGACTTACGCAAACGGCGTAAAAAATGTAAATTTCGAAGCGGGAACGACGTCCATACTTAACATTGGCTGCGCCTCCTAATAGCAGGAACAACCTTACGCCAAAAAAGCCTAACGTAAACGACGTAAATAAATTGCGCCGGCGTACGTTTGTGAATCGGCGTATCCAGGTAATTAGCATATTCTACGCCGACAACAACGGAAGCGCCCCTAGTGGCCAGCGTCAGAATGCACCCTAAGATACAACGGCGTAAGAGACTTATGTCAGTCGCATCTTAGGCTAATATCGGCGTATCTTGCTTTCTGAATACAGATTTGAATTTACGCGGCGTATCTATGGATTTGCCGGCGTAAATTCTCTCTGAATCTACCCCTTGGTTTTCAATCACTGTTTCTTTCTTTTGGAGAACAACATGAACTGTTCTTTTATATGGACACTTTTTTATAATTAGTATCATTTTGGTTGCTTAGCGTGGCAACTTTTGTTATTTATTTGGTTATTTCACAAATGGTCCTATTGTCTTGTTGCCAGCAGCTTATTTACTTTTAATTAGGGCATTTAATTCTACCTGCGCAATAGTTTTCTTTTAATTTATGTTGTGTTCCAGTGCATATGACTTGTGTCACCATTGTTTTAATATTTAAGATTTGTCTACTAACAATTTTAGACCAGTAAAGGCTGTAAATTAATTTGGCCAACAACAAGACTTATGAGCTGAAAGCATTTCTGACAAGATTCAGCCCTGGTTCACACTGGGTACGATTTGGAACGATTTGAGATGCGATTTGACATGTCAAATCGCATCTCAAATCGGCGGCATTTGTCGGCAATGGCACTGTCCTAATCAGTGCGACGCCGCATCTGCGATTTCAAAAAGTAGTTCCTGTACTACTTTTTGCGATTTCGGGCCGCGATTTACATTAAATTGCGGCCGAAATCGCGGCAAAATCGCGGCCGCGAAATCGCGGTAAAATCGCGCATTTTTACCGCGATTTTGAATTCGCAGCAGTGTGAACCTAGGCTAAAGGGTATTTTTCTGTATTTGCAAGGTCTTTCTAAGGGATAAACATGAGGACCTATGCATGCACTGCAGAGATTTACTACATAATAATTGAATTTATTAATGCTGCCCTGGCATGCATTTTAAACACAGCTGAAAGCCAAAATAGCTGAATATGTGAAAAAAAATGCTAGCACTCCATCTACTGGCTGGAAAGAAGACGCAATGTTTTATATTGACCCAATATAAAAAGATGAAAAAAACAAACAAACATTTAAAATAAAATTACAGCTACCCGCTGTATTTTCTGATCTTCCATTAAGCACAGTTTTGGTACAAGGTACATGACTGGACTTGGTGTTTCTTTGAGTCCCAAAGCTGAAGCCAGCAGATAGTGTTTTTTTTTATAAACAATATTTTTTAAACTTTTTTTTTTTTTTTTTTGCTGCTTTGATCTGACTTCCTGGTAGAGGGTGGCTACGTTTGTTATTTATGGTCTTATGTAACGTTCCATTAATATGCTTGGATACAGCACTCTGTGAACAGCCAGCTTCTTCAATGACCTTTTGTGACTTGCCCTCCTTGTGGTGTGTGTCAATGACTGTGTTCTGGATAACTGTCAAATCAGCAGTCTTTCCAATGATTGTGTAACCTACTGAACCAGACTGAGAGACCCTTACAGATGTTTTAGGTTAATTAGCTGATTGACACTAATAGGTAGATTCACATAGAATGGCCTATTATTAGGACGGCCTAGCCTAGTCTTTTTAGGCTACACCGCCTTAAATTATTTAGGTTAAAAGTGATTCTCAAACCACTTCAAATTTTAGGCGGCGTAGCCTAAAACGAGCGCGCGTAAGCGGGCCTAATTCAAATGACTGGGAGGGGGGCGTGTATTATTGAAATGAGGCTTGACCTCACGTTTTTCGACGTTTTTGCGTACTGCGCATGCGCCGGGCGACTACATTTCCCAGGGCGCATTGCGGCTAAGTACGCCGTATGGCCCTATTGATTTCAACGCGTACGTAAACGGCGTAACTCCCGATTCGCGGACGACTTACGCAAACGACGCTAAAAATTCGAACCTCGCGGCGGGAACGGCGGCCATACTTAACAATAGTTAGTCCACTAGAGCATAGCTCTAGATTTAGGCGGCCTATCCCTTACGGAAACTACGTAACTCGATGGTGTAGGCACGGCGTACGCTCGTAAATCGTCGGGAATCGGCGTATCCCCTCATTTACATAATCTAGGCCGGCCGCAATGGCAGCACCATCTAGCGGGCAAAAGAAACATTGCAGCCTAAGATAGAATGGCGCAAGCCAGCCTATTTTAGGTATGTTTAAGTGTATCTCTGTTTGAGAATACACTTAAACATAGGCCGGCTTAGATTCAGAGTTAGGTCGGCTTCTCTGTAGATAAGCCAGCCTAACTCTTTGTGAATCTACCTACATGAGTCTAAAATTTTGAAGTTTTTCACAATATTTAAATTTTCTGAGATACCAAATTTTGGGCTTTCACTTGCTGCAAGCCATTTTCATTCAAATAAAATAAAGAAATGTTTAAAATATATCACTCAGTGTGTAATGAATCTATATAATATATGCGTTTCCGTTTTTGAATTGAATTACTGAAATAAATGAACTTTTTGATGATATTCACATTTTTCAGGTTTGTACCTGTATATTCCTTTGTAATAAATATATACCTCTCTGTTATAGTAAAGACAGGTAAAAACATTTTTTTTTATCTTATTTGGTTTCTGGCTCCTGATTGCATATGGAAAGTCCTACCTATAAAACGTATTTATTTTATTACAGGTACTTATATAGCGCTGTCAATTTATGCAGAGCTTTACATACACTGATAAAAATTATTCTGTTGGCTTGTTGTTTTATTATAAAAATGTTATAATTTTCAATGTTTCAATGTTAATTAATTTACGTTGATAGTTTAAGTACCTTACTTAATTTTCATTCGTTCTTAAAAAAACACCTTTTAAATTTACAAAAATAATGTATAATATTGCGTATTCTACAGAGAAAACTTTTAAAGGTATGTCCATTTCCATATTCTAATTTAGTTACATTTATTGTTCAAATATTTTTAATGAAGTATAACAACTGACATGTCAAGGTACATAAAACAATAAGTACTGAATTCTTGAATATAAAGCATTACGTTTTTACTGATGTACCAAAGTGTAACAGACATACTTCTTAGATATTGGGCTCTAAATCCACATGGAAATGGTTATACCAATTTGGTAACAACTTTAAGAATATGGAATGAGAATCAGTACTCAGAATAAAGGGGGGGGGGGTCGTCTAATGTTGGACAGAGGTAGGGCCTTAGTTAGGTATGGGGACATTGGGTAATGTATTATTCACAAACAAAGAGTTGTTGTCGCCATAGGTGACACTTAGGTTACAGAGCTAGCAGTTCATGTTCAACTTAGAACAAGTAGACAACAGAATGTGGGACAGTATACATGACAATAAAAGTAGGTGTCAAGTCAGAGAATTTCGGGTAACATAGTGTAGTATCATTGTAAAATAATGCCCTAATGTAGAACAAAGACAAAAAATGAGTAAGAGAATGGTAGAATTGACTTACATTTACTTAAAAAAAGTATTATTTTTGTACCACCATTTTGTACCAAATGAAAAAGTTTGTAAACAACAAAAAAAAAGTATTATTATTAAATAAAAACCTTCAAACATATATCAAATACATTTGGAAAATAAGTTTTACCAACTTAAAACAATTAAGTTACAAGAAAAAATAAGTTAACAGAAGGAATATTTATTGAAATAGTAAAACATTATACATGTAAATGATACATTAGTTTGACATAAAGGAGTAAATCAACTCTGTTATTAGAGATCCGTTCTCCGCCACCAGAACCAGTCAACATAAATTAGCTATCAATAGTTCTTAGTACTCAATGTCAAGTTGCAATATTTTATCATCTGTGAGAAGGTTGACATTCGTAATAACATGCCTAGCGGAGAGTGTAACACACCTTTGGTGACCATGCACCCCTTTGGGGGTTCAGTATGACAGAGTAGAAGCAAGGGGGAAGGGAGAGGGGGGATGGGGGGGGAAGAGAGGGGGGATGGGGGGGGAAGGGAGGGGGATCAAGGGGGAGAGAGAAAGGGGGGAGGGAATGGAAAAAAAAGCCACCTCCACCTTAGGTCATGGGATGTATGCCTAGCATCCAGTAGGTAAAAAGAGGGTCTAGCTATACCTGCAGGTCCCTCAGGCAGTTATTTAGTACCATATCTCATTTTGCCCAAGTTGTCTATATCGTGAGGTGCCTACCTTGTACCCAGGCTGCCCAGATTTTGTCAAACTTCTGAGGGCAGTTACGTCCCCAATAATTTGTATAGGGGTAGAACAGCGTTAATAAGTGCTCCCCATGCTGAGAGCTGGGGGGCATCTGGGAGCTTCCATCTGGTCAGAATCATCTTCCTAGCATAGTAGGCTGTGTAGAATGTGAAGAATTTAGTGTGCTTGGTGGTTACCAGATTGTCAGTGATGCCCAGTAGAAAAACAAGTGGGTCCCTGTTCAGAGAGAGGCCTGCAACCCTATTCACATCAGCGACCACTGCCTGCCAGAAGGGGCATTGAATATGGGGGCATTCCCACACCATATGAATGAATGTTCCCACCGACTACCTGCATTTGGGACAGGTGTTTTCCACACCCGGGTAAATTCTGGAGAGTCTGAAAGGAGTGTAGTACACGCGATGCAGAAATTTTAGTTGCACAAAGCGGTCCTTGGCTGAGATCATAAGTGTCAGAGCAGAAATGTCCCGCTGCCACACTCCAAACAACCGAAGTGTGTTCGAGGAATCTTTGCAGGTAAGTCTCAGGTATAAGGAGTGTGAAGCTGATGTCAGCAGCTGAGTGTACAGCAAGAACAACCCCATCAGGGAATTGCGCCCGTATGGCATGTCTGAGTTGCATATATCTAAAGTACATCCACAAAGGTAGTGGAAGGAGGTGTCCTCCTGACATGATATGACTCAATTTTGTAATCATATATCTAGCCCAGACTTGGGGATCTGGTATGAATCTGAGATGAGGTAGAGAGGGATTGTGGAGTGTGTGGAGATATGGTGCCAGCCTTGCTAAGATGTTGGGTAACCTGCTTCCAGGCCAGAAGCGTTGCTTTCATAGGAGTGGTTACTTGGGAGCTATATTTTGGCCCTTGATATACAAGATTGCTGAGTTCAGAGTAGGACCCCAGAATGGCTGCCTCTAGATTCACCGCCGGGTTGGAAATGTCTTGAGCAAACCACCACCTTACGGTGACCAATTGAGCAGCCCAATAGTACTTCCTGAAGTTTGGCAAGGTCAAACAGCCCTCAGTCAGTAAAAACTGCAGTGTAATTTTGGCCACACAGGGGGGTCTAGCCCGCCAAGATAAATGAGGTGATGGCTTGATCAAGTTAAGTGAAGAACAGTGGCGGCTGGTGCTCAAAATTTTTTGGGGGGAGCAAATGTAAAAAAAAAAAAATTGCAGTCTCACTGTGCCCATCAAATGCAGCCACTGTGCCGTGCCATCAAATGCATTCGCTGTGCCATGCCATCAAACGCAGCCACTGTGGCATCAATTATCACCACTGTGCCATGCCATCAAATGCAGTCACTATGCCATCGATTCGCACCACTGTGCCATGCCATCAAATGCAGTCACTGTGCCATGCCATCAAACGCAGCCACTGTGCCATCAATTATCACCACTGTGCCATGCCATCAAATGCAGTCACTATGCCATCAATTCGCACCACTGTGCCATGCCATCAAACACAGTCACTGTGCCATGCCATCAAACGCAGCCACTGTGCCATGCCATCAAACGCAGCCGCTGTGCCATGCCATCAAACGCAGCCGCTGTGCCATGCCATCAAACGCAGTCACTGTGCCATGCCATCAAACGCAGTCACTGTGCCATGCCATCAAACGCAGTCACTGTGCCATCAATTGTCACCAATGTGCCATGCCATCAAACGCAGCCACTGTGCCCCTCAATTGTCGCCACTGTGCCCATTGTCTCTACTGTGCCTATTGATGCCACTGTGCCCATTGTCACTACTGTGCCCATTGTTGCCACTGTCCATGTCACTGTGCCCTTTAATTGTTGCCACTGTGCCCATTGTCACTACTGTGCCCATTGATGCCACTGTGCCCTTTGTCACCTCTGTGCTCATTGTCGCCGCTGTGCCCTGTAAAATGCACTTATCTTAATCCTTCGACGTCCCTTGATGTCTTCTCCCGCCTTGGTGACGCTTCAGCCAATCAGGTTACCGATAACCAGAATCGGAAAACCTGATTGGCTGAGATGGCCGTCAGTCTTATCCAAGGAACGCACCCCGTGCGTTCCCTGGATAAGACATCCGGGAGACGAGGGCTGTACTCGGAAAGCCGCTGGCTCTGATAGGCACTTCCGCACAGCCAACCAGCTGCCATTATTCAGGTGGTCGGCGCTCAATGTCCGGCCACCTGAATAGACCAGCGGCAGCTGGCAACAATAACATACATTCATGCAATGCATGAATGTATGTTATTTTCAGTGGCGGTGCGGAGCCAGAGGGGGCGGCGCTCCAGCACCCTCTATGGACGGACCGCTGCTGGTGAAGAAAGCAGCTGGGATAGGGACCAAGGATTGACGGAAGATGTAGAGGAATTTAGGGAGGGTTTTTATTAGATTTACTCTCCCCACCAGCGTGAGTGGGAGGTTCTGCTATATATTGCATCTGTAAAAATGTTAGAGCACAGGGTATAAGTTGTCATCTAAATATCGTAGAGCATGGGTCTTCAAACTACGGCCCTCCAGTTGTTCAGGAACTACAATTCCCATCATGCCTAGTCATGTCTGTGAATGTCAGTGCATTACAAGGCCTCATGGGATGTGTAGTTCTACAACAGCTGGAGGGCCGTAGTTTGAGGATCCCTGTCGTAGAGGTTCCCTCTGAATGTGGATGCCAAAATATTAAAAAATAACGGGATACCTGCTGTAGAGGGATCTGTGGATCGACCAACTGATCCCCCTCTGACAATGGGAACAGGAGCGATATGTCTCACCTTAACTCCTAAAAAGAACCCAAACCGGTCAATAATAGCCAGGGCCGCCTGTAGTGACCGCCGGGTATCATGCAGGTACAGCAGCGTATCATCTGCGTACAAAGACACCTTTTCAACCAGGGGGGGAAACAAGATGCCCTGTACCTCCCCGGAGGTCCTCAAAAGCTCCAGCACAATATTTATTACATTCACATCTGTCCCTGCCCTCAGGGAGCTTACACTCTAAGGTCCCTAACTCGCATTCATACATACACATACAAGGGCCAATTTAGACAGGATCCAATTCACCTGCCAGCATGTCTTTGGAGTGTGGGAGGAAACTGGAGGAAACCCACACAGGCACAGGGAGAACATGCAAACTCCAGGCAGGTAATGTTGTGGTGGGAATTCGAACCAGCGACCCTTTTTGCTGCTAGGTAAAAGTGCTAACCACTACACCACTGCACTGTCTAATATAATATAATAATGTCTTTGCTTTTGCTACATTAATCGGATGATGCCTTCGGGAGTATAAATAAATATGTTGTATTGACTTATTGGATGTTTCACTCCCATACTTCTGTACTTTGTAGTTGGAATGTAGCCACCCACTTTGCTCACTCCTGAGATAGACTATGAACTATGGGCCGGATTCAAAGAGATTTGCGCATTATTTACGGATGGCGCAGGGCAACGTTTTTGCCCTGCGCCCCCGCAAATTTGCTCCGCTGCCCTTGATTCACGGAGCAGAAGCTCCGTGAATTGCGCGGGCGCGCCGGCAAAATGCCCGGCGCTAGAGCACTCAATTTAAATGATCCCGTAGGCGGGAATCATTTAAATTAGGCGTGTTCCCGCGCCGATCGTAGAGCGCATGCTCCGTCGGGAAACATTCCCGACGTGCATTGCGGCAAATGACGTCGCAAGGACGTCATTTGCTTCTAAGTGAACGTGAATGGCGTCCAGCGCCATTCACGATTCACTTACGCAAACGACGTAAAATTCAAATTTTGCGACGCGGGAACGACGGGTATACCTAACATGGGCTGCCCCTGCTAATAGCAGGGGCAGCCTTGCGCGAAAATCGCCGTACGTAAACGACGTAAATTGCGTACGCAGGGCTCGCGCAACGTTGTGAATCGGTGTTAGTATGCAATTTGCATACTATACACTGAGCACAACGTGAACGCCACCTAGCGTCCACCGCAAGAATGCAGCCTAAGATATGCGGGCATAAGAGCCTTATGCCGCGCAGATCTTAGGCTGCAGTCGGTGTAACGAGGTTCCTGAATCAGGAGCACTCGTTACGCCCGGGCAAGTAAGCAATTGCGCTGCGTAACTATGGTTACACAGGCGCAATTGCTTCTTGAATCCGACCCTATGAATTTGGGGATTTGTAGTGTGCATAGAGCGGTGCCCTTGACCGCAACTAACCTGCACTGCTCACACCAAACATATGGAACTGATGGGTGCGGGAGCTCAGGAAATACATTACAAGGAGTCAGAATAACACAGAAAGAAATTATTTAATTAAAAATAGATTACAGGTCCATTAAGTAGTGGATGTGTATGGATTATTATTGGATAATAATGCTATACTTTGGTGTCATTTTAGTGCCTCTTGCTATGGGGGCACTCGAGCAGGCTCATGCCTAAACAGTGCTCCTGTCAATGGACATTAGGGGGGATTTACTAAAACTGGTGCAAACAGAATCTGGTGCAGCTGTGCATAGTAGCTTCAGCTTGTTCAATTAAGCTTTGACAATAAAACCTGGAAGCTGATTGGTTTCTCAGCAGTGCTGCACCAGATTCTCCAGTTTGAGTAAATCCCCCCTATTGTCTATCTATTCACACATGAAACATGACTTGGCCCCGCCCTGCCCATCGCTTTCTCCTTATTGGCTCACTGGCTGTGATTGACAGCAGCAATGGCTCTCGCTGCTGTGTGAGCCAATGAGGGAAGAGAGCCATTGGAAGGCTGATACTCTCATGCACATTGCTGGATCAAGATGGGACTCAGGTAAGTGTAAAGGGCCATGCACACGATCAGACTTTTTGACAACAACGGTCTGACGGACTTGTTTGATCGGACAGTCCGACCGTGTGTATGCTCCAACGGACAATTGTTTTCGCTTTTTCATCGAACAAATGTTCGCTGTGAATGCTCTCAAATGTTTCGACAACAAATGTCCGATGGAGCATAATCCAATCGTGTGTACACAAGGCCATCGGACTTAAGTCCAAAGTACAAACACGCATGCTCAGAACCAATGCTAAAGATCAGACAACCATAGCAGAAGTTACCCAAAGGGTGGCGGTAAAGAGCTGAAAAACCACGTGATTTGGTGAAGGCTGGCTGTAAATGTCCTGCCGTGTGTATGCAGAACAAGTTAACGGCCAACGCCCATTCGGAACAAAATCCACGGAAAAGTCTGATAGAAGTCTGATCATGTATATGAGGCTTTAGGAGGGGGCTGGGGAGGGATTTACACACAAAGGCCTGGATTCAGAAAGACTTACGACAGGCGTATCAGTAGATACGCCGTCGTAAGTCCGAATCCGCGCCGTCGCAACTTTAAGCGTATGCTCAAACTGAGATACGCTTAAATGTTGCTAAGATACGACCATCGTAAGTCTCCTACGCCGTTGTATCTTAACTGCATATTTGCGCTGGCCGCTAGGGGCATGTACGCTGATTTACGCCTAGAATATGTAAATCAGCGAGATACGCCTATTCACGAACGTACGCCCGGCCGTCGCAGTAAAGATACGCCGTTTCCGTAAGGCGTTTTCAGGCGTATAGTTACCCCTGCTATAAGAGGCGCAGCCAATGTTAAGTATGGACGTCGGGACCGCGTCAAATTTTTCACATTTTACGTCGTTTGTGTAAGTCGTTCGCGAATAGGGCTGTGCGTAATTTACGTTCACGTCGAAAGCAATTGACTATTTGCGGGTTAATTTGGAGCATGCACACTGGGATACTTTCACGGACGGCGCATGCGCCGTTCGGAAAAAGCGCTGTTTACGTGGGGTCACAATAAATTTACATAAAACACGCCCACATCTTCCACATTTGAATTAGGCGGGCTTACGGCGGCCAATTTACGCTACGCCGCCGCAACTTACGGAGCAAGTGCTTTGTGAATACTGCACTTGCCTGTCAAAGTTGCGGAGGCGTAGCGTAAATAGGATACGCTACGCCCGCACACAAATACGCGCCCCCTACGTGAATCTGGCCCAGAAGGTTTTTTACCTTAATGCATAGAATATATGAAGGTAAAAAACCTTCTGCCTTTTGAACCACTTTAAGCTAACTTCTAAGGCCTCGTACACACGACAGAGTTTCTCGGCAGAATTCAGCGAGAAACTCGGTCAGAGCCGGATTCTGCCGAGAAACTCTGTCGTCTGTACACTTTCGGCCCGATGGAGCCGCCGAGGAACTCGTTGAGAAAATAGAGATGTTCTCTATTTTCTCGTTGTTCTATGGGAGAACTCGGCCCGCCGAGCTCCTCGGCGGCTTCAGGGCTGAACTCGCCGAGGAACTCGACGTGTTTGGCACGTCGAGTTCCTCGGCCGTGTGTACGAGGCCTAACACTACCAGGCACTAAAATAATCTCTCCATTCCACACCAAGGTCAGTGCTAAAAGCTGCCTGTCTTGCACTGAGAGTTACTGCGCCAAGATCTGCCATGCCAAGATCACTCAATTAAACTAACAGATGCAGAAAGACAAAAATCACAGTCAGAATTACAAAAAAAAAGAGTTTTTCTTTCATGTCGAAAGATCTTTTAAATCTGCACTTTGCCTGTGATTATGGATGTGAATGCAGCTTTGTCGCTCCATCATGGCAGCTCCCGGTAAAAGCGACTTTGGCTGTCGTCCCAGCTCAATTCTCGAAATATTTCCTGCAATTTACCCCGGCGCTCATCAAAGTCAGACAGAAGTCTAATCTAAACCCAAACATTCCGAATCATCCATCTGACTTCTATTTTTAAACTATAATCTCTGGAATTTTAAGTGTAAGTGAGAACAGGCTACCAGGAACAAGCTTCATCCCATTAAGAATTAAAAAATACACAGCGTAATCAGGGACTTCCATCTAGTTATCTTCTCCAAAACAAAAGGGACCAGTACGTGTAAAGTATGACGTCATACTCATTTTGACATATAGGACATAAAAACATGTTATAAAATATTTTAACGTAATTGCAACACTATTCATTAATTTCAAGTAGATGTAAACACCGAGGCCCAGATTCACGTACAGCGGCGTATCTTTGTGCGGGCGTAACGTATCCTATTTACGTTACGCCTCCGCAACTTTTACAGGCAAGTGCCGTATTCTCAAACGAAAGTTGCGGCGGCGTAGCGTAAATAGGCCGGCGTAAGCCCGCCTAATTCAAATGTGGTAGATGTGGGCGTGTGTTATGTTAATTTTATGTGACCCCACGTAAATGACGCTTTTTACGAACGGCGCATGCGTCGTCCGTGAAAGTATCCCAGTGCGCATGCTCGGAATTAACCCGCAAGAAGCCAATGCTTTCGACGTGAACGTAAATGACGCCCAGCCCTATTCGCGAACGACTTACGCAAATTTGACGCAGGAACGACGTCCATACTTAACATTGGTACGCCGCATGTACGCCTCATATAGCAGGGGTAACTTTACGCCGGGAAAAGCCTAACGTAAACGGCGTATCTGTACTGCGTCGGCCGGGCGTACGTTCGTGAATTTGCGTATCTAGCTGATTTACATATTTCTAGGCGTAAATCAGCGTACACGCCCCTAGCGGCCAGCTTAAATATGCAGTTAAGATCCGACAGCGTAAGAGACTTACGCCGGTCGGATCTAATACAAATCTATGCGTAACTGATTCTAAGAATCAGGCGCATAGATACGACCGCCCAGAATCAGAGATACGATGGCGTATCTGGAGATACGCCGTCGTATCTCGTTTGTGAATCTGGGCCTGAGTGCCTGTTCACACATAGCATGGTGACTGCAATTTTTCCGCCGGTGGAAAAACGGCAGTCACTACTAAGACACACAGAACACAATTATTTACTATGTGCCCCATTCACACTGTAGTGCAGCCTGGAGATAAAATCCAGACATGGTGAATTATATTGCGGTAAACAGGAAGGCACTGAATGCGCTACTGTGCAGTGACATGAATGATGTGTCACTTAGTGCACTTCAAATAAAGTTGGCAAAAACAAAAACTGTAACCCTGTGATGCAGTGAAACACGCATCACACCACCCCCTACCACCGGCTCACTTTAGTTGAAACTAGGGTTGTCCCGATACCACTTTTTTAGGACTGAGTACAAGTACCGATACTTTTTTTTTATGTACTCGCCGATACCGAATACCGATACTTTTTTTTAAATGTGTCCCCAAATGCAGCCATGTCCCCCCACAAATGCAGCCATGTCCCCCCACATAGGCAGCCATGTCCCCCACATATGCAGCCATGTCCCCCCATATGCAGCCATGTCCCCCACATATGCAGCCATGTCCCCCACATATGCAGCCATGTCCCCAAACATATGCAGCCATGTCCCCAAACATATTGCAGCCATGTCCCCAAACATATTGCAGCCATGTCCCCAAACATATTGCAGCCATGTCCCCAAACATATTGCAGCCATGTCCCCCATATACGCAGCCATGTCCCCAAACATATTGCAGCCATGTCCCCAAACATATTGCAGCCATGTCCCCCATATACGCAGCCATGTCCCCCATATACGCAGCCATGTCCCCAAATATATTGCAGCCATGTCCCCCACATATCCAGCCATGTCCCCCGTACCTAAATGATGCCGCCGCCGCGTTAATCACCACGCGGGGAACATTACAGTCAGCTTTCGTTTGAATAAGCTGTTTTCCCTGCCGCGCTGTGTATAGAGACACTCCCCCTTGCTCGCGATTGGACGGCGGCGGCTTTGCGATATACGGCGGCGGCGGTCAAGTATTCTATTTAGGCATCGGGGGTATTTGCGGGAGTACAAGTACTCCCGCAAATACTCGGTATCGGTCCCGATACCGATACTGGTATCGGTATCGGGACAACTCTAGTTGAAACTGACAGCTGCCCACACACTAAATTGATCTGGTTATTCTTTTCCCAAAGCCTCACTCCATCTTCTGTGACTCCCAGGCTGGGTTCATAGCAGTGGCGGCTGGTGCGGTCAGTAGCTTGGTCGGTTGCAAGGGCTCTGCACCCAGAGCCCACCCTTTTTAAAGACAATTATAGCCTCTGGCTCTAATCACGTGGTTCTAAAAAATACGATTTAAAAAAAAACAAACATTGGATTATCGGCCAGATGCATGGATTAGGGCGGTGTCCCGTATGGACGGGCCATTACTGGTCCCTTGTATGCCCCGTGTCAGACACATGACGGATCTACTGTTCACTTCTATTTTAGCAAAAAACATTTCGCTGACAGCGGTAGTATTACACACAATCTAGTGGCTGTAGCCACCAGAATTGTGTGTGAAACTGACAGCGCTCCCGCCCGATTGCTAAAACACTCCCCTGGTACTGGCGCACCCCATCATGCTGTCTGGGCTCCGCTTGCCCATCTGTGGGCCCAGGAGCGAGATGGCGGGTGCCGTTGGCTGGATAGGAAAGAAAGAGAGGCCTATAGAAAAATATAGGGTACTGTCAGAGAACTCACCTTGCTGGACGTGGCGTTGGTCGCCTTGGTCCTCGCCCACGCGCGCTGATTTGTGCACTCCGGTGCGCGCTGTTGTGCATGACCCTGTGCGTGCTGGTTCACGTCCCGGGCTGCCGGTGCACTCGCCCATGCGCGCTGGTTCATGTCTTGGATTGCATGCGCGTGCCTGTGCTCGGTGGTGCGCCTGCGCGCGCCACCTGCCGCCAAACAGTCCATTTTAACCCCTGGAACACTTCAGTCCGGTGCTGTATGATCTTCAGCTTCCTGTTACCCTATACCTGCTACCTGCCTGAACCGTGACCTTCTGACCACCCGGCCTGTTTACCTGGATTCTCCTTGCCTTCCGCCTGCATCTGACTTTGGCTTGTTTTTACCTTGCACCTGCCTTCTCCACTGTACCTCGCTGCCCGACCGTTGCCGACTTTGCTTGTGACCCGACCAATATACTATGTTCCTGCCCAGCTCCACTCTCCAGTGGTCCTACCAGCCTTCCCGCTGTCCAAGCGCACTACCAGCCTCTTCTGCATCTGGTTCCTGAGCCGCTCATCTGCAACAAGACTCCAGACTCTCATACCGGTCCACACTCCCAAGCCTCCTGTCTCCACTTCCAGGGGCCTCGAGTCGGATCCGTATGGGAGACCTTCCTCTGCTCATTTGGGCTCGCTCACCAGGTACGTGCAAGTCTGACAGGTACTGAAGTTTGTTGCCATTTCACGGGTGCACACAAATTTAAGGTTTGACATGTTGGGTATCTATTTACTTGGCACACCAGCTCCAGAATTCCCTTTTGCAGGGCTGAGTGGGTGTCTCAAACTCTCCTTCCTTAAAGTGGATGTAAACCCACTCTCATCCTTTCTAAACTACTGCCATAGTGCTGATCTATAAGGATATAGATGCCTCTTGCATGTATCCTTACCTGCCAAATGTTTCCCCTCTGTCTGTTATAAGAACTGAAAAACTGCAGATTCTGTGGGTGGATCTGTTGTCTGGAGCTCGGTGGGTGGAGCCGTGATGTCAGTAGACTCTCCGCCCTCCTCTACACTCCCCCTGTCAACATGCATTATTTTCTTTGTATTTCTTACACTAAATTCTGCTAAGATCACTAACATCCAGTCAAAATCCAGAAAAGTAACCACATGACTTCAGAAAAGGAGTGGGGGTGGGAATTAAAAAATAATGCCTGTCTCCAGGCTAGTGCATGAGATATGTAAATAACCTGTCATTCACAGCAAGGGGGGCGGAACGGACTAAGGTTTTTCTCTGTAAGTCCATTTTATTTCACTGAACAATAAAAGAGGATTGCTCAGAGCTGGATTAACTCTGTGTGGCAATACTGGGCACAGATGTTAGGAAATCTTATACTGTACACTGTGACATCAAAAAAAATAAAACATTTCGGGTTTACATTCACTTTAAAGCAGAGTTCCCCCGAAAAAATTTTTTTAAGTCAGCAGCTACAAATACTGCAGCTGCTGACTTTTAAAAGAAGGACACTTACCTGTCCAGGGCACCCGCGATGTCCTCACCCGAGGCAAGATATGGGTTTTAAATGCTTATTACATACAGTATATAAAATACACAAAAATATATAAACTAGTACTGAGGGTATTATCAGATGATACAGAGGGGAAAAGGTCCACTTTAAAGAAAAAATGGGATAAAAAAACATGTGGGATAAAACGAGGGAAAGAATTGAGCAGGCCCAGAGATGGGCCTTAACTTTTTTTTAAGATTACAGACCCCCCAGTGAGTTGCCCAATATGTCCCCATAACCATAACCCCTTTGCCAGACTGTCAAAATTATCATCATCATTGCCAGTCTTATTATGTACCTGTATAAGTTCAAAAGATGTAAATTGCTTAACTTTACATATGAGTCACTAGCTGAAAGAAAATTATAATGATTTTATCCTTTTTTTTTTTTTTTTTGGATTTTCCATTTTTTTTTTACAAGTATTTAGAGATCCAGTCCCATTATACCTCCATTATTATTGGTTGACATACTTTACCTCCCCTGTACTATGGGATAGTGAACCTTTCAAACCCTGATTGTACAGTATTACTGAACAGGCCTCCAAGGGTTACAGTAGCCCTATCCAAATACATGTTAAACATCAGGGCAGAAAGATAACAATTAAGGGCCAAATCCTCAAAAGAGATACGACGGAGTAACTGCTGTTACTCCGTCGTATCCCTGGTCCTAACTATGGAACTGATCCACAGAATCAGTTTTCCATAGTTAGGGAGAAGATCCGCCATGTGTAAGGGACTTACACTGCCGGATCTTAGGATGCAGTACCGCATTCGCCGCTGGGGGCATTTCGTGTCGAAATGCCGCCTCGGGTATGCAAATTAGCACTTACGGAGATCCACGAAGCTTTTCTGCTTCGTTTTTTCTCCGTAAGTATTAAGTTGCATACGCAAAATTAGGGCTGCTTTTACATGGTGTAAAGTTAGTACACCATGTAAAAGCAGACCCTTCTGTCTAGCGGCGCGTATTTTTTTCGAATTAGAATTTTTTTTTTCGCGCCATATTTTTTTTTTTTTTAGACGCAACTTTATTGACCCGTTGCAATCCACAAAGCCCGGCGTAACGTAATTTTGCGCTATGCACGTCGGGAAAATGACGTCACGAGCATGCGCAGTACGGCCGGCGCGGGAGCGCGCCTCATTTAAATGGGAATCGCCCCCATGAAATGAGGAACGCCTTGCGCCGGCGGAATTTAAGTTACACGGCCAGAAATTTCTAGGTAAGTGCTTTGTGGATCGGGCACTTAGGTAGAAATTTTAAGGCAGTGTAACTTAAATTAGAAATTCGCCGTTACGCCGGGTCTTTGTGGATTTGGCCCTAAGTCCCCGAACAGGAAAAATCAAACACAAGCCTGGATCATAAGGGAGCAGTGATGCAGGAAATAGTTTCTCAGTACAGACAAGAGATAATGTCAATAAACTTTACTGAGCAAAGTCTGAAGGTCAGCAAAGAGCTGATATGGGTTGATCCCAAGTATGACTGGTCAGAAGTGATCAAAAGCGATTTCCAGGAATTTCTTACATCTCATTACTGTTTTGAACCACACAGGAGCCAACGTTTTCCTGTACCCACAGACATTGTTATAGAAGGGGGAGGCGGACTGAGGTGACCATCATTTTTTACATCACATGCAGCCACTGTGCCCATCAAACGCAGCCACTGTGCCATCACACGCAGCCACTGTGCCATCACACGCAGCCACTGTGCCAACACACGCAGCCACTGTGCCACCATCAATTGTCGCCACTGTGCCCATCAAACGCAGCCACTGTGCCATCAATTGTCGCCACTGTGCCAACACATGCAGCCACTGTGCCACCATCAATTGTCGCCACTGTGCCCATCAAACACAGCCACTGTGCCATCAATTGTCGCCACTGTGCCCATCAAACGCAGCCACTGTGCCATCACACGCAGCCACTGTGCCATCACAGGCAGCCACTGTGCCCATCACACGCAGCCACTGTGCCCATCACACGCAGCCACCGTGCCCATCAAACGCAGCCACCGTGCCCATCAAATGCAGCCACTCAGCTGTGCCCATCAAACACAGCCACTGTGCCATCAAACACAGCCACAGTCCTTTGTTCTATTGCTTTAAGTATATTCTTGTTTTGAAACAACATTGATTCTTTCTTAAAAACGGGGGGGGGGGGGGGGGGCGCAGTTTGCCATCTTCGCCCTGGGCACCAAATGGCCTTGTCCCAGCACTGGTAAGGATGCATTCTTCCCACTCATCTCCAATGTAAGAGACATTCTTCTCACTTAAAATAATAATAGTGCAGCGCAAAACAAACAATTTTAAACTATACATACAGAAAGTTAAAACATATGATATATGATATATAATTAAAAATTATATAATAAAGTCCATATACAGTGCTCAAGTGCAAAAAGATGATCCAAATCGGAATATAATAGTGCAAAAATCCAAAGGGTGATATCCAGAAGGAACCTCCACCAAATAGCAGGAATGGCCTCTCACCTTACAACTTCGACCTGCAATAGGTCACAAAGCATAATCAGAGAACCACCTGTTCTCAGAGGACAGCAAGCAATGCAGCAGTAGAACCACGATATCAGTCAGACTCAGGATCAGGACATGGCAATCAGGGCATAAAAAACAAAGGAGAGGAAATCTAGTGCTCTCTGAAGCCAAAATACATTTATTTAAGAATAAAAAACGAATACACTCACTGTATAAGCACTCTCAAATGAGTGCAGCGAAACAGCATAAAACATCCATAAGAGCATTGCTGCCTTTTTTCACCCCACGCTGATGAAGTCCCGCTCATAGGGACGTAACGTCGTACGAGGGAAAGGGGCCACATGTGACGTCAACCGCGATCGCCGACCTAGACTGAAACCCATGCTCTTATGGATGTTTTATGCTGTTTCGCTGCACTCATTTGAGAGTGCTTATACAGTGAGTGTATTCGTTTTTTATTCTTAAATAAATGTATTTTGGCTTCAGAGAGCACTAGATTTCCTCTCCTTTGTTTTTTATGCCCTGATTGCCATGTCCTGATCCTGAGTCTGACTGATATCGTGGTTCTACTGCTGCATTGCTTGCTGTCCTCTGAGAACAGGTGGTTCTCTGATTATGCTTTGTGACCTATTGCAGGTCGAAGTTGTAAGGTGAGAGGCCATTCCTGCTATTTGGTGGAGGTTCCTTCTGGATATCACCCTTTGGATTTTTGCACTATTATATTTCGATTTTGATCATCTTTTTGCACTTGAGCACTGTATATGGACTTTATTATATAATTTTTAATTATATATCATATATCATATGTTTTAACTTTCTGTATGTATAGTTAAAAATTGTTTGTTTTGCGCTGCACTATTATTATTTTATGTCAATGTGAGGTGTTTTATTTGAATTTACCTTAGTGCTGGCTTGCATTTTTTAGTTTATATTTACATTCCAGCGCTGAATAATTTTTCTTTATTAGTACATTCTTCTCACTATCACCAATGTAAGGAACATTCTTCTCACTGATAATCAATGTAAGGAGCATTCTTCCCACTGATCACCAATGTAAGGAGCATTCTTCCCACTGACCACCAATGTAAGGAACATTCTTCTCACTGATCACCAATGTAAGGAGCATTCTTCCCACTGATCACCAATGTAAGGAACATTCTTCTCACTATCACCAATGTAAGGAACATTCTTCTCACTGATCAACAATGGGAGGAGCATTCTTCTCACTGATAATCAATGTAAGGAGCATTCTTCCCACTGATCACTAATGTAAGGAACATTCTTCTCACTGATCACCAATGTAAGGAACATTCTTACCACTGATCACCAATGTAAGGAGTATTCTTCCCACTGATCACCAATGTAAGGAGCATTCTTCCCACTGATCACCAATGTAAGGAGCATTCTTCTCACTGATCACCAATGTAAGGAACATTCTTCTCACTGATCACCAATGTAAGGAGCATTCTTCCCACTGATCACCAATGTAAGGAGCATTCTTCCCACTGATCACCAATGTAAGGAACATTCTTCTCACTGATCACCAATGTAAGGAGCATTCTTCCCACTGATCACCAATGTAAGGAACATTCTTCTCACTGATCACCAATGTAAGGAACATTCTTCTCACTGATCACCAATGTAAGGAACATTCTTCTCACTGATCACCAATGTAAGGAGCATTCTTCTCACTGATCACCAATGTAAGGAGCATTCTTCTCACTGATCACCAATGTAAGGAACATTCTTCTCACTGATCACCAATGTAAGGGACATTCTTCTCACTGATCACCAATGTAAGGAGCATTCTTCTCACTGATCACCAATGTAAGGAACATTCTTCTCACTGATCACCAATGTAAGGAACATTCTTCTCACTGATCACCAATGTAAGGAGCATTCTTCCCACTGATCACCAATGTAAGGAGCATTCTTCCCACTGATCACCAATGTAAGGGACATTCTTCTCACTGATCACCAATGCAAGGA
This sequence comes from Rana temporaria, assembly GCF_905171775.1. Taxonomy (NCBI): domain Eukaryota; kingdom Metazoa; phylum Chordata; class Amphibia; order Anura; family Ranidae; genus Rana; species Rana temporaria. The sequence continues at coordinate 36,792,355 of NC_053490.1, forward strand.
ACATTCTTCTCACTGATCACCAATGTAAGGAGCATTCTTCCCACTGATCACCAATGTAAGGAGCATTCTTCCCACTGACCACCAATGTAAGGAACATTCTTCTCACTGATCACCAATGTAAGGAACATTCTTCTCACTGATCACCAATGTAAGGAGTATTCTTCTCACTGATCACCAATGTAAGGAGCATTCTTCCCACTGATCACCAATGTAAGGAGCATTCTTCCCACTGATCACCAATGTAAGGGACATTCTTCTCACTGATCACCAATGTAAGGAACATTCTTCTCACTGATCACCAATGTAAGGAGCATTCTTCCCACTGATCACCAATGTAAGGAGCATTCTTCCCACTGACCACCAATGTAAGGAGCATTCTTCCCACTGATCACCAATGTAAGGAACATTCTTCTCACTATCACCAATGTAAGGAACATTCTTCTCACTGATCAACAATGGGAGGAGCATTCTTCTCACTGATAATCAATGTAAGGAGCATTCTTCCCACTGATCACTAATGTAAGGAACATTCTTCTCACTGATCACCAATGTAAGGAACATTCTTACCACTGATCACCAATGTAAGGAGTATTCTTCCCACTGATCACCAATGTAAGGAGCATTCTTCCCACTGATCACCAATGTAAGGAGCATTCTTCTCACTGATCACCAATGTAAGGAACATTCTTCTCACTGATCACCAATGTAAGGAACATTCTTCTCACTGATCACCAATGTAAGGAGCATTCTTCTCACTGATCACCAATGTAAGGACCATTCTTCTCACTGATCACCAATGTAAGGAACATTCTTCTCACTGATCACCAATGTAAGGGACATTCTTCTCACTGATCACCAATGTAAGGAGCATTCTTCTCACTGATCACCAATGTAAGGAACATTCTTCTCACTGATCACCAATGTAAGGAACATTCTTCTCACTGATCACCAATGTAAGGAGCATTCTTCCCACTGATCACCAATGTAAGGAGCATTCTTCCCACTGATCACCAATGTAAGGGACATTCTTCTCACTGATCACCAATGCAAGGAACATTCTTCTCACTGATCACCAATGTAAGGAGCATTCTTCCCACTGATCACCAATGTAAGGAGCATTCTTCCCACTGACCACCAATGTAAGGAACATTCTTCTCACTGATCACCAATGTAAGGAACATTCTTCTCACTGATCACCAATGTAAGGAGTATTCTTCTCACTGATCACCAATGTAAGGAGCATTCTTCCCACTGATCACCAATGTAAGGAGCATTCTTCCCACTGATCACCAATGTAAGGGACATTCTTCTCACTGATCACCAATGTAAGGAACATTCTTCTCACTGATCACCAATGTAAGGAGCATTCTTCCCACTGATCACCAATGTAAGGAGCATTCTTCCCACTGACCACCAATGTAAGGAACATTCTTCTCACTGATCACCAATGTAAGGAACATTCTTCTCACTGATCACCAATGTAAGGAACATTCTTCCCACTGATCACCAATGTAAGGAACATTCATCCCACTGATCACCAATAGTGTTGAGCAGAATATGCCATATTCGATTTCGCGATATATCTCGAATATATATTCGAATATTCGAGATATATTCGCTAAATTCGAATATTCGTGATATTTTATCGAAAGTAAATGATTGCGATTTTTCGCTATTGCGAATGCGAAAATAATTGCGATTTTTTGATAACTGCGGTAGGAGCACTCTGATTGGCTCAGAATATTCGTGATATTTTATCGAAATATCGCAACATGCGAATGCGATATTTATTGCGCAATTTCGAGAAATGCTGGAGGAGCGCTCTGATTGGCTCAGAATATTCGTGATATTTTATCGAAATATCGCAACATGCGAATGCGATATTTATTGCGCAATTTCGAGAAATGCTGTAGGAGCACTCTGATTGGCTCAGAATATTCGTGATATTTTACAATACAAAATAATTGCGAATATTCGGCAAATGCGGAAGGAGCACTCTGATTGGCTCAGAATATTCTTGATATTTTACAATACAAAATAATTGCGAATATTCGGCAAATGCAGAAGGAGCACTCTGATTGGCTCAGAATATTCTTGATATTTTACAATACAAAATAATTGCGAATATTCGGCAAATGCAGAAGGAGCACTCTGATTGGCTCAGAATATTCTTGATATTTTACAATACAAAATAATTGCGAATATTCGGCAAATGCGGAAGGAGCACTCTGATTGGCTCAGAATATTCTTGATATTTTACAATAGAAAATAAAAAGTGTTTTGCATTGGTGGTGATTCTTTACTCTATCCATCTGTCACAGCCGTTTGTCAATCAAACACCTTAAAGATTGAACACGTTCATGCTGCATGCTTTGGACTTTTTTTCACTTCACATATCAAAGACATTTTTATGAAAGATTATTTTTCTATTATTGGGACTATATTTCTTTATATATTTGTTTCACTGTGTATTTCACAAGTTATTTGCGCTTGCTTATTTTATAATTTGCCCACATGTCTTGTCACTAGACATATTTTTTATTCTTGTAGAGCGACTCCATTTTCTGTCTTGTATTAATTTATGTTGTATAACATTTTTGAGTTGCTGCTGTATTCTCCCCTTTTTTAAGGTATGCGCAATTTTTTCCTTCTTACAAAAAATAATAATATCAAACATACAAATATTCATAACATACACATACACATACACAAAGCCCCCCCCTTTTGCATCAGAGACAATCAGAGTTCTCCTACCACAGTTATCGAAAATTCGCAATCATTTTCGCATTCGCAATAGCGAAAAATCGCAATTTTTTTTTTTTCAATTTGGCAACATAATAGGATCGCCTCAGCTTAGCTACTCGGCCCAGGGTCTCTAATCATACCAGCAATGCTTTTAGACGTCGATAGGATGTGATCTGTTTTAAAAATCAAATTGAAAAAATGCGAATATTCGGAATTGCGAATATTCACCGCGAAATTCGAAATATAGCGCGATTTCTCGAATATGCTATATTCGAGTCGAATATTCGCAATGCGAATATTCGTGAGCAACACTAATCACCAATGTAAGGAACATTCTTCTCACTGATCACCAATGTAAGGGACATTCTTCTCACTGATCACCAATGTAAGGAACATTCTCCCCACTGATCATCAATGTTATGGGCATTCTTCCCCCGACCACCAATTTATAGGGCATTTTTCACACTGTCTCCCAATGATTTGATTTTATCAGGACTTCCCTGAGACCTAAACATTCTTTCAAAAGGTTCCTATTGAGTAAAAAAGTTGAAAGATTTGTCTAGCACTTTGTTACTGCACATCACCATTGTGGGCTGCATTGTCATACTAACCCACAATAATCTTCTTTACTTTTATTAGCATTGAAAAAGTAGCACAATTTCCCTGTAATATTGCTCATCAGATGCAAGGATAAACCTTATGCTGCAAATGATGTTTATTCATGAACCTGGGAAGACAGTATCTTAGCCATGTTTCATTCTGGTATGTTGTGAAATGAAGAAGTTCTGAAGTCAGGAGATCTATATTTAACCTGAACGTCACTCAGTGACTAATATGTAACTGGTAGCTGCCTCGCCAAACCACAGGAAACACTGGGAATTAGCAGCTTTCAAAAGACTTTCTTTTGCCCGAGGAACATTCCCTCCCATCCATCATGTACCTTCTACGTAACTAAACCAAGACTTCCGATGGGTGGATAATGCATAGAAATATTCTGGTTAAAAGGCACACTTGTTACTGTTGCAGATGTTGCACAAAATGAATTTTGCAACAGAATTTCACAATTTACCAGTTTAGCAATCAGAACCATTAAAGATATATTTCTTATTGCTTGCTACAGTTTATTTTTTATTTTTTTGGCCTTTCTGAATAAAGCTGGACATAGATGGATCAAAATTCAGCCAGTTCAGCAGGTACCAGCTGAATTTTGATCCATTTATGTGTAGGCAGGTGCAGACTATTATCTCCACTGCAGGTGGCGCTCAACCACAGAGGGAGAGAAAGTCAGGAGGAACATGGGGCCAGATTCACATACATTTCCGCTACGCAGCGTAACGTATTCCATTTACGTTACACCGCCGCAAGTTTACAGCGTAAGTGCCTGATTCACAAAGCACTTACCTGTAAACTTGCGGCGGTGTAACGTAAATGCGCTCGGCGCAAGCCCACCCAATTCAAATGGGGCAGGCACCATTTAAATTAGGCACGTTCCCGCGCCGAACGTACTGCGCATGCTCCGTTGGGTAAATTACCCGACGTGCATTGCGCTAAATGACGTCGCACGGACGTCATTTGTTTAGACGTTAACGTAAATGGCGTCCAGCGCCATTCACGGACAACTTACGCAAACGACGTGATTTTTTAATTTTCGACGCGGGAACGACGGCCATACTTAACATGGCTTAGAACACCTAGGGCTCAGCCCTAATTTTACGCAGCGTATCTCGACGGAAACTATGTAAAGTTAGATCGACGGGCAGCGCGGACGTTCGGGAATCGCCGTAACTAGTCATTTGCATATTCTACGCCGACCGAAATGGCCTCGCCACCTAGCGGCCGGCCTAGAATTGCATCCTTAAGATCCGACAGTGTAAGTCAATTACACCTGTCGGATCTTAGGGCTAGCTATGCGTAACTGATTCTATGAATCAGCCGCATAGTTAGGACGGGCGGATCACAGAGATACGACGGCGTATCAGGAGATACGCCGTTGTATCTCGGCTGTGAATCTGGCCCATATTTCTTATTGCTTGCTACAGTTTATTTTAAAAACATTTTGGCCTTTCTGAATAAAGCTGGACATAGATGGATCAAAATTCAGCCAGTTCAGCAGGTACCAGCTGAATTTCGATCCATTTATGTGTAGGCAGGTGCAGACTATTATCTCCACTGCAGGTGGCACTCAACCACAGAGGGAGAGAAAGTCAGGAGGAACATGGTTCCTCTATGGCAGGGGTGTCCAAACTTTTTTCAAAGAGGGCCAGATTTGTTGAAGTGAACTTGCGTGAGGGCCGACCATTTGGCCAGACATTCTTTGAACCATTAAAGTTTGGTCTAAGTGTGTTCGCCTGAGCACTAATACACTGCCCAACAAGAATTCTCTTGCCTTCGGGGCTGTGTGTGGTGAAGAGATGAGCTCAGGCGTGTAATTTGGATATACTGTATTTATCGGCGTATGACAAACACCTTCACTTTAGGAGGGACGTTTCAGAAAATAAATTAAATAAAGAACTGTGAAGCAAAATAAGGGTCAGTGCCCATCAATGCAGCCTAATAAGTGCCCATCTGCAGCCTCACCATTGCCCTAAATGCAGCCTGATCGATGCCCATAGGTATGGCTATATTTGCATTGTTATATGCCAATATGACTATGGTCTATCCCCATGGAAGCTGTAAAATCATTGTATTAGGCACTGCAACTACTGTGATTACTGTTAGCTTCCTGGTCCTGTGCCGAGTGCCTGTCCTGCTACATAGTGAACACAAGAGGCGCCATTCACAGGACGCCTTGCATTTCTCTCAACGAATGCAAGACATTCTGTGATTGGATGAGGTTGAGATAGTGATATCACTACCACACCTTTCCGCTTCGTCTTATTAGAGAATGTTTTGCATTTGTTTTTTGAGAAAATGCAGTGTCCTCTGAATGGCACCCATGCCAAGTGAGTGACCCATGTGTTCACATCTGAGGCTTCTTCTACAGGTAAGGTGTTCCAAATGAAAGAAGCGCTTCTCACCGGTCAAGGCAGTCACACAGTCATGGTGACCAATGAGCAGGGCTGTCTTAATAGCATCATGGGCCCCTGGGCAAAGTAATGCTCTGGGGCCCCTACAATGATGACAGTGCAGGTAAACAGACATTAAGGGCCGGATTCAGATACCTGAGCGTATCTGTCCGGCCCGTGTAACGTATCTCTGATACGTTACGCTGCTCTAACTTTGGACGCAAGTTCTTTATTCAGAAGGCCGTAAGGCGTAAGGCCGCGTAATTCAAATGGGGATGTAGGGGGCGTGTATTATATAAATCTAACTTGACCCCGCGTTTTTGACGTATTATTTGAACGGCGCATGCGCCGTCCGTAAAATATCCCAGCGTGCATTGCTCTAAATGACGTCGCAAGGACGTCATTGCTGTCGACGTGAACGTAAATTACGTCCAGCCGTATTCGCGAACGACTTACGCAAACAACGTAAAATTTCAAAACTCGGCGCGGGAACGACGGCCATACTTAACAATAGCTACCCCTCATATAGCAGGGGTAACTATACGCCGGAAAAAGCCGAACGCAAACTACGTAAAAGAAAAGCGCCGGTCGTTCGTTTCTGAATCGGCGTAAATCCTCATTTGCATATTCCTCACGTAAAAATACGGAAGCGCCACCTAGCGGCCAGCCTGGAATTGCAGCCTAAAATCCGACGGTGTAAGACACTTACACCTGTCGGATCTTAGGGATATCTATGCGTAACTGATTCTCTGAATCAGTCGCATAGATACGACCGGCGGAACTCAGAGATACGACGGCGTATCAGGAGATACGCCGTCGTATCCCTTTCTGAATCCGGCCCAATGTAGGTAGGAGGCAGACTTCCTCCCCTTTGCATCTATCACTCTCAGTGCCATCATGGAGCCCCCAATTTTGGGGCAGCGTGGGCTCAAGGACCAGCTACTTTGGGGGAAGTGCAGGGGGCCCCTGGGCAGTGCCCAGGTGTGCCCTCTCATTAAGACAGCCCCGCCAATGAGCGCATGTCATTGCAAGTATTATGTTGGATTCTCACTCCAGGGCTGTGTTTTGAGGTGCATGGTGTATGGATTGCCACACCGGAAGTATGGGGCAATCAGCAGGTCATTGCGAGGGGAATATCTCCTAAACCGTACAGGTTAAGGAGATATTTTTTTTACCTACAGGTAAGCCTTATTATAGGCTTACCTGTAGGTAAAAGTGGTAGTACAGAGTTTACTACCACTTTAAGGTGTAACCATGGGCAAAAAATAAAAATTGCATAGATCAACCAATGTTTTGCGTTCCTCCAGGAGTTCCTAGTGGTTCCTTGACAAGTTCTGTATATCAGATAGCTTTCCACTGACAAAATTGATCTTTTAAGGTGTCTATAAGTGGAACTTTCCCCCCTTACTGATCACCAATCTAAGAACCATTGGGCCAGATTCACAGAAGAAATACGCTGGAGTATCTATTGATACTCTGGCGTATTTTCAAATTTGCCGAGTCGTTTCTTAATTTGTGATTCACAAACAAGATACGACGGCATTTGGCTAAGATCCGACAGGCTTACGGCTTCGTAGGCCTTCGGATCTTAGGCTGCAATACTTCGGCCGCCGCTGGGTGGAGTTTGCGTCGTTTTCCAGCGTCGGGTATGCAAATTAGCTTTTACGGTGATCCACGAAGGTACTCGCGTGCGTTACGTTGTTTTTTCCCGTCGCAAAGTTAAGCCATCTTTTTCATGGCTTAACTTTACACCAGCCATGTTAAAGTATGGCCGTCGTTCCCGCGTCGAATTTTCATTTATTTTCTTTTGGCGTAAGTACGTTACGCACGTCGCCATTCACAAACACGCCGGGGCGCCGTTATTTTGCGCAAAGCACGTCGGGAAATTTCCTAACGGAGCATGTGATGAACGTTCGGCGCGGGAGCACGCCTAATTTAAATGGTACACGCCCCATTTGAATTAGGCAGGCTTGCGCCGGACGTCTTTACGTTACTCCGCCGCAAGTTTATACTCAAGTGCTTTGTGAATCAAGCACTTACGAGGAAAACTTGCGGCGGTGTAACTTAAAGACGATACGTTACGCCGCCGCAGTTCTCTATGAATCTGGCCCATTGTTCCTACTGACCAACAGTGTACTCGGGCCCTCCAGTGGTCATCAATGGAAGGCAGACATTTTCAACCAGGGTTCCAAGGAGCCCTAGGGTTGGTTTCACCAGGGGTTGCTAAGGGGGTTCCTTGACAAATTATGCATCTCAGATAAATTAGGCAGGTGGGTGGATGATGTCATGATTTTCACTGCAGAGGAAGTCTTGTAAATAAATGCAAACATTTCGAGTGGAGAAGCACTCAGCCCAGCTATATTTAATGCCGACACCAGACGGGAAATCAGTACTGCTGCCCGGACAGGGCACCACTTACTGTATGTAGCTGATGTTTCTACGGTATATTAAAGCACACCCAACAGCCACATAAATGTACTGTAATACTACTGTACTGTATGTGCACATGGGGGGTAATATTTAGTGCTCATCATTGCCTGGGACCGGACAGAGACTGCGGTTAGGTGAAGAATCTAACATTAACCACTTTAGCCCCGGAAGATTTGGCTGCTCAATGACCGGGCCATTTTTTGCGATATGACCTGGGGGCCACACAAGATATTGTAAGCTGGGGAATAGGTAGCAGGTACAAAAGCTCCCTGGGACGAGCAGGCACAGATACCAAGTCCATGGGATAAGTGACAAACAGTGGGGTGTTTATTGGTGCTATATACAAAGTCTTATTTACAGGTGCTGTACAGTGGGCAAACAAAACAAAAGTAATTAAACAAAAGCCTAGCCGTGTCTCGGCACTAACTATACAATATGACAAGCCCTCACTATCAGACTGAGCAAGCCTACAGCTTGCCAGCTTCCACACAAAGGCTCAAGAGTTTTATACCAACCTCCTTGCTCTCTCACAGATCAGTCAGTACCAACTGTGTTTCCCAGGACAGAGAGCCATGGCTGTCTGCTCAGGTGAGCTTAAAGCGGTGGTTCCCCTAAAAATAAAATTTTAACATTGCTTTTCCCAAATAAATTACGATTAGAATCGTCCGGTTTTATAAAAAAAAAAAGGTCCGTACATACCGTTTGTTATTTTCGTTCCCACCGCCACTTCCGGGTACGATGCTGGCGGTGGGACAGGCATCCGACCGACGCATACATCGCGTCACGAGATGCTGAAAGAAGCCGAACGTCGGTGCGCATGCGCCGTATAGAGCCGCACCGACGTTCGGCTTCTTTCGGCATCTCGTGACGCGATGTATGCGTCGGTCGGATGCCTGTCCATCAATTAGGAATGCCCACCGCCAGCATCGTACCCGGAAGTGGCGGTGGGAACGAAAACAACAAACGGTATGTACGGACCTTTTTTTTTTTATAAAACCGGCCGATTCTAATCGTAATTTATTTGGGAAAAGCAATGTTAAAATTATATTTTTAGGGGAACCACCGCTTTAAATTGGCCTGGGGGAGAGGGCCAACACCCGTAGTGGATCCTGGATCAGAGCTCCCTGAACTTATAAGAGAGGAGCCTGAGAGAGGTATAAACCCGAACAGGACTTTCCCAGGCTCTCTCTGGGATGCTCTGCCACAATATATATATATATATATATATATATATATATATATATATATATATATATATATATATACAAATTACCAGGGGGGCCACAATAAACTGGAACGGGGGCCGCAATTGGCCCGCGGGCCGGACTTTGGACATGCTTGCACTCAGGCCCCGTACACACGAGAGGATCCATCCGCTGGAATTGATCCGCGGACCGGCTCCAGCGGATAGATCCCCTGGTGTGTACAATCCAGCGGATCTGTTTCCGCAGATTTTTATCCCCTGGGATGGATTTCAAGCGGATAAAAATTTGAAGACATGCTTTCAAATCTATCCGCTTGAATCCATCCCAACGGATTGATCCGCTGGTCTGTACAGACTCACCGGATCAATCCGTCCGAATGAATCCCCCGCATGCGTCGTAATGATTCGAAGCATGCGTGGAATTCCTTATATGACAGCGTCGCGCACGTCGCCGCGTCATCATCGCGGTGACGGCGCGACACGTCATCGCGATGGGATTTCGGCGCGGATTTCGATCCGATGGTGAGTACACTCCATCGGATCAAAATCCTCGCAAATCCTCGAGAGGATTTATCCGCGGAGACGGTCCGGTGGACCGTATCTGCGGATAAATCCTCTCGTGTGTACGGGGCCTAAGGTGTAATTAATATTTTATCACAGATTTCGATTATTTGTGGTACATATTTATTTATTTTAATAATTATCACATTTAGATTCTCTCACTTCATCATCAGGGGAGCAGCTTAGCACTACGGTGACTTAATTATTATTATTATTATTTTTTTTGGCGCGGAATATTTACACAATCGATAGATTTATGGCGGCATTTTTATTATTATTATTTTTTTACTAGTAATGGCGGTAATCTGCAAATTTTATCGGTACTGCGACATTATGGCGGACACATCAGACACTTTGGACACATTTTTGGGACCATAGGCATTTATACAGAGATTAGTGCTATAAAAATGCAGGGAAGGGGTTAACACTAGGGGGCGAGCAAGGGGTTGACTGTGTTCCCTAGTGTGTGTTCTAACTGTGGGGGGGGAGGGGACTCACTATAGGAAATGACAGATCGTGGTTCCCAGTATTGTAGAAACTCTCGATCTGCATCTCCTCTCAGAACAGAACAGGGATGGGTGTGTTTACACACGTCCCTGTTCTGCCTCGCCAGTAACAATCAATATATGCTTATTGGGATTTTTTTAACAAAAATATGAAGAAGACTATATATGTTATTTTTAAACATTTTTGGGGATATTTATTATAGCAAAAAGTAAAAAATATTGTAATTTTTTTCAAAATTGTCACTCTTTTTCTGTGTATAGCGCAAAAAATAAAAACCGCAGAGGTGATCAAATACCACCAAAAGAAAGCTCTATTTGTGGGAAAAAAAGGACGCAAATTTTTTTTTGGTATAGCATTGCATCACAGCACAATTACCAGTTAAAGCGACGTAGTGTCAAATTGTAAAAAGTACTCTGGTTAGGAAGGGGGTAAAACCTTCCGGGGCTCAAGTGGTAAAATAGAACTAAAGGTAAAAGTTGTTTTTTTTCCATTTGGATATAATATACAGGAGTTATTGCCCTTGTCAAGTTTTTTGCCAACTGTGTCCCATTGTGGAGATCTCCCTTCACTTCCTGTTCCATAGCCAAAACAGGAAGTATTCCCTTCCAAATTGTAACTAAAGGCAAAAGTTTTTCTTCAATTTGGATAGAGTTAGGGAGGGTTATAACCCCTGTATTTTTTTCTTTTGCCATCTGTGTCCCATTGGGGAGAATTTCCTTTGCCATAGTCAAAGCAGAAAGTGAGAGGAAATCTCTCCAAAGTGAGAAAATCCCGGGGGGTCACCAGAACTAGTGGCCCCATTGGAAGATTTCCTCTCTATTAAGCCTCCTACACACGATCGGATATCTGATGGAATCTAATCCGATGGATTTTTTCATCGGATATCCGATGAAGCTGACTTTCATCAGTCTTGCCTACACACCATCAGTCAAAAATGCAACCGTGACAAAACGCGGTGACGTAAAACACTACGACGTGCTGAGAAAAATGAAGTTCAATGCTTCCGATCATGCGTCGACTTGATTCTGAGCATGCGTGTTCTATTTTTTTTCACTGATGGGAAACAAACCGATGGGGCCCACACACGATCGGTTTGTCCGATGAAAACAGTCCGTTTTCATCGGACAAACCGATCGTGTGTACAGGACTTTAGTGTTCTAATGTCCACCCAAAATTCGGGATTTATGTTCACTTTCAATAAAAACAGTAAACAGAATAAATAAGGTGAATTTTGCTAACGGGGGCACGGACAACAATAAAAACATGAAAGGTGTTCTAATCTCTCTCCGCTTTATCCAAAACTAAAAATACTGGGCCGGATTCAGATAGGTTAGCGGATCTTTAGATGATTTACGTTATGCCGCCGCAAGTTTTTGAGGCAAGTGCTTTATTCAGAAAACACTTGCCTGTAAAGTTGCGGCGGCATAGCATAAATCACCCGGCCGAATTCAAATTCGGCGGGTAGGGGGCGTGTAATATTTAAATCAGGCGCGTCCCCGTGCCGAACGAACTGCGCATGCGCAGTCCGCAAAATTTCCCAGCGTGCATTGCTCCAAATGACGTCGCAAGGACGTCATTGGTTTCGACGTTAACGTAAATTACGTCCAGCCGTATTCGCGAACGACTTACGCAAATGACGTAAAAATTTCAAAACTCGGCGCGGGAAAGACGGCCATACTTAACATAGGATACGCCGCACATACCCCTCATATAACAGGGGTAACTTTCCGCCGGAAAAAGCCGAACGCAAACGACGTAAAAAAAAATGCGCCGGGCGGTCGTTCGTTTCTGAATTGGCGTAACTCCTCATTTGCATATTCGACGCGTAAAAGATACGGAAGCGCCACCTAGCGGCCGGCCTGGAATTGCAGCCTAAGATCTGACGGTGTAACACAGTTACACCTACCGGATCTTAGGGATATCTATGCGTAACTGATTCTCTGAATCAGTCGCATAGATACGACCGGCCGGCCTTAGAGATACGATGGCGTATCAGGAGATACGCCGTCGTATCTCCTATCTGAATCTGGCCCGTTGTCTTTAGTTACACTTTAAAGGAAAAGTCCACTTTTTTTTTTTTTTTTTTTCCTCAACAGTTTTGCAATAGAAGTACCTAACAGAGACTTTTATGCTGTGTATTTTCTATGCTGTTACTGCCACCTAGTGGAAGGAGAGCAAACAGGGATGTTTTGGATGTATAGTGCTATGTAGTGTATGTTGAATGGGTATTCCAGGAAGAATAAACACTGCGAGCTAGATTCACAGAACACTTACGCTGGCGTATCTACAGATACGCAGCGTAAGTGAACAGATGCGCCATCGTATCTATGCGCCCTATTCTCTATACTAGATACGCCTGAATTCTGGCCTCATCCGACCGACGTAAGTCTCCTACGGCGTCAGATCTTGGGTGCATATTTACGCTGGCCGCTAGGGGCGCTTCCGTTGATTTACGCGCCGAATACGTAAATGACCTAGATACGCCTATTCATGAACGTACTTGCGCCCGTCGCTGTAATCTACGCCGTTTACGTAAGGCGTACGTCCGTCGTTAAGTTATCCCTATCTATATCCCTAGCTATAGGTGGCGCAACCCATGCAAAGGTATGGACGTCAGAACAGCCGTCAAATTTTACGTCGTTTAGACTTTTATGCTGTGTATTTTCTATGCTGTTACTGCCACCTAGTGGAGGGAGAGTAAACAGGGATGTTTTGGATGTATAGTGCTATGTACTGTATGTTGAATAGGTATCCCAGGAAGAATAAACACTGCGGGCCAGATCCAGAGAGAGAGTACCAGTATCAGTAGATACGCCGGCGTACTTTCTAATTAACCGCGTCGTATCTTTAGTTTGAATCCTCAAACCAAGATACGACGGCATCTGGGTTCGATCCGACAGGCGTACGGCTTCGTACGCCTTCGGATCGCAGATGCAATACTTCGGCGTCCGCTGGGTGGAGTTCGTGTCGTTTTCCGCGCCGGGTATGCAAATGAGCTTTTTCCGACGATCCACGAACGTACGCGCGGCCGTCGCATTCTCTTACGTCGTCTCTAGTCGGCTTTTTCCGGCATATAGTTAAAGCTGCTATTTTGCGGCGTATAGATAGACTTGCCATGTTAAGTATGGCCGTCTTTTCCGCGTCGAAATTTGAATTGTTTTTATTTTTTGCGTAAGTCTTCCGTGAATAAGGAAGGATGTAAGTCACGTCTAAGTTCAAAAAATGATGTCGTTGCGACGTCATTTCGCGCAAAGCACGGCGGGAAATTTTGAAACGGAGCATGCGCAGTTCAATCAGCGCGGGGACGCGCTTCATTTAAATGAATCACGCCCCCTACCCGCCAATTTTAATTCCGCCGCCAGAAATACACTACGCCGCCGTAACTTACGGCGCAAATTCTTTGTGGATTCAAAGAATAAAAACGTAAGTTACAGCGGCGTAGCGTATCTCTGACACGCTGCGCCTATCTAAATGTATGTGAATCTAGCTCTGCTTGTTTATGCCTTATTTGAATGCATGATCATATTCTACATTTAAAAAAAAAATGATCCTCGGCACTATTGATCTTTTATTGAAAAGAATCAAGCAACCAATTTTATACAAAAGTAAAAAACAAAACCATAGTACAAAACATCAACTGAAAACAAAAGAAATACACATCCATGTTCAGAATATATACAATATATACATAATCCACTACCAAAACATTTTTAGAAAACTATTTACATAAAGCAGCAGAGAGGGCCTAAGAGGCACAACCCATCACCTGTGTACGCACCCATTTATCAAAAAATAATCATAAATTAAAAAATGTAGGGTGATAAGAGACACACCCGGCAAAGAGACTCCTGGCAGTCAGGGAGGCTTAAAACCCCTCCATGCCTTCACCCAAGCCCCCTGACCCCGCTTGTCTCTCTCAAGCTCCCGAATCTTCCCCACCTCATGCAAAATGTCATATACCACCACCTCAACAGGAAGGATTTTATGCCGAGTGCTGACCCTGACACCGTGCGTTCCAGGTGAACTAATGGACTACTAGGCTAACTAAAAAAAGTGTGTCCAAACAAAAAACACCACGGGTATTGAATGCTCCGTACATCCACTCAGCATTACCCAGCCTGGGGAGGAAATGAAAACGAGGGCCGGCCCCACCTGTTTGTACTCCTCTATGTTAAAAGGGAAACGAAGCAGAAAATGGTCCATAGTCTCCTCTTCATCTGCACACCCCTCCTGAGGACAGCTAGCTACAGTCCATCTCACTGTGGAATTTCAAACTGCCTCGAACATAGAGCCATATTCTGAGTAAGGATACGATGGAGTATCTCAGGATACTCCATCGTATCTCTCTTTTTTGGCCAGTGTATCTATGCGACTGATTCTAATGCCGCGTACAGACGGTCGTTTTTTCACAATGCTCTAGCAAAGCGAGGTTACGTTTCACCACTTTTTTCCAATCGAAGCTCACTTCATAACTAACTTCTGGGCATGCGCGGGTTTAAAAACTTTGTTTTATACGTCGTTTTTTGCTACACACGGTCAATTTCTGTGAAACAAAAACGACGTTTTGAAAAACGACACAAAAAATTCAAGCATGTTCGAATTTTTTTTTGGTCGTTTTTTTGAAGACATAAAACAACGTTTTGCCCACACACGATCATTTTAAATGACGTTTTTTAAAACGTCGTTTTTTTTCATCACAAAAAACGACCGTCTGTACGCGGCATTAGAATCATTTTCGCATAGATACACTTAAGATCCGACATGTGTAAGTCACTTACACTGTCGGATCTTAAATGTAATTACTCCGCCCGCCGCTAGATGGCGTTTACGTTCAGGTCTCATTTGTTTATGCAAATGAGCATGATACGCCGATTGCCGAACAAATTTGCGTTGCGTAACCGTCGCTAACGTCGTTTGCGTAAGCGTAAACTTACCCCTGCTATATGAGGGGTAAGTTTACGCAAGTCCCACGTAGGCCATGTTAAGTATGGGTCCGCGTCGTGTTTTTCCGTCGGCTACGTCGTTTCCCTAAGTCGTTCTTGAATACGACTTTACGTCAATGACGCACTGGGGCATGCGCACTGGGCTATTTTAAGCCCGGCGCATGCGCAGTTCGTTAGAATCGGGGGCGCGCTTAATTTAAATAGAAGCCGCCCCCTTGGAGATACGCGTGGCTACGCCGGGCCATTTACACTCCGCCGCCCCAAACTACGGAGCAAGTGTTTGGGGAATACAGCACTTGCTCCTGTAGGTTGGGGCGGCGGAGTGTAAATGGCTTACGCGCCGCCCGCCTACATTTAGCCAGAATATGGCCCATAGAGCCTCCCATGGAAGCACAACCGGACCAGATCCCTAAATTAAAGGGAAATTACAAATTAATCAGTCTTAACCCTGCTCTCAAAATTGGGCCTGAGCAATCCCTTAAAGCGGGGGAGACCGACAGTATGCTGTTGTTTTTTTTTTTGCGTACATACCATTTTAGGGCTATTTTCACCCCCGTCTTCCCGTGGGCGTTCCGAATCACAGGCTGTGATTGACGTGCTTCCGACCGGCGCATACTGCGCGTCACGAGTTGCCGAAAGAAGCCGAACATCAGTGCAGCTCTATACGGTGCCTGCGCACCGACGTTCGGCTTCTTTCGTCAATTCGTGACGCGCAGTATGCGCCAGTCGGAAGCACGGAAGCACGTCAATCACAGCCTGTGATTAGGAACGCCCACTCCCGCGGGAAAGCCGGGGGTGAAAATAGCCCTAAAATGGTATGTATGCAAGAAAAAAAAAAAACAGCATACTGTCGGTCTCATAGGTCGGCTCCATGCAATGATAGAATTTTTTTTTAGGGTGTACCCCCGCTTTAAGGCCAGTAGATCAGGAAAGACTTCACTCAAGACTAGTCGAGGACTCAAGACAAAAGGACTTTCCTCGGAACTGATCTGATATCTTCAGCCGACAGTCGCCACTGCCGCAGTAACTTCAGGCATGGAGCGACATAGACCGGTAGCTGACCACGATGACCCCTGAGATTCTTCACTTGGCCATCTTCTTCCCAAAGTCGTAGAAAAGGCCTAAACCAAGATCTAAACATGCTTGCCCATCCAGGAGGTTCCACTGCAAGCATATTACCAATGTTAAACTTGAGAAACAGCCACCCTCCTTCCTGGATAGATAGGTGACATTCCTCTTAAGGGGTTCAGTCGGTTTCCCCACAGCATCTGGAAGAACACACTACTGACGGGTCATGGGTCATCTGCACTGGCAAGATGCAGACAAAGCTGACATACAAGAAGATCGGAATCAGGTAAGTCTTAATCAGATGAACCCTTTCCCTCAGAGATAACTTCCATCTCTTCCAGCTGACCACCTTAATATTGGCAATTTCCAGTCTGCCTTCCCAGTTTTTGAGGCCATAATCGCCAGGTCCAAATTCAATGCCTAGTATCTTAATTTTTTCCTGGGGCACTGGAAAAGTGTCCTGGAGATCAAACCCCTCACTAGACATGTGCACTGCCCAAAAAAAATTTGTTTATGTTAAATTCGTAAATTCAGGAAATTCGAAAAAAAAAATATTCCGTTTTTATTTCATTCGTTTTTTTATTTTTTCTGAAATTCGTAAATTTCGAAAAAACATTTTCTTTTCGTTTTTTTGCTTTTTTCGTAAATTCGGGAAATTTTAGGATTTCCGAAAGAGGAAAAAACGAATGAAACGAAAAAACGAATGAAACGAAAAAAACGAATGAAACGGAAAAAAAATGAATATTCGGAAATTTCGAATTTTTCAATTTTCGAAATTTTGAATTTCGAATTTTTCAATTTTCGAAATTTCGAATTTTTCGTCATTTAGAATTTCAAATTTTTCAGTTTTCGAAATACGAAAATTCGGAAATACGAAAATGTTCGGAAATACGAAAATTCGGAAATACGAAATTTTTCAAAATTTCGAATTTCGCATTTTTTCCATTTTCGAATTTTTCATTTTTCGAAATTTTGTATTTTCGTATTTCGAAATTTTCAGTTTTCAAATATTTTCATTTTCGAATTTTTCAATTTTCGAAATTTCGAATTTTTCAATTTTCGAAATTTCGATTTTCAAATTTTTGAATTTTCGAAATTTCGAATTTTTCGAAATTTCGAATTTTTCGAAATTTCGAATTTCAAATTTTTGAATTTTCGAATTTTTGAATTTTCAAATTTTTCGATTTTCGAAATTTCGAAATACGAAAATTCGGAAATACGAAAATATTCGGAAATACGAAAATTCGGAAATACGAAATTTAAAAATTTCGAAAATTTAAAAATTCCAAATTTCTAAATTTAAAAATTCCAAATTTCGAAATTTCTGAAAAATTCGAAATTGGAAATTTGACAAATGTTTCAAATTTAGAATTTTTCAATTTCCAAATTTCGAATTTTCGAATTTTCGTATTTCCGAAAATTTCGAAAATTGAAAAATTTGAAAATTGAAACATTTTTTAATTTTCGAACTTCGATTTTTTTCAATTTTCAAATTTCGAATTTTTCAAATTTCAAATTTTCGTATTTACGAATTTCGAAAATTCGAAATTTCGAAAATTGAAAAATTGAAAATTTGAAAAATTTGAAATTTGAAATTTGAAAAATGTCAAATTCGAAAATTCGAAACTTAAAAAATTCGAAAATTCGAAACTTGAAAAATTCGAAAATTCGAAACTTGAAAAATTCGAAAATTTAAAAAATCGAAAATTTAAAAATTCGAAAAATTCGGAATTTCGAAAATTCGAAAATCCGAAATGTTTTTGTATTTCCGAATTTCCGAAAATCCGACTTTCCGAAAATACGAAAATTTGTAAATTCGTAAATTCGAATTTTCGGAAAATTCATAAATTCGTAAATTACAAATTTTCGGAAAAACGAAAATTCGTAAATTAAAAATTTGTAAATTCGAAATTCACGAATTTCCGAATTTTGGTAAAAAAACTAATTAGAAACAAAACAAATTGCACATGTCTACCCCTCACCTTCCTTTGCCATCCAGAAAACCTTACTCTTTTCCTGATTGATTTTGGAGCCTGATGCTTCAGAATACCGTGATGTCAGAGAGACCAGCTCCTCCGCTTCATCTGTCCCAGTGACAATCCCCGACACATCGTCCGCATAGGCAACAACCCTCAATGGCGGCTCACCCAGGAGCCCCACAAGTACCCCACACAACATGCTGCTCTCTAGCCTCCCGATGAAGGGGGCGATTGCAAACACATAGAGCAGGGGACTCAGGGGACAACCCTGGCGCACCCCGGAGCCAACCTCAAAGAACTGTCCAACCCAACCATTAACAAGAGGCAAGCATTCTGCCCCCTTATACAAGACTTTCAACCAATCGACAAAACCACCTGAAAGACCGTACATCAGTGGCGGCCCATCCATAGAGGGCGCTCGGGCGCCGTCCCCCCCCCCTCCCCCAATCAGTAAAAAAAAATCTAAAAAAAAAAAAATGTTTATTTAAACATGTCCCTTTAAGGAAAAAAAAAAATTCCAAAAAAGGTCCTTAGGTGCACTGTGTCCGAGCGCCGGGCACAGTGCCGGTAGCGCCACGTCTGTGCAATCACCGGATTGCAGACGAGGCGCTACATTGGCAGCAAAAAAATGCCTTTGTGGCCTTCTCCATCGCGCCACTTGCTTCCGGCGCGATGGACTGTGTTGTTATGGCTCGGGTGCACACTTTCTGTGTGCACCCTCACGTCTCTGTGCTAGTCCCGACGTCACAGGAAGAACAGGAAGTGAAGTCGGGACTCTCTAGCTCAGTGCGCCTGGAAGCTGAGCTATGCTGTCTGCCATCATGCCTGCAGTAACAGGTCTGAACCCCATCCCTGCCTAATCAAAGTTTGTCAAATATGTAATAGCGGGCAAAACGGACCCCTTCCCTCACCCGGCTTGTAAAAAAAAAACATTGGGCGAAAATACCGACCGTAATACCGACCCGCTTATTCAAATGTTTTTTTTTTTTAATTGGTGGAAATAGCAGCCGTAACGGCATCCAAACCAACCTCCGCTTATTAATTATTTTTTTTTGGACCCCATCCAATCAATAACATTGGGCGAAAAAAGCGGCTTACTCAAGTGTTTTTTTTTTTATTTAATTGGTGGAAATAGCGCCAGTAAGGGAACCCCTACCCCCCCCCCCCCACTTATTCAATTGTTTTTTATATTTAATTGGTGGAAATAGCGACTTGGGACTGGAAAGTTGCAGGATAAGTCGGACCTGATGAGAACCGTTCATATCTGTGCAACTTCAAGTCACAGCGACTTCGAAGTAGTCCGTGCATTACTTTTGTCCCACTTTGATGTGACTTGAGGTCCATAGACCTCCAGAATACACAGGCATTGCTTCAAGTCCCTGCAAAATCGTAGCAAAAAAATTTGGCAGAATCTTGCGACTTTTAGGCTAACACAGTCTGAAAGTTTGATGCAACTTAAAGCAATGCCTGTGTATTCTGGAGGTCCTCAAGTTGCATCAAAGTGTGACCAAAGTAATGCAGGGACTACTTTGAAGTCGCTGTGACTTGAAGTCGCACAGATATGAACGGTTCTCATTGGAAATCATGGGGTACGACTTGTCATGCAACGTTGAAGTTCCAAGTCGCAGGACAAGTAATGCAGTATGTCCGCAGTCTCTGATAATCTCATGCCCATTTAGAGTCCTTCATAACTAACAGTGTAATTTTTTAGTTTGTTTGCGCCAATCTGTAAGGCTGCGCTATATACCATGATTTGTGATGCTGGGGCTATATACTCTGTGCTGTGATGCTGAGCTGTATACTCCTGACATTGTGAGTGGAAGCAAGTGGAATACAGGGGACGGAGTGGGTGTATTCTATGGGGTGTGTGGCTTATGCAAAGTGGGAGGGGTCAAATGTGGAGGGGCGGGGTCTTGCGCCCACCCATTCTAAAATGTCACCAGCCGCCACTGCCGTACATACTAAGGAGCAACCACAGGTACTCATGGTTATCATGATCAAAAGCCTTTGCCTGATCCAATGTCAGCAAAAACTTTCCCCAGCCTGCAGCCCTGCACTGTTTCAATGCCTCCTGAACAAAAACCGATGTGAAGGTGCATCTTCTCTGAACCGAACAGTGCTGATGGTGAGAAAGCAAAGACTCTGCTACTGACGATAGGTGCCAGAAAAATATATTTGCCAGTATCTTTCTATTGACATTAAAAAGGCTGATGGGGCGCCAATTCTCAATCATCGAAGGGTCTTTACCTTTTGAAAGAAGAATCACAGCTGAGTGTCTCATGGAAGGGGAAAGCACCTCCTCAGCAAGGCAACTGTTAAAAACCTCTACCAAATGTGGGGCCAGAACAGAATTATAGGCTTTGTAAAATTTAGCCGTCAAGCCATCCGGTCCAGATGACTTTTTGATGGCAAGCTGTTCAATTGCCCTCATCACCTCTTCTGTGATCACCTCTGTCAAATTCATTAATGGAACATCTCCACCATTTAGACCTGGAGTAGAGTCCAAAAAGCTGTCCATCTTGTCATGGTCAAGCTTTTTCCTCCCAAGAAGGTCAGCATAAAAGGACCTCACGACCTCCAGAATCCCTGACCTGGAATTTGTCAAGGAACTTGTACTGTCCTTAAGGCCAATGACCGTTTTAACAGCTACACCTTGTTTGCAGTTCTGGTAAGGGTCAGGTGAGTGGTACTTCCCATAGTCCCTCTCTAGAAGCAAAGAGACATGCTGGTCATATTGACGCTTCTTGAGAAGGAGTTTCACTTTGGAGATTGCCCCAGGATCTCCTCCTCTCTAGAGAAGAATATCCAGCTTCCTCCGTAAATGTTGGTAGGTCATGAATTTATTAACCACTTAAGACCCGGACCATAAAGGACCTGGCCAGTTTTTGCGATTCGGCACTGCGTCGCTTCAACTGACAATTGCGCGGTCGTGCGATGTGGCTCCCAAACAAAATTGGCGTCCTTTTTTTTCCACAAATTGAGCTTTCTTTTGGTGGTATTTGATCACCTCTGTGGTTTTTATTTTTTGCGCTATAAACAAAAATAGAGCGCCAATTTTGAAAAAAATTCAATATTTTTTACTTTTTGCTATAATAAATATCCCCAAAAAAGATATAAAAAAACATTATTTTTTCTCAGTTCAGGCCGATATGTATTCTTCTTAAGAAAGAAAAATGTTACTGCGCTGATCTAATTATCCAGAGGGCTTAATCTCTGGAGGTGTGGACTGTGGACTGATATAATACACCATCAACCATATGTGAAATATATATATCAGGGCCACAATGTACCCAATATTGGGTGTAAATAACCTAGATACAAACAATCTATAAACATATATAAATTAAATTTAAATTGTGCAAATGTGACACAGTAATTTTAAACTTGAATCACAGATATGAATTAGTGTATCGGCATACACATCAATCAATATGCCACAGTGCTCCTGTGAAGAAAAATGGCTATTATTACTACTACTAGCCAGCTAAATGGTGAAAACAAACAATGCAGAAAAAAATATATATATATGTGAAAAAAAAATTCAGAAGACAAACACACACTGTGCGATGTGCCAACTGCACCGTCAATTCTCCAATATCTGATATTGGAAACAGATAATCCCCAAAAAAATGTCAAAGAATAAGATAATTATCAAACAACCAGTAAAATGTGCAATGTGCTAGCTTCACTGAAAATAGTCCAAATGACAGGCAATCTTGCTCTTATACAATAGGTTCCAGTAAACAAAAGGTTCAATGTTGGTAGTGCTGTATACAGAAAAGTGCCGCTATCTCTTCCACCCGACAAAGATGTGCCACCATCACCAATGGTTAAACTCAACACTCACCAGACCCCAGATAATATTAGGCCCCAAAGTGGTGTCTTTTCTTTGTCCGTCAGTGGGTATTGCCTCCTTTTCTCTTTTACAAGGTATCCTTAAATCCTCAAAAACAAGGGGCTCATCATGGTGTAGTATATTAAAATATGTTTATTAAAAAAAGGTAAAAAATAACACTTACAATATAGAGTGCCTCTGACCGGCACTGAGTGTCTTTGGCAGTGTCAACAGTTAAAAGCCGCTGACCAGCATTTAAATGGCATCCTAGAAGGTGTGCGTACCCCGCTTTTCTCCGCATGTGTTGCTACAAGGGGTCCTTGCGTTCCGGTGTGCTTCACCCTCTGTGTGTGTGTCCAGACAGCCTCTACGCGTTTCGCTATTGCGTCGTCAGGAGAGCTGTGGACACTACTGTTTCAGCTGTATTTATACCCCTGTGTTTTACCTGTAATGTTGCAAAGTAGTCACTGAAAACCGGAAGTCTCCTGGCCGCCATCTTGGCTAATGGCGCCGGAAGTTCCAGTTCCACCATTTTAGTTCCTGAATACCCAGCATCATTACAGTCGTTTGCCCATCCGACTGTTAGTACTGGGTATCAGGAATAAAATATGCCCAGCAGCCAGGGTGGCTTTGTGTGTTAGCGCTTTGCGCGCTGCTGCCTCCGTTTCTTTCTATCCCCCCGTGTTCGGGCGCTTATCGCCCTGTGTGTTATCCCCTGATGGCTTATCGCCGCAACCGGAAGTGTGTGTGCGGCCATATTGCCTACGTCACCGGAAGTGCCCGTGCCGCCATTTTGGTTGCTGGCACCTCCAAAGACCACTTGCCGGGATAAATCTGAAGTCAGGTAAATCTGTGGGTGTTGTCACAGACGGGACATACATTTCTGCCTTGTTTAGACAATACACCAATTGTTATTAGGCGTTGGCTGCAAATGTAGCCAGAAAAGGCTAAAGGCCGTTGGAAAACTTCAGCTGTTCAGAATGAGGCAATTAAGGCCTCTATAAGTAGTCCAGAGGAATACCACTAATTTGCTGCATCATCCTGAGTCTTTGTGAGTAAGGAGAGCAGTGCCAGAAAGTCTTCTGAGGAGGTGAGGAGAGGATTGATTTTTCTGTGTGATAAAAATCAAAAGACTATTGTTTTTCTGCTGTATGACCAGCACTGTATGCCCAGCACTAAGCTAAGCCAGACTCCATAGATAGGCTCCTGTGTGGAAGGTAGACGCCCAAAGTGGCCAGGGTTTATTTTATGTTTGATTTTGTTTATGCTGTTTGGATGCTTGCACTTGTTTCCAGCAAGATGAAAGAATAAACCAAAATCTTTGTTTTCAACCGTCTTCGACTGCCTGTCTGTATAAATTCGGTGTGTAGTGAACCCATCCAGGGGGTCACACACCCCGCTACCGAGCTAACCCCTTACAATATCTTTTACTTTTTGCTATAATAAATATCCCAATTTTAAAAAATAAAAATGAAAATTTCCTCAGTTTAGGCTGATATGTATTCTTCTATGTATTTTTGTTAAAAAAAAATTAAAAAATACAATAAGCGTATATTGATTGGTTTGCGCAAAAGTTATAGCGTCTACAAACTATGGGAAAGATTTATGGCATTTGTATGGCATTTTTATTATTATTATTTTTTTTTTTACTTGTAATGGCGGTGAGCTGCATTTTTTTTTTTGCGGTATTGCGACGTTGTGGCAGACAGGTTGGACACTTTTGACCCATTTTTGGGACCATTGACACTTACAGAGCGATCAGTGCTATAAATATGCACTGATTACTATGTAAATGTCACTGGCAGGGAAGGGATTTACACTAGGGGGCGATCAAGGGGTTAAATGTGTTCCCTAGTGTGTGTTCTAACTGTGGGGGGAGGAGACTGACTAGGAGAGATGAAAGATCGCTGTTCCTACTTTGTAGAAAAACACGATCTCTCTTCTCTCCTCTGACAGCACGGGGATTTGTGTTACACATACGCGATTGCGCCACCCCTACCGGCTCACGCGCCCTCTGGTGGCTCTCCTGGGAGAGCCATTCTGCTGCAGTAAATCTGCGTGAGCCCGTCAGAAACCGGTTAAACAAAAAGGCATTTTGCAAAAAAAAAAAAAAATATTTCTTGCTTTCTGCTATAAATATATTTCCAATAAAAAAGTGTAAAAAAATCTAATTTATTTATCAATCAAAACTCCAATAAGAGTATATTGATTGATTTGCGCAAAAGGTGTAGCGTCTACAAACTATGGGATAGATTTATGGAATTTGTTATTTATTTTACTTATCAACTTAGGCCCCTTTCACACGGGGCGGATCAGTAATGAATGGTCTGGCGACATCTTTATTGATATGAATGGTCTGGTGAAATTTTTATTGATATGAATGGTGTGGTAACAATTGTACTGATTTGAATGGTCTGGTGACAATTGTATTGATTTGAATGGTCTGGTGACAATTGTATTGATATTAATGGTCTGGTGAAATTTTTATTGATATGAATGGTCTGGTGACATCTTTATTGATATGAATGGTGTGGTAACAATTTTATTGAAATGAATGGTCTGGTGACAATTTTATTGATATGAATGGTGTGGTAACAATTGTATTGATTTGAAAGGTCTGGTGAAATTTTTATCGATATGAATGATCTGGTGTCACTTTTATTGATATGAATAGTCTGGTGACATCTTTATTGATATGAATGGTGTGGTAACAATTTTATTGATATGAATGGTCTGGTGACAATTTTATTGATATGAATGGTCTGGTGAAATTGTTATTGATATGAATGGTCTGGTGACAATTTTATTGATATGAATGGTCAGGTGAAATTGTTATTGATATGAATGGTCTGGTGACATCTTTATTGATATGAATGGTGTGGTAACAATTTTATTGATATGAATGGTCTGGTGACATCTTTATTGATATGAATGGTCTGGTGACATCTTTATTGATATGAATGGTATGGTAACAATTTTATTGATATGAATGGTCTGGTGACAATTTTATTGATACGAATGGTGTGGTAACAATTGTATTGATTTGAATGGTCTGGTGAAATTTTTATCGATATGAATGGTCTGGTGTCACTTTTATTGATATGAATAGTCTGGTGACATCTTTATTGATATGAATGGTCTGGTGACATTTTTATTGATATGAATGGTGTGGTAACAATTGTATTGATTTGAATGGTCTGGTAAAAATTGTATTGA
Source organism: Rana temporaria (assembly GCF_905171775.1). NCBI lineage: Eukaryota > Metazoa > Chordata > Amphibia > Anura > Ranidae > Rana > Rana temporaria. The sequence goes on from NC_053490.1 coordinate 36,817,848, forward strand.
TATGAATGGTCTGGTGAAATTTTTATTGATATGAATGGTCTGGTGACATTTTTATTGATATGAATGGTCTGGTGACATCTTTATTGATATGAATGGTCTGGTGACATCTTTATTGATATGAATGGTGTGGTAACAATTGTATTGATATGAATGGTCTGGTGACAATTGTATTGATATTAATGATTGGTTGTGAGTGTCACCGGCGCAAAAGAAAATAAATAAATAAATGTGAACTGTGATCTGCTGCAGTACTGTGTGCCCTTAGTGGGGGTCAATAGTGCTCTAAGAAGAAAAATGTTACTGCGCTGATCTAATTATCCAGAGGTATTTAATCTCTGGGAATATGGACATAAGTGAAATATCAAGGCCACAATGTACCCAATCTTAAGTGTGAATAACCTGAATACAAACAATAAAAAATATAAGAAATATATGAGACATACAAATGTGACACAGTGATTTCAAACTTAAATCATATATCTAGATCAGTGTGTCAGCATACAATCCATATGCCACAGTGCTTCTATGAGAAAAATGGCTGTTGCTGCTACTGACCAACCAAATAGTGAAAACAATACGAAAGATATTACAAAAAAATATATTATATATATATATATATGTGTGTGTAAAAACCCAATATGCGGTACGCCAACTGCACCGTGAGTTGTCCAATAACCAATATTGGAACAAAATAAAATAAATATCAATAAAAGTGAAATAATTATCAAACAACCATACAAATGTGCAATGTGCTGGCTGCACTTAAAAATAGTCCAAATGACAGGCAATCTTGCTCTTATACAATAGGTTCCAGCAAACACAAGGTTCAATGTTGGTAATGCTGTATACAGGAAAGTGCCGCTATCTCTTCCACCCGACAAAGATGTGCCACCATCACCAATGGTTAAAATCAACACTCACCAGACCCCAGATATTATTAGGCTCCAAAGTGGTGTCTTTTCTTTGTCGGTCAGTGGGTGTTGCCTCCTTTTCCCTTTTACAAGGTGTCATCAATTCCTCAAAAACAAGGGGCTCATCATGGTGTAGTATATTAAAATATGTATTTATTTAAAAAAGGTAAAAAAATATAACACTTACAATATAAAGTGCCTCTGACCGGCACTGAGTGTCTTTGGCAGTGTCAACCGTTAAAAGCCGCTGACCAGCATTTAAGTGGCGTCCTAAGAGGTGTGCTTGCCCCGCTGTGCTCCGCATGTATTGCTACAATTTTTATCGATATGAATGGTCTGGTGTCACTTTTATTGATATGAATAGTCTGGTGACATCTTTATTGATATGAATGGTCTGGTGACATCTTTATTGATATGAATGGTGTGGTAACAATTTTATTGATATGAATGGTCTGGTGACAATTTTATTGATACGAATGGTGTGGTAACAATTGTATTGAGTTGAATGGTCTGGTGACAATTGTATTGATATTAATGGTCTGGTGACACTTTTATTGATATTAATTGTCTGGTGACATCTTTATTGATATGAATGGTGTGGTAACAATTTTATTGATATGAATGGTCTGGTGACAATTTTATTGATATGAATGGTTTGGTAACATCTTTATCAGTATAAATGGTGTGGTGACCTGTATATTGATAGGAATTGTGTGGTGACAGGTCCTCTCTAATACAAAGCACCACACTGTGTAGGAGAGGTAAATCTCCAAATCCTCAGCACTGACTCCCTCTCCCATCTCCCCCCCACAGAGCCCATGAAAGAGAGCTGGGCATGCGCGGCGTCACGCGCCCTGATCGGCGCACCGAAGTGACGTCACGGTGAGGCGGTGGAAGATGTCTGAGTCTTCCGGTCGCGCGGCGGGAAACGAAATGCCGGCCAAGAAGCAGAAGCTGAGCAGCGATGAGAACAGCAATCCGGAGCTGTCCGGGGATGAGAACGTGAGAGAGGCGGGGAGGGGAAGTCTGACATTATCCGGGGGCCTCTATTACTGAGGAGAGGCGGGCTGCGTGTGTTCTCTTAGCGCATCCTGAACCACACACACAGCCCGGGGCCCTCCGTCCTCCGCCTGCCTGGGGACTGCGAGTATCGCCATGGCCTGCGGGGGAGGGAGAGATCATCAGACGGAGCTCAGCACTACTTTATCACTGTGTATTATGGGGGAAGGGAGACCCCATCACTCCCTGATTATGACTATAGTACAGGGGGGGCCATTACTGATGTGTACAGGGGGGGGGGCAATAAGAGAGGGGGACCCCATCACTCCCTGATTATGACTATAGTACAGGGGGGCCCATTACTGATGTGTACAGGGGGGGGGGCAATAAGAGAGGGGGACCCTATCACTCCCTGATAGTCTGTATTATAGGGGAGGGGACCTCCATCCCCCTCATTACTGATGAATGTAGTATAAGTGGGACGCCATCACTTATTTGTGTGATGACTGTAGTACAGGGACCCCATGGGGGCATCACTCCCTTATTACTGATCCCTGTGGTACAGGGGGGCCCAAAGGGAGAACACCCCATCATTCCCTTATTACTCATGAATGTAGTATAGGGGGACCCTATGCGGAGGGGCCCCATCACTCCCTTATTACTGATGAATGTAGTACACGGGGGCCCAAAGGGAGAGGACCCCATCACTCCCTTATTACTGATGAATGTAGTATAAGGGGGCCATATAGGAGGAGGGGGACCCCCATCACTTATTACTGTGTGATGACTAGTACAGGGACCCCATGGGGGCATCACTCCCTTATTACTGATCCCTGTGGTACAAGGGGGCCCAAAGGGAGAGGACCAAATCACTCCCTTATTACTGTTGAATGTAGTATAGGGGGACCTTATGAGAGGAGGGGCCCCATCACTCCCTTATTACCGATCCCTGTGGAACAGGGGGGCCCAAAGGGAGAGGACCCCATCACTCCCTTATTACTGATGAATGTAGTATAGGGGGACCTTATGAGGGGAGACCTCCATCACTCCCTTATTACTGATGAATGTAGTATAAGGGGGCCCTGTGGGGGGAGGGGGACCCCATCACTTATTACTGTGTGATGACTGTAGTACAGGGACCCCATGGGTGCATCACTCCCTTATTACTGATCCCTGTAGTAAAGGGAGAGGACCCCATCATGCCCTTATTACAATACAGGGCTCCCTATTACTCATGTCTGTAGTATAGGGGCCCCTTGAGGACAGTCACCCCATTGCCATACAGAGCGCTGTGGGGGTGCTGTATTATCTCTTATTACTGAGTGATGTCTGCAGTATAAGGAAAGGGCGATCCCATCATTCCCTGATTAGTGATGTCTGTAGTACAGGGGCCCTATGGGAGAGGGTGACCCCCCCTTCATAGCCTTATTACTATGTGATATCTGTAGTACAGGGGCCCTATGGGTAGAGCGGGGGACCCCATCACTACCTTATTACTGTCTGTAATATTGGGGGGCAGGCATGGGAGAGGGTGGCCCCAGCACTTCCTTATTGTGTGTAATGTCTGTAGTACAGGGACCCCATGGGGGCATCACTCCCTTGTTATATCTTTTGACTGAGTGATGTCTGCAGTATAAGGAAAGGGTGATCTCATCGTTCTCTGATTAGTGATGTCTGTAGTACAGGGACATTATGTGGGAGAGAGGGGACCTCATCACTCCCTTATTACAATACAGGGCTCCCTATTACTCTCTTACTTATGTCTGTAGTATAGGGGCCCCATGAGGACGGTCTCACCATTATTACAGTACAGGTCTCCATGGGGGGTGCCCCGTATTATCCCTTATTACTGAGTGATGTCTGTAGTATAGGGGGAGGGTGATCCTAATCCCATCATTCCCCGATTAGTCTTGTCTGTAGTTGAAGGACTTTATGTAGGAGGGGAGCCCCATCGCTCCATTATTACTATTGTGTGTTTTCTGTAATAGAGGGGCCTTATGGGGAGGGTCATCCCACTACTACTGTATTACAGTGCATGGTTTTATTGGGGAGCCTTTTTAACGAGTGATGTAAGTTTAGGGAGCGGGTGCCCCCATCATTCCCTTATTACTGATGTCTTGTAAGGGGACCCCATGGAGGATGGTGATCCTATCACTCCTATATTGGTGTGATATATGTAGTAAAGGGACCCTGTCACTTTTTTATTACATTACTGGGATCTATGGGGGGGAAGGGGTGACACAATTTCTCTTTAGTATAGAGGAGGGGGGGTGATCCTGTCATTCCCTTATTACTGATGTCTTGTAAGGGGACCCCATGGAGGATGGTACTCCTATATTGGTGTGATATATGTAGTAAAGGGACCCCGTCACTTTTTTATTACATTACTGGGATCTATGGGGGGGGAAGGGGGTGACACAATTTCTCTTTAGTATAGAGGAGGGGGGGAGATCCTGTCATTCCCTTATTACTGATGTCTGTAGTACAGGGGCTGCTTAGGAGGATGGCGACCCCCATCTCTCCCTGATTACTGTATGATGTCTGTTGTACGGGAGACCCATGGGGGAAGGTGACCCCCATCACTCAATTATTGTTACTGTGTGATGTCTGTAGTACAGAGACCCCCCCCCCCCCCACAGGAGAGGAGCAGCACCCCATCACTCCCCTATAATTGCTGAGTGATCTCTTTAGTACATGGGATAGGGTGACCCCAGCACTTCTCTATTGCTGTGTGATTTTTGTCTGGGGGGGGGGGGGGGCCTGGATGCAGCAAAGAATCGGGTTTGATTTGTGCTACCTGCCCCTCCCCCTCCCTTTTTACAAGGGTATACCGTGCCATGTGCTATGTAGTTGGCTGCTTCGGCACTAATCGTTGGGGTGTCGTGTTACTCTATAAGTTCCAGCTTGTTGATGAACTCCAGTGGCGTTGGGAACATATAAAATGCAAATATAAACCTTTTTTGGTCTCGTTTACACAATGTCAACCCAATAATGTGGCGTCGCATGTGAATTGCGTTGTTGCGCCATTTACTGAGTTGCACCTCCACGCTTCTTGTAACAGGCTGGCCCCCCCGACAATTGGATACGTTTATTATATGAAAGTGTTGCTGTACTGTTGCATAACTAAAGAATGCCGTTAGTCTGCCGTGTGACTTTATTCTGTACAACTTCGTTTTTCTTTTTAATTTGTAATAAGTGTTTCATTTTGTAACACAAGAATGTGGTTTCTTACGAGTCATTGCATGGTGCTGTAGGTAAGATCAGAGGATGGAACAGATGACAGGCCCTGTTCTAATTATCTCATTTACGTAAACAAATTCTGACATATTTGCCCTCTGGCAGTGTGTTCCTTGTTTGGCACGGTTGATATATTGTGGGTTTTTGTACTTTTTTTTTTTTGTAGTTTTCTTTACCTGCACTGCTAATTCAATATCATGCAAATGTGTACTTTTATCTTCCTATTTACTTTAAAGTGGTTGTAAATCTCAGACCTAAAATATGAACAAAGCTTATCCCTCTATAGCAAGGATATGCAATTAGCGGAGCTCCAGCTGTTGCAGAACTACAAGTCCCATGAGGCATAGCAAGACACCGACAGCCTTAAGCATGACACCCACAGGCAGAGGCATGATGGGACTTGTGGTTTTGCAACCGCTGGAGGTGCGCTAATTGCATTTCCCTACTGTATAGTGTGCATTTGTCTCAATTAGGGCCGAAACAGCTAATCGATTTATGAATCGATTACAATTTTCATAATCGATTAATCGGCCAGTAACATAATGGGGTAAAAACAACTAAAATTAGCCCTTTATAGTACAAAAAATAAATTTGCCATTTTTGTACTTTTTTTTTTTTTTTTTTTACCCCATTATGTTACTAAACATCTCAGGCCGGGGTCACACCTCTGTGTTTTTTGGTGCTTTTTGCAGAAACACACTACAGTTCATTTACATGTTTTCCTATGGGACAAGTTCACATCCATGATTTTTTTTCTCGGCTGCTGCGTATTTGGAAAGGGCGAGGACTTTTTAACGCAAAACGGTGCTATTTTGTTTTTTTTGGTTCAATATACTTAAATGGAGAAGCTGCGGAAAAGCATGGAATGTGTTTTTGCGGCAATTTGTGTTTTGTAATCCGCCCAACAACAAATTGGCCCAAAAAAATGTAAAAAGGTAATTTTTTTTTTTTAAGGCTATTTTCCGATTTGTCTTTTAATTGAAACAATCGGCCAACTAATCTATTATGAAAATAATCGTGCTCTTAATTGAGCCCTAGTCTCAATTAAGAGCACTAAGCCCCCCCCATTCACACCGGTGTGGCTTTGAAATTGCGCGATTTGCACTGTCGATTCCACTGCAGCTTGCGACTTAATTTAACGAGTCAATGCAAGTCACAGTGAAATGGGGGGGGGGAGTACTTCAGGAACCTTTTTTCAAAGTTGCTGCAGCTATTTTAAGGCCCCTTTCACACTGGAGCGGGAGCCGCGGTGGCGGTATAGTGCCGATAAAAATAGCGGCACTACATCGTTGGATTTTCCGCGAGATTCGCCCGCTATCGGTGCGGTATTAACCCCCTGCTAGCGGCCTATAAAGTGTTCATACCGCCTCGAGGTGCTTTGAATGGAAGTTTTGGTACTGAAACCGAACATGACAGTTAAAAAAAGAAATTATAAATAAGTGTAATTTGACTTTTCAATTAATAAGAATTTGTCGGCCATTATTGCCACCTTTTTTTTTTTTTCTGAACTCCTCAGACAAGCTTTAAAATTCAGCACTTTGAACGGCTGTTGAAAAGTGAGCTCTGTAGATAAACGGGTACACCACTTGGCCTATAACAGAATGACGGCCGGGCGGTAGTTCTGTTATCCTGACTGTACGTCATACGACGTCTTTCAGGATCACATGTTGGCGCGCCTTTCAGTCTGACACACCACATCTCCTTTCATGGTATGAAGCCTCTGATGGAGGCTCCTTGCCACGTGACCAATTACAGCGAGAACCCGGAAGTGCCAGTGAATGGCTTTTCTCGGTTCACGCTGACCACAAGAGCCAATCGGCGGCTCTCCCTGTCGCATTATCAGCGCTGCCAGACAGTACCCATAAGTAACACCTGTCAGTACCTCATCAGTGCCTTCTATTTCCATCAGTGCCTTCTATTTCCATCAGTGCCTTCTATTTCCATCAGTGCCTTCTATTTCCATCAGTGCCTTCTATTTCCATCAGTGCCTTCTATTTCCATCAGTGCCTTCTATTTCCATCAGTACCCATCAATTCTACATGTTGGTGAAGGAGAAAATATTTTATAACCAGTGAAGAAAAACCAGACATTTTTGAAAATAAAGTTTATTTTGGGTACAGTGTTGCATGACCGCGCAATTGTCATTCAAAGTGCAACCTCTCTGAGAATTGTCCTGGGCAGGAAGGGGCAAAAGTCTCTGGTATTGAAGTGGTTAAGCTGGCCATACGTGGATTGAAATTATGCAGTGAGGCTATTTAGATGGAAGCCTGAGCCAGCCGGTCTATAGATCTACCAAAACGTCTCCAGCTGTGAATAGGTGGTGACGAGTGGAAATGACTAAACAGCTTTCCATATCTTTGACACTGTGGATGATTTCATATGGGATCATATAGCCTGTAAAGCATCCCAAATGTTCATTGAGAGATCTAGCTTGAGGCAGCACTTGGAGTGGATTTTTCAACATCCTCACCTTTCTGCTTTTAGATTGGCGCGTCTCTACATTTGATCTGATGAGGTTTTTAGTGTATGCGTAGATGCTAGACCTTCTTTTTTTTTTTTTTTTTTTTTTTCTGCAGAAACCAACTGAATTTGTTTTTCACTTTCTGGCTGAAAATGGGAATCCCCCCCCCTCCCCCTCCCTTTTTCTTTTATATTTGATCTGAAATCGTAGACTTGATCTTTAATTTGCCTGTCCGGAAACCACACACCGGTTAAGAGTTGGCGAATGTGTGAGGTACTTTGCAGTCATGTAGGGCAAAAAAAAATGTAAAACTTCAAATCGCGGGAATAAAAAATATTCTTGTCTGACCTCATTCCATCCTACCGTTGTCTTCAGATGTGAGTCAGCACCCAAAATATGAAGGTTGGGACTTTTGTCCGTTGCAATTGGAGTTGGCTTGTGTTAAAGCGATTGTAAATGTGTTTTTTTTTTTTTGTTTTTTTTTTAATGAGTCTTTACAACCCCTTTAATGTCAGAAGCATTTTACAAGAAGAAAATTTAAGAATTTTGCATTAAGATGTAACTTATCAACCCACGTACTGTATATTCGTGTAAAACCAAAACTTTGTATTTAAAATGGTTGTAAATCCTTAGATATACCCAGTGAAGGACTGTCCTCAGGTGATGCACAGATATGAAACAAATCCTCCTACATAAGTTGTACCTGTCTATCTGGCGATCTTAACTGATACAAGTATACACTATAGAGGGATATGCTTTGTTCATATTTTGTGTCTAAAATTTACAACCACTTTAATATAGGAAATGGCTAAGACCTATCAGGAGGTATAATCCTCTTAGACATTTGTCCTCCGAACAGGAAACTCCTGTTCTGTGTCCGTTCTATAATTTTAAACTCCCATTCACTTTTTTTGTACTGAAGACAGCAGGCTGACCCGTTGATTACACCAATTTGTAATTTTTTTTTTTCTTTTGTGAGAGGTTGCAGATGAATTATGAGAGCTCCCTGAAAGACACTAGTGATGTAGCCTTCCCAGGAGGCAGCTGGGGAAACCTGGCTACCTCACCAGTGCCTCAGGAGAGGAGCAAGTGAAGATAAAAAAAACAAAGTAAAAAGACCATTTTTATTCACAACCTCTGTAAAGCCAAGTTTATACTACAGATTTATTTCCTTCAACCCAGCGGGTTGCAAGGAAAAAAAACTGAGCTCGGTTGGAGCAGCAGTACTAATAATGTGAGGTTAATCCAGCGGTCTCCCCCGCTTAGTTGTGTTCTGGCAGTGGGCGCCCCCCTCCAAAATACTCCGATCAGTGCTCTCTGGTGCAGATGGGTGGGCGGGGCTCAGCGGCAGGTAGGGGCAGAGGGGTGGGCGGGGCTCAGCGGCAGGTAGGGGCAGAGGGTGTGGGCGGGCTCAGCGGCAGGTAGGGGCAGAGGGGTGGGCGGGCTCAGCGGCAGGTAGGGGCAGAGGGGTGGGCGGGCTCAGCGGCTGGTAGGGCCGAAGGGGTGGGCTCAGCGGCTGGTAGGGGTGGGTGGGCTCAGCGGCTGGTAGGGGCGGGCGGGCTCAGCGGCTGGTAGGGGCGGGCGGGCTGAGCGGCTGGTAGGGGCGGAGGGGTCGGCGGGCTGAGCGGCTGGTAGGGGCGGAGGGGTCGGAGGGCTGGGCGGCTGCTAGAGCGGCTGGTAGGGGCGGAGGGGTCGGCGGGCCTGAGCGGCTGGTAGGGGCGGAGGGGTCGGCGGGCCTGAGCGGCTGGTAGGGGCGGAGGGGTCGGCGGGCTGCTGAGCGGGCTGGTAGGGGCGGAGGGGTCGGCGGGCTGAGCGGCTGGTAGGGGCGGAGGGGTCGGCGGGCTCATCGGCTGGTAGGGGCGGAGGGGTCGGCGGGCTGAGCGGCTGGTAGGGGCGGAGGGGTCGGCGGGCTGAGCGGCTGGTAGGCGCGGAGGGGTTGGCGGGCTCAGCGGCTGGTAGGCGCGGAGGGGTTGGCGGGCTCAGCGGCTGGGTAGGCGCGGAGAGGGTCTTGGCAAGAAAGATTCTTTGCTTGTGCGGGGTAATTTTACTTTTCAAGAGAATCTGGAATATCCCATTGTCTGCTTTCCTTTATTCTGTATGTTCATTTTCATAACAAATGTTTTCTGTTCGCAGGATGATGCTGTCAGCATAGAGAGCGGCACTAACACAGAACGACCGGACACTCCCACAAACACAGCCAGTCTACCAGGCAGGAAGGGTTGGGGCAAAGGAAAATGGAAGTCCAAGAAGTGCAAATACTCCTTCAAATGTGTGAACAGCCTAAAGGTACATCCTGATTATTAAACCTAGGAATGTATATTTCCCTTAGACATGAGTAGTTTTTTTTTTTTACATTTATCCAGCGCTGAGCTATTGTACTCTGATGGCGAGATGACTTCTCCTCAGAATACACTGATCAACCTTGCAGACAATAGCCTGCAGCACTGATCAGGGATTATCTGACAGGGTGGTTGTACAGAAGTTGCTCTGTAAATAAACTTCTGTATAACCACAGTGCCCATACATGGGTCGAAATTCAGCTGGGTCTTGCTGAACTGGTTAAATTTCGATCCATGTATGGCCGGCTTTACTGGTTTTATCTGAGTTTTTGAATAGATCTTGCTTGCCTGACACATGGAGACACATTGTTTGTGTTAGTAACTCGGACATTATGCAGCTGGCCATAGATCAAATTTTGCTGGTTCAGCAGAACTTGGACAAACTTCGATCCATCTATGGGCAGGCTGATTGTACTGAAGTAGATCGATCAGGATTTTTATGTTCTGGTATGTTGGCATTGTTTATTATTTAAGGTAATGCTAGATTGGCGCTTTTTTTTTTGTTTTTTTGCATTTTGGTAGTTTGATTTTCTGTACTTTTTTATTTTTTCTTTTTTTTTATCTGTTTATTCTTCGGTTTATTATCAGTATAGTTTTAATTTGTTTTATTTGGTGGTAATTTTGTGTCATTGTCTTGTTCTGTTCATTGTGATCTGTGTGACTGTGTCACAATTGTTTTCCCTTTTGGGATTAATAAAGTATTGATTGGATTTGTTTTTGTGTGATCGCTGCTGGCTGACTATAGCCGCCAGCAGTGATTATTGTATTCTGCCGGTGGGGAAGGCTCCCTGCTGGCAGAAAACTATAGCTCCACGGCAGGGATTCCCCTGTCAAGCTATTTTAATTTTTTTTGCAACCTGTGGTTAAAGGAAAGAAAATGTTATAATGTATGACTTGTCTAAGGCCTAAAATTACCATATAGCTGGATAAGAACTTGATCATAAGTCTACAAGTACTTTTAGAGCTCCTAGCTTTAAAGAGTGCTTCATACAGTATCTCACAAAAGTGAGTACACCCCCTCACACTTTTATAAATGTATTATGTTTTGTCATGTGACAACACTGAAGAAATGACACTTTGCTACAATGTAAAGTAGTGAGTGTACAGCTTGTATAACAGTGTACATTTGCTGTAGGTAGTGCAGGGACTACTTTGAAGTAAACTGTCACTGCCCCCTACCTATGACTGGGTCTATACAGTAAGTAGCACTGGAAAGGGCGAATGCATATAAAAAAATAACACGAAATATCCAAGCTCAAACTTACCAACCAATCGGCAACTAACCAAATTCACCTGTCTAACAATGTGTTTAAAAACGGGGGTTTAGTTGCATTTGCAAATACATGCGTAAGCTGCAGGCCCCGTCAAGGCTCCCTGTGTACTGCAGTCCTAACTCTAAAGTTTAAAGTCTCCTCAGTGGAAGTAGCTGAGACTTGAAGTCGCACAGATATGAATGGTACTCATTGGAAAACATGGGGAACGACTTGTCATGCGACTGCAGTCCCAAATTGCAGGACAAGTCGCTCAAATATGAAGGAGGCCTTGGTGACATCGCTGATGGGGGGGGGGGGGGGGGTGTAATTAAAACGGGTTCAATAGAGCCCGGGCTGAGACTGCCACATACTCTTTCACAGTTGATTTGCTTCAATGTGCAGCTTATGGGATACTTTCTCTGTTAAAAATCCAGTCTCGCCCCCGGTTCAGTACATGATCAGTTGCTCTATTATTTTTTTTTTCCGGCACTATGCCAAAAATATAAAAGCCTATCTGATGACAGCCTAAAAATAAAACTGCTGCTCAGGGGCTTCAGTAAAATGGTGGTCTCCAACAAGAGGAATCGGAACAACGCTGGAGGCAATTTACAGTACACACTAGTTTTGGTAGAATAGCGATTTAATGTTCCTTGATAAAGAATATTTTATATATGTGTGTGTATGTGTGTATGTATGTATATATATATATATATATATATATACATACATACATACATACATACATACATACATACATACATACATACATGTTATGGGTAAAGTTCTGCTTTGTTACCTTTTTAAATAGACCTTTATGGTTATCTGTGGTAAGATGTTTTTTCACTCTTCAAATAAGTTATTTAATAAACTGTCATTTCACCACAGGAAGATCACAGCCAGCCTCTTTTCGGAGTTCAGTTCAACTGGCACAGTAAGGAAGGAGATCCACTTGTGTTTGCTACAGTTGGCAGCAACAGGGTATGTCATACGTCATAACTGATAATGCAGCAATGTAGTTTTTGTTCCCTGAGTAATTGGCAATGAGCAAAATTCAGGAATAAAGCCTTTAAAGTTATTGTAAAGGTTTGATAAAAAAATAACAACAAACATGTCATACTTGCCTCCACTGTGCAGGTTGTTTTGCACAGAGTGGCGATCCTCATTTTCTGCGGTCCCTCGGAGGCTGTCTCGTCTCCTCCCTGCCTCGGATAACCCCTTTTGGGAAGCTCTCTCCTAAAGGGATTACCTTGTGGGCGTTCTCCCGAGTAATGCATTTGCGTCCATAGCGCCGGACTCGGCCCCAGCGCTGCGTCATTGGGTTTGATTGACAGCTATCACTCTATCCAATGAAGAGCCGAGAAGACCGGGCTAAGATCTAGCACATTCTCGACGCAGGACTTTCGAGGGCTCAGGTAAGTGAACGGGGGGGCCTATAATTATCGTGTTTTTTTCCCTCTTAATGCATATGATGCATAAAGGTGAAAAAAACGGAAGGTTTTCAACCCCTTTAAGTGACTATAAATCGCTGTATGCAGCCGTTCATCAAAGACTGCAATAGTGGTAGTTCGAGTTTTCAGTCTTTTCATAACAGACTTTATGACTGATACCACACCACCTAAACATTGCCTGATTCTGAAATACTGGAAAGCCCCCAGATTACTACTTGTAATGGATATCATTTTACAGGATACATTTGCTGGAAGAGCTCACATTCTCAAATGGGACCACTATGACACCTATTAGGCCGGATTCACACTTGTGCGGTGCGAATTTCAGCTCTCATCTGCAGAGAGATAAGAGAACTGTTCAGCAGATAAGCTCTGTTTTAGATGCAAATTTGGAGACCTGGGAGGGGGAGGGGGGAAGTGTATTGAGGTGAATAAGACAAATCCTGAAGAGAAATTAACACATCTGCGAATCGGATGCTTCCCCATAGAAGATAATGGGCCTGAATTCGCACCTGTGCCGCACCGCAATGCCTATAAAAGGCACACATTTTTTCGGCAATGCGCAGTGCGAATGCATCGCACATATGTGAACCGGCCTCATTGAAAACATTCCGCAACCAATTCGCATAGGTGTGAATCCGGCCTTAAAAAAACATGGGTGGCTGCATTTCATGAACTCCAACCTCCTGCGAGTCTTGCCTGGAGACAGTCAGAGATTTTCTGTGTCACATGTCCTATGATTTGATTAATCTCGAGATGGGTATATTTTTGCTTGGTTACGTGGTCCAGTTTTAGGCCAATCTAACTATGTTTAATCCCATATCTTGCCAATTCCCCTAAGTCACTGAACGTTTACTCAGTAATCTTCCAAAGATAAGCTTTGCATTTTCTGAATTAATGCAAAGTGTTCTCTGATTGGACAAGGTAGAGAGCGTGACATCACTGTCCTGCTTTTACACCTCGTCCAATCGGAACACTTTGCATTCATTCAGAAATTGCAAATCATTCTCTGAATGGAGTTTGTGCTGAGCGACCGACCTTCTGTATTCACAGTACATCAGGCCAGCCGCTCAGCGCGGGACCCGGAAGCAAGTGGAGATCACTTGAGTAGCGGTATCTACTTCAGTGATTTCCAGGGCATCAACCAATAGTATTTGGTTACATTGGTCCAAGGTGTGAACATTTACTGGGCCTGGAATTCTTTAATTATCGCAGATACTGTATGAGTTGACTGATTTGAAAAACGGGTCATACCACAACTAGTAACGATTTTTGTTGCACCCCCCCATCCCTCATTTGTCATGCGATGACAGACATTTCTACAGTGTTCTGTTATATATGCACTGCTTTTCTGAAACTTGAGGTGTTTTTTTTATTTTTTTATTATGGATTAAAATATGTGAAGCTGTATTGCTAATTTAACTCTTCTGAGTTACGCCTGTACAAAAATGGGAATGAATTTATATATAATAGTATATTCTTGTGAATAATTTGTGCTTGCAGATGGTGCTGATATGGTGGAGGGTGGGTACAAGCTGCCGATCACAGCAGCCTTGATAGATGAATATGTTGAAGAAATAACTGGGGTTCATTTACTAAAACTTTAGCCCAGGTTCACACTGGGCTGCGGGAGTGAAGCCGTGCGAGTTCAGCTGAAATGCGAAATGCAAATGCGGCGTCGCACCGATTTGGACGGTGTCATTGCCGACAATTGCTGGCAAATGTCGCCGATTTGAGATGCGATTTGACATGTGAAACCGCATCTCAAATCGTACCCAGTGTGAACCTGGGCTTAGAGTGCAAAATCTGGTGCAGCTCTGCATAGAAACCAATCAGCTTCCTGGTTTTATTGTCAAAGCTTAATTGAAAAAGCTGAATTTAGAAGCCAATTGGCTACCAGACACAGCTGCCCCAGATTTTGCACTCTCCAGTTTTAGTAAATCGACTCCAACGGCTAGTAAAGGTGACATATAAGAGAAGGTGGTGCTGGGGTGTGATGTTATCTGATAATGCAGTGTTACTTGTGTATTTATTTCACTTGCTGCCTGTGACATAAACAGAATTGTGTTATCTCACTTGTTCTCATTCTCGTTATAGGTCACGTTATATGAATGCCATTCACAAGGAGAAATCCGATTACTGCAGTCTTACGTAGACGCTGATGTATCCTTCAGCTTTGATTTTTTGCTCCAGTTTCTGTGCATAATGTGAAGTATTGTAGTATTGAGATATGATTCTCATACTGAGATCCATGTCGGTGTACCTGCTCTGGAATTTTCAATATAATTGCATGCTGCATTGACACAAAAATATCTTATTTTTTGAAAAGGACACTGCTAAAAGTCCACAGGGCTCTTTTATACTGTAACAGCCTTCAACTGTTTTGTTCTGTGTGTTTGATTTTTGCCCATCCTTTTGTGGATCACAGAAGTGCACTTGTTCTCCTGTAACCCCCGAGTCAGCTGATAGTGGGCTCTTCAGCTGACGAGGCAGAACCACTACAGGTTCTGGAACGATCATGACAATGTCTGGATCCACCCAGTTGCTTCTGGCTCTCCTTCTCGGCATGTGGCTCCTTCCCCAGGCTGGCACTCCAGTGAGGGCTGGGCGAGCAATGACTGACAGTCATAGTTCTCTGATCAGAGCAGACCCACAATTGAGTGATCAGCAGTCATGTAATCACTCGGTTCTCAGTAAATCTCCATACTCTCCTCCATGCTGCAACACCTGTGATGCTGCAGCTGTCCCATGTTGGCTTTAAAGGCCCACACACACGATCGGACATTCCAACAACAATTGTGTGATGGTTGTGTTTTGTCGGATAATCCGACCGTCTGTATGCTCCATCAGACAATTGTCGGAATTTGCGACAACAAATGTTGGATGGTCATGCACTCAAATTGTCCGACAACAAATGTGTTCCATCCGATCGTCTGTACACAAGTCCGTCGGACTAAAATCCAAAGTACAAACACGCATGCTCCGAACCAATGCTAACCATGAGACATTAGCAGAAGTTGCCCAGAGGGTGGCTCTAAAGAGCAGAAAAAACACGTAGTTTTGTGAATGTTGGCTGGAGAAGTTCTGCCGTTTTTGTATGCAGAACAAGTTTGCGGCCAACGCCCTTCGGACAAAATTCCATGGATTTGTCCAATGGAAATCCGATCGTGTGTATGAGGCTTAAGACTGTTTGTTTGTTTTTGTAAGCCCTATACTAATCCTTTAACTCAATGGTTTTTTTTTTTTCTTTTTTGGAATGTGGTAAAACCCATCAAATACGTACCGGACCCCAGTACAGTATTAATTATCTGGAAACACATCAAAAACTCGCCATGAACGCGCCTGTGGAATGGATCTGGAGTGTTTGTGGTGTGAACCAGCCTCAGTCCTGCTACACAGGGTGTCGTGAAAAACCTTTCGTATACAGAGATCAGAAGTATAAGCTGCAATTACTATTACTGAATGATTTATCTGTCATCAGATGGTTATAAAGTTTGAGTTTGGCTTCAAATAGTTTTCTATAAATCTGCTAATGCATCCAACGCTCCCCTCTCTACGAGATTGACAATGCTGTCTGCTTTGCCCCCTGTGCTCCTTCACCCAGAGTGGGAACATTGTAGTACAGGGGGTGTTACTGGCCACATCACCCAGGAGGGAAAAAAGCCTAAAGAGAGAATAATAATGCAGCCACCACATCTAATGATTGGTAGGCTGCAATATGTTCCATTTTTAGGTTTGTGTTCATTACCCCTGGAAGGTGTTCTGTAGTTTATGCTTAAGACAGAAGGCCAATTTTTTTTTTTTTACAGCTATACTTCCTGTAGTTCTTGACCTTTTATATGATTGGAGGGTGCTTGTAGTGACTGCTATATATGGTGCTATGCAGGGGTCAAGTCCTGGGGAAAAAAAGTGTGGGAACTCCCACTCAAGATCCACTCCCCCACCAAAAAAGAAAGAAAATGATAAGCTCATATGCATAATTACTAAACCGCATGTTCTTTGTTTTTTTCCGATCCACTGTACCTTAGTAATCCTTTGTTACTGAAAGAAGTTCTTTATAAATCCCGCAATAACTCACGGCAGACCTCCGCAATGTCTCCTGGGAACAATGACAAAAGCTCCCAGGAGACATTGCGGCATTGAGGAAGTGACGGAATACCCGCACACTACCCGATAAATCCATATACAGGAAGCGGTCAGTAACATAAAGGATTACTAAGGTTCGCCTGCCCCTGACAGTGACTCGAGCTGGGCATCGCCGCTTAGTGAAGGATTGGCTTGAGCGGCTTGACTGCTCTAGTCCTGCAAAGGGAACTGAGTTCCTGCTGTGAAAAAAGTGCAGGAACTCCGTTCCCACGCGTTTCCGCAGGACTTGAGCCCTGGTGCCGTGCCAATAGCTAAAATATTTGGCTGTGAATAGAGAGGCTGATCTGTTTTTGAACCATCAATCTGCATGTGACATTACACAAGTTGGCGGCATTTAAGGTACTTTAGGGCACTTTCACACTGGGTTTTTAGCCGCGCTTTCCGGCCTCTAGCAGGGTGCTTTTAACCCCCGGTAGCGGGCAATGAAGGGGTTAATAGCACCCGCAAATTGCAGCTGCTGGAGCGCTTTTGCAGGCGCATCAGCGGCCCTGCCCGTTGATTTCAATGATCAGTGTTATATTGGCAGTGTTGGGACTGACATTCCATAATTTCCATTATGCCCGGCTGCCCCCTCACGCTACAGCCACTGGGGCTGACAAGCCCCCAGGATGAAAATTCTACTTTCCATGGCGACCTGTTGCCTGGGGTTTGTCGAGCCCTGATCTATACAGTTATATGGTATATTGTCAGGGGCCATTAGTTGTTTGTGCCTTAGAGTGATTGTCCTGTGGACCTGGAACGGACAATGCACTCACTGTCAAATTGTGTATCTGTATGTAGTTATCTGCATTAATCTTTGTGCTTGTTAAAACTAAATGCAAATTAAATCAATAATTGAACACAATGCAAGGTCCATTTATCTGGCAGCCACCACCCCATTGCCAAAAACATTGCATGCTCCTCCCATTTGCAGAGTTTTCTTTGGTGTGTTCTCCTTAAGTGTAAGATATAGGCAGATGAAAACTTCTACACCTGTGCATGGACGTACGACAGCAACACAAGTCACCCACTCCTGGCAGTGGCTGGGTCCAGGGGCATCATCCGTATAATTAATCCCATCACTATGCAGTGTATCAAGGTAAGTGGATTTAATGTAAAATATTCACTTTCCAGTGACAGGCTCCAAGTGCGTTTTAAAACATTTGTTAACCAAAAAAATAAAATGTGGATCCTGTCCCTTTTTAAAGCAGTGCTTGTGCTCTATTTGGACCCCTGTATCACCTGAAGTACCTGGCTGATCCTGCCAATTTCTACCCTCCCCTCTGTAAACCGACCGCTGTATATGGCTGCTGAGCCCTGACACTGTGATCAGTTTATGTGCCTCCGTCATCGGCAGCTCTGCTCTGTCCTCTCTCTCCCCCTCCCTCCCTGTTTGCCAGCTTGTGACAGTGCCCGCTGCTGGGATAACATGTACATCTATACTATCCGCGCTGTATTTTTAATGATGTGTGACCCTACGGCTTTCTCCTCCTCCACCTCCCGACTGACGTCAGCGGGGAAATCTCGGCCCCGCCTGCTGCATCTGTTAGACCAGGAAAGGAGAGAGCATTCCAGTTACGTGAGCGCCGATATGTACATATGGCCTAACAACCACTTTAATGTTTCTAGCCATTAATACTGAGGACCTCCAGTAGAACGAAAGTATTGGGGGGGGGTGATTTAGGGCCGAAACAACTAATCGATTATGAAATTAATCGATTACCATTTTCATCGATTAATCGGCCATTAACACAATGGGGTTAAAACTAAATTTAGCCCTTTATAGTACAAAAAAGCAAATCGCTACTGTAAATATTACTTTCATTGTCCCACAGTAAAAAAAATGAACCCCTTACAGTAGCGATTATTTGCTATTGTACTTATTTTTTTTTATTTTTTTTAACCCCATTATGTTACTAAACATCTCAGGCCTGGGGTCACACCTCTGTTTTTTGGTGCTTTTTGCAGAAACACACTACAGTTCATTTACATGTTTTCCTATGGGCCACGTTCACATCCATGATTTTTTTTTCAGCTGCTGCGTATTTGGAAAGGGCGAGGACTTCTTAAAGCAAAGCGGTGCTAGTTTTTTTATATTTTTTTGGTTCAATATACTTCAATTGAGAAGCTGCAGAAAAGCATGGAATGTGTTTTTGCGACAATTTGTGTTTTGTAATCCGCCCAACAACAAATTGGCCCAAAAAATGTTTTTTTTTTTTTTTTTTTTAATGCCATTATGCGATTAATCGAAACCATAATCGGCCAACTAATCGATTATGAAAATAATCGTTAGTTGCAGCCCTAGTTGGATTAAAGAGACAATGAAGTGCGAGCACCAATGGAACTTTCTTTAGCCTCTGCTTAAAGCGGATGTGCCACGGGGAAAAAATATTAAAAGCCAGCAGCTACAAATACTGCAGCTGCTGACTTTTAATATTAGGACACTTACCTGTCCTGGAGTCCAGCGCTGATCGCAGCAGAGCACGAGCGATCGCTCGTCTCTCTGCTGCTCCCCCCTCCATCCACGCTCAGGGAACCAGGAAGTGAAGCGCTGCGGCTTCACTGCCCGGTTCCCTACGGCGCATGCGCGAGTCGCGCTGCGCCCGCCGATTGGCTCACACGCTGTGTGCTGTGAGCCGAGTATTCCCAGCACACAACGGGCTTCAGACGGGATGTGACGGAATGCCCGTCTTTCGCCCGTAGCGTGTGGCCGGAAGTGGGTGCAAATACCTGTCTTTAGACAGGTGTCTGCACCCCCCTCCCCCCTGAAAGGTGTCAAATGTGACACCGGAGGGGGGGAGGGTTCCGATCAGCGGGACTCCACTTTAGGGTGGAGAACCGCTTTAATGATTACGGATTTTGTTTTTTTCCTAAGATGTGATTTGCACTTCCATTATATACTGTGTGTGTATTTTAGTGTGTAATGCATACTCAAAATATATCAAATTTGGCCATCATTTTAAGGTGCACCTGTCTTCTGTAAAAGTACATGTTCAGAAAAGTCACAACAATGCAACTGTTGATGGAAAAAAAATAGAGCTGTTTGGGTTTACAGCAGAGCCCCACAGTTTGCACATAATTCTGCTTGTTCAAAGTCTTGAGTTGTACCATTACATAAACTGATCATTTTTTATTAGATGGTTTTTCTCTTAATCCTTTTGTTTTCTATTTCTCATGTTACAGCACTATGTAGGTCACGGCAATGCAATCAATGAATTAAAGTTTCACCCAAGGGACCCAAGTCTTTTGTTATCTGTAAGCAAAGGTAATTTTCTGCACAGAAGCAGTATTGAGCCTGTGGAATCTGTTTGTTTTTCAGTGAATATGTGTAAGCTTCCCACCCTTGTTGAATAATTAAATTTTAATTGGCAAAATTGCTTTGCTGTTCCTGCAGACCATGCACTGAGATTGTGGAATATTCAGACAGACACTCTGGTTGCAATTTTCGGTGGCGTAGAAGGTCATAGAGATGAAGTTTTAAGTGCGGTAAGTTCAGTACTGCTTATTCGTCACCTGGCTTTCACTAAAGTGGTTCTAAAGGCTTTCCCTGCAATAAGGTAAAAAATGTTCCAGTATTTGTATCGCACTCTCACCTCCATAAATCCTTACTGAAGTCCTGTCTCAAACCAGTGCAGTGCCTGAGTGCAACCGTGCCGTTCTCTCCTTCTCACAAGACTTTAAGCATCTGCAGCCATTGTGAAGAGCAGCAGGGGCCAGGACTGAGCTGGGTTGTGTGTCTGAAGATGCACACAGCCCGGCTTGGTAGCCAGCCTGCAGGTGCGCCCTTATAGGACACAGCTTTCTATGGTGGCAAACCAAGAGGAGCCTAGGGTAGCAGCAGAGGACCCCGGAAGAGGAGATTTGGGGCTACTCTGCACTAGCAATTTTTTTTTATATTTACGTCCACTTTAAGTGAAGTTTTAGCCAAAATTTTACTGTTTTGTTATTGTGGAGTTTAGGCAAGTTAAGCTGGGTACACCCAGGCCGAATACTGGCCAAAAAACGGTCAGTTCGGCAGGGGCTTTCGACTTGTGTAACAGAATCCAGTCGCACGACCAGCTTCTGTCAAACAGGCATGCTGGAAAACCCAGAATAGAATGCATTAAGGTAAAAAAACTTTGAGCCTTTCTACCACTCTAATTGTATCCCTTAACCAGTTAGACCGCCCACCACATATATACTGCGTACCTGTACATTTCTTGCAACAGATGGTGTGGGTGCGTGTGCTGCACGGAGGAGCTGTCGATGCACTCAATTTGGTGTGCATCTTTATATAGTTATCTGCATTAATCTTTGTGCTTGCTAAAATAAAAAAAAGGTAAAGGGACCACCCCCCCCCCTCCCCATATCAACAGTCTAATATTATGAGGGAATCCCTTCCACAACGCTATTGTGTTCTGCCGACATGGAGCCTTCCCCACCTCCAGTATACAATAATCACTGCTATAGCCACCAGCAGCGATTGGGTGAAAAAAAATCTGACGGACCATTTGTACTGAAGTTGATCAACTTTTAGTACATCTAGCCTGCCCATAGACTGATCGAAAGTCGGCCAGTTCCTGCTTGAGGCTGGGTTCACACTACTACACTACTTTCATCCTACTTTGCTCTGCTACATTGGTCCTACATTTATCCTACATTGGTCCTACATCCATCCTACTTTCATGAACAGGATACTACTTTGGTCCGACTTCAATGATATTCAATGGGCCTGAAGTAGGATCAATGTAGGACCAAAAGTAGTACAGGGAGCATTTTCAAAGTCGGACCAACTTGTGTAGGACGCTACAAGACGCTCTCATAGGGAAACATTGAACACAGAGCAAAGTAGGATGAAAGTAATGTAGTAGTGTGAACCCAGCCTAACAGGCCAAATGTTGATCTGTCTATGGCTCGCTTAACGGCGTTGTTCTCGGCTTACTGGTCTAATGTAGTCTGCATCAGTTTTTTTAATTCTCTATTGTGACATGCTCACTCTGTTTTTAAGGTCCTTGCTTCCCTTTTTGAAGAGTTTTTTTTATTTTTTTTGCATGCTTATATGAACAGCTCTGTGTTGGCATGTATTAATGTTTTGTATGTTGCTTATAGGACTATGATCTGCTAGGAGAGAAGATTATGTCATGTGGAATGGACCATTCACTCAAACTGTGGCGACTAAATTCAAAAAGAATGCAGACTGCAATCAAAGACTCCAATGAATACAATCCTAACAAAACAAATAGGTGACCTGTCTTTTCTTGAAATGTGTATACAATTGCAGTATGTTCAACTCCCAAAAAGTTTTGACACTTTGTAAAAATCCACCTAATGCAACGATTTGCAAATCTAATGCCTTGTTTCCACTGAACGAAACGGTTCGGGTCAGTATGTTTGGAACGTTTTAGAATGGACCGGTCTATTCTCGTGAGCGTTTCCACTGCAAATCGGAACGTCGGGACCATACAGGATTTAGAAAAAATGCCTAACGCGTCCACCAATCAGTGAGATGTATTTGTAGGTCCGCCCTAATGGAACCGTTCCATTCTCTATGGCCCCACATCTGAAGCAGGACCCAGAATGGTCCGGTACGGTTCGCTTTTATGGCATGCTTTCATAATGGAAACACCCAAAATAGCTTACCGAACCGCTCAGTGGAAACGAGGCATAATAAAGCCATATTTTATACACCATAGAAAATATATCAAATGTTTCAAAGTGTTATTTTTTCGAAATCTATGGCGACAGCAACACGTCTCAAAAGTTGTGACAGGGCAACAAAAAGCAAAGTGGTGCTAACAAGGAAGTGCAGGGCCGTAATGTGATTGGGTATACAGCAAAAAGAGCATTTTAGTGAGCCTGTGTCTCAGAAGTAAAGATGGGCACCAATTTCAAAATAATGCTCCTCAATGTAACATTGCAAAAACTAGATCATCTACAGTACATAATATTCTCAAAAGATTCAGAGGATCTGGAGGTGTGTGTGTGTGTGTGTGTGTGTGTGTCTCAAGGCTGAAACACAATATTGAATGCCTGTGATCTTCAGGCCCTCAGACAGCACTGTATTTAAACTAGGCATGATCTGTGTACATCACTGCACGGACTCAGGAATACTTCCAAAAATCACTGTCTGTGAACGGAGTTCGCCGTGCCATCCAAAAAGGCAAGGTAAAGCTCTATCGTGCAAAGAAGCCGTATCTGAAAATGATCCAGAATCACTGCCATCTTCTCTGAGCCAAAGCTCATTTAATATGGTCTGTTAAGTGGGAAAATTGTTCTGTGGTCAGACAAATGTTTTAGGCAACTATGAGCGTTGCGTCTTAGTTTAAACATTTTGATATGTTTTCTATTGCAAATATGGGGGTTTTGGGATTTGCAAGTTATTGTATTTTTGGAATTCTGAAGTTCTGATAAATGAAATCTGTTACATTTTTGGTTTTATTATGGTGACTTGCCCATTGTGACAAAACAGCTGATTCCCCACTGCAGGTAATCTGAGTTAAAGCCTGAAATTTGAATCAAATTTTGGGCACAGATGATGTAGGTTGTGTATACTTTTAAGGCACATTCACACTGGGGCTGACCCATCCTCCATGCTGAGATGCCTTTGCTGCTTTTGCATCCATCTGGAAGCTGCATATGGACTCTGCAGGGACACAGTGACATGCGGGTAGGGATGGCTGCGCATGGATCCTGATGGATGGCTGCGCATGGATCCTGATGGATGGCTGCGCATGCATCCTGATGGATGGCTGCGCATGCATCCTGATGGATGGCTGCGCATGCATCCTGATGGATGGCTGCGCATGCATCCTGATGCCTGGGTGAAGCTCCAAGGTGAATGCACGCGCAGCAAGAAATGGCTCAGCTCCCTTTTGAATGAGCCCATAAGTAAGCAGGTACAGCAGCAATAGGTGCACAAAAACGGCATTTACACAAACTAGCAAGCACTTTTTTGCAATTCTTCTGCATGAATGAAGCGCTGATTCTGAATTCCCCCTTTATATTGGTCCCGCAATTCGCGGGACCAAACGCCACGATTTTGTACGCCGAGGTGTGAATGCAGCCTTAGTGCTTAAAGTGGTTGTAAAGACAAAACTATTTTCCTCTTAAATTAAAGTCTGACAGTAGCTGATAAAGTAAAAAGTAATGTTTTGCATTATAACTAGTTTGATACCTGTTGAAATCGAGCAGTTTTATTCACCTCCGTCACTCCTGAATCATTATTCTCACTGACTTCCTGGTTTGCGGTGCGCATTCATTCTTGCTACATCACGGCCTAATGGGAACTACAGTTCCCATTAGGCTTAGCCTCCATGCCTGTGAGGAATAAGAGAGGGGCTGTAGTCATAGGGAGGGGGTGAGCACATTCTGCTTTCCACCATGCAAAACGGCTCAGATGCTGGTGGAAAGCAAGAAGAGGAGAGACAGGAAATGGCATTTTCAAACCTGGATTACTGTATTTTGGAGGTCAAAAGGAAAAACGAGGTAAGTGATATTTAAATGCTCTAGCTTGCATCAATCAATTGATCTAATAAAAAACGAACCTTTAGTGTTTAAGTGTTCAAAGTCTAAAAGTGAATCTTGCAAAGTTTTAATTCTTCCCTTTTACCACTGTTACTTCTCATGTGATTCTCTCGAGCTCTTGGAAAAATATCAACCATGTCTTATGTTTTCACAGGCCGTTTATTTCACAAAAGATCCACTTTCCTGACTTCTCCACAAGAGACATTCACAGAAATTACGTAGATTGTGTCAGGTGGCTTGGAGACTTAATACTGTCAAAGGTAAACCTTGTTTAAGTTTTATTGCATGGGCCTCTGTGTAATAAAAGTAAATGGAACATGCTAGGTGTGGTTTGCAGAATACAACATATCAGCTGCCCATGGGCATCTCTCTGATCCAAGAGTTTGTGTTGTGCTGGTAATCGTGTGTAGCTCATAGGGAATAATGGCCAGGCTGCCCCTACCCTTACTTTGATCGCAGCATGCTACAATGTTTTTTGTTTTTTTTTCCTTAATGCTTTCTTTGCATTACGGGGTTACACCCCCAACCTACCTTCCTTATACTTTCCCCATCCAGCACTGTGCACAAGAGAAGTGACTCTTGCCTCTCTCCCTCACTAGGCAGAGTGATGGCAGCTGGAACCTTTAACAAACTTAATAGAGTTAAGCTGCTTATGTATATAGATAAGGTAGCTGTAGTGGGGGGGATGTGTATATGTACACTCACTTGCCACTTTATTTGGTACTCCTTGGTAGTACTTTGTTGGACCCCCTTTTGGCTTTAGAACTGCCTTCATT
Source organism: Rana temporaria (assembly GCF_905171775.1). Taxonomy (NCBI): domain Eukaryota; kingdom Metazoa; phylum Chordata; class Amphibia; order Anura; family Ranidae; genus Rana; species Rana temporaria. The sequence continues at coordinate 36,842,900 of NC_053490.1, forward strand.
CTTCATGGCATAGATTCAACAAGCTGTTGGCAACATTCCTCAGATTTTTGGTCCATAGTGACATGATGGCAGAATTGTCTGCTGCACATCCATTATGCAAATCAAATGTTCCACCACATCCCAAAGGTTCTCTATTGGATGAGATCTGGTGACTGTGGAGGCCATTGGAGTACAGGGACCTCATTGTCATGTTCAAGAAACCAGTGATGAGATGATTGGAGCTTTGTGACATGGTGCATTAGCCTGCTGGAAGGAGCCATCAGAAGATGGGGACAGTAGTCATAAAGGGATGGACATGGTCAGCAGCAATACTCAGGTAGGTCGTGGTGTTTAGACGATTCTCAATTGGTACTAAAAGGCCCAAAGTGTGGCAAGAAAATATCCACCACACCATTACACCACCAGCCTGAACCATTGATACAAGGCAAGATGGATCCATGCATTCATGTTTACACCAAATTCTTCTATTGTCCAATTTTGGTGAGCCTGTGTGAATTGTAGCCTCAGGTTCCTGTTCTTAGCTGACAGGAGTGGCACCCAGTGTGGTCTTCTGCTGCTGTATCCCATCTGCTTCAAGGTTTGATGTGTTGGTATTCTGCATGCCCTGGTTGTAACAAGTGGTTATTTGAGTTGCTGTTGCCTTTCTATCATCTCAAACCAGTCTGCCTATTCTACTCTGTCCTCAACAAGGCATTTCCCTCCACACAGCTGACGCTCACTGGATATTTTCTTTTTCGGACCATTCTCTGTAAACCTGAGAGATGGCTGTGCGTGAAAATCCCAGTAGATCAGCAGTTTTGGCAATGCTCAGACTAGCTGGTCTGGCACCAACAACCGTGCCACGTTCAAAGTCCCTTAAAGCCCTTTCTTTTCCATTCTGATGCCAAGTTTGAACTTCAGCAAGTCGTCTTCGTCATGCCTAGATGTTGGTACAGCGTGATTGGCTGGTTAGCAATTTGTGTTGCCAAGCAATTGAACAGGTGTACCTAATAAAATAGCCAGTGAGTGTATATTTGCATCTCAAAAAAATAGAATATTTCAGTAATTCTCTTTTTAAAAAATGAAACTCGGATATTGGATTCATTACACAGTGATGCATTTCAAGCTTTTTTTTTTTTTTTTTTTTATAATTATGGCTTACAGTTAGTGAAAAACTAAATTCAGTATCTCAGAAAATTTGAATATTTTATATAAGACCGATAAAGTATTTTTAATACAGAAATGTTGGCTTCCTGAAAAGTACGCCCATGTACAGTATAGTATGCACTCAATACTCGGTCGGGTCTCCTTTTGCTGCAGCAATGCGGCGTGGCATGGAGGTGATCTGTCTGTGGCACTGCTGAGGTGTTATGGAAGCCCAGGTTGCTTTGATAGTGACCTCTCGGCTTGTCTGCAGTGTTGGGTCTGGTGACTCTTATTTTTCTTTTGACAAAACTCCACAGATTCTCTATGGGGTTTAGGTCAGGTGAGTTTGATGGCGAATTAAGCACAGTGATACCATGATCATTAAACCAGGTATTGGTACTTTTGGCAGTGTGGGCAGGTGCCAAGTCCTGCTGGAAAATGAAATCGGCATCTCCATAAAGCGGGTCAGCAGAGGGAAGCATGAAGTGCGCTAGAAGTACCTGATAGACGGTTGCACTGACTTTGGCTTTGATAAAACACGGTGGACCAACACCAGCAGATGACATGGCTCCCCAAATCATCACTGACTGTGGAAACTTCACACTGGACCTTGTGCAACTTGGATTCTGTGCCTCTCCACTCTTCCTCCAGACTCTGGGACCTTGATTTCCAAATTAAATGCAAAATTGACTTTCATCTGAAAAGAGGACATTGGACCACTGAGAAACTGTCCACTCCTTTTTCTCCTTGGCCCAGGTAAGACGCTTCTGATATTGTCACTGGTTCAGGAGTGGCTTGACACAAAGAATGCGAGCAGCACAGTGGTGTAGTGGTTAGCACTTTTGCCTAGCAGGAAATGGTTCGCTGGTTCGAATCCCAACTATGACACTACCTGCCTGGAGTTTTCTCCCTGTCTGCGTGTGTGTGTGTGTTGGCTCTTGAAGCACTGACACTCCTTGTGAACTTTTTTTCTACCATGCTTTCTTTATCGTACATCACAGGACACAGAGCAGAAATAGTAATTACTATGTGGGTTATACGCCACCTATAGGTGAATGGACTCTGGCACACCCAAAAGACAGGAAGTCCCCCTCTATATAACCCCTCCCATACAGGAAGTACCTCAGTTTTTTTTTTCTCCAGTGTCTTAAGGTGTTGGTCACGGTGGTTGTGCTATGCTAAAGCCAGTTTGAGAAAATCCTTGGCAGGATCAATGGGCTATGCAGTGGATCCATTCAAGATGCCAAAAAAGGGGGACTGGACCTTGAAGGTCGTCATGACATGGCCCGCTGTGATGGGTGAAGATTGGGTCTGGCTGCGTTTTTTTCAGCTGTATCCTGTGGCAGGAATGGTAAGTTAAAAGAAGATCCTAGAAAAGGAACATATACGGTTCACTTGGTGGGACGACTTCTGAGTAGTGATGCCTGGCTTGTTTTTTTATCACTAGAGAGTGTAATTGTTACATACCTGGTGTTTAAGATTACCATGCTTCCCCCGCTGTGTGCTCAGTGTCTGGCAGTGCTCCTGTGGGACAGCATTGTCTCCTTACTCTGCTCTGTCATGGTCGCTAAAAGGTTTGGGGGATCACCTGCCTCCTGGACACGGCATTCGGCAGCCCCCTGGTGACAGCCCCTCTCTCCCCGAGCTATCCCAACTACAGGACAGCCTCGTCTACGCATACGGGAATTATTTCTGTTCAAAGAGCTCCCCCTAGGACACGGAGGGCATGGTTTAGGCTTGGCCATAATACACAGCGTAGGCACAAGGCTTGCTACCTATAAAGTTATGGCTCTGGGAAGAGTCTGGTGGCTGACGGAGGGATACAGAGCATACAAGGGCATGTAAGCACTATGTGGGTGTTTTATTTTTTCGTTGCTGGACTGTAGCTCAGCAGTAGATGCCTATTGTAAGTACCTCTGCCTTTTGTGCTTAGGATTGTCTTCCCGAAAGGTGGGGGGACGGGGGGACACAGCAGGAAGGGGCGCTGCGGTTTGAGGATCCTAGTCACGCTTCCACAGTACTATCCTCCCCTGAAAGACCAGAAGCAACTGGCCAGTCTGAGTCATTTATGCTCTCGGCATAGTAGCTACTTCCAACATTTCAGCCTCTGCATACATCATAAAGGACGACTTGGCTTCAGCATTGGCTAGTTTGGAAGGGAAAATAGCCGATATGTTTGCATTTCCTCCCAGTCAGGGGAAAAAAGCGCGATAGGTCCCCTTCTTTTTGACCTTCCAGTATTGGAACATGACTTGATGTTGAGATACTATTGGGTGACTGGAAGAAGGGCAGGCAGATGACGACTCTGACGATCAGTCTCGGAAGTGTCCTTCTCAGCCTCGCCATCTCAAATTTGCTAGTTCAATCCCTTACGAAATTGGTCCGTCTGGATAATAAGTTGCCCACCAGCGCAGGTAGCTGAGGCCCCTTCTTCCTCTTTGGGTTCTTTAAAGGTCTCCCAGGGTCCCAACAAGCTTTCCCTGTACACCCATTGCTGGAGCAGCTGATTTATGCTTACTGGGACTGCCAGATAGGTCTTTTCTCTTTATCTATGGAGGAAAAATTCACTAAGAAGTGGAGTTTGCCAGCAGATAGACTCTGCTATCTCTTCTGTGAAATAGGATTCTAACCTTGTCCAGTGGACAATGTCCAGGTTTTAAGGATCCAGCTGATAAAAAGCTGGAATCTTTGCTGAAAGCTTCTATTGCTGTGGCTGGTGCAGCAGCACAACCTGCAGTAGCAGCAATAGGCATTTTTCAATCCCTAATCGACTTAAGCAGGTTATTAAAGGTGTCCCCGCTCAAGGGGGAGTTACCTGTGCTACCTAGGGCCTTATGTTTTGCGGTTGACGCTTAAAGATTCTATTCATCAGGTGTCGAGCCTTGCTCTCATCAGTGCATATGCATAGAATTCTCTGCTTGAAGCAATGGTCAGCTAAATTGCCATGCAAAAAGCTCTTGGCAGGTTATCCCTTTTCATGGTGAATGGTTGTCTGGGGATGATTTGGATAAATATATCCCAAAATGTTCATATGTTGAGTGCCCTTTTACCAGATAAAAGGAGTAGACGTCCTTCATTTAAACGTTCTTCCCCGGTACCAGGTGCGACTGCCTCAGTCGTCAGGTTCAAGAGGTAAACCTCAAGGCCAAGCACAAAGTCAGAAGAAGCCCTGGGGGCAGAAGCCTGCAAAGTCCTAAGGGGCCTCCTTATGAAGGGGCGCCCCCACTTGATCGAGTAGGGGAAGGCTTCTGCAGTTTTTAGGGGATTGGCAGGAAGACATCCAAGACAGATGGGTCATCTCCTTTATCTCTAGGGTACAAACTAGTTTTGATAGTTTCCACCTTTTCGTTTTCCAAGGTCGAACGTTCCCAAAGACCAAAGAAAAGAGTGTGACGGGAATGTCCTCAATAGATATGGCACCTCATCCCAATGAAAAATTATAAAAAGGCGATGGGGATTATAACGGTGCTTTACACAATTAACAAATGGGCTAAAGACATAATTTACAGTATTTTATTTACATGATATACAATACAAATAGAAATTCATAAAATAGATAATACCTACATGTGATGGTCCCTACATGTTTCGCCAAAACATTGGCTTCAGGGGAAATGAGTGTGACCCAAAATGGTATAAATAACTGAAAAGAATAGAAAAGTATACAAGGTAATCACCCATATTAATAAATGAAATTGATATATTAATGAAATTCACATTTTGTACTGGGAAAAGCGAGTTTCCCAGTACAATATGTGAATGTCATTTCTATAACAATTTTATACGCTCATTTCCCTTGAAGAAGCAAATGTTTTGGCGAAACATGTAGGGACCATCTGACCTGTAACCCCCCACTAGGCCTTCAATACCTTTTAGCCATTATTTGCTTCCTATTGATTTTATGAATTTCTATTTATTTGTATTGTATATTTATCTCGTTTATGTAATAAAATATCAAAGTATTTCTTTAGGCAATTTCTTAATTGTGTAACGCAACATTATAATCCCCATCCCCCTTTTCCCTGTTCCCAAAGACCCAGTGAAAAGGGCTTTCTTTATTCCAGGCGCTAGAATGATTGATTGACGTCTCGGGCTGTAAAGGTAGAAATTCCCTCGAGCAGGGCATGGGGTTTTATTCTAATCTTTTCATGGTGCCAAAACTGAATGGAGATGTCGGACCCATTCTAGATCTCAAAGGTCTAAATCGGTTCCCAAACTGTCCCACTCTTTTTGCATGGAGTCAATCTGGGTCAGTCGTATTCCACCCTGAGGGAGGAAACTTTCTAGCATCAATAGACATCAAGGGTGCTTGGCTGCATGTGACAATTTTTCCCACTCACCAGAAGTTTCTGCGATTTGTGGTAGAACAGTGCCACTTTCAGTTTGTGGCCTTGCCCTTCGGGTTAGCCACCGCGCCCTGGGTGTTTACAAAAGTTCTGCCCCGGTACTAGCAAGACTAGGGATCCAGGGTATATCGGTAATAGCTAGACGACCTGCTGCTGGTAGATCAGTTGGTTGCACGGCTAGACCAGAGTGTCTCCAACACAGTCAAGTATTTGGACCGCTTGGGTTGAATTCTCAACCTAGAGAAGTCAGCCTTATGGCCAGTAAGAAGGCTAGAGTACCTGGGTCTGGTTATAGACAAAGCCCAAGAATTTTTTTTATTTTTCTTGCCTCAGACTAAAGTCAGGGATATAAGAGATCTGGTCCATGTGGTCAAGGCAAAGAAGGGTCCTCCCATTCGCATTTGCATGAGGTTGTTACGGGAGATGGTGGCTTCCCTATGCCCAATTTCATTCAAGACTATTGCAAAACGGTATTCTGTCTGCTTGGAACAAGAAGATCCAAGCCTTGGATTACCCAATGTCTCTGGCTCCAAGGGTGCGCCGAGTCTCAGGCTCAGTAGTAACTACCCTGATTAATGCAAGGAAGCCGGCTTCCAGGACCCTTTATTATAGGGTCTTAAGGTCCTGTTTCCTATTTTTCCTGGTGCGAAGCCAAAGGATGGCATCCTCTGAAGTATGTCGTACAAAGAATTCTTGCCTTCCTGCAGTTGGAGGTAGAAATGAAGCTGGCCTTGAGTACAATCAAGGGTCAGATCTTCACTTCCTGTCTTTTGGGTGTGCCAGTGTCCAATCACCTATAGGTGGCGTATAACCCACATAGTAATTACTATGGCTGCTCTGTGTCCCGTGATGTAATCCAAGAAAAGGATTTTACAGATAAGCTGTTTATAAAAAATCATATTTTTTTCCTTCCACTCAACTCTCCATTAGTATGCTTGGATATAGCACTCTGTTAACAGACAGCTTGTTTAGCATTGACCTTTTGTGACTTGCCTTCCTTGTGGGGGGTGTCAACGGCTGTCTTCTGGAAAACTCAAGTCAGCAGTCTTCCCCAGACTGAGAGATCATTTAACGGCTCGGTAAACTGTTACATGCGTTTTGAGTTAAGCTGGCCATACGCCATACAATTTTCTTCGATTTCCTTTAGACTTACCTTCAACTGTGTAGTACAAGGGCCTGCCTGATTGCATAAAAATTTAAAGTGTTTAGATTTGACCTCCATATTATATGGTTTTGGTAATTCTAAAGGAAATCTATAGATAAATATTGTATAATGTATGGCCAGCCTCAATTGGCCGATTAGAGTGTGACACCATGAGTCTACAATTTTGAACTTTTTCACAAAATATTCTCATTTTGTGAGTGAATTTGGGGTTTTCACTCGCTGCGAGCCATAATCCTCGAATTTGAAAAACAAAATGCTTAATTGTATCACTCTGTAATGAATCTGAGTTTCACTTTATGAACTGAAATTAAAGGGGTTTTGCAAGTTCTTATTTTCTAAAGTTCCTTTTAACCTAGTGCATTGTTGGTTCACTTACTTTTTACTTCTATTTCCCTTCTAAATGTTTTTTTTTTTTTTTCCTTTTTGTTTGTTTTATGTCTGAATTTTTTACTTCCTGTTCCTCCTCAGTAAGCTGTTCTGGCTGACTAACCCCCGTGGATGATGGGGGCAAGCTTACTGAGGAGAAACAGGAAGAGAGAAATTCAGACAAAACATTTAGAAGGGAAATTGAAGGAAAAGGTAAGTGAACCAACAATGCACTAGCTTAAAGGAACCTATTTAGAAAATAAAAACAAACCTTTAAAACCCCTTTTAACTTTTTGATATTCAAATTTTTGGAGATGCAAAAGAGCTTCTTTTTTTTTCTCTCTTGTAAAACCTTGAAGCTGACAAACAAGACAGATGCAGAATCACTAACTTTTTATTTTGTTTCCTATTAGTCATGTGAAAATGCCATTGTTTGCTGGAAACCAGGCAAAATGGAAGATGACATTGATAAGATCAAGCCCAGCGAGTCCAATGTCACAATCCTGGGGAGGTTTGACTACAGCCAGTGTGATATCTGGTATATGAGATTTTCTATGGACTTTTGGCAAAAGGTGAGGAAACTATGCTTAAAGAATTCAGAGCATAATTAGTAATACATGTGTGTTTTTTGCAGTGCATTTCCCAAATTGATTGGGCGCAGCTGGGTTCCCAATAGTGAATGTCCAATCGGCATACGCGAGTCACGATGTGCATCATGAGTGGTGGATGCAGTCTTCTGGGACCTGTTGGTTGGATCTCTCGTTCGACTTTTAATGAACGATCTTGTTGGAAAATTTAAGCCGAAGGGTTACACCAACAGCCGTTTATGCATGGATTGTGAAATCTGCTCTGTGTCACCGGCACCCACCAATCTTTTAGTACAGAGGCAGAACGGTGGTTTATGTAAACAAGGCAGATTCTGTCAGTAGGGAAGACATGGATACTGTGTTCCTGCAAAGCAGAGACTCAAATCCATCTTTTCTCCTAGTGAAAGCACCTACCATGGTACAATAAAACACTGGCTAGGAACTTGGTTAACATTTTGATTGCCCCCTGATGTTAACCCCTTTCCTGCCAGTGTCATTAGCAATAACGGGGTATATTTTTTTAGCACTGATCACTGTATTTGGTGGTCCCCAAAAAGTATCAGAATGCCTTCTGCAATATCAGTCCTGCTATAGGTTGCTGATCGTCATTACTAGTCATATAAATTAAACATTTTCTCTTTGTAGACTAACTTTTTGCGCAAACTAAACAATATTCACTTTTTTTTTTTTTTTACCAAAAATATGTAGCAAAATACATATTGGTCTCGATTTTGATGAAGAAATTTTGCTATTTTTTTTAGGACTGGGGAAATTAAAGATTAATTCCTCGATTAATCTTAAATTTTTTTGATAGACAAAATTCTTTTGATCGATCAATTCAGCCTGGACAGTGAGACTTACCCTGCTGGATGCGAGCAAACTGCACCCATTGGATTGAAGTTCCTTTGCATCTGTGGAGCAGGAGGATGCATCAGGCTCCATCAGGGGAAGGGGCAAAAATAACCATCGTTTTCCTGTCCTAAGCAGTTTTGTGCAGACAATTCTTTGTGTATCGGCAACATCTGTTCCGTGCGAAAGACTGTTCAGTTCTTCAGGGTATATTGTCGATAAAATGCAATCATGTCTGCTTCCAGAAAATGTAAACACTCTGGTATGTCTGTGTGACTGGCTAAAGTGATGCCTACTTGCCTACTATAAAGTGACTGACGGTCAATATACTAGATACGTTTTATAATTAAAGTTAAACTAACTTTCTACGTTTTTCTTAAAGTTTAATAAGAGAAAAAAATGACTTGCGTCAGTGCTACAGTTTGAATTTAAAACGTATTTGTGTGAACTGTGAAGTAAAGTCATGGATTGTGGAAACTAACTAGTGACGGGTGATTGTAAATAGTGTATACCACATTAACCACTGACTAATGCAGAGTTGCAATGCAAGGAGGTCAGCTAAAAGTAGTTGGCTCTGTATGTGCGTTATAATTGAAATTAGTTGATCGAACACGAAAATTTTAATCAGTAACAGCCCTAAAAAAAATTATTTACTGGATATGTTTTATAGGAGTGTGTAAAAATATTGTGTGTGTGTGTGTGTGTTTTTTCTGTTTTAATTGTTGGCGTTTTGTTCATAGTGAACAAAACAAAATCGCAGAGGTGATCAAATGCCACCAAAAGAAAGCTCCATTTGTGGGGGAAAGAGGCATACATTTTATTTGGGTTCACATGACCGTACAATTGTCAAAGTAACAGTGCTGTATGGTGCAAAAAATGGCCTGGTCTGGAAGAGGGGGTAAATCTTCCGGAGGTCAAGTGGTTAAACAAAGTTCCGTTGGGCTTTAATCATAGAGTAGTTGGAGCAATAGAACGTTTTCTAGCAGAATCAAATTGCAGATTGCGGCTGCCTGTTTTTTTTGTGGGTAAGTTGTATGTGGATGACTCCTGGGTCTCGGAATGTATAAGAGCCCCTAGCAGATCCCTGGTTTCTTTTATTGTAACGGCATCTCTAAACATCCAGGATAAAAAGCTTTATGCCCCTTCCACACGGGGACGGATCCGTCGGCATCGTCCGCTAGCTCAGCGGGAGATCTCTCCGCTGAGACGACAGATCCCCTTCTGCTCACTGAGCGGGGAGGGGCTTGTCGAGCATCGCTGCTTTTCTACGGAGAGATCAGACGAAAACAGACCGCATGTCCGTTTTCATCAGATCTCATCCGATCCAGCAGGACGGATGGGGACGTATCGTCATTCATCTGATGTTATTGGATGTAAGCAGACATGATCACCGCTGACATCAAATGCTCCATAGAGGAGCACGGAGCGCCCGTTCAGGTCTGCCAAATAAACTGACAGGCGGACCTGTAGTGCCACCTACTCTCTGCTCATTCTCACAAAGGAGGCCTTTAGAAGTTACTTATTTATTTTTTGTACATTTGCTTCTAATCCTTACTGTGTGGCAGCTTTTTTTTTTTTTTTATGAATAGTACGAAAATTTTATTGTAAGCAATTTGCCGAAATGTTAATTGGCTTGTGTTCCTTTTTTCTACCAGATGCTTGCACTTGGAAACCAGGTGGGGAAGTTGTATGTCTGGGATCTGGAAGCAGAAGATCCGCACAAAGCCAAGTAAGTGTTTGCCTGGCTACCCAGTATGCTTTATAATGTGTTTTTTTTTATTATTGCATAGTATGTGAGCTGTATTTACAGGTTATGTTCGAGTCGGTGTGGGACTGCTGCAGCCATTACATGGATGCTGCAGCACGGAGGGGAGTATGTATGTTGCGTGTCTAGAGTGCCATTTAAAAGCAGTTTTACTTGGCTTCTGCTCCTTCCTCCTCTTGCTTCTGATGCTCTGGGGTTTCCTCAGTGTCTCCAATCCTGTCTGAAATCCAGACTGATGGTGCCCCTATTTTCCATCCGTCTGGTGGATCGGATGAGAATGGACAGGCGGTCCGTTTTCATCTGGTCTTCACATAGAGGAGAGCGGGATTCTGACAGGTCTGTCTCAGCATAGTGAGCGGAGACGGACCTGTCATCCACCTGCTCATTGGGGATCAGCGGATTGATTACCTGCTGAGCAAAGCGAACAAGTCCATGCGAAAGGGTCCAAACTTATTTTTTATTTCCCCGGACAAAGCTGAGTACTTGGGCTAGGTTCACACCTTTATGTGGTGTTGGTGTGTTTTGTGGAAATGTACTACAGTCCATTTAACCACTTCACCCCCGGAAGGTTTTACCCCCTTTCTGACAAGCCATTTTTTGCGATTCGGCACTGTTTCTTTAACTGACAATTGCGCGGTCGTGTGACGCTGTACCCAAATAAAATTGATCCAAACTCCCCCAATACAATACTACGTGGGGGACATCTAGATACACTGGAGGAAAAAAGATTGTGTTTTAGCTTGGCTGAAACACTTGGTCTCTCCTTTGCTCCCTGACAGATCAGCGGTTTTCCTTGTTTACATAGGCACACACCGCTGCTCCGTCTCCCCACAGAATGATCAGTGGTTCATGGTGACTGGCGGACCCGCTGATTGGCTCCTGATGTGTGCAATCACAACAGGTGCTGCTCTCTGGTGGCGTGCAAGCACCCCGTTCTGCCAGGCCTCCCTGCCGCAGTATATATGCAGTGGGCGGTCCGCAAGTGGTTAACATGGTTTCTTATGGTTGAAGTTCACATTTGTGTGTTCTGCGGCGCTGTTTTTTTTTTTTTTGTTGGAAGGGGTCTGACTTTTTTTCCCGGCAGCAGATTGTTGCCGGAATTTTTTTTATACATTCAGCGGCAAAGACCGCGAATAACGTACTGGTTAAGGGTGCGTCGCTTGGTTTCCCAGCTTTCTCCTTAACCAGCTATTCACAGTTTTTTTTTTTTTTTTTTTTTATTCAAAAAGCTTTTATTGAGCAAAAGACAAAGAAAATAAACAGGGTATACAGACAGTATATGATTGCAGGTAATATCAGGCGGTATCGTACAGAATGTATGTGTCAATTCTTTGAGGGATAAGAGGGGAAAAAAAATGAAAGAGCAGGTAAACGGCAATGTTCACAATCAAAAGCCAGGAAGTACTAACATATTATAATGAGTCGGCCACCCTTCCACCCCAGCACCCCTCTTCCCCGGGGCTCCTGTCCTAATGCATAGGTGAGGCTGCCAACAGCCTCCCCTACATGCAAGTTGCAGGTGCTTTGAGCCACCTGTCCCATATCTTTTCATATTAAGACGGGCACCCCCTATGCAAATAAACCATTTTTTTTATATGGCAAAACATTGTTCTATTCACAGTATTTTAAAGAGAAAAAAAACCCCTTCAAAATGCATGAAAACTGCATGCAAAAACACGGGTTTAAAAGCTCAAAACGCGTCTGAAAGCCACATCAACTGCAGCCGCATTGATGTAAACCTAGGCTTAATCCTTGCCATGTGGGCGGAGCTCCACTGCCAGAGTAGCGGGCAAAACCCCACGGCAGGCCAAGCCACATCCGGAATATAAGGCTAGAAGTGCTGGCCCAGCTCACCACTGATGGCATTAGAAGATCCTGACAGCTTCTCAATCTCATAGATTCTTAAATTTGAAACGGCAACACAAACATCAAGCAGAGGAAGCTGGGTAAGGTGTTGGCTGTGTAATAAATGCCAACAAATCAGTTTATCACATTTCCATACACTCGTCTTTGTGAAAGCTACAATGTAAGAAAAACATTTAAAAACCCTTGATAAAGAAATCACTGATGCAGTTTAGGCTTAGGAGGCATTTTGAATGTGTCTCTGTCTCTCTCTCTCTCTCTCTCTCTCTCTCTCTCTCTCTCTCTCTCTCTCTCTCTCTCTCTCTCTCTCTCTCTCTCTCTCTCTCTCTCTCTTTCACTAATGTTTAAATCTTCTTTTTATTTTTCCCCCCCCTCAGGTGTACAACCCTCACACATCCCAAATGCGTCTCCGCAATCCGACAGACCAGCTTCAGCCGGGATAGTAGTACTCTCATAGCTGTATGCGACGACGCCACCATTTGGCGCTGGGATAGACTGCGGTGAATCCTCTTCTTGTGAAGAGACATCAATATTCGGTGTAATGTACTATTCGCGTTTTGCGACTCGCATTTTGTAGTAGGCCTGACGGGCCATAGCCAAGTTTAGTGATCTGGTTCTTCTCTGTACTGTTCCCTTGCTACAATTTCAGCTGCTTTTAATAAAAATTTTATTTTTGTACAGCTTTCTGTAACGTCTGTTTTTATGGATTTTGATGTATTTACTGTCTAATGTATATGCCGTTTGTATGATTGTGTAATATGGGCATGTTGGAAACCAGAACGAGTATGTTCTATGTATGTAAATATCTTGTTTGTGGCCTTTTTAAAGAAGTTAATTTAAGATATCGTTTTGTGGCAGTTACTTGATGTTATGAATCGGTGACTTAAAATACGAACTGTTCGCAAGAGGCTGAACCGAAAGCGTCTTTGTGAACCAATAAAATGAAATTAACAACAAAACCAAATTCTGACTGAATTTTTTTTTTTCTTTTTACTTTTTTAAAGAGCTGTAATCTCCTGTACGTGTCCTGATATAGATTGTTCCAAGTTACGTAGGTTAAAAAAAGATATGTAGTTCAACCAAACAATTTACAGAAAAGATACAAAAGGTATGTACAACCTAGAGAGGTAATAAATCGGAGCATGGGACCAGGAAGAATTGAAAAGTTAGGCATAGACTTTTCTGGCTGAAATTACCAGAAAATATGAAGATCATCAGGATACAGCATGCGTTTTTTTGTTTTTTTTAAATGGCAGACGTGTTAATACTTTGCTGTTCTGCACATAGGGGTCGCAAATATCAAATGCGTCACAGATCATGAGTAACTGTGTTTAGAGGTTAACCACTTAAGACCCAGACCAAAATGCAGCTAAAGGACCTTGCCCCTTTTAGCGATTCGGCACTGCGTCTCTTTAACTGACAATTGCGTGGTCATGCGACGTGGCTCCCAAACAAAATTGCTTTTTTTCCCACAAATAGAGCTTTCTTTTGGTGGTATTTTATCACCTCTGCGGTTTTTTTTTTTTGAGCTATAAACAAAAATAGAGCGACAATTTTGAAAAAAATTCTATATTTTTTACTTTTTGCTATAAAAAAATATCCCCCAAAAATATATAATAAAAACAGTTTTCCTCAGTTTAGGCCAATACGTATTCTACCTATTTTTGGTAAAAAAAAATCGCAACACGCGTTTATCGGTTGGTTTGCGCAAAATTTATAGCGTTTACAAAATAGGGGATAGGTTTTTTTATTGCATTTTTATAAAAAAACATTTTTTACTAATGGTGGCGATCAGGGTTTTTTTTTTTTTTTTTCTCCCCGTTCTTCAGCTCCAGGGAACAATCGCGGGACTCAAGCGGCGATCAGGTCCGCGAGTCCCGCGGTCATGGAGCTTCGGACCAGGTCGCGGGAGCGCGTCCGCGACCCCACGGCTGGGCTTAAAGGACAACGTACCTATACGTTGATGTGCCCAGCTGTGCCATTCTGCTGACGTATATCAGCGTGAAGGGGTCCTTTTTAAGTGGTTAAAGGAGCTGGTAAGGACAGAAGTGTGTTATTTTTTTTTTTTTTTGTGTGTGTAGCAGCCATCCCTTAATTACTTACCTGAGCCCCATCTCTTTCCAGCGATGTCCAAGAATGTCTGTCTTTAGGAGAATCTCTCCATCCTGATCAAGGAGGGGGACACTTGTATGAGAGAAGAAAATGGTGCTGAGCACCCCGATAATTGTGAAAAAAGGAAGTTTCCCCCACTGGGGTTTTCAAGGCGGCAGAAATGAAAGGATGTAACGATAAAATAGTAAAAAATATACTTTATTGGTGAAGACCACAATCATCACAGCTAAACATACATTTTCTGAATTAGACCCTGCCAGGTTGAAACACGTCAAGATTTATGTATTCATCCACATTGTAATACCCAACGATGTTGTATGATGCTTAGTGTTTGCACTTTTTTTTGTATTGAGATTTTAAAATCATGTACCAGAGCTCATATCTTAACCATTAATGTTCAACCATTGTGGTCTTCACCAATAAAGTATATTTTTTACTATTTTATTGTTGCATCCTTTAATCTCTCCATCCTTGGCACATGTGAGCCCCCCTACCCCTTCGTATGCTCTATTCCATTGTTTCTCAACTCCAGTCCTCAAGGCGCCCCAACAGGTCATGTTTTCAGGCTTTCCATTATTTTGCACAGGTGATTTGATCAGTTTCACTGCCTTAGTAATTACCACAGCCAATTTCATCTGAGGGAAATCCTGAAAACATTACCTGTTGGGACACCTCGAGGACTGGAGTTGACAAACACTGCTCTATTCTTGGAAGCCTGTTTGTGTTAACCGTGAGGGGTTGATTTACTAAAGGCAAGAAGACTGCACTTTACATGGGCATTCACTCCAGGGCTTAATAAATGAGGTAACGCTTCACTTACAATGGTTGCAGCAGTAAAATGGAGAGGATCGGTTCCTGTATATGCCTCCCTCGCCACCCCTTCTGTATGAGCGTGAAGACTGTGACAGGGAGGCCACACGAGCATCCTAGAGCATGAGGCGGGGTCATCATTGTGGCCCCTGATGCTACACCAGTGGTTGTGTGTTGGAAAGTCCTTGCTGTTCTTGGCCCCCTATAAGGCTACTTTCACACTGATGCACTGCGCTTTACCCCCACCCCTCAGGGTGCAGCTTTCCTGCAGGTTAAGTGCGCTTTGCCATAGACTTCTATTATATCTTGTGGGTTGTGGTGCACTTTCAGAAGCGCACCAAACCTGTGAAATATAATAGAATTCTATGGCTCCGTGCAGCCAACCCACAGGAAAGCTGAGGGTGCACTGCACCCACATGTGTGAAAGCAGCCTAATGGTTTAACACTTTTATAGGTGCTAATGTGCTCATTGCAAAGGCGCAGTGTATGTGTTATTTAATACTCCTGACCTTTTCCTCAACCAACATCTGCTGGCATCACCCTCCAGGCTGCTAGATATCACTCAGCCTGGGACTTCCTCCTTCGTGGCCGCCTGCTTCCTGCGCTGCCAGCACCTGCGTGATATGCCCAGATCACAATGAACTGGCATGCGTTTTCCTGGCTTGAGGTCAAGGGCCACATCACACAGGTTAAGCACCATTGGTTTAGAGCAGTGATGGCGAACCTTGGCACCCCAGATGTTTTGGAACTACATTTCCCATGATGCTCATGCACTCTGCAGCATCGGTGAGCATCATGGGAAATGTAGTTCCAAAACATCTGGGGTGCCAAGGTTCACCATCACTGGTTTAGAGTAAAGCAGATGTACAATTACAAGATATCCCTTGCAGGGCCGGTGCCACCATAAGGCAGCAGTAGGCTGGGGGGGGATGTAAAAATGACCCTTTGCCTGTGTAGACAAACCCCCAGTGCTCTATTCACCTCCATTCCTGGACTACTTACATTTCCCTAGTGGTTCTTCCATTCACCCATAGTGTTTGGCCTGCTCTCCTCCTCCACTCCGCCTCTCCTCCCTCAGCTTACGTTTCCAGCGTGTAGCGCCGGCTGTGCAGGAGCTCCCTGCGGGATCAGAGCACTCTCTGCACCGGGACTCCATGGCTCACATGTTGGGCCCCATTCACACCTGAACATAGCGGTTTCAGGCAGAAAGTCGCACAATTTTACCGCGATTTTTGTGACTTTTTTACCGTGATTTTGTACAGGTCAAAAGGTCACCAATCTAAAAAGCAGAAAAACGCCCACATCTGCCTAAAAAAAAGTCCCAGAACTTGTTTGAGCTTCAGGCGTTTTGGAGCTTCTGGCATTTTGGAGTGGAGATGTGAACCATCTCCATAGAGAATAGATTTTTTCCCCTCCAGCGTTTTGTAGCTTCAGGCTTCAAGCCACAAAACGCTCAGGTATAAATGGGGTCTTACTGCTGGGACTTGGCTCCACCCCCAAGCCGAGCCCAGCCTGCTTGTCAGCAGTGAAACCAGTGGTGGCTGATGCGCCATTTTTGGAGGGGGCAAACAAACCACGGCTTGGTGGCTTCCCCCTGCGTCTCCTCGGCGGCTTCCTCCCTGCTTCTCTTCTTGGCCAATCGGATCTTGGGACCTGGTTGGCTGGAAGGAGAAGCGGGAAGTAATAGCGAATATTCATTTGCCATTGTCACACAACTGGGTAACAGGTAAGTGTTCATAAATTAAAAGTCAGCAGCTACAGTATTTGTAGCTGCTGACTACATTTTTTGGAGCTTCTCTTTAATTAACCCCTTCAGGCTGCAGTGTAAAGAGTTTTTTTAATACTGGTGCCACCAATGCACTAAAAAAGTTTATTTAACCGCCACTGGAATACATGAGTGAACAGTGGCAACACTTTAACCCCTTCATGCTGCATGTGACGGGAGGCACTTTGGGTGGGGGGCTTGTGAAACACAGTTTACCTTAAAGAGCTCTGGAAACCCATTTTCCAGCTCCCCCGTGGCCCTCTTATGTGTAAGTCACCCTGTGTGTAATAGGGGCACAGGGTGATGAGAACCTCCGTCGGGTCTGTCCTAACCAGACTCACCGTACAAACCAAGCCGGACTCTTCCTTTTACCCCTGTTATCCTGGGTTCTAAATGTGTGGTTTGATTTGAAAGAATGAAGGGACTCTTTCACTTGGGACAGTAATATTTCTGAACAATATCCCTCAAGAAATATATGAAGATGAATAATTCCACCTTTCAGACTGCTCCAATATTGTAGGAGTGTCTCAGACCTTTGTTAGATAGTTTGAGGTGGGGTTGGGGTTGTTTTTTAAGTGCCTGTATCCCATTGTTCTATTGTTTCTGTCTGCCTTGGGAGCAAACGATTATGGGATGTCGATGTGGATTAGCTGCTAGGGGGGGAATTTCTTCTGCAGCCCTGTCTGTGTGTCATGTTACTGAATGTAGTTTACCCCGCCCTGTGTCATTGTGCAAAGAGAGGGGGGGGGGGGGTTGTCCCCTGAATGTATATCTCTTTGTGCCTGTGTTTGAATAAACAGTCTTATGTTTCTTACCACCCTACACTAATGTCCTGATAAGTGACTGGGCGGGCTAAGGGATCTTGGATCGTGCTGGTACTGGGCAAGGGGAAGCTTATATGGCAGACATACTCCTTGAGTACGGGGGTCCGTCACACTGCACATTACTAATTGCAATTTTAATTAACCCCTTCACCGCCCAACCCCTTCACTGCCCCTCCCCCTTCACAATGGTTTTCTTTTGCATTGGTCTGAAATTCTAATCGATTGGAAAATTGGCTAATGGTTGTATTTGAAGTACGGCTAGAGAAAAAAATCGATTTGAATCATGAATCGAGTTGCGAGGTCAAATAGATTCAGATTTTCAGAAAATCGATTTGCTTGATTTTTTTTTCCCTTCAGGGTTTCGTGTCTGGAATGGCACTTGAACTTGACACTGGGAGCAGACGTGTGTGTCTGAGCTTCCCACCGGCACTAAGAATTCTCCTATTATTGCCCTCAAACACGACCCTCCTGTGTCCCTAGCCTGTCCGGCGTGTGTGCAGGGGAGAACTGTCAGTCAGCCGCCCGCGATCCTGGGAAAGAGCCGCGAGGACTAGGCCGAAGCCGCGGCCTCGCCTAAAAAATCCTGCCCGCAGCTCCTCAGGACTGGTCACGCGGTGGCCATTTTCTGGGCAGACATTTCAACACACCCTCTGGATGGTGCCCCTCCAGCCTCGGTAGCCTCTCCAGTCCAGGATATGCAAAGGAGGAAAAGGTACAGTGTGTAGTACATTAGACAGAATATATATATATATATATATAGTTTTGTTGATGCTCTTTAATTAATATATAATAAAAAAAAAAAAACGATTTGAATCGTAAATTGAGTTTTTTATTAAAAAAAGAATGGCAGATTTTTTTTTGGGGGGGGGGGATCACCCAGCTCTTATTTGAAGCCTCCATCGTTCGAATGAAGAAATCAAAGTTTATTTTGCCTATTTCAGTGAAACATTTATTTGTTAACACAATGTCGAAGTCCAATTGAACCGGTACTCAAGTATTAATGAGGAATAGAAGACTCTTTGCACATTGAACAAACCTTTATTTTGTTTTAGACAACAGACAATGTTTCATTCAAGTTGCTAATTTAGTTTTCACACCATTTTTCCTTTTTGATAAGGCACAATCTGTTTTCAGGGTCTCAGTACATATCCCAATAATCCCTCTACAGACCCAATTAGTTCTACTGACCGCTGCCACAGCCATAGAGGAGACAGAGGTAGGAGAGTGTTTTCAAGCTTCATAATCCAATGTAATTAGAATGCAGAACTGCTCATTTGAAATAACATGATTAGGACAGGAGGTACAAAGTGACAGTTACGCTTTATGAATAAACAAACATTACTGAGGAGCAGACCGCGGTGATCAAACCATCAGGCGGGATCCTGGGATATAGCGCGTCTCACACCAAACGTTGGTCTCTCCGCAGTTTGATGTTCGCTTCTTGCACTGGAAGCAGCGGCGATACTTCTCAAACTGATCTAGAAGAAGATCACTACTAGCCCTGGAGTAGAAGAAAAACAAAAATGTCAGGTTGCTTTGTAATATGGAAGTTGAGGATTTTGCCTTCTTTCTGAAAATGAAAGCTGTTGGTCTGCATTGTGTAAAAAGGCTGTTTGATCCTGTCTTCTCTGATCCTCCCCTTTTTCCACAGTCCCCAAACATTCTCCTGATAGAACAGAGCCTCGGGGACAAGCTGCACATGCTCAGTTTGGGGTGTATTGCTAGAGATTTTTTTCTTAGGAGAGTGCACATGATCAGCACTGTCCAGACAGAGGGTCAGGGATCATGCAGCCACATAGGACTGTCAGAGGAGAATGAAAACTCCTCCTACAAGCTTTAAGCAGACACTGATAGAAGTCACAAGACTGCTATATACAGTGCAACCTCAGTTTAAGAGTAACTTGGTTTGAGAGCGTTTTGATTTGCGAGCAATTTTTTTATTTTTAATTCTGACTCGGTTTTCGCAAGACAAGCAGAATTCAAGCTAAATAGGCCTGCAGTACCTCATTCGGCCTGAGGTACAGGGGCGCAGGAGCCGAGAAAAGCCGAACATTGGCCTGCAGTACTTCATTTGGCACGGGGGAGCAGAAAACGGGCCAAAGTGTCCTCGGGCCTTTTCGGACGTTTTTTCGGCGCTCTCTGAAAAAAGACACAAGTCCATCTAGTTCAACCATAGTGTGATTGGACTTACCGGATGAAGCGTACTTCCTCCTCCTCCTTCCGTCTTTTCAGCTCAAAGCTCTTGGACCAATCATCCTGCAACCCTCTCCGTAGTCTCTGCATCTTCTCAAACTGCACCGCTCTATCAGACAACAACCTACAGGAAGGCAAGAACAATTTTCTACAACAAGTGTATACTTTATAGTGAAATTAAGGCTTGGTTCACACTGCTGCGACCCCTAGGTTATGTGACTTCAACTTCAATGCGACTTTGGCGAATCATAAAACAGAGCGTTACACATGTTATTGAACTTACAAAACCCTCTGAAGTCGCAGCCAAAGTGGCAAAGATAAGATAAAGAAACAACTTCCTTGGGCCTTTGGTGATTTTAACATTGCAGTCTCTGGCACTCATGTTGCAAGGAAGATGCAGAAATGTAGTGCAGAAACAATTTTTTGCTGCACAAGTCATATTGAATTGAATGTTGTTATCCTCCGGAAGATTCATGACCAGGCCATTTTTTGCGATACGGCACTGTGTTACTTTAACTGACAATTGCGGGTGCGACGCTGTCCCCAAATAAAATGTATGTCCTTTTTTCACACAAATAGAGTTTTCTTTTGGTGGTATTATATAATCACACACATAGGTTGGAGTTTTTTCAACCTCACCTACTATGTATTTGATCACCTCTGCGGTTAGTGCCGATCCTGACCTCCCTGGGACCCCAAGCAAAATTCTGCTAAGGGGCCCTCTACCTGACCCGTGATGCCGTGAGCTATGTAAACCATTAGCCTTGTGCCCAGTGCCCACTAAATGCAGCCTTGTGCCCAGTGCCCACCAAATGCAGCCTTGTGCCCACCAAACACAGCCTTGTGCCCACCATGCAGCCTTGAGCCCAGTGCCCACCAAATGCAGCCTTGTGCCCAGTGCCCACCAAATGCAGCCTTGTGCCCACCAAACACAGCCTTGTGCCCAGTGCCCACCATGATGCAGCCTTGTGCCCACCAATGCAGCCTTGTGCCCACCAAATGCAGCCTTGTGCCCATTGCCCACCAAATGCAGCCTTGTGCCCACCAATGCAGACGTGTGCCCACCATGCAGCCTTGTGCCCACCAAATGCAGCCTTGTGCCCAGTGCCCACCATGATGCAGCCTTGTGCCCTCCAATGCAGCCTTGTGCCCACCATGATGCAGCCTTTTGCCCACCATGATGCAGCCTTGTGCCCAGTGCCCACCAAATGCAGCCTTATGCCCACCATTCAGCCTACCTGTGCAGGGGAGGAAAGGTGAGGAACATGAGAGCCGCCCAGATGATCAGCGCGCAGCGCAGGGAACACAGCGATAACAGCTTTAATTTCAATTGCCGTGTTCCCACCGCTCAACGTCATATACAGCCCCGCCCCCTGGCCAGGGAACTTTGATTGACAGAGCACCTGTCACCATGATTGGACGGGTAATCTGTCTATCAAAGTCTCGGGACAAGGAGGAGGGGCTGTATCTGACAGGGAGCAGCTGGGAACACGGCAATTGAAATGAAAACTGTTATCGCCGTGTTCCCTGCGTGCGCTGCGCTCTAAATATCCAGGCAGCTCTCTCTCTCTTGCCCTCCAAGATCGCTTGGAGAAGGACTTCCATTCCACCAGTGCCGCCCCTGCACCCACGAAGGGGAGGCGGGGCCTCGAGTAATTTGCAGGTCCCTACGCACCTTGCGTAGTGAGCGTATAGGGCGAGTCGGCTCTGTCTGCAGTTATTATTTACTGCGCTATAAACAAAAAAAAGAGCGACAATTTTGAAAAAAGAAGAACATTTTTTTTTTCTGCTATAAAACACATCCAATAAAAAAAAATCAAATTTCTTTATAGATTTAGGCCAACATGTATTCTGCTACATATTTTTGGCGAAAAGAATTCCAATACTGTCATTGCGCGTGACAGTGCCGCTGTTGTGGCGAGAAATGCCCCCCGTTGAATAATGCCCGCCCGGTACTGCATAGGCACAGGGCTTGTGCAGTACGGAGCCGCCAAAATTACCCGAACATCGTAATTTAGGATTAGCTGTACACGGCGCCTGCGCACAAAAGACGACATTGTGCCACACGCTCCCGATGCTTGTGCAACTCTGCAAGGGGCGGATGTATTCATGATGGGAGCGTGTGAGGGGCGGATGGCAACAGAAGGGGGCGCATTTTCTAATGATGGGCAGTGCTGCTAAGATGGGGGCGGAATTTGTCACGAAACTTAAGCACATCTCCTAAACAAATATATCTCTGCTATTCTTCCTACACTGGTTGCCCTTAACTTGTGTAGGAAGAATATCAGAGATATATTTGTTTAGAGGTCTTTGAGTTTCGTGACAAATTCCGCCCCCCTCTTAACAGCACTGCCCATCATTACAAAATGCACCCCCTTCTGTTGCCATCCGCCCCTCACACGCTCCCATCATGAACAAGTCCGCCCCTTGCAGAGTTGCATGAGCATCAGGAGCGTATTCCAATGTTTGTCAGCTTTCGAAGGCTCCGTAGCTTGCGTAGTAGGGGGGCGGGCATTATTCGACAAGGGGCATTTCTCATCAGAACTCCGCCACTCCCCTCTCCTGCTGCTTGCATAACACTAGCCTGTATACATCAGCACTGGGACTTTTCAGATACCAAACAGCCACAAACTGTTCGAAAAAAGGATAACAATTTTTTCTTTCTCCATAAAAACTGATAACGCCATTAAAAACAACACAGTATCATAGTAATTTTTGTGGTCAAAAAATGGCTTCATGTAAATTCTCCTGCTCTGACATGTTTCGTCTCTGCAGCTTCTTCAGGGAGAGTTAGTTACATGAAGCTTAGACTATACAGAAATAGTGCAAACTTTGTGTAACTAACTCTCCCTGAAGAAGCCGCAGAGGCAAAACATGTCGGAGCAGGAGCATTTACGTGACCACAAGAATTAGAAGTGTTAAAAAGGTTGAGAAAAGCTGCTCTAGATAGTAGTGACTATTCTTTGAAATTAATTCAGAACAAGTAAGTGAAGAGCTCTGTGGGAGGAGCCTACTATTTTATTTGTCTGACTGAGTTACACATGGCATTACTGGTCAGACTTAGATGTAGAGAAGTCACCATAGAAGCACCAGAAAGATATTAGAAGCCAGGAGTAAATGCAACCGCCTGCATCTACCTAAATCTGAAATCCCAATTTTAAGTGGGCTGGCCCTTCAAAGCAGCTTTATGTTGTACTGTGAAAGGAAAATTGTACTTACAGCTCTTTAGTAGAGTGCAGCATGTCTGACTCCTTCCTCTGCTGCACCAGATCATTGAGTACAGCCAAGCGTTTACGTTCTGCGGCAGTTTGCAGCTGGTGCTTAGAGACCTCCTGGGCCCGCCTCTTCTTTTCTGCCAGCTTTTCATTGGTCATATCATTCAGTCCAAATACCGGCTCTGTAATTTTGGGTTCAGGAGGGGGCGCAAAGCCTGGTTTCATTTTGACCTGTAACAATGACAATGACTTTGTGTGAACATTTGAACCAATACTATATTATGTCATATGGTTCCCATACAATGGTGGTGCTCGGCATTGGTGTGCGCAGATTATAGCATTAGGGTGTGCACCCCAAAGCTCAAACACATATGCGTGTGTGTGCATGTGTATGTATACTAACAGTGTTTGTAGAGCAATGGACGGTGTCAGTAGGGCATAGATTGGTGTCAGTACGGCAGTGGACAGTGTAAGTAGATTTAATTTTTATTATTACATTTTTTATATTTTTTTACATTTTGTATATATTTTTTATATATTTTTTTATAATTGTTTTATATAATTTTTTAGGAGACCCGCTAGGGGGCTTTGTTGAAATATCAGGGGTCTAAACAGAGAGAATCTTCCCCATATGGGGCGATTAGGGTGTGCCCTGGCACACCCTGGGCCGGATTCATAAAGAAGATACGACGGCGTATCTCCTGATACACCGTCGTATCTCGGAGTCCGGCCGTAGATTCCGCATAGATCTCCATAACATCCGCCAGGTGTAAGTGACTTACACCGTCGGATCTTAGGCTGCAATTCCAGGCCGGCCGCTAGGTGGCGCTTCAGTATTATTACGCGAGGAATATGCAAATGGAAAGTTACGCCGATTCAGAAACGAACGACCGCCGCGCTTTTTTTTTATGTCGTTTGCGTTCGGCTTTTTCCGGCGTATAGTTACCCCTGCTATATGAGGGGTAGCTAATGTTAAGTATGGCCGTCGTTCCCGCGCCGAGTTTTGAATTTTTTACGTCGTTTGCGTAAGTCGTTCGCGAATACGGATGGACGTAATTTACGTTCACGTCGAAAGCATGACGTTTTGCCGACGTCATTTGGAGCATGCGCACTGGGATTCAGTCGCGGCCGGGGCGCATGCGCAGTTCGTTCGGCGCGGGAACGCGCTTGATTTAAATGTTATACGCCCCCTACCTGCGGAATTTGAATTCCGCCAGGGGATTTACGCTACGCCGGCTCAACTTTACAGGCAAGTGCTTTGTGAATAAAGCACTTGCCTGAAAAACTTGCGCCGGCGTGACGTAAATGAGATACGTTACGCCAGCAGAAAGATCCACTGATCTTTCTGAATCTGGCCCCCTGTGCGCACGCCTATGGTGCTCGGCTCCAGTCCACATTACCTTCTTAGAAATAATGTTTTCCTCATTACTAGGAAGAAGAAATACTGTATTAGAGAAAACTCTGTTGAAAGAAATATGGGGACTCATTTCAAGTCAGTGACTCAGAATGTACTAAAGTTAATGGATAAGCATGACAGCCAGGCAAACAGCAATTTCAGAACAACCCATCAATAGCAGCTCACATAGTTCTCTTTAACCAGTGTAAGAGAACAAGGCAAATGATTTCACCTCTAGAAATATTGCATGGTTAACGCATGGTTTTGTAGGGTCAGAGTTGAGCATCACTGTATACAAGTATGGTTTGCAGCGCTACTAGATTTCACCAGTAGGTGGCACTGCAGGTAAATTTTGAAATCACCTTCCGATCCCATTAACCACTTGCCCACCGGGTTAATTCTGGCACTTCTCTCCTTCATGTGAAAATCACAATTTTTTTGCTAGAAAATTAATCAGAACCCCCAAACATTATATATTTTTTTTTAGCAGACATCTTAGGGAATAAAATGGCAGTCATTGCAATACTTTTTGTCACACCGTATTTGCGCAGCGGTCTTACAAGCGCACTTTTTTTGGATAAAAATCACTTTTTTGAATTAAAAAATAAGACAACAATACATTTTGCCCAATTTTTTTATATATTGTGAAAGATAATGTTACGCCGAGTAAAATGATACCCAACATGTCACGCTTAAAAATTGCGCCCGCTCGTGGCATGGCGTCAAACTTTTACCCTTAAAAATCTCGATAGGCGACGTTTAAAAAATTCTACAGGTTGCATTTTTTGAGTTGCAGAGTAGGTCTAGGGCTAGAATTATTGCTCTCACTCTAACGATCGCGGCGATACCTCACTTGTGTGGTTTGAATACCGTTTTCATATGCGGGCGCTACTCGCGTATGCGTTTGCTTCTGCGCTCGAGCTCGTCGGGATGGGGCGCTTTAAAATTTTTTTTTTGGGTTTTCTTATTTATTTTTATTTAGTTTTATAATTTTTTACACTGAAATAAAAAAAAAAAAAATTGATCACTTTTATTCCTATTACAAGGAATGTAAACATCCCTTGTAATAGAAAAAAGCATGACAGGTCCTCTTAAATATGAGATCTGGGGTCAAAAAGACCTCAGATCTCATAATTAGACTTAAATGCAAAAAAAAATGTCATTTTTTCAAATGACAAAAAAAAAAATGTTTCTTTAAGAGGCTGGGCGGGACTGACGTTTTGACGTCACTTCCGCCCAGCAGAGCTATGAGGACGGGTGAAGGAGATTTCTCCTTCAGTCCCGTCCCCGCTCAGCTGCCGGACACATCCGATCCCCTCTGCCGCTACCGACGGCTCCGGTAAGCGGCGGAGGGCGCGGGAGAGCGGCGGGAGGGGGGGGGCCCCTCTCCCGCCACCGATAACGGCGATCTCGCGGCGAATCCGCCGCGGAGACCGCCGTTATCGTGTACACCACCGCCCCCTGAAAAGATGAATATCTCGGTTGTGGCAGCAGCTGCTGCCGTTATCGAGATATTCAACTTTAAAAACAGGACGTCTTTTTGACATGGGGCGGTGGTCAAGAGGTTAAAGAGGAGTTCCACCTAAAAATGGAACATCCTCTTAACCCACTCCTCGCCCCCTTACATGCCACATTTGGCATGTCATTTTTGTTTTCCTTCCGCTGAGGGGCTGGAAAGGCGATTAGCTTAATCGCCTTTTCACAGCCCCAACACTGTAGGCGAGCGCCTGTCCAATCGTACGGCGCCGCTCGCGCATGCGCAGTGCCGCTCGCGCATGCGCAGTGGCTGCCGCCGGCCGTGAAGCCGAAAGCTGTCACTGCCGGGTGCCCACACTAAGAATGAAGACGCCGGCCGGCGAGGGGGGGCGAGGAGCGGAGCCCCGGCCGGCGCGTCGCTGGAGCCCGTGGAGCAGGTAAGTGTCTGTTTATTAAAAGCCAGCAGCTACACTTTTTGTAGCTGCTGACTTTTAATAAACTTAAAAAAATGGGTGGAAAACCCCTTTAAAAGCTGTTATTCCTCTCATTCCCTTATTCATATACAGGACCAACTTTAGAAATGGTGGGGCCCATACAGTCTGCCTGACAGCCCCCCCATGCAGCCTGCCTGAGAAGGGACAGGGATTAGGGACTTCAAATACACAAATAATCCCACCAGCTGCGCCTCCAAGTAATTAAATAAAAGGTTAATCGTCAGGGGCCAAGAATAGAGGGGACTGTGTACTCATTTTTGGAGCAAAGCGGAGTAATCCTCCATGCTGCGGATCCCGACAATTAAAGTTCCGGCTTGCCCTGATGAATTCATATAGCGGACGAGGGTGGAAATTTAAAGGAGAAGTACAGCCAAAGCTCTGCGGATATTTATAATATCAGTCCGGAATTACCTGCGTGTCCAGGGCGCTCTTGTAAGACAACATCAGTTCATTCTTCCCTCTTAGATATTTTGATCTTTGAGCTGCCAGTCTATAGAAAACAACACAGCCATATAAAGAAATATTCATTCCAAAACTGCATCAAAAATTTTTTGAAAAGGATGAACAGATTTTTTTTTTTATACCAGGTCTTTACAGTATATAGCGCAAAAAAATTACATAGTGCGGTTGATTTACTAACGGCAAAAAGACTGTTGCACTCTGTAAGAGCAGTTGTTCCAGAGCTTAGTAAATGAGGTAAACCCACCCAATCATATGCAAGGAAAAGAAAAAAGAAAAACAGCATTTTTGCTTGCACATGATTGGATGATGGAAGTCAGCAGAGCTTCTGCTCATTTACTAAGCTCTGGAGCAACTGCTCTTGCAGTGTGCAACTGCAATGTGCAAAATGCACAGGGCCAGATTCACAGTCAGCGGCGTAATTTTGTGCGGGCGTAACGTATCCGCTTTACGCTACGCCTCCGCAACTTAGACGGGCAAGTGCTGTATTCTCAAAGCACTTGCTCCGTAAGTTGCGGCGGCGTAGCGTAAATCGGCCGGCGTAAGCCCGCCAAATTCAAATTTGGATCAGGGGGGCGTGTTTTATGTAAATCTACTGTGACCCGACGTGATTGACGTTTTTGCCGAACGGCGCATGCGCCGTCCGTGGAATTTCCCAGTGTGCATTGCTCCAAAGTACGCCGCAAGGACGTCATTGGTTTCGACGTGAACGTAAATGACGTCCAGCCCCATTCACGGACGACTTACGCAAACGACGTAACTTTTTTAAATTTTGACGCGAGAACGACGGCCATACTTCACATTGGTACGCCGCACTTATGCCTCATATAGCAGGGGCAACTATACGCCGGGAAAAGCCTAACGTAAACGTCGTAACTTTACTGCGTCGGTCGGGCGTACGTTCGTGAATTTGCGTATCTAGCTAATTTGCATACTCGACGCGGAATTCGACGGAAGCGCCACCTAGCGGTCAGAAAAAATATGCAGTTACGATCCCACGGTGTAAGAGACTTACGCCTGTCGGATCTAATGGATATCTATCCGTAACTGATTCTAAGAATCAGGCGCATAGATACGACGGCTCGGATTAGGACTTACGACGGCGTACATGGCGCTGCGCCGTCGTAAGTCCTTTCTGAATCTGGGCCACAGTCTATATTCCTTTAGTAAATCAACCCTATAGTGCTATACATACGATTCATGACCCATCACTCCCTGCCTTTGAGGAGCTTACAATCCAAGGTCCCTATCTCTCTAAGTACATGTACAAATATTCTAGGGCTAACTTGGACAGGAGCTAATTCACCTACCAGCATGTCTTTGGAGTGTCGGAGGAAACCTGAGTACCCGGAGGAAACCCACACAAGGACAGGAAGCAAATGCAAACTCTACACAGAACAGATGATCACGAGTTCCTATAGGGAAATCAGAGCCTTCCTCTTTCTGCTGTTGATTGCTTTAGTGATAAATAAACATCTATACATAGAATTGAGAACCGCCTTCCTCCTGCTGGTGATCCCTCTAGTGATTAACCACTTCAGCCCCAAAAGAATTTACCCCCTTCCTGACCAGAGCGCGTTTTGCGATTTGGCACTGCGTCAATTTAACTGACAATTGCGCGGTCGTGCGTCATTGCACCCAAACAAAATTGACGTCCTTTTTTTCTCGCAAATAGAGCTTTCTTTTGGTGGTTTTGATCACCTCTGCGGTTTTTATTTTTTGCGCTATAAACAAAAAAAGAGCAACAATTTTGAAAAAAAATTCAATATTTTTTTCTTTTTGCTATAATAAATATCCCCAAAATATATATAAAACATTTTTTTTCCCTCAGTTTAGGCCGATACGTATTCTTCTACATATTTTTGTTAAAAAAATCGCAATAAGCGTTTATTGATTGGTTTGCACAAAATTGATAGCGTCTACAAAATAGGGGATAGATTTATGGCATTTTTTAAAATATTTTTTTTTATTAGTAATGGCGGCGATCTGCGATTTTTATCGTGACTGCGACATTATGGAGCAGGGGTCATCAACCCATGGGCCGCGGCCCACTGCCGGGCTGTGGCCTGTTCACAGCTGGGCCGCGAAGGCTGCACTATCTGACGAGCCGCGGGGGAGCGAGCAGAGAGATTACATCATCTCTCACCGCCCGTTCGAATCACCGCTGTTCCATTCTCACAGTGGGGGCGCTATACTGAGGCGAGCGAGCAGGGGGATGAGATCATCTCTCACTGCCCGCCCGCATCACTGCTCCTCCGCCGACACAGAGCAGAACACTGATACACTGCTGGAGGTGAAGCAGAGAGATGAGATCATCTCTCACTACCCGCGCCCCCAACTACCGCTGTTCTCACTACTCCAGGCTTGCCTCTGAACTAATGCGCACACCTGTGCTGCCACCACTGCAGTGCCAATCTTCATGTGGTGGCAGGTGACAATCCACATCTGCTGGCAGGTGACGTGGCAAATGACAAGCTGCATCTGATGGCAGGTGACGTGGCAAGTGACAATCCAAATCTGCTGGCAGGTGACGTGGCAAGGGATAAAATGCATTTGGTGGAAGGCGACGTGGCAAGTGACAATCCAAATCTGGTGGCAGGTGACGTGGAAAGGGATAAAATGCATCTGGTGGAAGGCGACGTGGCAAGTGACAATCCAAATCTGGTGGCAGGTGACGTGGAAAGGGATAAAATGCATCTGGTGGAAGGCGACGTGGCAAGTGACAATCCAAATCTGGTGGCAGGTGATGTGGAAAGGGATAAAATGCATCTGGTGGAAGGCGACGTGGCAAGTGACAATCCAAATCTGGTGGCAGGTGACGTGGCAAGGGACAAAATGCCTCTTGGGTCAGGCGATGTGGCAAGTGACAATCCAAATCTGGTGGCAGGGATGATTGAAGCTCCAACACCAGCCTTTGCCCCGATAAATTGCCGGTGAAAAGCCGCATACCCCCCCCCCCCCGGACCTTGGCACAACTTTCTTCAACAACCCCCGGTCCCCGATGCCAAAAAGGTTGGGGACCACTGTTATGGAGGACACATAGGACACTATTTTGGGACCATTGTAATTTATACAGCGATCAGTGCTATATGAGAATGCACTGATTACTGTGTAAATGACACTGGCCCAGATTCAAGAAGCAATTGCCTCTGCGTAACCATAGTTACGCAGCGCAATTGCTTACTTGCGCAGTAGTAAAGACTTCTCCTGATTCAGAGAGCTCGTTACGCCGACTGCAGCCTAAGATATGCGTGGCATAAGGCTCTTATGCCCGCATATCTTAGGCTGCATTCTTACGCAGGCCGCTAGGTGGCGTTCCCGTTGTGGTCAGCGTATAGTATGCAAATTGCATACTAACGCCGATTCACAACGTTACGCGAGCCCTGCGTACGCAGTTTACGTAGTTTGTGTACATCGGGTTTCGCGTAAGGCTGCACATGCTAAAAGCAGGGGCAGCCAATGCTAAGGATACCCGTCGTTCCCGCGTCGCGAGGTTTAAATTTTACGTCGTTTGCGTAAGTGAATCGTGAATGGCGCTGGACGCTATTCACGTTCACTTTGAAGCAAATGACGTCCTTGCGACGTCATTTACCGCAATGCACGTCGGGAAAGTTTCCCGAAGGAGCATGCGCTCTACGCTCGGCGCGGGAACGCGCCTAATTTAAATGATTCCCGCCCCCTATGGGATCATTTACATTAGGCGCCCTTACGCAGGGCATTTTTGAGGAGCGCCCACGCAAATTACGTGGCTACTGCTTTATGAATGAAGCGTAGCGCAAATAATTTGCGTAGGCGCAGGGTAAAAAGGGTACACTGCGCCTCCATAAGGAGCGCGCAGCTGTACCTGAATCTAGCCCACTGGTAGGAAAGGGGTTAAACATTGGGGGGGTGATCAAGGGGTTAAGTGTGTCCTAGGGAGTGATTCTAACTGTGGGGGGGATGGGCTACCACTGACATTACAGCGATCACTGCTCCCGATGACAGGGAGCAGTAGATCACTGTCCTGTCACTAGGCAGAACAGGGAGATGCCTTGGGGTGGATTTACTAAAGGGAAACAGACTGGGCACTTTGTAAGTGCAATTGCTCTCATATACCCCAGAGCTTAGTGAATGTGGTGAAGCTCTGCTGATTTCCCTCATTCAATCATGTGTGTTTTTATGTTCATTGCACCTGATTGGATATTCTTTACAAAGTGAAACTTCACCACATTCACTTTGTTCTGGGGAAAAATAGTGCAACTGTACTTGCAAGTGCACAAGTCTACACTAGGGTGACCACATTTCCAAACTACCATTCAGGGACACCCTTCTTTCCCAAAAATCAGCTTGTGGTGTAACGAATCACAGCACAGTGATTGGACACAAGAGGCAGGATTTATGATTTCTCCAATCACAAGCAGGGGGCGGGATTGTGCTCCTCCAGGCATTCCCGGCCAGGACAGGTACCGTCAGTGAGTAAAGTGGTGATGTGGCGCCCTTTTTTGGGGGTATCAGATTGGCCGTGGGGGGTTGCCGTGTCAGTTTCATTCAGGGACACTGTATTGTCCTGGAATGAATGTGCCCGGGACAGACCTACAAAATGCGGGACTGTCCCGGGCAATCCGGGACACGTGGTCACCCTAGTCTATACGCCTTTGGTAAATCAGCCCCAAAATGTTTCTTCTGTAATAAAGGATTCTTACCTTCATCTTTGCAGTTTTCCTATTTGCCTTTAGAAAATCAACCCCAGTATGTCTCCTCTGTAATAAAATACCCATCAGCTTGCAATCTTTTTAGGGCCACTTTAAATAAAGCAGAAAAACTTTGAATGCAAAACTTTTTTTCAGGCTC
This sequence comes from Rana temporaria, assembly GCF_905171775.1. Classification (NCBI taxonomy): domain Eukaryota; kingdom Metazoa; phylum Chordata; class Amphibia; order Anura; family Ranidae; genus Rana; species Rana temporaria. The sequence continues at coordinate 36,874,540 of NC_053490.1, forward strand.
GTTCTTTGTCAGAACTTGGGGGGTTATTCTGAGAAAGGGGTTAAAGGAAATTCTGCTATTGTCAGTCATATGAATGACCCCTTATAACGGCTGAATATGTACAAAAAGAGGTCGTGTGCATCATGCTGGGGGGCACTTCATCTGACCCGCTATAAATATCAGCGGGGAAATTCTTTAGAAGTGTAAGAAGGGATGAGGGGCAGATTGTCGTTCCTAAGCATTTCGCAGCAGCAGAACAGATCTTTAAAACTCCGGAAAACATAAAACTGAGCAGGTTATATGCAGAAGATGAAGAAGAGGGGTAATTGGAACTGTATTCCTGTCCTATGGCCATGTATGTTGGCTGTAAGGGTGACAGAATCCCCACTTACAAATGAAAATGCCGGTATTTAGGGATATTAGTATTTTCAGTAAAATCACCTAATTTTATCGTTTACTCACTAATTTGCCTGCAATCCCCGTACATTAGAAGACAGTCACTGACCCAGTGCTACACAAATGCTACTTTACTTATATATGCTTTGGCAAAATAAAAATAGGCAGTTTATTTCTGAAATACATCCACATTATCCCATGTCTCATCCCTTTAACCACTTGCTTACTGGGCACATAGGGCCAGATTCACAAAAGGGATACGACGGCGTATCTGCTGATACGCCGTCTTATCTCTGTTTGTATCTATGCGACTGATTCATAGAATCAGTTACGCATAGATATCCCTAAGATCCGACAGGTGTAATTGTTTTACACTGTCAGATCTTAGGATGCAGTACCGCGGCCGCCACTGGGGGGATTTTGCGTCGTAAACCAGCGTCGGGTATGCAAATTAGCAGTTACGGCGATCCACAAAAATTTTTCCCGTCGTTACGTCGCCGCAAGTGTTAGTTTGCCGTCGCAAAGATAGGGCACCTTTTACAAAGTGTAAACTTAGTACACCATGTAAAAGTATACCCGTCTTTCCCGTGTTGCTTTCGATTTTTTTTAAAATATTTTATTTTTCCCGGCGCAAGTCTTTTTTACCCATCGCAATTCACAAAACGTTGGCGCGTCGTAACCTCGCGCAAAGCACGTCGGGAAATTTGCGACGGGAGCATGCGCAGTACGTCCGGCGCGGGAGCGCGCCTAATTTAAATGGGACTCGCCCCATTCGATTGGGCCCGCCTTGCACCGGACGGATTTAGGATACACCGCCGCAAATTTCCAGGCAAGTGGATCGGGCACTTAGCCAGAAAATTTGCGGCGGTGTAACCTAAATCGGTTACGTTACGCTGCGCCGCCTGGCTGTGAATCTGGCCCATATACCCCCCTCCTGCCCAGGTGAAATTTCAGCTTCCGGCACTGCGTCGCTTTAACTGACAATTGCGCAGTCGTGCGACGTGGTTCCCAAACAAATTAGATGTCCTTTTTTCCCCACAAGTAGAGCTTTCTTTTGGTGGTACTTGATCACCTCTGCAGATTTTATTTTTTGCGCTATAAACAAAAAAAAAGCATACATTTTGAAAAAAGATTCAATATTTTTTACTTGTTGCTATAATAAATAGCCCATTTATTAAAAAAAAACGTTTTTTATCTCAGTCTAGGTCAAAACGTATTATTCTACATATTTTTGGTAAAAAAAAAAAAAAAATCGCAATAAGCGTATGGTTTGCGCAAAAGTTATATAGCCAGATTCAAGTAGGGCGCCGCATCTTTAAGGCGGCGTAGCGTATCGTATTTACGCTACGCCGCCTTAAGTCAGAGAGGCAAGTACTGTATTCACAAAGTACTTGCCTCCTAACTTACGGCGGCATAGCGTAAATGGGGCCGGCGTAAGCGCGCCTAATTCAAATGAGGATGGGGTCGTGTTTTATGTTAATGTGTGGTGACCCAACGTGATTGACGTTTTTTACGAGCGGCGCATGCGCCGTCCGTGTACATATCCCAGTGTGCATTGCTCCAAAGTACGCCGCAAGAACGTATTGGTTTCGACGTGAACGTAAATTACGTCCAGCCCCATTCACGGACGACTTACGCAAACAACGTAAAATTTTCAAATTTTGACGTGGGAACGACGGCCATACTTAACATTGACTAGGCCCCTTATTCCTCCTGATTTGTCCCTCATTTTGGTCTGATCTATAAAGATGTATATAAAATGCACTTTGTATCTATCAAAAACCACTGCTGCGGTGCACACCCTGCTTGCTCTGTGATCGCTGTGTCCTTCAGACACAGCTGATCACAGACTGAGGTAAAGGGCCAATCACAGTGGTGCTTTACCATGTGATCAGCTGTGTCCAATCACAGCTAATCACAATGTAAACACACATGCCTGATATCGGCATTCCTTTCCTCACACATTGTCACAGCGTGAGGGGAGGAGAGCTGGTAACCGGAAAGTGTGAAAGGGGACATCTACACTGATAATCAGGGCACTGTTCATCAGTGTCCTGATTATCAGTGCTGCCAATCAGTGCCTCCTATCAGTGCTGCCTATCAGTGACCATCAGTGATGCCTATCAGTGCCACCTATCAATGCTGCATATTAACACAAGCATCATCAGTGCCTCCTCAATAAGGATGAGCTCAGGCGTGTTCGCAACTCTACGTGCCCGCACCCATCAGGAACTCGAAACTGCACAGTGCTAATTGCAGGCAGTGAGACATTTCCCGGTCCGCAGCTGCACAGATCGGGAAATGTCTCACTACCTATAATTAGCGTTGTGCAGATTGGGAAATATCTCACTAACTGTGATTAGCACTGTGCAGATCGGGAAATGTCTCACTACCTATAATTAGCGTTGTGCAGATCGGGAAATGTCTCACTACCTGTGATTAGCGCTGTGCAGATCGGGAAATGTCTCACTACCTATAATTAGCACTGTGCAGATCGGGAAATGTCTCACTACCTATGATTAGCACTGTGCAGATCGGGAAATGTCTCACTACCTATAATTAGCGTTGTGCAGATCGGGAAATGTCTCACTACCTGTGATTAGCGCTGTGCAGATCGGGAAATGTCTCACTACCTATAATTAGCGTTGTGCAGATCGGGAAATGTCTCACTACCTATGATTAGCGCTGTGCAGATCGGGAAATGTCTCACTACCTATAATTAGCGTTGTGCAGATCGGGAAATGCCTCACTACCTATGATTAGCGCTGTGCAGATCGGGAAATGTCTCACTACCTGTGATTAGCGCTGTGCAGATCGGGAAATGTCTCACTACCTATAATTAGCACTGTGCAGATCGGGAAATGTCTCACTACCTATAATTAGCGTTGTGCAGATCGGGAAATGTCTCACTACCTATGATTAGCGCTGTGCAGATCGGGAAATGTCTCACTACCTATAATTAGCGTTGTGCAGATCGGGAAATGCCTCACTACCTATGATTAGCGCTGTGCAGATCGGGAAATGTCTCACTACCTGTGATTAGCGCTGTGCAGATCGGGAAATGTCTCACTACCTGTGATTAGCGCTGTGCAGATCGGGAAATGTCTCACTACCTATGATTAGCGTTGTGCAGATTGGGAAATGTCTCACTACCTATGATTAGCGCTGTGCAGATCAGGAAATGTCTCACTACCTATGATTAGCGCTGTGCAGATCGGGAAATGTCTCACTACCTATGATTAGCGCTGTGCAGATCGGGAAATGTCTCACTACCTGTGATTAGCGCTGTGCAGATCGGGAAATGTCTCACTACCTATGATTAGCGCTGTGCAGATCGGGAAATGTCTCACTACCTATGATTAGCGCTGTGCAGATCGGGAAATGTCTCACTACCTATGATTAGCGCTGTGCAGATCGGGAAATGTCTCACTACCTGTGATTAGCGCTGTGCAGATCGGGAAATGTCTCACTACCTATGATTAGCGCTGTGCAGATCGGGAAATGTCTCACTACCTGTGATTAGCGCTGTGCAGATCGGGAAATGTCTCACTACCTATGATTAGCGCTGTGCAGATCGGGAAATGTCTCACTACCTGTGATTAGCACTGTGCAGATCGGGAAATGTCTCACTACCTGTGATTAGCGCTGTGCAGATTGGGAAATGTCTCACTACCTATAATTAGCGTTGTGCAGATCGGGAAATCCCTCACTACCTGTGATTAGTGTTGTGCAGATCGGGAAATGTCTCACTACCTATGATTAGCGCTGTGCAGATCAGGAAATGTCTCACTACCTATGATTAGCGCTGTGCAGATCGGGAAATGTCTCACTACCTATGATTAGCGCTGTGCAGATCGGGAAATGTCTCACTACCTATGATTAGCGCTGTGCAGATCGGGAAATGCCTCACTACCTATGATTAGCGCTGTGCAGATCGGGAAATGTCTCACTACCTATGATTAGCGCTGTGCAGATCGGGAAATGTCTCACTACCTATGATTAGCGCTGTGCAGATCGGGAAATGTCTCACTACCTATGATTAGCGCTGTGCAGATCGGGAAATGTCTCACTACCTATAATTAGCGCTGTGCAGATCGGGAAATGTCTCACTACCTATGATTAGCGCTGTGCAGATCGGGAAATCCCTCACTACCTGTGATTAGCGTTGTGCAGATCGGGAAATGCCTCACTACCTATGATTAGCGCTGTGCAGATCGGGAAATGCCTCACTACCTATGATTAGCGCTGTGCAGATCAGGAAATGTCTCACTACCTATGATTAGCGCTGTGCAGATCGGGAAATGTCTCACTACCTATGATTAGCGCTGTGCAGATCGGGAAATGTCTCACTACCTATGATTAGCGCTGTGCAGATCGGGAAATGTCTCACTACCTATAATTAGCGCTGTGCAGATCAGGAAATCCCTCACTACCTGTGATTAGCGTTGTGCAGATCGGGAAATGCCTCACTACCTATGATTAGCGCTGTGCAGATCGGGAAATGTCTCACTACCTGTGATTAGCGCTGTGCAGATCGGGAAATGTCTCACTAACTGTGATTAGCGCTGTGCAGATCGGGAAATGTCTCACTACCTGTGATTAGCGCTGTGCAGATCGGGAAATGTCTCACTACCTGTGATTAGCGCTGTGCAGATCGGGAAATGTCTCACTACCTATGATTAGCGCTGTGCAGATCGGGAAATGTCTCACTACCTATGATTAGCGCTGTGCAGATCGGGAAATGTCTCACTACCTATGATTAGCGCTGTGCAGATCGGGAAATGTCTCACTACCTATGATTAGCGCTGTGCAGATCGGGAAATGCCTCACTACCTATGATTAGCGCTGTGCAGATCAGGAAATGCCTCACTACCTATGATTAGCGCTGTGCAGATCAGGAAATGTCTCACTACCTATGATTAGCGCTGTGCAGATCGGGAAATGTCTCACTACCTATGATTAGCGCTGTGCAGATCGGGAAATGTCTCACTACCTATGATTAGCGCTGTGCAGATCGGGAAATGTCTCACTACCTATAATTAGCGTTGTGCAGATCGGGAAATCCCTCACTACCTGTGATTAGCGTTGTGCAGATTGGGAAATGCCTCACTACCTATGATTAGCGCTGTGCAGATCGGGAAATGTCTCACTACCTGTGATTAGCGCTGTGCAGATCGGGAAATGTCTCACTACCTGTGATTAGCGCTGTGCAGATCGGGAAATGTCTCACTACCTGTGATTAGCGCTGTGCAGATCGGGAAATGTCTCACTACCTGTGATTAGCGCTGTGCAGATCGAGAAATGTCTCACTACCTATGATTAGCGCTGTGCAGATCGGAAAATGTCTCACTACCTATGATTAGTGCTGTGCAGATCGAGAAATGTCTCACTACCTGTGATTAGCGCTGTGCAGTGTCAGCTTCCTGGTGGGCGTGGGCACGTGGAGTTGTGAACACGCCCATGAGAACAGCCTATTAGTGCCCATCAGTGCAGCTATATCGGAGCACATCAGTGAAGGAGAAAAATGACCTGTTTGTAAAATTTTATAACCGACACTATGAAAAACATATTTTTATTTTTGTTAAATCTTTTTTTTCTTTAGTTTAGCACAAAATTAAAAACCCAGTGGTGAAAAAATACCACCGAAAGAAAGCTCTGTTTGTGTGAAAAAATTAATAAAATTTGGTTTGGGTACAGTGTTACATGAACGCGCTACGATGCCGAATTTTATGATAGAATAAAAATTTTTTTTTTTTTTTTATTCTAGGGTGAACCCCCGCTTTAAGAAAGTAGTTTGACATCAGGGCTGGGCTTTCAGCCCTTCCTTCTCTGTGCTCAGCTGTCGGTAAATTGCCAGTACTCATTGTTCCACAGTGGCTCACCTGTTGATCATCTCCTGCTCGTCAATCAAGCCCACAGTCAGCCCTGGTTATTTAAACTGCCTGGTTTATTTCATTAATTGCCTTTGCCTTGGTTAACATATCTAGAGACTCTCTGCTGTGTTCCCGTTGAAGACTTGCCTGGCTGACGTCCCTTCTGGTTCCTGATCTTGTCTGCTGCCTCTGACTACACTGATCTCTGGCTTCCTGATTTCCTGGCTTGTTCTGTTACCAAACCCTGGCTATGTTTTGACTACGTTTACCAGTTGTACCAATTTATTAAAAGGTGTGATCTTTACTGCATTTTCTTTCTCCGTCTGTTTCATGGTTCCTGACATTTGTCTTCTTACACCTAAAATGACTTGAAAAACATCATCTGTATTGCACGTAGAATTGTGCCGAAATTCAACTTCTGTGTCTTATTAAAGAGTTAGCTGCTTGTGGATGGTGCCAAGTCAGCAGGTGACCATGCTGTCTGGACAGATTCTGTTTTGGGAGGTATGTCAATGAATAAAGTGGCATTTGACTCCCTCCACTGCTTACCCAACGTTTAAAATTCAAACTACTAACCACAACATACAAAACCACCCACTACTCCTAAAGCCTCCTGCTCTCTAGCTCCCTCGTCACCTCCTCCCATGATTGCCTACAGGACATCTACAGAGCCTCTCCCCTCCTCTGGTACTCCCTACCCCCAACCTGCCTGACTATCTCCTACTCTGTCTTCAGTCTTCTCTTTAGACAATCCCTGAAAACTCATGTCTTCAAAGAAGCCTATGATACCACTATCCAACAACTAAATGATTTATTTCTTCTTATCTCCACACAGTTATTACCTTTTGTGCTTTGGTCTCGCTTGTCCCTTTAAGATTGTAAGCTCTCATGGGCAGGACTCTCCTGACAATTGTAACTATACGGTCTCACTTTATATTGTAAAGTTCTGCGCAAACTGTTGTCTTTATATGAACTCTGTATAATATTAATATTATTAATAATAATTATAATAAAAACATTTGGAACTACATGTGAAGTCATGCCACCCCACCAAGGCAACGTGTGGCTGCTTAAAGCGGTATTAAATCCAAAAACGAAAATAGTTTTCTTTCTTTCAATAAAGACAGCTGAAGACTCCCCAATGTGTGACCATAAAATGGTAGCTGCTCAAATCAACATATGAGTGAAGCCTCGTACACACGACCGAGGAATTCGACGGGCGAAACACATCGTTTTGCTCGTCGAGTTCCTTGTTAGGCTGTCAAGGAACTCGACAAGGCAAGTTTCTCCATTCCCGTCAAGGAAATAGAGAACTTGCTCTCTTTTTGGCTCGTCGAGTTTCTCGACAGTTTCCTTGATGAAAATGTACACACGACCGGTTTCCTCGGCAGAAAAAATATCTCCCAGCAAGTTTCTTGCTGGTTTTTGCAGAGAAACTCGGTCGTGTGTACGAGGCCTAAGAAGTAGCTGCATATGGGTAAGGCGCTACACCCAGAAAATCCACAGATAAGTCATGTGATGTCAGAGGTCACGTTATGTGATGTGTAAGATGTTGGATGAAAAGGACATTTACTCATCAGCAAGTTGAATCTGTTCCAGCCTGCCCAGCAATTCCTGGTCCTGCTTCTCCTTTTCCTCCTTCCCTCGCCTGTCCGCCATCTGCTTAGTCAGCGACTGGTAACATTGCTCCTGTTTTATTAACGCTGGAGGGGTCAGAGGCCTCTTCTGAAAAATGTATGATCTCTAGGAATAAAATGTAAATAGTGATTGTTAAGAAACAGAAGTGTGAATCATGCTCAATATTAAAGCCTAATCTAAAGGTTGTTAGATACGGTAAACAATTTCCTGTGGCGATTTGGGCATGTTTATCAAAATTATGTAAAATTAGGCAATTTTGAAGGAGGAATTTCTGGCATTTACCCCCCCCCCCCCCCATATCTGATGTTATGGCCTGCAGATTCCCTTCTGAACCCTAAGGGGACCCCAGCACTTGACAGCCAATAGGAAATGTCCACTTCGTGCTGGAAGCAGAATAAGGATCCCACCTCTGGTGCACAGTAGAAGAGAGAAGGCCTAGAAATGTCATGTGACCGCAGATGGGTGAGTAAAGGGCACATTTAGGTAAGGTTATTTTTATTTTAATGGCAGTATTTGTTTGGAGGGGAATGAGGACAGGTGGGGGTTTTGAAAGGGAGGAGCCCAGAAATCAGCTTTAAATGGTAAGTGTACCTTCAGACAAAGTACGCTTACTATGCCTAGACCTTCTGAGCTACACTACACAGCCCTAGCCAACTGCATACCTACCCAATTTTGACAGGTGCAGCCTACTCCAGTGTTTACATCTTGCTTGTCAAAGCCTTCCTTACGGCTCACCACATAGGAAGCCCTTATAGACAGTGCTTTAAGTGGGCCAAAAGAGGTGCCGGTACTCTATTAGGCGCCGGTGCTCCCCCCCCCCAATACTGAACATGAAAATACCCTTAGAAAGTACCCTGAAAAAGAGCTACTGTAGAAAGAGCTACTGAACATAAATAAAATGTGCAAAAGGGTATTGAACAAAATGTTGTACAAAATGTACATAAAATAAATTATAAAAATTATAATAACATACTAACCATAGAACAGTAAACAGTAAAACATAAACCTGAGTCTTGAAGATGAAGGTTAATTTCTTTACCCCTTAAAAATATACAAAAGCAGATGTATGCTGCAGCTAGAGTATAGCCAGCCCAGTCCAGCACTGAATATGATGATCATCATATTCCTGGCCTGGGGCTGCGTTCCGGAACGGGAAACCCACGTACTGGGCGCACAGAGAGGTGCTGGTACTCTCCAGGGCCATTTTTGGAAGTGGCGGTACTGAGTACCGCCGCGTTCCGGCCCAGTTAAAGCACTGCTTATAGACATGTAAAAGGCCATCTCCCAAGGGTTTCCAATTTTAGGAGATGGTACTTGTGACAGACCCAACCAGGAGGGGATTAGGGGTTGGCCTTCTATCCACTGATTATGGCCCATGGAGGAGACCAAGACTTTTGTCTGCGTCTGGCGGTCAGAGCATTGAAAAGAGCCAAGTTCAACCTCTGACCCCATGGAGTGAGCAGATCATTCTCTAATGCTGGACAACAATATGATGAATGCTGAGAGTGAGGTTTGGATTCATTTTCTGAATAAAGACAACAAAGCTTCCCTTCTGGAGGGGATGGAAATGTGTATTATTAATCTTGTACATGTTAATGGTCAGAGGAAATATGGTGGCCCTCCTGCAGACTGGGTTGGGGAAGCTCCTCCACAATCTTTAAAGATAAATTAATTCCACTTTTTTCAGACTGCTGGAACATTGTATGAGTTTTGTCTTCTAGACTGTTGTAGACTGTCTGGGACTAATCAAAGCCTGCATGTCTGTTCATTAGATGTACTGATGATATTACTGTTTGCAGTTTGCATTGTTTAGGATAATGTGATCAAGCACCTATCTGATTTTGTGTGGTATAAATTCTGTGTGAGTTTCCAATAAAGAGTTCCAGTGTGCACTATTGTGCAGTTCTTGGGTGCAATTATCAGCTATAATACTTGGTTCCAGAGTGGAGGAAGCTGTATCGTGGCAGAGGCGCTCAAGCTCAGATCCCTGCGCTTTCACTACATAGGCTTGACAAGGTCAGGAAGGTTTATCCAGTGACGCAAACAATGGAGCAGCGGCTGTTCAGGTAAGCAAGTAGCTCAGGGACAGGGGGATGGATAGTTCAGGTAAGTAAGACTAGTCAGGGTGACTTACTTTGTTTGAAATCACACTCACCCTTTAAAATGACCCTGTTATTAAAATGAAAATGCCAATCAATGCAAGATAAAATGGTGAATATTTTCCTTTTCATGCTGCCCAAGCCACATGGTTCAACAGAAATCCTCTGCTGAAATACCAACACTTTCGGAAGCGTCATTCTCCCCAGCACTCTGAGAATACAATAGTCACTGATAGAAACCAGTGAGCACCGTAGGACCCAAGAACATCAACACTCCTGGAAATCTATTTTATTTCAGGTACTTATATAGTGCTATTTATGCAGCGCTTTACACATACATTGTACATTCACATCAGTCCCTACCCTCAAGGAGCTTACAATCTAAGGTCCCTAACACACATTCATACATATACTAGGGCCAATTTAGACAGGATCTGATTAACCTACCAGCATATCTTTAGAGTGTGGGAGGAAACTGGAGTACCTGCAGGAAACCCACGCAGGCACAGGGAGAATGTGCAAACTCCAGGCAGATGGTGTCATGGTTGGGATTCGAACCAGCAACCCTTTTTGCTGCTAGGTGAAAGTGATAACCACTACACCACTGTGCTGCCCTGTATTAATTCTTGCAGGTAAACTTGCGTGGGCAATATTTTTTAACGTCAGGATCATTTTAAGCTGATTACATTAACTATGAATATCTAATAAGTATATAGTGGAAAAGGCTACATACTCTTATGCCACGTACACACGATTGTATTTTGCGTCGGAAAAACCTTGGATGGTTTTTCCGATGGAATTCCGCTCAAGCTTGGCTTGCATACACACAGTCACACAAAAGTTCTCTGAACTTTCGACCATCAAACACACGGTGATGTACAACACTGAGACGAGCCAAGAAATTAAGTGCAATGCTTCCGAGCATGCGTCAAATTGTTTCCGAGCACGTGTTGGAATTTTGCACGTCGGAATTGCTACAGAAATCGGAACTTCCGATTGGATTTTTTTCTGTTTGAAGATTTGAGAACCAGCTCTCAAATTTTTGTTGGTGGAAATTCCGTCAGGAAAAGTCCGATGGAGCATACACACGGTCGGAATTTCTGACCAAAAGCTCACATCAGACTTTTCTTGTCGGAAATTCCCGTGTGTACGGGGCATAACTCTTATTTCTCTTTTTGTTGCTAACTTACTAAAAACAGTAGTAATCCTCTTCATTCAAACACCACAAATCACTCATCTGTTCTTTAATCAATAAAAATAATGGGGCCGATTCACATACAATTGGACAGGCGCAGCGTATCAGATACGCTACGCCGCCGTATCAGAGATACACTACGCCGCCGTATCTTACCTGGCTTAAATTCGAATCCAGGAAGAATTTGCGCCGTAAGTTACGGCGGCGTAGTGTATTTCTAGCGGCGGATTTCCAATTGGGCGGGTTGGGGGCGGGTTTCATTTAAATGAAGCGCATCCCCGCGCCGAATGAACTGCGCATGCGTCGTCGCGAAATTTCCCGCCGTGCATTGCGCTAAATGATGTCGCTAGGACGTCATTTTTTGAACATAGATGTGACTTACGTCCATCCCTATTCACGGACGACTTACGCAAAAAAAATACAAAATTTGACCCGGGAACGACGGCCATACTTTAACATGGCAAGTCTATCTATACGCCACAAAATAGCAGCTTTAACTATACGCCGGAAAAAGCCGACTAGAGACGACGTAAGAGAATGCGACGACCGCGCGTACGTTTGTGGATCGTCGGAAAAAGCTCATTTGCATACCCGACGCTGAAAACGACACGAACTCCACCCAGCGGGCGCCGAAGTATTGCATCTAAGATCCGAAGGCGTACGAAGCCGTACGCCTGTCGGATCTTACCCAAATGCCGTCGTATCTTGGTTTGAGGATTCAAACTAAAGATACAACGCAGGAAATTTGAAAGTACGCCGGCGTATCAGTAGATACACCGGCGTACTTTCTCTGTGAATCTGCCCCAATGGGTCTAGGAGTCAGTAGGGGAGATTTACTAAAACTGGAGTGTGCATAATCTCATAAGGCTCTGCATAGAAACCAATCAGCGTCCAGGTTCTACTGTCACAGCTTAATCGAACAGCTAAAGTTAGAAGCTGATTGGCTACCATGCACCACATTTTGGGTGCTCCAGTTTTAGCAAATGTGTCAGTGGCATGCAGTCACCCTTGATTTCAGTTTGGCCCCCATCAGTATCATTATGGGATCAGCAAGGGTCACACTAACGAATAGAATATCACTGTGCTCACATAGAAATCTGTGTTCCTGGCATCGCGTTCATTCCTGATGGCTTCTGCGACCCCCATGTTGTATGCTGTGTCTTTTTTACTTTGTTCTCGAATTGCTTGAGATTTCATCTGTATAGAAAGAAAAAGTAGAAATTTGAAGACTTCAATATAGCAAACCTACAAGTGAGTAGGCTGCTAGAAATAACTGTGCTCTAGCAACGACACTATGATCAACACTGTACTTAACGTGATCTGTGCTTAACCAGTGTGGAAGAGTTTTTCACACTATTTTTCTATCATTAGTGGAAAATAATGAAGACTTTAATATATCGGGGGTTTGGATTAGATTAGTCTCTATCTCTAGGTAACCTGTAACCTTTTATCCAGGTGTTCCAGACATATTCAGGCTTTAGATCAACATATGCTCCCATCGAGACTATTAGCCAGATTCGGGTAGGGGCGCGTATCTTTAAGGCGGCGTATCGTATTTACGCTACGCCGCCTTAAGTCAGAGAGGCAAGTACTGTATTCACAAAGCACTTGCCTCCTAACTTACGGCGGCGTATCGTAAATGTGGCCAGCGTAAGGGCGCCTAATTCAAATGAGGATGGGGGGGCGTGTTTTATGTAAATTACTCGTGACCCGACGTGATTGACGTTTTTTACGAACGGCTCATGCGTCGTCCGTGTACATATCCCAGTGCGCATTGCTCCAGAGTACGCTGCAAGGACGTATTGGTTTCGACGTGAACGTAAATTACGTCCAGCCTCATCCACGGACGACTTACGCAAACGACGTAAAATTTTCAAATTTCTACGCGGGAACGACGGCCATACTTAACATTGGCTACGCCACCTAGGGGGCAGCTTTAACTTTACGCGGCATATCTCTTACGGAAACAGCGTATCTTTACTGCGACGGGCGCACGTACGCGAATCAGCGTATCTAGTCATTTACATATTCTATGCCGAACTCACTTAAGATACACTTTAAGATACAACGGCGTAGGAGACTTACGCCGCTTGTATCTTAGCCTAATTTAAGCATATCTGGTTTCCAGAATACGCTTAAATTTACGACGGCGCAGATTCAGAGTTACGACAGCGTATCTACTGAAGCGCTGGCGTAACTCTCTATAAATCTTGCTATATGTCTTGTTCAGGGAAGGCCTTGAATATTTCAGCAGGACAATGCTAAACCACTTACTTCATTTATGACAACAGCATGGCTTCATAGTAGAAGAGTCCAGATGCTTAAAGCGGATGTGCCACTAAAAAAATATATTAAACCCAGCAGCTACAAATACTGCAGCTGCTGACTTTTAATATAAGGACACTTACCTGTCCTGGAGTCCAGCGCCGATCGCAGCAGATGACGAGCCGATCGCTCGTCACCCTGCTGCTCCCCCCTCCATCCACGGTGAGGGAACCAGGAAGTGAAGCGCTCCGGCTTCACTGCCCGGTTCCCTACGGCGCATGCGCGAGTCACGCTGCGCCCGCCGATTGGCTCCCGCTGTGTGCTGGGAGCCGAGTGTTCCCAGCATACAACGGGGGACGGACGGGAAGCGAGGAAAAAAACCCGTCTTTTGCCCGTATCGTAGGGCCGGAAGTGGGTGCAGATACCTGTCTGTAGACAGGTATCTGCACCCCCCTCCCCCCTGAAAGGTGTCAAATGTGACACCGGAGGGGGGGAGGGTGCCGATCAGCGGGACTCCACTTTAGAGTGGAGATCCGCTTTAACAGGCCTGCCTGCAGTCCAGACCTTTCACCAATTAAAAATATTTTGTGCATCTTGACATGAAAAATACGACAAAGAGCCAGGACTGTTGAGCAGTTAGAATTCTATATAGGCAAGATGGGACAACGTTCCTCTCCCAGAACTCCAGATACTTAGAGCGTTGTTAAGAGAAGAGGGGATGCTACATCGTGGTAAACATGGCCCTGTCCTAAATTTTTTGAGATGTGTTGCTGCCATCAATTTCAATTACCATATTTTTTCTTAAAATGGTACATTTTCTCAGTTTAACCTCCCTGGCGGTATGATTCTTTCAGATTTTTAGGTGCTGAAAGCGGTACAATTATTTTCCATGGAAATTTGGCGTTTTATATTGTAGGCCTGTAATTCTTAGGAATAACTCACTTAACCACTTAAGACCCGGACCAAAATGCAGGTAAAAGACCTTGCCCCTTTTTGCGATTCGGCACTGCATCGCTTTAACTGACAATTGCGCGGTCGTGCAACGTGGCTCCCAAACAAAATTGGCGTCCTTTTTTTCCCCACAAATAGAGCTTTCTTTTGGTGGTATTTGATCCCCTCTGCGGTTTTTATTTTTTACGCTATAAACAAAAATAGAGCGACAATTTTGAAAAAAAAACAATATTTTTTACTTTTTGCTATAATAAATATCCCCCAAAAACATATATAACATTTTTTTCCCTCAGTTTAGGCCGATACGTATTCTTCTACCTATTTTTGGTAAAAAAAAAATTCGCAATAAGCGTTTATCGTTTGGTTTGCGCAAAATTTATAGCGTTTACAAAATAGGGGATAGTTTTATTGCTTTTTTTTTTTTTTTTTTTACTACTAATGGCGGCGATCAGCGATTTTTTTTCGTGACTGCGACATTATGGCGGACACTTCGCACAATTTTGACACATTTTTGGGACCATTGTCATTTTTACAGCAAAAAATGCATTTAAAATACATTGTTTATTGTGAAAATGACAGTTGCAGTTTGGGAGTTAACCATAAGGGGGCGCTGAAGGGGTTATGTGTTCCCTGAAGTGTGTTTACAACTGTAAGGGGGTGTGGCTGTAGGTGTGACGTCATTGATTGTGCGTCCCTATATAAGGGAACACACAATCGATGACAGCGCCACAGTGAAGAACGGGGAAGCCGTGTCTACACACGGCTCTCCCCGTTCTTCAGCTCCGGGGACCGATCGCAGGACTCTAGCAGCGGTCGGGTCTGCGAGTCCCGCGGCTGAGGTCACGGAGTTTTGGACCGGGTCGCGGGAGCGCGCCCGCGACCCACTGCTGGGCTTTATACAATCACGTACAGGTACGTGATTGTATAAAGATTGTGCCCAGCGGTGCCATTCTGCCAACGTATATCGGCGTTAGGCGGTCCTTAAGTGGTTAAATTTGTCCAAACAAGAGTCTAGTAGACATCCCGGGTATGGTAAAGTTTGAAACACAAAATCATAAATTATAATATAATAAATAACTATAAAAAATGATTACAACAAATAATAAGAAAAATGATTCAATAATGTAATCAAATCAAAAACACTGTAATTTGCTCAGTTGCAGAATTGTCGCGGTCATTAGATTTAGTGTTTGATGAAGAATTTCCCCACAAATCTCTCTCATTCAATTCTGCAAGTGATTCTAATTTATTATCGCTGTTTTCTAGCTGGCCTAAAACCACTTTTGACATAAAGGGACACTTTTTGGTTGCTATGGACAATCTCCAGTTTCCAGGCAGAAAAAAAAAAACAGTATTTATAATGTAAAAGTGCATGCAGGGCACTGGACAGATCACTAGGGACAAAGGGGATGTGTAATTATTTTATACAGTACTGTAATCTATAAGATTACAGTATACTGTATGTGTATTATGTATTAACTTTTTTGAATTTTGCGCCGATCTCCGCCCCTGTGCGTCGTAACGTTGCAGGGAACGGAGCTCGGCGGCACTCGGTACTGTGTGAATCGAGCGAGGAGACAGCTCGATCACACAGCAGGGAGACATTGCAGGATCCAGGGGACAAGGTAAGTAACTCTCCCTGTATCCTGCGATGCAATCCTGAGTCTGGCTCGGAGTTACCGCTATTGGTGCTGAAAGTCCACCTCGATCCAGACTCGGGATTACCACCAGAGAGGTTAAACATTGGATATGTTTTCTATTTTCTATTGTGAATAAAATATGAGTTTATGAGATTTGCAAATCATTGCATGGGACTGTATGCAGAAATAATGACCAAAGAGACAAATACAGTGGGGTAAACTTGGCCGCAGGCCTTTATTACTGGTACATGTACATTTACATTGGCAGAATGGCACGGACAGGCACATTGGCGTACCTGTACGTCCCTGCCTAGATGTGGGTCGGGGGTCCGATCGGGACCCCCCCCGTACATGCGGCGGTGCCCGTGGCTTCAGGAGCGATCCGGGACAAAGGCGCGGCTATTCGTTTCTAGCCGCCCCCTCGCGATCGCTCCCCGGAGCTGAAGAACGGGGAGAGCCGTATGTAAAACATGGCTTCCCCGTGCTTCACTGTGGCGGCTGCATCGATCGAGTCATCCCTTTTATAGGGAGACTCGATCGATGACGTCAGACCTACAGCCACACCCCCCTACAGTTGTAAATAGGGTTGTCCCGATACCGATACTAGTATCGGTATCGGGACCGATTCCGAGTTTTTTCGGCGGTACTCAGACGCCGATACCCCGCCCCGATACACAAATAGAATACTTAACCCCCCCCGCGCCGCCGACCGCCGCCACAATCTGCCGCCGCGATCCACCGCCGTTACGCCGCTGACTGTGTAATACGGGCGGGAACATTACAGCTTTGAATAGCTGTAATGATTTGCGCCACGCATAGACACTCCTCCTTGCTCGGGTGAACTGTCCAATCCCGAGCGAGGGGGAGTGTTTATACACGCAGCGTGGCGCCAATCATTACAAAGCTATTCAAAGCTGTAATGTTCCTGGCCGGCCGTAGTACTTTACACAGTCGGCGGTAGCAGGTAAGCGGGCCATGGCTGCATATGGGGGGGACACATGGCTGGATGGGGGGAGACACACATGGCTGGATGGGGGGAGACACACATGGCTGGATGGGGGGAGACACACATGGCTGGATGGGGGGAGACACACATGGCTGGATGGGGGGAGACACACATGGCTGGATGAGGGGAGACACACATGGCTGCATGGGGGGAGACACACATGGCTGCATGGGGGGTGACAATGGCTGCATGGGGGGAGACAATGGCTGCATGGGGGGTGACAATGGCTGCATGGGGGGTGACAATGGCTGCATGGGGGTGACAATGGCTGCATGGGGGGTGACAATGGCTGCATGGGGGGAGACAATGGCTGGATGGGGGGTGACAATGGCTGGATGGGGGGATACATTGCTGGATGGGGGGTGACAATGGCTGCATGGGGGGTGACAATGGCTGCATGGGGGGTGACAATGGCTGCATGGGGGGTGACAATGGCTGGATGGGGGGAGACAATGGCTGGATGGGGGGAGACAATGGCTGGATGGGGGGAGACAATGGCTGGATGGGGGGATACATTGCTGCATGGGGGGAGACAATGGCTGGATGGGGGGAGACAATGGCTGGATGGGGGGATACATTGCTGCATGGGGGGAGACAATGGCTGGATGGGGGGAGACAATGGCTGGATGGGGGGAGACAATGGCTGGATGGGGGGATACATTGCTGCATGGGGGGTGACAATGGCTGCATGGGGGGACAATGGCTGGATGGGGGGATACATTGCTGCATGGGGGGATACATTGCTGCATGGGGGGAGACAATGGCTGGATGGGGGGATACATGGCTGGATGGGGGGAGACAATGGCTGGATGGGGGGAGACAATGGCTGGATGGGGGGAGACAATGGCTGGATGGGGGGAGACAATGGCTGGATGGGGGGAGACAATGGCTGGATGGGGGGAGACATGGCTGCATGGGGGGAGACATGGCTGCATGGGGGGATACATTGCTGCATGGGGGGATACATTGCTGCATGGGGGGAGACAATGGCTGGATGGGGGGAGACAATGGCTGGATGGGGGGAGACAATGGCTGGATGGGGGGGAGACAATGGCTGAATGGGGGGATACATTGCTGCATGGGGAGACAATGGCTGGATGGGGGGATACATTGCTGCATGGGGGGAGACAATGGCTGGATGGGGGGATACATTGCTGCATGGGGGGACAATGGCTGGATGGGGGGAGACAATGGCTGGATGGGGGGAGACAATGGCTGCATGGGGGGATACATGGCTGCATGGGGGGAGACATGGCTGCATGGGGGGATACATTGCTGCATGGGGGAGACAATGGCTGGATGGGGGGGAGACAATGGCTGGATGGGGGGGAGACAATGGCTGGATGGGGGGGAGACAATGGCTGGATGGGGGGGGAGACAATGGCTGGATGGGGGGGAGACAATGGCTGGATGGGGGGGAGACAATGGCTGGATGGGGGGAGACAATGGCTGGATGGGGGGAGACAATGGCTGGATGGGGGGATACATGGCTGCATCTGTGGGGGGACATTTTAAAAAAAGTATCGGTATTCGGTATCGGCGACTACTTGAAAAAAAGTATCGGTACTTGTACTCAGTCCTAAAAAAGTGGTATCGGGACAACCCTAAGTGAACCCTAACTCCTACAGCGCCCCCTGTGGTTAACTCCCAAACTGCAACTGTCATTTCCACAATAAACAATGCAATTTAAATGCATTTTTTGCTGTGAAAATGACAATGGTCCCAAAAATGTGTCAAAATTGTCCGAAGTGTCCGCCATAATGTCGCAGTCACGAAAAAAATCGCTGATCGCCGCCAATAGTAGTAAAAAAAATAATAATAATAAAACTATCCCCTATTTTGTAAACGCTATAAATTTTGCGCAAACCAATCGATAAACGCTTATTGCGATTTTTTTTACCAAAAATAGGTAGAAGAATACGTATCGGCCTAAACTGAGGAAAAAAAATATTTTATATATGTTTTTGGGGGATATTTATTATAGCAAAAAGTAAAAAATATTGAATTTTTTTAAAAATTGTCGCTCTATTTTTGTTTATAGCACAAAAAATAAAAACCGCAGAGGTGATCAAATACCACCAAAAGAAAGCTCTATTTGTGGGAAAAAAAGGACGTCAATTTTGTTTGGGAGCCACGTCGCACTGTCTGTTAAAGCGACGCAGTGCCGAATTGTAAAAACCCCTTGGGTCATTTAGCAGCATATTGGTCCGGTCCTTAAGTGGTTAACAAATAACCATTGGTAGATATTAACTGCAAACACACATCACTTATTTACTAAAACAACCACACGTTCATCAACTCAGCCACTACGAATTAGGTTGGAATTAACGACTTATTAACAAACCCTCTCGTTTTTAAAAGGAAAAACCAAGAGGGGATACCACGTAATAATATAAGGCCGCGACAAGTGAGGGGGGCGGGGAGTGCACAGGTAGGGTTTCCTGATGATCTGGTCGCAGCTGGCTTGCTGCATCTGCCTTAAATAAGCTTTTTGCCTTCCAGAACATTTCTAAATAACATGTGACCTTACCTATGATATTTCATTGGTCCCTGGCTTACCTTTTATTTTACTAATTACCTGACAAGGGGCGGGACAAAAAAACCCAGCCTCTTATTACCTAACAGGTGTGAGAAGGAGGGGAGGGGGGGCGGCTAGAAACGTCCCTTGTGCAACTTTCCCAAGGGCTCGGGGAGCTTAAAACAGCTCCCCTCACTTCCAATATGTTATTATAAAGATTTCATTTTACACAACATCCCAACTTTTCTGGAATTGGGGTTGTATGTTATGATAGTATTGTAGTTAATACCTGGGACTTAAGCATGGCCTCTTGGTCTTTCATGTGCTGGTATTGCTGTAATATTCTCTCCTCCTCCTTTTCTTTCAGTTTTCTCTCCTCTGTGAAGTACACCGGGATATTTTTCTGGGCCCGCTGTAGACACAGGTAGCACAGTTCCTAAGAAAAGAGACAACAAAAAGACTGCTGTGAACTACATGCACCTATATAGCAAATAATAAGAGGCATTATCCACATTTTCTTTTGCATTTTTTTTGTTTAATGACCTGGTCAGATAAATACAAAAGGTTTGATTCACTAAGATGGATAAGTTATTGGATCATTATACAGGGAGTGCAGAATTATTAGGAAAGTTGTATTTTTGAGGATTAATTTTATTATTGAACAACAACCATGTTCTCAATGAACACAAAAAACTCATTAATATCAAAGCTGAATATTTTTGGAAGTAGTTTTTAGTTTGTTTTTAGTTTTAGCTATTTTAGGGGGATATCTGTGTGTTCAGGTGACTATTACTGTGCATAATTATTAGGCAACTTAACAAAAAACAAATATATACCCATTTCAATTATTTATTTTTACCAGTGAAACCAATATAACATCTCAACATTCACAAATATACATTTCTGACATTCAAAAACAAAACAAAAACAAATCAGTGACCAATATAGCCACCTTTCTTTGCAAGGACACTCAAAAGCCTGCCATCCATGGATTCTGTCAGTGTTTTGATCTGTTCACCATCAACATTGCGTGCAGCAGCAACCACAGCCTCCCAGACACTGTTCAGAGAGGTGTACTGTTTTCCCTCCTTGTAAATCTCACATTTGATGATGGACCACAGGTTCTCAATGGGGTTCAGATCAGGTGAACAAGGAGGCCATGTCATTAGTTTTTCTTCTTTTATACCCTTTCTTGCCAGCCACGCTGTGGAGTACTTGGACGCGTGTGATGGAGCATTGTCCTGCATGAAAATCATGTTTTTCTTGAAGGATGCAGACTTCTTCCTGTACCACTGCTTGAAGAAGGTGTCTTCTAGAAACTGGCAGTAGGACTGGGAGTTGAGCTTGACTCCATCCTCAACCCGAAAAGGCCCCACAAGCTCATCTTTGATGATACCAGCCCAAACCAGTACTCCACCTCCACCTTGCTGGCGTCTGAGTCGGACTGGAGCTCTCTGCCCTTTACCAATCCAGCCACGGGCCCATCCATCTGGCCCATCAAGACTCACTCTCATTTCAGCAGTCCATAAAACCTTAGAAAAATCAGGCTTGAGATATTTCTTGGCCCAGTCTTGACGTTTCAGCTTGTGTGTCTTGTTCAGTGGTGGTCGTCTTTCAGCCTTTCTTACCTTGGCCATGTCTCTGAGTATTGCACACCTTGTGCTTTTGGGCACTCCAGTGATGTTGCAACTCTGAAATATGGCCAAACTGGTGGCAAGTGGCATCTTGGCAGCTGCACGCTTGACTTTTCTCAGTTCATGGGCAGTTATTTTGCGCCTTGGTTTTTCCACACGCTTCTTGCGACCCTGTTGACTATTTTGAATGAAACGCTTGATTGTTCGATGATCACGCTTCAGGAGCTTTGCAATTTTAAGAGTGCTGCATCCCTCTGCAAGATATCTCACTATTTTTGACTTTTCTGAGCCTGTCAAGTCCTTCTTTTGACCCATTTTGCCAAAGGAAAGGAAGTTGCCTAATAATTATGCACACCTGATATAGGGTGTTGATGTCATTAGACCACACCCCTTCTCATTACAGAGATGCACATCACCTAATATGCTTAATTGGTAGTAGGCTTTCGAGCCTATACAGCTTGGAGTAAGACAACATGCATAAAGAGGATGATGTGGTCAAAATACTAATTTGCCTAATAATTCTGCACTCCCTGTAGTTACATAGGGCCAGATCCACAAAGAAGTTACGCCGGCGTATCTTCTAGTTTGTTTGTTTTGCATCCACAAAACAAGATACGCCTGAAGCTGTGCTAGATCCGACTGGCGTACGTCTTAGTACGCCGTCGGATCTAAGGTGCATATTTACGCTGGCCGCTAGGTGGCGTTTCCGTCGATTTCCGCGTCGAGTATGCACATTAGCTAGATACGGCGATCCACGAACGTACGTCAGGCGCATATTTTACGTCATTTCCGTAAGGCTTTTTTCGGCGTATAGTTACCCCTGCTATATGAGGCGTAGCCAATGTTAAGTATGGACGTCGTTCCCGCGTCGAATTTTGAAAATTTTACGTTGTTTGCTTAAGTCGTTCGCGAATAGGGCTTTGCGTAGAATGACGTTCACGTCGTAAGCATTGGCTTGTTGCGGGTTAATTTTGAGCATGCGCACTGGGATACCCCCACGGACGGCGCATGCGCCGTTCAGAAAAATATTCATTTACGTCGGGTCAAGTAAAATTAACATAAAACACGCCCACATCTTTAACATTTGAATTCCGCGCCCTTACGCCGGCAGATTTACGCTACGTCGCCGTAACTTTAGAGGCAAGTGCTTTGTGAATACAGCACTTGCCTCTCAAAGTTGCGGCGGCGTAGCGTTAATACGATCCGCTACGCCTGCCGAAAATTACGATCCGCTACGTGGATCTGGCCCATAGTCTGTAAGGATGAATAAAGAATCCATTCTATCCAGTTCAAGGAGTGTGTGTTTATGTCGCTACCAATTTCCATATCCCTGTATAATATAATTGCTGAGAATCTAGTTTTTTTATTTTATTTATCTAGTCTCTGATGATACTACCAACTGTGGAAGAAAGTTCTACATCTTTATCACTCTAAAAGTAAAAGAACCTCCATTGATCCTTTCACATCCATTCATTGACAGATGAAAAACGGACAACAATGCATTCCTTTGGGCAAACAGATGTAAAGGGCTAATCATCTATTAACATCCCTGTTTATTCAGGTCTGTTTTTTAAATGAAACAAGTCTCTATTTTTGTTCTGTTTAAAAAACGGAAGTGGACTATATATTTTTTTGCATTGGTTGTTAGGAGCCGGAGCCCACCGGTGTCCTAACAACCAATGACTCGTCCCTGCTGTCAGCTTCCCAAGTGACAGCTGACTATAAACAAAAGAGTTGCAAATAAAAAATAAAAATGGCATGGGGTCCCCCCCACAATCCATACAGCAGTCTTGTCCTTGCATACACCCCCCCCCCCCGGAACCATACTAGGCCACATGTCTTTAACATAGGGGGGTGCTTTAGGGGAGGACTTCCCGCCTTCCAACAGCACCTTGTCCCCATGTTGATGAGAACAAGGGCCTCTTCCCCACAACCCTGGCCTGCTGGTTGTGGGGGGTCACTTATCAGAAAATGGAAGCCCCCTTTAAGAAGTGGGTCCCCAGATCCCATTCCCCTCAAGTTAATGAGTAGGGGTACATAGTATCCCTACTCATTCACAAAAAATGACACGTGTATATAAACACAAAACACCGTTTTTAACTAGTCCTTTCAATAAAAAAAAACAACAACCCGCAAAAAAAAAGGAATGGCGCTTCCCGGCGCCGAATGACATTGCCAGTTCTCACCCACCACTAAATTAAACAAAAGGGTGGGCCCATTAGGTGCGGTCACTGGGTGACCCCGCCCCTTATGCTGTCACCTATGGCCAATGACATAATAAGGGGGCAGAGGCATCTGGTGACATCACTGGATGGCCCTATGTCTTTGTCTACTTTAGTGCCAGCAGAGGCGGAGCTGTCATTCAGGCCCGCCTAGCGCTGCCACCTTATCCCTTTAAACCCAAACACATATGAGTTACACAGGTGCTGAAGCTAATTTAATGAATATAAGGCACCAAGTGAGTTTAATTACCACCCTAATCAGCCACAGAATATGTGTAATTAATATGTGTTCAGTTTTAAAGGGATGAGGTGGCAACCCTAGGCCCGCCTCAAAAGTAAACATAGAGGCAGGGCCACCCTGTGACTTTACCCTATGGCCCCACCCCCTTATTACGTAATTTGCTGTATGCAACATCATAAGGGGCACGGGCAGTGGTGATGTCACTGGGTGGCCCTGTCCCTTTGTTTACTTACCTGATCTCATAATCCTAGAACAGAAGTGACAAATGATTATTTTATTGATGTCATTATATTTGTTTCTAAGTCGGTTGCATTATGTTTGTATTAACAGGATCATTGATGCCGGACAACCAAGCCCCCCTCCCCCCCCCGATCCCTCTTACTATCCTCCTCCTTGCAGGGATGCAGGGTTGAGTAGGGCTGTGGTTATCAACTAAAATGTGGGGGGGGGGGTTACTTGGTTGGCCAGCATCTGTGTTTAGATCAGCAAGCAGGATATGGACTGTCAAATATGTTTTAGATAGCGAGTGCACTACATCATAGTTACATAGTAGGTGAGGTTGAAAAAAGACACAAGTCCATCAAGTCCAACCTATGTGTGTGATTATGTGTGAGGCCGGGTACTAACGAGCAAACATGTACGATGAAACCGGTCCGTCGGACCGTTTTCACCGTACATGTCTGCCCGAGGGCTTCTGTACGATGGCTGTACTAACCATCGTACAGAAGTCCGCGCGTAAACAATACGCGGGGCGTGGCCGCGTCGTCGCCGCGGCGATGACACGGCGATGTGGGCGGGCCTGCCATTTAAATGCTTCCACGCATGCGTCAAACTCATTCGACACATGCGAGGGACGGCGGGCGCTCGGACATGTACGGTAGGTCTGTACTGACGACCGTACATGTCCGAGCGGGCAGGATTCCAGCGGACGGTTTTAAAACACATCCAGGAATATTTGTCTGCTGGGAAAAGGCCCGGCGGGCAAATGTTTGCTGGAAATCTGCCCGCTCGCGCCTACACACGACCGAACATGTATGCTGAAACTGGTCCACGGACCAGTTTCAGCATACATGTTTGGTCGTGTGTACGGGGCCTCAGTATTACATTGTATATCCCTGTATGTTGTGGTCGTTCAGGTGCTTATCTAATAGTTTTTTTAAACTATCAATGCTCCCCGCTGAGACCACCGCCTGTGGAAGGGAATTCCACATCCTTGCCGCTCTTAGGCCTCCTACACACGACCGAGAAACTCGTCGTAAATGAAACATTGTTTTCCTCGACGAGTTCCTTGTCAGGCTTGTGGAGAAACTTGACAAGCTTTCTTTGCGTACACACTGTCAAGACCAAATCTCCTCGTTCTCAAACGCGGTGACGTACAACACATACAATGGCAGGGGAAGTTCGATTCCACTGGCACAACCCTTGGGGCTGCTTTTGCTAATCTCATGTTACTGCGTGTTAAGTAAATGTTTGGTAAGAGACAATTTGCACTTTTTAGTCTGTTACAGCGTGAAAAATGTGCTATCTCCATTACAAACGCTACTTTGACCGAAGGTGCGCTCCCGTCTCATACTTTATTCTGAGCATGAGCGGGTTTCCAAGCATACACACGATCGTGTTTCTCGTTGAAAACCAGCCCGACAAGGAACACGACGAGGAAATTGAGACTCCCGTCGAGGAAAAAGAGAACTTGTTCTCTTTTTTCCTCGTCGAGTTCCTCGACAGTTTTCTCGATGAAAAACATACACATGACCGTTTTCCTCTGCAAAAAAGCTCTGCCACCATGTTTCTTGATGGATTCTGTCGAGGAAAACAGTCGTGTGTACGAGGCCTAACAGTAAATAACCCTCTATGTAGTTTAAGGTTAAACCTCTTTTCTTCTAATTTTAATGAGTTGCCACGTGTCTTGTTACACTCCCTTCCGCAAAAAAGTTTTATCCCTATTGTGGAGTAACCAGTATGGTATTTGAAAATTGAAATCATATTCCCTCTCAAGCGTCTCTTCTCCAGAGAGAATAAGTTTAGTGCTCGCAGCCTTTCCACATAACTAATATCCTCCAGACCTTTTATTAGCTTTGTTGCCCTTCTTTGTACTCGCTCCATTTCCAGTACATCCTCCCCGAGGACTGGTGCCCAGAACTGGATGGCATACTCCAGGTGCGGCCGGACCAGAGTCTTGTAGAGTGGGAGAATTATTGTTAATCCCCCTTTTTTAATGCATGCCAATATTCTGTTTGCTTTCTTAAAGCGGGAGTTCACCCATAAATGCTGTTTTTACCCTTACATTGATGCTCATTTAGTCTAGGGGAATCGGCTAGTTGTTTTAAAATCCGAGCATTACTTACCGTTGTAGAGGGCGATCTTCTCCGCCACTTCCGGGTATGGGTCTTCGGAACTGGGCGTTCCTTCTTGATTGACAGTCTTCCGACAGGCTTCCGACGGTCGCATCCATCGCGTCACGAGTAGCCGAAAGAAGCCGAACGTCGGTGCGGCTCTATACTGCGCCTGCGCACCGACGTTCGGCTACTTTCGGAAAATCGTGACGCGATGGATGCGACCGTCGGAAGCCTTTCGGAAGCCTGTCAATCAAGAAGGAACGCCCAGTCCCGCAGCCCATACCCGGAAGTGGCGGAGAAGATCGCCCTCTACAACGGTAAGTAATGCTCGGATTTTAAAACAACTAGCCGATTCCCCTAGACTAAATGAGCATCCATCTAAGGGTAAAAACAGCATATTACCGGTGAACCTCCGCTTTAACAGCAGCTTGGCATCAAATTAGCAGTATAATGATGAAAGGGAGGTGTGCTTTTAATTGACTCCACACCTGAATGTGATCCGCGATGCTTTGTGGTTTTTAAGCCGAGCGAGCACCCTCATAAGCAATGGAGCAGTAAAGGCTGGAGGTAAGGGTTGATCCACCTGGAGCGGTGGGTGTTTATCTTATATGCATAGTTACATTGGATCAAACTGGATAAATGTAACATGTAAAAAAGATTAAAATATATATGTGCATGAATGCCAAGTAATGTGTATACGTAACTTTCAGGTATTTATTACGTTTCACAGAGATCCCAGTACTCCCCCTGATAATGTCTCCATCTGTTTTTTTTTTTTTTTTTTTCAGAAGGATTTTTGTTCAGGAGTAATCCAGGACCTGATGCCGCGTACACACGATCATTTTTCGGCATGAAAAAAAAATGACGTTTTCAGCATGTAGAAAAAACGTTGTTTTCCAACTTCATCATTAAAACGACGTTGCCCACACACCATCGTTTTTAAAAAATGCTCTAGCAAAGCGCGGTGACGTACAACACATACGACGGCACTATAAAGGGGAAGTTTCATTCGCCTTTGGGCTGCTTTAGCTGATTCCTTGTTAGTAAAAGACGATTCGCGCTTCTCTGTCTGTTACAGCGTGATGAACGTGCTTACTCCATTATGAATGATAGTTTTACCAAAACGAGCGCTCCCGTCTCATAACTTGCTTCTGAGCATGCGCGGGTTTTTAATGTCGTTTTAGCCCACACACTTTTTTTTACAACCTGAAAAACGACATCGTTTAAAACAACGTTAAAAAATGCAGCATGTTCGAAAAAAAAAAAAATGTTTTTCAGAACCTGAAAAATTATGTGAAGCCCACACACGATCATTTTAAATGACATTTTTTAAAAACAACGTTTTTCATGCTGAAAAATGATCGTGTGTACGCGGCATAAGACCTGGACAGGGAGGCTGGCCTAAAGGGGACATATT
The DNA here is from genome assembly GCF_905171775.1 of Rana temporaria. Classification (NCBI taxonomy): domain Eukaryota; kingdom Metazoa; phylum Chordata; class Amphibia; order Anura; family Ranidae; genus Rana; species Rana temporaria. The sequence continues at coordinate 36,901,950 of NC_053490.1, forward strand.
CATTTAAATCCTGGTGCCTGCGTAGTACATGGCTTGCAACAAGTTTCTAATGTTGGTAAACGGTTCTTTAGAGAGCTATGTGTGTATGTGTGTGCATGATCTGTCCACTTTCAACTTAAAACGATATTCATTGCGGTCCATAGAGTCAAATTCATATGAATTCAAAGAGGAGGGGCAGGAAGTCAGAAAGAGGACGCTACTAGTTTATCTGTGAAAAAAAAAACGACTCTCGAAAATTTGGTGTAACTTGTCCCATCACTAATTCCCCACAACAGTGAATATCTGGTGGCATTTGCAGATACTCATAGGCATGCGTTTGCAGTACTAATTGGAAATGTAAGACTGAAGATAAGGTGGTTACCACTAAGATAAGACGTTAGCGTGTTAGCAGGTTCCATGTATTCTAAAGAACAGTACCTGCCCTGCACGACAGTGATCCAGGCAGGCAGGAGAAATTGTTGTCCTTAGGATATTCATCTGGCTCACTTCAGGATCAGGTCTTGAGAAGTTCATAGAAAGTGAAGATCCTAATCTGCAAAACAAAGAAACCAGAGTGTAGTTAAATTCCTCTGCTTCCTACTAAAAGGCTAAGTTCACTTTTTTTTTTCTAAATTTCAGCTCCTCTATGTACCAATATAGCATTATTGTACTTATTTTGCAAAAATAAAACAGCTTTCCAGTAATTCTACACCTGCTTTCCTAGCTCTCTTCATAGCTGTTTAAACACACTGCTTGATTACTTCTGCCTTACTTCCTGGTCAGACTTTACGTCATGACACAGGAAGGAGTTGAACTCATTAGCACACACCCTGTATTCCGTCAGAATAGGTGACCCGTCCAATCTTGTAACAGAAGTGATGTTCCGCCGTGGCCAGCTTGGTACACCCTGCACTCAGCCGCGGTAAGCCTACGGTCTGAAGTCGCCAAGCGGACATCTATTTACACACATACAGAAGTCTCGCATTTCACACTTATTTTTACCAGTAAACTGAGCTTATATTGTGAAATACAGGGCCAGATTCTCAGCAGAGTTACGACGGTGTATCTCAGGAAACACCGTCGTATCTCTGTTTTTGGCCCCGCGTATCTATGCGAGTGATTCCTAGAATCATTTTCGCATAGATACGGCCAAGATCCGACAGGTGTAAGTGACTTACACTGTCGGATCTTAAATGTAATTCACCGCCGGCCGCTAGGTGGCGTTTACGTTCAGGTCTCATTTGTTTATGCAAATGTGCCTGATACGCCGATTCCCGAACAAATTTGCGTTGCGTAGCCGTCGCTTACGTCGTTTGCGTAAGGTTACCCCTGCTATATGAGGGGTAACCTTACGCCAGTCCGCCGTATGCCATGTTAAGTATGGCGTCGGGTCCGCGTCGTCTTTTCCCGTCGGGTACGTCGTTTTCCTAAGTCGTTCTTGAATACGACTTTACGTCAATGACACACACGTCGGCGTCATTGACGTTTTCCGTCGAGAACTGGAGCATGCGCACTGGGCTATTTTAAGCCCGGCGCATGCGCAGTTTGATCGGCATGGGGGCGAGCTTAATTTGAATACAAGCCGCCCCCTTTGAATTACGCAGGGATACGCCGGGCCAATTACACTACGCCGCCGCAAATTACGGAGCAAGTGTTTGAGGAATACGGCACTTGCTCCTGTAAGTTGTGGCGGCGTAGTGTAAATGGCTTACGTGACGCCGCCGCAGGATCTACAAGAATCTGGCCCACAGTATTTAGAAGTCTGTGACATTGTTTTGAAGTTGAATATTAAAAGCAGCGGCCGTCTGTCAGATTAGCAAAGGTGTAAGATCACCAGGCTTGCTGCTGCTTTTTAAAATTCAACATCAAAACAGTATAACAGAGTTCCAAATTCTGTATTTCACTATATAAGCTCAGTTTACTGGTTAAAAGAAGTGTGAAATGCAAGACTTCAGTGGGTGTAAACAGATATCCGCTTGGCAACTTCAGACCGTAGGCTGAGTGCGGGGTGTACCAAGATGGCCGTGTCGGAACGTCACTTCCGTTACAAGAATTGACGTGTCGCCTAATCTGACAGAACACCTGCATCATCTAAAGTCCACCACATAAAACATGCACTGCTCAGGCCAACGAGGTGCAATATCCCTCCAGGCGCTCGCCCCAAGTCACCACTGTAAATGGATTGTGTAGAAGAAAGAAAGTGGCCGCACACTGGAAGGAGAAGTTTGCATGACAGGAATCTTTATTGTCGCATTCCAGACAGATGATACAGGAGCAAAGTTAACGTTTCACATGTATATACCGTGCTTGTTCACAACGCACAAGCACGGTATATCCGTGTGAAAAGTTAAGTTTGGTTCTGAATCATCTGTCTGGAATGCGACAATAAAGATTCCTGTGAAGCAAACTTCTCCTTCCACTTTCTTTCTTCTACACAACCAGCATCATCCACCCTCGGTATGTGTGTAAAAAGATGTCCGCTTAGTGACTTCAGACTGTAGGCTTACTGTGGCTGAGTGCAGGGTGTACCAAGCTGGCCACGGTGGAACATCACTTCTGTCACAAGATTTGACGGGTCACCTATTCTGACGGAACACAGGGGCCCAGATTCAGGTAGATCGGAGCAATATTTGCGTGAGCAAAGAGCAAAGATTTTTCTCTGCGCCCACGCAAATATTTCGATTTGCCCGCGATTCACGGAGCAGTAGCTCCGTAAATTGCGCGGGCGCTATGCTAATTAGCCCTGCGTAAGGGCGCCTAATGTAAATGATCCCGCCGGGGGCGGGAATCATTCAAATTAGGCACGCTCCCGCGCCGAGCGAACAGCGCATGCTCCGTCGGGAAACTTTTCCGACGTGCATTGCGGCAAATGACGTCGCAAGGACGTCATTTGCTTCTAAGTGAACGTGAATGGCGTCCAGCGCCATTCACGAATCACTTACGTAAACGACGTGAAATTTAAATTTCACGAGCGGGAAGCGCAGCTATACTTTAGCATTGGTTGCCCCTGCTATTAGCAGGAGCAACCTTGCGCTAAAGTTGCCGTACGGAAACTCCGTACCTTGCGTGCGCAGGGCCCGCGCAACTTTTGTGAATCGGTGGTAGTATGCAATTTGCATACTATACGCCGATCACAATGGCCGCGCCCCCTAGCGGCCAACGCAAGAATACAGCCTAGGATATGAAGGCATAAGGAGGCTTATGTCTGTCATATCCTAGGCTGCAGTCGGTGTAACGAGGTTCCTGAATCAGGAGCACTCGTTACACCGGAGCAAGTAAGCACTTGCGCCGCGCAACCTATGGTTGCGCGGGCGCAAGTGCTTCTTGAATCTGGGCCAGGGTGTGTGCTAATGAGTTCAGCTGCTCAACTCCTTCCTGTGTGATTACCTAAAGTCTGACCAGGAAGTAAGGCAGAACTAATTGAGCAGTGTGTTTACACAGCTATGAAGAGAGTTAGGTAAGCAGGTGTAGAATTAAATAAGTAAAGGATTCCCCCCCCCCCAATCATACTTACCTAGGTGGATGCAACATCGGTCCATTGCTATATCTGTCCCCTGGCACCTCTACACTGAGAACCGAGTGATCGAACATCACGATCACTCGGTTTTAAGACCTCTGTGAGCAGAGAGCTGTAGACTGTCAGTCACAGCTCTCTGCTCTCCCCCTCCCATACTCACTGAAGCACTGAGCTGTGGAGGGGGCAGAGCGGCCGTTTCAGTCTCTCAGGGCTCGCCGAGAGGCTGAGCCGGGTGTCAGTCCAGATACTTGGAGGATCCAGACTCTGTGGTCAGGATGATGCAGTGCATGGACTGACATTGGTTGACGTCAGCAAAGAGCGGACTCTAGCCCGCTCTCTGCTGAAAAGGGGTCACAGGAGTGCAAAACGAATGATCCATAGAAGTACAGCCAAACAAACTTTGGCTGGACTTTTCCTTTAATGGAAGGCGGTTTTATTTGTGAAAAATAAGTACATTAATGCTATATTGCTACATAGGGGAGCTGGAATTTAGAAAAAAAAAGGTGAACTTAGCCTTTAAGATCTTTAAGCACTTTACAGTCTCGGCTGCTTCTGAAATATGATTATTTTTTTTACAGGATTTATATAGCGCCAACAATTTGTGCAGCAATTTGCAAACTAGAGGAAACGAGACAGTACAGTTACAATACAATTCAAGACAAGAGTCAGTAAGCATATGCCATACTTCCAGGATCCCTATGGAAGCAGAGAAATACTGTACTAGTCTCCTTTATCACAGTGATCACCGCTATCTTCCAAGTCCTCTCTCAAAAAGCTGCCCTGTGTCATAGTGAACAAAGGAGGTTGTTCGTTTGGCATGCGTGCCATTCACAGAACGCCCTGCATTTCGTAAAATATGCAAATCATTCTCTGATTGGACTAGTCATCACCCCACCTTTCCACCTCATCCAATCAGAGAACACCATGCATTCAGTGGGGAAAAAATGCAAGGCATTCTGCGAATGGCACCTGTATCAAGTGAGTGGCTCTGTGGTATGGTTACTATGCAGCAGGGCAGCCTCTCAGCACAGGACCCCGCAAGACTGTGACAATCACTGTAGTAGCAGGAAATACAGTACTACGATTGTTGTTTCTTTTGTAGTATATTTAAAAAACTCCTTGTGACACTGTCGAAAACTCCTGAGGAAGCTCACTGAGCGAAACATGTAGAGTGAGAAGTGGTTGCAAGTGATATACAAATGATATGCTTTTTGAACATTTATTGTTGTTTTTAAAGAAATATAGCCAGATTCAGAAAGACTTACGCCGAGGTATCAGTAGATACGCCGTCGTAAGTCCGAATGTGCGCCGTCGTATCTATGCGCTCATTCTTAAAATGAGATACGCCTGAATTTTGCCAAGATACGACAGACGTAAGTCTCCTACGCCGTCGTATCTTGGGTGCATATTTACACTGGCCGCAAGGGGCGCTTCCGTTGATTTACGAGTTGAATATGTAAATGAGCTAGATACGCTGATTCACGAACGTACTTGCGCCCGTCGCTGTAATCTATGTCATTTACGCAAGGTGTTTTTCCAGCGTAAAGTTAAACCACCAAACAGCTGGTCTAAGTCGTTTAGGGTATGGACGTCGGAAGTGCCGTCGGATTTTACGTTGTTTCCGTAAGTCGTACGTGAATGGGGCTGGGCGTAAGTGAGGTTTCACGTCGTACGCATTGAGACGTCATATCGTAGGGAGTATATGCAACGTGATTCTGAGCATGCGCGCGCATGCGCCATTCGTTCGGCCATGCATTCACATGGGGTCACGATTCATTTCAATACAACACGCCCACTACCAGCCTACTTTGAATTACGCGGGTTTACGCCGGCCCATTTACACTACGCCACCGTAACTTAGGGAGCTATTGCTTTGTGAATACTGTACTTGCCTCTCTATGTTACGTCGGCGTAGCGCATATGAGATGCGCTACGCCCGCTTAAACATACGCCACGCTACGTGAATCTGGCTAATAATGTTTATCAATAAAATTTATACTTTGAAAAAAAAGTTTTGTTTTATACTAATTTTGTACCTTTAAAAGGAACACTAAAGTTAAAAAAAAAATTGGGAAAAATAACAAACATGTTATACTTCCCTCCACTGTGCAGCTCGTTTTGCACAGAGTGTCCCCGATCCTCGTCTTCTGGGGTCCCTCGGCGGCTGTCTCGGCTCCCCCTCGCAAGAGCTTTCTACCTTCATGCGAGTGAGCTCGCATGGTGGAAAGCTTTTGCGGGCGCGCTCCCGTGATACAGCGGCGGGCATAGCCACCGACTGTATCACTCGGCCCTGCCCCCCGGTGCGCCGCATCATCGGATGTGATTGACAGCAGCACCAGCCAATGGCTGCGCTGCTATCAATCCGTCCAGCCTAGCCAATCAACGGCCAGGCTGGGAACCGAAGAGGATCACGGGGACGCGCGTGGGACTTTCGAGGGGGTGAGGTAAGTAAAACGGGGGTTCAAGGGGCAGTACCGTCGGATGTTTTTTCACCTTAATGCATAGGATGCATTAAGGTGAAAAAACATTTTCCTTTACAAGTCCCACCTGTTCCTTCACAATTGAATTTGTTCATATATGGGATGTGGTACCCAATAATGATCTCCTGCTGCCCAGTTCTATAAAATATACAGTACTATGGGGATTATCTACTTTCATGGGGATCCCACAGGTATGGAATAAGCTGGAGGAAAAAACAATACATGGACCTTAGCTTTGAGTAATAACACTCAGCATTCTTCAGAGCAGGGGTCTTCAAACTTTTTAAACAAAGGGCCAGTTTATTGTCCTTCAGACATTAGGAAGGCTGGAATTGTGGCCAGCAGGGGCAATTTTTTTTGGCATCAGTTAGAATAAATATGGCCTCAGTATGGGCGGTCAATAGGAGGGGTAGTCCCCCTATTAGTAGGAGGGATGGTATCCTATCATTGGAATTATGATGCATAATAAACAATATCCCAGAGGCTGCAGTCTGTTGTGTGGCCTTGGAAGACCCGGTTTCCATTTCACCAAATAAGAAAACCCTGACGGTACTAGTTACCCCCCTTCCTCCTCCGCTTGCCAACTCTGTATATACTTTTCAACATCTCACTGACAACTGATACTTTTGAATAAAACTCAGATAATCCTCTGAATCATTTAAAACCATTAAGAGAACATTTTGTCAGCAGGAATTAATAGTTTATAAATCATTCAAGAATACGGAATAGAGAGCTGTTCTGGGAAATATGAACTGCTCTTGTGGTTGTGGTGTAGGCTGGTAAAAATACATTCATTGCAGCCTTCACAACTTAGACATGTAAGAAACTGAGGCCTCTCTTTTTAATAAAGTGTTCGTAACAGTTATTACTCTAGACAAAAAAATCGGTTTTTATTTTTTATTTTGGAGGAGGGGGTTATGACGTCTGTCAGGTTTTTTTTTATGCTGTTTTATAGAGTTAGGACTGTAGTACATTGGGATGCCTTGACATAGCATATATTTGCAAATGTGTGCTAACTAAACCCCTTGGTTTTAACTTGAACTCTGAGGCCCCATACTCACGAGCAAACATGTCTGCTGAAACTGGCCCGCAGGCCAGTTTCAGCAGACATGTTTGGTCGTGTGTGGGCGCAAGCGGGCCGAATTCCAGCAAACATTTGCCCGCCGGGCCTTTTCCCAGCAGACAAATATTCCTGGACTTGTTTTAAAACAGTCCGCTGGAATTCTGCCCGCTCGGACATGTACGGTCGTCAGTACAGACCTACCGTACATGTCCAGGCGCCCGCCGTCCCTCGCATGCGTCGAATGACTTCGACGCATGCGTGGAAGCATTTTAAAGGCGGGCCGCCCACGTCGCCGCGTCATTGTCGCGGCGACACCGCGTCATCGACGCGGCGACACCGCGGACACGCCCCGCGTATTGTTTACGCGCGGACTTCTGTACGATGGTGTGTACAACCATCGTACAGAAGCCCTCTGGCAGACATGTATGGTGGAAACGGTCCGACGGACCGCTTTCACCATACATGTTTGGTCGTGAGTACCCGGCCTTAGACAGGACCAGGGGTGGACTGACAACTCATGGGGCCCCCGGGCAATAGAAGATTATGGGGCCCCCGTGCTTACAGATGGCCACCACGCCAGGAGGCAGTGCAGAGGCGGGGCAGCTAAAATTTCAGGATTTTCACATCAAAAGCATGTCGGTTTCAGACATATCAGGGACAGATGTAAAAAAAACAGATTTTTACATACTGTCCCTGGTTTTATTGAGCCTGGCAACCCTGATGGGGCCCCCGAGAGCCCCAATGGTCAGTCCGCCCCTGGACAGGACTATTGGGGTTTGTGGCAGGCTGGCTGGTAAATGAGCTGGGAATTTCTGTTTGTTGTTTTTGACATGTGTCACTCTCAGGCCCGTCGCAACAAGACAGGCAAAACAAGCAATTGCTTGGGGCCACGAGCTGGCCAGGGGCCCCAGTGTTCAGCGGCTTGAAGAGGCAGAGCAGGAAGGATTTTTAGCAGAAGCACTTGTCTTTAAGTAATGGGGATACTGTGGATACACACGAATTACGCAAAACTTCAGCTTCGTCCTTGCCGCGCCGCCACGTCCTATAAGCTGCAGCCTTTCTCCTGCAGTCCACACGGTACAGGAGATTCAGTTTGTTGTTCCTGGCTGGACTGACAGGAATTGCACACACTGAGTTCTCTGTGCTCACTTCCCTTCAGTCCAGCCGGCCAGGAACAACAAACTGAATCTCCTGCCGGCTGCCGCGCGGTACACGATAGGGAGGGGGGTTAAAAAGAACACGGGGGGGGGGGGGAGGCAGTCATCAAGACCCATTTAGTAGTAAAAATATGGTAGCTGACCATAATAACCCTACCTGGATATTATGTTACATCATAAACAAAACAATCAATTACCATAGCTTTTTTTCCATTTTCTTTCTTTACCATCCCATTTCCATCTTATTGCTTCTTTTTTGAATCAGGTAATATTTATTAAAGCTTTTTGCAAAAATTTACAAAGCAGAGAAAAGACTCTACAGTAGACTTTACTGTAGAGTCTTTTCTCTGCTTTGTAAATTTTAGCAAAAAGCTTTAATAAATATTACCTGATAAATATTATCTATTACCTGATTCAAAAAAGAAGCAATAAGACCCCTTTTCATGCTGGAGCGTATTGCAAGCGCTATAGCATTAAAAATAGTGCCTGCAAACCACCCTTAAGAAGCTGCAGGGGGGGGGCAGGGATGTATCTTGGCCTAGGCCGACAAGGCCTAGGCCTAGGGCGGCACTTTGCGGGGGGCGGCGCGGGCACCAAAGCCGCCCCCCGCACGAAAAAAAAAGACCCCCGATCAGTCCTTTTATTTAATCGGCTCCCGCGGCCGCCTTCCGGCTCCCTCATAAATTTAGCCCCTGGTGCGGCGGCCTGTAGCATGGCACTTGCGCTAGCAACATACATGGGGCATACTTGGCCAGGGGGAGGGAGCGACTGACGCCCGCATTAAACAGCCAGTGATTGGCCAGACCGGATGCATGCGATACCAGAGGCGGAGGCTCCGTGACCGGAAGTGACGTTAGTCCGTCCCCCTCGTCCGTCTGGATGCTTTTTTCACCGCCTGGTTTTTATCTATGCATGTAAGCGCATATGTTTTATTAAAATTGTTTTTCACACTGACGTACTTCACTATGGGCTCTTTTTCTGTTCTGGATTGATATACCAAACCGCACTAGATTCGAAGCCTCCATTTTGTTAAAGCCTGCAGATAGAGCCTGGTAATCCCCAAACAGAAGCCACCATTCGCCAGAGAAGCTGCCATTCAGCCATCCAAGCTTGATTTTTTCATCTTTCAGGTAGGCGCTCTGTGAGCTTGATTGTTGAGAAGATCTACGCTTTTATCTTTCACAAATGGACTAAATACATCCACCATATGGACTTTATCATTGATATACTGCATTGCTTATGATCATATTATATGCATTCAATTTGTTTCAGCAGCTGCCACTTTGTATTTTGATTATATTGACACAGGACACTTAGGCCCCGTACTCACGACCAAACATGTCTGCTGAAACTGGTCCGCAGACCAGTTTCAGCAGACATGTTTGGCCGTGTGTAGGCCCGAGCGGACCATTTTCGGGCGGATCGGACAGGTTTCCAGCGGACAACTGTTTCCTGGACTTGCTTTAAAACAGTCCGCTGGAAACCTGTCCCCCCGACATGTACGGTCGTCTGTACATACCTACCGTACATGTCCGGCCGCCCACCATCCCTCGCATGCGTCGAATGACTTCGACGCATGCGTGGAAGCATTTTAAAGGCAGGCCGCCCACGTCGCCGCGTCATTGTCGCGGCGACACCGCGGACACGCCCCGCGTATTGTTTACTCTTTTCACATTCACTCTTTTCACAGAGTGACCTGTACATCTATCCATAATAGATGTGCCTGAGATGCGCTCATCCCTCCTTTACCCTATACCACATCCATAGTGATTTGTACACTTAGTCCCCATTCACATCTAGGCGTTTTGTCGCCTGTAGTGCGACGCCGCTGCCGCAAGAGGGATGAAAAGACATTGCCCTCTATGGAGATGGTTCACATCTCCACGCCTGCCGCCTGTCGCTTAGAAACCCGTGCATCCTCAGAATAAAGTATGAGACGGGAGCGCAGCTTCGGTAAAAGTAGCGTTCGTAATAGAGATAGCACATTCGTCACGCTGTAACAGACTGAAAAGCGCGAATCGTCTATCACCAAACTTTTACTTAACACGCAGTAACATGAGATTAGTAAAAGCAGCCCCAAGGGTGGCGCCAGTGAAATCGAACTTCCCCTTTATAGTTCCGTCGTACATGTTGTACGTCACCTTGTTTGAGAACAACGAGATTTTGTCTTGACAGTGTGTATGCAAAGAAAGCTTGACAAGAAACTTGTCCAGGAGAACAACGTTTCATTTATGACAAGATTCTCGGTCGTGTGTACGATGCCTGAGGACTTAGGCGACCGCCTATTTTCCTAATTAAAGAGCCGCCTCTGTTCCTTTCCCTGTGACACCTGTGCAAGAAATCAGAGGAGGCAGTCATCACAAGAACAGGAAGTCACAGATAGCAAAAAATAAATAAATTTTTTAATAAATTAAAACCCTTCCACGCTGTACAGAGGCTCTAAGCCTTCCCAACGCTTTACAAAATTGGCTACTTGCCCTTTATATAAATAAATTAAAAAATAAATAAATAGAATGATCAGCCAAATCCTTGAAACAGCGGATTGGGTGGGTTGACCTCACCTTTCAGGAGCAGTTTTTGGTTTTGTTATTTTCTCCAGATCTTCATTCAAGCTGATCCCGATGACTTTGGCAGGCACAATAGATTGTCTATTCAGCAGACGCTTTGTTGGTGTGTTCTCTGCAGAAGGGAGTATAAGCTTATGAAATGCATTGCTCATCAATCGCAGACATAGATGCATAGCATAGGATATCAGTAATTTATATGGAATACACCGATCAGCCATAACATTCTGATGACCCATGAAATGAAGGGGTGAGTTTGGTGATGAAGGGTTGGAGGGAAGAAGGAGGAAGGACATGACCATTTCACATTTGCGCCACCCAGGGGACGCCTTCTCGGGAGTTCTATGTAGGACCCCAATATGTGGCCAGTTCACGTTTTTTGAAGAAGGCGTTTGATATTGATTTTTTATTCAAACCAGCAGTGCCATGTTTTCCTGAACAGTTCACTATGGTTCTCATAAGAAAGTGTTAAATCCTCCATGTCTCTTATTTAACTTACCTTGGCTGAATATTCCATTTCTTATGCCTTACCTCTTCTGCTTGTGATTGGCTCTTCTCCCATTTGCACATTTTCTATTGGCTGATCTATCTTAGCTTCCTCCACCTTCTCAAGCTCCAAATTCTCTTCAAGGATTGTATCCATGGCAGGTGATTTGTCTGTGACTTTTTCCTCAATTCTGAACCACAATAATACAAGAAATAAATAGGTGTGTTGTTATTAAAATAAGTAATTTTACACAATTTCATGAGTAAGCAGTGGCGGCAGGTGATCCATTTTTTTGGGGGGGGCGGCAAACAATTCACCCGACACTCCCCCTCATTCAGTCAAAACCCCCCCCCCAGTAAACCAAACACACCCCCCCCCCCCCCCGTCGCTCGCCCGTCCACCCACCACCCCGCACTTAGCCCATCTAGGCTACGGGTTTCCCCGGCATCTCCTCCTCCTCAGCGGATTCTCTCGGCCAATCTGCTATTAAGACCTGCTTCGTGATTGGCCGAGAGCAGAAGCAGGAAGACCATGTTGAATATTAATTTGCTATTGTCACACAACTGGGTGGGCTCAGGGGGGCAGTGCTCTGCCCCCTGAGCCCATCCTGTTGTTTGACAATAGCAAATGAATATTTAATTTTGTGCTCTGCCCTCTGAGCCCACCCTTTTTTGAAGCCAATTAGAGCCTCAGCTCAAAATCAAAAGAAAGAAAACCCCATTGAAATCCATGCATTCGGCGCCCTGCATGTAGATTAGGGTCTGGGCGCATGGAATATGGATAATAGAGTGGCCGCCACTGTGTGTAAGTGGTAACAAATTGTTGCTGAACATTACTTTCCAGACTCAGCGCTGCACATCAAGAAAAAGTAATATTTTGGTGTATTTTAGGAATAAATAAATTAGGTAAATCCTTCTGTATCAATTACCCTTACCGCTATACATTTGCTCCATTCGCCCTTTATTCATGCATTTAGCCGTAGCAACTGCATGAATTAAAGTTGTGTATCTTTGTTTTACAATTCTTTAAAAATGTGGTTGCATGTGTTATATTTGACCTTTGAACAATCTAACTTCATATTGCTGCCAACAGAACAGGCAAACAGCAGGATGTACACTTTACTTGAGTAGGCTTTATGGGACAACTCGCCACCCATCCAGCAGCCCCTCCAAATCCTATACCTGTTCAGGCACATTGTAGATCATCACTGTGGGGGCCGCTAGGAGCCGCAAAGCCTCTTTAAGATAAGTCCTCCTTCTAGGCTGTGCACAGGCACTAAAAAACCCAATGGTTTCTATCAGTGGTGGCCTGTGGTAATTTTATTTGGGGGGGGTCACAAACAGTATGCCACCCCCCCAGTCGGTTTGACTTACCCCATCGCTTCACCAGTGGCTTCCCCTGCTCGGCGGCAGCGGCTTCCATTTCCTATCTCCTCCTCTGTGGCCAATCAAGAGTCTTCTCTTTTCGGGCAATCAGAAACGGGTCTCACACCCGCTTCTGATTGGCTGGATCGAGGATCAGTGTTTCAACAACGAATTTTCATTCGCTGTTGTAACACCTGGGTGGACCCCGAGCGAAATGCTCTGCGTCCGTTCGGAGCCCACCCTATTTTGAAGCCTATTAGAGCCTCAGGTGCTAAAAAAAAAACAAAAAAAAAAAAAACGCTGATGTAATTTGCGTCCTGACTCCTGAAAGGGGCCGGACGCATGAATAGGGAATGACGGCCGTGTATAGAGGGGGTGGTTGGTGGCCGTGGATAGAGGGAGTGGCGTCCAGGTGCCCCTAATTGACAGGCCGCCACTGGTTTCTATCGCAAGGCCTCCACCATTGGGACAGAGTGATCCACAGGTAGGCTTTTAACGTAGGTACATGGCACCAGTGGGTGATTTGGTGGGTGAGTAGAAGAAATTTACATACTTTTGCGGCCGTGTAACGCAACCCATTTACATTACACCGCCGCAAGTTTCCAGTTTTAGTGCCCGATCCACAAAGCACTTACCTGGAAACTTGCGGCGGTGTATCGTAAATACGTCCGGCGCAAGGCGGGCCAATTCAAATGGGCGTGTGCCATTTAAATTAGGCGCGCTCCCACGCCGGACCTACTGCGCATGCTCTGTTTCGCAATTCCCGTCGTGCTTTACGCGCAGTGACGTCATTTTTTCGAACGGCGACGCGCGTAGCGTAATTCCGTATTCCCGGACGGCTTACGCAAACGACGTTCATTTTTAAATTTCGACGCAGGAACGACGGCCATACTTTATACAGCAATACGATTGCTTTGTAAAGTTAGGGCACCCAAAGCGACGACTAACTTTGCGACGGGAAACTAGACTAGCGGCGACGTAGCGAACGTGAAAATCTGTTGTGGATCGCCGTAACTCCTAATTTGCATACCCGACGCTGGTTTACGACGCAAACTCCCCCCAGCGGCGGCCGCGGTACTGCATCCTAAGACCCGACAGTGTAAAACAATTACACCTGTCGGATCTTATGGATATCTATGCGTAACTGATTCTATGAATCAGTCGCATAGATAGAAACAGAGATACGACGGCGTATCAGGAGAAACGCTGTCGTATCTCTTTTGTGAATCTGGCCCTAAGAAACTACATAGATGCAAGGGTGACCTGCCCTGCCACACATAACTGCGCAGGTGCTTTACATGGTCACCCTCTTCACAGGGAATTAGCGGCTCCATTAATATTATAGGAGCCTTCTTCTTTTCACATGGGTATATATTTATGTCCATGTAGTTAGACCTAAAAAAAAATATTATTTGAATGACAACGATATATTAATTAACATAAAAAAAAAAAAAGGCAGCAGTTTCAGGCATTAAATATATTCTTTAAAATATTTTATGTTCCACAAAATACCTAGGGAATAGAAGAGCGCTGCAAGACCAAGGACGCATTGGTTGGTCTTCCCCAGCAGACATCACAGAATCAGCTGTCCCAGGCCTCTGATGGGGAAACAGAACACGATAACCATTATTATCAGAAACCACAGGCTAAGATGATAGGAGCGATAGAAAATCTAAAAGGGAATTTAATTTGAAAGGTTGCCATAGTTTAGCAAAGAAAGATAATATTACACAAACTGATTTCTGTATTGTTAATTGCAGTTTGATTAGCCATTAGTGTTCCTCACGAATATTCGTATTGCGAATATTCGGCTCGAATATGGCATATTCGAGTATTCGCGAATATCTCGAATTTCGCGGCCAATATTCGCTATTCCGAATATTCGTGATATTTAAAAAAAAATTGGCGAAATTTCGCTATTGTGATTTTTTTTTTTTTTTTTTGCGATTTTTTTTTTTTTTTTGGTGATTGGCTCTGATGCAAAAGAAGGGCGGAGAAAGTATTCTCGAATATTCGGAAATAGAATATTCGGAATATTTTATCAAAAAAAAAAATGTTGTGAAATATTCTATTTCCGAATATTCGAGAATACTTTCTCCGCCCTTCTTTTGCATCAGAGCCAATCACCAAAAAAAAAAAAAAAATTCTATATACTCTATATACAGACAGGAAAAAGTATTCATACCCCTCTATATACAGGAAAAGGTATTCATACCCCTCTATACACAGAGACAGGAAAAAGTATTCATACCCCTCTATACACAGAGACAGGAAAAAGTATTCATACCCCTCTATACACAGAGACAGGAAAAAGTATTCATACCCCTCTATACACAGAGACAGGAAAAAGTATTCATACCCCTCTATATACAGACAGGAAAAAGTATTCATACCCCTCTATAGACAGGAAAAAGTATTCATACCCCTCTATACACAGGAAAAAGTATTCATACCCCTCTATACACAGAGACAGGAAAAAGTATTTATACCCCTCTATAGACAGGAAAAAGTATTCATACCCCTCTATACACAGAGACAGGAAAAAGTATTCATACCCCTCTATACACAGAGACAGGAAAAAGTATTCATACCCCTCTATATACAGACAGGAAAAAGTATTCATACCCCTCTATAGACAGGAAAAAGTATTCATACCCCTCTATATACAGACAGGAAAAAGTATTCATACCCCTCTATAGACAGGAAAAAGTATTCATACCCCTCTATACACAGAGACAGGAAAAAGTATTCATACCCCTCTATAGACAGGAAAAAGTATTCATACCCCTCTATACACAGAGACAGGAAAAAGTATTCATACCCCTCTATAGACAGGAAAAGGTATTCATACCCCTCTATACACAGAGACAGGAAAAAGTATTCATACCCCTCTATATACAGACAGGAAAAAGTATTCATACCCCTCTATAGACAGGAAAAAGTATTCATACCCCTCTATACACAGAGACAGGAAAAAGTATTTATACCCCTCTATAGACAGAGACAGGAAAAAGTATTCATACCCCTCTATAGACAGAGGCAGGAAAAAGTATTCATACCCCTCTATAGACAGAGGCAGGAAAAAGTATTCATACCCCTCTATATACAGACAGGAAAAAGTATTCATACCCCCTCTATATACAGACAGGAAAAAGTATTCATACCCCTCTATACACAGAGACAGGAAAAAGTATTCATACCCCTCTATACACAGACAGGAAAAAGTATTCATACCCCTCTATATACAGACAGGAAAAAGTATTCATACCCCTCTATACACAGAGACAGGAAAAGGTATTTATACCCCTCTATAGACAGAGGCAGGAAAAAGTATTCATACCCCTCTATATACAGACAGGAAAAAGTATTAATACCCCCTCTATATACAGACAGGAAAAAGTATTCATACCCCTCTATATACAGACAGGAAAAAGTATTCATACCCCTCTATATACAGACAGGAAAAAGTATTCATACCCCTCTATACACAGAGACAGGAAAAAGTATTCATACCCCTCTATACACAGGAAAAGGTATTCATACCCCTCTATACACAGAGACAGGAAAAAGTATTCATACCCCTCTATACACAGAGACAGGAAAAAGTATTCGTACCCCTCTATAGACAGGAAAAAGTATTCATACCCCTCTATACACAGAGACAGGAAAAAGTATTCATACCCCTCTATATACAGACAGGAAAAAGTATTCATACCCCTCTATAGACAGGAAAAAGTATTCATACCCCTCTATACACAGAGACAGGAAAAAGTATTCATACCCCTCTATAGACAGAGACAGGAAAAAGTATTCATACCCCTCTATACACAGAGACAGGAAAAAGTATTCATACCCCTCTATAGACAGAGGCAGGAAAAAGTATTCATACCCCTCTATATACAGACAGGGAAAAAGTATTCATACCCCTCTATAGACAGGAAAAAGTATTCATACCCCTATATAGACAGGAAAAAGTATTCATACCCCTCTATAGACAGAGACAGGAAAAAGTATTCATACCCCTCTATATACAGACAGGAAAAAGTATTCATACCCCTCTATAGACAGAGACAGGAAAAAGTATTCAACAACGCATGAATTCCTATTTGGTGCTTTGGCTGAATTAGTTGATAACGCAAGCTACACAAACTCTCTGAAGAAGACCTCTAAAGGTCGAAACGTTCGTTAGATTGTTTTTACTACAATGCACATTTTTGACTGTATAAACATTATTTGTGTACTGCTTCTTATACATTTATGTAAACGCTGTTTGTGTACTTGTTACAACTCATGCTCCATCCATTTTTTGCCATCCAACTTTTGTCCACTTCTGTCCAATTTTTAACATGTGAATAAATACAAATTTTTATTACATGGTATTACCTCTTTCCTTTTGAGCTGCGCAATAACCCCATTTGGGAAAATTCTTTTCATCATTTTTATCGGGGTGAGCAGCCACATTCTCTCCACCATAGTGTCCTGTCTCTTTTCTGGAAAAAGTATTCATACCCCTCTACACACAGAGACAGGAAAAAGTATTCATACCCCTCTATACACAGAGACAGGAAAAAGTATTCATACCCCTCTATACACAGAAAAAAGTTTATCAAAAAAAAAAATGTTGTGAAATATTTTGACAACTGTATTCGCGAATACCCGATTTCCGGGTATGAATACTTTTTCCTGTCTCTGTCTATAGAGGGGTATGAATACTTTTTTCTGTCTCTGTGTATAGAGGGGTATGAATACTTTTTCCTGTGTATAGAGGGGTATGAATACTTTTTCCTGTGTATAGAGGGGTATGAATACTTTTTCCTGTCTGTATATAGAGTATATAGAATTTTTTTTTTTTGTTGGTGATTGGCTCTGATGCAAAAGAAGGGAGGAGAAAGTATTCTCGAATATTCGGAAATAGAATATTCGGAATATTTTATCAAAAAAAAAATGTTGTGAAATATTTTGACAACTGTGGTAGGAGAACTCTGATTGGCTCTGATGCAAAAGAAGGGTGGAGAAAGTATTCGCGAATATTCGGAAATAGAATATTCGCGAATACTTTCTCCACCCTTTTTTTGCATCAGAGCCAATCAGAGTTGTCAAAATCTCGCAATCAATTTCGCATTCGCATTTGCGAAATTTCGATAAAATATTCCAAATATTCTATTTCCGAATATTCGAGAATACTTTCTCCGCCCTTCTTTTGCATCAGAGCCAATCACCAAAAAAAAAAAAAAAAAATCGCAAAATGTTCGCAATAAATTCGCATTAGCGAAATTTCGCAATTTTTTTTTTTTATAAAATATCACGAATATTCGATTTTAGCGAATATTCGGCTATATATTCGTGATATATCGCGAAATCGAATATGGCGTATTCCGCTCAACACTATAAATAGCCATGCGAATGATTGCGAATGGAAATCTAACCAAATATTAAAGCTGAACTCCAGCCTTACCTTCTGTCTTGCATAGTTGTACAGGTTTCTCTCCTGTACTGGAATTGTATACTCTGATTTTACTGCACACTGTGAGCTTTTCCCAGCTTGCATTAGGAGCTGCAGCAAGTCAGATAGAGTCCACCTTATTTCCTGGCTGGTGAACATCCAGCATCACCTAGCTTTATCCTCCTCAGCCTCACTGTCCCTGGTCAGCCCCTTTCATTCTTTGGATTATGACACCCCCAGGTCAGTTCGCAGTGCTGACTGTGAAATGGTGCAGGAATCGGATCGCATAGGTGTGAACACTCATGCAATACGATTCCAGTGCGGACCAAAAAAAGGGTCCTGCACCTTTTTAGGTGCGACTGCAATGCAAATTCAGCCATACAAACTATATAGCTGAATTCGCATTGCACAGACAACACATGTGATCTGCACAGCAATGCGTTGCATCGCAGAAGTCAAGTCGTTTTTTTACAAGCTTTTCCTCCCCTGAAGATTTTATTTAACCACTTCCCGCCCAGTCAATAGGAGATTGACGTCCGGGAAGTGGTTCTGAAATCCTGACTGGACGTCTATGGACGTCCTGCAGGATTTCATGCCGCGCGCGCCCGTGGGGCGGCGATCGGTGATGCGGGGTGTCAGTCTGACATCCTGCATCTCCGATCTCGGTAAAGAGCCGTTGATGACGATCACGGCTGATCACGATGTAAACAGGAAGAGCCGTTGATGGCTCTCCCTCACTCGCGTCTGACAGACGCGAGTAGAGGAGAGCCGACCGGCGTCTCTCCTGACAGGGGGGGGTTTGCGCTGATTGTTTATCAGCGCAGCCCCCCCTCGGATCGCCACACTGGACCACCAGGGAAGGGCAAAAAAAAAAGGGGTCAATAAAAAAAAAAGTCAGTAAAAAAAAAAAAGTAGAGCAGTAAAAAAAAAAAAAAAAAGATGCCGATCAGTGCCCACAAATGGGCACTGACTGGCAACATGTATACATCAGTGCTTCCCCACAGTGTCCATCAGTGCCACCCCACAATGCCCATCCATGCCCAGTGCCCACCTATCAGTGCCCATCTGTGCCACCCATAAGTACCCATCAGTGCCACCCATAAGTGCCGCCCATGAGTGCCCATCTGTGCCGCCTATGAGTGCCCAGTGCCGCCCATGAGTGCCCATCAGTGCCGTCTATGAGTGCCCATCAGTGCTGCATACCAGTGCCGCCAATCAGTGCCCATCAGTGCCACCTCATTGGTGCCCATCAGTACTACCTCATCAATGTCCATCAGTGCCATCTCATCGGTGCCCATCAGTGCCGCCATATCAGTGCCCGTAATTGAAAGAGAAAACGTACTTATTTACAAAAACATTAACAGAAAAAAGTAAAAACTTAATTTTTTTTTAAATTTTCAGTCTTTTTTCAATTGTTGCGCAAAAAAAAAAAATAGCAGAGGTGATCAAATACCACCAAAATAAAGCTCTATTTGTGGGGGAAAAAGGACGCCAATTTTGTTTGGGTACAGTGTAGCATGACCGCGCAATTGCCATTCAAAGTGCGACAGCGCTGAAAGCTGAAAATTGGCTTGGGCGGGAAGGTGAGTAAGTGCCTGGTATGGAAGTGGTTAAAAATGACATTAGCATGTTGATCAAAGAACAAGGAAAGTAAAATAATCAGCTTGTGTGTAAAAAGTATTTTTTTATTTTACTGTTGTATATAGTGTGGAAAAGTCTTGCTGTCTGTGTCTCAAGCTAAATTAAAAGCATAGGGCCAGATTCACGTAGAACTGCGGCGGCGTAACGTATCGTAGATACGTTACACCACCGCAAGTTTTCATCGCAAGTGCCTGATTCACAGAGCACTTGCAATGAAAACCTACGCCGGCGGCCTTCGGCGCAAGGCGGGCCAATTCAAATGGGCGTGTGCCATTTAAATTAGGCGCGCTCCCGCGCCGGACCTACTGCGCATGCTCAGTTTCACAATTCCCGTCGTGCTTTGCGCGCCGTGACGTCATTTTTTCGAACGGCGACGCGCGTAGCGTACTTCCGTATTCCCGGACGTGTTACGCAAACGACGTTAAATTTTTAATTTCGCCGCGGGAACGACGGCCATACTTTAAACAGCAATACGTTTGCTGAGTAAAGTTAGGGCAGGTCAAACGACGACTAACTTTGCGACGGGAAACTAGACTAGCGCAGCGAACGCGAAAATCGCCGTAACTCCTAATTTGCATACCCGACGCTGGTTTAGGACGCAAACTCCCCCCATCGGCGGCCGCGGTACTCCATCCTAAGATCCGACAGTGTAAAACAATTACACCTGTCGGATCTTATGGATATCTATGCGTAACTGATTCTATGAATCAGTCGCATAGATAGAAACAGAGATACGACGGCGTATCAGGAGATACACCGTCGTATCTCTTTGGTGAATCTGGCCCATAATTTTTAGGTTTGAATGGATTATATTGTAAATTTATTAAGCAAGCTACACAACCAAATTGTATTATCAATTCAAACACAAAAAAAGTGTTCATGAATTTTTATTCTGGGATCAGCGAGTATTACTCTAATGTTTTTTGGGAACTCCAAATAACATTTTTGGAACTCCATTAAATAACAATGATGCCTAACAATCTTGATAGCCCTCAAATGTATTGCAGAACTTCAATTGAGACCCCAGGAAGCAGACGACGGTAACAAGATAGACTTACATTACACAGAGATTTCACCAGAGAGCCAGTTCCATCCATGCTATTTACAAAGTCTTTGTAAAATTTCATTTTGACTTTCTGGTTGCGGATGATAAGGGAACCAATGCCCTTAAAGCTGAACTCAACATTTTGTTTGGTAGCGACAGAGCGAGAGAAAATGCTGAGTGTCTCCCTCACACAGCTCTCTATAGTGTCTCTGTTGTAGGAGCAAGAGAAAGACAAGGCGATGAAGTTCAGAGGAACGACCGGGATTTCACCTGAGAACACAAGAGTATAAGTTACAAATACTGTGTACATTCATTATTTAGTAATCAATGCTTGTTGGTGTAACTTTTCCCTACAAATCACTATAGAACATAGGCGTGTGCCTCTTCTGCCCCATGCTCTGGTGGTCCAAGATTCTCTGCCACTGGTCCACACACCAGGTCCCACGCCACCATCTTCTCCTCTGACGACATTAGGAGTCCGACTGTCTTTTCCGGATTCAGGCAGCCAGGCCTCCGATAACACGAACAGCTCCACCCTCCAGCCTCTCTGTATCTCAGTTCCTGCAGCCTTAGAAAAGCAGATTTACTTACCTGATCCTCCGCTTCCTGCGGGCTTCTCCATGCTGCTAGACCAATCAGTGCTGCCCCTTCTCCCCCATGCTCTGGCGGTCTAAAATTCTCTACACTGGTCCACACACCAGGTCCCACACCACCATCTTCTCCCCTGACGTCACCAGGAGCCTGACTGTCTTTTGCGGCTCCTGATGAGCACAGCTCCACCCTCCAGCCTCTCTGTATCTCAGCTCCTGCAGCCTATTGAAATATGTGGCAGGGATATCCCAAGAGCTGCGGACATATAGACACGACGTTCGCACCTAGGCGAGAATGGTGGCAGGGCGCATGGCTGAATTAAAAACTACGGGCTAGATTCAGCAAGAATTTACGCCGGCGTATCTATTGATACGTCGCGTAAATTCAAAGCTGCGCCGGCGTATCTTCTTTCTGTATTCAGAAAGCAAGATACGCCAAAATTAGGCTAAGATCCGACTGGCGTAAGTCTCTTACGCCGTCGTATCTTAGTTGCATCTTTACGCTGGCCGCTAGGTGGCACTTCCTTCGATTTCAGCGTAGAATATGCAAATGAGCTGGATACGCCGATTCAGAAACGTATGTGCGCCCGGCTGATTTTTTTATGTCGTTTGCGCAAGGCTTTTTCCGGCGTAACGTTGCTCCTGCTATATGAGGCATAGCCAATGTTAAATATGGACGTCGGGCCAGCGTAAAATTTTGCGTCGTTTACTTCATTTGCGTAAGTCGTTCGCGAATAGGGCTTTGCGTAAATTACGTCCACGTCGAAAGCATTGACCATTTGCGACGTGATTAGGAGCATGCGCACTGGGATACGTTCACGGACGGCGCATGCGGCGTTCGTGAGAAACGTCATTTACGTGGGGTCATGTTTTATTTACATAAAACACGCCCCTCTTCAGAATTTGAATTTGGCGCGCTTACGCCGGCAGATGTACGCTACGCCGCCGTAACTTAGGGCGCAGGTTCTTTGTAAATCCAGCCCCAGCCTCACTAAGTTACGGCGGTGTAGCGTATCTGAGATACGCTACGCCCGCACAAACTTACGGCGGCCTTTCTGAATCTAGCCCCGCACAAACTTACGGCGGGCTTTCTGAATCTAGCCCTACATTTTTAAATGTAAACAATCAAAAAAAAAAAAAAAAAAATAATATATATATATATATAATATGTGTGTGTGTTAAGTTTGTGCGGGGAGAATGGCAGGGAGGAAAAGAACACTTTTAAAGTGAGGCCGACTATTTTTATTCAAGTCCCTTACCGGTTGTGAATACTTTATTGTACTTCAGTGCATGAATCTGTGCAAATTTCTCAGACAGAAGAAAAACTGGACGTTGAACCAGGATGAACTTGTTGTTGCCAACATCTAATTTGTGTCTTGATAGAGTAAAAGTTCCCAGTCCGGGGACCTGCACCCCCTAAAATATAATCAGAAAACAAAACAAAAAAATTAACATTATTTCTTCAGGCACCTCTCCGTTTGTAAGCAGTCTAAAGCTGGACACTCAATGGTGGTTGAGCCTTTCCCACTACAGGACTATAAAGCGGAAACTTCACCCGAAAGGAGAAAATCTGCCTTTCCACCTCCTCTACCGCTTTTGGAATGGGTACCTGATTTTGACAGGTACCCTCCCTTCTTTGCCCGTAGCCTTGAGGAACTCATCACGGATCCCAGAAGGCTGAGGGACCTTTCGAAAATGTGGAGTGGGAAGCCGGCTGTGAAGCCACAATTAGTCACAGCCAGCTTCCCTTAGTAAAAATGCTGGTGCTGGGGACCTGAAGACCGGAGAAGAACCAGCCCGGGGTAAGGACAGCACTGGATCTCTGGAGTCAGCAGCTACAGTATTTTTTATTTTTTGGGGGGGCCGGAAGAGCCTCTTTAAGGCTGGGTTCACACCTCCGGTTTGGCTCGCAGCAGCGGTCCAGTTCGTCCTTGTTCTCCGTTTCAGGGACGAATCATGGCGGAATTTTTGCCTGAATTAGGCCCTGAAACTGAGCCAAAGATGCACAGCACTACCGTGCAAGCCGCTCCGCAGCCACCCCAGAGATATGTGAACTGGCTCCATAGAGAGCCAGTCACAACCTCCTATCATGTGAATTGGATGCAGGGAAACCCACATCCAATTTGCATAGGTGTGAACCTAGCCTAAAGGAAATCTTCAGTGAGAGAAACATGTAGACTTCCATTTCAGACCTCCCTCTAAAAAATGACGTTGTCTGGCTGTACTCGGAACAAGTATACAGCTCGGAACAAGCATGCAGCTCATTACCCTAAACAAGTATGCAGCCAGTGAATTCATGAATTATTATCCTTAATAAAGGGGTTGTAAAGGAAAAAAAATGTTTCCCTAAATAGCTTCCTTTACCTTAGTGCAGTCCTCCTTCACTTACCTCATCCTTCCATTTTGCTTTTAAATGTCCTTATTTCTTCTGAGAAATGCTCACTTCCTCTTCTTCTGTCTGTAACTCCACACCGTAATGCGAGGCTTTCTCCCTGGTGTGGAGAAAGCCTCTTGAGGGGGCGAGCAGGAGTGTCAGGACGCCCACTAACACACAGCTCCTTTCTCTATCTGAAAAGTAGAGAGTGTGCTGACACTCCTGCTCGCCCCCTCAAGAGGCTTTCTCCACACCAGGGAGAAAGCCTCGCATTACTGTGTGTAGTTACAGACAGAAGAACAGGAAGTGAGGATTTCTCAGAAGAAATAAGGACATTTAAAAGCAAAATGGAAGGATGAGGTAAGTGAAGGAGGACTGCACTAAGGTGAAGGAAGCTATTTAAGGAATTTTTTTTTCCCTTTACAACCCCTTTATTGCAACTGGATCTGACGAAGACATATTTAATTAGTTGGCACTACAGATTTCACTGATGACAGAGTGCATCTGCAGCCTTAAAGTGGATCTTCATCCCTACTCTGAACCGGTACACACCCTCCTCCAGTGCTACTATCATAGTGCATGCATAGACGTGACGAAAGTCTCTGCCTGACCTTTAGGTCCTGGCAGAGCCCCTCAGCACATCTTCTCACGCATGGTGGCAAAGTCTTGCATGGGCAGATGGTTGGGGCAACCCATGCATGTGCAGATGTGCCGCAGGACTCAAAGCGCTCAACACATCTGTGCACACACGGGGAATTGGAATGCAATTCTTGCCTAGGTACAAGACCCCTTTCACACTGCAGTGCTGCGCCGTTAGCACTAAAGCGCCTCTCGTTTTTTGCAGCGATTTAGCTGTGTTTTAGCAGCGCTTTTCGAGCACTAGCCGGACAGTTTTTTTAAGGTCCTGAGATAACGTTTTGCTGTGCTTTAAAAAGCGAGTTTAAGGCGCTTTGGAAGCGCTGGCCATTAATTTCAATGGGCAGGGGGGTTTTCTGAGCTCTATTAAAGCGGGGGTTCACCCTAAAAACAAGTATATACAATTCAATCCAGCATACTGCCGACATGTAAAAGGTCACTGGTGATGCGCATTATGCGCCGGGGGGGGGGGGAAGCTTTTGTCATACGTCAATCACTTAGTCTCTGAATAGGAACGCCCACTCCCACGGCATTCACTACCCGGAAGCCGGGGGGGGAAAATACCAATACTGCGGTATGTAAACCGAAAAAAAAAAAAAAACAACGCATACTGTACATGTCGGCAGTATGCTGGATTGAATGGTATATATCGTATTTATCGGCGTATACCGCGCACTTTTTTCCCCTTAAAATAATGGGAAAATCGTGGGTGCGCGATATACGCCGATACCCGCGCTCAGTTTGAATGCCTGCGCCAACATATACCGAGTGCAGTACACTCGGCTACATTCGGCCAGGCTCGGCTTCGCTCGTGCTCATGCATAAACGTCACAGAGCGTGAGCACGAGCGAAGCCGAGCCTGGCCGAATGTAGCCGAGTGTACTGCACGACAGTATATGTCGGCGCAGGCATTCAAACTGAGCGCGGGAAGCGGCGATTCGACGGGTAACAGCGCGGGAGGACACCACCGAAGCCGCAGACGGACGCCGGACCCGACGAGGAGGACACCACCGAAGCCGCAGACGGACGCCGGCCCCGACGAGGACGACACCATCGAAGCCGCAGGCGGACGCCGGACCCGACGAAGAGGACACCACTGAAGCCGCAGACGGACGCCAGACCAGACGAGGCCGCCGCGCAAGACACCAAAACTGTAAGTACTAAAATGTTTTTTTTTTACAGGAATGCGGGTCCACATTAGGGGTGCGCGCTATACGCCAGAGCGCGCAATACCCCGATAAATACGGTACTTGTTTTTAGGGTGAACCTCTGCTTTAATAGTACTCCCAACTCACCCCTAAGATGCTGCTTGCAGGACTTTTTCCTTGTTAAAATCTTTTATTGAATAGTACAGAAGTAGTGTACAAATTGCATAAAGTAAATACAATATCATACAGTCAGGGGTGAGAAGCTCAATGTTAATTAATTGAGAATGTAATAATAACTATTAAATAATATTGAAACAAGATCGATTAAAACTTTAGAAGGTATTTACAGTTCTTCAAAAGGTGTCAAGCCTAGTGGTATTGTAAGAGTAACCATTTTATTTGCGTTCTTGAGTAATTCAGATTATCATATAATTAAAAAAAACAGGAGCTTCAAATCATAAAGAAGAAATTCAAATTATTACCAGAAAATAAAAAAAATAAGTAAAAAAATAAAGAAAAAGTAAAGAAAATGGAAGGAGAGAAGAATGGAATGAAAGGGGGTCCACGAGGTCAGGCAGAGAGCCTCCACCATGCAGGACTTTTTCTAACGTCCCGCAAGTGCACCGCCCCAGTGTGAAAGAACACCTTTACAGGCGCTATTTCTAGATTTATAGGTGGATTCAGGTACAGTTACGCCGGCGTATCAGTAGATACGCCGTCGTAACTCCGAATCGACGCCGTTGTAAATGTAAGCGTATTCTGGAAACCAGATACGCTTAAATTAGGCTAAGATACAAGCGGCGTAAGTCTCCTACGCCGTCGTATCTTAGGGTGCATATTTACGCAGGTCGCTAGGTAGCGTTTCCGTTGAGTTCGGCGTAGAATATGCAAATGACTAGATACGCCGATTCACGAACGTACGTGCGCCCGTCGCAATTAGTTACGCCGTTTACGTTAGAGACACGCCGGCCTAAAGATAAAGCTGGTCTCTAGGTGGCGCATCCCATGCAAAGTATGGACGTCGGAACAAGCGTATCTTTTTACGTCGTTTGCGTAAGTCGTACGCGAATAGGGCTGTGCGTAAATTACATTTACGTCACAGGCATTGAGCCGACGTATCTTTGGGCGTAAATACGACGTGATACTGAGCATGCGCGCGCATGCGCCGTTCGTTCGGCCATGCATCTACATGGGGTCAAGCCTCATCTAAATACAACACGCCCCCTACAGCCTACTTTGAATTACGCGCGCTTACGCCGGCCCATTTACGCTACGCCGCCGTAACTTAGGAGGCAAGTGCTTTGTGAATAAAGCACTTGCCTCTCTAAGTTGCGGCGGCGTAGCGTAAATACGGCAACATAGATCGGCCGTATGTGAATCTAGGCCTTAAAACCGCCTCAGTGTGAAAGGGGTCTAAGTGAGGAAGTTCTGCTTTACAGCACAAAAAAACATCACCAGTTAAAAAACAGTTATTATCAAAGTGTAAAAGAGGGAGGGTGGAGGAGGCAGGGCAACTTATACTTTTGGACAAGGGTCTCCAAACTTTCTAAACAAAGGGCCAGTTTACTGTCCTCTAAACAGGGGGGCCGGACTGTAGCCACTGGTGTCAGTGGGAGTAAACCATGCCTCTTTGGTATTAAGGGGAGAAATAAAGCCCCGTCATTGGCATCGGTGGGAGAAATAGGACACTGTCATTGCTATCAGTGGAAGGAATAGTACCCCATCCTTGGTGCCAGTGGGAACAATAGTGCCCCATTGTTGATGTCAGTGGGAACAATAGTACCTCATTGTTGGCGTCAGTTTGAGGAAAAGTGCCCAATCATTGGTGTCAGTGGGAACAATAGTGCCCCATTGTTGGCGTCAGTGGGAACAATAGTACCCCATTGTTGGCGTCAGTGGGAACAATAGTACCCCATTGTTGGCGTCAGTGGGAACAATAGTACCCCATTGTTGGCGTCAGTGGGAACAATAGTACCCCATTGTTGGCGTCAGTGGGAACAATAGTACCCCATTGTTGGCGTCAGTGGGAACAATAGTACCCCATTGTTGGCGTCAGTGGGAACAATAGTACCCCATTGTTGGCGTCAGTGGGAACAATAGTACCCCATTGTTGGCGTCAGTGGGAACAATAGTACCCCATTGTTGGCGTCAGTGGGAACAATAGTACCCCATTGTTGGCGTCAGTTTGAGGAATAGTGCCCAATCATTGGTGTCAATGGGAGAAATAGTGCTCCATTGTTAATGTCAGAAGCAGGAATACTGCCCTATTGTTGGTAACAGTGGAATGAAAAGTTCCCCCAAGGGCCAGATAAAGGCAAGCCAACGTTTGGAGATCCCTGCTTTAGGATAAAGGTCTGCTTGAAGGCTGGTTTTGTCAGTGAAGCCTCCAGTCTGCATTTAATCACTGCCATAACTGACATAGTGATCACTTGATCAGGAACCACTGTGATTGGTTCCTGATCATCAGTGGGGGTGGAAACTGTCAGTACTAGCTGTAATTGAGAGTCAGGGGCCATGCAAAGTGTCAGCTGCTGACTCTAATGCCGCGTACACACGATCATTTTTCGGCATGAAAAAAAAACGATGTTTTACAAAAATTTTATTTAAAATGATCGTGTGTACGGGCTTCACATAATTTTTCAGGTTCTGAAAAACAAAACAAAAAAAAAAAAATCGAAAATGCTGCATTTTTTAACGACGTTGTAAAAACAATGTAGTTTTTCGGGTTGTAAAAAATGATCGTGTGTGGGCTAAAACGACGTTAAAAACCCGCGCATGCTCAGAAGCAAGTTATGAGACGGGAGCGCTCGTTCTGGTAAAACTACCATTCATAATGGAGTAAGCACATTCATCACGCTGTAACAGACAGAAAAGCGCAAATCGTCTTTTACTAACACTGAATCAGCTAAAGCAGCCCCAAGGGTGGCGCCATCCGCATGGAACTTCCCCTTTATAGTGCCGGCGTACGTGTTGTACGTCACCGCGCTTTGCTAGAGTATTTTTCAAAAACAATCGTGTGTGGGCAACGTCGTTTTAATGATGAAGTTGGAAAAAAACAACGTTTTTTCTAGATGCTGAAAAACATCGTTTTTTTACATGCTGAAAAATGATCGTGTGTATGCGGCATTAGACCCGGTTCACACCTATGCAGGTTGCAGCACGCATAATGCAGGAGCATTTTGCATTTTTCAATACACATTTTTGATCCATTGAAGTCTATGGAACCAAAAACAAGTCCCCTGGCCTTTCCATAAAATGCACAGATGTGAACGTGATCCATAGGAAACCATGTTAAATGGACTGTAGTTTGTTTCTGCAAAACTGAAAATGCGCTAAAAAATGCATAGGTGTGACCCAGGCCTCAAAGGGGGAAGTAAGGCCCCTTTCACACTGGGGTGGGAGGCGCGGTGGCGGTATCGGATTTGCCACGGGATTCGGCTGCTAGCGGTGCGGTATTAACCCCCGTTAGCGGCCGATAAAGAGTTAATACCGCCCACAATGCGCCTCTGCAGAGGCGCATTGCGGGCGGTATTACCGCGGTTTCCCATTGTTTTAAATGGGAAGGAGCGGTGAAGGAGCGGTATACACGCCGCTCCTCTCACCGCTCCGAAGATGCTGCTAGCAGGAGATTTTTTTCTCTCCCGCCAGCGCATCGCCTCAGTGTGAAAGCCCTCAGACTTTCACATTGAGTATGCAGTGCAGGAGTTTTTCAGGTGGTATTTAGGCGCTATTTTTAGCGCTGTACCGCCTGAAAAACTCCTCAGTGTGAAAGGGGTCTTAATGTTTCCCCAGCAAAGCGCTGTGAAACAATCACTAGACTGTCAAAATAATTAGGGCCAGATTCTCGTAGATCCGCATATATTTGTGCGGGCGTAACGTATCCGATTTACGTTACGCCTCCGCAACTTAGACGGGCAAGTGCTGTATTCTCAAAGCACTTGCTCCGTAAGTTGCGGCGGCGTAGCGTAAATCGGCCGGCGTAAGCCCGCTTAATTCAAATTTGGAACAGGGGGTTATGTAAAATAACCATGACCCGACGTGATTGACGTTTTTCACGAACGGCGCATGCACCGTCCGTGGAAATCTCCCAGTGTGCATTGCTCCTAATACGCCGCAAGGACGTATTGGTTTTGACATGAACGTAAATTATGTCCAGCCCCATTCACGGACGAGTTACGCAAACGACGTAAAATTTTCAAATTTCGTTGCGGGAACGACGGCCATACTTAACATTGGTACGCCGCACTTACGCCACCATATAGCAGGGGTAACTATACGCTGGGAAAAGCCTAACGTAAACGGCGTAACTGTACTGCGTCGGCCGGGCGTACGTGAATTCGCGTATTTTGCTGATTTACATATTTCGACGCGTAAATCAGCGTACACGCCCCTAGCGGCCAGCGTAAATATGCAGTTACGATCCGACAGCGTAAGAGACTTACGCCTGTCAGATCTAATAGAAATCTATGCGTAACTGATTCTAAGAATCAGGCGCATAGATACGACGGCACAACGCAGAGATACGACGGCGTATCTGGAGATACGCCGTCGTATCTCTTTTGAGAACCTGGTCCTTAGACTACAGCAATTCTACATATTGGTGTATTTAAATTACCTTTTGTTGAGACATCTGATGTTCAATGAACTCGGCAACACAAGACCATATGGTGGACACATCTAAAATAACAACACAGACATCATTAGAATCATAGGAAAATAAGGATTTCTGTCTCTTGTTATATTCCATACAAATTTTAAATTAAACAATATCTACAGAAGCGCACTATGCAGAGGACTACTTCTCTTTTACTGCTGATTCGCCTATGTTACACATGAAAGAAGATGAATGGAAATGTACTCATCATTTACAAAACTGATCCACTTCACAGGTGCTTCCGAGAACAATACTAGCATGCCCAACAATGGCAGCTAATGGACTTAATTATAAAGTGTTACATTTCTCCCTACTGAATCTTTTACATATACACGGTCTCTTGATTACCAGGTAAAATAATATGGCGATTCTCAGAACAATGCTCGTGTGTCTCACAGTGAAACAGCTTGGGAAGTGTAGTGCTATGTGGAGAAGCACAGCTGAAAAGAACCATCAATTAGGACCTATTTACACTAGTGCACTGGGGCATGGCAACGCACCTGCTCTATGTATGGTGTATTGCGGTGTCATTCATCGGTAACGGCGTCCGCATTGTACAGTAGCGTCAGGGCCGGTGCTACCACTAGGCAAACTAAGCAGCCGCCTAGGGCGCACTGCCACCTAGGGCGCCTGGCCACTGGTTTTTCTACTCTCTTCTCTCTGCAGCAAGCAACTAAGTCTCAGCATCAGCAGGCAGTCGCTGCTCCGTTCGCACATAGTGTCAGAGGCGCAGCGGCGGCGGAGGACCGTGTCTGTGTCAAAACTCCTGAATAAATGGAAGCAAGCAAACATTCATTGATGGGCACTGGTAGGCTGCATTGATGGGCGCAGGTAGGCTGCATTGATGGGCACTGGTGAGTCTGCACTGATGGGCGCTGGTGAGGCTGCATTTGATAAGCGCTGGTGGGCTGCATTTGATGGGTGCTTCATTAAAAAGTTGCAGTATACATGAGCAGGGCACAGGGGTGGTGTCAGGGGTGAAGGGGGGCAAAATTAGGTTTCCCTGCACCAGTACTGCGTAGCGTGCAGATGTACAAAGCACTGCAAGACACTAGAGCTGCACGATTCTGTTCAAAATGAGAATCACGATTATTTTGCTTAGACTAAAGATCACGATTCTCTCACGATTCTCAAAAACTGAATGCCAGAAACCCCCCCCCCCCAAATAAATAAATAAATCTGTGATTTATCTGAAAATATGAATATATAAAAAAGAGACCAGTGATATGTCTATAATGTTAAAGACCATATAACTCCTATGAAAAAAGCAGAATCAAACTTTGATTCTGCTTTTTTCATAGGAGTTATATGGTCTTTAACATTATAGACATATCACTGGTCTCTTTTTTATACATCAGAAGCAGTACCGCCGGCAACCACTGGGTGGAGCATGGATACACACTACAGTTGTACAGAACTGTGAGAGAAGCCCAGGCATCCATCCAGCGGCGCAGGCTGCTGACGTCGGTTCCGATATTGGCGCCATTTGCGTTACGTGGAACCGGCGGTGACACAAAAGAATCGCGGGTCATCCCGTGGGGAGATCACGGGCGGGGAGAATCGAGATCGCGATAAATCGTGCAGCTCTACAAGACACCCTATCGCCCGTGCTGGCCAGACTCAGCCCACAAGAGCTCCTGAGCCAATGTCCATGCCGGCCATGTCACCGTACGGATGGAATGCTAATGAGCCGGACACTTTGTAATATTTGAAAATATAACTGACTAAGCAAACAACTTGCAGAAGGAATTCAGTTTATATGCCAGCTGCAGGACAGTCAACACATCCACAAGGAAGCAACCAATCAAACACTTTAAAGCAAGTAATAGATTTTTTTCCATTAGAGATGTTTTAACAAAGTGGTTCTTAACCTTTTTTGCGTCACGTACGTACCCCTTTCACACTGAGGCACTCAAAAACTGGCCACATAAAGTTGAGCATTTTTGCAGCACTTTTGCCATGTTAGCGGTGCGTATTTTAAGGTCACGTGACCTTTAAAAAAAGAAACATTTTTATTTTGGGGCACGTTTGAAGCACTTTGGAAGGGCTTCCTCTATTCATTTCAATGGACAGGGGTGTTTTTAAGGGCGTTTTTTAAAAGCGCTCCAAACCTGCCCCAAAGATGCTGCTTGCAGGACTTTTTGCACTGCCCCGCCAGTGCACCGCCTCAGTGTGAAAGCTTCCATTGAAATTAATATTAAAGCAGTTTCCAGGCACTTTTCAGGCGCTATTCTTAGCGCAAACAAAAATGCCAGAAAAGCGCCTCAGTGTGAAAGGGGTCTAAGAATCTGATGAAAACTATGGACCCCCTCCCCAAAAATTATTACACAAATTTAAGTGGTAAACATGGTACCAACAACAAGTTAAAAGACGCTTAGCGGTTGGCGCTATAACCATTGGCAGGATGCGTTTTCATTTTATTTATTTTACTGGTAAACCATTGATTGGGAAAAGGGGGGGGGGCTGTATAGTGAATGTAGATGTTATCATACCCTAATATACAGGGTGGGCCATTTATATGGATACACCTTAATAAAATGGGAATGGTTGGTGATATTAACTTCCTGTTTGTGAAACATTAGTATATGTAAGGGGGGGAACTTTTCAAGATGGGTGGTGACCATGGCGGCCATTTTATTAAGGTGTATCCATATAAATGGCCCTCCCTGTAGTTTATCTGACCCTAATAGACTGCATGAAACCCATCAATGGACCCTAGGTTAGGAGCCCCTTTTTTAACCAAAAAATTCAACATTTGAAGTTACCTCCTCTCCGAGAAACAGTGGGCTTCTTTCGGATTTTTGGTGGGAGCTTAGGTGTCCATTTAATTATATTTTCTATGTGGGAAGTGGCAGTCATCTGTGAGGTTGCAATGAGCAGGTAAGTAGAAACCTCTTTGTTATTTAAAAAAAAAAATAGTGGTAAATAGTGCAGCCCCCCCCCCCCCCCCCCCAGCCCCATTTTTGCTTACCTGACCCCGAGCCTTCTTCGGCTCGGGAATGAGCACACTAGCGCTAGCTGGTGTCTCGTGTGCTGATTGGATAGATTGATAGTAGCGCAGCCACTGACTCCCGCTGCTGTCAATCAAATCCAATGACGTGGCGCCAGGGAGGCGGGCAGAGTCCTGCTTTCTGTGTCAAGAGAGAGAGAGCGCCCTCACGGGTGTCCCATAGGAAAGCGCTTCTCCAACGGGTCACTCGATGCGGGGATGAGCTGCTAGCGCTGCTGAGAGACCCCAGAAGAGGAGAATCGGGGTCACTCTGTGCAAAACAAACTGCACAGTGGAGGTAAGTATGACATGTTTGTTATTTAAAAAAAAAAAAAAAAACACAAGGGTTTAGCAACCCTTTAAACCAGGGGTCTCAAACTGGTGGCCAGAGTTGCCAACCGTCAGTAAATTTACAAACAGTTTGTAAAATCCATAATTTTTGCATCTGTCCATAAATGTCCATTATGGACATACAGACTACGGGCCAGATTCTCAAAGAGATACGACGGTGTATCTCCTGATACGCCGTCGTATCTCTGAGTTAGGCTGGTCGTATCTATGCGCCCGATTCATAGAATCAGTTACGCATAGATATGCCTAAGATCCGACAGGTGTAACTGTGTTACACCGTCGGATCTTAATTGCAATTTAAAAATGTCCGCTTGGGGCGTTCTCGCTGATTTACGCCAAGAATATGTAAATCAGCGAGATACACCAATTCACGAACGTACGCGGGCCCGACGCAGTGTTTTTATGGCGTTTATGTAAGGGTTTTCCCGGCGCATAGTGACCCCTGCTTCTATGAGGTGCAGCCAATGTTAAGTATGGGCGTCGTTCCCGCGACAAAATTTGAATTTTTTTACGTCGTTTGCGTAAGTCGTTCGCGAATACGGATGGACGTCATTTACGTAAGCGTCGAAACCAATGACGTCGTTGCTACGTCATTTGGAGCAATGAGCCGAAGAAGCCGAACGTCGGTACGGCTCTATACTGCGCCTGCGCACCGACGTTCGGCTTCTTTCGGAAAATCGTGACGCGATGGATGCGACCGTCGGAAGCCTCTCTGAAGACTGTCAATCAAGAAGGAACGCCCGCTCCCGAAGACCCATACCCGGAAGCGGCGGAGAAGATGCATCTCGTAAACGGTAAGTACAGCTCATATTTTAAAACAACTAGCCGATTCCCCTAGACAAAACGAGCATGAAGCGAAGGGGAAAATGTGTTCTCTATGGGTGAACCTCCGCTTTAAGACCCGGACCTTTATGCAGGTAAAGGACCTGGCCAGTTTTTGCGATTCGGCACTGCGTCGCTTTAACTGACAATTGCGCGGTCGTGCGACGTGGCTCCCAAAAAAATTTG
The DNA here is from genome assembly GCF_905171775.1 of Rana temporaria. Taxonomy (NCBI): domain Eukaryota; kingdom Metazoa; phylum Chordata; class Amphibia; order Anura; family Ranidae; genus Rana; species Rana temporaria. Next base: position 36,936,440 of record NC_053490.1, read on the forward strand.
GCGTCCTTTTTTTCCACAAATAGAGCTTTCTTTTGGTGGTATTTGATCGCCTCTGCGGTTTTTATTTTTTGCGCTATAAACAAAAATAGAGCGACAATTTTGAAAAAAATTCAATATTTTTTACTTTTTGCTGTAATAAAATATCCCCCAAAAATATATAAAAAACATTTTTTTTCCTCAGTTTAGGCCGATATCAAACCAATCAAAAAACGCAATAAGCATTTATCGATTGGTTTGCGCAAAATTAATAGCGTTTACAAAATAGGGGATAGTTTTATTGCATTTTTATTAATTCTTTTTTTTTTTTACTACTAATGGCGGCGATCAGCGATTTTTTTCGTGATTGCGACAATATGGCGGACACTTCGGCCAATTTTGACACATTTTTGGGACCATTGTCATTTTCACAGCAAAAAATGCATTGTTTACTGTGAAAATGACAATTGCAGTTTGGGAGTTTACCACAAGGGGGCGCTGAAGGGGTTAAGTGTGACCTCATCTGTGTTTCTAACTGTAGGGGTGTGTGGCTGTAGGTGTGACGTCATTGATTGTGTTTCCCTATAAAAGGGAACACACGATCGATGACGGCGCCACAGTGAAGAACGGGGAAGCTGTGTTTACATACAGCTCTCCCTGTTCTTCAGCTCCGGGGACCGATCACGGGACTCCAGCGGCGATCGGGTCCATTGGTCCCGCGGTCACGGAGCTTCGGACCGGGTCGCGGGCGCGTGCCCGCGACCCACGGCTGGGTACTTAAAGGGAACGTACCTGTACGTGCTTGTGCCCAGCCGTGCCAGTCTGCCGACGTATATGTGCAGGAGGCGGTCCTTAAGTGGTTAAGTAAGCCTTACTGACTGTGTGCAACACTTGTAGTGGATACATTTATGTTTAAATGCACCAGAGCCACAATGTAATCCGGTTCCCATAAAAGAATGAAGAATGGCTGCTGGGATCTGCATGTTTGAATAGCCAATAAACAAACATGATACGAGGAGAAAGAATGGAGTACTGAGTCCCCATACTGTATTAAAGCGGATGTGCCACTAAAACAATATATTAAAAGCTAGCAGCTACAAATACTGCAGCTGCTGACTTTTAATATAAGGACACTTACCTGTCCTGGAGTCCAGCGGTGATCGCATCAGAGGATGAGCCGATCGCTCGTCACCCTGCTGCTCCCCCCTCCATCCACGGTGAGGGAACCAGGAAGTGAAGCGCTGCGGCTTCACTGCCCGGTTCCCTACGGCGCATGCGCGAGTCGCGCTGCGCCCGCCGATTGGCTCACACGCTGTGTGCTGGGAGCCGAGTGTTCCCAGCACACAACGGGCGACAGACGGGATGTGACGGAATGCCCGTCTTTCGCCCGTAGCGTGTGGCCGGAAGTGGGTGCAAATACCTGTCTTTAGACAGGTGTCTGCACCCCCCTCCCCCCTGAAAGGTGTCAAATGTGACACCGGAGGGGGGGAGGGTTCCGATCAGCGGGACTCCACTTTAGGGTGGAGGACCGCTTTAATGTCGCACGCAGCTTTTGTGCAGAAAATCCCTGTGCCGGTGCACACATATATTTGCTTGTACATATGAGCACAGAATACCTGTTTATATAAAACTCCTGGCAACGGTGCAATCACTCATCCAAATGACCACACTGGGTAAGGCCAGCGCTGGTCACTGAACCATATGGGAGGCATAGCTTTAGAGGAAGACTGAGCACATACAAAGGATTCCGAGTCTTCCTCAGTCCTTCGCTTTGTGACCTTTCTATTATTCGCTGGTCGCTTTGTCATGGCCGATCCTCCCTATAGGCTCACTATGCAAGATGCTTAGGGCCCCGCAAAGCTGCAGAGGGACCCCCAAATTACTAGAGGCCCCGCCTGGTGAGGAGTCATTTCCGGCCCCTCACCCCGCTTCTCAGCTCGCTGGCCGCATGGGAGAAGAGGTGAGAAGCCAGCACCCCCCCGCTTCTCACTTTAATGTAATATGTCATTTACGACAGCAGAACGCCCCGTGGGCCAGATCCACGTAGGGCGGCGTATTTTTAGGCAGGCGTAGCATATCATAGTTACGCTACGCCGCCGCTACTTTGAGAGGCAAGTGCTGTATTCACAAAGCACTTGCCTCTAAAGTTACGGCGGTGTAGCGCAAATCTCCCGGCGTAAAGGGCGCGGAACTCAAATGATGAACAGGGGGGCGTGTTTTATGTAAAACAAGCTTGACCCCACGTAAATTACGCTTTTTTCGTATGGCGCATGCGCGCGCATGCTCAGTATCACGTCGGATTTTCAAATTAAATTACGCCCGCTCAATGCCTAGACGACGTGAACGTAATTTACGCAAAGCCCTATTCGCGAACGCATTTACGCAAACGACGTACACGACGGAAAATTCTACGCTGGCCCGACGTCCATACTTAACATTGCGTACGCCTCATAGAGCAGGGGTAACGTTACGCCGAAAAAAGCCTTACGTAAACGACATAAAAAAAAGCGCCGGGCGGACGTACATTTGTGGATTGGCGTATTTAGCTAATTTGCATACTCGACGCGGAAATCGACGGAAGCGCCACCTAGCGGCCAGCGTAAATATGCACCTAAGATCAGACGGCGTATTGTGGATACAAAACAAAGATACGACGGGGCATCTCATAAATTACGCGACGTATCATAAGATACGCCGGCGTAATTTCTTTGTGGATCTGGGCCCATGTCTTTAATGTGACATGTCACTGTCGGCAGTGAGTGAACCCCCCCCCCCCCCCCTCCCGCTTCTCACCTTTAATGTGACATGTCATTTTCCTTAGGGCCCCCAGGGAGGTCAGGATCGGCACTGCGCTTTGTATACCATTAAATGGTTGGGATCAAGTTTCATTTAACCACCTTGCCTCCGAAAGATTCACCCCCTTCATGACCGAGCCATTTTTTGTGATACGGCACTACAACTGACAATTGCGCTTTCTATTGGTGGTATTTGATCACCTCTGCGGGTTTTTTTTTTTGCGCTATAAACAAAAAAAAAAGACAGACAATTTTGAAAAAAATATATATATTTTTTTTTTACTTTCTGCTATACGATATATCCAATTAAAAAAAATCGAATTTCTTCATTAATTTAGGCCAATATGTATTCTGCTAAATCTTTTTGGTAAAAATAAATCCTAGATAGGACTTTTTGACAACAAATGTCCGACGGACCTGTTTGATCGGACAATCCGACCGTGTGTACGCTCCATCGGACAAACATTTTAGCTTTTTTAATCGGACAAATGTTCGCTGTGAGAACAGACAAACTTTCCAGCAACAAATGTCCTACGTCGGCTAATCCTATCGTGTGTACACAAGTTCATCGGACTAAAGTCCAAAGTCCAAACACGCATGCTCAGAACCGATGCTAAAGATCAGACAACAATAGCAGAAGTTACTCACAGGGTGGCGGTAAAGAGCAGAAAAAACACGTGATTTGGTGAAAGTTGGCTGAAAAAGTCCAGCCGTGTGCATGCATACCAACTCCCTTCAGACAAAAATTCCATGGAAAAGTCAGATGGAAGTCCAATGTGTGTATGAGGTTTTATACTCACTGTGGGACCTAAGGCGTTAATCCTCTGCATTTGTAAAAAGGCTGTTTGATCCTGTCTTCTCTGATCCTCCCCTTCTTTTATTGTCCCCAATCTATCTGCTGATAGTACACTAGTACACATGCTCAGTTTGGTGTGTATTGCTAGAGAGTTCTTATTTTTTTTGGAAGGGTGCATGTGATCAGTAAAGAGGGCCAATCAGCACTGTCCAGACAGAGTCAGAGGTCATGTAGCCTCATAGGATAGTCAAAGGAGAATGAAAACTCCTCCTACAAGCTTTAACCAGACACTGACAGAAGTCACAAGACTGCTATACACTGCTGATGAGAAAGGGTATTTAGCAGTTTATATGTACTAAAATAATTGCATTTCTATGTTCTGTGTACTGTGGGAGATCAGATATAGTGAATGCAGGGTCCTGGGTTTAGTAACATTTTAAGGCAAACTTTAAAATAACTTAAATAACTTTAACTAGTTCGAGCCCAGCCGCTTGAGACCCAACGGCTGGGCTTAAAGAGACACGTACAGGTACATGATTGTGCCCAGCCGTGCCATTCTGCCGACGTATATCGGCGTGAAGGGGTCCTTAAGTGGTTAAAACCAGGTTTCTGCACAGATGTCAATGTAAATCACGGCCCGAAATTGCAAAAAGTAGTACAGGAACTACTTTTTGAAACGGTGCCATAGGAACGGTTCCATTGCCGACAATTGCCGGCAAATGCTGCCGATTTGAGATCACAAATCGCATCTCAAATCGTACCAGTGTGAACCAGACCTTAGTCCTATTTACTGTTATCATTGAAAGTTAAAGAAAATCCCAAATGTTGGGTTTTCCCCAGTAATAGAGTACAGTAACAAAAGGCAACTCTTCCAATGGGGACAATAGTTCTGGTGACAGCCAGGGATTCTCTCTCACTTCCTGTTTTGGCTATGGGACAGGAAGTGAAGGGAAATTTCCCCAATGAGGCATAGATGGCAAAGAGAACTGACAGGGGTTATAACCCCCCCCCCCCCCCCAAAAAAGTTGCCTTTAGTTATATTTTAATATGATTTCTTTAATTCCAATTTAGCAACTGGGCCATGACTGTTTTTGTCAAACATTTTATAACAAGCAAGGTAACAATATACAGATCGGAAAATTGTTATATCATGTTCACTCTTACAATCGCACCAGTGGATTAGCATAGTGTATAAAGAAATGCATTGTGTGGCCGTCACAATTATCTCCTAGTAACCGGTTTGAATGGAGCTTAATCAACAAAAGGTTCAGAAAAGAGCAACCTAGCAAAGCAGCAAACACCAAAAACAAAGCAACTGTCTGCAGAATTGATGACCTATAAATATACATACAGTATCTCACAAAAGTGAGTACACCCCTCACATTTTTGTAAATATTTTATTCTATCTTTTCATATGACAACACTGAAGAAATTACACTTTGCTACAATGTAAAGTAGCGAGTGTACAGCTTGTATAACAGTGTAAATTTGCTGTCCCCTCAAAAAAAATCAACACACAGCCATTAATGTCTAAACCGCTGGCAACAAAAGTGAGTACACCCTAAGTGAACATGTCCAAATTGGGCCCAAAGTGTCAATATTTTGTGTGGCCACCATTATTTTCCAGCACTGCCTTAACCCTCTCGGGCATGAAATTCACCAGAGATTCACAGGTTGCCACTGGAGTCCTCTTCCCCCTCCTCCATTATGACATCACAGAGCTGGTGGATGTTGGAGACCTTGTGCTCCTCCCACCTTCAGGTAGAGGATGCCCCACAGATGCTCAATAGGGTTTAGGTCTGGAGACATGCTTGGCCAGTCCATTACCTTTACCCTCAGCTTCTTTAGTAAGGCAGTGGTCGTCTTGGAGGTGTGTTTGGGGTCGTTATCATGTTGGAATACTGCCCTGCGGCCCAGTCTCTGAAGGGATGGGATCATGCTCTGCTTCAGTATGTCACAGTACATGTTGGCATTCAGGGTTCCATCAATGAACTGAAGCTCCCCAGTGCCGGCAGCCCCAGACCATGACACTCCCACCACCAGGATTGACTGTAGGCAAGACCCACTTGTCTTTGTACTCCTCACCTGGTTGAGCCACACACGCTTGACGCCATCTGAACCAAATAAGTTTCTCTTGGTCTCATCAGACTACAGGATATGGTTCCAGTAATAAATGTCCTTTGTCTGCTTGTCTTCAGCAAACTGTTTGTAGGCTTTCTTGTCCATCATCTTTAGAAGAGGCTTACTTCTGGGACGACGGACATGCAGGCCAATTTGATGCAGTGTGCCCCCACCCCCTTAACCACTGCAGCAATGCTAGCAGCATTCATACCTCTATTTCCCAAAGACAACCTCTGGATATGACACTGAGCATGTGCACTCAACCAAGGGGAAGGCCTGTTCTGAGTGGAACCTGTCCTGTTAAACCACTGTATGGTCTTGGCCACCGTGCTACAGCTCAGTTTCAGGGTCTTGGCAATCTTCTAATAGCCTAGGCCATCTTTATGTAGAGCAACAATTCTTTTTTTCAGATCCTCAGAGAGTTCTTTTCCATGAGGTGCCATGTTGAACTTCCAGTGACCAGTATGAGAGATTGAGAGCGATAACACCCAATTTAACACACCTGCTCCACAAGGAAGAGGAACAAGAATACCAAAGGTAGCGCTCCATCATAACAGTGGTTCTATTTTACATCACAAAAGAAGATTCATAGGGTCAGATCAGGTCGTCTCTAACAGTGGAACTCTCTCAAATTTCAAGTACCCGCCGGTTGTGGGTACGGCGAGGTTTTTCCAGTATAGTGAATCCATATGGCCCAGCTACTATAGAATTTATCACAGCGGCTTTTGCATGTCACCATCCATTCCTCCACTGACATTATGTCATTCACCAGGCGAATCCAATCCGCTTGGTTCGGAATTTGGGTCTTCAACCAGTATACTGGAATCAATCGTCTAGCCACATTTAGAAGGTGGGCGAACACGCACTTGCGATAATGGCTAAGGGGGACGGTGGGGACATGAAGCATTGGGGAGTCAGGTAGATCAATACCTTAAATGGCTTTTATTTGAGATCTGATGTCTTGCCAGTAGAGTTGTAATTTGGGGCACTCCCACCAAATGTGTAGGAACATATACCGATGACCACACTCCTTCCAGCAAGCATCTGAAAGAGCCGATTCCAGATACTAGCAAGGCTGGATGGAAATCTATACCAGTGGGAAAGCAATTTGAACTAATTTTCTTGCATTTTTGTATTGACCAAACTAGAGTGGGTGAGGCAATATAAATGGTCAAGTTGTGTCTCAGTGAACACGTGTTGCAGGTCTCTCTCCCACTCTCTTATATATATCGGCTTTCCTTTGAAAGATAATGCCTGCAGCATCCCTTACAAAACTGAAATGGAATGCGGGATCATGGTAGGGGCCATGCAAAGCTTCTCAAAAAAGAGTGGCGGAGGTGGGTGAGCGAATGGCCAGGGGCAGACTGCGGGTAAAATGCTGGTGCTGCCTGTAGTGCCAGTCATCTAAAGGAAAGTGGACATTGTAACGGAACTATGTATTCTGCCTGGACATCTATAATCATCATGCAGTGAGGCATACAAAGGGTTAATTGCAGAGTGACTCTTTCACTGCTAAATTCTAATGTCCTCTCCTCCAGCTAATTGATATATATGTGCTGATGGGATGATCTGTGAGTGTGTATTGTTTTAAAGGTTAATTGAATTCTATTGATAAAGGAATGTGTCTGGTCAGGTCATGTTAAATGGGGTTCGGGGCCGAAATGTCTAGATACTGATTAAGTGATTAGCTCAAGGGGATGGCATTATTTTAAAGTATCTGTATGGAAGCCCCCCCACTGTGTGAGGAGGGGGGGCGGAGATTTTCATTGTTCCTGTAACAGCTTGTAACCAGATATAAACCAGGTATAGATCCCATTAAAACAGTCTTTTTTGACCCTTCAAAACGCAGCCCCGTCTCATTCTTGAAAGGGAATGCTAGGGGACTATTATTCTGCTCCTTTCACAGCTGCGCCTGACTCTCTCTCTGGATATTGTGGATGGGATGATACCGGTTTTACTTGCATACAGCAACTTGCCAGGGAAAAGGACGTCTCCAACGGCTGATACTCTCTCACTACCTGGGTAGCCGTTACAGACATATTGGGCCAGATTCACAGACGACTTACGCCGACGTATCTATTGATACGCGGCGTAAGTTCAAAGATGCGCTGTCGTATCTATGCCCTGTATTCAGGATACGCCTGAAATATGGCTTCAGCCGACCGACGCAAGTTGCCGTCGTATCTTGGGTGCATATTTACGCTGGCCGCAAGGGGCGCTTCCGTAGATTTACGCATATAATATGTAAATGAGCTAGATACGCCGATTCACAAACGTACTTGCGCCCGCTACGCCGTTTACGTAAGGCTTACGTCCGGCGTAAAGTTACCCCTGCTATATGAGGCACAAGTAATGCAAAGTATGGACGTCGGAACAAGCGTATCTTTGTTACGTCGTTTACATAAGTCGTACGTGAATGGGGCTGGGCGTAGGTTACATTCACGTCGTTGTCATTGAGCCGTCGGATCTTAGGGCGTAAATTTGACGCGATACTGAGCATGCGCGCGCATGCGCCGTTCGTTCGGCGCTTCATTTACATGGGGGTCATGATTCATTTCCATACAACACGCCCACTACCAGCCTACTTTGAATTACACAGGTTTACGCCAGCCCATTTACGCTACGCCACCGTAACTTAGGGAGCAAGTGCTTTGTGAATACAGTAGTTGCCTCACTAAGTTACGTCGGCGTAGCGCATATGAGATGCGCTACCCCCGACTAAATATACGCCGCTGTACTTGAATCTGGCCCCTTGAGTCCTAAGGGCATCTAATGATAACAGGCCCTGCTCCTGGACAAATCTACCACACCTCACTTCACCCTTACAGACCACTTTTGCCTACAGGTAAGCCTAGATTAAGGCTTACCTGTAGATGCTGGAAATATCTTCTAAACCTACATGGTTTAGGAGATATTTACACTAGAGTCTTGTGCCGATGTATACGGCGATTGCTTCGTAAACAACGAAACGGGAGTGACGTCATTGCGGCTCCAGCCAATCACAGCGCCGGAGCCGCGATACCCGGAAGAAACTCTGGGATGACATGTCGGTGGCCGGCGCTGTGTCGGGCACCGCAGCTGGGGCTTCAATCCCAGGTGAGTACTGTATTACATATGAGCTAGTATGCTATGCACACTAGCTCATTATGCCTTTGTCTTGCAGGTGTTAGTTTTTTTTTTTTTTAAAGTGGGTTTACATCCACTTTAAACTGCCAGTTTATCTTTGACCTATGCACTTACCTTCTTCGGTGAGTTTGGGGAGTGTTGGGAATACATTTCTGCCCGTATCCTGCAAGAAATCCAACATTTTCTAGTCCTATAAGAGAGAGTTTATAAGAGGGGAGGTTAGAAAATAACCACAGTACATTAATACATTCAACCTATAGAAAACAGTTTTTTTACTTTAAAATAATAAACATGCCTATACTTACCTGTGTAATGGTTTTGCAGAGAGTAGCCTGATCCTCTTCTTCTGGGGTCCCCCGCCGGCAGTCCTGGCTCCTTCTCATCGGCAAGTGCCTCCATAGAAAGCAGCTTTCTATAGGGGCACCCGTGCGGGCTCACTCCAGAGCCACCTTGTCTGCCTTCAAAGGTTGCTAGGGGTTCCTAAAGCAATTTCTGCCTCTCCAATATGTAACCACTGACACCACTATTCCCATTGACCACCATTCTATTAGGGTCACTCTCCACTGACCACCTACACATCTATACGAGAAGGCCTTTCTCCACTGACCACCTATACACTTATAGGCCCGGATTCACGTAGAATCGCGTATCTTTGTGCGGGCGTAATGTATCCCATTTACGTTACGCCTCCGCAACTTTTACAGGCAAGTGCTGTATTCTCAAATGAAAGTTGCGGCAGCGTAGCGTAAATAGGCCAGCGTAAGCCCGCCTAATTCAAATGTGGTAGATGTGGGCGTGTGTTATGTAAATTTTATGTGACCCCACGTAAATGACGCTTGTTACGAATGACGCATGCGCCGTCCGTGAAAGTATCCCAGTGCGCATGCTCCAAATTAACCCGCAAGAAGCCAATGCTTTCGACGTGAACGTAAATGATGCCCAGCCCTATTCGCGAACGACTTACGCAAGTTTTTCAAAATTCGACGCGGGAACGACGTCCATACTTAACATTGGTACGCCGCATCTACGCTTCATATAGCAGGGGTAACTTTACGCCGGGAAAAGCCTAACGTAAACGTAGTATCTGTATTGCGTCGGCCGGGCGTACGTTCGTGAATTCACGTATCTAGCTGATTTACATATTTCTAGGCGTAAATCAGCGTACACGCCCCTAGCGGCCAGCGTAAATATGCAGTTAAGGTACGACGGCGTAAGAGACTTACACCGGTCAGATCTAATACAAATCTATGCGTAACTGATTCTAAAAATCAGGCGCATAGATACGACGGCTCGGACTCAGTGGAGCAGATTCATGTAGCACTTACACCGTTTTTTTGGGAGATGCGCGGCGTAAGTGCAGATTTGCGCCAGCGGATCGTTGCGCCGTACCCAGAGAACCAGATTACGCCTCCAAATAGACTTCATCGCCTCGGTGTAACATTTCCACGCCGGCGCGGCGTTGGTGCAGATTTACGCTGGTCGGATCTGGCGCGGCCATGGTTTTTGTGTTTTAAATATGCAGATGAGGTTGTTGGGCCGATTCATCAACTTAAAGGAGTTCTCTGAGCTAAAACTTTTAACCCCCGCTGTGCCCGGGCTGTAAAACTGTACAAAATAAACCTTCACTTACCTGCCTACGATCCCCCGTTGTTCCGATATCGCCGTCCCGTTCTCCGGTCCCGGTCTCTTCCACTTCCTGGGGGTCGGTGACTCACAGTGCGCTCAGCCTATCAGCGGCCGCAACGGGACATTGCTGCGGCCACTGATAGGCTGAGCGCACTGTGAGTCACCGACCCCCAGGAAGTGGAAGAGACCAGGAACGGAGAACGGGACGGCGATATCGGAACAACGGGGGATAGTAGGCAGGTAAGTGAAGGTTTATTTTGTATAGTTTTACAGCCCGGGCACAGCGGGGGTTAAAAGTTTTAGCTCAGAGAACTCCTTTAAGCTTGACCGGCGCAGGCTACTCCCAGTGCGTGGACCAGAAAATTCCGGCGCCAAGTTACCCCTCATAAAAGCAGGGGTAACTTTGCACCAGACTTGCACAGGTCAGCTGGAGAGCAGCTAAAGCAGCAGCGTTACAGACGACCTGAGCAACAACACTTGCTGGACAACACATCTGTGTGCCAACATGCCAGGGGCAGCCGTGGTCCTTGCACTATTGCGTCGACGGGCACGTAGGAGGGCACGGGAGAGGATACTCCGCACGCGCATTGACGTCTTTGACATGGGGGAATTGGAGGTGTATCGCACCTACAGATTCAGCCGTGAAGTCATCCTGGAATTAACCAGAATCCTGCAGGATGACATCACCAGCCCAGCACACTGCAAACCACCTAGCTTGGAAAAAAAAAGCTTCAGTACATTTGCACCTGCAGGGCGGAAGTCTGGGCTGATTTATGGACTGGGCATTGGTAGTGGGCCAGCGTAGCTCAGGGGTCACGCCAGGGCGCAGTTCTGAGCATGTGCAGATTGGGGCATTTACCCCTGGATGTCACTGAGCATGTGCGGTCTAAGATGCGCCCCGGCGTGACCCCTGCGCCACGGTCGGCACTTCATTAGCATAGGGTGACTGCCATTTGGCCTTACCCCGCCTTACGCCGTCTAAAATCTGCCCCGCTGGGGCATCGTAGACAAAAAAAGTTTCTTGAATCACCTAACTGCCGCTCCGCGCTGGACCGGTGTAGTCTAAAAATGATGCACCACGCCGGTGCAAATCTGCACCATTGTACATGAATCTGGCCCAGAGTTACGCCGGCGTATCTGGAGATACGCCGGCGTAACTCGTACGTGAATCCGGGCCATAGTGCCTTGAAAAGGTATGCATACCTCTTTTTCCACATATTGTCATGTTACAACCAAAAACCTAAATGTATTTTATTGGGATTTGATGCGATAGCCCAACACAAAGTGGCACATAATTGTGAAGTGGAAGGAAAATGATAAAATGGTTTTCAAATTCTTTTTACAAATAAATATGTGAAAAGTGTGGAGTGCATTTGTATTCAGCCCCCTTTACTCTGATACTCCTAACTAAAATCTAGTGGAACCAATTGTCTTCAGAAGTCACCTAATTAGTAAATAGAGTCCACCTGTGTGCAATTTAATCTTAGTATAAATACAGCTGTTCTGTGAAGCCCTCAGCACTTATCTTGACAGAAACCTTGCGATTTTATTGTGCTTTCTCTCTTTGCCGTTTGTTATCAGTTATATTGCTCCCACATCTAAGGCCCCATTCACACTTGTGCGCAACTTGTCATGTGACTTTGAACTCCAAAGTAAAGTAGTTCATGCACTACTTTGATCCCCTACTCGGTAGTAACTCCCAGCTCTGCTGATCCTCTGGCACTACTCCAACTTTCACACGACTTTCATAGACTTCAATGTAAACCCTCAAAAGCCACACCTGCATGATCTACAGGCGATTTGTGTGCGACTTTGCAGAGCAAAAGCAATCACATTGGTCAAAGCTGGAGTTGCAACACATTTGTAGTCATCCAAAGTCGCACTGTTAAGGCGCAATGGAAATCACACAAGTGCGAATGAACTCTAAAAGCTGGTCAGCTGCAGTATATTACATTGTTCTCGGGTTACATTCACTTTCAGGGTAAAAATGCTTAGAGCAACTTTTGTTTTCTAAAACAAAGACACAACTTAAAAAAGCGTGGTTAATTGGTAGCTATAGAGCAATAGGTCACTCTGCATTGCACATTGCTCCTTTGCCTTCGAGCAGAAAGCTTTACGTCAATTGTTTTAGTTACAAAGTAACACAGGCGTATGTTTACCACGCATTAGCACCAGTGGCGGCTGGTGCTCAAATTTTTTTGGGGGCGCAAACAAACTGAAAAACAAAACATCAATTGCAGCCACTGTGCCCATCAAACACAGCTACTATGCCAATCAATCGCAGCTACTGTGCCCATCAATTGCCGCCACTGTGCCCAAACGCAGCCACTGTGCCCATCAAACGCAGCTACTGTGCCCATCAAACGCAGCTACTGTGCCCATCAAACGCAGCTACTGTGCCCATCAATTGCCGCCACTGTGCCCATCAAACGCAGCCACTGTGCCCATCAAACGCAGCCACTGTGCCCATCAAACGCAGCCACTGTACCCATCAATTGCAGCCACTGTACGCATAAATTGCCGCCACTGTGCCAAACGCAGCTACTGTACCCATCAATTGCCGCCAGTGTGCCCATTAACTGCCGCCAGTGTGCCCATCAACTGCCGCCAGTGTGCATCCCCTGCGCGCCCGGTACTTACCTGTCTCGGTGGGGGAGCGGGTCATAGCAGCGATGTCCTCCATGCTCCTCAACGTCTTCTCCCGTCCTCTCTTCCCTTCATCTGCTATGATTGGACGCCTGATAGGCGGCGTCCAATTACAGCACCTGTCGTTTCAGCCAATCAGGTAACAGACCCGAGCACCTATTTGGCTGAGAGGCGGTTCAGTGTTAGGAAAGCATTCGCTTTCCTAACACAATGCTGAGTGAACAGCGAGCGCCCGCTGTTCACCTTTTTGGATGCCTATTAGAGCCTAAGGCTCTAATCAGGTGCTTCCAAAAAACACCTCCGCCGCTGCAATTTAGGTGCTGGAAAGGGGTCGGCACCAGAATAGGGTGGCAGCGGTGACCATAGAAAGATTAATGAAATACATGAATCTATCTATGGTGATAGAGAGGTGGCAGGAGAGAGGGGGCGGTGCCCGTGTGCCTTTTATGGACGCACCACCACTGATTAGCGCACTTGAAAGTTCTGCAAAGGTGGGTTAGGACCTTTAAAGATTTTGCCCTGTTCACATCTGAGCGGCCTCGGAAAGCGCAAATCCACTGTGCACTACAAGTGTACTTGAAAATGCAGTCACTATAGATCGGAGGGGAAGCTCTTCTGATTTCTATCATCCAATCGTGTGCAAGCAAAAATTCTGTTTTTTATTTTTCCTGCATGTTCCCCTCAGATCTGCAGGGACTGCATTTTCATGTACACTTGTAGTGCACAGTGGATTTGCCTTTAGTAAAAACAATGTGCGTTAAGGGTGCGTTCATTAAAGAAACTGGCGTTTTGTCACAGAAAATTAAATATATGTTTCTGGAGCGTGGAGGCTGCCCTACAGGTTGTGCAAAAATTAGCAAAAATAAATAAATACAAAAAACACAGGAAAAACGCTATGCTCTCACATGTGAATGGGCCTTGGACCCTTTGCGCAATAGGCTGCAGAACAAGATGCTGTACCTGTGTCTCCCAGTCCAAGGGCTCATTTACACGTGCTTTGACTTTAACATACATTAAAGCGCCTACCGCTTAAACATGCTTTTTTGATGCTTCGGTGATGCTTTAGTGATGCTTTTTTGAAGCTTTAATGAAGCTCGGCAAATGTCTTGTGTATGTTGATATTCTATTTGTTTTAAAGGGGCCCAGTAGAACCTCAGCTCTTTAGTACCTGGCTGGGTGGAGGCTGCGGGCCATCCCCCCAAGACAATTGAGCACCAGCCGACACTGGTAGTACCTCCAGCTCGGCTCATCCCCCGCTCAGTAGTACCTCCCAGCTCTGCTGATCCCCCGCTCAGTAGTACCTCCCAGCTCTGCTGATCCCCCGCTCAGTAGTACCTCCCAGCTCTGCTGATCCCCCGCTCAGTAGTACCTCCCAGCTCTGCTGATCCCCCGCTCAGTAGTACCTCTCAGCTCTGCTGATCCCCCGCTCAGTAGTACCTCTCAGCTCTGCTGATCCCCCACTCAGTAGTACCTCTCAGCTCTGCTGATCCCCCACTCAGTAGTACCTCTCAGCTCTGCTGATCCCCCACTCAGTAGTACCTCTCAGCTCTGCTGATCCTCCACTCAGTAGTACCTCTCAGCTCTGCTGATCCCCCACTCAGTAGTACCTCTCAGCTCTGCTGATCCCCCACTCAGTAGTACCTCTCAGCTCTGCTGATCCCCCGTTCTGTAGTACCTCTCAGCTACGCTGATCCCCCTCTCTGTAGTACCTCTCAGCTCTGCTGATCCCCCGCTTAGTAGTACCTCTGAGCTCTGCTGATCCCTCACTCAGTAGTACCTCCCAGCTCTGCTGATCCCCTGCTTAGTAGTACCTCTCAGCTCTGCTGGTCCCCCACCCAGTAGTCCCTCTCAGCTCTGCTGATCCCCACTCAGTAGTAACCCCCAGCTACGCTGATCCCTCGCTCAGTAGTACCTCTCAGCTCTGCACATCCCCCTTCTGCTATAGTGTTCCCATGTTGCACACCACGTGTGCCATCTGCTAGTTGCTCTGCTCCAGTCAGGACCCCAATCACCTTTCTGTTGCGGATTCCGCCAAACGGAGACGCCCGTGTGAAAGTGGCCGAAAGCCCAGGGCGTCATATGATGTTCACCGAAGGATAAGTGGTTAAAAATATTTTTTTTTCGAAACTTGGGTTTTAATCTTGGCAAAAACATGGGGTAGACTGCTCTCAATCCTAAATCGGGTCAGCCTCATGGAAGATCGGGTGCTGAACACGGGCAGGGGGGTCACTCTACATTTCACAGACTGTAGAAATCCAAAGGAAAATACCAACTGCACTCTGAGAAAATAAATAAAAAATCCCAGCATGTCCTATATGCTTTGTACTGTAAACTGGAGTGCTATGTAGGCTTTTGTCAGGGCTCATTCCTGAGCCGGGCTGTGTATATCCACAGACACACAGTGCATCTTGCCCCTCCAACCCCGCTCCTCACAGCATTTCACTGACAGCAGCAGGAGCCAATGGCTACTCTCAGGGTGAGGAGAGAGAAGACCAGCAGCCAGGCAAGCGCTGTATCCATACAGGACTCAGGCAAGTGTTTACCCACTTCCCACCCGCCGTATAGTCAAATGATGGCGGGCGGGATCTCCTCTCGTTCTGGGACAACATCATATGATGTGGCTTAAGTCCATGGGACACGGCGCAACCCTGATCTCATTAAAGAGCCAATGACACGGCTCTTTACCCATGTGATCGGCTGTCTCCAATCACAGCTGATCACATGTAAACACGAAGGTGCCGATAATGGACTCTCCTCGCCTCACACTAAGCGTGAGGCAAGGAGAGCCGATCAGCCGCATCTCCTCTCAGGGGAGTGCAGCCCCAACAGTGATGCCAGTCAGCAACCATCTGTGATGCCAATCTGTGCCCATCAGTGATGCCAATCTGTGTGCATCAGTGATGCTAGTCAGTGATGCCTTTCAGTGCCCATCAGTAACGCCTATCCATGCCACCTATAATTCCCCAAAAGTGCCACCTATTAAAACTGCAGGGATGTGTGAAGTAGGGGGCTAAGCTGTAGGAGGGTGTGAAGTGGGGGCCAGAGCTGCAGGGGGTATGAAGTGGGGAGCATAGGTGCAGGGGGGTGAAATGGGGGGCAGAGCTGTGAGGGGCTGTGATGAGAAATGGGGGGCATAGCTGCAGGGGGGTGTGAAGTGGGGAGCAGAGCTACAGGGAGTGTGAAGTGGGAAGCAGAGGTGCAAGGGGGGTGAAATGGGGGGGGGGCAGAGCTGCGGTGGAACCTGTGTTGATAATTAGAAGGGAAAGCTGCAGGAGGGTGTGAAGTGGGGGGCAGAGCTGCTGGGTGTGTGAAGTGGGGAGCAGAGGTGCAGGGGGTGTGAAGTGGGGAGCAGAGGTGCAGGGGGGTGAAATGGGGAGCAGAGCTGCAAGGGGGCTGTGGTGAGAAATGGGGGGCAAAGCTGCAGTGGGGTGTGAAGTGGGGAGCAGAGAGTCAGGGGGCTGAAATGGGTGCCGCCTATTAGTGCCCATCAGTGCCACCTCATCAGTGCCCTTCAGTGCCATTTCATCAGTGCCATTTCATCAGTGCCGCCTCATCAGGGCACATCGTTGAAGGAGAAAAATTACTTATTTACAAAATCTTCTGACAAACTTTTTTTTTTTTTTTTTCGGTGTGGTTATAGTGTGGTCAGTTTTCTGGAGAGCAGCATTGTAATCCACAGGACTAGAGAACATCTCCCTCTTTCCTCTTCTACATGACATAGATGGGAAGAGCTCTGTAGTCCAAAAAGAGAGCTGGTAAGAATGCAACTGAAAAAAAGTGCAGCAGAGTATACAGGAAGTTATCAACTCGCTGGATTTCTGGCAGGATCAATCAATATTTTTTTTTCACTTATCGAAAAGACATAACATAACACTTTCAATGGTACATTTAACTGACCAAAAGGGAGCAAATACTTGGAGTTCATTGTTAGGGATTACAGACACTTTAAAGCAGGCATCGCTAAATGGCGAATCGCGTCCTGGATCTGGATCAGGTCACTGTCCCATCCAGCCATCCCCCCTCCGTCCCGCCATTTAGCAGCCGGTTCTTCTCCCATCCTCTGCTGCTGTCATTATTATAGCAGAGCAGAGAGCTGGAGGCAGAAGAGTTGGAGATGTGGAGTGGGAGCTCCTGAGTTAACTTTTCAAGCAGAGCAGTTCTAGCAACCAATCAGCTTGTTAATTCCCACTGCAGCTCCTGCCCCCTGTCCAGAGCTGTCTTGCCTTCAGCTCTATGCTCTGCTGTACATCTGCGCAAAGGTGGAAGAATGAGGGGGCAGAGTTGCAGGGGGGGCAGAGCTGCGAAGGTGCGGTGGTGAGAATTGGGTGGCAAAACTGCAGGGATGTGTGAAGTGGGGGGCAAAGCTGTAGGAGGGTGTGAAGTGGGGGCCAGAGCTGCAGGGGGTATGAAGTAGGGAGCAGAGGTGCAGGGGGGTTAAATGGGGGGCAGAGCTGTGAGGGGCTGTGATGAGAAATGGGGGGCATAGCTGCAGGGGGGTGTGAAGTGGGGAGCAGAGCTACAGGGAGTGTGAAGTGGGAAGCAGAGGTGCAAGGGGGGTGAAATGGGGGGGCAGAGCTGCGGGGGAACCTGTGTTGATAATTAGAGGGGAAAGCTGCAGGAGGGTGTGAAGTGGGGGGCAGAGCTGCTGGGGGTGTGAAGTGGGGAGCAGACGTGCAGGGGGTGTGAAGTGGGGAGCAGAGGTGCGGGGGGGAAATGGGGAACAAAGGTGCAAGGGGGCTGTGGTGAGAAATGGGAGGCAAAGCTGCAGTGGGGTGTGAAGTGGGGAGCAGAGAGTCAGGGGGGTGAAATGGGAGGCAGAGCTGCGAAGGGGCTGTGGTGAGAATTGGGGGGCAAAGCTGCAGTGGGGTGTGAAGTGGGGAGCAGAGAGTCAGGGGGGTGAAATGGGGGGCAGAGCTGCGAAGGAGCTGTGGTTAGAATTGGGGGGAAAAGCTGCAGTGGGGTGTGAAGTGGGGAGCAGAGGTGCGGGGGTGAAATGGAGGGCAGAGCTGCAAGGGGGCTGTGGTGATAAATGAGGGGCAAAGCTGCAGTGGGGTGTGAAGTGGGGAGCAGAGGTACAGGGGGTGTGAAGTGGGGGGCAGAGTTGCAGTGGGGTGTGAAGTGGGGAGCAGAGGTGCAGGGGGTGAAATGGGGGGTGCAAAGCTGTGAGGGGGAAGTGGTGAGAAATGGGGGGCATAGCTGCAGGGGGGTGTGAAGCCAGGAGCAGAGCTACAGGGAGTGTGAAGTGGGGAGCAGAGGTGCAGGGGGGGGTGAAATGGGGAAGAGCTGCGGGGAACCTGTGTTGATAATTAGAGGGGAAAACATGCAGGAGCGTGGGAAGTGGTGGGCAGAGCTGCAGTGGGTGTGAAGTGGGGAGCAGAGGTGCAGGGGGTGTGAAGTGGGGAGCAGAGGTGCAGGGGGGTGAAATGGGGAGCAGAGCTGCAAGGGGGCTGTGGTGAGAAATGAGGGGCAAAGCTGCAGTGGGGTGTGAAGTGGGGAGCAGAGGTACAGGGGGTGTGAAGTAGGGGACAGAGCTGCAGGGGTGTGTGAAGTGGGGAGCAGAGGTGCAGGGGGTGAAATGGGGGGTGCAAAGCTGTGAGGGGGCTGTGGTGAGAAATGGGGGGCATAGCTGCAGGGGGGGTGTGAAGTGGGGAGCAGCGGTGCAGGGGGGGGGTGAAATGGGGTAGAGCTGCGGGGAACCTGTGTTGATAAATAGAGGGGAAAACATGCAGGAGCGTGGAAAGTGGGGGGCAGAGCTGCAGGGGGTGTGAAGTGGGGAGCAGAGGTGCAGAGGGTGTGAAGTGGGGAGCAGAGGTGTAGGGGGGTGAAATTGGGAGCAAAGCTGCAAGGGGGCTGTGGTGAGAAATGGGGGGCAAAGCTGCAGTGGGGTGTGAAGTGGGGAGCAGAGGGTCAGGGGGTAAAATGGGGGTCAGAGCTGTGAAGGGGCTGTGGTGAGAATTGGGTGTAAAAGCTGCAGTGGGGTGTAAAGTGGAGAGCAGAGGTGCAGAGGGGGGGTGTAAAGCTGTGAGGGGGCTGTGGTGAGAAATGGGGGGCATAGCTGCAGGGGGAACCTGTGTTAATAATTAGAGGGGAAAGCTGCAGGAGGGTATGAAGTGGGTAGCAGAGCTACAGGGACTGTGAAGTGGGGAGCAGAGGTGCAGAGGGGTGAAATGGGGGGCAGAGCTGCGGGGAACCTGTGTTGATAATTAGAGGGGAAAGCTGCAGGAGGGTATGAAGTGGGGGGCAGAGCTGCAGGGGGTGTGAAGTGGGGAGCAGAGGTGCAGGGGGTGTGAAGTGGGAAGCAGAGGTGCAGGGGGGGGTGAAATGGGGGGCAGAGCTGCAGGGAACCTGTGTTGATAATTAGAGGGGAAAGCTGCAGTGGGTGTGAAGTGGGGAGAAAAGGTGCGGGGGGGGGTGAAATGGGGGGCAGAGCTGCAAGGGGGCTGTGGTGAGAAATGGGGGGTAAAGCTGCAGGGGGGTGTGAAGTGGGGAGCAGAGGGGCGGTGTGAAGTTGCAGACAGAGCTACAGGGGTGATGTAAAGTGGGGGGACAGAGCTGCAGGGGCGGGCTGTGGTGAGAAGTGGGGGGGGGGCAAAGTTGTGAAAGGGGACAGAAGGGAGGGGAGAGGACACTACTGTGGGGGGAGTGATGTGAAGCGGGGCAGAAGACACTGCTGTGGGGGGGGGGGCAGTGCTGTGGAGAAAGGGTAATGTAAAAGCGGGGCAGCCCTGTGGGAGAATGATGTGAAGGGGTGACAGAGAACGTCGCTGTGAAGGGGAATTGTGATAAAAAAGGGGGGGGGGCTGTGATGTGAAGGACCCGAGTCATTGCGCAAATATACGGTTTGGACCTCTGCTGGAAGAAAATGTTAAAGCGGGGGTTCACCCTTAGAGGGCACTTTTTCCCCTTAGATTCCTGCTCGTTATTACTAGGGGAATCGGCTATTTGTTTTAAAATATGAGCAGTACTTACCCGTTTACGAGACGCATCCTCTCCGTCGCTTCCGGGTATGGGCTGCGGGAATGGGCGTTCCTTCTTGATTGACAGGCTTCCGAGAGGCTTCCGACGGTCGCATCCATCGCGTCACGATTTTCCGAAAGAAGCCGAACGTCGGTGCGCAGGCGCAGTATAGAGCCGCACCGACGTTCGGCTTCTTTCGGCTACGAGTGACGCGATGGATGCGACCGTCGGAAGCCTCTCGGAAGACTGTCAATCAAGAAGGAACGCCCGCTCCCGAAGACCCATACCCGGAAGCGACGGAAGAAGATGCATCTCGAAAACGGGTAAGTACAGATCATATTTTAATACAAATAGCCGATTCCCCTAGACAAAACGAGCAGGAAGCTAAGGGGAGAATATTTTTTTTTTTAAAAATGGGTGAACTCCCGCTTTAATGATTGATCCTCTGTGAATTTTAATTCAACACCCCAGATATAAATATTATTATTAATATTAGTAGTAGTAATCGTCATCAAAAAATAATAATAATAATTATAGATAAGGATAAAATAAATGATGTTACAACTACAACTATAATTACAACTATTACAACTAATAATAATAATAACAATTGCGGTTGTTAATATTATTATTATATATAATAACTAACAATAATACTATAAATAATGCAAACAATAATATCTATAATAATAATCATCAAACAATAACAAATATTATTATTATCTATATAAGAACTAATAATACTATAACTATTAATTATAATCATAATAATAATCATCAAACAATAACAAATACTATTAATAATAATAATAATGATATGATACATAATAACGTTATTAAAAATCATTAAAATATTATTAGTAGCAGTATTGTCAAACAGTAACAAACAATAACAAATAATACAATTAATATTATTATCATAATTCTTATGATAATCACCAAACAATAGTAATAAACACATAATAATAATAATAATAATAATAATAATAATAATAATAATAATAATAAGTGATGAGATCTCACTACAAATCCCATACAAAGTCTACACACACACAGGGAAGATGAGGGACATTGAACGCTCACACGGGTATAAATAAAGATATAAAACATTTGAATAGAGTGTTGTGTTTAGTAAAGTTCTCTCCCCGGTGATAACTTCCCTGATAACTTTTCCTCCCCCAACAAACCCCGGTATCCCCCCTTCACAGCACTCACCCGCTCGGTGACCCGGATCCGGGCAACTCAGTGAAGTCTCACAGGGATGTCTCGGGAGCGCGCCGGTCACTAGGACGCGCAGACAACCCAGAGGGTTGCTAGGCGTGATATCGAGGCGCGTTCCCGAGCATAAGTTTGTCCTGTATGGAGCTGGGGGCGCGCAGTAGGGGCGTGTCCGTCATATACACGCGTGTGAAGAGTAGGAGGAGGGATAGTATTTGGCTACTCTGGGATGCCTGATAATAGTGCCGAGAACGTGTAGTGGCAGAGAACAGCCGGAAGGGGGAGCTCACACTTTATGTCAGCTCATGCAACACCCCTGATACACACAGACTGATTACATCGAGATAGAAAATAATACATTCTTTTTTTCTGTAGATTTTTAATCAGTTGTATTAAATGAAATAGCAAAACAACAATATAAAGATACTTTGCACAAAATGTGAAATAAATGTCAGTCTGATCAGATCCTGAGCAAGCGGTGCATATTTTTGGTGATTTTATTTCTTTTTTTTCTGCATATTATTTGTGCATATTTTTAATGATTTTTGTGCATATTATTTGTGTATATTTTTAATAATTTTTTATTTATTTTTTGCATGTTATTTGTGCATATGTTTAATGATTTCATTTCTTTTTTTTCTGCATTATATCTGTGCAAATGTTTAATGATTTTTTTTTGCATATTATTTGTGCATATTTTTAATGATTTTTTTCTTTTTTTGCATATTATTTGTGCATATTTTTTATGATTTTATTTCTTTTTTTTCTGCATATGATTTATGCATATTTCTAATGATTTTATTTCTTTTTCTGCATATGATTTGTGCAAATTTCTAATTTTTTTTTTTGCATATTATTTGTGCATATTTTTATGATTGTATTTCTTTTTTTTTGCATATTATTTGTGCACATTTTTAATGTTTTTTTGTGCATATTATTTGTGTATATTTTTAATCATTTTTTATTATTTTTTTTGCATGTTATTTGTGCATATTTTTAATGATTTCATTTCTTTTTTTCTGCATTTTATCTGTGCATATTTTTAATGATTTTATTTTATTTTTTGCATATTATTTGTGCATATTTTTAATGATTTTTTTCCCTACATATTATTTGTACATATTTTTAATGATTTTTTTCTTTTTTTGCATATTATTTGTGCATATTTTTTATGATTTTTTTTTTCTGCATATGATTTGTGCATATTTCTAATTGCAGGTTAGGATAAAGGAAAAAAGCTGGGACAGCCGCACTCCAAAAAAAAACACTCCTCCTTTAATTAAAAATCACAAAATACATGCCACAGCAAAAAACACAGGAATCAGATTACCTGGTTCTCTTTGAGCGGTTACCCACTCTCTCATTGCATATTTCTAATGATTTCATTTATTTTTCTGCATATCATTTGTGCAAATTTCTAATGATTTTATTTCTTTTTTTTTGCATATTATTTGTGCATATTTTTAAAGATTTTATTATTTGTTTTTGCATATTATTTGTGCATATTTTTACTGATTTTATTTCTTTTTCTTTGCATATTATTATTTTATAAGCATTCTGCAAGAGGTTTTGCACACTCATGACGCGTCAGGCGTTTGTTTCCTGGGCTGGAGAGATCTGTTTCCTATGGAGAGGAGAGATCGGTTCTTCAAGAGCAAAAACGCAGGGCCAGATTCACATAGAAATGCCCAGGCGCAGCGTATCAGAGATACGCTACGCCGCCGTATCTTACCTGGCTCTAAGTCGAATCCAGGAAGATTTTGCGCCGTAAGTTATGGCGGCGTAGTGCATCTCTCGGCGTGTAATTCAAATCGGCGGGTAGGGGGCGTGATTCATTTAAATGAAGTGCGTCCCCGCGCCGATTGAACTGCGCATGCTCCGTTTGGAAATTCCCGCCGTGCTTTGTGCGAAATGACGTCGCAACGACGTAATTTTTTTAACTTAGACGTGACTTACGTCCATCTCTAATTACGGACGACTTACGCAAAAAAAAAAAAAAAAAAAAAAAAATTTGACGCGGGAACGACGGCCATACTTTAACATGGCAAGTCTATCTATACGCCGCAAAATAGCAGCTTTAACTATACACCGGGAAAAGCCGACTAGCGACGACGTAAGAGAATGCGATGGCCGCGCGTACCTTCGTGGATCGACGGAAAAAAAATCTAATTAGCATACCCGACGTGGAAATCGACGCAAACTCCACCCAGCGGGCACCGAAGTATTGCACCTACGATCCGAAGGCGTACGAAGCTGTACGCCTGTCGGATCGAAGCCAGAAGCTGCCGTATCTTGGTTTGAGGATTCAAACTAAAGATACGACGCGGGTAATTTGAAAGTACGCTGGCGTATCAGTAGATACGCCGGCGTACTCGCTCTGTGAATCTGGCCCCTAGTGTCGTGCATTTGACGTTTTTGGGGTCAAAAACACCGGATTACACACACGTGAAAAAAAATAAAATATGTTAACAGGCACAATTACAAAGAATGGTATTCTGCACATGAGCTGTATCCTAGCTACAATATATAACACTCATATAATAAAACACACCCAAATAACAATAAAGAGGGCTACAGTGGTCCCCAAATTATCAACACAATGGAGCTAAATATTCCATTCATACTTAGGCCTCACTCACACAGAGGTATGAAACCGTACCCCATGGGAGGGCCGTGATTACCAGAACAGGGGCGCACAGGTGTTTCCAGTATCCCGCGTAGGTGGTCCCATTGCGGTCAACTGGGGTGCATGCGCTGTTCCCATTGTGACATCTGTGTGGGTACCAGTGCACGGCCCCGAACGCACCTAGGGTGCGTACACGCAACTACACCCTCATGGATGTCCTATTTTGGGGTAAATGCGGCCCCCACACAGGTTACAGATGCATACGCCCTGTGTGAGCGAGGATCTAAGGGATATCTATGCGTAAAAGATTCTTATGAATCAGTCGCATAGATCCGACCGTCGGATCTCAGAGATACGACGGCGTATCAGGAGATACGCCGTCGGATCTCTTTGTGAATCCCCCCCGTGGTGTCCAGGGGCTACAAGCTAGAGTCCCACTCTCTCCTCCCACCCCCAACTGCGCTTCATGCTGTTCAACTTGCCAGGACAACACAAAGCAGGGTGGGGGGCAGAGAGCGGGACTTACCCGAGCATCCAAGATACTTGTAGACCAGATGTCCTCAATGGCCAACAGACATTACCCCCACTTAGGAAAGTGGGGGCCCCCCTTTAGGATGTTTAAGGGGACCTTTCTGCAGGTTTGGGGGATTAGGGGCCCCTGGCTTACAGTGTTTAGAAAAAGTATTCATACCCCTTGACATTTTCTGCATAATTAGCCAGATTCAGGTAGACGTGCCTAACTTTAGGCAGGCGTAGCGTATCTCATATACGCTACGCCGCCGTAAGTTAGAGAGGCAAGTACAGTATTCACAAACAACTTGCGTCCTAAGTTACAGGGGCGTAGTGTAAATGTGCCGGCGTAAGCGCGCCTAATTCAAATGTGGAAGAGGTGGGCGTGTTTTATGTAAATTAAGCATGACCCCACGTAAATGAGGTTTTGAACGAATGGCGCATGCGCCGTCCGTGGACGTATCCCAGTGCGCATGCTCCAAATTACGCCGCAAAGACTCATTGGTTTCGACGTGAACGTAAATTACGGCCAGCCCCATTCACGGACGACTTACGCAAACAACGTAAAATTTGAAAAATTTGACGCGGTTCCGACGTCCATACTTAACATTGGCTGCGCCATCTTTTTGGTGGATTATCTTTACGCCTGAAAACGCCTTACGTAAACAGCGTATCTTTACTGCGACGGGCAAGCGTACGTTCGTGAATAGGCGTAACTCGCTGATTTACGTTTTCTAGGCGTAAATCAGCGTACACGCCCCAAGCCGCCAGCGTAAATAGACAGCTAAGATACGACGGCGTAGGAAGACTTACGCCACTTGTATCTTAGCAACATTTAGGCGTATCTCAATTTGAGAATACGCTTAAATATACAACGGCGCAGATTCGGAGTTACGACGGCGTATCTACTGATACGCCGGCGTATCTCTACCTGAATCTGGCTATATGTCTTTTATTGGGATTTTATGTGATAGACCAACACAAAGTGGAAGGAAAATGATACATGATACAAATAAACACGTGAAAAGTGTGGGGAGCATTTGTATTCAGCCCCCCCCCCCCGAGTCAATACTTTGTAGAACCAAGTCGCACCTACATATGTAAACGGTGTTCAAACCGCACATGTGAGGTATCGCCACAATCGTTAGAGCGAGAGCAATTAATTAAAGCAAAAGACCTCCTCTGCAACTCAAAACGGGTAACCTGTAGAAATGTTTAAACGTCGCCTATGGAGATTTTTAAGGGTCAAAGTTTGTCGCCATTCCACGAGCGGGCGCAATTTTGAAGCTCGACATGTTGGGCATCAATTTACTTTGCAAAATATTATCTTTCACAATATATAAAAAAAAAAAAAATGGGCTAACTTTACTGTTTTCTTATTTTAATAATACATTTTTTTTTATTTTTTCCCCAAAAATTGCATTTGTAAGACCGCTGCGCAAATACGGTGCGACAAAGTATTGCAACGACCGCCATTTTAATCTCTATGATGTCTGAAAAAAAAATTATATAATATAATATAATATATATATATATATATATTATCTTTGGGGGTTCCAACAAGTTTGAAAAATAGGCCTGGTCCTTAACTCGTACTGATCTATGGTAAATGATACCATAGTAATGCTAGTCTAAAAAAACTGTCACATGACACTAGAAATAGGTATTAGTAATGGCAAGTACTTAAAGCGGGGGTTCACCCCAAAACATTTTTTTTAACATGACATTCAGCCGAGTTGTCAGAATGACAATCGGCTGTTTTTATTTCAGTGCCGTACATACCGTAATCTGCGGGACTGGGCGTTCCCAATTGATTGACATCCTCCCGACCGGCGCATACAGCGCGTCACGAGTTGCCGAAAGAAGCCGAACGTCGGTGCGCAGGCGCCGTATAGAGCCGACTCGCAGTTCGGCTTCTTTCGGTGACGCGCTGTATGCGCCGGTCGGAAGGATGTCAATCAATTAGGAACGCCCAGTCCCGCAGATTACATACCCGGAAGCGGTGGTGAAAATACGGTATGTATGGGGATAAAATAAAAAAAAAAAACACCGATTGTCATTCTGACAACTCGGCTGAATGTCAAACATTTTTTTTTGGGTGAACCCCCGCTTTAAAGCGGAGTTCCACCCAAAAACGGAACTTCCACTTTTCGGATTTCCCCCTCCCCCTCTCTGGTGTCACATTTGGCACCTTTCAGGGGTGCTCCCACTTCTGGACATAGATCGCCCCAATATCCGCGGCAATTTACGCCATGTCCGGCCCCTCCTCCATCCCCCTGCTGTCTTCTGGGAGACACACGGGTACCAGAAGACAGCAGGAAGTGGGACCAGCGAGAGTGCGCCGCACGACTCGCGCATGCAAAGTAGGGAATGGGCACTGATTGGCAACATGGATCCATCAGTGCCACCCCTCAGTGTCCATCAGTACCACCCCACAGTGTCCATCAGTGCCACCCCACAGTGCCAATCTGTGCCCAGTGCCCACCTATCAGTGCCCATCTGTGCCACCCATAAGTACCCATAAGTGCCACCCATAAGTACCCATCAGTGCCACCCATATGTGCCGCCTATGAGTGCCCAGTGCCGCCTATGAGTGCCCTTCAGTGCCGCTTATGAGTGCCCATCAGTGCCACCCATGAGTGCCCATCAGTGCCACCCATGAGTGCCCATCAGTGCCTCCTATGAGTGCCCATCAGTGCCGCATACCAGCGCCCATTAGTGCCGCATACCAGCACCGCCTATCAGTGCCACCTCATCGGTGCCCATCAGTACTACCTTATCGGTGCCCATCGGTGCCCATCAGTGCCGCCATATCAGTGCCCATAATTGAAAGAGAAAACTTACTTATTTACAAAAAAATTATCAGAAAAAAATAAAAAAAATTAATTTTTTGTCGAAATTTTCAGTCTTTTTTTAGTTGTTGCGCAAAAAAATAAAAATAAATCGCAGAGGTGATCAAATACCACCAAAAGAAAGCTCTATTTGTGGGGAAAAAAGGACGCCAATTTTGTTTGGGTACAGTGTAGCATGACAGCGCAATTGTCATTCAAAGTGCGACAGTGCTGAAAGCTGAAAATTGGCTTGGGCGGGAAGCTGCGTAAGTGCCCTTTATGGAAGTGGTTAAAAAAAATGGTATCGGTGCAGCTCTAGATTTCAGAATAGCAGAGACAGTGTTGTCAGTTCAAACAGGAAGTAAAAAAAAATATTAGGAGCTCACTGGATCGATGGTACATCAATAGGTATTTTTCTGCACATGCAGTGTTTGTAAAAAGAAAAGCACACGCATTGCAGAGATGTATTGCATATGTTGTGTTTTCCATTTTTGCCCAGTCATACACTTTGATACTCATACCAATATACCAGCATAACACCACCAATGCTATTTTGTGACACAAATACATTTTATTTAAAGCATAAAATAGTAAAGCGCAACATGAGAAAATGTTTAGAAAAAAAAAAAAAAAAAAAAAAATACTGTATGCCAGAAATCACAATTTTTTTATTTCAAAAGCAGCAATAACATATAAAAAAACAGCATTACCAAAACTTCAAAAATGGTTTCATATTATTTGGCCTTATTTTTGATAATAATAATAATAATAATAATAATAAAAAAAAAGCAGATAGTTTCTCATATATACAATAATTGGCCATGTAATCAGTCAGTTTCTAATACTCTAATATTGGAAGCAAGTCAGCAGCAAAAAAATTATAGAAGAGCAAGAAAACAGCGAGACGAGTAAATGCTGGCAAATTTCTACTCCTCACACAGTTAAAGGGAAACTATCATTTTTTTATACAGATCTTTATGAATATCTGAATGTAACTGGCTTGATGTGAATCATATAAATCAATTGTAATATCTGGTTTCTAAATATGGCTTGTTATTATCCATGTGGTGCGCAGCCATGTTTGCCCATTACATATGCAGGCTGTACTTTTTTCTTTTTTTGTAGTGTTGCACAGTGACTGTGTTTTAGGCCAGGTTCACACCTATGCGAATTGAGTGCGGCTTAAACCGCATCCAATACGCAGAACATTTCTAAATACATTGTTTTCAATGAGGCTGGCTCACATATGTGCGATGCATTCGCACTGCGCATTGCAGTAAAACCGTGTGCGTCTTTTAGGCATTGCGGTGCGGCTCAGGTGCGAATTCAAGCCCATTATCTTCTATGGGTACGCAGCTGATTCGCAGATGTGTTCAGTTTTCTTCAGGAATTTCTCTTATTCAGCTCAATACACTTCTCCCCAACTCTCCTCTCATTCGTAACTTCTGCTGAACAGTTCTCTTATCTCTCTGCAGAGATAAGAGAGCTGAAATTCGCACCGCACTAGTGTGATTCCGGCCTTACTGCTCTCTCTCAGTGGAACTTTAAGGCCCCATGCACACGAGAAGCAATTACAAACACCTCTAAACTCACGTTTTCAAAGGCAAAAACCGGCGTTTAAAACGCCCGATTTTGACGCGAATTGCGCGACGATTTGCGGCGTTTTACCGCGTTTGCGGCTGTCAGTGCTTATCTCAAAGACATTGTAGACCCTCCCAAAGTTTAAAACGCAAAAATAAAACGCTTCTGAACCCAAAATTTTGCGTCTGAAAAAAACGGACATAAACCCAACTGCTTTAAAATGCCAAAAAACTTGATTGTGTGCATGGACACATAGGATAACATTAAATGTGTTCAGGGGCAGTTGAAAAAAATGCCCAAATGCCTCTGAACTCGAGTTTACCAGCGTCTTGTGTGCATGGGGCCTTAAAAGTTTCAACCTAATATAGTCACATGCTACAATATCTGTGTATTAGTCTTTAAAACTGATCCCAATTTGCTCTTGGAAACCCCTTAGATCCTGGCCCAGGCTGTTCACGGTGCCTCAGGTGCGCAAAATCACGCATTGGGTACGTCGACCCTTTAAGAGCCGCCAGCAAGTGCACGCCTGCTGCTCCGCGGGGGACCCGCTGTGCGTGGCCGGCAGGCGCAATCGCGTGCACCAGCACAGGGATTTGAGTGTGTGAACACACAAATCCCTATGCTGTCAGGGGAGAGGAGACATGTCGTTTGTTCCTAGTAAGTGGGAACAACGATATGTCTCCTCTCTTACTCAGTCCCATCCCCATACAGTTAGAACACACACTGAGGAAACGTATTTAACACCTTGATCGCTCCCCCTAGTGTTAACCCCTTCCCTACCAGTGACATTTACACAGTAATCAGTGCATTTTTATAGCACTGAAGTTCACTTACTGTTGCGTTTTTTTTTTTTAAAACGGGTCAGAGATTTTTTTTCCCCCCAGAGCAAGTTTCATTTTTGGTTTCATAGACTTCAATGGAAACGCATCAAAAACGCATAAGAAAAAGCAGTGCTTGCGTTTTTGATGCGTTTCTGCTAGTTTCTCCCTCAAGACAACAGATACCTCCCAAAAACGCAAAATGCACTAAAAACACACCGGGAAAAAACGCATCAATTGCAACCTGCGTAGGTGTGAACCAGGCCAAAAGGTGTGTTCGTAGCCAACGTTTAAGAATAGAACTTCCAGGCAGCTAGGGAGATTCACCCTCCACTGGTTGCCCACCCACCCTGGATACTGTTGACCGAAAATAGTATCAAATCCATAACTTGCCACCAGAACAAGTGTATAGAGCAGTCCTGGGCAAACGGGCCTCATCTGGCCCTTTAGCTCTGTTTGTTGGGCCCTCGATGCCTCTACTGTCATCATACCTCTCCAAGCCTGTCAGCTTGGAAGCCGATGGGCTTAGAGACAGCTGACAGAAGTCTGCTTGAATTTTAGCCACGTATTTACATTAGCGTTTTTGCACATTTTTGGACCTTTTTTCATTAAAAAAACAAACAAACACACTCCCTATAATGTAAAAACGCCTTAAAAACATCAAACGTGGTTTTATAATTTTTTTACTTCTCCTGGAAGCTCAAGATGTCGTTTTTTTTTTCTACTGCCCCTAAATGCCTCTGACAGTGTATGTGTGCATATACACATAGGCCAACATGGAGGGGCTTTTAAAGGCAGTTAATAAAACGTCAAACGCCCCTAACAGCAGCTGTAAAAACATCCTGTGTGCATGAGCCCTTATAGTCTAAAGTAGTGTGCTTGGAGTAGTGTGCATAGGAGAACACTAGTTAGCTTCTAGGAGCAGGGCATTTTTTTTTATGACGGCTTCTAGTGTGCATGGAGCTTTACTTTAGCTTTAGGATATTTGCAATGTCGCTGTGCCGTTTCAAGCTGGGGCATGACCCCAGCTTGAAACGGCACTGGGGTCATGCAGCGGGAGTGACGTCACACGACTCCGGCCAGTCACAGAGCTGGAGTTCGCAGCCCCGGAAGAAGAGGGGTGAAGAATGGATGCTCGCTGCCAGCGAGGAAGACGGGGACATCGTGGGCAGTGTTGCCAACCTACCAGTTCGAAATGTACTGGCACGACACCCAAAATTTACTGGCGCAGCCACGTTTTTACTGGCATTTCACAAAAGTTACTAAATTAAATTTTTAGGTGCAAATTTCAGTTTTTAGGCTACAAACAAGTACGCTAGGCAAATAGCAATCTGATTTAAAGTAGATATTAAGGTAAAAAAAAAAAAATGTCTTCTTATTTTCGATATATGGGCAAATTATTTACCCCCTGCCACCAACACCCCCTGCCTTCACCCCCCTCTGCAGTGCCACAATCTCCCCCTGCCTCCAATCTCCCCCAGGCCCCCTGCCTCAATCACCCCCTGCCTCCATCCCCCTCTGCGGTGCCACCAACAACCCCTGTCTCCATCCCCCACCCTCTGCGGTGCCAACATTCCCCTCTGCGGTGCCACCATGCACACCTGGGCGTTTTTTAGAGTTAATGAGCTTTGGAGTTTATTGGCTTTTTTCTGAACGCCCGAAAATTTCCGTTCAAAGTGCAGTTTTTTTGCGGGAAAAAACGCTGAAAAACGCCGATGCCAGCGTTTAGCGTTTTTTAATCCATTGGTAAAAAAAAAAAAAAAAAGCTACACTGAAAAACGCTGATTAAAGCTATTGCAAAAACGCAAAAAAACGTTGAACGGCTCCCTGCAAAGCTACTGGCGTTTTTTTTATAGCTTGTATCAGCTTCAGTGTGCATGGAGCCTAATACAGACATTTGCAAGTGCCACAAGATTTCACCACCTATTGTTCCACCTTCATCCACATTCATTTTTAGACCATATCTGGAGCTGTTGTCGAGCTAAATATCTTTCTGACATTGGCATCTGAATCTTGGGCTTTATGCTGGTTCCAGGGCAATAAAACACTTGCTCAGCATTACTATGAATTGAGAGGACTGCCCTGAAACTAGTATACAGCATGTAAGTGTGCAGGCAGGTTTTACAATGGGGCACGGGCAGCCACCGCTATTTTTAGTGGCGCTTTGCCGTTGTTTTTGTGGAGGTATTCGGCCACTAGCGGAGCGCTTTTAACCCCCCGCTAGCGACTGAAAAAGGGTTTAAACCACCCGCAAAGCGCCAATGCAGCGGCGATTTGCTGGCGCATTTGCTGCTGCAGCATTAAAGTGGTTGTAAACCCCTATTTTTCACTTTTACGTACAGGTAAGCCTATAATGAGGCTTACCTGTAGGTATAAAGAATATCTCCTAAACCTGTAAGGTTTAGGAGATATTCCCCTCGCAATGCGCCACTGATTGCAGCGGCGCATGCGCAGGGGAGAATCCACGGCGAAAGGACCGGCAGCCGCCGGACCTTGGCGATTTTAAATCTCCCGCGCGCACGCGCGACGTCATTGCCGCTCCAGCCAATCACAGCGCTGGAGCGGTGATACCCGGAAGACACGCCGGAGCAAGATGACATTTCGCTCGGCGTGGACCAGGTAAGTGTTCTTCACCTCATCCCGAGGTAAGTATTTCATAATCAACTATTATGCGGTGCATACTAGCTGATTACAGTATGCCTTTTGCCTTGCAGGTTTTAAATAAAAAAAATAAAAAAATAATAATAATTATATATGCGGTTTAAAACCGCTTTAACTTGTAACAGGTGGCTCATCACATACCCCAAAATACAGAGGACAACTAGAGGGAGCACTTACATGTCTTAATATAAAAAAAAAATAATCAAAATATCAAAAGAGCAAATCAAGAATTTTTTTTAAAGTCACATAAAAATATGTTATAACAATAGAACTAAATATACGTTGCCTAAAAATACACTATAGTCTCCCTTTAAAGTGACTATTACGAAGAAAAACAAAACAAAAACAAAAAAAAACACAACTGCTGATAAGTTAATAGTGTTGCCTGTATACTCTGCATGTGAATGAGCTTTAATTGCCTTCTGCCTGATTGCAAGGTTGTTTTGATGAGCAAAGCTTAAAGTGATACTTAAAGTGGAGTTTCCATCCCAAATTTTTTTTTTCATTATTGTGCTCATTAGACCTAAAAGGGTAAAAAAAAAAATATATATATATATATTTTTTTTTTTACTCATCTGGAAATGCCTGTTGCTATGCGGTCCCACGAAATCTGCCTTTGAAACCACCTAGGATTCTGACATCATCTCCCTCTAATGCTCCTGGGAAATGTGTGTCATCATTTCCCAGGATGCAGTGCGCTGTCCAATTATCACTCCCCATCCAAGACTTCCAGGAAGTAAGTGCTTGTAGGCTTCACAATGCCCACAAGCAAAATGACAACGGTGTAGATATAGTTTTATAAACCATCTTTTTTGAATATCTATGCGGATCGGCGGCGGATTGTAAAATAGTAAGTGACCGGATTTAGATAAAAAAAAGAATGATGAAAGGACATACATTTAAAAAATGCTAATTGTGGTTGGAACTCCGCTTTAAAGGCTGTCAAGACCCCTGCCAGCGCTGTCCACTTCTCCTTCTCCAGGTACTTCCTTAGAAAGTCGCTTGTTAAAGCACCCATGTGTGTGTCTATAGAAAACACACACAGTGCCAGTAAGCCACAGGTGTTTTTTTTTGGGGGGATCATGTCATTTTTATTGGGTTTTTTTTCCCACCTTACAGCAAAAAAATGAAGAAAAAAAAATGCAGTGCCCTTTGGGTGACTTACACATAAAAATAAAAAAAATAAAAAACAGTGCATGACATTGCGTCTTACAAAGGTACCCTCCTCACAGGAGTTTGATTGACAGCAGCCTATGGCTCCCGCTGCCCTCGGTGTCTCCTGTGAAAGCGAACAGGTAGCTACCATGTTTCCCCAAAAATAAGACCTACCCTGAAAATAAGACCTAGCATTATTTTCCAGGAGGGCTGCAATACCCCGAAAATAAGCCCTAGTTAAAAATTCTTGTAAAATCCACTCTATTACAGTATTATATAATGTACAATGTGTGTGTTTCTGTAATATAAATGCGGGGAGGAGAGCTCCGGCCGGTCACAGAAGCGCAGAATGGCGCTATAACAAAGGTATTTGGCACAATTACAGGAACACGCACATTGTACATTATATAATACTGTAATAGAATAGATTATAGGATTTTACAAGCATTTTAACTCAGTTCACACTGGGGATTCCTGACAGGCAGGGAGGGGGAGAGAAGACAGCACAATACATAGTAAGACCTACCCCGAAAATAAGCCCTACTGTATCTTTTGTTGGCATAATTAATATAAGACCCGGGCTTATTTTCGGGGAAACACAGTAGGACATCGCTGAAGCACTGACAGGAGCCGGGTACATTTTTAGGGATAAGTAGAACAAGTAGTGGGGCCTTTTTTTTTTTTACCTTAATGCAGAGAATGCATTAAGGTATAAAAACCTTTAGGACTTTGGAGCCACCTTAACTGCTTGCCGACCAGCGCACGACTATATACGTCGACAGCATGGCACAGACAGGCTGAAGATCGTATATACCGTATATACTCGAGTATAAGCCAAGTTTTTCAGCACTTTTTTTTGTGCTGAAAAGGCCCCCCTCGGCTTATACTCTAGTCACTTTTTTGCTCCTGATCTCCCGGACTTTGGGGACCCGGTACCGGCTGGCCGTAAGTCCCCTAGACCCCAAACTTGGCACACATCCTCCCCTACAAGTGTGCAAAGTTTGTTGTCCGGGGGACCTACGGGTGGGGAGCACCGATTTTTCAAAGCCGGGCACCCCTTCCATAGACTCCCATGTTAACCACTTAAGACCCGGACCTTTATGCAGGTAAAGGACCTGGCCAGTTTTTGCGATTCGCCACTGTGTCGCTTTAACTGACAATTGCGTGGTTGTGCGACGTGGCTCCCAAACAAAATTGGCGTCCTTTTTTTTCCCACAAATAGAGCTTTCTTTTGGTGGTATTTGATCACCTCTGCGGTTTATATTTTTTGCGCTATAAACAAAAATAGAGCGACAATTTTGAAAAAAATTCAATATTTTTTACTTTTTGCTATAATAAATATCCCCCAAAAAGATAGAAAAAAATAGTTTTCCCCAGTTTAGGCCGATACGTATTCTTCTACCTATTTTTGGTAAAAAAAAAAATAAGATAAAAATCGCAATAAGCGTTTATCGATTGGTTTGCGCAAAATTTATACCGTTTATAAAATAGGAGATAGTTTTATTGCATTTTTATTTTTAATTTTTTTACTACTAATGGCGGCGATCAGCGATTTTTTTTGTGACTGCGACATTATGGCAGACACATCGGACAATTTTTACACATTTTTGGGACCATTGTCATTTTCACAGCAAAAAAATGCTATAAAAATGCATTGTTTACTGTGAAAATGACAATTGCAGTTTGGGAGTTAACCACTAGGGGGCGATGTAGGGGTTATGTGTGACCTCATATGTTTTTCTAACTGTAGGGGGGCGGGGCTGGACATCATTGATCGTGTTTCCCTATATCAGGGAACAGACGATCAATGAAGCTGCCACTGTGAGGAACGGGGAAGCTGTGTTTACACACATCTCTCCCCGTTCTTCAGCTCCGGGGACCGATCGCGGGACTCCAGCGGCGATCGGGTCCCGCGGTCACGGAGCTTCGGACCGGGTCGCGCGCCCGGGGCTGGGCACTTAAAGAGGACGTACAGGTACATGCTTGTGCCCAGCTGTGCCATTCTGAGAAACAGAAAAAGACTGGAACACCGCTTTAAGACGAAAGGTGACTTTTCAGGTTACTGTTCAGGCGCAATTAACATTTCTAGAAGTTTCCTTTTAGATGGCCATTCTGTACTTTTTGAGTTCAGGTCCACTTTAATGCGACAAAGCTCTGCCCAATCAGAAACCCAATATTCAGGCAAGGGGGTAGGCAAGAAAAGCTACTCTAGGCACCTCTAGTAGCGCATACTTTATGGATATCAGCAGCTTTTGTTTTTTTTGTTATAGTGGAGGAGTCACCAATTTATATTTAAAGCAAGAAGCTAATAAAACTATCACAGTTAAAAAAACAAAAAGAAAAAAAAAAAAAAACACCTTTCAGCACCTTGAATTATTTCATTAAGTCAGGGTTTGACAAATTTGCTTGGAATCTAGGAGCCAGCTAAAAAAGTTAAAAATGCGCCCCGTCCCGACGAGCTTGCGCGCAGAAGCGAACACATACGTGAGCAGCGCCCACATATGTAAACGGTGTTCAAACCACACATGTGAGATATCGCCGCGATTGGTAGAGCGAGAGCAATAATTCTAGCCCTAGACCTCCTCTGTAACTCAAAACATGCAACCTGTAGATTTTTTTAAACGTCGCCTATGAAGATTTTAAAGGGTAAAAGTTTGTCGGCATTCACGGAGCGGACGCAATTTTGAAGCGTGACATGTTGGGTATGAATTTACTCGGCGTAACATTATCTTTCATAATATTAAAAAAAATGGGGATAACTTTACTGTTGTCTTATTTTTTAATTAAAAAAAGTGTAATTTTTTCTCAAAAAAGTGCGCTTGTAAGACCGCTGCGCAAATACGGCGTAACAGAAAGTATTGCAACGATCGCCATTTTATTCTCT
Source organism: Rana temporaria (assembly GCF_905171775.1). NCBI lineage: Eukaryota > Metazoa > Chordata > Amphibia > Anura > Ranidae > Rana > Rana temporaria. Next base: position 36,972,767 of record NC_053490.1, read on the forward strand.
AGGGTGTTAGGATAACAAATATATATATAATGTTTGGGGGGTTCTAATTAGAGGGAAGAAGATGGCAGTGAAAATTGTGAAAAATGACATTAGAATTGCTGTTTAACTTGTAATGCTTAACTTGTAATACCAACGGCCACCACCAGATGGCGCCAGCTCACATCTGGTGGTAATAACTTGTAATACCAACGGCTCACCACCAGATGGCGCCAGCTCACAAAAACCCAAAAAATTCTTTATTTTTTTGCCCACCTTTCAAGCCAAGTCGCCAGGACACTATTTCTAGTCGCCATGGCGACCTGGCGCCCGGGATTTGTCGAGCCCTGCATTAAGTACCTTTACTAATCCACTGATGGACGATGGAAAGTTAATCAATGAAAACATTTGGTAACCATTTCTGCTTACTCTTCACTTGGTAATTGGATTTCAATGGCCAAATATTCTAATCCTAACAAAAGTTGACATGCTCATCCAAAATAAAACTAAATCTGTTCTCAGAGCAAATAATTTAATGGCAGCCGAAGACGGATAAGCGATCATAGTAAAAGGGAACCTTAAAACAGGTTTAGTAAGATACTTATTGAAAAAACAGCACATATCTGAGAGAAAACGCGTGAGGGGGGCCAACTGAGAAAAAGCTGCCAGACCCCGCCCCCAAAAAGTCATCCAATGAGATCTGTGTGATGCCTGCCATTCAAAAACACTCCTTGCTGGAGGAAAAAGGGAGGCAGGAAAAGGGGTCCAGCAAAGAAAGTGTTAAAGGGAGGCACAAAATGTAGCTTTCCAATTAGGGAAGGCCGGTGAGGGAGGCAGCCGCTCTACGTCTTCCAGAAAAAGGGGTTCTGTGCCAAACGCCGCTGGAAGTTCTCGTACCTGCAAGGCGACAAGAAAAACAGATTAAAGGACTCGACCACTTGTTTTATTTTTTTTAATTATCAATTTACCGTATTTATCAGCGTATAAAACACGCACCTTCATTTTAAGAGGGAAGTTTTAGGGAAAAAACATATTTAAAAAAAAAAAAACAACAACTTTGAATTAAAATAAGGGTCAGTGCCCATCAATTCAGCCTGATTAGTGGCAATCTGGAGCCTCAATGCGGCCTAATCAATGGACATCTGCAGCCTCGCCATCTCTCATCAATGCAGCCTGATCAATGCCCATCTGCAGCCCATCAATGCAGCCCATCTCCCATCAATGCAGCCCGATCAATGCCCATCTGCAGCCCATCAATGCAGCCCATCTCCCATCAATGCAGCCTGATCAATGCCCATCTGCAGCCCATCAATACAGCCTGATCAATGCCCATCTGCAGCCCATCTCCCATCAATGCAGCCTGCTCAATGCCCATCTGCAGCCCATCTCCCATTAATGCAGCCTGATCAATGCCCATCTGCAGCCCATCTCCCATCAATGCAGCCTGATCAATGCCCATCAGTACAGCCTGATCAATGCCCATCTGCAGCCCATCTCCCATCAATGCAGCCTGATCAATGCCCATCTGCAGCCCATCTCCCATCAATGCAGCCTGATCAATGCCCATCTGCAGCCCATCTCCCATCAATGCAGCCTGATCAATGCCCATCTGCAGCCCATCTCCCATCAATGCAGCCTGATCAATGCCCATCAGTACAGCCTGATCAATGCCCATCTGCAGCCCATCTCCCATCAATGCAGCCTGATCAATGCCCATCTGCAGCCCATCTCCCATCAATGCAGCCTGATCAATGCCCATCTGCAGCCCATCTCCCATCAATGCAGCCTGATCAATGCCCATCTGCAGCCCATCTACCATCAATGCAGCCTGATCAATGCCCATCTGCAGCCCATCTCCCATCAATGCAGCCTGCTCAATGCCCATCTGCCGCCCATCTCCCATTATTGCAGCCTGATCAATGCCCATTTTTAGCCTCAATGCTTACCTGCAGCCTAGAGCTGCACGATTCTGGCTAAAATGAGAATCACAATTTTTTTTGCTTAGAATAAACGATTCTGTTTCTCGATGTAACATCTTCTTCCACAAAAACAAATTGGGCTAACTGTTGTTGTTTTTTTTTTTAAATTCATTAAAGTGTATTTTTTTTTTATTACATTTGAAAAACCGTTGCACAAATACGTGCGACATAAAACATTGCAACAACCACCAATTTATTCTCTAGGGTCTCTAGGTTTGGGTGTTCCAAGTACTGTATTTATTGGCGTAGAACACTCACTTTTTTACCCTGAAAATAGAGGGGAAACTGTGCCTGCGTGTTATACGCAGGGGGCTGTGGAAAGTTTTTTTCCTGAAACTTTCCTCTTAAAGTTAGGGTGCGTGTTATACGCCGATAAATACGGTAATTTTCTAGCAGAAAATAATTTTTTTACAACAACATTTCAGAAAAGATTTGGTCTTTAAATGGTTAAACTTCCTTCATCTACACGCTGGAGTTCTTTCCTTTGAGAAAAGAACGAAAAGATACTTTGTTTCCACTTATTCACATTTTGTATTAAAACTTGACAGACTGCCTGGATTTTGTTCTTCCAGCTGTGAGAACTCTCTGCACTTGTTAGATCCATCTGTTTGCGTATGAAAAAGGGACATACTATTGGTCCCTATGAGATCGCGGATGTAAGCGATGAACATCCGCTGACACCCGATCTCGTCCGCCTCCGCAAAGACCCGATTTTGCAGACGCAAGAAAACCCTATTTTTCCTTCCGTCTGCGGATCGGATGAACACGGACAGGCGGTCCGTGTTCATGCGATCCCCCCATAGGGGAGAGCGGAGGAAAGACAGGGCGGTTCCTGCACAGTGTGCGGGGACCGCCCTGTCATCCGCCGGCTCAGCGGGGATCAACGGAGCGATCCCCTCTGAGCAAACGGAGCATACGGAGGCGGATCAATACTGATCCGCCCTGTGTGAAAGGGACCTTAGGCCCCAGGTAGATGGGGACTCTGCAAAACATACGTTAAGGCCCGGTTCACACTGATGCGAGTTCATAACGAATGTGATGCGTCAAAAAACATTCTAAATTCGCATTTCATCCATAAAGTCACTGGGGTAGATTCAGATAGAATTTACGCCGGCGTATCCATAGATACCAAAATAGTGAAAGTGATTCTGCGCAACGTATCTCACATCGCAGTGACACACAAAATTTAAAACACAAAAAAGTGAAACACGATAAAAATCGAAAAAAATATATAAATAAAATAAATAAATTCAGTGCAATATCAGTGATATAAGAGAGATAATCCCACTAAAATATAAAAACAAACTATATAAGTGTAAACCAGAGTCCAAACTGGGAACCAAATATATAGTCAGTAGAGTGATGTGAAAAAGAGGGCAAGTCCTTAAGTGTAAATAAATAAGCAAATAGATATAACAAATAAAGGCTGCCGGATGAAAGGTTAGACGATGCTGAATCCAGTGAATACAATGGCAAGTAGATGATGGAATATATCCTTCACTAGGCTCTCAAGCCTCTTACCTTCAGGAAGGTGTAAATCAGCATTAGATCTCTCACACAGTGGCAATCCTCTATAGATGGTTTCCTGTCCGTTCGCCCCTTGAGCTGGCACCACGTCTCTTTTAAAGATCCATATAGTACTCCGCCCAAATAGATAAAAGGAGAGAAACAGAACAGAGGAGCCTCCGATGGTGAAGTACAGTAAATTAGGGTGTACTTTATTAAAAGAAAAATCCGTGCTTACAATTAAAAACAGACGTGCAGCAATTTTAAAATGAGCGGCGTTCACAGCGCCGGCTTACGTCACTCCAGGTGTACGCCAATCCCTACGCGTTACGACACAGGGTCACGTGTCTTCATCTGGGGCATCTGATTGGCGAGCATTCTATTGTTTATGTATCTAAGGAAACGGAAATAGTATCGCCGCCATTTTATTGAAGTCCAAGTGTTATATATTATGTGCCATCTATAGAGGATTGCCACTGTGTGAGAGATCTAATGCTGATTTACACCTTCCTGAAGGTAAGAGGCTTGAGAGCCTAGTGAAGGATATATTCCATCATCTACTTGCCATTGTATTCACTGGATTCAGCATCGTCTAACCTTTCATCCGGCAGCCTTTATTTGTTATATCTATTTGCTTATTTATTTACACTTAAGGACTTGCCCTCTTTTTCACATCACTCTACTGACTATATATTTGGTTCCCAGTTTGGACTCTGGTTTACACTTATATAGTTTGTTTTTATATTTTAGTGGGATTATCTCTCTTATATCACTGATATTGCACTGAATTTATTTATTTTATTTATATATTTTTTTCGATTTTTATCGTGTTTCACTTTTTTGTGTTTTAAATTTTGTGTGTCACTGCGATGTGAGATACGTTGCGCAGAATCACTTTCACTATTTTGATTCCTGTTTTTGTGTATGGTAAACACTGCTAGGTTTTGCTGCACTGTATACATTTTGTTTGAGGTATTGATTATTAAGGATTCATATTAGCGCGGAAGCACTTGCCACTATATCCATAGATACGCCGCGTAAATTCAAATCAGTGCCGGCGTATCTACTTTCTGTATTCAGAAAGCTAGATACGCCGACATTAGCCTAAGATACGACGTATCTTAGGGTGCATTCTTACGCTGGCCGCTAGGTGGCGCTCCCGTAGTTTTCAGCGTAGAGTATGCAAATTACCTACTTACGCCGATTCACAAACGTACGTGCGCCCGGCGGTAGTTTTTTACGTCGTTTGCGTAAGTCGTTTTCGTCGTAACGTTGCTCCTGCTATTAGGAGGCGCAGCCAATTTTAAGTATGGATGTCGTTCCCGCGTCGAAATTTGAAAATTTTACGTCGTTTGCGTAACTCGTCCGTGAATGGGGCTGGACGCCATTTACGTTCACATCGAAACCAATGACGTCCTTGCGACGTCATTTAGCGCAATGCACGTCAGGAACTTTTAGGGACGGGGCATGCGCAGTACGTTCGGCGCGGGAACGCGCCTAATTTAAATGATCCACGCCCCCTACCCGGATCATTTGAATTAGGCGGGCTTGCGCCAGGGGATTTACGCTACGCCGCCACAACTTTACAGGCAAGTGCTTTGTGAATCAAGCACTTGCCCGTAAAACTTGCGGCGACGTAACGTAAATGTCATACGTTACGCCGCCGCAGATTTTCCCGATTCTACGTGAATCTGGGCCACCGTTTTCAATGACAGTCATTCACATACATGCATTGCGATTCTTCTACGAATGCGATAAAAAAAAAAAAAAAAAAAAAAGGGTCTTGTGAGAGTTTACAGCGTTGCGAATTTAGTCTCCATAGACATCAAAGTAAATCATTCTGGAATCGCATTGATGGTTCACATATGTGCGAATTTCACCACACTACTCTCCACAAAAACCAGCAAGTACACAGGAAGTTAACACTTTTTTAAAAAAAAAAATTTACATTAAGTTTTCATTGGCTAAAACATTAAATCGCAGAATGTCCAACTCCTGAAATTTGCGGTAAAAAAAAAAAAAAAAAAAAAAAAAAATAAAAAAAAAAAAAATCGCACCTCACACAGGACAAAAAAAAACAGAACAAATTTTCAGCACAGCCGTGTGAACCGAGCCTTAGAGGCAGTTGGACGCTTTTTCCAACTGCCCCTGAACACATCCAATGTTATCCTATGTGACCATGTACACAGTCTCGTTTATTGCCGTTTTTAGGCAGTTGCGTTTAACCACATTTCTTTGAAAGCAAAAAAATGGGTTCAGACGCAGAAGATTTCCACGTTTCAGATGCCAAAACGCGACTAAAGCAGTAACCCACAACACGTTTTTGTCCATAAAAAAACAAAACAAAAAAACATTTTAACTGACAATGCGACGTGGTTCCCAAACAAAATGCGTCCTTTTTTTCCCACAAGTAGAGCTTTCTCTTGGTGGTATTTGATCACCTCTGCGACAATTTTGAAAAATATTTTGCTATAATAAATATCCCCCAAAAATATATATATATAAAAAAAAAATGTTTCCCTAAGTTTAAGCCGATACGTATTCTTCTACATATTTTTGGTAAAAAAAATAAATAAATAAAAAATAAATCTCAATAATCATTTATTGATTAGTTTGTGCAAAAGTTATAGGGCCAGATTCATGAACAATTACGGCGGCGTAACGTATCCCCTTTAAGAAGATGGCAGTGAAAATAGTGAAAAATGACATTAGAATTACTGTTTAACTTGTAATACCAACGGCCACCACCAGATGGCGCCAGCTCACAAATAAATAAATAAAAAAAAAATAAAAAAAAAAATTATATATATATATATATATATATATATATATATATATATATATATATATATATATATATATATATATATATATATATATATATATATATATATTTTTTTTTTTTGCCCACCTTCCAAGCCAAGTCGCCAGGAAACTTTTTCTAGTCGCCATGGCGACCGGGATTTGTCGAGCCCTGATTTTATATATATATATATATATATATATATATATATATATATATATATATATATATATATATATATATATACACATACACACACACACACACACACGTTTTACAGGTTTTCCTTACCATTTGAGGACCACATTGGCTGGTATGAAGACTTCTGAAGGGTTAGGTGTCATCTGTGTCTGGGATATGGCAAACGATGTCGCAAAATTATAGAAGTTGTCCAACATTTTCTGAGTGAACTGGAAGGGGAAAAATAAATGTAAACAAAATTCCAAGGAGAGAGTGAACCACCCTTAAAGTGGTTGTAAACCTCAGACATGAACTATGAACAAAGCACATCCCTCTATAGTGGTGGTTTCCTTACACCGCACTGATGATGGGCAAAAAAAAAAAAAAATTGTGTTTGAAAAACTGTTGCGCAAATACCATGTGACATAAATAAAAAATTGCAATTCTGTTTATTCCTTAGGGCCTCTGCTTTAACCACTTAAGGACCGCCTCCTGCACATATACGTCGGCAGAATGGCACGGCTGGGTACAAGCACGTACCTGTACATCCTCTTTAAGTGCCCAGCCGTGGGTCGCGGGCGCGCGCCCGCGACCTGGTCCGAAGCTCCGTGACCACGGGACCCGATTGCCGCTGGAGTCCCGCGATCGGTCCCCAGAGCTGAAGAATGAGGAGAGCTGTGTGTAAACACAGCTTCCCCGTTCTTCACTGTGGCGCTGTCATTGATCGTGTGTTCCCTGATATAGGGAAGCGTGATCAATGACGTCACACGTCCAGCCCCGCCCCCTACAGTTAGAAACACAGATGAGGTCACACTTAACCCCTTCAGTGCCCCCTAGTGGTTAACTACCAAACTGCAATTGTCATTTTAACAGTAAACAATGCATTTTTATAGCATTTTTTGCTGTGAAAAATGACAATTGTCCCAAAAATGTGTCAAAATTGTCCGAAGTGTCCGCCATAATATCGCGGTCACGAAAAAAAATGCTGATCGCCGCCATTAGTAGTAAAAAAAATTCAATAAAACTATCCCCTATTTTGTAAACACTATGGGCCAGATTTAGGTAGAATCGCCCTACGCTGCGGCGACGTAGCGTATTACATTTACGTTACACTGCCGCAAGTTTTCAGTGTAAGTGCTTGATTCACAAAGCACTTGCTGTAAACTTGCGGCGGCGTAGCGTAATTCCCCCCGCCTAATTCAAATGGGGCGGGGACCATTTAAATTAGGCGCGTTCCCGCACCGAACGTACTGCACATGCTCCGTCCCTAAAATTTCCAGACGTGCATTGCGCTAAATGACGTCGCAAGGACATCATTGGTTTCGACGTTAACGTAAATGGCGTCCAGCGCCATTTACGGACGACTTACGCAAACGACGTGAAATTTCAAATTTCGACGCGGGAACGACGACCATACTTAACATTGGCTAGATCAGGGCAGGTTTAGTTTTACGCCGCGTTAATCTCTACGGAAACAATGTAAAATTTACAGCGACGGGCAAAGCGTACGTTCGTGAATCGTCGTAACTAGTCATTTGCTAATTCTACGCCGACCGCAATGGAAGCGCCACCTAGCGGCCGGCCTGGAATTGCAGCCTAAGATCCGACGGTGTAAGTCACTTACACCTGTCGGATCTAAGGGAGATCTATGCGTAACTGATTCTATGAACATGACAAATCGTATCTCAGAGATACGCCGTCGTATCTCTTTTATGAATCTGGCTCTATAAATTTTGCGCAAACCAACCGATAAACTCTTATTGCGTTTTTTTTTAACAAAAATAGGTAGAAGAATACGTATCTGCCTAAACTGAGGAATAAAAAACTTTTTTTTTATAGATTTTTGGTGGATATTTATTATAGCAAAAATGAAAAAATATTGCATTTTTTTCAAAATTGTCGCTCCATTTTTGTTTATAGCGCAAAATATAAAAACCACAGAGGTGATCAAATACCACCAAAAGAAAGCTCTATTTGTGGGGAAAAAAAAGGACGCCAATTTTGTTTGGGAGCCACGTCGCACGACCGCGCAATTGTCAGTTAAAGCAACGCAGTGCCGAATCGCAAAAACTTGCCGGGTCCTTTACCTGCATTTTGGTCCGGGGCTTAAGTGGTTAAAATAATTATATAATTTTTAGGGGTTCTTAGTAATTTTCTAGCAACAAAATACAGATTATTACATTATTAAAATGCCTCGCCTTCAAGTGGTTAAAAAAAAAAAAAAAAGAACACACAATGTAATTTTTTTACATCCTGACTGAAAGAAAAAAAAAAACATTTTTTAAAAGATTATATTATAGTCATCGCCACATTCCAGAAAATATATAAAAGCAAAATGAAAAGGTACCATCGAAAAATGTCACATACAGAGTTTCAGCAAGTTTATCATCAATATAATTCATCTTAAGTCGTGTTCACGTATGACAAAATTTTTTCGAGTTTACGCCTCCGTTTTTTTTTTCTTTCCCTTTGCATTCTAAGCAGTCGTAGAGCGCCCTCTAGTGGACAGCAAGAACATTTCCGTTACTTAACCACTTAACAACCAGGCCAATTCTGACACTTCTCTCCAACATGTAAAAAATCTAAAACATTTTTGATAGAAAATTACATAGAACCCCTAAACATTATATTTTTTTTTTTAGCAGAGGCCCTAGAGAATACAATGGCAGTCATGTTTAAAAAAAAAACCAGTAAATTTAGCCCATTTTTTTTGCATAATGTGCAAGATGAAGTTACGCTGAGTAAATAGATACCCAACATGTCACACTTCAAAATTGCACACGCTCGTGGGATGGCGCCAAACTTCGGTACTTAAAAATCCCCATAGGTGGTTTGAACAGCGTTTTCATATGTGGGTGGGACTTGCGTATGCGTTTGCTTCTGCGTGCGAGTACACAGGGACACTTTAAAAAAAAAAAAAAACGTATTGTTAATTTTACTTACAACAATGTATTTTGACACTTTAAAAAATAAAAATAAAAATGTGATCACTTTTATTCCTATTTTATTCCTATTACAAGGAATGTAAACATCCCTTGTAATAGGAATATAGCATGACAGGTCCTCTTTACAGTGAGATATGGGGGGTCAATAAGACCCCCACATCTTACCTCTAGGCTGGGAAGTCTAAAATAAAAAAACGATCACCGCTTCACAGCCGAAGCGGCGCAGTTTTTTTGAATGCAGAGGCTGGGTGTGATGTCATAACATCGCGCCCGGCCTCCAACGATCATAGAGACCATCTGGTCTGCTGGAAATCTCTATGATGAACATCCGGGGCCGGCGAATTTGTTCTCCGACTCACCGATTGCACAGGTGAGACGGGAGAAGCACCGGAGGGTGGCGGGTGGACGTCTCGCTGCCCGTAAGAACGATCAAGCGGTGGAACAGCCGTTATGATCGTTCTTATGGTGGAGGGAATCGCCGGCTGAAAATGCAAATATCTGACTGATGCCTGTAGCTGCACCCATCATTCAGATATACCACCACAAAGCCGAGGACGTCATATGACGGCCAGCGGTCGGCAAGTGGTTAAACAAGAGTTTAAGGCTGCATGCACACCTCGGCGTACAAAATCGCGGCGTTTTGTGCAGCGACAAAACGCTGCGATTGTGAATGCAGCCTTCACCCCCTCTATGGAGATGGTTCACATCTCCTATGCCGAACGCCACCTGAAAAAAGGGTCCGGGACTTGTTTTCAGGCGGCAGGCGTACGGCGTAGAGATGTGAACCATCTCCATAGAGGTGCATGGTAAATCATCCCTCTGGCGTCTCAGGGGCGGCTGCGGCGTCGCACTACAGGCGTATATATACGCCTAGGTGTGAACGGGGACTAAAAGTATTGCATTGGATTTCATCTACTTAGTAGTGGTTGCTCTCTTTGCTAAAGGCCCGTATACATGATAAGAAAATCGTATGAAAATTTCCATACGAGGAACAAATCAGTCGATTATCTGTTCGTTAGTATAGTGCAGGGTCTCCAAATTGCGGCCCGAGGGCCAGATGTGGCCCTTTGCAAGCCTTTACCCGGCCCTTGGGGCATTATTCCTCCAAATGATATGAGGAACTATTCCTCCCACTGACACTAGCAATGGGGCACCATTTCTTCCACTGATACCAATGATGGAATACTCCTCCTCCTACTAATACAAATAATGGGGCACTACCCATCCTGCTGACCACCAACCCCCGAGGCCATATTTATTCTCACTGATGTTGGGCCCAGGACTTTTTCTACCCCCACTGGCCACAATCCAGCCCTCCTAAAGTCTGAAGCACAGTAGACTGGCCCTTTGTTTGAAAAGTTTGGAGACCCCTGGTATAGTGTTTCAACAGCCAATTCCAACTGTTCGGACAAAAAAAAAAAGAAGAAACCTGGAGGAGCATGTTAATTTTTTTTTATCAAAACAACGACCGATTTTCCTTCAATGTGTACAGTAATCGTACAGAAATAACCAAATAGAAAAAAAGAAACTGCACATGATTGGAAGAAAAGAACGACCCTACACTATACATTGGGGGTTGTCCCGATACCAATACTAGTATCGATATTTGCGGGAGTACTTGTACTCCCGCAAATACCCCCGATACCAAAATAGAATACTCCCCCGCCGCTACGCCGCATCCCCGCTCGGTTAATACAGGCGGGGAACATTACACCTTTCATTTGAATAGCTGTAGTCTTTCCCGCCGCGCATAGACACTCCCCCTTGCTCGGGTGAACTGTCCAATCCCGAGCAAGGGGGAGTGTCTATACGCAGCGCGATAGACTACAGCTATTCAAATGCAAGCTGTAATCTTCCCCGCCTGTATTAACCAAGCGGCGCGGCAGCATGTAAGGTAAGGGGGACATGGCTGCATATATGGGGGGGGGGGACATGGCTGGATATGGGAGGGACATGGCTGCATATATGGGGGGGGACATGGCTGCATATATAAGGGGGGACATGGCTGCATATATGGGGGGGGACATGGCTGCATATATGGGGGGGGACATGGCTGCATATATGGGGGGGGGACATGGCTGTATATATGGGGGGGGGGGGACATGGCTGCATATATGGGGGGGGACATGGCTGCATATATGGGGGGGGACATGGCTGCATATATGGGGGGGGGAACATGGCTGCATATATGGGGGGGGACATGGCTGCATATATGGGGGGGACATGGCTGCATATATGGGGGGGACATGGCTGCATATGTGGGGGGACATGGCTGCATATGGGGGGGGGGACATGGCTGCATATGGGGGGGGGACATGGCTGCATATGGGGGGACGGGACATGGCTGCATATATGGGGGGGGCATGGCTGCATATGTGTGGGGGACATGGCTGCATATGTGTGGGGGGACATGGCTGCATTTGGGGACACATGTAAAAAAAAGTATCGGTATCGGCGAGTACATGAAGAAAAGTATCGGTACTTGTACTCAGTCCTAAAAAAGTGGTATCGGGACAACTCTACTATACAACATCACTTCCTCTTCTACTATGCTAGTTTGCGGTTGCGTGATTTTTTTTTTATAAATGAACAACCATTCTCACTTACATCATGATACACAACTTTGTGGACGATCGATCATTCGATTAACTCATAGGCCTGGATTCAGGTAACACTTACGCCGACGTATTTTTTTTTTTTTATAATTCTTTTTTTTATTTTAAAACAAATCAGTACAACACATATATATATATAAAAAAAAAAAAAAATACATAACAGAACATTATTACAAAACAACAGTCACAGTCCATCTTATTATTATACATCCCCTTTAACCTTGTTGTCAAAATCAAACATATATCTCCTTCTTACATATCTCTCCCCTTCCCAAACATCCCAGAGAGAGAAAGAAGAAGAAAGGGAAAAGAAAAAAAAACGAAAAAAAACAACCCACCCTGCTTCCCTCTCCTCCGACCCTTCTCCATATTTCTGTGGTTTCTCATTAAATCCCACATATACCCAATCCAAGTTCCCGGGCTCCTTCTATACCATTCAGCCTTATCCCCCTTAACCTTCCCCCCTGTGGTCCATATAGGACTTCCAGGGAGTCCAAGTTCTTAAATATTTTTCCCTTTTATATTGTGTTGTCAGGACTAACTCTTCTAATTTGCTTATTTCCCTAACTTTACATATCCACATCTCCGCTGTTGGTGGGACTGGTGACTTCCACCTCTTCGTTATACAGGCCTTAGCGGCATCTAATAGATGGCATATAGTCATTTCCCTATAGGCTTTTTCTGGTATTTGGTTTAAATGCAGAAGGTAGAATTCCGGATCTTCTGGAATCTCATAATCTGAGCAAAACTGTAAAGCACTTTTAATCTCTGCCCAAAAACTCCTTAGCATTGGGCACTCCCAGAATATATGTAGCATCGTTCCTTTGCTTCTCTGGCACCTCCAGCATTTATCTGATACCTCTGCAAACATTTTGCTTAACTTTTCTGGTGTCCTATACCATCTTGTGAAGATCTTATAGTTTGTCTCTTGTATTCTCACACATATTGATGTTTCATGTGTTCGCCTGTATATACATTGTCGCTGTTCCGAACTGAAGGACTTCTCCAATTCCCTTTCCCATTCCTGAACGCACCTCAGAGGGCCACCTCCTGATCGTACTAATAACTCATAGCTTATTGAAAGACTATGTAGTAATGTTCCTTGTTCGTTACATATTTTCTCAAATTTCATGAGTGGTCTCTCAAAGCTCTCTGGGTTTGGCAAAGTGTTCAGGAAGTGAACTATCTGAAGTGCATTCCAGAATTTCAAACGGAATACATTTCCTATTTCCATCAGTTCCGCTATGGTTACCCATCTTCCCATGTGGATATACCTTGCTACTTGTATACACTCTCTTTTTCTCAACTGCCGGAATACTCAGTCTTCGTATCCCGATGGGAAGAGGGGGTTACCTATCACTGGGTATAGTCGGGAGGTCCTGGGCTCGATGCCCATCATAGGTAGTGCTGCTGCACAGATCCTCACCGTGTTACCCACTATTGGATTTTTATTCATTTCTTTAGGGAGTGAGGCAAACCACAACGGTGCTCTTTCTAGAGGTGTTTTGAATTGCGCCTGTTCGATTTGTACCCATAGCTTCGTATCTGAATGCCTATTCCAGTCTATTAGCCTGTTCAGATGTGTTGCGTAATAATATTTCCTTATATCTGGGACTCCCAGTCCTCCCTGCTGCTTAGTGCTCATTAGTTGTTTCCTATGTATCCGGGGGTTCTTATGTGCCCATATGAACTTAAAGATCACTCTCTGACACTGTTTAAAATACTTTGATGGGATATGTATTGGTAATGTTTGTAATAAATACAAGATTTTCGGGAGTATGTTCATCTTAATAATATTGCAGCGTCCTAGCCAGCTATGAAAACCCTGGTTCCACTTATCCAATAAGATCTTTACTTTCTGTAAGAGGGGTGGGAAGTTCAGCTCAAAGATCTTCTCCACCTTCCCTGCTAATTGTATACCAAGGTATGTCAGAGCATTGTCAGTCCATTTAAACTTAAATTTTTGTTTTAGATAGTTTATCGCTATATGTGGGACGTTTACCCCCATCGCTTCCGATTTATTAAAATTGATACGTAGGTTCGATAAAGATCCGTATCTCTCAAATTCCTTCATTAATTCTGGAATTGTAATCAACGGGTTTGTAAGACTGAACAACATATCGTCTGCATAGGCTGTAATTTTACAGTGGTTCTTCCCTATTTGTATGCCTGAAATATTAGAGTTTGCTCGTAGCGTACACAAAAAGGGCTCTAGTGACAGGGCAAATAGAAGTGGAGACAGAGGGCAGCCCTGTCTTGTCCCATTTGAGATTGTGAGGGGCTCGGACAGAATTCCATTGGCCCGTACCTGGGCTGTTAAGCCTGAATACATGGAGAATATCCACTGTATTATTTTGTTCCCAAAGCCGCCATATTTTAGGACTGCCCTCATGTAACTCCACCTCACCCTGTCAAAGGCCTTCTCTGCGTCCGTATTGAGAAATACGCATTGCGTCTGTGTTGAGTTGGCTAACTGCACCAGGTTAATTGCCTTGATTGTGTTATCTCGTGCTTCCCTGGTAGGGACAAATCCCACCTGGTCCAGATTTATTAAGTCTGGGATATGTTGTTGTATCCTGTTTGCTAAGACCTTGGCAAAAATCTTCACGTCCGAATTTAATAACGAAATTGGTCGGTAGCTTCCACATAGGGCTGGGTCTTTCCCCTCTTTTGGTATCACCGAGATATATGCTAGCAGGGTATCTTTGGCTAAACTGGCCGATGTCCCTAAGGCATTAAATAGTTTAACCATATATCCTGATATCGAGGGAAACAGAATTTTATAATATTGACCTGTAAAGCCATCAGGTCCCGGGGCTTTCCCCCTTTTCATTATGCTTACTGCTACTTTAATTTCCTCCTCGGTTATAACGTCATCTAATTTCTGTCTATCCTCTTCTGAAAGTCTTGGTATTGCGGATTCTGTTAGATACAAATCAATTTGTTCTCTAGTCGGGGGCTTGCTCTGTATATTGTAAAGAGAGTTATAGTATTCCTGGAACTCCTTCGTTATATCATTTGGTTTTGTAACCTTGTGTTTCTTGGGTGAGTTAATATGTGGAATATAGTTACTCAGCTTCTGTTCTCTTAGTAGCCTCGCCAGTCTTTTCCCACACTTATTCCCTGACTCGTATTCAGCCTTTTTGCATCTCTGCATTGCCGCTTTTACTTTATAGTACAGGAGATCTGTGATTTCAGTTCTTTTACTAGCTAGTTCTTTCTCTACATTTGTTGACCATGTTTGCTTATGTTTGCCTTCCAAGATGGCTAGCTCCTTTAATAGCCTGTTTAACTTTTCAGTACGTTTCCTTTTGATCCTAGATCCATGTTTAATTAACACACCTCTAATAACCACCTTGTGTGCTTCCCATATGATTCCAGGGTCGCACTCTGGTATGTCATTAGAATTGAAATAAAACCTCAATTCTTTAATTACATCTTCTAGGACCTCCTTATCTTCCAACAGGCTTTCATTTAGTCTCCACTGGTTTGGTCTGGACTGTCTTAAATCTTTTAACTCATATACCAGGAAGATCGGGGCATGGTCCGACCATGTAATTGATCCAATTTTAGTCGACTGTACAGAGTGTAATTGGGCATGTGGAATGAGGAAAAGATCTATCCGGGAGTATATTTTATGTGGTGCAGAGTAGAACGTGTAGTCTCTTTCTTTATTGTGTAGCAGCCTCCATATATCAATCAGTTGACTTTTATACAGAGTTTGCATAATATGATTTCTCACACTGAAAGATGTGGATGACTTTCCCGATGAGGTATCCTCTTTGGGATCTAAGGGAATATTCAGGTCTCCTCCCATAATCAAATGTCCTTCTGTGAATTCTAATAGGCGTTTAATTGTTTTGTCTAGGAAGGTTCCTTGATGTTCATTTGGGACATACACTGTGGCGAATGTTACCCCTATTCCTCCTATTTTACCCTTCACGAATAAATATCTCCCTTTGGGATCTCTCATGGAGTCTACATATGTCCATTGAATTCTCCCTGCTATCAGAATAGACACCCCCCTTGACTTTGCCTCTTGATTTGTCGCATGGTATGCTATTGGGTATTTCCTATTCTTTAATGTCGGAGTTTTGTCTTCTCTAAAATGTGTTTCCTGTATATACGCAACGTCAATACCTAATCGTTGTAGGTCATGCAGGAGGATTCTCCTTTTTTCGGGTAAGTTCAACCCCTTCGCATTTATTGATAGTACATTTAATTTCTCCATCTATCTTCCTATATTCCCTGTATCAGTTTAGAGCATAAACCTAGAGGGCAGACAATTAAGGAGGAGGGGGGGAGGGGTGGGATTGGTAAAAGTGGGTAAAAAGAACAAAACAGAAAAAAAATAAAAAAAAATAAAAAAAATAAAAATAAAAAGGACAAAAAAAAAAAAGAGAAGAAAAAAAAAAAAAAAGGAGATATTCTCCTTTCCTAATATTAGCTATCCTGCTAATAAGAGTGGAAACACTCACCGTATTAACGGTATTTGAGCGTCAACCTATGTTTGGGGGGCGTGCTCCATAGGTGGCCTTCCGTTGTGCTCCTATGTGCCAGTCTCTTTCCTCCCTTTCCTTCTCCTTTCCTTTTAAATGTAATGCTTACACAAAAAAGATATGAGAGAGTATCCCACTTATAGGGACACCTTCAGTAGAATAGGGTAGAGAGAGAGAAATACAGGGAGCACAAACAAACCAAAAAAAAAAAAAAAAAAAAAACACGAGCTCTAAGCTCCGGGTCTCCCTATGATTCCCATATTTTCCTTCCAATTCTCCCAAAAAAAATATAAAAATTGAAGAAAAGAGAAAATTCCCTTTGCCCCCTGGCTTCTCACGTTCCTTCATTCTGTCAATTGTGGGGGCCCAAGTGTGACTCCTATCGCCAAGTCCCTTTCCCTTCTCTTCTGCTCGTTCCCCCTCTCCATAAGAGAAAGGGAAGGGGAAGACCTACAGAAATGTGAGCATACATTCCTACTATATCTACTATCTAGTAATTATAACACATAACATTTAACATATTTCACATATACATATATACATATATATATATACACATATACACATACACACATACATACATAGAAGGTTACAGCCATGGCCCATACCATTACTTTATATTGTACCCCCCCCTTATATCGAGAGGGTTATCTTTCATTATTCTATTGTTATGCCCCTTTCTCCCCCTTCCCCCCCATCCCTCACCACACCCTCATTTATTGGTCTCCACTCTCCAACTATCCAACTCTAGATGGAGGTGGGAGTGAAGTACAATCCAAAAAATATAATTATAATCACATTTCCCACTAGGGGGAAGGAGACGGAGAAAAGAAAGAGAAGGTTCAGTAATATCCCAACTGTTGGGTATCAAAGGGGGGTTCGAGAGGGGGAAAGAGTGGGACCACTTTTTTTCAATTTTCCAGCTCGCAGCTCTCTGCTTCCTCTCTATAGATATTCACCAATCGTATCATTCCATTTCTTGTATTGTCATTAAATGCATTCCCCAAGACGGGGGGGGGGGGGGGGGGGGGGTCGACCTGCCCCTTCCTAACTCCACAGCATCTCGTCAGGGTCTGCTGGGTATTCTGTACAATGGGGGGCCCCTCTATTGTGCCATGTGCATATTGTGCTCCCCAGATAGCGTACTACATTGGCACCTGGGTGCATCAGTAGTTGTGTTGTGAGTTGTGTGTGTGTGTGTGTGTGAGAGAAAAAAAAAAAAAAAAAAAAAAAAAAAAGAGAGAGAAAAAGAGAAAAAGGGGGGGGGGGGGGGAATCCCCTACCCCTTTGTCGTGAGACTATATATATCGGTGTATCTCTGTGTTAGTAAGTGTCTGTGTTGTCTATATGGTTATGTGGCAATTATCTAAATCGCTATGTGTGTGTACGATGTGTTGTGCACTAGTGTCGTTCCTGTCGTTAATACTGGGTTCGTTAATTGTAATTGGTGTTGTTTGTTTGTTGGGGTGTATCTCACTCCCCGTGTATGTGATGTGAAAAAAGAAAAAAAAAAAAGAAAAAGGGCCCCCCTTCCCCCATACAGCCCTCCTCTGGCGGGCTACGCTTTTTCCCTTGGTGAGTATCTTCCCCTCCCATCCCCCCCTATCCCCCACCTGAAAAGAAGAAATAGAGAAAAAAATAAAAAAAGGGGGCAGAAGGGTGAGGCAGAGAGAGGGGAAAAAAAAAAAAACACACCACCATCTTCCACTCTCCCAGCTCTCTCCACCCTCCCATCCATATCTGCCTATTGGCCCTATACCGTTTACCTTATGCCATAACCTTTCATATTAAATCATACTATACCATGTCTTAACACTCCAATACACTCCATTCCTTAGGATACTTTCCTTGGAATGCAGTCCCCTATATACTGCCCCGTTACACCTGGTTTTCCCCTTTTTCAAAAAGTTCCCCTTTTTCAGAACTTCCCGACCGCCCCCCCTATAAAAAAAAAAAAAAAAAAAAAAAAATTCTTTGGGGGGAAGGTTATATGATCGAAGGGTGGAGGTATTAAAAGGAAAAAAAAAAAAAAAAAGCTCCCCAAAGCTGGTCTCTCTCCATCATTTTTTTCTGGCCATGGCTGTCTCAGTTCCTTCTTTTATCACATTTCTTCCTGCTGGTCAACTACTTCCCTTCAGGGACCACTATTTGTCTCTTAGGGGATCCCCCATCTTCCCTGGTGTCCGCTGTTTGCATGTTCAGTGGGGTCCTCCCTTGCCCTGATTTCATTTGAGGCCTTCCTCTATTACCCGTGTATGTTATTGGTAGGAGCCAGTTTGGTACCTGGATTGATGTTGTCTCAAGAAATATAAATAGTTCTGGAAGCTCCGCTGGGGCTCTGAGCGTAAATGACGCTGCAGACTTACGAAATGTCACTGCAAGTGGGTACCCCCACCTGTATGTAGCCCCTTTTTCTCTAGCAAGGTCCAATAACTGCCGCAGGCATGCTCTGCGCTGAAGGGTGGCCCGGGACAGGTCTGGTAGAATTTTTACAGGCGCGCCCTCATATACTATGTCCTTTATGTCCCATGCTGTCCGGAGAATCGCTTCTTTTTGCTGATATTTATATAATCTACAGATGATGTCCCTTGGCCTATCTAAATTAAGTGACTTAGGGCCTGGGGCTCTATGCACCCTCTCTATCTCAATTTCCATCTGGGGTAATTTTAGTACTAACCCGAAGACTGCCTTGACTTTACTGTCCAAATCCTCAGTATCTGTTGCCTCCGGAACACCCCTAAGTCGCACATTATTCCTGCGACTTCTGTCTTCTAAAACTTCCAACTGTAGTTGCAGGTCTATTAGGGATTCGGCTGCTATGTCCATTCTACTACGCTCCAATTCCTCCACGGCTCTCTCGATGGCCCCCACTCTCTGCTCTATTGAGACTATAGAGCTTTCTCTTAACATCACCTTTTCTGACAGGGCACTTAAATCTTGTCTTACCGCCTGTAGGTCCTGGCGTTGCGTCTCCTCCATATGGCGTATCATTACCTCAATCTCCTGCCGGGTGGGGAGCCGCTCGATGTCCTGGCGTGTCGGGAGAGCTGCAAGCATCGCTTTGATCGTATCTTTATATACGCCGCGTAAGTGCACAGATGCGCTGTCGTATCTATGCGCCTGATTCTTAATGCAAGATACGCCTGAAATGTGGCTTCGTCCGACCGACGTAAGTTCCCTACGTCGTCGTATCTTGGGCGCATATTTACGCTGGCAGTAAGAGGCGCTTCCATTGATTTACGCGTCGAATATGTAAATGACCGAGATACGCCGATTCACAAACGTACTTGCGCCCGTCGCAGTAAGCTACGCTGTTTACGTAAGGCGTACGTCCGGCGTAAAGTTATTCCACCTATAGGAGGCGCATCCCATGCAAAGGTATGGACGACGGAACAGCCGTCGTATTTTACGTCGTTTACGTAGTAGTACGTGAATGGGGCTGGGCGTAGGTTACGTTCACGTCGTAGGCATTGAGCCGTCGTATCTTAGGGAGTATCTTCGACGTGATTCTGAGCATGCGCACGCATGCGCCGTTCGTTCGGACCATCATTTGCATGGGGTCACGGTTCATTTAAATGGATCACGCCCACCTACTTTGAATTAGGCGGGCTTACGCCGAACAATTTACGTTACGCTGGCGCAACGTTGGGAGTGAGTGCTTTGTGAATACTGTTCTTGCCTCTCTATGTTACGTCAGCGTAGCCCATATGAGATGCGCTACGCCGGCAGAAAGATGCGCCGCTCTACGAGAATCCGGGCCATAGTGTGTACTAGACTTAACCACTTAAAGATCGTTCGCCGTCGTTCTATGTCGGCACTTTAACCACTTAAGGACCGCCTCATGTACATATACGTCAGCAGAATGGCACAGGCAGGCACATCAACGTATATATACGTGCCCTGCTTGACGGGAGAGCCGTGTGTAAACACGGCTTCCCCGTGCTTCACTGTGTCGGCGCATCGATCGCGTCATCCCCTTTATAGGGAAGACACGATCGATGATGTCATTCCTACAGCCACACCCCCCTACACTAGTAAACACATACACAGTGATCCCTAAATGTTACAGCGCCCCCTGTGTTTAACTCCCAAACTGCAACTGTCATTTTCACAATAAAGAATGCAATTTAAATGCATTTTTTCTGTGAAAATGACAATTGTCCCAAAAATGTGTCAAAATTGTCCGAAGTGTCCGCCATAATGTCGCAGTCACGAAAAAAATCGCTGATTGCCGCCATTAGTAGTAAAAAAATAAAAATAAAAATAAAAATGCAAAAAAACTATCCCCTATTTTGTAAACACTATACATTTTGCGCAAACCAACCGATAAACGATTATTGCGATTTTTTTTACCAAAAATAGGTAGAAGAATACGTATCGGCCTAAACTGAGGAAAAAATAATTTGTATATAGGTTTTTGGGGGATATTTATTATAGCAAAAAGTAAAAAATATTGCATTTTTTTCAAAATTGTCGCTCTATTTTTGTTTATAGCGCAAAAAATAAAAACCGCAGAGGTGATCAAATACCACCAAAAGAAAGCTCTATTTGTGGGGAAAAAAAGACGCCAATTTTGTTTGGGAGCCACGTCGCACGACCGCGCAATTGTCTGTTAAAGCGACGCAGTCCCGAACTGTAAAAACCCCTTGGGTCTTTAGGCAGCATTTTGGTCCGGGGCTTAAGTGGTTAAAGAGGAATACAGTTATGGCAGCAGATAACTACCATAACCCCGGTATCCTCTTCTTCAGTGGGCGGTCCGCTTTCAGATAAAAAGTGGTCTCTGTTGCGGATTCACTTTTTTCCGGTGCCCTCCGACGATGACCGAAGCCACTTGGGTCCGCTCTCCTCTGTGGTATGGGGGACGAGTGAGGGGAAGATGGCCCCCACCCACGTCAAAACGTCACTTCCGCCCATATCTCTTAGGCCTTGTACACACGGGCAAACATGTCCGATGAAAACGGTCCGCCGGACCGTTTTCAGCGTACATGTCTGCCCAGAGATTTCTGTATGATGGCTGTACACACCATCATACAGAAATCCGCGCGTACACGATACGCGGTGACGAGGCCGCGACGACGTGCGTGGCCCAGGAAGTTCAATGCTTCCACGCATGCGTCAAAGTCATTCGACGCATGCGAGGGATGGCGGCCGCTCGGACATGTACAGTAAGTCTGTACAGACGACCGAACATGTCCGACGGCCAGGATTCCAGCGGGCATGTTTCTAAACATGTTTAGAAACATTTGTCCGCTCGAAAACGGTCTGGCGGACAAATGTCCGCTGGAAACCTGTCCGCTCGGCCGTACACACGACCGAACATGTCTGCTGAAACTGGTCCGCGGACCAGTTTCAGCAGACATGTTCGGTCGTGTGTACGGGGCCTTAAAGACACTTTTTTTTTATTGTATTTTAGTGTAAATATGAGATCTGAGGTCTTTTTGACCCCAGATCTCATATTTAAGAGAACCTGTCATGCTTTTTTCTATAACAAGGGATGTTTACATTCCTTGAATTAGGAATAAATGTGACACCATTTTTTTTTTTTTTAAAGAACAGTGGAAAAATAAAAAAGGTAAAATAAATAATATATTTTTTTTTAAAACAAGCCCCGTCCCGCTAAGCTCGCGTGCAGAAGCAAGCGCATACGTGAGCAGCGCCTGCATATGAAAACGGCGTTCAAACCACACATGTGAGGTATTGCTGCGATAGTTAGAGCGAGAGCAATAATTCTAGCCCTAGACCTCCTCTGTAAATCAAAAACATGCAACCTGTAGAATTTTTTAAACATCGCCTATGGAGATCTTTAAGGGAAAAAGTTTGTCGCCATTCCACGAGCAGGCGCAATTTTGAAGCGTGACATGTTGGGTATCAATTTACTCGGCATAACATTATCTTTCACAATATAAAAAAAATTGGGCCAACTTTACTGTTGTCCTATTTTTTATAAAAAATAAAAAAAAAGTGTATTTTTTCCAAAAAAAGGTGCGTTGCAACTTGCAAGTACGCTGCACAAATACGGTGTGGCAGAAAGTATTGCAATGATCGCCATTTTATTCTCTAGGGTGTTAGAATAAAATATATATAATATTTGGGGGTTCTAAGTAATTTTCTAGCAAAAAAAATTATGCTTTTAACTCGTTAACACCAAATCTCAGAAAGAGGCTCGGGGCTGAAGCGGTTAAGTGATTGATGGTAAACTTGCTGAGACTCGAAGTGACATTTTTCAATGGCACCTTTTCATTTGGACTGCCCTGATGGAGGACTATATACAATGACAAAAACATTCATCAGAACATCTTCCCATAGATTAGTCTGTAGTCTCATACTGACCTGAGTAAACGAGTCCACATTCGACACGGCCGCATTGGCTACTGGAGTTTGCTGCGCCAGCTGCTCAAGCAGTTCAACCGAGATTCCTATCTGTGCCACCGAAGGGGTCTGGGGCAAATTCATGGCTCCAAATGGGTGCTGGCTGCCCTCCCCTACAATGAACACACAGACGTTAAAGCCCAACTCCAGGTAAAAGTTTTAGTTTCTGATTTGGATTTGGAGTAGGGAAGGGTCAGAATCCCATCAGCTTATTTTACTGCCCCCTATGCCCACATCAACTAGATTTCCCCTTTCTGTCCCAATGGTAGGATGTCACAGGGATAGGAAGCGACAGGAAATCTCTCCAATGAAGGCAAACACAGCAACATAAAACACCATAAAGCGGTAGTAAACCACAAATAACAAAAAAATAAAATAATAATAATTCTGCAAGTTACGAGAATAATGTGCTAGTATGCATCGCATTACTAGCAC
Source organism: Rana temporaria (assembly GCF_905171775.1). Taxonomy (NCBI): domain Eukaryota; kingdom Metazoa; phylum Chordata; class Amphibia; order Anura; family Ranidae; genus Rana; species Rana temporaria. The sequence continues at coordinate 36,996,074 of NC_053490.1, forward strand.
ATTATAAAAGACTTACCTGAAAACAAAACCCTCCAGCAGAGCGATGTTCAAACCCCTTTCACGGTTGTGCAACTTGTCATACAACTTGGGACATCAAAGACACATGACAAGTTGTACCCCATGATTTCCAATGATAACTGTTCATAGATGTGCAACTTAAAGTTGTAGCAACTTCGAAGTAGTTCATGCACTACTTTGGTCCAATTTTCATGCAACTTGAGGGCCATAGACTTGGATTCTAACCCTTGTTAACTACTTGCCGACCAGCTGCCGCAGTTCTATGGCGGCAGGTCGGCTCCCCTGCGCGAGAGCCCGTAGTATAACGTCGGCTCTCTAAGAGGCCACTAGGGGCGTATGCGCACCCCCCGCTCGTCCCTGACTCCCGTGCCTCCATTACTAGTAAAAAAAAATATTAATAAAAATGCCATAAAACTACCCCCTATTTTGTAAACGCTATGGCCCAGATTCACGTAGATGGGCACAAAATTGTGCGGGCGTAACGTATCTCATTTACGTTACGCCGCCGCAAATTTTTCAGGCAAGTGCTTTATCCACAAAGCACTTGCCTGTAAAGTTGCGGCGGCGTAGCGTAAATCACCCGGCGGAAATCAAATTCGGCGGGTAGGGGGCGTGTTTCATTTAAATGAAGCGCGTCCCCACGCCGAACGAACTGCGCATGCGCCGTCCCTAAAATATCCCAGTGTGCATTGCTCCAAATGACGTCGCAAGGACGTCATTGGTTTTGACGTGAACGTAAATGACGTCCAGCCCCATTAACGGACGACTTACGCAAACGACGCAAACAACGGCCATACTTAACATTGGCTGCGCCTCATAGACCCAGGGGCAACTTTACGCCGGGAAAAGCCTAACGTAAACGTTGTAACTTTACTGCGTCGGCCGCGCGCACATTCGGGAATTCGCGTATCTAGCTAATTTGCATACTCGACAGGGAAATCGACGGAAGCGCCACCTAGCGGACAAAAAATAAATTGCAGTTAAGATCCGACGGCGTAAGAGACTTACGCCTGTCGGATCTTAGGGATATCTATGCGACTGATTCTAAGAATCAGTCGCATAGATACGACGGCGCTACGCAGAGATACGACGGCGTATCTGGAGATGCGCCGTCATATCTCTTTTGAGAATCTGGGCCTATAACTTTTGCGCAAACCAATCAATAAACGTTTATTGCGATTTTTTTTATGACAAATATGTAGACGATTATGTATCGGCCTAAACTGAGGAAACAAATTGTTTTTTTATATATTTTTGGGGGATATTTATTATAACAAAAAGTAAGAAATATTCATTTTTTTCAAAATTGTCGCTCTATTTTTGTTTATAGCGCAAAAACTAAAAGCAGAGGTGATCAAATACCACCAAAAGAAAGCTCTATTTGTGGGAAAAAAGGACGCCAAATTTTGTTTGGGAGCCACGTCGCACGACCGCGCAATTGTCAGTTAAAGCGACGCAGTGCCGAATCGCAAAAAGTGCTCTGGTCTTTGACCAGCAATATGGTCTGGGGGTTAAGTGGTTAAAGTGTTAACCTTCAAAAGTTGCATGAAAGTCATACCTAAATGTTTTACATGCAACAGTGGGTCCGACTTTGCAGAAGAACAGTAAGTTACATCCAAGTTGCACCTATCAAGTGTGAATAGAGCCTTAAGGTTGAGGTAAGGCCTTTTCATGATTTCTACCTACAGGTAATTCTATAATAAGGCTTGGCTATAGGTACAGTAAATACAGTGCCTTGAAAAAGTATTCATACCCCTTAAGATTTTCCACATTTTGTCATGTTACAACCAAAAACGTAAATGTATTCTATTGGGATAAAGGGCCGCGGCTCCATGTTCATAATGGCCGTGGCTCCATGTCTGAATTGACACATGGAGCTGCAGCTCGGCTCGGGTGCCCCCATGGGAGCTGCTTGCTGTGGGGGCACTCAATGGGAGGGAGGGGCCGGGAGCACCGGAGAGTGACCCGAGAACCCCCCCTGAAAACCAATTGCGGTGGGGCAAAAAATAAATAAATGCCTAAACCTTTCTCAAGTGGGTGGAGTGCAAATTGAGCCATACAAAACAAATGGGCTCAAATCGCACTGCAAGGAATCACATGTCATTTGAACAGGAATGTGGTGCAATTTCTGTTGGAATCGCATGCGATTTTTCGCACCGCTATAGTGTGAACTAGGGTTGTCCAGATACCGATACCAGTATCGGTATCGGTACCGATACCGAGTATTTGCGGGAGTACTCGTACTCGTACAAATACCCCCGATACTAAATAGAATACTTCCCCCCCCCCGCCGCATCGAAAGCCGACGCATCGCACCGCCGCATGGGTTAAACGCTGTGCGGGAACATCACAGCTTTCATTTGAATAGCTGTAGTGTTCCCGCGCGTATAGACACTCCCCCTTGCCCGGGATTGGATGGGTGATCGTGATCTGTCCAATCCCGAGCAAGGGGGAGTGTCTATACGCGCGGGCAAAACAGCTATTCAAATGAATGCTGTGATCTTCTCCATGCGGCGGCAAAGGTATGGGGGACATGGCTGGATGGCTGGAGGGACATGGCTGGAGGGACATGGCTGCATATGTGAGGGACATGGCTAGAGGGACATGGCTGCATATGGGGGGGACATGGCTGCATTTGGGGACACATTTAAAAAAAGTATCGGTATTCGGTATCGGCGACTACTTGAAAAAAAAGTATCGGTACTTGTACTCGGTCCTAAAAAAGTGGTATAGGGACAACCCTAGTGTGAACCCAGGCTTAATGGACAGTCTCTGCAAAACAAATGTTAAGAACATTGGGCCAGATTCACAGAACAAATATGCCGGAGTATCTGCTGATACTCCGGCGTATTTTCAAATTTGCTGCGTCGTATCTTGATTTGTGATTCACAAACAAGATACGACGGCTTTTGGCTAAGATCCGACAGGCTTACGGGTTCGTACGCCTTCGGATCTTAGGCTGCAATACTTCGGCCGCCGCTGGGTGGAGTTCGCGTCGTTTTCCTGCGTCGGGTATGCCAATGAGCATTTACGGCGATCCACGACGGTTTTCGCGTTCGTTATGTCGTCGCTAGTAATTTTTTCCCGTCGCAAAGTTAAGGCTCGTTTTACCTGCCTTAACTTTACACGAACCATGTTAAAGTATGGCCGTCGTTCCCGCTTCGAATTTCAATATTTTTTTTTTTTTTAGCGTAAGACGTCCGGGAATACGAAAGTACGTTACGCACGTCGCCGTTCAAAAAAATGACGTCACTTTGCGCAAAGCACGGCGGGAATTTCCTAACGGAGCATGCGCAGTACGTCCGGCGCGGGAGCGCGCCTAATTTAAATGGTACACGCCCCATTTGAATTGGGCGGGCTTGCGCCGGACGTGTTTACGATACACCGCCGCAAGTTTACAGGTAATTGCTTTGAGAATCAGGCACTTACGCTGAAAACTTATCTGGCCCCAAATGTTAAGAACATTCTGCCCACATCCCGATGACCCTGCTGGGCTTCATGGAAAAAGTTGTCAGGAAAGGAAATAAAGCAGGTGCAGCCAGCAGTCCCCTCCCACCAATGAGCTGAAGAGTCATTCCATCTAGTAGGAGGCGGATCTTTCATCGATATGTCCATCCTCCAATCATAGAGCATGTTTCATTGACAGAAGCTATAGTAAGGCTTCCATGAATGGAGAAGGGGCGGTTTTGATGAGTATTTGATGAGTGTTTAGCACTTATAATCCCCACAGCATGGAAAAATCACAGCTGCCGGGGATATGGGGGGGGACGGGGGGCAGAGGAACATACATTTCAATGAACAGAGCAGCCATCCAGCACAACACTTCTCATTCAATGTACGTAAGGGTTTCAAATTGGAAAAAAAATAACCGGATCTAAATCTTTACAAGAATCTTTCTCTTACCAGATTTTAAACCAGAAATTTTGAAGATGGCGCTGGGCTTTTCATTGGTAATAAAGCCAAGCAGCTGCCATACAGGCATCCCGCTGTGATCAGGGTATGAGATGTAGACGGAGCCGCCCATCCTCTCCGGGAACGGGATGGTCCCCAACATGAACACCACCACGTGGTTGATGCTTTCATAGTCAGGCAGGTTGAAGACAAACTTATCTTCTGCTATTTGCTGGGCATCCGTCTGCACCTGAGGACAAAAAGAAAAAGAGAACCTGTCATCTGCACGCTAGAGGTGGTTGCCGGGTGATGATCCAGTGTTGCCCCTCCTTTGGTGAACCTGCATTACTGTGTGTATCGTGTACAAGCAACATATACAGGTGCATCTTAAAAAATGAGAATATCGTCCAAAAAGTTATTTATTCCAGTAATTCAATAAAAAAAAAAAAAAAAAAAAAAGAGAAAATCCTAGATTTTATATAAATTCGTTACACACAGAGTGATATTCAAGCATTTGGAGGATTATGGCTTACAGCTAGTGAAGACCCAAACTTCATAATCTCAAAAAATTAGATTATTGTGAAAAAGTTCAATAGTGTAGACTTACGGTGTCACGCTCAAATCAGCTAATTAAACTCAAAACACATGTAAAGGTTTCCCGAGCCTTTAAAGTAAAGCCTCAGGGGAAAAAAAAAAAAAAAAAAATACACCCTTTTATTCCCTAGGGTGTCTGCTAATATATATATATGCAGCGTCGCACCGATTAGGACGGTACCATTGCCACGAAATGAGATTTGCCATCGGATGAGATGGTCCGCCTCCATCACATCCTATTGGCTCACTCCTGTCACGTGACATATTTAAACGTCAAGTATCGACGCGAACATCAGTCTCAGCTAGGCTATCATAGGGAGAGGATCTCCTCTCCCTGTGATAGCTGAAGCTGCACGGACCTGGTGCACGGAGCTATTTGCGTAGTGCTGCGCCTGCGCACTACTACTTTACCTGCACCCGATGCTCTACTTTCTGTTCCCCGTTCCCTGAGCCTTAATGGGGGACGGGGAGTAGAGCTGCGGGCGCGGGGTGTAATTAGCTCTGGCGGGAGGCACACTGACAGCGCTATCGGGCATTGGGATCCCGATAGCGCTGTGGATCTATCGCGCTCGCGGGGAGGCATGACAGCGCTATCGGGCACAGGGATCCCGATATCGCTGTAGATCCCGAAGTGACATTGTAATAAAGGAGAACATTAGCCTAGTAAATGTATGAGCTTCTGTGGCCCGATTCCGAGAGCGGAATCGGGCCACAGAGGCCATGTGAGCTCCGTGCAGCTTCAGCTATCACAGGGAGAGGAGATCCTCTCCCTATGATAGCCTAGCTGAGACTGATGTTCGCGTCGATACTTGACGTTTAAATATGTCACGTGACAGGAGTGAGCCAATAGGATGTGATGGAGGCGGACCATCTCATTCCATGGCAAATCTCATTTCGTGGCAATGCACCGCCGATTTGACATGTCTAATCGCACCGGTGGAAATGCTTACAGCACTCAAAGTGTTCCACAGTGGATCACTTTTCAGAAAGTGTCTGGCCCGTTTTTTTTTTTTTAAAGCGGAGCTCCGCCCACAAAAGTCCGCTTATCTGCCACCGCGGCGAGATCACTCACATTCAGGAAGTGCAGCGCGCATGCGCAGTAGGCAACTCCTCACTGCTTTGCAGGGAGAAGAAACGGCCGAAAACACAGAACTCTGTCAGTGATTGGACACCCGTGTTGTGTCCAATCACACCCAGAAGACAAGTGGCGATGTACAGGTAAGTTGTTTGGCCTGCCTGTGCCTTTCGCCCGCAGTGAAACTTCTGTGGGCGGGCAGCAAGTAGTTAACCAGCTCAATACCGGGCCTGTTCTGGCACTTCTCTCCTTCATGTAAAAATCATATTTTTTTTTTTGCTAGAAAATTACTCAGAACCCCCAAACATAATATATATCCCCTTAACGCCCGCCGCACGACTATTTACGTCCGCAGAATGGCACGGACAGGCAGAAGGACGTATATATACGTCCTTGCCTTCTAGCGGGTAGGGGGTCCGATCGGGCCCCCCCCGCTGCGTGTGGCGGGCGGGTTCCCTCGGGGAGCGATCCGGGACGACGGCGCGGCTATTCGTTTATAGCCGCTCCGTCGCGATCGCTCCCCGAGGCTGAAGCACGGGGAGAGCCGTATGTAAACACGGCTTCCCCGTGCTTCACTGTGGCGGCGTATCGATCGAGTGATCCCTTTTATAAGGGAGACTCGGTCGATGACGTCAGTCCTACAGCCACACCCCCCTACAAATGTAAACACACACTAAGTGAACACTAACCCCTACAGCGCCCCCTTGTGGTTAACTCCCAAACTGCAACTGTCATTTTCACAATAAAGAATGCAATTTAAATGCATTTTTTGCTGTGAAAATGACAATGGTCCCAAAAATGTGTCAAAATTGTCCGAAGTGTCCGCCATAATGTCGCAGTCACGAAAAAAAAAAAAATCGCTGATCCCCGGCCAATAGTAGTAAAAAAAAAAAAATTTTATAATAATGCAATAAAACTATCCCCTATTTTGTAAACGCTATAAATTTTGCGCAAACCAATCGATAAACGCTTATTGCGATTTTTTTTTACCAAGAATACGTATCGGCCTAAACTGAGGAAAAAAAAAAAATGTATATACGTTTTTGGGGGATATTTATTACAGCAAAAAGTAAAAAATATTGCATTTTTTTCAAAATTGTCGCTCTATTTTTGTTTATAGCGCAAAAAATAAAAACCGCAGAGGTGATCAAATACCACCAAAAGAAAGCTCTATTTGTGGGGAAAAAAGGACGCCAATTTTGTTTGGGAGCCACGTCGCACGACCGCGAAATTGTCTGTTAAAGCGACGCAGTGCCGAATCGCAAAACCTGGCCTGGGCATTTAGCTGCAAAATGGTCCGGGGCTTAAGTGGATATATATAATGTTTGGGGGTTCCGAGTAATTTTCTAGCAAAAAAAAAATATGGTTGACATCGGTGCGATTCGACATGTCAAATCGGCGGCAGTGGTACCGTCCTAATCGGTGCGACGCTGCATTTGCAGTGCGGCACCAATTTCAAAAAGTAGCTTCCGTACTCCTTTTCGCGATTTTGGGGTGTTGCGATTTCCATTGACACATACGCAGAAACCCGCACACGTGTCTGTGAAACCGCGGCCAAAATCGGGACTGACAGGTGGGAGTGAAATCGGCGTCATTCCCGCAGCTCAGTGTTGGTGTTGCTCGGTGCACCGCCCGGCAGCTTTCAGTCTCTCGTAGAGTTTTAGGGCTCATTCACACTTGAGATTCGGGGGGGGGGGGGTGGGGAGGATAAAACTCAGCAGTTAAGCTGCTCTTTTACCCCCCCCCCCCCAACAGATACCATCTTTAGCTACAAAGGGTGTCAAGGCCTCAATGTTTTGCTTCGCCCATCGTCAAGTGATCAGGGTCGCTGTAAAATCGCTGTGCATGCGGTTGCGGATGATCCACGTTCAGATCGCTCTTCAGAGGCCGTAGAAAGTGTGATGGAGTCCTTAGTGGCTGCGGGCGGTTATCAAACCGCAACTTTGCGCAGTACTAAGCGGTTTGGTCCAGCGCAGGTTACAATATTTCACACACAACACCTGATCTCAGGTTGGAGACTGTCCTTGTCTTTCTCCAGGACTATTATTGTTTTGTATCAGCCCTCCCCCAGTGAGGACACATTACACACACAGCTGTCACTTACCAGCCTGCCAGCCACCAAACAGCCGAACATGTCTGCTCCCCAGCCCTGTGTGCCTCCTCCCGGAGTGTGCCAGCTCCCTCTCGCCCTCACCCTCACTTAACACACCCGATCCCGGCCAGAAACTTCCAGAATCCCTCTGATTAGGCTACCAAAACACAAAGCGTGCCCCGCCCACTCCCTGACTACGCCGCCGCCATGATGGAAGCGGGCAGGAGCGCTGCGGCCAATGGGCGAGCGAGCCATTTGCTTGCCTGTCGCCGCCCCCTCACGGCGCATGCTCCAGTTGGCGACGTGACCCGCACGGATCCGGCCATTTTTGAAAAGGGAAAAGCCACCTGCCAGATAGGAATGAATGAACGAACAGGTCTTGTCTTGTCTTGTCCAAGCAGTGAAGTGACGCTCATTGGGTTTAATTTAGATATAAAAGAGAAAAAAGAAAAGCCGTGCTAGGTGTGTATGTATATATATATATATATATATATATATATATATATATATATATATATATATATATGTATATATATATATATATATATATATATATGTATATATATATATATATATATATGTATATATATATATATATATATATATATGTATATATATATGTATATATATATATATATATGTATATATATATATATATATATATATATATGTATATATATATATATATATATATATATATATGTATATATATATATATATGTATATATATATATATATGTATATATATATATATATGTATATATATATATATATGTATATATATATATATATATGTATATATATATATATATATATATATATATATATATATATATATATATATATATAAAAAAACATTGTTATGTGCTTCAAGTCTCAAATGAACCACGAAGGAAGTCATCCATTAACCACTTAAAGTGGAGGTCCCCTTAAAAATAAACTTTTAACATTGCATTTCCCACATTAATGACAATTAGAATCGGCTGGTTTTATTAAAAAAAAACGTCCGTATGTACCGTTTGCTATATGCGTTCTCACCGCCGCTTCCGGGTATGATGGTGGGGCTGGGCGTTCCTAATTGATGGACAGGCATCCGACCGACGCATACATCGCATCACGAGATGCCGAAAGAAGCCGAACGTCGGTGCGGCTCTATACGGCGCATGCGCACCGACGTTCGGCATCTTGTGACGCGATGTATGCGTCGGTCGGATGCCTGTCCATCAATTAGGAACGCCCAGCCCCACCATCATACCCGGAAGCGGCGGTGAGAACGCATATAGCAAACGTTATATACGGACGTTTTTTTTTTAATAAAACCAGCCGATTCTAATTGTCATTAATGTGGGAAATGCAATGTTAAAAGTTTATTTTTAAGGGAACCTCCACTTTAACCCCCGCACCATATTGCTGGTCAAAGACCAGAGCACTTTTTGCGATTCGGCACTGCGTCGCTTTAACTGACAATTGCATGGTCGTGCGACGTGGCTTCCAAACAAAATTGGCGTCCTTTTCCCCCCCACAAATAGAGCTTTCTTTTGGTGGTATTTGATCACCTCTGCGGTTTTTATTTTTTGCGCTATAAACAAAAATAGAGCGACAATTTTGAAAAAAAATAATATTTTTTACTTTTTGCTATTATAAATATCCCCCAAAAATATATAAAAAAAAAAATTTTCCTCAGTTTAGGCCGATACGTATTCTTCTACATATTTTTCGTAAAAAAAAAAATCGCAATAAGCGTTTATTGATTGGTTTGTGCAAAAGTTATAGCGTTTACAAAATAGGGGGTATTTTTATGGCATTTTTATTAATATTTTTTTATTAATGGCGGCGATCAGCGATTTTTTTTTCGGTACTGCGACATTATGGCGGACACTTCAGACACTTTTGACACATTTTTGGGACCATTGGCATTTTTATAGTGATCAGTGCTATAAAAATGCATTGGATTACTATAAAAATGCCACTTTCAGTGAAGGGGTTAGCACTAGGGGGGGGGAAGGGGGTAAGTATGTTCCCTGGGTGTGTTCTAACTGTAGGGGGGGGTGGCCTCACTAGGGGAAATCACCGATTGCTGTTCATACATTGTATGAACAGAAGATCAGCATTTCTCTCCCTGACAGGACCGAGAGCTGTGTGTTTTTACGAGTACCCGGCGGCGATCGCGCACGGGAGTCGGGGGCGAGCGGGGGCGCGCGCGCCCCTAGTGGCCTGCGAGAGAGCCGACGTAGAACTACGGGCTATCGCGCAGGGGAGCCGACCTGCCGCCGTAAAACTACGGCGGCTGGTCGGCAAGTAGTTAAATGATAACAAAGTGCAAAGTATGAATATATTTTAGCCATTTTTGCGATACAGCGCTGCATTACTATTTCTTTCTGAGATTTGGTGTTTACAAGTTAAAAATTTTTTTTTTTGCTAGAAAATTACTTAGAACCCCCAAACATTTTATATATATATATACACATAGAAAATATATATATAAACACCCTAGAGAATAAAATGTCGGTCGTTGCAATACTTTATGTCACACCATATTTGTGCAGCGGTCTACAAACGCACTTTTTTAAATAAAAAAGTAAGACAACAGTAAAGTTAGCCCAATTTTTTTTTATATTGTGAAAGATAATGTTACGCGAGTAAATTGATACCCAACATGTCACGTTTCAAAACTGCGCCCGCTCGTGGAATGGTGACAAACTTTTACCCTTAAAAAAATCTCCATAGGCGACATTTAAAAAATTCTACAGGTTGCATGTTTTGAGTTAGGCCCCTTTCACATTACAGCGGGAGCCGCGTTGGCGGTATATCGCCGCTAAAAATAGCGGCGCTATACCGCCGGGATTGCCGCGGGAGTCAGCCACTAGCGGTGCGGTATTAACCCCCGCTAGCGGCCGATGAGGAGTTAATACCGCCCGCAACGCGCCTTTATAGAGGCGCAATGCGGGCGGTATTGCCGCGGTTTCCCATTGTTTTCAATGGGAAGGAGCGGTGAAGGAGCGGTATACATGCCGCTCCTCTCACCGCTCCAAAGATGCCGCTGACAGGAGATTTTTTTCTCTCCCGCCAGCGCATCGCCTCAGTGTGAAAGCTCTCTGGCTTTCACATTGAGTAGGAAGTGAAGGAGTTTTTCAGGCGGTATAGCAGCGCTATTTTTAGCACTGTACCGCCTGAAAAACTTCTCAGTGTGAAAGGGGTCTTACAGAGGAGGTCTAGGGCTAGAATTATTGCTCTCGCTCTATCGATCGCGGTGATTCCTTCACATGTGTTGTTTGAACACCGTTTTCATATGTGGGCGCTACTCACGTATGCGTTCGCTTCTGCGTGCAAGCTCGTCGGGACGGGGCGCTTTAAAAAAAAAAATCCTAATTTATTTTACTTACTTTGACACTGTTTTTTTAAAAAATATATATATTTTTGGGTCTCTTTTATATTTATTACAAGGAATGTAAACATCCCTTGTAATAGAAAAAAGCATTAAAGGTCCTCTTAAATATGAGATCTGGGGTCAAAAAAGACCCCAGATCGCTTCGTCCAATGACGGAGCGATCACATGTAAACAAACCGGCATCATATTGTACTCTGCAATACCACGGCCAGTACTCTGCAATACCACGGCCAGTACTCTGCATATACCCCGGCCAGTATTCTGCAATACCCCGGCCAGTACTCTGCAATACCCCGGCCAGTACTCTGCAATAACCCGGCCAGTACTCTGCAATACCGGGAAATACTCTGGAAAAAAATGCGTTTTAACCACTTCCCGCCTGCCGGCCGTCATATTGTAATAGGAATAAAGGGGTCAAAACATTTTTTTGGGGGGAAAAACGTGTCAAACTTAAATAAAGTAAAATTAACAATAAAAAAACATATATTTTTTAAAGCGCCCCTGTTCCCGTGAGCTCGTATACAGAAGCGAACGCACGCACGGGAGCAATAATTTTGGCCCTAGACCTCTTCTCCAACTAAAAAGATGTAACCAGTAAAAATATTTAAAGCGTCACCTATGGGGATTTTTAAGTAGCGAAGTTTGGCGCCGTTCCACAAGCGTGTGCAATTTTGAATGGTGACATGTTGGGTATCTATTTACTCTGCGTAACATCATCTTTCATACTATGCAAAAACATTGGGCTTACTTTAATGTTTTTTTGTTTTTTTTAAAAGCACAAAACAGGGGGGCGTGGCCTGGCTGGCATGGTGTGAGGAGTGAATCGAGGGAGCTCCGCTCGCCCAACATCCGTAATTGTTCATCCTGGGGCTGCTACTGCCTGCTAATCTCTTTAAACTAGGGTACTTTACACCCTTCCTGGAGAGGAACATGTGGCCGCCGAAAAAATCCTCGGATGCGATCGCTAAACTCGCTAAATTCCGCCTGCCAGACAAGGAGGCCGTGGAGGAAGATGGCGCCGGCTCCTCTGCTCAGGCGGGCTCGGCGGCTGACAACACAGCCAGAGTCCTGGAGGCTATCTCGGACTGCAAGAGCTCCCTGACATGCAGAATAGAGGAGGTGAAGGTGGATGTCTCTCTTATCAGGCAGGACATGCAGAAGCTAAGGGACCGGGTGACGGAGGCGGAGACCCGTGTCGGCCGCGTGGAGGATGACATACCGCCATTACAGATCGTGACCGAACGCTTGCAGCACCAACTTACCATGGTCCTGGCGAAGCAAGACGACATGGAGAACCGCCTAAGGAGGTGTAACTTACGGTTTGTCGGTCTGCCTGAGGGTGCGGAGGGCTCTGATCCGTCGACGTTCCTTGAAGACCTCCTTGCGACCACGTTTGGCCGATCCGAATTCTCCTCGTCCTTCGTGGTGGAGAGGGCCCACAGACTGGCTGGCAAGCCTCCTCCTCCGGGCGCCCCGCCACGCACATTCATAGCGAAGCTACTAAATTTCTGGGATCGGGATGCTGTGCTCCGTCTCACCAGGATCAAAGGTAACATCCCCTTCAGAAACGTGGAGGTCAGGGTCTTTCCGGATTTCTCCGCGGACGTGCAGAGGAAGAGGGCCCTCTTCACAGAAGCCAAGCGCCAGCTCAGACTCCGCCACTATGCCTACGCTATGCTCTTTCCGGCCAGGCTTCGAGTCGTCGGCGAGGATCGCACACACTTTTTTGACACGTCTGAAGCAGTCTTCACCTGGCTTGAGAATGTGAAGCCGCCGCCTCGAGACCCCATACAGGCCTGAGGGACTCTCCGTCTGGATCGCGGCTGCTGATCATGGGGATCTGGATTTGTCCCCCTACTGCCCTCTTTGCCTACTTCGTTCGGGCTCCAGGTACTGTACATAACTCCCCCTCACCCAGACTCCTACAGCCCATGGGATAATTACTGGCTCCTTGTGGTCCGCGGCCTGGTGCCCGCACCTTCGCCTCCCCATCCCCCTTCGATTATCCTTCCTAGGCCCTGCCTGAGCCCCCTCTCCTGGAGCCACCATCCCTGTCACTTCCACATCGCCTCCTGTGCCTTGCCTATCTCCCTAGTCCACCACGGACGCTATGCTGTGGACACCACACTGAAGCCATATACATTTGCCCCCTTTTCTTTCTCCCCCCCCCCCCAAAAATTTTCTTGTTCCAGTTGGCGAGCTGCCCCCCCCGTGTTGGTGCCTGGATCGGGAACCCACACCTGCATATCCTTATTTTCCCCTTCTACTCATCCGCATGGAGTTCACGGACTGGGGGCCCTTCCCCTTGCACTATTGCTGGTTTTCCAGCGATTGATCGTCCCCCTAGTCGCAGAGTACCCACCGGGATCTGCTGTTCTAATTGTTGGGAGTCTTGGCTCCCTGACTCAAGCTTGGTTTCCCTGGTCTGGCCGGGCCCGGTGGGATGCGTCGCACTGTTCAGCCGTGGCCCACGTGCCCGGACACCCCAGCGTACATCGCAACCTCTTTTGTTTAGTTTATGTTTTGTTTGATGTTCTGTTTTTTTTGTTCGTTATTGGTGTAATGCAGAATGACATGTATATTGCTATCAAGTGGGCTGATATGATTTTCACTGTTGCTATATTGCTATGTGTTCACTGGTCCATGCTGGGGCATGCTTGTCCGGGCGTCCTGGGCCCTGCGCACGGTGTCTGCGGCTTTCCCCCTGCTGAGGGGGGGGCTGGGGGCGCCGTTGCGTGGGCTCATGGCGCCTGGTACAACGATCTATGTAAATACTTGCTATGCCTACTGTGAAATTTTTGACATGGAATGTGCGGGGCCTTAGGGCCTGTCCCAAGCGTAACGCAGTTCTCTCTTATTTGAAAGCCCAGCATGCAGAAATTATGGTGCTGGTGGAGACGCACTTAACGGGCCAGCTTATGATGACTCTCAAGAAGCCATGGGTGGGGTGGGTGTACCAGGCTCCACACACGCCCAATTCAAGGGGAGTAGCTATACTGGTTGCTAAAACCGCACAATTTGTTCTGCTTTCACTACGGTCTGACCCCCTTGGTAGATTTTTATTTTTACATGCAAAAGTACATGGCCTGGAGCTCCTCATCCTTGCCATATATATACCGCCCCCCTTTCAGTTCTCTGTGCTGACGGAGGGGCTGGGGTTTATGTCTCAATATCCTACTGTGCCCGCAATTTGGCTGGGAGACTTTAATAATGTACCTAACAATGACCTAGACAGGATGTCCCTGACGCCCCCCGATCGTCCACCACCGGCCCAGACTAGATTTGGCAGACTTCTCCTCGACCTGGAGCTAGTGGACACGTGGAGACACGGGCATCCGCTTGATAAGACTTATTCCTGTTTCTCCCCGGCGCACGGCTCCCTGTCGCGGATTGATCTCATCCTAGTATCCCGCACTCTCCTCCCCATCTTGGGAGACGTGGGATTCAGCTCCCGAGTCCTCTCTGATCACGCACCCTATTGGATAAAACTTAATACCGAATCCCCCCCGTCCACTTATAACTGGAGGCTCAACCCCTTCTGGCTATCGGTCATCCCCGACTTGGAGGAGGCTGGTGCCGAATGGGACCTCTTTTTTCAGACCAATAGAGATACCGCACCCTTTGACGTTGTTTGGGACTCCTTTAAATCCCATGCCCGTATGTTCTTGTCCCGGCACATATCTCAATATCGGCGGAATTCGTCTCGGGTGGTTGAGCAGGCAGAGGGGTCCCTGGCCGAGGCGGAGCGGAGGTTCGTCGCCGCTCCGTCCTCATCCACGGCTGATGTATTGAAATTACAATCTCGGGTGGTGAGTGGCCTTCTCTTTGAAAGGGCTGAAAGGAAGATATTTTACAGCAAGCAGAGGGTGTATGAGTATGGGGAGCGCGCGGGACGATTATTGGCCTACTTGGCCCATCTGGATCATAGACCCCCCACGGTGGTTTCCCTCCGCAACGCGGGTGGGGTGTTGCTCTCTGATCCAGATGAGGTGGTTGGGGAATTTCGCTCATTCTTTGCAACGTTATACTCCTCGGTGGCTGAGGTCCCTGGTGGGGAATCGGCCGAGCTGTTGGCTGCAATAGATTTGCCTGTGCTCTCGAGACCCCAAGTAGTTGCCCTTGAAGCCCCCATCACGACGAACGAGATAGTGCATGCAATCTCCCTGCTTAACTCCTCTAAGGCGCCGGGATCGGATGGTCTGCCCCTCGAGTTCTATGCAACATATAGTGAATCCCTGGTGCCTAGGCTCCACGAACTGTTCTCACATATTTTTCAATCAGGCTCCCTGCCCGCATCAATGTCTGAGGCCTATATTGTACTTATCCCTAAACCAGGTAAAAATCTTGAACTCCCTGAGTCCTACCGTCCCATATCCCTTCTCCAACTAGATATCAAGATCTTGGCCAAGATCCTGGCACTGCGCCTGAACGAGGTGATCCTTACCCTTATCCACCCGGACCAGGTCGGTTTCATGCCAGCCAAAAATGCGGCTTACAATCTGCGTCGGCTACATATGAACCTGCAGGCTGACCATGACCAGGTTGGTTCTAGAGTTGTAGTGTCCTTGGAATGGAACTATCTATGGGAATGTCTAGCGCGATTCGGTTTCGGGCCCAACTTTATTAAATGGATCACCCTTCTTTACCAGAACCCAAGTGCCAGGATCTTGGTCAATGGTAGGATCTCTACTCCCTTCCCCCTTTCCAGGGGCACCAGACAGGGGTGCCCCCTTTCCCCACTGTTGTATGCCCTGGCGGTGGAGCCTCTGGCTGCATCCCTTAGGACTCATCCGGGCGTCGGGGGCCTCAAACGGGGTGACCTAGTGGAAACAATTAGTCTATACGCAGACGATATGCTCTTATACCTGGCAGACCCGGGCCAACCCCTACAAACTGCGCTCGCGGTTATTGAGAACTTCGGTCACCACTCTGGTTTGAGGATCAACTGGGACAAATCCCAGATCCCAGATCCTCCCCATTGATGCGAGCGCACCGTCTGAGCTCCAGGCATCCTCCCCCCTCCTTAGGGTTAGCTCCATGAAGTACCTTGGGATTCAGATCTCTAGATCTCCTGAGGACTTCGTCCGCCTGAACATAGAGCCGTTAATGCTATTCCTGAAGTCAAAGACACAGATTTGGGCCAGACTGCCCCTGGGAGTCATGGGCCGAGTGAACTTAATTAAAATGGTCCTTCTCCCCAAATTCCTGTATGTCCTGTGGCACTCCCCGGTCTACCTCCCTCTCAAGATTTTTAAAACCATAGACTCAATCCTTAAGTCGTTCGTGTGGGGCCCCACTAGACATAAGTTATCTTGGCAGATATTGAAGAATTCCACTGAGTTGGGTGGGGTTGCACTACCCGACCTTAACTCATACTACCTGGCAGCGCAGCTGTCTCATTTTTTTTATTTTGACAAGCAGGACCGTGACCGCTACCTCACGCTGATATGCTCCCATTGTGCTCCCGGACTCACTCACCCCTTTCAGGTCCTCTTTAGGGGCTTGGGGGGTGCTGGGACTCTGGGTAGCCGTGTGGGCCTCCTCTATCACCATAGCAAAATCTGGGAGGTAATGGGCAGAAAATTGAAGATACCGGTCACCCATTCTTATACCCCCCTCTGGGACAACACAGATCTGGGTGAATTGCTTACCATCCCGGATCGGGTTCTTTGGATGGATCGGGGAGTAAGGTACCTGTCAGACGTCTACCACGGCCCTATATTAAAATCGTTTCAACAGCTTAAGGATGACTTTGACTTACCCAATTCTATGCACTTCCGTTACCTCCAGCTTCGTCACGCCCTCCATGCCCAGTTTGGGGCCTCGCCTCCGGGTGTTGAGCAACTTGAAGTGCTCCGCACCATAACGGGGCGAGACTCCCGTAAACTTATTTCGATTCTCTATGATTCCCTACTTAGGCCCGGTGCCGTTGTTTTGGCATACAGGCTTAAGGAATGCTGGTCTGGGGAGGTGGGAGAGCTGGAGGACGATGAGTGGGAGGACGCGTTAGATACCACAAAGAAGGTCTCACCTAAACTATCAGATCGTCTTACCCACCTCTACATTTTGCACAGGTCATACTTGACCCCTGCCCGCATGGCCAAATACAAATTGGGATACAGCCTGCTATGCCCTAGATGTGACGGTACCCCCTGCACATTCTTTCATCTTATGTGGTCCTGCCCGGTCATACAGGGATACTGGTCACAGATTGTAAAGTTCATACACGACGAGATGGGGTCCCCCTTGACATTGTGCCCTAAGCAGTGCCTATTGGGGATATTTCCTGACCCCGACTCGGACAAATATCACAAAATATTCCTTCAGGAATCATTATTTACGGCGCGATTATTGATAGCTCGCAAGTGGCTCCGAACCCTACCCCCGACTATCCAGGAGTGGATTGTTGCGGTCAATTCCGTCTTACCATATAAAAGGGAGATATATGCCCACAGGGGTTGCCCGGCCAAATACAACAAGGTGTGGGATGATTGGGTTGAGAATGCCGCTACCTGTAATGCCCTGTCTGACTGAGCCTGGGAGCCCCTCCCCCCGTGCCCACCCGTAGACAATTGCGGATTGTCCGCTCGAACCCTTTGGCCCACATGAGCTTCTGCGTTTTTCCTTTTTTTTGATGTTTGTGTCTCTTTTTTCTTTTTTTTTCATGTTTATTTGTTGCGCTTGGGATGCCATTTGCAATGTATGTTCATTGTTTAATGTATACGCTGACTCCTGTATTCCCCTTATCTCACCTGTGTGTGATGTACGATGATGCGTTCTGTATACCTTTTATTTTTTCAAATAAAAACACCAAAGTTGTAAAAAAATAAAAAAAAAAAGCACAAAACAGTTTTATTTCCAAAAAAAAATAAAACCTGCATATTTGCTTTCATGTGATTGGTTAATGGAAGACAGCAAAGCTTCACCTCATTCACTAAGCTTTGGGGCAGGGCCGGCCCTACAATTGGTCCCGGTGGGACCATGAGACCCAGGCGGCACTTTTGGCAAACCCCGGCCCGCCAGCCAGACCATTTCGCTGCTTATTTTACGGGGACCGATCGGGCCAGTAGATGCAGAGCACCAGTGTGTACTTCCACTTCCTGGTGATGGTGGAACGCACGATGGGGTGGACGTGATGTATTCAACCCTGAAATGATGGCCACCTGGCCTCCCACATCTTGCCTTATTTCCAGTTGACCGCTACCAGGAAGTAGAAGTACACACACCGGTGCTCTGCATCTACTGGCCCGATCAGTCCCTGTGAAATAAGCAGCGGAGCGCGTGCTGTGCATCTTTCTCTCCTCCCCTGTCCACAGAGTCCCTTCTTTCCCTGGACACGACAGCCACTACAGTGGGCATCAGGGCCACTGTTAGAAATCATGGGGCCCCATCCAGCATACCTGACAAGTGACACGCATCTGCTGACAAGTGACGTGACTGGCTGTCACACTATCTTCTTTGGCTTCATACTTTGAGTCAAGATCCTGAGAATGAATGCAGATACGTAGTAAAAGGGCTAATTCACACTATAAGCGGCGACAGGTGTTAGTACTGCGTGGTAAAACGTCTGTCACCACAGGGACACACACAGGAAACGTTTCTAGGGCTGCACTGCAGCGTGCTGTGATGACATGCTGAGGAATTGCACAGCGACACAGCACATTGCAGTGATTAAAATTGACATTCTTTACACTTCAAACACATGTCCACTGACACCCACCACCTTCTGATCCGAACCTGTCTGCAAAAAACAGCTGGTCCTATAACCCATTCGTTCTGTGGAACGGATGGCATCAGATGGAAATGGATAGGCTGTCCGTTTCCATCTGAATGCCCCATAGAGGAGAGCGGGACTGTGACCTGTCTTCTGCCTGCTCAATGGGGATGTAAGGTAAACCGGTCTTCTAGCATCAAAAGGCCAGTGCGGATTTATGCTTGTGCACATTGCACAGGTGATAATATCAATGGCCCGGATTCAGGTAGATTTGCCCCTTATTTACGGAGGCGCAGGGCAGCGTTTTTGCCCTGCGCCCCTGCAAATTTACTGCGCCACCCGCGATTCACGGAGCAGTAGCTCCGTAAATTGGGTGTGCGCTGTGTAAACTTGCCCTGCGTAAGGGCGCCTAATGTAAATGATCCCGTAGGGGGCGGGAATCATTTAAATTAGGCGCGCTCCCGTGCCGAGCGTAGAGCGCATGCTCCGTCGGGAAACTTTCCCGACGTGCATTGTGGCAAATGACGTCGCAAGGACGTCATTTGCTTCAAAGTGAACGTGAATGGCGTCCGGTGCCATTCACAAATCACTTACGCAAATTACGTAAAATTCGAACGTCGCGACGCAGGAACGACGGGTATACTTTAGCATTGGCTGCCCCTGCTATTAGAAGGGGCAGCCTTACGCTAAACATGCCGTACGGAAACAACGTAAATTGCGTACGCAGGGCTCGCGCAACATTGTGAATCGGTGTTATGCTACGCAGATTTTAGGCTGCAGTCGGCGTTACGATGTTCCTGAATCAGGAGCATTCGTAACGCCGGGGCAAGTAAGCAATTGCGCTGTGTAACCTATGGTTACACAGGCGCAATTGCTACTTGAATCTGGGCCAATGAGTGAAGGACTAATGTCACTTATGCAGTGCCAGTTAATCGAGCACATATTCGTGCACGAGCAAGTGCACATACCAATTAGCACTTGGTGCCCAATGGCTTATTTAAACTGGTCTTTCGCTGAGCAGTTGCTGAATGTTCCTCAGTTCGTTTCTGTATTCCCAAGACCTGATCTTCTGTACCTGCTTACTCTTGTAAGACCCGGCTTGCCTTTGGACTTTACCTCTGCTCTAGCTCAGTTAACTACTGCTCAGACCTTGGCTGGTTTACTGGATCTGATCTGCCTGCTGACTCTGTACCGCATTGCCCAGCTATAAACGACCTTGGCCTATTTCCTAGACTTGCTTTGCCTGCTTATTCGCTGTCTGGTTGCCGCTGACTGCTGCTTGTCTCCTGGTTCTGCTTCCGTGCCACGCTCTGGTGTCAAGATGCTCCTGCATTCTGTTCCGAGGTCTTCCATATTTCAAAAAAAAAAAAAAAACACGACCGCGCCTATTGCTCCCCACCACATCACATACCCAGAGAACCCACCCCACTCAACTACCCTCAAAATACCTCCCTCCACCCCCACCCAATTCCTAGCTCCCCCTCAATGAATATGGTCCTTTTGGATCTAGTTCCTGTGTGGAACTCTTGAGAAAAAGTCGGGTGGGCATGGGTTTTTAGGGGAGATCTTTGGGGGGGGGGGGGGGGGGGGGGTGAATTACACTGGACCATATTCTCAGAAGAGTTACGATGGAGTATCTCAGGAAACTCCGTTGTATCTGTTTTTTGACCCGCGTATCAACGCTAGTGATTCCTAGAATAATTTTCGCATAGATACGCTGTAGATCCGACAGGTGTAAGTCACTTACACTGTCGGATCTTAAATGTAATTCGCCACCGGCCGCTAGGTGGCGTTTACGTTCAGGTCTCATTTGTTTATGCAAATGAGCCTGATACGCCGATTCCCGAACGAAATTGCGCCGCGTAACCGTCGCTTACGTCGTTTGCATATGCTATATGAGGGGTAACCTTACGCCAGTCTGACGTATGCCATGTTAAGTATGGCGTCTGGTTTGCGTCGTCTTTTCATGTCAGGTACGTCGTTTTCGTAAGTCGTTCTTGAATACGACTTTACGTCAATGACGCACACGTCGGCGTCATTGACGTTTTCCGTCGAGAACTGGAGCATGCGCACTGGGCTATTTTTAGCCCGGCGCATTCGCAGTTCGATCGGCACGGGGCACGCTTAATTTAAATATAAGCCGCCCCCTTTGAATTACGCGGGGATACGCCGGGCCTTTTACACTACGCCGCCGCAAACTACGGAGCAAGTGCTTGAGGAATATGGCACTTGCTCCAGTAAGTTGCGGCGGCATAGTGTAAATGCCTTACGCTACGGCCGCGGGAAAACTACGAGAATCTGGCCCTCTGTCTTTTCACATATCTATTTTGTACTCGTGCCACTCTTTGCCTTTACACGCTCTGTCTCCATCTTCAGTGTTAGGCGGGAGGTGAGAGGCCTCAACAACATTCCAGTCTTCACCAGGTATGAGATACGGCAGGGATATGCAATTAGCGGACCTCCAGCTGTTGCAGAACTACAAGTCCCATGAGGCACATCAAGACTGACAGCCACAAGCATGAGACCCAGAGGCATGATGGGACTTGTAGTTGTAGCGCTACCCCCGGAGGAGCCGCTGATTAGATTTGGATCAGCGTTTTTAAGTTATCTCTATACTGTGTCTAGGGGTGATGGTGGTGTTGAGAGCAGTAACAGAATGTCTATATCGGTGTTTGACGTTTTCAAATGCTTTATTTTCCCGGTCAAACACGACCAACATGTAAACTTGAGGTGGACAGGATAGGTTGGTGAAGGAAGAGCAACTTCACAGAATCAGGCTATGGATAGTAAAGGCAGTCCTGCCCTTTAGCAATGTTTTTTTTGTCTATGTCGCCACTCCAGCCAGAGTGGGTAAAGTGCCCCTGGACAGACCTCTCTAACAGGCCTGGCAGCCAGAGCGCCACTTAAAGCTTCTGGGAGGAACAAGTCTCTGTCACCGACTTGGCTCTAATTAAGTTGAGATGTTAGGTGAGACCTCTGCCACAGGCCTAGTGCTGAATTGGTGAATGATAGAACGAATACTCCCAGTATGTCTCTTGAGGTTACCGACTGACAGTTTAAATGTGACCTGTCAGTGTCCGGTCACCCAGATCCCCGATGGTTTCAAGCCTTGTTGGATCACCTGCCTCCGGGTTCTCCTCAGACCGATCCCCCACCGAACAGCACCCAGCTTGGGATCTTCTCAATAGAAGTGGGGATCCAGTAAGTCACTGGGGCCCCTTTGCAGCATCGGTTGCTCCGGGCCATGAGAGCCCATAGTGGTGGGGCCTGTGATGTGCGCACACCCTAAAGGTGGGTGCCGCACCTGGAACCAGGAACCCGCGAAGAACCCCGAACCACGGCCTCTGCCACAGAAATACCCCTCCCCAGCATGCCCCGCGAGGGAAAAGTCCTCCAATTGGCTGCTGGGAAGAAGCACGTCCCCTGGACCCCTCTGGTGCCACCTGCCGCCCAAAGATGAGACTATTTTTGGGGCATAGACTGACCCACATGACAATACAGATTTGGCGACAGCCAAATTTGTCAAATCAAATAATGAGAGTAACATAACTCTCTCATTCTCCCACTAAATTTGAATATAGCACCTGTACAAAAGTACACAGGCGCTACATAGTTTTGCAACAGCTGGAGGTCCGCTAATTGCATATCCCTGCGATAGGGGATCAGCAGAGAGATCCCCCACTGAGTAAGCGGATTCCACTTAGCGGAGGCACCCATGTAAAAGGGGCCTTTAAGATGCCATCACACAATTCAGTGAACAATATAAGATATTAGAGCTATAAAACACAACACAGAACGTCATGTAAAACAAGCAGATTTATTGTAAAAGGAGTTCCAGGTATAAAAGGTTCCTGGGTGGTCCTAGTAGAACAGAAACATACATTCACATAACAAGTCAGTGCATATACATTATATCTCACAACAGCCAAGGCTCCTGAAATTGGCTGTACAGCTATTGCTCAGATCACGTTTACATTGGTATATGAGCCACCACCACTAGAATATTTACCCATTTTATACAGAAAGGATATATTATACATTGACACTGAGAAATTCAGATCTTACAATCTAATCCGAGTAGCTCTAGGAAAGGTGCAATTAAAGGATATATGTAGCTAAAAAACATTTTCCTAGTTTTGGATAGATTAGGGAAGGGATAAAACTCATGTTATTTTTTGCTATTGGTGCTCACTGGGGAGATTTTCCTTCACTTCCTGTCCTGGAGAGTCCACAGAAAACGAGAGAAGATTAGGTAGATTTAGGTACAATGACCTAACTTTGCGGCGGCGTAGCTTAAGGAATTTAAGGTACGCCGCCGTAAGTTAGCGAGGCAAGTACATGAGTCTCATTGTACTTGCCTGCTAATATACGGCAGCGTAGCTTAAACCGGGCGGGCGTAAGTGCGCCTAATTCAAATGGGTTGGGGGGGGGGGGCGTGTTTAATGGTAATGAGGCTTGACCTCACGTTTTTGAAACACTGCGCATGCGCCGGGCGACTACATTTCCCAGTGTGCATTGCGGTTACGTACGCCGCACGGGCCTATTGATTTTGACGTGGACGTAAACGACGTAAATCCCGATTCGCGGACGACTTACGCAAACAACGTTAAAAATTCGAACCTCCTGGCGGGAACGGCGGCCATACTTTAACATTGTTATTCCACCTAATAGGTGGAATAACTTTAGGCCTCCTAAGGCCTTACGGAAACAGCGTAAATCGACTGCGGCGGCCGGGCGTATGTTCGTGAATCGGCGTACAAACTCATTTACATATTCTACGCCGACCGCAATGGAAGCGTCATCTAGCGGCCATCCAAAATATTGCAACCTAAGATAGGACGGCGCAAGCCGTCCCATCTTGGATATATTTAAGCGTATCTCTGTTTGAGAATACACTTAAACATAGGTCGGCGTAGATTCAGAGTTAGGTCGGCTTATCTACTGATAAGTCGGCCTAACTCTTAGGCCCCATACACACGATAGAATCCATCCGCTGAAAAATCCCAGCGAATGGGTTTCAGCGGATAGATCCTATGGTGTGTACACTCCAGCGGATCTTTTTCCGCGGATATTTATCCCCTGGGATGGATTCCAGCAGATAAATATTTGCTGACATGCTAAACAAATCTATCCGCTGGAATCCATCGCAACGGATGGATCCGCTGGTCTGTATAGACTCACCGGATCCATCCGTCCGAAGGGATCCCCCGCATGCGTCGTAATGATTCGACGCATGCGTGGAATTCCTTATATGACAGCGTCGCGCACGTCGCCGCGTCATAATCGCGGCGACGGCGCAACACGTCATCGCCAGAGGATTTCGGCGCGGATTTCAATGTGTGTATGGGGCCTTACAGAATCTACCTAGATCTCTCCAAAGAGAATGGGATTCCCATCTTGGAAAGTTTTCATAGGAATAGATTTTCCCTTACTCTAATGAAACTCACAGGGGCAGATCCACAGAGTGAGTACGCCGGTGTATCTACTGATACGCCGGCGTACTTTCAAATTTCCCGCGTCGTATCGTTGTTTTGAATCCTCAAAACAAGATACGACGGCTTCTGGGTTAGATCCGACAGGTGTACGTCTTCGGATCTAAGATGCAATTCTTCGGCGTCCGCTGGGTGGCGTTCGTCGTTTTTTGCGTCGGTATGCAAATTAGCTATTTCCGACGATCCACGAACGTACAAGCGGCCGTCGCATTTTTTTACGGCGTCTCTAGTCGGCTTTTTACGGCGTATAGTTAAAGCTGGTATTTCGTTGCGTATAGTTAGACTTGCTATGTTAAGTATGGCAGTCGTTCCCTCGTTTAATTTGAATTTTTTTTTTTTTGTTTGCGTAAGTCGTCCGTGAATCAGGATGGACGTAATTTAAAGTCTATGTTAAAAAAATTACGCCCTTGCGACATCATTTAGCGCAATGCACGGCGGTAAATTTAGGGACGGCGCATGCGCAGTTCATTCGGCGCGGGGACGCACTTAATTTAAATGAAACACGCCCCCTAATCGCCGATTTGAATTCCACGCCCTTACGCCGCCAGAGATAGACTACGCCGCCGTAACTTACGGCGCAAATTCTTTTGGGGATTTGAACCGGCCAAAAGTAAGTTACAGCGGCGTAGCGTATCTCACATACGCTGCGCCCATCTATTTGTATGTGGATCTGCCCCACAATGTCTGGATTTATCCTCACTTTCTATCTTGTTAACAACCAGGTCCCAGAATGAGGGGCGAAAGAATTCCTCCAGCGGGGACACAAACAGCAATATAAATTTGACAAAGGGTCAAACCTTCTCTTCTCTATCCAAAAAAACTACAAAAAAACAGTTTTGCCTTTACATATACCTTAAGGTATAAGTTATCCTTTCTTGGATGAGGACTGGAGGCCAAGGTGGTACTCTGCACCTATGTTCCCAGCTCCACCCAATTTGGAAGCCATCTTGTCGCAGACTATTGGGTACACACAAGCTTCAGCTTGTATATGAACTGTGTGAACAGCAAGCTTTTTTTTTTTTAGAAACTTTTAGCAAGACTACAGAAGCCTTTAAAAGGTCCATTAATTTCTAGTTTGGGCTGGTTAACCACAAATATTAAATTCTTAAAGCTGGAGTTCACCCATAAATTTTTTTTTACCCGTAGATTGATGCTCATTTTGTCTAGGGGAATCGGCTAGTTGTTTTAAAATCCGAGCAGTACTTACCGTTGTAGAGAGCGATCTTCTCCGCCGCTTCCGTGTATGGGTCTTCGGGAGCGGGCGTTCCTTCTTGATTGACAGTCTTCCGATAGGCTTCCAACGGTCGCATCCATCGCGTCACGAGTAGCCGAAAGAAGCCGAACGTCGGTGCGGCTCTATACGGCGCCTGCCAACCGACGTTCGGCCACTTTCGGAAAATCGTGACGCGATGGATGCGACCGTCGGAAGCCTGTCGGAGGACTGTCAATCAAAATAGGAACGCCCAGTCCCGCAGCCCATACCCGGAAGCGGCGGAGAAGATCGCTCTCTACAACGGTAAGTACAGCTTCGAATTTAAAACAACTAGCCGATTCCCCTAGACAAAATGAGCATCAATCTAAGGGTAAAAAGTGGTAATTCCGGGTGAACCTCCACTTTAATGGCTATGCTGACTGACACTTTAAAGTAAGCTTCATAACTACTTGAAACTTGTTGAAAGCCCGCTAACAGCTTGTTAAAAGAAAACCAGCACGCCCATTAAGATCTATGCTTAATATACTCATACTGGAAACTAAGAGCTTTTTAGAAGCTTCAACGAAGCTGCCCAAAGCTTACTGTACACACAGCTCACAAACAAGCTAAAACCTATGTGTACATGCCCAGCATGTTGGTATTTCCACTTTACATAATAAAGAGACTGTAGAAGGAGATACAAGACTTAATCATTTGTCAAACAAGATCCTAAAGATGGCAACTACCAAATGGCATTGACTGGACCAAGCCTTGTATACTATACTGGGACTGTAATATGCTGAATATTCCAAGTAAAACATACCAGATCTCTTTTCTTAAAATGTCTAAAGAAAGCTGTGCCTTTAGCAACCAATCAAATGCACCATATCATATATCTAGAGCAGGCAGATAAAGGAATGAATAGAAATTGTCATTGGTTGGGAAAAATTTTTTTTTGTTTCTGGATGATTGTCTATATATCTCAAAGGCCAAGATCACTCAAAACTGATGCAGTATCTCACCTTCACGGAAATTTATTTTGGCTGAAACACCCACTGGTTTCCATTTTTCTCCAAACCATGGACTTTGTAAAGCACAAGGGCATACCATGCGAGTTCTATGGTGGGATTCCAATAACCTAAAATAGATGAATGACTGTGGTACCAAGAGTCTGCTGTCCTTGGGGTGGGCTATAGTGGGGTACATTTCTAAAGGGGGAAGTTTTGTTACTGGACTGGATCCAGTTGATTTAATTTAGAATGAAACTGAACTCACAAAGTGAAGATATGCTATGGTATGGTATGGTATAGGGAACATTTAGAAATCTTAATTGTGTCCATGCAGTATCTTTTTATGTGCAATTCCTCCTGAAAACTAGCATTGTGTTTTCAGGTATGTATGCAAGAGCACCTAGGCACCTTGTGTGCCTACAGCCTCATAGTTCTAGATCTGCAATTTGAGATTACGGTTCATGCTTGAGGAAGCAAAGCCCTGCCTCTACGAAGATGGCACACAGACATATTGTACAGAACAGGCCATGGTAAATCATTAATGGGGAAAGATCAGTGAGAGGTAATACTGAGGGTTATTCCCCATTTTCTGGGAACAGCTTCCAGAATTCAGTCCCTCTAAAGCCCTGTACACACGATCAGTCCATCCGATGAGAACGGTCTGAAGGAACGTTGTCATCGGTTAACCGATGAAGCTGACTGATGGACCGTCGTGCCTACACACCATCGGTTAAAAAAAATGATCATGTCAGAACGCGGTGACGTAAAACACAACGACGTGCTGAAAAAAACGAAGTTCAATGCTTCCAAGCATGCGTCGACTTGATTCTGAGCATGCGTGGATTTTTAGTAACGATCGGTTTTGACCTATCGGTTAGGAATCCATAGGTTAAATTTAAAGAAAGTTGGCTTTTTTTTAACCTATGGAGCCCACACACACGATCGGTTTTGACCGATGAAAACGGTCCATCAGACCGTTGTCCCCTGGTTAACCTATCGTGTGTACGAGGCCTAACTTTCGGGTGAACTTGCCCTTACAGTAACAATGTTGACATGTGGGTGTCTGCAAGTACCTGTGTTCAAACCTTTGATCCTAGCCCAGCCTGTACATCGAGCCTCTACTTCTGCCTTCGTTGGGAATAAGCCCCACCATTGTACAGTCAACGGCCAGAGTCTATACAATCAAAGAAAGGGCAAGGTTCAATCCAAAAGTAGGCAGAAGACAATGGCCCAGATTCAAGAAGCACTTGCGCCCGCGCAACCATAGGTTATGCAGCGCAAGTGCTTACTTGCTCCGGTGTAACGAGTGCTCCTGATTCAGGAACCTCGTTACACCGACTGCAGGCTAAAATCTGCGCGGCATAAGGCTCTTATGCCTCGCAGATTTTAGGCTGCATTTTTGCGGGGGCCGCTCCCATTGTGTATCAGCGTGTAGTATGCAAATTGCATACTACCACTGATTCACAAGCTTGCGCGGGCCCCGCACAAGCCAGGTACGGAGTTTCCGTACGGCTACTTTTAGCGCAAGGCTGCCCCTTCTAATAGTAGGGGCAGCCAATGTTAAAGTATAGCCGGCCTTCCCGCGCCGTGAAATTTGAATTTCACGGCGTTTGCGTAAGTGAAACGTGAATGGCGCTGGACGCAAATATCGCGCAATTCTACTTGAATCTGGGCCAATGCTTATATCCTATTTACAGATTGGCCCTAGGATCCAAGCACCTCCACAGGGAAAGGAAAGATATGAAAACCACTATAGACACTTGCAGCCGCTACAAGGTCCCTCAATTCACTACCTCTGTTACCTTAGATCCCTTTTAGGCCAGCTGTAAATATTGCATGATAGATAAACACAGGTTATGCTAGCTAAACCACCTAAAGCTGAACATTATTACTGTAACTACCCACATCTGTCTTGAAGGTGTGGTGACAAAAATTTGGTTAAAGACAACACAGTGTGGTCGCTTCTGACTGTCATTTCTGTACATTATATAATCCAACTAAGAAGGAGTAAAAGAATTCAAAGAACAAACTTTAAACCTCGAACACCAAGGGAAGCTGTAAACCAATAGCTCAAGCCTGGCCTGTAATAATACCCATAGTTGTATTAGATTTCATAATGGGTGACATCTGCTCTAGTGAGATATATAGCACCTATTGTTATTACTTGCCGTGATTTAGCTTAGTGGTTCCAAATTTTGGGGGGTTTTTTTGAGAAGGAGGAGGGGGGTGATCATCATAGACATAAACTGGGTAATAGGTATTGGTAAATAAGAGTTTTATTTAACTGCTCTAATGAGGTTTCATTTTAACATCAGGAGAAAGCTAGAGGACAAGACACAATGGGGTTGATTTACTAAAACTGGAGATGCCAAATCTGGTGCAGCTGTGCATGGTAGCCATTAAGGATGAGCTCCGGTATTTTCGCACAGTCCACCAGGAAGTCGGTACCGCGCTGCGCTAATCACAGACAGGGAGACATTTCCCGATTTCTGCAGCCGAGCATAAGCACGATGTCTCCCTGCCTGTGATTAGCGCAGCGCGTGCTGACTTCCTGGCGGGCTCTGCATGTGGACTGTACGAACACGCCGGAGCTCATCGTTAGTAGCCATCACCTTCGAACTTCAGCTTGTTCAATTAAACTTGAAAAAAAAATAAAACTGGAAGCGGATTGGCTTTTGTGTAAAGCTGCACTAGATTTTGCACGATCCAATTTTAGTAAATCAACCCCCTATGAGTAGTAATTGCCACTGTACATATGCAGAACCTCTCTCTAAATTGGGGTAGTTTCCACTCAATGAACAGAATACATCTCCGTCACTAGTTTAAGGTCTACTGCTCTAGTCCTTGCGGAGACTTCTAGGCAAGGTTGAGTACAATATGTATTACATTCATTCTATTCTTGATTCATCTGCTTAGAGGTACATGGATTGTCATAATCTAACATCGGGAAGCTTTGCTATAAGTTTGCTTGTCTTGATCGACACTCCTCAATCCTCAAGTGTTTGATAGTGCATTTGTAGAAAGAAGACGCATAATACAGGCTACACATCTTGGATCTGAATAGCCTCCTCGGGCCACCGGTAGTTGTCGATGGCAAAGGAATCGTAGTCCGGACTGTAGATGATAGATTTTACCAAGGCCTCTTTGTCCTCAGGTTCTGGATACCAGGATGCCATGTTGTTTCTGTAAGCATAGTCAACAACCTAAAAAAAAAGGAAACACACATTTGGGGTTATTAAGTGAAATGAAGTGAAATGAATAATATCAGCGTTTTAAATGGAATAATACATGGAATAATACAATGGAACAATGGAATAATACAAAATTAAGACCCTGCTCTATGGGCAGCCGGGAGTAAACAGACTCTGTCGTCTGTTTACACCTGACTACCCTTCAATCCGATTGGCCTAAAAACGGAAGAGGACGGATCCCCTTCCCTTTTTTTGCAGACCGAATTGGACCCAGAGGTAGGCAGGTGTAAAAGGATACAAGTCTGTTTACACTCACCTATCCATAGGGGTGAATGGACCTTCAGATCAGGTCCACTTAAAAAAACAACAGGCGGATGTGATTGGAACCGTTGTGTGAAAGGGGCCTAGCTCTGTCTAATTTTACAGGCTATGGTATTCTCTTATTTAAATTCCAGGATACGCTATAAGGAAAAAATGATGTGTACATCACTCCAAATTTCGAGATCTGGTGTTTCCAGTCATTGCTACAGCATACAAAAGGCATTTTAAATATGATGTGCTTCATAGTTTGGTGAAGGCTCTTTTTCTATTCCAGTATGACTGTGCCCCTGTGCACACAGCCAACTCCATGCCAAAGGAGTGCTGCAAATAACAAGACAGGGTTGCACACCCATGACACCACACAAAGAATTCGTTATTTCACCGGCTGGCATAAGCTGGCCATAGATGGTTCGAATCTCAGCCTGTTCAGCAGGGATCAGCTGAGATTCAATCCATCAGGCTGATTGTACCCAAGTCAATCCATTTCCCTCTGTCCTGACACATCCCCTGCAGCAGCCAGCGGGAGAGAGGAGGGGGAAGCCGGAAGAGCTGGTGGGTTGAACGACAGGGAAGCACACAGCTGGAAGAAAGTAAAATGTGTAGGAGGGGTGGCATATAGAGGAACCAATGCCTTTAATTTTCCTCCTGCAGGTGGGAGCGGAAGAGAAGCAGGCTGTCAGTGGCTGTAGGAGGAAAATGAGCATCAGTTCTCTATATGCCACCCCCTTTGCCCCTCCTATCCAGGTGTCCACTGCAGTTATGCCCCTGCCTCCCACTGACCACCAATGTAAGCAGTAATCTTACCATTGGCCACCAGTGCAATGGCGCTCTTCTCCCGCTGACCACCAGTGTAAGGGAATCCTTCTCCCAATGATCAATATAGTAAGGCGGTCCCTTTTCCACCGAACACCAATGTAAGGGATCTCTTCAATGTCAATCAATGTATGGGGACACTTTTCCATAGACCACCAATCTAAGGGAGCACTACAAAGTTATTTTCAGAACTGCCAGACCTTTACTTTTTCCTATATATTTACTATTGATTAGCAAACTAGTAACACGATAACACCAGTCCCAACAATTCGAGACATATCAGAGAACTTTAATGATAAAATATCACTTGGATACGGTGTTGCCTGACTGCGCAATTGCCAATTAAAGTAGCACATTGCTGAATAGCAAAAAATTCCCTGATCATGAAGGGGGGTTAAACCTTCCAGAGCTGAAGTGACAGACTGACCCATTCACCCCTTCAACCTCTGCAGCAATGCTGGCAGCAATCATATTTCCCAAAGATTACCTCTGGAAATGACTCTGAGCACGTGCACTCAACTTTTTTGGTCGACCATGGCGAAGCCTGTTCTGAGTGGAACCTGTCCTGTTAAACTGCTGTATGGTCTTGGCCCTCTGTGCTGCAGCTCAGTTTCAGATTCTTGGCAATCTTCTTATAGCCTAGACCATATTTATGTAGAGCAACAATTCTTTTTTTCAGATCCTTAGAGAGTTCTTTGCCATGCGGTGCCATGTTGAACTTCCAGTGACCAGTATGAGAGAGTGAGAGCGATAACACCAAATGTAACACACCTGCTCCCCACTCACACCTGAGATCTTGTAACACTAATGAGTCGCATGACACAGGGGAGGGAACATGGCTAATTGGGCCCAATTTGGACATTTTCACTTAGGGGTGTACTCACTTTTGTTGCCAGTGGTTTAGACATTAATGGCTGTGTGTTGAGTTATTTTGAGGGCACAGCAAATTTACACTGTTATACAAGCTGAGCACTCACTACTTTACATTGTAGCAAAGTGTCATTTCTTCAGTGTTGTCACATGAAAAGATATAATAAAATATTTACAAAAATGTGAGGGGTGTACTCACTTTTGTGAGATACTGTATATGACCCCGGCACATTGATCTCCCTGACAGCACAGCACAGCGAAAGAAAAGTGTGTAAATATTTCTCTTATGGCAGAGCACACAGAGTGGTAATGCTAATGCACATGGGGTGAAAAGGGTGTGCCCAGGCACATCCGGCGCACAGCTATGGAGACATCTCTATATTGCATGCCATTGACTACTCTTACCAGGACAGGAAATGGGAAATCTCTGCAATGGGGACACAAACAATAAAACATGATGGAGGTTCTTATCTTTTGCTACATTTCAGCTGGAGCTCCATAAAGCACAGTTCAATAGTATGTATACAGGACTTACCCTAATGGCAATCTTGAGGGACACCTCCCTGATGGTGCTAAGAGGGGGATACAACCGTCCCTCTGCTAGGTTTTCCTCTGTGACCTCTTCAGCAATGGCCTAAACAAGACAAGATATTATTTACATAGACACGGATATATCACAAATACGACCATATTTCATTTACATATGCAAAATGATACTGTGAATCTGCCTTGCCCTTAACAAAACCACTCCCATAAGTAAAAAAACAAAAAAGAAAACATTTATTTTAACTCCCGCATCCTTGACATGTTCTAATTGCATTGTTGGTCATGTGACCCAATGCCAGGGCACTGGTCATGTGATCTTCAACGATGGGAAGAAGAGGGTCCAAGTAAAAGCTGCAGACAGTCTGTGCTTGAAGGCCAAAGTTATGGCTGAGGTCATGTGATTAAAGTTCTGGCATCTGGTCAAGTGAGCACTGTTAGGGCTTGTTCACATAATCAGCTGGTAAAAGCAGGCAATTGAGCTGTTGCTTTACCGCTCTCTGCAGCCCCCCAACCACCCATGTAAACACAGGGCTGTGCACATGTTGCAGCTAGCTCTGAACCCAACTAATTCAAGTAAATGCAGGTGCAACCACATGCAATGTATATCACTTCCTCACCACTTTCATCAAAGCCTAGCCACACATAGTGGGGGGACAGTCATTTTACTGCATTGTAAAACGCTTGTCACTGCAATGATGCACAGATAACAATGGTTCCCTGTGTGTCACATTCACACTGCAACAGCGATAAAATGCAGACATGCAGCATTTCATCACGTCACACTGTATAGGATGGCATGGCACTGTACAGCACCATGGATGAAGTGTACGTTTTGTACACGTCAAATAAAGTTTGTCCAAACCCCCCCAAAAAATGTCAATGGCCGATATATGCTGCCGATTTTTGTGGCTGATATTTTAGGCCGCTTTTTTTGGCAGGTGGAACGGGTTGGCACTGGCAGGTGGCACTGGTTACTGGCAGATGGCACTGGTTGGCACTGATTGGCACTGGCAGCTGGCACCAATTGCCACTGGCAGGTGGCACTAGTTGGCACCGATTGACACTGGCAGGTGGCACTGGGTGGCACTCATAGGTGGCACACTTACACTATATGTAAATGAATGCAAAGAGAAACCAGCTGTCAAAATTCAGCAGTGATGTCAGGGGTGGTCGGGGCCCTGCAGCTAACACCAGCCAATGATTGGGCTGCTTAAGAAAGGGAGCAGGGCCACATACACGTAGTGGCCCACCCAGATCCCATCACATTGGCTTTTATTTGATAGCTGCTGGGTCCCGACCACCCTGGGTCCCGCCCACCCCGACATCACTGCTGAATTCTGACAGCTCCTCTCTCTGCATTCAGTTACAAATGTCAGTTTCACAAACTGAGCTGCAGAGCCGCTCAGTGCGTGAAACTGCCAGTGGATTGTTGGGAAGGGAGGAGTGTGTAATCGGCTGAATTTGCATAATAATTGTCAGATGCCGATTTCTTAAAAAAGGACAAATATCTACCCATTTATTGGTCGTACTCTACCTGTGACCCATTTTTACTCGAGAGTGGAACAAAGCCCACTGTCGGCTGATATCACAGAGCTGGTCCAGGCTCTGAAAAGATCCCAACCATATGGTCGAGATCCACCCAGATGCCTGGAGCGGCAGCTGGCTCAGCCTCTCAGCGAGCTACCGAGAGCCCGAGCCAGTTTCTCCCGTCCCTCCACAGCTCAGTGCTCCAAAAAGCACTGTAGGGGCAGAGCAGAGAGCCTAAAGACCAAGAGCTGAGCAATCAGCGGTCTTTGATCACTCAATTCTCAGTCTTACAGCCAGTGGGGCACAGATGCAATCATCAGACTGATGCTGCACCCACCTAGGCAAGTATAATTTTTTTTTTTTTTAAATGAATCCTGAACTTCTCTTTTAATGCACTGTGTCCCTTGTGCTTCTGGCTCTCTTGGTTTTCGTGAAACCCCCTGCGGTCCTAATCTTCCAATGCTTTTATGTTTTGACTAGACATTGGCTTTAAAGACAGTAACATTTACAACACCAGTCTACTTTGATACCCTTGTCAATAGTTCTTATTGATTTTCAATAAAACATCATACACGCAGAAGCCTGCACAGTCGTTCCTGTACATTACTCAAGATACACAATAGAAGCACAACGAAATTACCGATTGTAGAGATGGGATGGCAAATCACCACATAAAGTGCAAAACAAATAAGAATTCAGCACCACCAGACAAGACTTATATACACACACGTAACAAATAAAGCGAAATAGCTCTCATAATATGTGAATTGTTACTGCAAACTATATTATGCCATACTTATTGATCTTTATCATCACAACTGTAATTGTTTTCTATGAATCACAGCTGCACTTTGTACCGGTTTACCATGGTGATTACATTTGTACGGGTCATACTAGGTATCTTTCAAAACTTTAATAAAGACCGATGGAAAGTGGAAAAATAAAGCAAAATACACGGTTTCCATGGTTCAGAACCCATCTGCCGTGGATAATGGGACCACAGGGTTGATTTAATAAGGACAAATAGGCTGTTAACTTTGCAAGTAACCTAGTGAATGACCTCATCCAATTATGCGAAAGCAAAATGCTGTTTTTTTTTCCTGGCAGGTGATTGGATATTCTTTGTAAAACGGAAGCTCTGGTGTAACTCGCCTTGCCAAATTAACTGCCTATTTGCCTTTAGTATAGCAATGCCAATGTATCAACTATGGCAATCTTGCATTGAGCAGGGTTCTCCAAACTTCCTAAAAAAAGAGCCAGTTTATTGCCCTTTAGACTTTAGGGGGGCCGGACTATGGCTAGTGGGAGTGGACATTTTCTACTCATCAGTGGGAGTAAACATCAGCACATTTGTTATTAGGGCGGTGGAAAAGTGCCCCATCACTGGTATCATTGGAAGGATTAGTTCCCCATCATTAGTATCAGTGGGAGGGAAAGTGCCCCATCATCGGTCTCATTAGGAGGAATAGTGCCCCCATCGTTGGTACCATTGGGAGGAATAGTGCTCCACTGTTGTGAGGAACAGCGCCCCATCATTAGTATCAGTGGGAGGAATAGTTCCCATTGTTGGTATCATTCAGAGGAAAAGTGTCCCATCGTTGGTATCATTGGGAGGAATAGTACCCCATCATTGAGAGGAATAGTGCCCCATTGTTGGTATCATTGGGAAAAATAGTGCCCCATTACAGATATCTTTGGGAGAAATAGTGCCGCATCATTGGAATAAAAATGCCTCATCATTGGTATCAGTGGGAGGAATGGTGCTTCATTGTTGGTATCATTGGGTGGCATAGTGCCCCCTTAATTGGGAAGGAATAGTGTCCCATCATTTGTATCAGTGGGAGGAATAGTGCCCCATTGTTGGTATCATTGGGAGGAATAGTGCCCCATCATTGGTATTAGTGGGAGGAATAGTGTCCCATCATTGGGAGGAATAGTGCCCCATCATTGGTATTATTGGGAGGAATAATGCCCCATTACTGGTATTATTGGGGAGAAACAGTGCCCCATCATTGGTATCATTGGGAGGAATAGTGCCCCATTGTTGGTATCATTGGGAGAAATAGTGCACCATCATTGGTATTAGTGGGAGGA
This sequence comes from Rana temporaria, assembly GCF_905171775.1. NCBI lineage: Eukaryota > Metazoa > Chordata > Amphibia > Anura > Ranidae > Rana > Rana temporaria. The sequence goes on from NC_053490.1 coordinate 37,031,902, forward strand.
ATAGCGTCCCATCATTGGGAGGAATAGTGCCCCATCATTGGTATTATTGGGAGGAATAATGCCCCATTACTGGTATTATTCAGGAGAAATAGTGCCCCATCATTGGTATCATTGGGAGGAATAGTGCCCCATCGTTGTGATCAGTGGGATAAATAGTGCCCCATCATTGGTATCAGTGGGAGGAATAGTGACCCATTGTTGGTATCATTTGGGAGGAATAGTGTCCCATTATTGGGGATGAATAGTGCCCCATCACTGGTATCAGTTGGAGGAATAGTGCCCCATCACTGGTATCAATTGGAGGAATAGTGTCCCATTATTAGTATCAATGGGAGGAATAGTGCCCCATCACTGGTATCATTAGGAGGAATAGTGCCCCACTATTGGGGTCAGTGGAAGAAATGGTGCCCCATTGTTGATGTTAGCTGGTTGAATAGTGTCTCGTATAAGTGGGATGAATCGTGCCCAAGGGCAAGATAAAGTTAAGTGAAGGACTGCATCCAACCCCCAGTTTGGAGACTCCCTGGCATAGAGCAATGTAAGGAGCATACGTTCCAAAATGGGCAGAGAAAGGGAAATAAGAACTGGTGGAATAAAATAGAGAAGAGAGAGAACACACATCCTGGCCAAAGACGTGTCCCAGCCGTCTCCCGATTATCACGTCAATTGCCAGTGCACAGTATCTATGCCACCTACATAAAATGTTGATCGATTTAATAGTCATTCACATCAAAGTACAGCACCACCTACCTCCGCCGTGGTAAGAAAAATGTCTTCTGTAATATGTCGGACGCCACAAGCGATGATTCCCAGAGCCACCCCTGGGAACACATAAGCATTGTTGCCCTGACCCGGGTAGAAAGTCTGACCATTTGGTAGGGTCACTTTAGAGAATGGACTTCCGCTGGCAAAGATCCCGCGACCCTGGAGAAGAGAAGAGAAGACTGTATCAGATCAATCACTCAGATTCACCATCTACTAAACACAACACACCGTGACTGGTCACCCCTACAGATGGATAATGCTTCCCCCTCCAGTGCAAAACACTACAGGAGATTTCCGGTATAAAGGGAATGTGTCAACAGGAGAAGAGCATTTGGAGAGAAAGCAATTCAGCAATCTGATAAAATAACATTTCTAGTGGTCATTGTCCCGTTTAAAGCTGAACTCAAATAAATACACAAAATAAATACAGTGCTTTGAAAAAGTATTCATACCCCTTGATATACTCCACATGTTGTCATGTTGCAACCAAAAAAGTAAATGTATTTTATTGGGATTTTGTGTGATGGACCAACACAAAGTGGCACATAACTGAAAATGGAAGGAAAATTATAAATGGTTTTCAACATTTTTTACAAATAAATATGTGAAAAGTGTGGGGTACATTTGTATTCAGCCCCCCTCAATACTTTGTAGAACCTCCTTTCACTGCAATTACAGCTACAAGTCTTTTTGGGGATGTCTCTACCAGCTTTGCACATCTAGAGAGGGACATTTTTGCCCATTCTTCATTGCAAAATAGCTCAAGCTCTGTCAGATTGGATGGAGAACGTCTGTGAACAGAAATTTTCAAGTCTGGCCACAGATTCTCAATTGGATTTAGGTCTGGACTTTGACTGGGCCATTCTAACACATGAATATGCTTTGATCTAAACCATTCCATTGTAGCTCTGGCTGTATGTTTCGGGTCGTTGTCCTGCTGGAAAGTGAACCTCCGCCCCAGTCTCAAGTATTTTGCAGACTCCTACAGGTTTTCTTTCTCTAAGATTGCCCTGTATTTGGCTCCATCCATCTTCCCATCAACTCTGACCAGCTTCCCTGTCCCTGCTGAAGAAAAGCATGCCCACAACATGATGCTACCACCACCATGTTTCACAGTGGGCATGGTGTATTCAGGGTGATGTGCAGTGTTAGGTTTCTGCCACACATAGCGTTTTGCTTTTAGGCCAAAAAGTTAAATTTTGGTTACCAGAGCACCTTCTTCCACATGTTTGCTGCGTTCCCCACATGGCTTCTCGTAACCTGCAAACAGAACTTCTTATGGCTTTCTTTCAACAACGGCTTTCTTCTTGCCACTGCAGCGCTTGGTTGCTACTAGTAACAAACATCCATCAAATCACCCTGCAGCCAGACCCCCATATATCACTTCTGAGACAATGAGCAGTCATGTGCCTTGTTTTGTTTTTGTTTATTGGGGGATATCTTACTTGGGGTAAAGGGGGATATGGGATGCCCATAGAACTTGTTGAATTGCCATCACATTTAGAGAACATTGATTAGTAGATTCAGCCCTGAACAAACTGATGTACTCCTAACATTTACAGTCTTTTCCCCTGCAGACCATTGCTTCTCCTCCCCTGCACTAGTTCCTGCAGAATATTACTCCCAGGACTTTTCTCCTCCTGCACAAATCTTCCTCTGTAAAACTGTTCGGCTCCTGTCTCATCACCTTCAGTATGACAAACGGGGATCACTCTGAATAACCTCAGCTTGCTGGCTGTACTTGGTTACTGTTGTAGAGTTCCTTGAATGATGTTACTTGAGTGTTGTTTTACTAGGCCAGAGGTCTGCAGTACCTCTCCCCAGCAGCCTAGAAATTTTATTAGCACATGGACTACTGCTTCCAGCTAGTCCGGCCTGCAAATCCTGCGCCCTCAGGCCACAGCAACTTGACACTACACCCCACAGTCTCTCCTCTGTTCTGGGACTCCTCACCAATGACCGTGTAAAGATGAGGACTTCATCCATGACCATGTAAGGATGAAGTTCCCTCCCAGACTTCCTGGCATGCCTCTGCACCCAGCACTCCACTGTGGTATACACACTGACATTCTCCTGCCCCAAGTCCATAATGGAGAACTTTATCCGGACATACATGATTCCAGCAGCATCTACAGCCCTTTTGCTCCAGGAATTACTCATTTGTGACCATGTACAGAATCAAACCTCATCCATGACCGTGTAAGGATGGAGGTTCCCTCACAGATCCCTCCGGCCCACTCCACATTCGGCGCCCCCCCAGAAGGGGACACCCTAAAGCAACTGCCTAGTATTCCATCCTCCACTTCTCTCGGTCGACAGCCCCCAGCAGCATGTTACCCCAGCTTATATAGGAGGCCTGCCCCCTGCTAATACCGAATGGGGATTGGTCAGGGCTCCTCACATGAGCTGCCTGCCACTCCAGGTCCAGCCCCTCTTTCAGAACAATCTCCCTGGAAGCAGGGGAGGGGCCTTTAGAACCAGAGCACAGGTGGTCACACCCACTACTACACTGACCACTCCCAGCCCCAGATCAAAACAAACAGGCCTGGCCTGAAGCATAGGCCTGCCTAAGTTTTACCTGCGCTGACAGTTTCTCTAGAAAAATCCTATTCTAGCACCTACCTATGGTAGAGGGTGATTAATTTACCCCCCGCCAAAATCACAGCTGTCCTCAGCTGTGGAAAAATTAATTTACACATTTACGTAATTTACGTATTTACCTCCTGGGCCCAGGAGTAAGGCACCCCATATCAATTGGTTGGATGGGGGGAAAGGGCAAAAACTTGGATGGGGGTTTTGTATAAAAGTACAGAAAGAGAATATGTACACTATGACCATATATATACATTGCACATTTTTTACACATCCTACAAGTCCCGAAAAACGTATGCTTGTCCTTTCTATACTTGTCATGATACAATGAAAATCACAGATGTTCTATCCAGCAGTGCCGACTGTTTCTTAAGTTTTTCTAAAAATTGTGAAAAAGTTGTCCTCAAGATGATCATGAGTTTAATATATATATAAAAAAATATTTCAATCTCTTATCTGTTTGGGACTATCACTAATACAGAGGTGAGGTAGGCAGAACCCCATATCACCTTTCCATAGCTTTCAATGGAATGGCATCTAACCATGCAGATACAATGAGCTACCAACTGAACTCTTTGGATGTACTGAAATGCCACATACATTTTTCCATTTACAAGTCTCTTTAGATCATACAAAAATCTTAAGCCGGTCGTAGATTTTCTTTCCTGCAAAAATCACTTGATCCTCTATTCAACACAGTCAGTGCTGATGGGGGAATCCCTCCTGCGGAGCTATTGTGTTCTCCTGGCAGGGAGGAGACGTGTCTGCCAGGAGAACAAACTATGATTATTCCTAGCAGCTATATCTAGGGTCGTCTTAATAGCATCATGGGCCCCTGGGTAAAGGAAGGCACTGGGGCACCTACCAGCCTACCCCAATTTATGCACCTGCTTCCAAGAATTCAAGTATGAATAGTTGATAGAATTAAATATACATTAGTACTTTTAACCACTGAGCACGTAAACCCACTTAATAACCAGACCAATTTTCAGCTTTCGGTGCTCTCACAATTTGAATGACAATTACTCAGTCATACAACATTGTACCCAAATGAAATTTTCTTTTGGTGGTATTTAATCACCGTTGGGTTTTTTATTTTTTGCGATATAAGAGAAAAAAGACTGAAAATTCTGTAAAAAAATGAATTTTTCTTTGTTTCTGTTATAAAATTTAGCAAATTTAGTATTTTTTTTCATTCTTTTGCATAAATATGAAAGATGAAGTTACGCCGAGTAAATAGATACCCAACATGTCTCCCTTCAAAATTGCACACGCTCGTGGAATGGCGCCAAACTTCACTACTTAAAAATCCCGATAGGCGGCGTTGCAGGGTATTGTGGGGTATTGCAGAGTATTGTGGTGTATTGCAGAGTACTTTGGTGTATTGCAGAGTACTTTGGTGTATTGCAGAGTACTTTGGTGTATTGCAGAGTATTGTGGGGTATTGCAGAGTTTGGGCAGGGATGGATGGCTGGATCTGTGACTGCATTTGTTACAGATCCAGCCCACAGCAGCTGCTGCTGCTGCATCCGCTCCCTCCCCTCTCCTCTTACACTGTACCGTTCGGTACAGAGAGGGGAGGGAGGAACCGGTTTGTTTACAAGTGATCGCTCCGTCATTGGACGGAGCGATCACGTGGTAAACCGCCGCTATCAGGGGCGATTTACCGTGATCCGTCGGGTCCCGTGTGCGCGCCCCATGGACGTCCTCCCAGAGTTAAGCAACCGCCTTGTAGACGTATATCGTCTATAGGGCGGTTGTTAACTGGTTAATAAAATAGATTTTAAACAAAAAGGGGAAGGGGGAGGCAGAAATCCACAGTACATGGGGGGTCAGGAGGGCACAATCCTGGAACCAGGAGGGCACAGTACAGGTTTTTGGACGCTGCCCAGGACACAGCCATCCAGGGACAGCTTAGTAAGAAGCTGAATGTCCTGGAAAATCTGGGATAGTTGGTGTAACGGGAGTCACAATAGGGGCACAGGGTGAATGAGAACCCCACTATGGTCTGTGCTAGTGACATTTAATGCGGTATAGATATTGTATATATTGTGTGTTGGCTGATGTGTACTATTAAGCTTGCTGTGGTATTTAAGTCTGCTACTGTGCTACTGTGATGTAAATGAACCTAGGATGGCTCCCAAGGACCTTTCCCTGGTGTTATGCTAATTGACACTGTGTTGTGTGAATTTCTATTGATGATAAATGTGGATTGTGAGTTAGCACAGTCTAAAGGTCAGATGTCTGACTTATAAGCTGTAGTTAATTAGCCCATGTTAATTATGTCAGACCTGGTGCCAGAAAGTCTGACTAAAAGATGTGTATTGGAGGCTCGTTGGTAACCATTGTATGATGTTGTGGGTGGAGTGTGTCATTGTCCATTTGATTACTGCAAGTATTATTTTTGGTGTATATAAGCCTGCCTTCTCAATAAAGATTGTCTATTCCTGTTGAACCAGAGAACAGAGCTGTGTCTCGTTATTGGGGTTCGTCTGCCGGATTGTGGAGTGTCGGTAGCTGTCTTGGGCTCGGAAGGGAATATCGTAAACAGCGTTAACTCCTGTCCCATTTGGGGGTTCCGTTACAGTTGGAAAGTATGATGTAATACCCATGCATTAAGAAAGCCCTAGCTATAGCATCTGGCAATAATATCATGAACAATCCGACAGGCTGGTTGCACCCAAGTTAATCGAACATGCCCATGCATGGTTTGAATCTTGGCTGGTCCCTGTTGAACCAGTCGAGATCCGAACACATCTATGGCCAGCTTTACTCTACAGGCCCTGGTGGCTAATCATGTGACATGAATGTGGACCACAAGGGTGAAGTCTACATATAATGTGGTCATCAAAGTTAATCATCGCAAACTGCCTGATGGCAAATACTATACCTCCGTCAGATGGTAGCACTGCTCTGCTGTGCACTCCGCCTTGCTGGTTGGGTTACTTAGTGCAAATATTATTGGTCTTTTATTAAAAGCAGCCATATTCTTTAGTATCTTTTCTGTAAACGCTCCCTTGATAGCGGCCACTCCTAACAGAAATAAAAACATGTTGTTAATGTTAAAAAAAAAAAAAAGAAATAGCCAACCAGAACTAGTATTTCTCTTCTGTAGACAATATCATGTAAAATGAAAAATTGTGGTGTGTTATTATACAGGCACTGGCTAAATTAAGCCCCCCCGGGTGTGCTGTGCTGTAAAAACAAATCCTTCCCTGGTGAACTCTAGTAGGGGTAAACAATATCTCCCAGCATTGGTTTGGTAAGTTTTAACCACTTTAACCACTTTAACTGACAATTGCGCGGTCGTACGACGTGGCTCCCAAACAAAATTGGCGTCCTTTTTTCCCCACAAATAGAGCTTTCTTTTAGTGGGATTTGATCACCTCTGCGGTTTTTAGTTTTTGCGCTATAAACAAAAATAAAGCGACAATTTTGAAAAAAAAATTATATTTTTTACTTTTTGTTATAATAAAGATCCCCCCAAAAATATATAAAAAAAAATGTTTTTCCTCAGTTTAGGCCGATACGTATTCTTCTACCTATTTTTCGTAAAAAAAAAAAAAAAAATCGCAATAAGCGTTTGACTGGCATTTTTTTTTTTTTACTAGTAATGGCGGCGATCAGCGATTTTTATCAGTACTGCGACATTATGGCGGACACTTCGGACACTTTTGACACATTTTTGGGACCACTGGCATTTTTATAGCGATCAGTGCTATAAAAATGCATTGATTACTATAAAAATGCCACTGGCAGGGAAAGGGTTAACACTAGGGGCAGGGAAGGGGTTAAGTATGTTCCCTGGGTGTGTTCTAACTGTAGGGAGGGGTGGACTCACTAGGGGAAATGACTGATTGCTGTTCATACATTGTATGAACAGACGGTCAGGCATTTCTCCCCTGACAGGACCGGGAGCTGTGTGTTTACACACACAGCTCCCGGTTCTCGCTCTGTAACGAGCGCTCGCAGGTGCCCAGTGGTGATCGCGCCCGCCGGGCACGCGCGTCGGTGTCAGGTGCGCGCGCCCCCCTATTGGCTGCTCGGTGAGATGACATAGATCTACGTGATCTCGCCCAGCAGAGCCGACCTGCCGTCGTATAACTGCGGCGGCTGGTCGGCAAGCGGTTAAATATGAACAGAGTAAAAAAAAAAAAAAGAAGGAGATCTGTAATGTCTACATCTTGTACCGATGAGGGATATCAAGCTTAAAACAGCTGTAAGTGTGTTGTAAAATGGCTCAAAATTTTAGGCTGTATCTGATCTAGAACCATTTAGGCTGATCTGCATAGTTCTAATCTTTCTACTTAAATGCATGGTAGCTTTATAGATTTTCTTTCTTGATTATAACAGGATTTAAAATACATCCTTAGTCATAAAAAAATATTTAATATGACAATGTTGCATTCTCAATTTATGTCTGTAGGTGGAGCTTTTGGGTCTTGTTTCACAATTTCTGGGCTATCCTTATCTGCTTTGCTGAACCATTTGTTTACAGAGTTCAGGCTGAATTTTACACACACAAATGATTCATGACAGGGAAAGCTGCCGCTTATTCCTTACTGCCTATTGGTTAGGAAAAGATCTGTGCCTAAAAAAATGATAAATTGATTCTGTACATTTAAACAAAGATTTTCTGTGATATTATTTTGATTGCGCTTATATCAAGGTTTATTTTTTGTATTAACAAGTTGCAGCTTGGTGGAAATATTACAATGCAGGAATACAGAAACTATTATGCTTCATTTCCATGGACGTTTTTACAGCCACTTTTCTGAGCGTCTTTTGCAGCTTAAAAACAGCTCTCCATGTTAGTTTATGGCCTCCTGCCCACCATGACGTTTTTGAGCTGTAGATGGCTGAGCCGTTTTTAAGCTGCAAAAAAAAAAACCAGGACCAGTGCGTTCTGAAGCTCCAGAGAAGAGCTGTAAAAACACCAGACGTTAAAAACGCTCAAAAACGCTACCGCGGCGTTTTTGAGCTCCAGTTAAAAAAAAAAAAAAATTAAAAAAAAAAAAAAAAAAATAATTACAAAAAATAAAATAAATAAATAACATGGACAGGCGTTTTTAAGCTGTAAAAAAGGCTAAAGAAAGTGGCTGTAAAAACATCCATGGAAATGAAGCCTTATGCCCCGTACACACCATCACTTTATGTGATGAAAAAAAATGACGTTTTTAAAAACGTCACTTTAATTGACTGTGTGTGGGGGAAAACGTCGTTTTATGTCTTGTAAAAAACTACCAAAAAAAATTGAAGCATGCTTCAATTTTATGTGTCGTTTTTCAAAAGTGCACTTTTTACTTCACAGAAATTGACCGTGTGTAGCAAAAAACTTCGTTTTCTAAGACGTTTTTTCATCCACGCATGCCCAGAAGCTACTTATGAAGCAAGCTTCAATGGTAAAACGTGGTGGAACGTAACCTCACTTTGCAAGATCATTGTGAGAAAACGATGGTGTGTAGGCAACTTCGTCTTTGAAAATTGAAGTTTCAAAAACGTCATTTTTTACTTCACAGAAAGTGTCGTTTTTTTTCATCACATAAAGTGATGGTGTGTACGCGGCATTAGGCTTCATTTCCATGGACGTTTTTACAGCCACTTTTTTTAGCCTTTTTTACAGCTTAAAAACGCCTGTCCATGTTTTATTTTTTTATTGTCTATTTTTTTGAGCTGGAGGTCAAAAACGCAACGGTAGCGTTTTTAGCATTTTTGCGCGTTTTTGAGCGTTTTTTAACGTCTGGCATTTTTACAGCTCTAAGGCTGGAGCTTCAGAACGCACTGGTCCTGTTTTTTTTTTGCAGCTTAAAAACGGCTCAACCATCTACAGCTCAAAAACGTCATGGTGGGCATGAGGCCATAGACTAACATAGAGAGCCGTTTTTAAGCTGCAAAAAAAGCTCAGAAAAGTGGCTGTAAAAACGTCCAAAAACGTCCATGGAAATGAAGCCTTATTGTAAAAAAAAAAATTGTTTTTAAATAATCTCAAAATTCGACAGTCCAAAAAATGTAGGATGTCCTCCTGTAAACACGAATAAACCCCAGTGATGTGACAATAAGCATTTTCTTACCTATAATTGCTGAAGGTTTCAGTATCTCTACAGCTTCTTCCAGAGTTCTCACAGGAGGGTGATCCTGGGCAAACATCTCCTTCTCATGATTCAGGTTCCCCCGTCCCTTTAAGAAAATAGAATGCCTTGGCTTTACAAATGGAGTGTAAAAACGTTGATCACACCTATAGCTTCAGAAAACAAAAAATCCTGAACATATACACTATGGGCCAGATTCTCGTAGATCGTCGTATCTTTGTGCGGGCGTAATGTATCCGATTAACGTTACGCCTCCGCAACTTAGCCGGGCAAGTGCTGTATTCTCAAAGCACTTGCTCCGTAAGTTGCGGCGGCGTAGCGTAAATAGGCCGGCGTAAGCTTGCCTAATTCAAATTTGGAACAGGGGGGCGTGTTTTATGTAAATAAATTGTGACCCAACGTGATTGACGTTCGCGATTGCCGTCCGTGGAATATCCCAGTGTGCATTGCTCCAAAGTACGCCGCAAGGACGTATTGGTTTCGACGTGAACGTAAATGACGTCCAGCCCCATTCACGGATGACTTACGCAAACGACGTAAAATATTCAAAATTCGACGCGGGAACGACGTCCATACTCAACATTGGTACGCCGCATGTACGCCACCATATAGCAGGGGTAACTTCACGCCGGGAAAAGCCTAACGTAAACGGCGTATCTGTACTGCGTCGGCCGGGCGTACGTTCGTGAATTCGCGTATCTAGCTGATTTACATATTTCTAAGCATAAATCAGCGTACACGCCACTAGGGGCCAGCGTAAATATGCAGTTAAGATACGATGGCTTAAGAGACTTACGCCAGTCGGATCTAATATAAATCTATGCGTAACTGATTCTAAGAATCAGGAGCATAGATACGACGGCACAACTCAGAGATACGACGGCGTATCTGGAGATACGCCGTCGTATCTCCTTTGTGAATCTGGGCCTATATTTCCAAAAATATTGGGAAGCCTGCCTTTACACACACATGAACTTTAGTCTTAGCCCGTAGGGTTCAATATTGAGTTGGCCCATCCTTTGCAGCTATAACAGCTTCAACTCTTCTGGGAAGTCTGTGCACCAGGTTTAGGAGTGTGTCTATGGGAATGTTTGACCATTCTTCCAGAAGTGCATTTGTGAGGTCAGGAACCGATTTTCGATGAGAAGGCCTGGATCACATTCTGCGCTCTTATTCATTCCAAATGTGTTCTATTGGGTTGAGGTCAGGACTCTGTGCAGGCCAATCAAGTTCCTCCACCCCAAACCCACTCACCAATGTTTTTGTGGGGTCACATAAAATTTTATACAAAAACCTGATTCGGCCTGTGTCCATCTCTTCTGTAAAACTTAGAGTTTTATTGCCTGGCAGAGGACCAGTGACCAATATATTCTCTTTTATTGTTTATTTTCTTTCCTTTTCCCTGCACAATTGTAATAAAGCACTGCGCCAGTTTAGTGAGCCAAAGGAAAACCAATATGTTCTTCGTTTATATTTTTGGCACAAAGGCGGTTAATCAGAATGGGCCAGAGCGAGAGGGCTGGAGCCAAAATGTACACAGCCCATGGGGAAAATATACAAAGACCTCACCACACCCAACCAGTCAGCAATTCAAAAAATGGTCATCTTATCTACAGACAAAAAGTCATCGATTATGAAACTATAATGATTTTACAGTTTATTAGATATAGATGTGAATTTTTATATATATATTATTTTTTTCACAATTTTCTTTTTGTTGCTTTTCCTGCCTGGACTCCCCAGCCAACACTCTTGTATAGTTGAGGATGACATATTTAGTGCTGTGAAGCCTCCTGCCACATGTACTTCACATATCCAGGTATGCTTCACTTTCATTCATTGCCTCATCAGGGAGTCAGGCTTTCTGAACAAAGAGAAGGCACCTGATGAAGTCGGGAACAAAGATGGCGGCACGGAACACAGGCTGTGACAGCAGGATAACGCTGGATCTGCTGGGCAGGCGAGTATGTGAATTGAGGACAGTGCTGTTTGTGTGTATATATATATATATATATATATATATATATATATACACACATATATATATATACACACATATACATACACACATGCAGTGGATATAAAAAGTCTACACAACCCTGTTAAAATGTCAGGTATTTGTGATGTAAAAAAAATGAGACAAAGATAATTAATTTCAGAACTTTTCCCACCTTTAATGTGATCTATAAACTGTACAACTCAATTGAAAAACAAACTGAAATTTTTTAGGGTTGGAAAGCAAAAATAAAAAACTAAAATAATGTGGTTGCATAAGTGTGCACATCCTCTTATAACTGGGGATGTAACGGTGTTCAGAATTAAGCACTCACATTCAAACTCATGTTAAATAGGAGTCAGTACACATCTGCCACCATTTATCATTGCCTCCGAGTAACCCCAAAAAAACAGTTCAGCTGTTCTAGTAGGTCTTTCCTGACATTTTCTAAGTCGCATCCTACAGCAAAAGCCATGGTCCGCAGAGAGCTTCCAAAGCATGAGGGATCTCATTGTTAAAAGGTATCAGTCAGGAGAAGGGTACAAAAGAATTTCCAAGGCATTAGATATTAGGGCTGTGGAAATGAAATATTAATTCATCGATTAATCTTTAATTTTTTTGATCGATCAAATTTTTTTTTTGATCGATCAAAATTATTTTGATTGGTACTCACCTCTCCGCCGGCTTCCGGGCCTTCAGGGTGTTCTGTCGGAGATCTGGTGATGTCATGGACACCAGCAGGGGTTGCCATGTCCATCTGAAGGGCTTCTTTGCTGTGCCTTCATATCTGCATGCCGGCGGAACTATCTGCCACACGCAAGGGCTGTTACACTTCCCTCTATCAACCTGGGATTCTACAGCCATCCACTGGGAGTTGTGATAGTTCCCTTCACGGGACATCTACATGCCGACGGACTGATGTTAACTTCTCCTCATCTGGATTCAGCAGTGGTATCGTTGTACACATTTTTATACCAGTATCATACTTGGCTACATGTTTTTATGACTGCTTTTGCTACCGTTTGGTATTACTCGCACCATTTTTACAGTTTATGTAGCTACATCGATTTTATCTCCAGTGCAATATTTATTTTGTTACCTACTTGAAGACTATAAAAGTTTTAATGCTATTCCCATCGAGTGCTGCCTTTGTGTGTTTTTTGTATCCCGCTATCCATTTTTCCAGTGGTCGGTGGCTGCACTGGGAATCAGCCTGCAAGGAGATCAGCTAAGAGTAGTTGGATCTGTATGTGCGTTATAATTAATCGAAATTAGTCGAATAAAAAAAATATCGATTAATCGAACACAAAAATTTTGATCAGTAACAGTCCTATTAGATATACCATGGAACAAAGTGAAGACAGTCATCATCAAGTTGGGAAAATATGGCACAATAGTGACATTACCATTTATGAAAAGACAAGAAGAAAACTGATGAGGGAGGGCGCCAAAAAGTCTACAGCAACATTAAAGGAGCTGCAGGAATATCTGGCAAGTACTGGCTGTGTGGTACCTGTGACAACAATCTCTCATATTCTTCATATGTCTGGGCTATGGGGTAGGGTGGCAAGAAGGAAGCCTTTTCTCATAAGGAAAAACCTCCAAGCCTGGCTAAATGTTGCAAAAACACATCTGAAATCTGCCAAAAGCATGTGGGAAAATATGTTATGGTCTGATGAAACCAAGGTTGAACTTTTTGGTCATATTCCCAAAAGATATGTTTGGCACAAAACAACACTGCACATCACCAAAAAAAACACCATACCCACGTGAAGCATGGTGGTGGCAGCATCATGCTTTGGGGCTGCTTTTCTTCAGCTGGAACAGGTCAATGTAGAGGGGATAAGTAACAGTTCCAAATTTCAGTCAATATTGGCACAAAATCTTCAGGCTTCTGCTAGAAAACTGAACATGAAGAGGAGCTTCATCTTTCAGCATGACAACGACCCAAAGCATACATCCAAATCAACAAAGGAATGGCTTCACCAGAAGATTAAAGTTTTGGAATGGCCCAGCCAGAGCCCACACCTGAATCCAATTGAAAATCTGTGGGGTTATCTGAAGAGGGCTGTGCGAAGGAGATGTCCTCGCAATCTCACAGATTTGGAGTGTTTTTGCAAAGAAGAGTGGACAAATATTGCCAAGTCAAGATGTGCCATGCTCGTACGCAAAAAGTTTGAGTGCTGTAATAAAATCAAAAGGAGCTTCAACAAAGTATTAGTTTAAGGGTGTGCACACTTATGCAACCATATTTTTTTATTTCCATCCACCTAAAAGATTTCAGTTTGTTTTTCATACAGTTTATAGGTCACATTAAAGCGGTGGTTCACCCTAAAAAACAAGTTTCTACCATGAAATCCAGCATACTAGCGTGAGCTACAGTATGCCTTTATTTTTATTTTTTTGCGCCGTACTCACAGTTTAATCCCGTAGTTACGTTTCAGACTCCCCGCGGGGAATGGGTGTTCCTATGCAGAGGGGAACATGATTGACGGCCGGCTATGGCGCGTCACGCTTCCCGAAAATAGCCGGAGTAGGACTCGGCTCTTCACGGCGCTATACGGCGCCTGCACACAGACTAGGAGCTGACTGCGCAGGCGCCGTGAAGAGCCAAGTCCTATTTCGGCTATTTTCGGGAAGCGTGATGCGCCATAGCCGGCGGTCAATCATGTTCCCCTCTGCATAGGAACGCCTACTCCTCGCGGGGAGTCTGAAACTTAACTACGGGATTAAACTGAGTATGGCGCAAAAAATAAAAATAAAGGCATACTGTAGCTCGCGCTAGTATGCTGGATGGCATGGTAAAAAAAAAAAAAAAAACATTTTTTAGGGTGAACCCCCGCTTTAAAGGTGAAAAAAAGTTCCGAAATTATTTAATTGTCTTTTTTTACATTACTGAAACCTGACATTTTAACAGGGGTGTGTAGACTTTTTATATTTGCTGTATATTTTGGGGTTCTGCGTAATTTTCTAGACAACATTGTTATGATTTTTACATGCAGGAGAGAAATGTCAGATTTGTCTAGGGCTGGAAGTAGTTAAGGAAGTTGTAATTTCATAGGTAGCCACTAGGTGGAGTTCTTGGCTCTTGTTTATGTTTTCCATTCTCTCTTAGTATCAGTGCAAGGGAAAAAAAGAGAAACATACTAGTCAATAGCTGTGACTTTCTCCCCTTCATTTAACCTCTATCTAATGTTACAATTAAAAGTGAAAAAAAGGTCAATTAAAACTGAATGAAAAAACATTATCCATAATCCAAGGAATAACAGTTATTTGACTATAACAAAATCACGATGCCAATGTTCTGAAATTAAGTACAATTACATTTTTATGTCTATAGCATTAGTAAGACTGGAAAAGTATAAACAAGAGAGCCTCTAAACCCACTGAACTGCCAATAGAACAATTTGTGTTAGTAATATTAAAACAGGAATGGGACAGTCTGCAGAATTCTCTATGGTGATGGTCTGGTCTACTCTACATTACCGGAGATCTCTTATCTGGCTGTTCTGGAAAGTTCCTTGGGGGGGAAAGACGAGAGCTATTACAAGGTTTGAGGTTTGTCTTCTATGTAGATTTAGAGAACCTGCGCAAAACACAAAACTTAAAAAGTGTATCGAAAACACAAAACCAAAAATGTAATATATTGTAGCTTTGGTCTGATGGCTGCATTTGTTTCCTTTTTTTCCAAGCTTCTTTTGTGTTATTTTCTCCTGATAATCTCCCAAATAACGCATTTAATGGCTCTGGTGTCTACACCACTCCTCCACTGTATCTATGGAGGGAGCCATTGTTGTAACCCTAGGCTGTTCTCCTGATATGGACTACAAACATGTCCGTATCTCTTCATCTCCATTACAGGGAGAGCAGAACAATTGGTAGATTACAGAAGATGGCTAGGAAGAAAGATATTCTTCAGTGCTGCTCACAGGACGTGACCAGCATTGTAAGGGGGCTTGTGATTGGCTGACTGTTGGTGTCAAAGAGTACAAGTCTCTGCCCAACATCTTCTTGCTAGAACACCCCACCTGTTTGAAGCCCTAAACCTCTGCTTTGTTGTGCCTAGGGTTGCCACCTGTCCGGGATTCACCCAGAACAGTTCCGGTTTTGGATCCTGTGTCCGTGTTTCAGTCCACCTAAAACCCGGACACATCAGTAGCAGTCCTGTAGCACCAGTCCTCCCATCTCCCTCTCCCCTCCCGTCGACTTCCAGTGCTTCTAATTATATTGGTGGTGGGGGGGGGGGGCTACCTTAACTCGGGTACAGACTGGCCGGGGGGGGGGGGGGGTCATACTGGTGGACAGACTGGCCTGGGGGGGATCATACTGGTGGGCACACTGGCCTGGGGGGGATTATACTGGTGGGCACACTGGCCTGGGGGGGGTTCATACTGGTGGGCACACTGGCCTGGGGGGGATCATACTGGTGGGCAGGGCCGATCCTAGGGTCACATGCGCCTGGGTGCAGAAATATTTCTGGCGCCCCTACAAGGGCGTGGTCACCTTACTAACTCCTCCCCCTTTACAAATGTTTCTATGGCAACGATTCAAACACAGAAATGCTCCCCCTAAGGAGTTATCGTTACCCTGGGATCCTCCCAAGAACTCTTAACAATAAACAAAATACAGGAAGAGAAGCAGAGTACTCTAATTGGACCTGGAGGGAGGTCTCTCTAATGGACAAAGAAAGGGCCTCTGTTAGAGAGTCTGTTTATAAAGAGCCCCCAAAGGAGATGGTCAGAGACTGCAGACATGGTACAAGAGATCAATGCAGCCTCACCAGTGCCCATCAAATGCAGCCTTACCAGTGCCCACCAATTGTAGTCTTACCAGTGCCCACCAAATGCAGCCTTACCAGTGGTCACCAATTGTAGCCTTGCCAGTGCCCAGCAAATGCAGCCTTACCAGTGGTCACCAATTGTAGCCTTACCAGTGCCCACAAAATGCAGCCTTATTAGTGCCCAAAAAATGCAGCCTTATTAGTGCCCAAAAAATGCAGCCTTATTAGTGCCCACAAAATTGTTGAGCATTGGTAGGCTGCAGCCTACTAGTGCCCATCAATTGCAGCCTACCATTGCTCACCAATTGTAACCTACCAGTGCCCATCAATTGAAGCATACCAGTGCCCCCCACTCTGATCACACATGCCACTACCCTGATTACACCCCTGGATACCCCTCTACACACTCCAGAGAGGTGGAGCTGAGAGAGGGAGGTAGGGCAGAGAGAGAGTTGGGCCGACCGGTGGAGCTGAGAGAGAGAGAGGGAGGTAGGGCAGAGAAAGAGGTGGGACAGAGAGAGAGAGAGAGATGGGGCAGAGAGCGGAGAGAGAGAGGTGGGGCAGAGAGAGGAGAGAGAGAGAGGGGGGGGTGAAGCAGAGAGAGAGAGAGGTGGGGCAGAGAGAGAGAGAGGTGAGGCAGAGAGAGAGAGAGAGATAGAAATAGAGGTGAGGCAGAGAGAGAGAGGTGGGGCAAAGAGAGAGGTGGGGCAGAGAGAGGAGAGAGAGAGAGTTGGGGCAGAGAGAGAGAGAGGTGAGGCAGAGAGAGAAAGAGAGGTGAGGCAGAGAGAGAGGTGGGGCAGAGAGAGAGAGAGAGAGAGGTGAAGCAGAGAGAGAGAGAGAGGTGGGACAGAGAGAGAGAGAGAGGGGTGAAGCAGAGAGAGACAGAGAGAGAGAGAGAGGTGGGGCAGAGAGAGAGAGGTGAGGCAGAGAGAGAGAGGTGAGGCAGAGAGAGAGAGGTGAGGCAGAGAGAGAGAGGTGTAAGGCAGAGAGAGAGAGAGGTGTGAGGCAGAGAGAGGTGAGGCAGAGAGAGAGGTGAGGCAGAGGTGAGGGAGAGAGGTGAGGCAGAGTGAGAGAGAGAGGGAGGTGGGGCAGAGAGAGAGAGAGAGGTGGGGCAGAGAGAGAGAGGGAGGTGGGGCAGAGAGAGAGAGGGAGGTGGGGCAGAGAGAGAGAGAGGTGGGGCAGAGAGAGAGAGAGGTGGGGCAGAGAGAGAGAGAGAGAGAGAGAGAGGTGGGGCAGAGAGAGAGAGGTGAGGCAGAGAGAGAGAGAGGTGAGGCAGAGAGAGAGAGAGAGGTGAGGCAGAGAGAGAGAGAGAGAGAGGTGGGGCAGAGAGAGAGAGAGAGGTGGGGCAGAGAGAGATGGGGCAGAGAGAGAGAGAGGTGGGGCAGAGAGAGAGGTGGGACAGAGAGAGAGAGGTGGGACAGAGAGAGAGAGGTGGGGCAGAGAGAGAGAGAGGTGGGGCAGAGAGAGAGAGAGAGAGGTGGGGCAAAGAAAGGTGGGGCAGAGAGAGAGAGGTGAGGCAGAGAGAGAGAGAGAGAGAGAGGTGAGGCAGAGAGGTGAGGAAGAGAGAGAGAGAGAGAGGTGAGGCAGAGAGAGAGAGAGAGAGAGGTGAGGCAGAGAGAGAGGTGAGGCAGAGAGAGAGAGAGGTGAGGCAGAGAGAGAGGTGAGGCGTGAGGCAAAGAGAGAGGTGGGGCAAAGAGAGAGAGAGAGGTGGGGCAAAGAGAGAGGTGGGGCAGAGAGAGAGGTGGGGCAGAGAGAGAGGTGGGGCAAAGAGAGAGAGAGGGAGGTGGGGCAGAGAGAGAGAGGGAGGTGGGGCAGAGAGAGAGGTGGGACAGAGAGAGAGAGGTGGGACAGAGAGAGAGAGGTGAGGCAGAGAGAGAGAGGTGAGGCAGAGAGAGAGAGGTGAGGCAGAGAGAGAGATGAGGCAGAGAGAGAGATGAGGCAGAGAGAGAGAGAGGTGGGGCAGAGAGAGAGAGGTGGGGCAGAGAGAGAGGTGGGGCAGAGAGAGAGAGAGAGGTGGGGCAGAGAGAGAGGTGGGGCAAAGAAAGAGAGAGGTGGGGCAGAGAATGAGAGAGAGAGGGAGGTGGGGCAGAGAGGGAGGTGGGGCAGAGGTGAGGGAGAGAGGTGAGGCAGAGTGAGAGAGAGAGGGAGGTGGGGCAGAGAGAGAGAGGGAGGTGGGGCAGAGAGAGAGAGGGAGGTGGGGCAGAGAGAGAGAGGGAGGTGGGGCAGAGAGAGAGAGAGGTGGGGCAGAGAGAGAGAGAGGTGGGGCAGAGAGAGAGAGAGAGAGGTGGGGCAGAGAGAGAGAGGGAGGTGGGGCAGAGAGAGAGAGAGGTGGGGCAGAGAGAGAGAGAGGTGGGGCAGAGAGAGAGAGAGAGAGGTGGGGCAGAGAGAGAGAGGTGAGGCAGAGAGAGAGAGAGGTGAGGCAGAGAGAGAGAGAGAGGTGAGGCAGAGAGAGAGAGAGAGGTGGGGCAGAGAGAGAGAGAGAGGTGGGGCAGAGAGAGATGGGGCAGAGAGAGAGAGGTGGGACAGAGAGAGAGAGGTGGGACAGAGAGAGAGAGGTGGGACAGAGAGAGAGAGGTGGGGCAGAGAGAGAGAGAGGTGGGGCAGAGAGAGAGAGAGAGAGGTGGGGCAAAGAAAGGTGGGGCAGAGAGAGAGAGGTGAGGCAGAGAGAGAGAGAGAGAGGTGAGGCAGAGAGGTGAGGAAGAGAGAGAGAGAGAGAGAGAGAGGTGAGGCAGAGAGAGAGAGAGAGAGAGGTGAGGCAGAGAGAGAGGTGAGGCAGAGAGAGAGAGAGAGGTGAGGCAGAGAGAGAGGTGAGGCAAAGAGAGAGGTGGGGCAAAGAGAGAGAGAGAGGTGGGGCAAAGAGAGAGGTGGGGCAGAGAGAGAGGTGGGGCAGAGAGAGAGGTGGGGCAAAGAGAGAGAGAGGGAGGTGGGGCAGAGAGAGAGAGGGAGGTGGGGCAGAGAGAGAGGTGGGACAGAGAGAGAGAGGTGGGACAGAGAGAGAGAGGTGAGGCAGAGAGAGAGAGGTGAGGCAGAGAGAGAGAGGTGAGGCAGAGAGAGAGATGAGGCAGAGAGAGAGAGAGAGGTGGGGCAGAGAGAGAGAGGTGGGGCAGAGAGAGAGGTGGGGCAGAGAGAGAGAGAGAGGTGGGGCAGAGAGAGAGGTGGGGCAAAGAAAGAGAGAGGTGGGGCAGAGAATGAGAGAGAGAGGGAGGTGGGGCAGAGAGGGAGGTGGGGCAGAGAGAGAGGGAGGTGGGGCAGAGAGGGAGGTGGGGCAGAGCGAGAGAGAGGTGGGGCAGAGAGAGAGAGGTGGGGCAGAGAGAGAGAGAGGGAGGTGGGGCAGAGAGGGAGGTGGGGCAGAGAGGGAGGTGAGGCAGAGAGGGAGAGAGAGGTGGGGCAGAGAGATAGAGAGGTGGGGCAGAGAGATAGAGAGGTGGGGCAGAGAGAGAGAGAGGTGGGGCAGAGAGAGAGAGGTGGGGCAGAGAGAGAGAGAGAGGTGGGGCAGAGAGAGAGAGAGAGAGGTGGGGCAGAGAGAGAGGTGGGGCAGAGAGAGAGAGAGGGAGGTGAGGCAGAGAGAGAGAGGTGGGGCAGAGAGAGAGAGAGAGAGGGAGGTGAGGCAGAGAGAGAGAGAGAGAGGTGGGGCAGAGAGAGAGAGGTGGGGCAGAGAGGGAGGTGGGGTAGAGAGAGAGAGGTGGGGCAGAGAGAGAGGTGGGGCAGAGAGAGAGAGAGGGAGGTGGGGCAGAGAGGGAGGTGGGGCAGAGAGGGAGAGAGAGAGGTGAGGCAGAGAGAGAGAGAGAGAGAGGTGAGGCAGAGAGAGAGAGAGAGAGGTGAGGCAGAGAGAGAGAGAGAGAGAGAGGTGAGGCAGAGAGAGAGAGAGAGAGAGAGAGGTGAGGCAGAGAGAGAGAGGTGAGGCAGAGAGAGAGAGAGAGCGGTGAGTCAGAGAGAGAGAGAGAGGTGGGGTAGAGAGAGGTGGGGCAGAGAGAGGTGGGGCAGAGTGAGAGAGAGAGGTGGGGCAGAGAGAGAGGTGGGGCAGAGAGGGAGGTGGGGCAGAGAGAGAGAGAGAGGTAGGGCAGAGAGAGGTGGGGCAGAGAGAGAGAGGGGTGGGGCAGAGAGATAGAGAGGTGGGGCAGAGAGATAGAGAGGTGGGGCAGAGAGATAGAGAGGTGGGGCAGAGAGAGAGAGGGGTGGGGCAGAGAGAGAGAGGTGGGGCAGAGAGAGAAAGAGGTGGGGCAGAGAGAGAAAGAGGTGGGGCAGAGAGAGAGGTGGGGCAGAGAGAGAGAGAGGGAGGTGAGGCAGAGAGAGAGAGGTGGGGCAGAGAGAGAGAGAGAGAGGGAGGTGAGGCAGAGAGAGAGAGAGAGAGAGAGAGGTGGGGCAGAGAGAGAGAGGTGGGGCAGAGAGGGAGGTGGGGTAGAGAGAGAGAGGTGGGGCAGAGAGAGAGGACGGCTGAGAGAGAGAGGGATAGGAAGATAGGTCTGTGTTCGTGTATGATGCCAAGTACCTTCTAGTTCCGGGAGGTGCTCTGCTGCTTCTTGCAGCAGCTCCCTGGCAGCTTGCGCGGCGCGCCTCCCACTCGTCCTTCTGCTGATGCTGGAGCCTGGAGGAGACATGTCCAGCGACATCACATCAGTGTCGCTGGATGCTTTGAAATCTCCCGCCCACACCCCTTCCCAGGCACAGATTGGCTGCACAAGGGGTTGTGGGCGGGCACAAGGGGAGGAGGCGAGGCGGACTTAACTAACCTCCTCTTCCGTTCGTGGAATATAGCGGGCGCCGGGGCAGGAGATGTAGCCACTGCTGCGGGCGGGTCACGGCGCCCTCACTGACATGCGCTCGGGACTTGACTAGCACGACACATCGATTGGCGCGCCGCTCAGCAGCGCTATTCACCACCAGCGGCGCTGCGGCAGCCAACTCGTTTGCAACACACTCGGGACCAATGGTGCTCCTTTGGCACCCCCTCCCCTGTGGCGCCTGGGTGCAGTGCACCCCGTGCACCCCGTCTCGGATCGGCCCTGCTGGTGGGCACACTGGCCTGGGGGGATTATACTGGTGGGCACACTGGCCTGGGGGGATTATACTGGTGGACAGACTGCGGGCCTGGGGGGATTATACTGGTGGACAGACTGCTGGCCTGGGGGGATTATACTGGTGGACAGACTGCTGGCCTGGGGGGATTATACTGGTGGACAGACTGGCCTGGGGGGATTATACTGGTGGACAGACTGCTGGCCTGGGGGGATTATACTGGTGGACAGACTGCTGGCCTGGGGGGATTATACTGGTGGACAGACTGGCCTGGGGGGATCATACTGGTGGATAGACTGCTGGCCTGGGGGGATTATACTGGGGAACAATTGACCAAAGAGGGATTATACTGGAGGACAGACTGACCTAGGGGGTTCTGTACTGGGGGACAGACTGATCTTGTTTGTTTTAACTATGCTTCTTAAGCTTCTCCCATTTTTACCCCAATTTGGCCACACCCACTGTTGATCGCAGGACGCTATATGCGCTGCAATACTAATTTTCTTGGGGCACCCAAAGGTGTCTTAGGTCTATTACAATCCTATAGTGTAAACTACAAAAACAAAATTGTTATGCGCAGCTAAAGTGTTCGGGTTTGGCTTGATGAAAAGGTGGCAACCCCAGTTGTGCCTAACTCATTGCCAAAGGCCTTCCTAACACATCCCCAGCTATTAGCCTTTATATTATGAAGAAAGGAATGTCCTTATATAAGAAGTAGAATTGCTGCACTTTACTTGGTGTTACTTCAGAAGATTGCAATTACAGTCACATCAGATAGACATACTATCCAGGGTCACTTGATAGTACTTTGTCAATCAAATAAAGTGGATGATCCGCAGCAGTTACATGTGAAAGCAGCATATAACACTTCATTCTTCAGCCATCTTCCCTTTTACAGTCTCTCTCTCTCCTTCTTGGGGTCATTAGTACATACTCAGAGGGCTCTGACTTGTCTTAGGCAATCTGTGTCCAACTCACGACTCCCTGCTTGTTGTTCCAGAGACAAGATCACTGACGCTGCACCTTCAGCTCTAGTACACTTCAGGCATTTTGCAAACCCACTCTAGCCTCCACCATCATAAGAGAAAGGATGGCTGCAGCCAGCTCTTATGAATGCTGGACGACCTCACGCTGTCCTCCAGCTCTGTCCAGGGCCCCTGTACTAGGTGACTACATCTGCACAATCTGGGGTAGCTTGCTCCAATGCCCCAACCACACTAAGACTCCTCCCAATCTGGTTTACATGTGGGCTCGGACTCTCCCATGACATCACTATAAGAGGGCTCTAACTAGATATGTGCATTCCCGTTCGTACGAATGTTATTTTCGTACGAAAATGTTCATTTTCGTACCCGCAGAATAATGTGTACATACGAAAAAATGAAAGCACCAAAATACGAAAACGACGGGATCACGAATGAGCCGCATAACGAACAACCGCAAATACGAACGAACGATCTGACGAAAATACGACAAAACGAAAACGGCAAAAGAACGAAAATTACATCTATAACAAAAGATTTGCATTCTGTATCCTGTTTGAATCCCCTCTCTGCTCGTATCCTCAGCCGCATGTCCACATGACACCTACAACAAAAGATTTGCATTCTGTATTTTGTTTGAATCCCCTCTCTGTTCGTATCCTCAGCCGTATGTTCACACGACACCTACAACAAAAGATTTGCACTCTGTATCTTGTTTGAATCCCTTCTCTGTTCGCACCCTCAGTCGTATGCTCATATGACATCCACAACAAAAGACCCGCACTCCTCATTTTGTTTGAATCCTTTCCCTGTCCGCATCCCCAGTTGCATGCTCACACGATATCCACAACAAAAGATTTGCATTCTGTATCCTGTTTGAATCCCCTCTCTGCTCGTATCCTCAGCCGTATGTTCACACGACATCCACAACAAAAGACCCGCACCCTGTATTTTGAATTCCTTTTTTCTGTTCGTATTTTGGATTCAACAGAATGCAAATCTTTTGCCACAGATGTCACACGAACACACGACCGAAAACACCAAAAGAAAAAGGACCCAAAACACAGAATGCAAATCCCTTGCCACAGATGTCATTTTAGTTTTTTTTGAATGGGCAGTGAGTGTAGTTAGTAAAGCAGCTTCTCTTTTGTGCTGATTAGTACAGTAAAGCCAAATAAACTTTTCTGTGGATTTTCATCTGAAGGGAGATCAGTTGGCCAGACTTTTGAACCCAAAAATGGTTTTCTGATGGAGTTTAAAAACGAACAAATTTTCTGAGAACGAACGGAAAAAATAAACAAATAAATAAAAAATAAAAAAAATAAAAAAACGTCCCTGTCCCCGGTAGCTTGCGCTCAGAAGCGAACGCACATGTAAGTCCCGCTCAATGTATGTAAATGCTGTTCAAACCACATATGTGAGGTATCACCACGTGCGTTAGAGCAAGTGCAACAATTCTGGCACTAGACCTCCTCTGTGACTCTAAACTGGTAATCTGTAAAAAATTTCAAAGCATCGCCTATGGAGATTTTTAAGTAACAAAGTTTGGCTCCATTCCATGAGTGTGCGCAATTTTAAAGCATGACATGTTAGGTATCTATTTACTCAGCGTAACATCATCTTTCATATTTTATAAAAAAAATTGGGCTAACTTTACTGTTTTGGTCTTTTTTAATTCATGAAACCATTTTTTTTCAAAAAAAAAAAGGCGTTTGAAAAATTATTGCGCAAATACCGTGCAAGATAAAAAGTTGCAATGCCATTTTATTCCCTAGGGTGTTTGCTAAAAAAACATATATAATGTTTGGGGGTTCTGAGTAATTTTCTAGCAAAAGAATGATGATTTGTACATGTAGGAGAGAAGTGCCAGAATAGGCCCGGTATTGAGGTGGGTATAAAAGCCCTGTATTGAAGGGGTTAAATACCACCAAAAGAAAGGTCTATTTGTGGGGAAAAAAAGGACAAAAAGTTTATTTGGGTACAGCGTCGCAAACCACGCAATTGTCAGTTGGACCCCTTTCACAGGGGAACTTTACAGGCGCTATAGCGCTAAAAATAGCGCCTGTAAAGTGCCTCTCCTTTCACTCCAATGTGAAAGCCAGAGTGCTTTCACACTGGAGCGGTGCGCTGGCAGGACGGTCAAAAAACTTCTGAAAGCAGCATCCTTGAGGCACTCAGAAGCAGTGAATACACCGTTCCCTAAAGCGCCGCTGCCCATTGAAATCAATGGGCAGCAGCGCTGTTAACCCTTTTCTGGCCGTTAGAGGGGGGGTTAAAAGTGCCCACTAGCGACTGAAAAGCGCAGCGAAAACAACAGTAAAGCGCCACTATTTTTAAAGTAATGCAGTGCCGTGTTGCAAAAACTGACCTAGTCATAAAGGGGCATATAAAAAAAAATATTGTCAGTCTTCTTTTATTTGCGTACAACGTTGCACGACAGCGCAATAGTCAGTTAAAGTAATGCAGTGCTGCAAAAAATGGCCTGGTCAGGAAGGGGTGCAAGTCTTCCAGAGGTCAAGTGGTTAACAAACAGAAGCTTGAGACAAGAATTACAGATATCAGGTCTCAGTAATGATGTAACATACCTTTACTATTAGTCCCTTTGAATCCACCATCCAGATCTTCTTTAAGGCTTCTTCTCTAGACGTTCCCTCTTTCTCCATCGCCATAATAATGAGGAGCGCTATTCCCATGGCCGCCTTTGGGAGAGGAAAAAGTTTATAAATTACATACTGATAAGAAATCAAAGGAATACAGTTTGGCTAAAGCTGGCTGTACACTAGTAGAATTTAATTCAGGATTTTTCACTTTAATAATGTTTGTTATTTTCTAACTATTGGAGTCAAACTAACGTTTGTTGAAATTCAAATTAGCAGGATAGAAAATTTTCGTAAGCAAGCCAATTTCTAGTGTATTTGTTTTTTGTTTGGGAAATTGCTTTTAAGGCCCCATGCACACGAGACACTGGTAAACTCGAGTTCAGAGGCATTTGGGCATTTTTTTCAACTGCCCTTGAACACATTTAATGTTATCCTATGTGTCCATGCACACATTCACGTTTTTTTTGCGTTTTAAAGCAGTTGGGTTTAGGCTCGTTTTTTCAGAAGCAAAATTAGCCTGATACGCTGATGGCCGCAAACGCAGTAAAACGCTGCTAAACGCGGCAAAACGCTGTGAAATTCACGGCAAAAACGGGTGTTTTAAACTCCGGTTTTTGCCTTTGAAAACTTGAGTTTACATGTATTTGCATTTGCTTCTCGTGTGCATGGGGCCTAACATTTGATTTTGAAATTAATGTAAACAAAATTATGAAGTACTTTTGAACAACATTCGTCCAGACATCGAATGTACAAAAATTGTAGAAGAATTTTCATACGAATATTTGTATGAACGTTAGAAAATCTACTAGTAAAATATTGCCAGAGAAACAAACTAATCCTCTGATGTCTTCACTGGGATCAAAACAAGCATTTTTTATCTAGATTTTTTGATTTGGATTTTGATTCACCCAACAAAATTCTATAAAACTTTGAAAGGAAAAAATGCTGCTATTCGAGGAAGTATGAGAATGGATGTACAAGATACAATGGCACAACTATAGTCATAACAGACCCTGTGTCTGAAATGGTTATTAAAGTAGCCGGTACTCTCTATTTCTAAAGAAATAGCCTTCAAGATGGAGTTTAGAGAATAAGGGGCCACCTTGAGGGTTTTGCTATGGGGTGCCTGTTGCACATAGTTACATCGCTAAACAGATAAAAAAAAAAAAATCACAATCAGATTCTGAAAATGTTGGAAAGTGTGGCTGTCCACAAGAACAAACTTTGAATAACGGTAACGACTGCTATAAAAAAGACTTGGGACTCTCAGCAATAGTCTTAGGGGCTCTCAGCAGAAATCTCTCAGCAGAAGTCCCCGGGGCTCTCAGGAGAAGACCAAGGGAATCTGGGCAGAGGACCCAGGGGATCTGGGCAGAGGATCTAGGGGATCTAGGCACAAGACCCAGCTGCTCTCGGCACACACACCCAGGTGCTCTCGGCACAAACACCCAGCTGCTCTCGGCAAAAAAAAACACCCAGCTGCTCTCGGCAAAAAAACACCCAGCTGCTCTCGGCAAAAAAACACCCAGCTGCTCTCGGCAAAAAAACACCCAGCTGCTCTCGGCAAAAAAACACCCAGCTGCTCTCGGCAAAAACACCCAGCTGCTCTCGGCACAAACACCCAGCTGCTCTCGGCACAAACACCCAGCTGCTCTCGGCACGAACACCCAGCTGCTCTCGGCACGAACACCCAGCTGCTCTCGGCACGAACACCCAGCTGCTCTCAGGATAAACACCCAGCTGCTCTCGGCACAAACACCCAGCTGCTCTCGGCACAAACACCCAGCTGCTCTCGGCACAAACACCCAGCTGCTCTCGGCACAAACACCCAGCTGCTCTCGGCACAAACACCCAGCTGCTCTCGGCACAAACACCCAGCTGCTCTTGGCACAAGACCTATCACCTGTGCACGAATTCAATAAAATCATCTTATAAAGATCCTTTCCTACAAAATTATCCATGAATGTACTTTGTAAGAACAGTATGTCAAATGTCACACATCTAATCAAACCTATAGCCCAGGGGTGCCCAACCAGTGGCCGGGGCCACATGTGGCCAGCGAAGCCTTCTGATGTGGCCCGCAAACTCCTGCTTTGGGATGGAATAAAATAGAATAGAATACGGTTATTAAAAGGTAAGTTTATTACTAATATCACAGGGTAGATATGGGCATATCTGTTCTGCAGTGGTTACTGGGCTGCTTTCAAACTGATCCACAGGTGCCTTAGGCCCCTTTCACACAGTCAGTCCAACCCAATTGGGACCTCCATTCAACTCCAAGGAGTGGCAGATTTAAATGGACTTGTGTCCGTTTACAAATGCCTTCCTCCAATCCAATAAAAAAAAAGAAAAAGAAAGTGTAGAGTGGGCTCCCATCCACCAGCTCCGCTCATTGTGACCCGCGACCGGTTACCAGGTCGCTTAAGTGGCCCTCGCTCTTCAAAAGGTTGGGCACCCTTGCTATAGCCAAACATTAAAATATTTATAAAACAAGACCTTCAAGAACATGAAAAAAATGAGTAGAGAATCATACAAAGAAGCCATTAAAACAATCACAAACCTAACCAATCTTTGCCAAGCTATTCAGAGAATTACAGGGGGTTAGACAGACCTGTAGCTTGGCATTCATGTTATGGGTGGTGGGCACTGAGGACCTGTAGATAAAAGTTATATCTCTGCAACATTTAAGTAACTTCTCTAGTTATCAGAATTTGGCTCCTTTGGGAAGGTGGTCACCGAGTATCCAAAACCCCCAGAAAAAAGCTTGACAAGGCGATGGGTGGAGGGACCTTGTGACTCGATTTCACCACCAAACCCATAGAGGCCAAATAAAATTCTACAGACACACAATGCGCCTCTAACAGCCTACCCAACTAAGACTGATGTTTTGAGTAGAGTTCTCTCGCCACAGCATTTGCAACCTGTTCAATTCCCAAATAAGCACACAAAATACTTATGAAAACCAGACATTTAATAGGAGGGTTGGGATTAGGAATTGAGTTCCTAGATTTGTAAATAAGTCTGTCAACTTATTGGCAGTAGCTGAAAGGATAAACAGGACCATATTACGTTATAGTAATGTGCCAAACATCAAACCCTCAGAATGCGTTTTCATTTTGGAATGGTGCCTAGATATTTGAAATGTTTCTCATCAAAAAACATGCCGTAGAGGAGATGGCCAGCAGCCCGTACATGGCAATCAATTTATATTTTGTTCTTTCCAATCTCAGGAGTAGCACCCCTCTGAAAAGCGATGTGTGCTTTAAAACCCTCTCGATCTGCTGTGCTCAGTGGGCCAGATTCACAAAAGAGATACGACGGCGTATCTCCTGATACGCCGTCATATCTCTGTGATCCGCCCGTCCTAACTATGCGGCTGATTCATAGAATCACTTATGCATAGATAGCCCTAAGATCCGACTGGTGTAATTGACTTACACTGTCGGATCTTAGGATGCAATTCTATGCCGGCCGCTAGGTGGCGAGGCCATTGCGGTCGGCGTAGAATATGCAAATGACTAGTTGCGGCGATCCACGAACGTCCGCGTTACCCGTCGCTCTAACTTTACGTTGTTTCCGTCGAGATACGCGTCGTAAAATTAGGGCTGAGCCCTAGGTGTTCTAAGCAATGTTAAGTATGGCCGTCGTTCCCGCATCGAAATTTAAAAAATCACGTTGTTTGCGTAAGTCGTCCGTGAATGGCGCTGGACACCATTTACGTTAACGTCTAAACAAATGACGTCCGTGCGACGTCATTTAGCGCAATGCACGTCGGGTAATTTTCCCTACGGAGCATGCGCAGTATGTTCGGCGTGGGTACGCGCCTAATTTAAATGGTGCCCGCCCCATTTGAATTAGGCGGGCTTGCGCCGAGCGGATTTATGTTACACCGCCGCAAGTTTACAGGTAAGAGCTTTGTGAATCAGGCACTTACGCTGTAAACCTGCGGCGGTTTAACGTAAATGGGATACGTTACGCTGCCGTGGAGCAACGTAATTCTATCAGAATCTGGCCCAGTGTGTTTAACCACTTCCTTACTGGGCACTTAAACCCCTTCCTGACCAGAGGACTTTTTGCGATTCGGCACTGCGTCGCTTTAACTGACAATTGCGCGGTCGTGCGACGTGGCTCGAAAACAAAATTAACGTCCTTTTTTCCCCACAAATAGAGCTTTCTTTTGGTGGTATTTGATCACCTCTGCGGTTTTTATTTTTTGCGCTATAAACAAAAATAGAGCGACAATTTTGAAAAAAAAAAAAATATTTTTACTTGTTGCTATAATAAATAGCTCAATTTTTTTTTTTATGTTTTTTTTTATCCTCAGTCTAGGCCGATACGTATTCTACATATTTTTAGTAAAAAAAAAAAAAAAAAAATCGCAATAAGCGACTGGTTTGCGCAAAAGTTATAGCGCCTACAAAATAAGGGACAGAATTATTATTATTATTTTTTTTTTTTTACTAGAAATGGCGGCGATCTGCGATTTTTATTGGGACTGCGACGTTATGGCGGACACATCGGACACTTTTGACACGTTTTTGGCGCCATTCACATTTATACTGCAATCAGTGCTATAAATATGCACTAATTACTGTATAAATTTTTTTTTTACTAGAAATGGCGGCGATCTGCGATTTTTATTGGGACTGCAACGTTATGGCGGACACATCGGACACTTTTGACACATTTTTGGCGCCATTCACATTTATACTGCAATCAGTGCTATAAATATGCACTAATTACTGTATAAAAAATTGTTTTTACTAGAAATGGCGGCGATCTGCGATTTTTATTGGGACTGCGACGTTATGGCGGACACATCGGACACTTTTGACACATTTTTGGCGCCATTCACATTTATACTGCAATCAGTGCTATAAATATGCACTAATTACTGTATAAATGTGACTGGCAGGGAAGGGGTTAACACTAGGGGGTGAGGAAGGGGTTAAATGTGTATCCTAATTAGTGTTCTAACTGTGGGGGAGGGGGGGTGACTGGGGGGGTGACCGATCTGTGTCCCTATGTACAAGAGACACAGATCCGTCTCCTCTCTCCCCTGACAGCATCGCTGTCTGCGAAAGCCGGGAATGAGAGATGATCTCATATGTAAACATATGAGATCATCTCTCATTGGCCGCACAGATCGCCTAGGAAACGGCCGCTCCGATTGGCCGTTCACGGCGATCTGTGACTGGCTGTGTCCAAGGGACACGGCCAGCACAGCAGTTCCCCGCTGCGCGCTCGGGAGCGCGCGCGGGGAACGCGAAAAGGGGCGGCCGTAAAAACACGGCCTCCCAGAGAAGTAGAGCCACCCGGCGGCCGTAAAAACACGGCCTCCCAGAGAAGTAGAGCCACCCGGCGGCCGTATACGGCCGTCGGGAAGTGGTTAAAGCCTTGTTACACATGATTGGATTTTCAGATGGGAATTGTGTGTTGACAGACTGTTGGCCGAAAATCCGACCGTTTGGACAATTGTTGTTGGATTTTCCACCGACAAATGTTGGATGACAGGCTTTAAAAATTTTCGGACAACGGTCTGTTGTCAGATTTTCCAATCGTATGTACACAAGTTCCTCAGACAAAAGTCCAAACACGCATGCTCGGAATCAATGCTCGCCAAACACAACATTAGCAGAAGGTGCCCAAAGGGTGGCGTTCAACAGCTGAAAACAGGAGCTGAAAAAACACGTAGTACGTCTAGTGGGCTTCTCTTTTTTGATTCCTTTTGTTCTTTCCTGTGCTTTTTTCTAGTCTTATCTCAAAGTCTTAAAGAAACTATATTGCGAGCTTAAATTTAGAACTCTAAACTTTTGCTGATCCTGGATTCAAAGATATTTTGATGTAGTCAAGGCCACCATGCACACCAAAGGCATTAAGTATAACATGCTCTTCCCTGCTAAACTGTAAGGGCTAAATGGAAAGACCCTCCTTTCTTTTTTGTTTTACATCATCTGAGGAGGCTTCCACATAGATCAAACCTCTCCACGACTGGAGGCCTTGGGCCAGCCTGCTATTCAAACCATTATGGTTGCTTATAACCCCATTAGATTATCCATTTCCCTCTCCTTTTGCTTGTCCCACCGTCTCCCACCACTCCTGCCAATCAGTACAGGCCAACTGTTTGTTTTAACTGGTTTCCTTTAAGTCCATAACATAAGTAAATGAGAATGCCTCTTGTTGTGCAGCATCTCCCAATGCAGAGACCTTTTATGCTGAGTTTATATATTTCTACACCACCACAAATGCTTTTACACCTGGTTATGTTCAGGCATTCAAGTATTTTCCAAAGGAAATGTAGGATAGTTAGGAATGTTATACCTAATGTTCCTTTGTTGTATTTTCATTTTTTTTTAAAACTATATTTAACTTCATATATCAGAAATGTCTATGTGGGCACATTGTGAAGCTGTTTTACTGGATTCCAGATTCAACTTGTGATCAAAAGCCCACCTAAAGAAATATATCCATCAACTAGATAATGACAATAATTAACATCATTTTGTGGAAAGTACGGGTCTAAATACAAAAAATTGTACTCTAATATCTGCAAAAGCAGGTGCCCTACATCTACTGTGCCTTGCGAAAGTATTCGGCCCCCTTGAACTTTGCGACCTTTTGCCACATTTCAGGCTTCAAACATAAAGATATAAAACTGTAATTTTTTTTGAAGAATCAACAACAAGTGGGACACAATCATGAAGTGAAACAAAATTTATTGGATATTTCAAACTTTTTTAACAAATAAAAAACTGAAAAATTGGGCGTGCAAAATTATTCAGCCCCTTTACTTTCAGTGCAGAAAACTCTCTCCAGAAGTTCAGTGAGGATCTCTGAATGATCCAATGTTGACCTAAATGACTAATGATGATAAATAGAATCCACCTGTGTGTAATCAAGTCTCCGTATAAATGCACCTGCACTGTGATAGTCTCAGAGGTCCGTTTAAAGCGCAGAGAGCATCATGAAGAACAAGGAACACACCAGGCAGGTCCGAGATACTGTTGTGGAGACGTTTAAAGCCGGATTTGGATACAAAAAGATTTCCCAAGCTTTAAACATCCCAAGGAGCACTGTGCAAGCGATAATATTGAAATGGGAGTATCAGACCACTGCAAATCTACGAAGACCTGGCCATCCCTCTAAACTTTCAGCTCGTACAAGGAGAAGACTGATCAGAGATGCAGCCAAGAGGCCCATGATCACTCTGGATGAACTGCAGAGATCTACAGCGGAGGTGGGATACTGTCCATAGGACAACAATCAGTCGTATACTGCACAAATCTGGCCTTTATGGTAGAGTGGCAAGAAGAAACCATTTCTTAAAGATATTCATAAAAAGTGTTGTTTAAAGTTTCCCACAAGCCACCTGGGAGACGCACCAAACATGTGGAAGAAGGTGCTCTGGTCAGATGAAACCAAAATCAAACTTTTTGGCAACAATGCAAAACTTTGTTTGGTGTAAAAGCAACACAGCTCATCACCCTGAACACACCATCCCCACTGTCAAACATGGTGGTGGCAGCATCATGGTTTGGGCCTGCTTTTCTTCAGCAGGGACAAGGAAGATGGTTAAAATTGATGGGAAGATGGATGGAGCCAAATACAGGACCATTCTGGAAGAAAACCTGATGGAGTCTGCAAAAGACCTGAGACTGGGACGGAGATTTGTCTTCCAACAAGACAATGATCCAAAACATAAAGCAAAACCTACAATGGAATGGTTCACAAATAAACATATCCAGGTGTTAGAATGGCCAAGTCAAAGTCCAGACCTGAATCCAAAGTCCACAGAGAATCTGTGGAAAGAACTGAAAACTGCTGTTCACAAACGCTCTCCATCCAACCTCACTGAGCTCGAGCTGTTTTGCAAGGAGGAATGGGAAAAAATTTCAGTCTCTCGATGTGCAAAACTGATAGAGACATACCCCAAGTGACTTACAGCTGTAATCGCAGCAAAAGGTGGCGCTACAAAGTATTAACTTAAGGGGGCTGAATAATTTTGCACGCCCAATTTTTCAGTTTTTTATTTGTTAAAAAAGTTTGAAATATCCAATAAATTTCGTTCGACTTCATGATTGTGTCCCACTTGTTGTTGATTCTTCAAAAAAAATTACAGTTTTATATCTTTATGTTTGAAGCCTGAAATATGGCAAAAGGTCGCAAAGTTCAAGGGGGCCGAATACTTTTGCAAGGCACTGTATATACTCCAATAAACCAAATTGACTGGCGCTAAAGTTTTCAATCTCCAAAAATCTTAAAATGGGTGACCAGGGGTTGTGATGTGTCCTAATCCATAAAAGATTGCCCTTTCAGCTTTTGGATTTCCAGCTTGAGCCAGACAGTTGATATGTAGTGATGCATGTAAAGGTGAACCATATTGGTTTAATGATTGTTGGCCCTCTTCCTACTGATACTCAGTCACTCCATAACTCTGGTGGCTCATTACCAGATGTCCCCAGAAGGACAGGCCTCCAGGACTAACTACCTTGGAATTATCTAAATGGGCTGACATATATAGGCTCACTGATGCCTGGAAAATAATATATCCAGAGGGCAGAGCATTTATCTGTTATTCTACTACGCATAGAGCTATATTTCAAATAGATCTTGTTTATGCCTTCAGTATTCTGCTGCTGAAAATCCATTCCATCCAAATATTGGCTCCTGGCATGTCAGCTCACGTCCCTACACTGCTTCACCTAACTGCCACCTCCAGATCATCAGGCAGACTTTGCAGACTTTCCAGATTCTGGATATCAGATCAACAAATGGAACCTCAAATCCTTGACTGTGCCTTTGGAGTAATGGGTCGTCAAAGTCAACATGGTCTTCCCTGCTGCGGCATGTAAGGCTTCTAAAGCATACAGTAATGTTCAAGGTCAATATCAGGCTGTAATAGGCAGGATTCTATCACATACAATGACTGGAATGTTGTGGAGGCCTCTCTTGCACCTCCTGCCCAACATT
Organism: Rana temporaria; assembly: GCF_905171775.1. NCBI lineage: Eukaryota > Metazoa > Chordata > Amphibia > Anura > Ranidae > Rana > Rana temporaria. Next base: position 37,065,693 of record NC_053490.1, read on the forward strand.
CTTGAATGTGAAGACAGAGTGGCACGAGTGCTGGAGTAGCTGGCTGGTGAAGTCCACTCTTTAGGTGGATGAAGCTGGGGGTCACAGTCCTCAGGACAGGATACTGAAGCAGCTTGGCACCAGAGCAGGAGATGGTAGCAGAGCCAGTATGCAGGAAGTGATCTGCGGCAGCTGAGTAACAAGAGACTGAGTCAGCAGGCAGAGCAAGTCCAGGAAGCAGGCCAAGGTCGGTAACAGCCGGGCAGAGAAGTACAGAATCAGCAGGCAAAGACAAGTCCAGCAAACAGGTCGAGATCACAGAAATCAGACTAACTAGGTTAATGCAGGGGCACAGGCGATATCCAGGAGAAAGCTGGGTCATACACAGGTAAGTGTTGGAGACTGAACATTGTTTCATGCTATGTTATACATTGCTTGGTTTATTTCCCTGTGTATTTGGAGTATTACCACTAGATGTCACTATACACAGATACTCTATCATAATGTTCTTTATGTTAACTATCTGTTACTGCATTTTCCTGTTATCTATGGTTGTTGTTCTTCTATATCTTGTGTGCTAACATGAGCACCATGCTCTCTGCTGTATGTCTCTTCAATACAAATGAATCCAAGTAAACTACAGCCATCCATATTGTGATGGACTGTGTTAGATATGAAATAAAATGAATATTTTATTGTGTTATGATTAGAACCACTGAAATGAAGTGTATATTTTCCTTGAGATGGTTCTTCCGATTTTGTCCTAAAGTTATGAATCCAGCATTATACAAGAACAGATCCTGCTATCCTCCATTACATGTGTGTCTCTATTCACTCCCCTGCATTCCTGGACTTTTCAAAGGAAATACCCTTCCCCCCATGCTCCTGTCTTTACAGACCCCAAAAGAAATTCTATGTAAACTGGTCTGCTTTAATGAGAGAACGTTTATGTCACGTGGATTTTCAAGAGGAAGTTGGCCATTTCCTGTCTTCCCCTCCTCCGCACTCAGACACGATGAAGGAAATCCTTGCTTTGGGATTATTGAAGGAACTCTGAATAGTGTAAAAAGAGACTGAATGGGAGTAATCAGTGGGTGGTATTGAGGATTGGTGGGTGTTTCTGTTTAATTGTGAACCAATGAAAATGCATTTTGTGCTTGTATGCTAAAAATAAAGGCAGCTGCTCATACAGCAGCCATTCTCTTGGCCGTTGAAACATTGGAAGGTGAGCATGTGGTCTGTTTTTTATTCTGTTCATAGATTGCTTTCATCCGGCAGAAATGTTTACCCCTGAGTTTATCATCAATTAAGTAATGATTCTAAATCAGTTGGCCGCCCAACGTTTGTTTTGCTCTATTGGGAAGATGCAGCACCCCGGGATGTGGTGGGGTACGTCTGTACGGATGGTGACTGATCACCTCCATGGCTGCGTTTTTTTTGCAGCGGTCTACTTCCGTGCAGACGCACTTCATTCTTTTGGTCGTGCTGCGCCTCACCCAATCAAAGATGGGGGGAAAAGATTTCTTGAGCAAAAATATTTAACCCATCGTTCTTTTCTGCCGGTTTGACTTTTTGTCTGTTTTATGTCTTTGATATCTGTGTTTTTATGTTTAAGTGTTGTGTTAGTTTGAATGTGACTGTTTCGGGGGTCTATGTCTGTAGGCGGTGGCGGACAGTATTTTTCTTTCAGGGGTCCTGAGCCGGTGACGCATGGTAAGCGTGTCTTGGGGTGGAGATGTTTATGTGTGCATGTCTGTCCCGGGAAGTGAGGTAGTATGCACATGTCAATATGTCTGGTCTGAAAGAAGAGGATTTGGGGGTTCGATAGTCGCTAAGACGAGCGGACTGAGTTTTTCCTTGACTGAAGTTAGTTCAAGGTGGTGGCTTGGGTAGTCGAAACGGAATAAAGATAGCCACTAAGGAAGTTGGATCTTTATGGGTTTGCTATACATATGGCTTGTGCCATATGTATACCAAATCTCTTTAGTCAAAACGGAATAAAGATAGCCACTAAGGAAGTTGGATCTTTATGGGTTTGCTATGCATATGGCTTGTGCCATATGTGTACCAAATCTCTCTAGTCGAAATTAGAAGATTGGGGTTCGTTTTGCCTTCTTTTGGGGGGGCACTGAGGGTTTTACATTTTTGGGGTTAGTGGTTAAACTTTATGGGATTAAGCTAAATTGGGGTTACATTTTTGGGGTTAGGGGTTAAGAATTAGGGGCTGAAAGAGCCGTGTATTTTGTGTGTTTTGTGTTGTTTTATTGTCTGTCCGTGCGGTTTTTTTTACATGCATTCTTGTTCTGAGGGCTGTTAGCAGCCCACTTTAAATGGGGGACGAGCACACACGCTCTGCAGCCAATTTTTTTACCTTTTTCCCTCCCCCCCCTCCCCTCTCCAGGCTGTGTGGAGTTCTATCAGCAGACTTTTTTTTTGGAGTTTCAGATTTCTCTGCTGGAGTAACGCAGGCAGTGATGGGCCCTACCCTCCCCCCCCTCCTTTGCAGCGTAAGCTGGCTGTGTGATAACAGCCGAGAGTGTAGCTGACAGTTTTTTTTGTGTTTCTGTTTCTTTGATAGATAATGGTAACTTGCCTTTATTGATTTCAGAAAAACAGAAAAACATAGTGAAATAGTTTTTTTAAACAAAACACATGGGTCTGGTGTTCTCAGCAGCTGCTGATGTATCTTTTTGATTCACAGACCTTTGAGGTTTTTGGGATAACGCAGACTATTTTTATATCCGAATCTATGTGTACAATGGGGCTTATTGTTATTTTTGCTGTTTTTTTTTTTATATACTTCTGGGATGCCTCCCTGATATAATATATACTCCTGCCCCCTCCCTGGTGGGGGGATAGAACTGGGTGTGTGAGGAATGTGGGAGGTCCGGACCCCCGCATCCTGCCCGCCGTGAGCTCTGCCACATTTGCAAGTTGGAGGATAGCCCCCCTCTCCCCCCCCCAGGGACGACAACCTAGGAGACAGTTTTTTTTGTAACACAGAGTTTTTTTTAACAAAAGGTTGACTTGGGATATTGCACTGTCTATGTCCGTTAGAGTCTACGATTTCAGTTGCTTTGTCGCAATTAATAAACGGTAATCAGTAAATAATGGGATATTTCTCCTGAGGTTTAAAAAATATGGAACAGACATTTGATGCACATAATAAGCAATTGTTAAGTCTTTATTTTACAGTTAAAATCTTCTACAGAGAATTAATTTAGGTGAATTATTTCGTCCCGTTTTTTTTATCCTTTTAATCGGATAGATTGAATGCGTGTTCTGTGGGGACCTGTCCCATCTGGGTTGCCCACTTACACTTACACTGACGATGCCATGCACTGTATTTTGACTTGATACATAGAGGGCTTTTTGCCAGTTTGGTTGTTGTAATGTGATACCCAGGGCCTGTTATTGTCTTTTCGTCTCCCTCATGTTCTGCCCACGATGCCTGCTGGAAGCATGGGCCCCGCCCGACTGCTTGAGGCCGTGCCCCTTCTTTCCCCTCACGTTCTGCCCAACTGTATGCCCGGCTGGAGGAAGCATGGGCCTGCCCGGATGCTCTTCCCTGCTGAAGGCTTTGCCTCGTTCTGAACGCATATGGTGTCGCCTCCTGCCCGCTGCCCGCTGCCCATACTGGATTCTGTGCCCTCCGGCCCACGGGCCTTCTTCTTCATGCCCTCCTTAGTCTGTCCAGGGGGGGGTAACTACAATGCCACTTCGCTGGACAGACACGTAAGGGAGGAGAATGATGTAGATGGGAGTGGCAGACCTACCTGAAGGTAGAATCCGCTCATATGCTGTCCTGTGTGCCCCGACCTCATGGGGTGCCCAAAAGCGGTAGAGAGAGTGTGTAAATCCTGGCGTTCATGACTACAGAAGCTGTGTTCACAAGTCACAAATGAGGGATGAGGAGATTCTGGGTATCACATTGGAACAGTAGAACATTTTACATAGTACATTTAAATGGTTTTATTCCACATGCTGTGCCATGCCATCCTCAGGGTTAAGTGGGTAAGTGGCCCCAAGGGGGGAGCATTCAATACATTATCCCTTTCTGAAATCTTGTTTGAGACAGTCTCTAGATTAGATTGTTATGAGCTATGATTATGTGACCGGTTTTGAAAATAGGTAACTAATATTCGTGTACGAGTTTTTTCTCGCATTCCTGATGTAGGTACCGATAATTACCAATATCCCCTGGGTGATGATTAAGAGGTTCCTTCGAAAATATTCTCTGGAAGATGAGTGATATTATGGATTGTGCCGCCCAAATCTGAATGAAATTATATATCTTTTTTCAAATACATGGGATTGTGACCACTGGGGTTTGTGGGTTGGAATATCTCAAAGGGGGGTCCCGGTTATATGGGGTAATTAGTTAATTAATGTCAGAGTGTAAAGAAGTTCTCTAATGAGATAATTAAGTTTAATTCTGCCTGTAAATGTTTATGAATATGTTTACCCCAACAACTGAAAATGTATTATGACATGTCAAAGCACAAACATGGGATTAGAACAAAGGTTTAATGGGAAAATTGTTGATTGAGATTGTGTGAAGAATTGTATACAATTCAGTCAATGGTAAACAACATGGTATTTTATATTTAACTGAAATCCTACAGATCTGGTTGTAAGAATTAATAAGTAGAGGTTTGAGCAATGTTTACAACAGATTCTAAACTTGGGTTTGGTTTATTATAAGGTTCCCCAGGAAAAATATTAAAATATGAAAGTTATGTTCATCTAAAAACTTTATAAAAAAATATTATTATAAAAATTGTAAAAATAAAATTAAAAAATAAACAAGTGTTAAAAGTTATTATAAAATGACATTTCTGATAAAATATAGATTGTGAGTAATTATGAGTGACATTATCGAAAGAAAACAATGGTCGGTTCTTGCGCAGGGACTGGTCAGTGGATTTCATGAGATTTGTCCTCTAAGCAATTTTTTTTTCGTTATTATAGTTGGGAAATGTCGTTGTATAATGTGATGTACATGATTTTTGGCAGATGTACAAACCAAATATGTTTTAAAATTTTTGAAAAAGAGTTAAAAATGAGAAAAACGATGCAATTCGATTGGATTGTATATGGTCTAAAAATTGTACAATCTGCTCCAAGCATGGGGGGGAACAGATGTTTTCCCTTAGAGGTCATTAACAGCAGATCAGGTTACAGGCTGTGGTGAATTACCCTTCTATCTGGAGTGAGTGCTAGCGTTGAAACCAGACACCTCAGCTGCTGTGATTTAAATGGCTCTTTGCAAGTTTGAAGGGAAAAAATAAATAAATATCAGAGTTTATGTTAAGTAGACTACAAAGCCTATTATAGGGTAAATCTTTCTTTAATGATAAAAGGTAATTTGTACACAATCATTAGAAGATCTGAAAGAAAGCCCTTATTAATAAAGTATTATTTTTCTCTTTCTTTTCCTTTCTTTCTTTTTCTCTCTCTCTCTCTTTCTTTTGCTCTTTCTTTCTTTCTTTCTTTCTCTCTCATTCTTTCTTTCTCTCATATGTTACTAAACTGTGGGTTTTTGCACCATTTGGTTTGAAGAATACCTTACTTTGAGGGTGTCATTTTAAAGAGAATGATAATGGTGTTAATCTGCATAGCTTAAGAAAGTCAGTTAAAATAGTTTAAAAATAAAAATACAATATGGATAGATGATGCAGATGATGATGATACAGCTATATTTATGGATTAAAATGTCACTTTCTAGGCTTCAGATTGACGAATGTATTAATGGAAGGATAATTGATCTCTTATATTTGGATCCATGTAGGGGAACAATGAAACTTCTGTATGTTCGTTTATGCTGAAGGCTGCTATGTTTGTTTAAACAGACATGCGACAAGAATATTCATGCTGCATGATCAGTCCTGAAAACTAGTGTAATGTAATAAATAAAGTTTCTTTAGGAAATAAAATATTTAGGACAGAGCCCAATATAAAATTAAAATGCTAATGAAGGGAAATATAGTAATTTGGTGGGAACGGATGCTTTTATGAAATTTAACTTAGTAATGTAAATGTAGATTGGATAAATTCTGGTTGCTATGGTCAATAGAGGTTTGTTAACTATAAACAAGGATGCATTCCAGTATATTACTGAACACCTAGAGGCCACTTCACAAATGACTTTGTATAAAATTATGGCCTTATACAGGATATTAGGTGAACAAGGGGGGCATTTAGAATGTCACCTGCGGACAATATTTTGGGTGATAACACATTTGTGCTCAAGTATAGCAATTTTGTCTCTGTTTATATTGGTTATGATAATGTTTTGTTATATTGACCATGTCCTCCATTACCGTCCTTGTCTGTTAAGAAATAACAAAGAGAGTGAACTGATAAAATATTCATTTCAAGGGGGGGCTGTGATGGACTGTGTTAGATATAAAATAAAATGAATATTTTATTGTGTTATGATTAGAACCACTGAAATGAAGTGTATATTTTCCTTGAGATGGTTCTTCCGATTTTGTCCTAAAGTTATGAATCCAGCATTATACAAGAACAGATCCTGCTATCCTCCATTACATGTGTGTCTCTATTCACTCCCCTGCATTCCTGGACTTTTCAAAGGAAATACCCTTCCCCCCATGCTCCTGTCTTTACAGACCCCAAAAGAAATTCTATGTAAACTGGTCTGCTTTAATGAGAGAACGTTTATGTCACGTGGATTTTCAAGAGGAAGTTGGCCATTTCCTGTCTTCCCCTCCTCCGCACTCAGACACGATGAAGGAAATCCTTGCTTTGGGATTATTGAAGGAACTCTGAATAGTGTAAAAAGAGACTGAATGGGAGTAATCAGTGGGTGGTATTGAGGATTGGTGGGTGTTTCTGTTTAATTGTGAACCAATGAAAATGCATTTTGTGCTTGTATGCTAAAAATAAAGGCAGCTGCTCATACAGCAGCCATTCTCTTGGCCGTTGAAACATTGGAAGGTGAGCATGTGGTCTGTTTTTTATTCTGTTCATAGATTGCATTCATCCGGCAGAAATGTTTACCCCTGAGTTTATCATCAATTAAGTAATGATTCTAAATCAATATATGTCTGATTATTCTTTGCATCATCTGCACCAGCCAACAAAGGTTATGGGCCCAGACAACGTGAATCATCAGACAGCCGGAACAGAGGCCTAGTCTTCACCTGCACACCATCTTTGATCAAGCTGCGGAGGAAATCTGCTCTGAGGTATCCAGGCGCTTGGAATACGAGCAAGGTACATCAATCATGGCTAGCAGCGGGGATCTTAAACTGGGGATCACTAAGCTAAATAGTGACAACTACCAGATGTGGAAGTTCAAGATGGAGATGTTGCTGAGCAAAGATGACACATGGGATGTCCTCACCACAGACAGGCCGGATGTAGACAACCAGGAGTGGGATAAGAAAAACAGACAGGCAAGAGCCACAATAGCCCTACTGGTAGAAGATGAACAGCTTATCCACATAAAAGGGGAAGATACTGCCAAAGGTATGTGGAATGCACTCCGTAGATTACATGAGAGCTCTAGCTTAAACAACAAGTTATATTTACTAAGGAAACTGTACTAGTCAAAACTGACTCCAGAAGGGGATATGCAAGAACATATAAGAAGCGTGCTGGAGATTGTTGCACAACTCAGGGACCTCGGAGAGGAGATCAAAGATAACCATGTGACAGCAATACTTTTATGCAGCCTGCCAGAGTCATACAACCCTCTGATTAATGCATTAGAGACAAGATCTGAAGCAGAACTCACATTACAGTTAGTGAAATCTCGACTTTCAGATGAATACAAGCGCAGAAAGGAGCAAACTTCTCACAGGCAAGAGAGCGATACAGGAGCAGCACTTAAAGCAACAGACACTAAGATGCCAAACTGGAAGGCCAAACTATGTTTCCGGTGTAACAGGGCTGGGCATTTCAAGCGCGACTGTCCATTGTGGAGGAATGAGCAGAGGGAAAAAGATCCCAATCAGGCACTCATAACCATGATGAAAAACAACGACCAAGCAGCGTGGCACGGAACTTTTAAAGTGACAGATGCCGTCACCAACCATAATTGGTATATAGATTCTGGAGCAACAAGTCACATGACTAACGACAGAGAATTCTTCGTAGAGCTCAATCCAGACAAGAAAGAAGCCATATATCTTGCAGACGGGAGTTGCACAACTGCTGAAGGAACAGGACATGGAATAGTCACTTGTAAAAATGAGGATGGACAAGTGTTAAAAATACCAATGACGGATGTATTGTATGTTCCCGGACTCAATGGCGGCCTTATATCAGTCAGGCGACTGGCAAGCAAAGGACTAACCACAACGTTTAAAGGTGACCAATGCACTATCCAAGATGGGGAAAGAGTGATAGCAACAGCTAAAGCGGGCAAGCACCTTTATGAACTTGATGTTGTTGAGCAAGAAACAAAGCTCTGCACACATAAACACAAGAACTGTATTCATTTATGGCACAGACGTCTGGGCCACAGGCACCCTGACAGCATACAGGAGCTGGCCAGACGGGATTTAACGAAAGGCTTCAAGTTAACAGGCTGCCCAAACACGCTAAGGTGTGAATGCTGCATCAAGGCCAAAGCCACCAGAGTAACCCCACCAAAGGCAAGTGAAAGCAGAGCAACAAGACCGATTGACCTAATACACACAGATGTATGCGGGCCTATGAGAACAACCACCCCAGGAGGAAATAAATACATATTAACTTTTATAGACGACTACTCAAGGTTTACAGTGACATACCTAATGAAGAATAAGTCAGAAGTATTCGACAAGCTGAAGGACTATGTTACCAAAGTAAGCAATAAATTTCACAGAAAACCATTAGTACTCAGAAGTGATAATGGTGGGTTCAAGTTGAGAATACACTCAGGGACCTAGGAATAGAACATCAAAAGACTGTCCCATATACTCCAGAGCAGAACGGGGTAGCAGAGAGGAAAAACAGATCCCTGACTGAAATGATCAGATGCATGTTGACTGATTCTGGACTCCCTGAAAAATATTGGGGAGAAGCAGCACAAACGGCCACCTACTTACAAAACAGATTACACTCCAAGGCAACAACCAAAACTCCATACGAGCTATGGCACAGTCGAAAACCAAGCATAGGACACCTCAAGGTATTTGGAAGCAAAGCTTTTGCTTACATTCCGGGAGAAAAGCGCAGCAAGCTCCAGAATAGAGCAATTGAAGGTGTCTTTGTTGGTTATGCCGACAACACCAAAGGATACAGAATCATAGACCCGAAGACCGATAAAGTGACAATCAGCAGCAGTGTAACATTTATCGAGGACCCGAGAAATGAAGTAACGGAGCCAGCCATGCCAAGAGCAGAAGAACCAAATAACGCTGAGCAGGTTTTCTTTCCTATGGAACGAACCCCCGAAAGTGATACTGTGTCACAGAAAAGACTGGAACAAACTGAACCAGCTAATGACGCTGAACCAAGACGCTCAGTGAGGGAAAACAAAGGTAAACCCCCCAACAGACTCTCGTACAAAGTAGAAACATCCTGCGTAAGAGAACCCACTTGTTGGAAAGACATAACACAACTCCCAGAGAGGGAAGCCAAGAGATGGATAAAGGCAGCTGAGGAAGAAATCATCTCACTACAGGACACGCAGGCTTGGGTACTAACGCAACTGCCGGCCAAAAAGAGGGCAATTGGGTGTAAATGGACTTTCAAGGTCAAGTACAACACTGATGGCACAGTTGAGAGATATAAAGCGAGACTCGTAGCCAAAGGATACTCACAAAAATATGGAGAAGACTACGATGAGACATTTGCCCCAGTCGTCAAACGCACCACAATCAGAGCTCTACTCACAGTTGCAACTACAAAACAAATGCTAGTAAAGCACTTTGATGTAAAAACCGCTTTCCTACACAGTGACTTAACAGAAGACATCTACATGGAGCAACCAGAGGGCTTTGTAGACCCACAAAAGCCAGAACAGGTGTGTAAACTTAAGAAGGGGATCTACGGGCTCAAGCAAGCAGCCAGAGCATGGAACATGAAGATTAATGAGGCGCTTTTGAGAGAATCCTTTCAGAGGAGCAAGGCCGATCCCTGCCTATACACCAAGAAACTAAATGGTAGGTGGATCTTTGTACTCATTTATGTAGATGATCTGTTAGTATGTTATGAGCAAGAAGGGGATTGTTCCAGACTGCTGGAGGTCTTAAACATGGGCTTTGAAACAAAAGATCTAGGTGATGTCAAACACTTCCTAGGCATGCAGATAGAAAGAGAAGAAGATGGTAGTTTTCTTATTAACCAGAATCACAAAATACAGGAAGTAATTGAAACTTTTGGGCTCAATGATGCCAAACCAGTCAACTCGCCTATGGAGACAAATTATCTTAAAGAATTAAACAACTCAATTAACCCCTTGCAAAATGACTCACAATTCAGAAGGGCAATGGGGAAGTTACTATACATTGCTACAGTGGCAAGGCCTGACATAGCTACAGCAGTGGGATTCTTATGCAGAAAAGTATCTCAGCCAACCCAGATGGACTGGAACGCAGCAAAAAGGATCATACGCTATTTGAAGGGAACAATAGACTTTAAACTGAAATTTTCATCAACAGGGAAGAGTGGTCTGACTGGATATGTGGATGCAGACTGGGCAGGTGACCCCAGTGATCGGAAATCCACCAGTGGACACCTGTTTCTATTTAAAGACGGCCTGATCAGCTGGACCACCAGAAAACAGTCCACAGTGACACTGTCCTCCACCGAAGCAGAATACGTGGCCGCATCACAAGCAGGGCAAGAGGTAATCTGGTTGAGACAATTGCTGGAAGATCTAGATCATAACCAGAAAGAGTCCACGCCAATCTATGAGGACAATCAAGGATGTATAGCACTCACACAGACAGAGCGGATAAACCCGAGAACCAAACACATAGACGTGAGATATCACTTCTTAAGAGACTTACAAGAGCAAGGACAGATGGATCTACGATACTGTCCCACTGAGGAAATGTTAGCAGACATCCTTACTAAGCCTTTGCCTGCAAATAGACATATGGATCTAACAAGAAGAATCGGTTTGTCTAATTAAGCACTTCACAATGAGAAGGGGTGTTGGAGACTGAACATTGTTTCATGCTATGTTATACATTGCTTGGTTTATTTCCCTGTGTATTTGGAGTATGACCACTAGATGTCACTATACACAGATACTCTATCATAATGTTCTTTATGTTAACTATCTGTTACTGCATTTTCCTGTTATCTATGGTTGTTGTTCTTCTATATCTCGTGTGCTAACATGAGCACCATGCTCTCTGCTGTATGTCTCTTCAATACAAATGAATCCAAGTAAACTACAGCCATCCATATATGTCTGATTATTCTTTGCATCATCTGCACCAGCCAACAGTAAGCAGGTTCAATGGATCAGGTTTCAGGAATACAGGTACAAGCTGAAGATCATTCAGCAACTGCTCATGGGGATAGACCAGTTTAAATAGGCCACTGGCGGGCAAGTGTGCATGCCAATTGGTATGCACACATACGTATGCGAGTGCGCGTACAAGCTGAAATAGTACATCTATTGCATGTGAGCAATACACACCCACACAAATATAAACATGAGCTCACACTGGGTTTCTGGTACTGGGAATCTGGTTTACCTTACAGGTTCATAGGGGAAATAAGGCACAGATTCATGAACTAGAAGCAACCACACAGAAACTTGCTGATGGCCTCCCTGGAACGTTTTCTGCTTTATACAGACCTGACCAAGAAAAAGCTCTTTCATCAATCCCTGTAGGTTTTTGAGAGGGGAAAAATAGACATCCCCTCAGCCTGAGTGACAAGAGACCAATAACCCTGAGTAATTATACCTGGGATACAGGATGTGAGTGATATACCACTGATCAATCCGGCAGTCTTTATTGAACACTTTGTGGTGTACTCCAGTATCACTTAGGCCTTGTACACACGACCGAACATGTCCGCTGAAACTGGTCCGTCGGACCAGTTTCCGCGGACATGTCCGACCATGTGTAGGGCCTACCAGACAGTTTTCCGGCCTAGCGGACAGGTTTCCAGCGGACAAAAGTTTCTTAACATGCTAAGAAATTTGTCCGCTGGAAGCCTATCCTTTGGACATGTCCGATGGTTAGTACGACTCATCGGACATGTCCGCTGGCCCGAAATCCCGCGCATGCGTCGAATTGCTTTGACGCATGCGTGGAAGCATTGAACTCCCGTGTCAGAGAACGTCGGTGTCTTCTACGTCACCGCGTTCTCTGTCTGCGGGGATTTTGGTCTGATGGTGTGTACACACATCAGACCAAAAGATCCCAGCAGACATGTCCGATGAAAACGGTCCGCGGACCGTTTTTATCGGACATGTCTGCTCGTGTAGATGTAAAAAAGGGGGGGTAGATTCTGCGCTGATCTAGATAAATTGATACAATAAATGTGAAGTACAAGCAGCAACAAAAAGCATGTGACAATCATGTGAACAGTAATGGGAAAAAATAAGTTGCGCTATAAAAAGTAGATGAAATTCATTTGAATTTGAAAACGACATTTCTGTCGAAACTGGTCAGGGCGGTGCTATGCAGTGACGTCACCACGCTCCCACGTGAACCCGGAAGCACGGGCGTTCGTTTTTTAGCTATGCCGGCTGTTTTTAAATTTTCTTACTGTGTGTAATGTTCGCATTGGAGCTTTTGGAATAAACTCCCCCAGTGTTTTAAACGATAACACACGTTGCCTCCCTTTTTTGGTAACTTTCCTTTTATGACACATGGACTGATCGAGACTTGCTGGAACAGATGATACCATCCCTGATTCGGGTTCAGTGGAGGAGACCCTGAGAGAGCTGTCAGCTGGAGGTCCAGGTCTACTTATAACCTTTGCAGAGGTTTGTATCTGCAAACGCGTATCTGACCTTACATCTGAGGTCCAACTTATCTGGTAAGGGTCCCCCCTTAACACTTATGCTATGCACGGGAGAAGACAGTACGTTGGTGGTGGCGTTCAGTGACTTCATCTATACCCTCACACTTCTATCCCCCACTGTGTGGAATTTGGATTCAGTCCAATTATGATTGACTTTTCTTTTTTGTTTTACTAATTTGAACAGAGTTTTTTTCAATATACTTGTGATTAATGGACTTTTTGGTTGTCCTAATCTGGACTCTCACTTATTTAACTGATTGAGGTCACTTACTTGAATGTATTTGGGCTATATGCTTCACCTTGCAGTGTGTTTATATTCCTATAGGGGTCTTTGCCTCCAGGAATACTTTCTTATATCACGCATAGTTTAATTTAATTTATTTTTCTCAAAATTAATTTCATCTACTTTTTATAGCGCAACTTATTTTTTCCCATGTCTGCTCATGTGTACAAGGCCTTACACATCTGGGCCCACATAAATTTACTGAATAACTTGTTAAATACGTCCAGAATACACCATCTCCCCAATCTGACACCCAAGATTGCTCCCTTCTGGAGGCAGACATAACAAAAGATGCTTTGGTGGCAATTAATACCCTTGGGTCTGAGAAGACCCCATGGACTAAACACATTATAGATTATACAATAAGCTCTATCAAGACATACATCCCCACAAATATTACCCAGTTCGAAGAGAAACGTCACACTTATCAAGGAATGTCTGCTTTGCGAGGACTTGCTATTTAAATGTTCTGAGTGGAGTTTGGTCCCTCTGGAGAAATTTCTAGCACCTCATCAAGAACACCTTCTAAGGTTCCTAAGGTGATCAATTTTTATGTACTTTAAATAAATGGAACTACATGGATATTATTCAGTTTTTGGAAATCTCCTAATTTGAGCAGAACTGTACCGTCTGCCTCACTGATGAATGTCTCGATGCAATGAGAAGATATTTTTAAAACTCGGACCATATTGGGCATAGTGAAGTCTGGAATTTGGAAACAAAATTATGACTGATCCAGCCTGATGTTATGTGTACACCGAGATAATTTTTCTAAAAACAAGAAATGCTAAAAAGCAACTCCAGTCTGCAACTTAAACCTGTTGACATGGCAAAAACAGCCAATATAGGCTGTGGTGCAGCACAGAGGGGCTACCAGCAGTGACAAACTGTGGAGCCATCCACACATGCTGACTATTCGTAACACTGCTCACCAGTGCATCTGTCTAGGTGCTTCCCCTATACAGCTTGTGCAATTTTGTTGGTGAAACGGTGTAACGACTATTCTGCAACATCTGGATGTTATAAATCCCACACTAGAACCAAGATTCAAAAGACAATCAAGTAGGTAGAAGGTAAGTATGTCCTCAGGGAAAATCCTACTTCATTTGGATGTGCCTGTGAGCGCTGAGCCAGACTACCCCAAAAAAATCACTTGATACAGGAGAAGGTAAGTTTAGTGGGCTGCACTCAGAGTGTGTGGAAGTGATTAAACCACAACTCTACCAAAAGTGCAGTGTCTCAAATTGCTGTATACCGCCCCAAGGGCTCATTTTGGCGAGTCGTGTACGGTCTTTCCTTTTTAAAATGATACTCCTAAATATACAATTTTTTTTATAAATTCTTTAATTTTTTTACAATTTTCATATTCACATTGTAATTTCCACACTCTTATGCCATCTTATTTTACCAATCTACGAATTATCATCTTATATTTTCTTATCTCCTAATCAATTCCTTAATTCACTGTGAATTGTCATTGTCTTTTCTCTCTTTACCTCCAACTTCTTTCTCCCTACCGCCCCCCTCCCTCCCTTCTCCCAAAAAAAAAACAAGAGACACATCAGACTCCCTTCTCCTCACATCTCCTTTCTCCTCCCCCTCCCCTCCGATCTAACTCAATTTTCCTCTCCTATTCCCTCCCTGTATTTCAGGTATGGGGCCCATGTTGTTGGGTACCTCTCATCTTGATCTTTCATTGTCATAGTAAGATTCTCCATTTGTTGGATTTCTGAGATTCTGGCAAACCACTGTGTGCTAGCTAAAGTGCTCTCCTTCTTCCACAAGGCAGGGATACGTGCCCTAGCGGCTATGATAAGGTGTCTCAGCAGGGAGTTTTTATATACTTTTTAATATACCATTTGACCTGTAGCTTGGCTCATTGTAATAAGTCTTAACATTATACTTATAAGACTTTATATTTTCTCAGATGTTATAGAAAGGATGCCTCCTGAAGAAGCGGCAGTTGCCGTGAAACATGTTGAGGAATATGTCACTGTTCACATCAACCTTGCCTCTACCTACCTGTGGAGTTTGCAATTGTTTTTAAATATATGTGTTGGTTACTTAATTGTGCTAACTTTGTCACTGTTGTGACCTTTATTGTTGTATCTTTGTATTCTCTTCTCTAATAAATAATCAAACTTTTTTATATACAATTGTTTCATGTTTGGCATGTGCCGGAAAGGTAACTTTTTTGAAACTGTTAAAATGATAGGTTTTATGCCCAACGCTAAGAAAATGGGAAACTGCCCCTTGCAGTGGGGCTGTGCCCATTCTGCAAGCATTAACTGCTCATTTAGGTCTAGGGGCCATACAAAAGCAGATATGTAGCTGGATTCAGGTAGATGGGCGCATCTTTCAGGCGGCGTAGCGTACCGTATTTACGATACGCCGCCTTAAGTCAGAGAGGCAAGTGCTGTATTCACAAAGCACTTGCCTCCTAAGTTACGGCGGCGTAGCGTATATGGGGCCGGCGTAAGCGCGCCTAATTCAAATGAGGATGAGGGGGCGTGTTTTATGTAAATGATCGGTGACCCGACGTGATTGACGTTTTTTACGTACGCCGCAAGGACGTATTGGTTTAGACGTGAACGTAAATTACGTCCAGCCCTATTCACGGATGACTTACGCAAACGACGTAAAGTTTTCAAATTTCGATGCGGGAACGACGGCCATACTTAACATTGGCTAGGCCACCTAGGGGGCAGCTTTATCTTTACGCCGGCGTACCTCTTACGGAAACGGCGTATCTTTACTGCGACAGGCACAGGTACGTTCGTGAATCGGCGTATCTAGACATTTGCATATTCTACGCCGAACTTAATGGAAGGGCCACCTAGCGGCCAGCGTAAATATGCACCCTAAGATACACCGGTGTAGGAGACTTACGCCGCTCTTATCTTAGCCTAATTTAAGCGTATCTGGTTTCCAGAATATGCTTAAATTTACGACGGCGTAGATTCAGAGTTACGACGGCGTATCTACTGATACGCCGGCGTAACCCTACGTGAATCCAGCTATTTGTTACCAGAATCTCAGCACTGCTAGACCGGCCCCTGCAGTGTCTTCTCCCCTATGCCTCACTAACCCAAGGTCCTGACATCATCAAGACTGATGCAGAGTTCATAACCCTACTTTGGAAGTGATGACGTTGAGGGACAGACCATTGTTGCAGCATTGGTGAGCTCCATCTGCCAGGGGAGGGGAGGATTGGGCAAGTAAAGTTGATTTTATTCACTCCTGGAATATACAAGCAGATTTGCCAGAGTTGGACGTTAATAAACAATGGCTGTTAAGAAAAATCAAGGGAGAATGCCCTCCACTGCTTAAAATTTATGAAAAAATAGAAAAGGGAGTTTTCCCTAGAAACAGGCAAGATGGAAAATGTGAAAGTTCTATTGTGGTCATCAAGATTTAGCTGCACCCCTCCCAACTTCCCAAAGGCCCATTCATACCCCGTTGTTGCATTAATACCCCTGCACTGATGTACTTTAAGCCGTGCGTCAACATGCGTTTCAATAAGCATGCACCATTTTGGATAGTGCACCACAATGAAGGTTGGTGCATTGCCACACGTTGCACTGCAATGTCCATCAGCAAGGTGTGTTGGGGTGCTGGAATGAATGGCACCACGTCAATGCATATTATGGCCCAGATTCTCAAAGACTTACGACGGCGTATCTCCAGATACGCCGTCGTAAGTCCGAATGGCTGCCGTTGTATCTATGCGCCAGATTCATAGAATCAGTTACGCATAGATTTGGCCAAGATACGAGCAGCGTAAGTCTCCTACGCCGTCGTATCTTGGGGTGCATATTTACGCTGGCCGTTAGGTGGCGTTTCCGTTGATTTCCGCGTTGAATATGTAAATGAGCAAGATACGCCGATTCACAAACGTACGTACGCCCGTCGTAATTAGTTATGCCGTTTACGTAAGACATACGCCGGCGTAAAGATAAAGCAGGTCTCTAGGTGGCGCAGCCCATGCAAGGTATGGACGTCAGAACAAGCGTATCTTTTTACGTCGTTTACGTAAGTCGTACGTGAATGGGGCTGTGCTTAGGTTACGTTCACATCACAGGCATTGAGCCGGCGTATCTTTGGGCGTAAATACGACGTGATACTGAGCGTGCGCCGTTCTTGGGCCAAGCATCTACATGGGGTCACGCTTACTTTAAATACAACACGCCTACGACCTGCCTACTTTAAATTACGCGCGCTTACGCCGGCCAATTTACGCTACGCCGCCGTAACTTAGGACGCAAGTGCTTTGTGAATACAGCACTTGCCTCTCTAAGTAGCGTCGGCGTAGCGTAAATAAGATACGCTACGCCCGCACAACGTAAAGCCGCCCTACGTGAATCTAGGCCTATATATGTTACCATGCATTACCACTATGTGATAGCGTGAATGGGCCCTGGAATGGGGAAGTGGGATACATTATAGAAGAAAGCATGTGAGCAAAGGAGACACTCCTGCACCTCACCCAGTTACATGAACCATGTAGAATTAATAAGCAAAAACGGATTGGTTACATTACACCCCACAAATGTTTTTTTTCACCATTACTTTTCATATATACTGGCTTTTCAGAATATCAAATGCAATATTTTAGTGGCTGGATGAACGGCTTTCTGCAGTAGAACACTTTGGATTGGTAAATAACTATTTTACAGAGACCTGTGCACCAGGGAAAAAGATCAGGAAACCGATGATTGTCGGCTTTGCAAGTCGATAAGCCTCTCTTGATGGAGACATGTCTTAGGGGAGATGAGCATCACAAGGGGTGCAATGATTCTAATATAAACAGGCTTATTCATAAAAGAAAGGAGTGGGAGTAAGAAAAAGTAATAGGTAGGGAGCTTAAATAATTCAGGAGTATGTCTAACAGGAATACAGGAAACCCACAAAAAAGCAAGAAGATGTTTAGACATATCCACTATGTCCAGGCACATAACCAAAGTGCATATGCAGCGCTACCCCCGTAGGGGTTGCAAATGACAGGGGTTCCTCCACTGCAGCACAGTAAGAGTCTTTGTTAAATCAGCAACAGCCCCTTACAGGCTAGGAGCTCTCAGTCTCTTTATAATGTAGCACTATGTGGTGTGAACTGCACCCTGGAGTTCCTCCACTCCCCTGTAGACAGTGGTCCCAGCTCTACAACTGCAGGAAATGCTAGCCCAAGCAGCTGCTTCTTCACCAGTCTACCCGACTGACTCCCTTCACCAGTCTACCCAAATCACTCCCTTCTTCACCAGTCTACCCGACTGACTCCCTTCACCAGTCTACCCGACTGACTCCCTTCTTCACCAGTCTACCCCACTGACTCCCTTCTTCACCAGTCTATCCCACTGACTCCCTTCTTCACCAGTCTATCCCACTGACTCCCTTCTTCACCAGTCTACCCGACTGACTCCCTTCTTCACCAGTCTACCCGACTGACTCCCTTCTTCACCAGTCTACCCGACTGACTCCCTTCTTCACCAGTCTACCCGACTGACTCCCTTCTTCACCAGTCTACCCGACTGACTCCCTTCTTCACCAGTCTACCCTACTGACTCCCTTCTTCACCAGTCTACCCTACTGACTCCCTTCTTCACCAGTCTACCCTACTGACTCCCTTCTTCACCAGTCTACCCTACTGACTCCCTTCACCAGTCTACCCTACTGACTCCCTTCACCAGTCTACCCTACTGACTCCCTTCTTCACCAGTCTACCCTACTGACTCCCTTCACCAGTCTACCCTACTGACTCCCTTCACCAGTCTACCCTACTGACTCCCTTCACCAGTCTAGGTAGGGAAGACTTAAGCACACCATCTTCCAGAGAGTCCTGCTACAGTCTCACCCCTTTTCCGTCCCTGCACCGTGCTGTAGTACTCACACTAGCCTCTTCTTGCTCCTGCTGCCTCTCAGAAAAGCCTTCTTCTAACTTCTCCTGTGGTAGGATCCTTCCAGGCCAGCACCTGAGCCTTGGCCTGAGGTAGAGCCCCTCCCCGGCAGGGTTCCTTGAGGGCCTCCGACAGTCTCCATTTCTCTTCCGTTCATAGACGGACACAGCCTTCATTGACCTTAGGGTTATGCTTCTTCCTACCAGGAGATTTAGGCAGAATTCTACAGCACTTAAGGTGTTAAAAACTTTCCTTCATGCCGCTCCTCCCAGGGGGCGTGGCTCCCCCAGGCATAACCCCCACTCTGCTCTAGCAGCTTCAGTTTGTTTCTGCCTAACCGTCAGGAGAGTCAGGCTCTCTCTGGAGTCCTGGACTCTGGAGTTTTTTCTTGCAAATTTTTTTGCATTTTGTGAGTTTTTTCCTCGCTTTTTTATTTTATTTTTATTTTTGAATCCTGCGATTCTTCTATCAACAGCCGACTGGGTGACAGGCTGGGTCCTCGACCCTTGTAGTCCCCCCAGGTTCGGCCTTCGAGCGTGTGCCGGCCCTCAGCTCCGCTTTGGGACGTCCACGACAGGCCCCATTGCTCCAGGGGCGGCCGGGGAACTTCGGTTCTAGGGCACACATATGACCGGTCTCTATGGCCTTGTCACAGTGTGTCTGGCTGACAACCATGCCGTTCGCGGACGTTGGTTCTGTCTGGGATACCTCCAGCCGGGTAGTCGCAGGACAGGTAAGTAGTGGCCCCTTACTCAGGTAAGTGGTCTGGCTGGAATGTTTTCCCTTGGGAGGTCGACTGAGGGTTTTCCCCTGCTTTCCTCTCTCCCTTATTCCTCTCCCTCCTTCCCCCTTTGGGTGACGGCTGTGCAGGGTTTTTTTTTCTCTGGGGCTCATTTTTTTTCACTCGTGGTATGGCTGGGGCTGTTCTGTGTCACTGCAGGGGACTGTGGTGGACATTCTGGGCATTTTTGTGTGTGCTGTGTGCTGTTTTGGTGTACTGTCATTTTTGGGTACACTGTCTTTTTAAAACTGCGCAACGGCGGCCATTTTGCCGGAGCCGCGCTTGTATTATTCGGCGGCCATTTTCTTGTGGCCGGCGCCGTTTTCAGCACTAGTTCGGCCTCTAGTGGCCGTTTCGGCGGGGAAAAAAGACCGCAAATCATCTGAGGGGACAGACGCAGCGCTGCAGCTTCTCCTCAGCACACACTTGCCTTCACAGACAGCGCTGTACCAGGGGGGTGGTGAGTCTCAGGGGGCCCCATACTGTGCTCTAGCGGCCGGGAGGTGACCTGTGGGGGACTTTTTTCCTGCCCTTGGCAGTAGGGGTGAAATGGCAACGGCAATATGGAGCCTGAATCAGGCCCCTCATTCCTTACAGTGCCGGAATTAACCCTTAGCACCCCTTCCCCTGCCACATCTGTTGAGTCGGTGTCGGCTGTCCTGGAGTCTTTTTCTCACCAGGTTTGAAGCAGCCAGTGCTCGGTTGGGGGGTAAAAAAGCGCCCCCCCCCCGGAGGCTGTTTCTGGGGATATCTCTGACGCAGAATCTGACAACGCTATTGCTGCTTCTGGTTCTGTCATGTCAGAGGATGCGGGCTTAACCCACATGGACAGCAAGGATGACTCTGCTGCGGAGTCTGCTGACAAGGAATTTGTTGGAGCTCTAATAACTGCGGTACGTGAGACTCTTCATTTAGAGGATGTGGCGGAGACACCAGCGGTGTCAGTCCCTTTTGGATTCCGCAAACCACCGCGTACCGCTAAGGTATTCCCCTGTGTTCCTTATTTAGACAATATGTTGTATAAGGAATGGGATACACCGCAAAAGGTTTTTACGGTTCCTAAAAGCTTTGCTACCCGTTACCCCCTGGAGGAGGACTTTTTTAAAAAAGTGGGTCACTCCTCCGTCGGTGGACCCTCCTGTGTCCAGACTGAGTAAGGCTACTACGTTGCCTGTGGAGGGGGCTCCTGCTTTCAAGGACCCCGCTGATAGGAGAGTGGAGGCCGTGGCCCGCTCCCTGTTCTCGGTGGTGGGTTCGGTGGTAAGGCCGGCTCTGGCCGGAGCCCTGGTTGCTCAGACGCTAACTGAAAGGGCGAAGCTCCTGCTGCAGGACCTGGAGGTCCAGGGTGCTTCCGAGTCCTCTAGGGACCTGGCTGAACAGTTGATTCAGGGTCAGAAGTTTCTCTGCGAGGCGGATATGGATTAGATTCCTTTGCTTTCCAGGGCTTCTGTCTACGCAGTGGTTCTGCGCCGCCTTATATGGCTGAAGTGCTGGTCGGCTGACCAGTCCTCAAAAAAGGCCTTGGTAGATTTGCCCTTTAAGGGCGGACGGCTTTTGGGGGCATCCCTGGATGACATCATTAAGGATGCCACTGGAGGTAAGAGCACCTTGCTCCCTCAGTCGGGGAAGGGTAGGGAACCTTGCCGCAACCAAGGTCCAAGGTCCTACTACCCCTAAGCGGTTTTTTCGTGCGCCAGCGCGGCTGGAAAAGGTCCGCAAGGTGCAAAAGCCCTTGCTGCCGGGCGTAAGCGCCCCTGGTTCAAAAAACAGGCCTGCTTCCGCATGAAGGTCTGCCCCCGCCCGGGTCTCGGGTGGGGGGACGGCTTCACGACTTCGTGGATCGGTGGAATTCTCTTCTATCCGACCGTTGGGTTTGCGAGGTGGTCGCCTCGGGGTACAAGATAGAGTTCCTTTCTTGTCCCCCAAACAGATTTTTTCCATCCAACCTCCAGCTTCCTCCGGATCGTCGGCTAGCCCTGTCCGGGGCTGTCCAGGATCTTCTGGACAGGGGGGTGGTTGTGCCGGTCCCCTCGCTGGAACGGTTTCGGGGGTTCTACTCCAATCTGTTCGTGGTCCCCAAGAAGGGAGGGGTTCGCCCTATCCTGGACCTAAAGGCCCTCAACTCCTTTGTCAAGGTGCAGCAATTCAGGATGGAGTCGGTCCGTTCTATCATAGCGTCCCTCCACCAGGGGGACTTCATGGCGTCCTTAGACATCATGGACGCATACCTGCATGTTCCCGTTTGCACAAGCCACCAAAGGTATCTGCGCTTTGCGATCGGGGAGGACCACTATCAATTCGTGGCCCTCCCGTTCGGGCTGGCGTCGGCACCACGGGTGTTCACCAAGGTGCTCGCCCCGATCCTGGCCTTGCTACGGCAGCGAGGGATCGCTATCGTGGGATACCTGGACGACCTTCTCCTGAGAGCTTCTTCAGGCTCAGAGTTAGAGGAGGACGTGTCCATCACGTGTCGGACTCTGCAGGAGTTCGGCTGGTTTCTGAATCTCAGAAAATCAGTGTTGGTTCCGTCCCAGAGGCTGGAACACCTGGGGCTGGTTTTGGATTCGGGGGAGACAAAAGTGTTCCTCCCATCGAAAAAACTGCTGACCCTGCAATCTGCAGTGAGACAGTTGTTGACCCAGAAGTGGTCATCTCTTCGCTTCTGCATGCGGGTTCTGGGTCTGATGGTGGCCTCCTTCGAGGCGGTTCCGTATGCCCAATTCCACACCAGGGTACTACAGAAGGAGATTCTGTCACGAGGGGACAGGGTCCCATCTTCTCTGGATCGCCAGATTCGGTTGAGCCATCTGGCCAAGTCTTCCCTGGCATGGTGGCTGACGTCTCCGGTGCTTCGGTCCGGGAAGTCTTTTCTTCCGTGCCGCTGGACAGTGGTCACGACGGATGCCAGCCTCTTCGGCTGGGGGGGCGTCTGGGGCACCCAGTCAGCCCAGGGGCGCTGGACTCGGGAGGAGTCCCGCCTGCCGATCAATATCCTGGAGCTCCGAGCAATCAAGCTGTGCCTTGTCAGGTGGTCCCTGGAGCTACAGGGTCGTCCTGTCAGGATCCAGTCCGACAACGCCACGGCCGCGGCGTACTTCAATCATCAGGGCGGCACAAGGAGCTCGGCCGCAGCAACGGAGGTCGCTCACATACTTCGGTGGGCCGAAAGGTCCGTTCCGGCCCTGTCGGCGGTATACATTCCGGGAGTTCTGAATTGGCAAGCCGACTTCCTAAGTCGCATGACTCTGGATCAAGGGGAGTGGTCTCTCCACCCGGAGGTGTTTCAGGTCCTGTGCCAAAAATGGGGCACTCCAGACGTGGACCTTCTGGCGTCCCGTCTCAATCGGAAGGTACCACGGTTTGTGGCCAGGTCAAAGGACCCGTGGGCAGACGCGTCAGACGCGTTAGTGGCTCCCTGGGGTCAATATCACCTGATTTACGCCTTCCCTCCTCTAAGGCTCCTACCCCGCCTGCTGCGCAGGGTGGAAGCCGAAGGTATTCCAACGATCCTGATCGCCCCAGATTGGCCGCGTCGCTCTTGGTACGCGGACCTGGTACGTCTGGTGGCAGACGCCCCCTGGCGTCTGCCTCTGAGGGAAGATCTCCTGTCTCAGGGCCCGATCTTCCATCCTGCTTTACGGTCACTGGCTTTAACGGCGTGGCTGTTGAGAACCAGGTACTGAAGGACCGGGGCCTGTCGGGCCCGGTAATCTCTACCATGCTGCGTGCACGGAAGTCCACTTCTCGAAAAATTTACCATCGTACATGGAAAGCATACATCTCTAGGTGTGAGGAGATGAAGTGGCACCCCCGTACTTACGTGGTGTCCCGGATCCTGCTGGGATACAGCGGGGAGTGGACCAGGCTCTTGCCTTGAGCACGATCAAGAGTCAGATTTCTGCTCTGGCTGTTTATTTTCAGCGTCCCTTGGCAGCGAATTCTTTGGTTCGCACGTTTGTGCAGGGGGTCCGGCATGTGGCCCCCCCGGTGCGCCCTCCGCTACCTTCTTGGGACTTGAATTTGGTCCTCTCGGCGCTTCAGCGTGCCCCCTTTGAGGACATTCGGGAGATCCCTTTGCTGACCTTGTCGCAGAAGGTGGTCTTTCTGGTAGCTATTACCTCTATCAGACGAGTGTCTGAACTGGCGGCCTTGTCTTGCAAGGCCCCCTACTTGGTCATCCATCAGGATAAGGCGGTGCTGCGCCCGCAGCCCTCTTTTCTTCCGAAGGTCGTTTCGGCCTTTCACATTAACGAGGACATTGTTGTTCCATCATTATGTCCTCAGCCGAAGAACCCGAAGGAAACCATTTTACATTCTCTGGATGTGGTTCGGGCCCTTCGAGTTTACTTGTCGGCGACAGCTCAGTTCCGGAAGTCGGACTCGCTGTTCTTGTCTGTGTCCGGTCCCAGTAAGGGCCTGGCAGTCTCGTCGGCCACCATTTCCAGGTGGATCCGACAGGTTGTGCTTCAGGCCTACGCCCTGAAGGGGCGGGCGCCTCCCTTTCGGGTCATGGCGCATTCGACCAGGACGATCGGGGCCTCCTGGGCTTTCCGACACCAAGCCTCTGTGTTACAGGTGTGTAAGGCTGCGACCTGGTCGTCGGTCCACACTTTTTCAAAGTTTTATAAGGTGGATGTGAGTGCATCTTCTGATGCCTCCTTCGGCCGCAGGGTGTTACAGGCGGCAGTTTAAGGTTGGAGTTCCTCCGTTGAGTAACTCCGGTTTTGTTTGGGGTGTAACCTGTTTTTGCCGTGTTATTTTCCCACCCCTTGAATTTTTTTGACACTGCTTGGGGACGTCCCTAAGGTCAATGAAGGCTGTGTCCGCCTATGAACGAAAGAGAAAAAAGGATTTTTGTACTCACCGTAAAATCCATTTCTCTGAGTTCATAGACGGACACAGCACCCACCCCTCCTTGGTTTGTACTGCTTGTTACGAACTGAAGCTGCTAGAGCAGAGTGGGGGTTATGCCTGGGGGAGCCACGCCCCCTGGGAGGAGCGGCATGAAGGAAAGTTTTTAACACCTTAAGTGCTGTAGAATTCTGCCTAAATCTCCTGGTAGGAAGAAGCATAACCCTAAGGTCAATGAAGGCTGTGTCCGTCTATGAACTCAGAGAAATGGATTTTACGGTGAGTACAAAAATCCTTTTTTTCCACCCCGACTCCCTTCCCAGCATGGCTCATTCTTATTTAAGGGCTCACTTCGTCTCCTGACAGGTCAATTACCTGGGGATTGGCTAATGGCCCCTAAATATGCAGAACAGCTCTTGCTAGGCTACGCCCTCTAGTCTCTATAACATGGGTCTCAAACTAGCGGCCCTTCAGCTGTTGCAAAACTATGAGTCCCATCATGTTTCTGCCTGTAGGAGTCATGCTTGTAAGTGTCAGCCTTGCAATGCCTCATGGGACTTGTAGTTTTGCAACAGCTGGAGGGCCGCCAGTTTGAGACCCCTAATCTAGAATGTTGTCCAACTTTTGAGAACCAGGGGGAGGCACCAGAGAGCTGTCTGTATGAGTCATGCTGCCCTAAACGCTAATGACCCTGACCCAATCACAGACTCACTGGTTAAGTATGAATCAGGATATAGCTTACCTACTCTCACACTAGTAGCACACTAGAGGGTGCTATACATATGAAAAGACATTACAGAAATTTTTGACACCAAATTAGATACATGAGTGACATCATCCCGAGCTGGCCAATCAAGACATCCAAAGACTGGCACTTACAAGAACCCAGGCAGAAGATGCCTGCACCAGAGAGGGACCTCATGGGTGTCAGACAGTAGGTAAGTATCTGTGTCTTGAGTTCCGCTTTAGACCCCATTCACACCTGAGCGACAGCCGTGTTTGGCGGTAGCGGCGTATTTTGCCGCGGGTGTGAAACTTTCAATTTTTTTTTTTTTTCAAAAGTCTTCCCATTGCTGTCAATGGGAAAACACCACTGTCGCCTGAAAAAAAGGGTCCGGGACTTTTTTTCAGGCGACGGGCATTCGGCGTCTATGAGATGTGAACCATCTCCATAGACAGCAATGGGAATTCTCCCCTCTAGCGGCAGAAGCGTGCGGCGTTTTGTCGCTCAGGTGTGAATGCAGCCTTAAGGTTTCATTCACACACTGTATGTGTAGATTGTATGTGTTGAAGCATACGTCAGCGCGCATGCAGGTGCTTCACGCAAACCTCAGCGCACAACCCTTTTCTAATGCATGTCAATGGGTGGCTTGTGACGGTATCGGTATGATATCCCCGTCAACGTTCCCTTCTTCCCATAACGAAAATCACCCCAATATTCCACGAGGAGGGATATCCCTGGAATCGCCCAGAAAGCCACACATGAGACCAGCTTACTGCTTGAACAACACAGCCTTTAATGTTATAACACACAGCTTATATGTCATTTCCAAAACTGTTACAATGACAAATCTCCGCCCCCCTCACACTGGGGCTTCCATACAGATTATAGGCAGACACGACGGGGCCGATGCTGAAAACACATTTTCTTTAGACAATGACATCAATGACGCTGAGCACTAGCTGTACTGAATACATCAACCAGACCGCTCGACCCCGCATATAGAGAGATAATTACCACAATGAAGCAATCAGAATAATTAACACAAGCCACTTAAACCCAGCTCTCCTTCACACAACACAATAGATCAATTAACCTTTAGAAATAGTGAGGGGACATTAGCACATCAATAACCTGGCTAGCAGGGAGCAGTAAACTGAGACATATAGGCACATGTATCACAATGGCCCCCCTTTTGCTCCCTGCTCCGGAAAACCCGGTTGGACCTTCCCTGGTCCAGTAGGGTTGACGGGTTCAGAGCTATTAGTCAGAGGTTAACTCCGTTTGGCATGACTGACCTCCCTTGGCAACTGCTTCAGACTCAGGTATGTCACCGGGTCGTCAGATCACACGCCGGTCAGTCCCCAAGTCTTTGTGCGATCTGCAAAGTCACCAGAAGTCAGTGTGAAGACAGCGAATGGGTCTGTGCGCCGCCGTCTAGGTGTCCCGCTATGGGAGGGGGCAGGTTATGGCTCTGAAGTGACAATCCCAGGAGATTCATAAAAAGAAAAAGTTATATTTGTTGAAATGCTGTAGCACTGGTGCTCAGAGTCTGGGGGGGGGGGGAGGGGAATCAGAGCCCCATAAGGTCAGCCACCCCCTGCTCCCTCCGCAGCCGCCGGTTCTCCTCTTGGAGCTTCTCCAGCTCCATCTCCAGTTCATGCTGCTGTGACCTCAGGTGGTTGTTCTCCTCCTCCATGCGGCTTATGCACTCCTCCAGCTCTATGTACTCACGGATCAGCTCCTGCTTGCTCATGTCCTGCAGGCTCTCCACGTGGTCCTTCATCATCAGGAACTGGGTGGTGGTGTAAGGGGCCACCGGTGGGCCCTTGGCGAACATCTCGGCACGCATCTGGACGCCCGCTGCGACTCCCTCTCCTCCAGTCGCTTCTTCTCCTCCCAGGTCAGCTGGTTATACGGCTTCCAGGACCTCTTCTTCTTGAAGGGTGGCCGGCGGTGCCTCTTTCTGCCCAGCTCCCTCCAGGGCCCCTCCGGCTCAGGGCTGTCGCCCATGACCAGCTGACAATGGTGTTCCCTGTTGTCCGTAATAACAGATTGTACCATGAGGGCTTCGTAAGGGGTGCCCAATGGTTCTTCCTGACCCAGCTCCTTTGGATCCCAAGCCGAGTCTACACAATGGGCTGCTGCTGGTGGGCGGTACCCAGGTTGAGACCAATTCGACCTGGTGTTGTCATTCATGGGGCAATTCTGCTTGAAGTGACCCAGCTGTTTGCACCGGAAGCAGCGTTTTTCGTTGCCCTCCTGGCGATGATAGCGAGGGCTAGATGTCACCGGTCTGTTAGGAGGTTGGTATCTAGCGGTTGGTGGGTGTGAGGGCACCGTTTGTGGTGGAGGTTGTTCCTGTGGTGTGACCTGGTTCGTCTTGCGAGTATCTGCATATTCATCCGCCAACTTCGCGGCCTCTGGTAGAGTCATGGGCCTGCGATCTCTCACCCAATCCTTGACGTCCGTCTGGATGTGATTGTAAAATTGCTCCAGGAGCATTAGTTGCAAAATGTCCTCTGCGGTGGTGGCCTGGCTGCTGTTAGCCCAGTTAGAGGCCGACCGGGACAATTGGCATGCCCATTCCGCATAAGAGTCTTTCGTGGTTTTGCGTGAGTCCCTGAACTTCTGTCGGTGGGACTCTGGGGTTACTGCATAACGAGCTAGGAGCACTTCTTTAACCCGGGCGTAGCTATGAATATCCTGATCTGGCACGGTCCGGAAAGCATCAGAAGCTTTGCCTGACAGTTTGCCTGACAATATTGCAACCCAGTCTCCTCTAGCTATTCGGTGCAGGTTACATTGTCGCTCAAAATCCGCCAGGAAGTCATCAATCTCACAGTCCTTTTCATCAAAAGCTTTAAAAGCGCTAAACGGAATCTTCCTTGCGTCTGCTGTGCTGTACTCACTGTTCGGAGAAGGTGCGGCTGCTTGTTGGACTGCTGCCAGTTTTAACTGTAGCTCTGCGTCTCTTATTTGTTTATCCTTCTGTAGCTCTGCGTCCCTTATTTGTTTATCCTTCTGTAGTTCTGCGTCCCTTATTTCTTTATCCTCCTGTAGTTCTGCGTCCCTTATTTCTTTAGCCTTCTGTAGCTCTGCGTCTCTTATTTCTTTAGCCTTCTGTAGTTCTGCGTTTACTAACAGGTCCATCACTTTCAGTACCACATCTGGCGTTGGGTTCGGGCCGAACCACGCTAGCTTCTCTCTCATTAGCTTGTTGGCTGGCGATTCCTCCTCCTGAATCACTGGTGTCTCCATCTCTTGTACTGCTGGCGTTGCTGCAATCCCGTCCTCCTGGTCTAGCTCCATTGATTCTGCTATGATGACCCGCTTGGTTTTGTTGCTAGCAATCCTTCCACGAACTTCCAGTAGTTCTTCCAGTGTCTGCTTGGAATCCGGGTGTAAAGGAGAGTAGAAGGGAAGATCCCGCTGCTGCCAACCAATTGTGACGGTATCGGTATGATATCCCCGTCAACGTTCCCTTCTTCCCATAACGAAAATCACCCCAATATTCCACGAGGAGGGATATCCCTGTAATCGCCCAGAAAGCCACACATGAGACCAGCTTACTGCTTGAACAACACAGCCTTTAATGTTATAACACACAGCTTATATGTCATTTCCAAAACTGTTACAATGACAAATCTCCGCCCCCCTCACACTGGGGCTTCCATACAGATTATAGGCAGACACGACGGGGCCGATGCTGAAAACACATTTTCTTTAGACAATGACATCAATGACGCTGAGCACTAGCTGTACTGAATACATCAACCAGACCGCTCGACCCCGCATATAGAGAGATAATTACCACAATGAAGCAATCAGAATAATTAACACAAGCCACTTAAACCCAGCTCTCCTTCACACAACACAATAGATCAATTAACCTTTAGAAATAGTGAGGGGACATTAGCACATCAATAACCTGGCTAGCAGGGAGCAGTAAACTGAGACATATAGGCACATGTATCACATGGCTGTACACAGAGACAGCAGGTCTCAGCAATGTCATTATGCAGGGTTTGCATACTGTACGGCCTTGTACAGCCATGTGCACGAAGCAGGCATGGACTGGCCATTGGGACTACAGGGAGTTTCCCGGTGGGCTGATGGCTCAGTGGGCCGGCTTCAGTGACAGCGGACTGCCGCCCCCTCCTCCGCTCCTCTGTCTCTCCCTTCCCGCAGCGCTCACCTGGGGGGGAACAAAGAAGCAGGGGGAGGACCAGAGGAGCAGGGACGACGATAGAGGAGCATGGGGGGAGGGGACAGACAGCTGACTCAACAGCTATGGCCTGGGAGTTTCTCACTTCTGCCTAATCTTGTCCCATAAGGGGAGGGCACCGAACTGATTCTTTGCCCCGGGTGAAATAATGTCTATATGAGTACCAGTACCAGCCGTTCTACTCTAATAAAGTAGAGTGGCTAGTGAAGGGGGAGAGGGGGCTTGGGTGGCCGGGGGGGTGCGGGAGTTGTCCGGCTGCCATGGGACAGACCTGTCAATGTGGGCCAGTCTGGATAAAGTCCAGGGCCAAATTTATGTTCCAGTCCAACCCTGGCACGAAGATGGAGTTCTGTATCATGTGGTGTAGTCAACGCAACTCTGAAAAATTTGAATCCCGTTCACCAGACTGGAACTGGACTAAAACCAGACTGAGGAGTCCTTTACTTCCACAGAAATCTGGGTGCAGGTTTCGGCACAGTAGGGGGAAATTCAGAAAGAGATACGACGGCGTATCTCCTGATACGCCGTCGCATCT
This sequence comes from Rana temporaria, assembly GCF_905171775.1. Classification (NCBI taxonomy): domain Eukaryota; kingdom Metazoa; phylum Chordata; class Amphibia; order Anura; family Ranidae; genus Rana; species Rana temporaria. The sequence goes on from NC_053490.1 coordinate 37,095,910, forward strand.
CTGAGATCCGACGGTCGGATCTATGCGGCTGATTCATAGAATCAGTTCCGCATAGATCTCCCTTAGATCCGACAGGTGTAAGTGACTTACACCGTCGGATCTTAGGCTGCAATCTCCCGCCGGCCGCTAGGTGACGCTTCGGTTTTTTACACGACAAATATGCAAATTTCGATTTCCGCCGATTCAGAAACTAACGCCCGGCCGTCGTTTTTTTTTTACGTCGTTTGCGTTCGGCTTTTTCTGGCGTATACTTACTCCTGCTATATGCGGCGTATCCAATATTAAGTATGGCCGTCGTTCCCGCGCCGAGTTTTGAATTTTTACATCGTTTGCGTAAGTCGGTCGCGAATACGGATGAACGCAATTTACGTTCACGCCGAAAACAATGACGTTCTAGCGACGTCATTTGGAGCATGCGCACTGGGAAAAATCGGGGCCGGCGCAGGCGCAGTACGATCGGCGCGGGGACGCGCCTGATTTAAATAATACACTCCCCCTAGCAGCGGAATTTGAATTCCGCCGGGGGAGTTACGATCCGCCGGCGCAAGTTTCGAGGTAAGTGCTTTCTGAATACAGCACTTGCCTCAAAAAATTGCGCTGGCGGATCGTAAATAAGATAGATAGATCTAAAGATCCGCTGATCTATCTGAATCTAGCCCAGTAGTCCTTCCTTGCTCATTTATCTGCTGCATGGAAAAAGCAGGTAGAACAGACAGTACACTTACCTCACCAGCACCTTGGAAGACAAACTTGTGGTCAGAAAGTCTATTGTTTGTTATCCTGAGAGCAGCCAAAATCCCAGCTACAGCCACGGATGCTGTTCCTGAAACACAGAGGAAAGACCATGACAATTAATGCAATAAAAACAAAAGATCGTACAATGCAAATGACAGTTAGAATTTACATCACCTGTCAATTTTGGGAAGAGTTGTTAATTTGCAGCTTAAAGTTGCACAAAAATCTTTATCTAAATATAAACCTCAATAGCCACATAAGAGCGAAATTCACTTTGTGTGCACCAAAGTCTTTACAAACCCAGGAATTACCTTGCAAAGTAGTGGTGCATCATCACTGTACAAACAGCAGCGCTGTGGGAGAGGCCCAGCAGGCTCCACCCACTACAAGCTGTCTGCAGAAAACTGCAGGAGGGGGCGGAGACAAGACCGGTCACCCTTCACAAGGAGAGAGAGCAACAGCGAGCAGTCTTTATTACAGGAAGCTTCTGTACAGAAGCAAAGTCCCACACTGGATTACTGCACAGATCTGGAAGAAATACACAAAGTACACCAAAATTCAAGATTACACAAATCTCTTGCGTTCAACCACTTCAGCTCATGCGGCATACCCATACATCGCTGGAGTTTGAGTAGTCACACCGAGATGACACCTGCAGGCATCATCCCGATATTGTTTTATTTTTATTTTAGAGCCGATGGTCAGCTCTCTTGTAAAAGCAATCCTAGCGGCTAACTAGCCACTGGATGGATTTTACTAGCAGCAGGAGAGGACACCCCCCCCTCGCCTTATGTGCCTTTCTGAGATCTCCCGTCCTACTGGAAGTCTTAATCGACCAGCCGGCACGTCTGTTAGCTGATCATAGAGCCCAACAAAGACTGTCAGGGCCTTGTTGGGCTTTATGATATAGTAACCCTGAAGCAATAATGTCACATCTCTTCCAGGCTATCCGAAAGTAAATGGAGCAGGGCATGAGTCCTGCGGGAACGCGTGGGAACTGTGTCCCTCCACTTTTTTCAAAGCAGGAACGCAGTTCCCTTTGCAGGACTCGAATTGCCCAGCCTTCACGATGTCGCGATGCCGCAATCTCTCCTCTCCTGGGAGCTTTTGTTATTGGTCCCAGGAGACATTGCGGAAGCATTAGATAGAAAAGGTCCTGGACCGCCGCACTCCTTGAAACAATGTTTTATTTAGCAAATTAAGTTAAAAAAAACAAAAAACAACCAAAAACAATGCAGTCAAAAAGAAGAAGTGGACAAAAGGAAAAGGATGGCTGACATGTTTCACATCGTATGATGCTTACTCGTAGCTAGTGAACAATGACAAAAACTGTGTTTAAAAGAAGGAGGGAAAGAGGTGAATGGGGCGTATCACCAATTAACCTATAGGTGATCATTAGTCAATCGGACACTTTAATGAACCCTGATGTGTCACACATGGAGTACTATCGTGTGTGGAATGGAAAAATAATACATAGATAAAAAATCTCTCTCATATTAATGATGAGAGATAATAGAAAAGACAAGAAGAAACCCCATGTGTGAAACACATATGTATCATAACCAATGTGGTGCAAATAAATTTCTTTACAAAGTGTTTATATGCTGTGACATAAAGTGTTGTTAAATAGACATATATAACTTGAAAGTTGGTGCAAATGACTCATGTAATGGTCTAAATGATCATTGATAAATATCAAGTATAGAACTCATTAAAGCTACAACTTTTTATGTACATAAAACACAAAAATATAAAAATATGGTGTTTAATTAAAATAGTATATATGTGATTATGATACTATACGCTATACCCTGTCGTTCTGGTTTGAATGCCGTTTTGGGGCATTTATATACCTCATAGTATTTAAAAAAAATATTATTATTATGTTTGCTCCACGAGACCTTTTGGGATATGATAAACAAACCAGAAATGACATAGTGGTATGCGTCAAGGGCAGAACACCCACCCAGAGCCTGTGGAATTTGTGCCCACCAGATGGTCTTTACTCAATACAAAGCAAGCTGATTGGGAAAATTAGTGGCTTTTAAGAACAATTTTTTCCACTGTATATTTGCCTACAATTTATTTTTTTGTTTTTGTGCAAAACCTGGAAAGCTTGTTGCAATAAATAAAATGTGTAGAAAATCACCACTAGGTGTCAGTGTGTCTGCATCCATTCCCAACCTGAGGCTTCGCTCTGCATCTCAGAAGTGCTCAGCTAAATGAGAAAATAAATTTTCATTCTACAAATAATTACTGTATTAGAAATAATAATAATACCACATTCTGCTAACCCTGGGCTGGCAACCAAACAGCCTCAGTGCCCTGCCATCCTACCTAATCAATAAGCTAATGAACAACATTCTAAGCCGTTGGCTGGGTCATAACTGTAAGGTCAACCCAAACTGGATGACATTCTGTTTGCTAATGTACTGTGTTATAAACAATTGCTGAGGCTTTTTCATTTTTTTTTTATTTTATTATAATTTTTTTAGCATATCAGTGATGCCAATCTCCTCTAGCTCCTTTCAGCTGCTTCCTGCCCACATGTCCTCCCTCAAGTAGGCACATGTTTTCCTAAATAATGAGAATGGTGGACAATGCCTATGAAATGTGTCCACTAATAGTCACCACCAGGAGCTCAAGTGATAAAGGGCCAGATTCACGTAGCCGCGCGGCGGCGTAACGTATCCCCTTTACGTTACACCGCCGCAAGTTTTCAGCGTAAGTGCTTGATTCACAAAGCACTTACCTGTAAACTTGCGGCGGTGTAACGTAAAGCCGTCCGGCGCAAGCCCGCCTAATTCAAATGGGGCGTGTACCATTAAAATGCTCCGTTAGGAAATTTCCCGCCGTGCTTTGCGTGAAATTACGGCGCCCCGACGTGTTTTTTGAACGGCGGCGTGCGTAATGTAATTTTGTATTCCCGGACGTCTTACGCCAAAAAAAAAAAAAATGTAAAAATCGACGCGGGAACGACGGCCATACTTTAACATGGAGGAGTAATTTTACCCCATGTAAATAGCACTCGTAACTTTACGACGCAAAAAAACGACGTAAGAGAATGCGACGAACGCGCGTACCTTCGTGGATGGCCGTAATCAGCTAATTTGCATACCCGACGCTGGAAAACGTCACGAACTCCACCCAGCGGCCGCCGGAGAATTACACCCAAGATCCGAAGCCGTACGCCTGTCGGATCTTAGCCAAAAGCCGTCGTATCTTTGTTTGTGAATGACAAATAAAGATACGACGCGGCAAATTTGAAAGTACGCCGGAGTATCAGCAGATACTCCGGCGTACTTTTTCTGTGAATCTGGCCCTAAGTGACTATGTGGGAGCACAGCTGGGAGACAGTGGTCACCCTACAACAGGAGGATTCATTTTTCTTGAACCCTGAAGCAGGGGACATACCCCAAAAGCTTTTCCTGAAAAATTGCATGTTAGTGCAAATAAAAAAAGTATCCTGGGCAGTACTCAATTTTCATTAAAAGGGTAACTCCACTTTAGTGGAAAAAAAAAAAAAAAAAAATCACAGAAAAATTAAATAAAAAATTAATATAGCATATACAATTGCGACTCAAGTCCTATTGTATCTGAATTTTTATTAAAAATTACCTTTCCTTTTCTAATCGGCAGAGCTGTAATTTTCTGTAAAATGCAATACAATATGGCTGTCTGGAGGTATTCTGTAAACAGATGGTGTACAGAACGCCATCCAGAAACATAATTTCCTGCTTGTGCGATTGGCTAACTGATTTTCCCACAAGTCTTCAATAAGATACAAGTCAGATTTCAGGCATCCCCTGCAACAAAAATGTCATTTTTGGTGAGATGCTCCCAATAGGAAATAACGTCTAAAAGGGAGGCAGAGCCAGCAACTTTCCATATTAACCACTTAAGGACCAAGCCTCTTTTTTTTTTTTTAGACTTGTTGTTTACAAGTTCAAAATCCCCATACATTATATACAGGCGTCGGCTGCAACAGTAGCCAGAAAAGGCTAAAGGCCGTTGAAAAACTTCAGGTGTTCAGAATGAGGCAATTAAGGCCTCTATAAGCAGCCCAGAGGATTACCACTGAATTGCTGCATCCTCCGCTTTAAGCTTCAAAAACAGCCATAAGGGGTATACACATGCTACTGCCACAATGCTTTGTGCTGCGGCAAATATTATCCCCTCTGCCACATTCAGAAGACAGTACCACTTTGAACTTGACCTATTTAAAAGGAGAAGTATGTTTTTTTTTTCTTTTCAGAACCTACTTGCCTAGGTGTATGAAGTATCAGTCCGATGCTGCATCTGTCCCTCGCCGGCTCCAAGACTGAGAACCGAGCGATCAAACACCGCCAATCGCTCGGCTCTCACAGCTCCATGAACAGAGAGCTGGTGACGTCGGGTCCCGTTCTCTGCTCTGACCTCCCATCACTCACTGGAGTGCTGAGCTGTGAAGGAGGCGGACCGTCGGAAGCCTATCAAATAGGAACGCCCAGTCCCGCAGCGCATACCCGGAAGCGGCGGAGAAGATCGCTCTCTAAAACGGTAAGTACTGCTTCGATTTTAAAAAAACTACCTGATTCCCCTAGACAAAATGAGCCTCAATCTAATGTTAAAAATTAACTTTTCGGGTGAACTAACACTTTAAGCGAATGAGCCAAACACTAGGCTTGTGGTTGCAGGACTGTATTCCCATTTTAAAATCCATTCAGCTGTTAAAAAGCATGGGAAAAAAAAACTGGCACTTAGCAAATGACAGTATTACTGGCTGACATCCACCCTTTTTTGGCTCTGTGAAAAGCGATCCATTGTGGATCCCTTTTCACATACATCACAAGTGTAAAGGAGCCCCCAGGGAGTATACTCTCACTATACTGCTACAGATGTGTGTGGTGTCGTCATGCAAAGATCAACAAAACTCTCTCTAGCCCTCAGGAAAGTTTGAAAACTTCAGAGTTTGGCAAAGGTTTTAAAAAGATGGCCAAATCATTTGAAATAAATGTTTCCTCTGTAAGGAAAATCCTCTACAAACAGCGTAGATTTCAAACAACTGCTATTTTGACTAGAACTGGCCGGCCCAGGTAATTCAGCCCAAGAGCGGACTATTGGAGGCTAAAATAAGTCTCCAAGAACCCCAAAATCCCATAGCATGGCCAGCAGCTAGCTCTTGCAATACTTGTCATCAAAGTGTAATCATCTATGGTACAATCAGAAGGAGACTACACCAGATTAACCTGTAAGGGGGTGTGCCAGGAAAAAGCCTTTGCTGTACATAAAGAGGAATATTACAGATTGCCAAACATGATGTAGGCAAAGCTGAAGCCTTCTGGAACAATGTACTGTGGACTGATCAAAGTTAGAGATGTTTAGCCACAGTAACAGTGGACATGTTTGGCACAAACCAAAGACAGCTGGGAGAAGAACATCACACCAACTGTGAAGCATGGCGATAGGAATGTTACCTTATGCCGTGTACACACAATCATTTTCGGGTTGAAAAAAACTAATAGGTAGATTCAGTAAGAGTTAGGCCGGCTTATCAGTAGATAAGCCGACCTAACTCAGAATCTACGCCGACTTATGTTTAAGCGTATACTCAAACAGAGATACGCTTAAACATATCTAAGATACGACGGCTTGCGCCGTCCTATCTTAGATTGCAATATTTAGGATGGCCGCTAGGTGGCGCTTCCATTGCGGTCGGCGTAGAATATGTAAATGAGTTGATACGCCGATTCACGAACGTCCGCCCGGCCGCCGCAGTAGATTTACGCCGTTTCCGTAAGGCATTATCAGGCCTAAAGTTATTCCATCTATTAGATGGAATAATAATGTTAAAGTATGGCCGCTGTTCCCGCCGCGAGATTCAAAGTTTTTACATCGTTTGCGTAAGTCGTCCGCGAATAGCGATTTACGTTGTTTACGCCCAAAATCAATAGGCCCGTGCAGCGTACTTAGCCGCAATGCACACTGGGAAATGTAGGCGCCCGGCGCATGCGCAGTAACTAAAAAACGTAAGGTCAAGCCTTATTAACATTAAACACGCCCCCCTTCCACACATTTGAATTCGGCACCCTTACGCTCGCTTTAGGCTACGCCGCCGTATATTAGCAGGCAAGTACATTGAGAATCATGTACTTGCCTCGCTAACTTACGGAGGCGTAGCTTAAATTCCTTAAGCTACGCCGCCGCAAAGTTAGGTCAATGTTACTGAATCTACCTATAAGTTTTTCTGGCTCTAGAAAAGTTTTTTTCAACTTGATCATTAAAACGGTCTTGCCTACACACGATCGCGAAAAAAAAATGCTCTAGCAAAGCGCGGTGACGTTCAACGTGTACGACGGCACCATAAAGGGGAAGTTCAATTCGGATGACGCCACCCTTTGGGCTGCTATAGCTGATTTTGGGTTAGTAAAAGACGATTCGCGCCTTTCTGTCTGATCACAGCGTGATGAATGTGCTTACTCCATTACAAATGCTAGTTTTACCAGAACGAGCGCTCCCATCTCATAACTTGCTTCTGAGCATGCGCAAATTTTTCACGTCGTTAAAGCCCACACACAACCATTTTTTACAACCCGAAAAACGACAACGTTAAAAACGCTGTTAAAAAATAGAGCATGTTCGATTTTTTTTTGCCCATTTTTTAGAATCCGAAAAATGCTCTGAAGCCCACACACGATCGTTTTTAATGACATAAAAAAAAAACTTAATTTTTTAGAACCCGAAAAATGATGGTGTGTACGCGGCATTAGAGTTGTTTAGCTGCTTCAGGACCTAGATCTGAATTCTGCATCATATCAAGGTGTGCTGGATGAGAATGTGAGACTGCAAGTTGAACAGGGTAATGATCCAAATTCCAAAACGAGCCAATGAATTCACCAGTGAATAGCTCAAACAGAAATAGGGGAGTTATGTAATGGCTAATTCAAAGCCCTGATTTGAGTCCCATTGAAATGCTGTGAAAGGATTTTGAAACCGGCAGTAAGTAAGGGCTGTTTTTTCCGCATACAGTACTGCCAAACTTCAGATCATTGAAGGAAGGATGAATGGAAAAATGTACCAAGGCATTCTTGATAAAAAACCTGCTGCCATCTACCAGGATGATGAAGATGAAACGACGGTGGACTTAAAGGAGTTGTAAAGGATTTTTTTTTTTGTTTGCTGAAATGACTGTTTACATAATAGTTAACGGATTCCCTTTAAAAATGATTAAAAATAGATAAAAATCAATCAAATAATGTACCAGCAGTTTCTAGTTTCGTTTTTGCATGTTTCCTGCTTCTCTGCTGTACAGAGCCACAGAGCCAATACAGGGCAGTGATGGTTTGGAAAACTAAACGGATTGGTGCTGAGGGGTTTTAGACACACAGGGGCAGATTTAGATAGGTGAGCGGATCTTTAGGTCCGCGTAACCTATCTGATTTACGTTATGCCGCCGTAAGTTTTTCAGGCAAGTGCTTTATTCAGAAAGCACTTGCCTGTAAAGTTGCGGCGGTGTAGCGTAAATCCCCCGGCCGAATTCAAATTCGGCGGGTAGGCGGCGTGTAAAATTTAAATCAGGCGTGTCCCCGCGCCGAACGAACTGCGCATGCGCCGTCCGTAAACTTTCCCAGCGTGCATTGGTCCAAATGACATCGCAAGGACGTCATTGGTTTCGACGCGAGCGTAACTTACGTCCAGCTCTTTTGTGAATCAACTTACGCAAAAGACGTAAAACTTCAAAACTCGGCGCGGGAACGACGGCCATACTTAATAGTGCTGCTCACGAATATTCGCATTTCGAATATTCGTTACGAATATGGCATATTCGAATATTCGCGAATAACTCGAATTTCGCGGCCAAAATTCGCTATTCCGAATATTCGTATTTTTTTTTAATTTATTTTTAAAACAGATCATATCCTATCGACGTCTAAAAGCATTGCTGGTATAATTAGAGACCCTGGGCCGAGTAGCTAAGCTGAGGCGATCCCTTTATGTTGCAGAATATTCGCAATCGCGAATATTCGATTTCCGAATATTCGCGAATACTTTCTCCGCCCTTCTTTTGCATCAGAGCCAATCAGAGTTCTCCTACCACAGTTGTCAAAATTTCGCAATCAATTTCGCATTCGCATTAGCGAAATTTCGCACATTTTTTTTTTTCTATATATAAAATATCACGAATATTCGATTTTAGCGAATATTTCACGTATATTCGTTTATATATTCGTGATATATCGCAAAATAGAATATGGGGTATTCCGCTCAACACTAATACTTAACATAGGATACCCCTCACATAGCAGGGGTAACTATACGCCGGAAAAAGCCGAACGCAAACTACGTAAAAAAAATGCGCCAGGCAGTCGTTCGTTTCTGAATCGGTTTACATCCTCATTTGCATATTCGTCGCGTAAACAAACGGAAGCGCCACCTAGCGGCCGGCCGGGAATTGCAGCCTAAGATCCGACGGTGTAAGTCACTTACACCTGTCGGATCTTAGGGATATCTATGCGTAACCTGATTCTATGAATCAGGCGCATAGATACGACGGCCGGACTCAGAGATACGACGGCGTATCTCTTTCTGAATCTGCCCCACAGTAATCACACCTCCTTGATTAGTGACCACAGAGAGAAAGCTCCCAGTACTGTGGTTATCAGGAAACAGACAACCAGGAAGTGTGTAGATCAGAGAAGAATTACAGCAACTTGAGAGCAAAAACGAACAATGAGGACATGAAAACAGCACTGCATTAAGGTAAAGGAAGCTATTAAGATAAAAAAAAAAATCCTTTACAAACCCTTTAAATTCAATAGAAGAGGCCTACAGAGCCTTCAAGATTTGAAGACTGTTGTGTGGAAGAACGGGCCAACCGCCCCCCTAGCCCCCCCCCCCCAATGAGTAACGCATGTGACTAGTTTCTAGTTTCTAGTGACAGAAAAAAAATACTGCAGGGAAATCTCTGGATTGAAGGTGAAGAGTGCAGCAAAAACAGATGGTTTTGTTATTTTGTTTTGTCATTTTTGACTAGAGTTCCACATACTGTAATAGTTCTTAAAGCGGGGGTTCACCCAACAAAAAAAAATGTTAACATTACATTCAGCCGAGTTGTCCTAATGACAATCGGCTGTTTTTTTTTTCCCCGTACATACCGTATTTTCACCGCCGCTTCCGGGTATGTCTTCTGCGGGACTGGGCGTTCCTAATTGATTGACAGACTTCCGACCGTCGCATACAGCGCGCCACGAGTTGCCGAAAGAAGCCGAACGTCGGTGCGCAGGCGCCTTATAGAGCCGCACCGACGTTCGGCTTCTTTCGGCAACTCGTGACGCGCTGTATGCGACGGTCGGAAGCCTGTCAATCAATTAGGAACGCCCAGTGCCGCAGAAGACATACCCGGAAGCGGGGGTGAAAATACGGTATGTATAAAAAAAAAAAAAAAAACAGCCGATTGTCATTAGGACAACTCGGCTGAATGTAATGTTAAAAATTTATTTTTGGGTGAACCCCCGCTTTAAATAACCAAAACTTTGCCCAGAATCCTGCTTTCCTATCTCAGCAGAGGAGCGTGAGTGGCAGCATTAATCAGCATTCCCCTGCGGTAAACTGGAGGGGACACAGTGCTGAATAATTGTAAATATTCTGCACGCAATGCGGTTCATGTCCCATGATCTGTGATTGCCTGAAACGCACTGGCTGCCGGCCAAATAAGAGTAATGGAAATAATGTGTCTTCTGAAAATGCCCTCGGATGATTCAGTGTCGCTCTCCGCACAATAGGAATTTTGGAATTCTCCATCAGAGAAAATATTATGACTCAGGAGAGGATGTGCTTTGTGTCCTGGAATGAAACGGGCCCCAGGAGACGGAGTTTTATTAATCATACATTTCTTCTCCAATTAACAGATTGCCCGTTACCTGCAGCACAGGGCACAGGCAGTCCCAGATCTGGGAATCGAAGGAAGCCTGAGATATGAATCTGCCGCCCTGCAGATTAACCTTCTGTACCCATCAGGTGTCTCAGTCCTCATTACTGCAGGAATAAAAACCAGCATGGGCTTATGTGCGCTAAACCCGAGCGCACCTGATTAACAGGTACAGGAAAAAAAATGTAATCTTCGTTTTGAAGCAAATGGCAAAGGATTAGAACCCCTGTCAGGTTACCGTTATTGTCTAGGTCCTTTTTTTTGTACTGGTGATAGAAAATACAAAATTTGTGCCCATACATTTATTAAAGTTCAGCCGGTCCCGAATTTCGACCCATGGCTTAAAGGGGTTGTAAAGGTACAATTTTTTTCCTAAATAGCTTCCTTTACCTTAGTGCAGTCCTCCTTCACTTACCTCATCCTTCCATTTTGCTTTTAAATGTCCTTATTTCTTCTGAGAAATCCTCACTTCCTGTTCTTCTGTCTGTAACTCCACACAGTAATGCAAGGCTTCCTCCCTGGTGTGGAGTGTCATGCTCGACCCCTCCCTTGGACTACAGGAGAGTCAGGACGCTCTCTACGTTGCAGATAGAGAAAGGAGCTGTGTGTTAGTGGGTGTCCTGACACTCCTGTAGTCCAAGGGAGGGGGCAAGCACGACACTCCACACCAGAGAGAAAGCCTTGCATTACTGGGTGGAGTTACAGATTGGAGTAGTCGGTGGCCGATGAACATCTGGTCTTCCTGCCCCTTCCTGGGTTGACAACATATGACTGCCTAGGAGGCAGACTCCATTTTCTTCTTGACTTCCGGTGACATCTCTGTGGGACATCCCAAGCTCGATCGATCCACTGTCGTACGACATTTGGGTCCAACGGTTGCGGTAAGCGCATATGTATTCCACCTCATATTTGAAGATTTCTGTTGGGAAGTTCCTCACCATCTTCATCGTTTTATTGTTTATGGACACTACATTACATTTTTGTTTATATTGTTCACTTTATTAAATTGAATTTCACATTTTGTTGTGGTGCAATTTTTGCCATTACATCCTTTGTGTCACAATATATGGTCACACCCCATTAGGTGTATACAGCCATTGCCTTTTAGCTCACACGTAGCGCTACATTACCATCCACATTTGTCTGAATTTTGTCACATTCCTGTGTAGCTGCTTCACTCCCGGTCGAGGTTTCATTCTTTGTTACACTGTTACATCTTTAGTTACAGAATTTATCGGGGTATACCGTGCCCCGGCATATAACGCGCACCCCAAGCTTAGCAAGGTAAAAAAGGAAAAAAAAGAAAAAACTTATAGCTAGATTCAGAAAGATCAGTAGATAAGCCGACCCAACTCAGAATCTACGCCGACTTATGTTTAAGCGTATGCTCAAACAGAGATACGCTTAAACATATCTAAGATAGGACGGCTTGCGCCGTCCTATCTTAGATTGCAATATTTTGGATGGCCGCTAGGTGGCGATTCCATTGCGGTCGGCGTAGAATATGTAAATGAGGAGATACGCCGATTCACGAACGTACGCCCGGCCGACGCAGTACTTTTACGCCGTTTACGTAAGAGATAGGCCGCGTAAAGTTAGAGCTAGGCCCTATTGGAATAGTAATGTCAAGTATGGTCGCCGTTCCCGCGTCGAAATTCGAATTTTTTACGTCGTTTGCGTACGTCGTCCGTGAATCGGGATTTACGACGTTTACGTCCAGGTCAAAATCAATAGGCCTGTGCGGCGTACTTAGCCGCAATGCACACTGGGAAGTGTAGGCGCCCGGCGCATTCGCAGTTCCCAAAAAAAAAGGTCAAGCACAATTAGCATACAACACGCCCCCCTAACACACATTTGAATTTGGCACCCTTATGCCCGCCCGCTTTAGGCTACGCCGCCGTAACATAGCAGGCAAGTACATTGAGAATCATGTACTTGCCTAGCTAACTTACGGCGGCGTAGCCTAAACACGCTAAGCTACACAGCTGCAAGTTTAGGCTATTGTGTGTGAATCTACCCATTACATTTTTGCCCTGCGTCCATCGGCGGCCTTGTCCAGTGTCCGTCTGCAGCCTTGTGGGTGTCCGTCTGCGGCTTCCTTGCACGGGGTCAGTCTGCGGCCTCCATCCAGGTGTCCGTCTCCGTCCAGCGTGTCCGTCTGCGGCCTTCATCCAGGTGTCCGTCTCCGTCCAGTGTGTCTGTCTGCGGCCTCCATCCAGGTGAGCGTGTCCGGTGTTCGTTTTTGGATTTTGGCGCGAGCCGAGAGGAGCCGGATTTCCTGTGTGTTCGGCTTCTCTCGCGTGGCTGCGGGCGGAGCCGAGTGCGCAGTACACTCAGCTCGGCTTTAGGCTGCAGCGGGCAGAGCCAAGCGTGGCCGAGCCTAGCCAAGTGCGCAGTACACTCGGCTCTCGGAGAGACAGCGGGGATCGGCGTATATCGCGCACCCACGATTTTCCCCTGATTTTAAGGGGAAAAAAGTGCGCGGTATACGCCGATAAATACTGTATTTACTTATTTATTGCAGGCATTTATATAGCGCTGTCAATTTATGCAGTGCTTTACATATAGATTGTACATTCACATCAGTCCCTGCTCTCAAGGAGTTTACTTCCTAGGATCCTTAACCCACATTCATACACATACTAGGGTCAATTTAGACAGGATCCAATAAAAACCTACTAGCAGGTCGTCGGAGTGTTTTTTGTAAGGATACATATTTTTCGTGAGCACACATTTGGAGTTCTGAAGACTTGTTCAGATAGCTGAAACAAATACATAACAGTAAAATAGAGGAGCAGTGAAGTTCAATTACTATATATATATATGGCAGTCTTGTGACTTCTATCAGTGTCTGGTTAAAGCTTGTAGGAGGCGTTTTTATTCTTCCTGATTGTCCTATGAGGCTGCAGGTCTCTTCACCCTCTGCCGATTGGCCCTGAGCTGATCACATGCACTCTCCCAAGAAACCCCCCCCCCCAAAACTCTCTAACAAAACACACCAAACTGAGCATGTGCAGCTTGCCCCCCTAGTCTTTGTTCTATCAGAAGATGTATTGGGGACTGTGGAAAAAGAGGAGGAACAGAGAAGACTGGATTAACAACCTTTATACACAATGCAGAGGATTAACCTCTTAGGTTCCACAGAGAGTATAACAAGCATACTTCGCTGCACTGATTTTACGGTTGTGGGTTTAGTAACACTTATTTACACACACAATTTAAAGTGGAATTCTACCCAAAAGTGAAAGCTCTGCCATTTGGCAGCTTTCGGGGGGGGGGGGGGGGGGGTACATGGTTTTTGACAGGTACCCATCCCGACTTCGAGAGATATCACCACGGCTCTAACCTGCTCTCAATTATGTATGAAATGTAAAGATTAGCCTGCACCATGTAATGGAAAATTTTAGCACTACAGCTCTGTAATTGTGAAACTGTACAGCTGGCCTCAAGCAAGAGTGCTTAACCACTTCAATACCAGGCACTTACACCCCCTTCCTGCCCAAGCCAATTTTTAGCTTTCAGCACTATCGCACTTTGAATGACAATTGTGCGGTCATACTACACTGTTCCCAAACACATTTTTTAACATGTTGTTCCCACAAATAGAGCTTTCTTTATTGTCGTTGATCTCTGCAGGGGTTTTTATTGTTTTTGCGGAACAAATAAAAAAAAAGACCAAAAAAAAAAAAAGTTTTTCTTTGTTTCTGTTATAACATTTTGTAAAGTAAGCAAGCTTTCTCCTTCAATGACGGGCACTGATGAGGCTGCAATGACGGGCACTGATGAGGCTGCACTGAGGGCGGCACTGGTATGCAGCACTGATGGGCATTGATAGGTGGCACTGAAAGGCTGCACTGATAGGTATTTATGGGAGACACTGATAGGTGGGCACTGATGGGCATCACTGATCTGGCAGGCATTCATAAAGGGCACTGACTGGAACCATTTGTGGGCTCTAATTGGCATATATTGGGCACACTGTGGCATCCCTGGTGTTCATGGGGAACATACCTGGCCATCCATGTGTTGGGGGCTTCCCTGTTGGTCCTGGTGGTCCAGTGTGGGTATCCAAGAGGGGGGGGGGGGGCTGCGCTGATAAGCAATCAGCGCAGAACTCCCAGTCAGGAGAGCCACTGATCGGCTCTCCTCTACTCGCATCTGTCAGATGCGAGTGAGAAAAAGCTGATAAATGGCTCTTCCTGTTTACATCGTGATTGGACATGGCTGATCACGTGGTAAAGAGCCTCCGTCAGAGGATCTTTACCGAGATTGGTGTAGCGGTGTGTCAGACTGACATGCCGAACCACGGATCGCCGCAATGCGAGCGCGGCTTATCCTGCTGGGCGTCATATGATGCCCAGTCAGGATAACTGAACCACTGCCCGGCTGTCATTTTGCTATAGGCCGGAGCGAGAAGTGGTTAAAGGGTAACTACACTTTCGTGGGGAAAACAAAATGGCAAATAAAGAAAAAATAATATACTTATCGCGTTAGGCAAAGTTAAAAAAAGACGCAAGTCCATCAAGCCCAACCTATGTGTGTGATTTTATACAGGGTTTACAGTTGCGATAAAAGTCATATTGTAATTGAATGTTATTAAAAATTACCTTTCCTTTTCAATCTGCAGCCATTGTAATTTTCTATAAATGTAATATGGCTACATGGAGGTGTTCTGTACATGGAGGGCCAGATCCACAAAAACGGGCATATATTAAGGCTTGTAGGGTATCCACAAAGAACTTGCGGTGGATACCCTTTGCGGTAGGGTATCCACAAAGAACTGAGTGGCTTGTAGGGTATCCACAAAGAACTTCCCATAAATGCGCCGGCGTAAAGTAAATCTGCCGGTGTAAGGCCCCGTAATTCAAAGTAGGCTTGGAGTGGGCGTGTTGTATGCTAATCTAGTATGACCCCACGTAATTGACGCTTTTTACGAACAGCGCATGCGCCGCCCATGGACGTATCCCAGTGCGCATTCGCGAAATCACGTTGCAAATAGTCAATGCTTTCGACGTGAACGTAAATTCCGCAAAGCCCTATTCGCGAACGATTTACGCAAACGACGGAAAATTCAACGCTGTCCCGACGTTCATACTTAACATTGCGCCAGGGGTAACTTTACGCCGGAAAAAGCCTTACGTAAACAACGTAAAAAAATGCGCCGGGCAGACGTACGTTTGAGGATCGGCGTATCTAGCCAATTTGCATACTCGACGCGGAGATCAACGGAAGCGCCACCTAGCGGCCAGCGTAAATATGCACCTAAGATCCGACGGCGTACTAAGACGTACGTCAGTCGGATCTAGCCCACATTTAGGCGTATCTTGTTTTGTGGATACAAAACAAAGATACGACGGCGCATCGATGGAACTTACGCGGCGTATCAATAGATACGCCGACGTAACTCTTTGTGGATCTGGCCCAGAATGTGTACTGACCACTACCCAGAAACATAATTTCCTGCTTGTGTGATTGGCTCACTAATTTTCACCAAAGTCTACACTAAGATACAAGTGAGATTTCAAGCATCCCCTGCAACAAAAATTTCATTTTTGGTGAGATATTCCCAATAAGAACACAAGGGATGCAGACCCAGCAGATTTCCTCATTAGCGCCCTGCATCTGCCACAGCTGACTGATAATTATGAAACCACTCCCATTAGACCCACCCAGCACAGACAAACCCACATGGATTTCTTCAGAATAACAAAAGGTAGGCATCTGAAACCTGGGGCCCCCAACTTCCCCTTCCCAGGCTGTAGCGTGGCCAAGCTCCTCTTTCTTCCTCCTGGAGTCCTGTCAGTCCGGCAGGGTACCGCGCATGGTACAGGAGATTCAGTTTCATGTTCCCCGGCTGCACTGACAGGAAGTGCACACTGAGTGCTCACTTCCTTTCAGTCCAGCCGGGAACACAGGAAACTGAATCTCCTGTACCGCGCGGTACCCGGCCCGGGCACTATCTGTTAGGCCCCGTACACACCAGAAGATATCCGCTGGAAACGGTCCGCCGGACCGTTCCCAGCGGATAAATCCTCTGGCGGATTTGGATCTGATGGCTGTACTCACCATCAGATCGAAATCCGCGCGGAATCCATTCGCGGTGACGTGTCGAGCCGTCGGCGCGACGATGACGCGGCGACGTGCGCGTTGCTGGAAGGTAAGTACTTCCACGCATGCGTCGAATCATTACGACGCATGCGAGGGAGGGGAGCGGACGGATTGATCCGGTGAGTCTGTACAGACGACCGGATCAATGCGCTGGACACGATTCAAGCGGATAGATTTCTTAGCATGCTAAGAAATTTCTATCCGCTTGAAATCGATCGGCCGGAGGAATCTCCGCGGATAAATATCCGCTAGGCCGTACAGACGACCGGATTTGTCCGCTGGAACTGATCCGCGGATCAATCCCAGCGGATAGATCCGGTCATGTGTACGAGGCCTTAGGGGACTGGGGACCCATAATGATAGAACACCGGACTGACAGGAGGAAGAGGAACTCGGCCACGCTACAGCGGCAGCCTACAGGGAAGAAGGGGAGGTGAGAATAGAAAAACATAGGGACTAGGGAGGAGGGGAGGAGTAAGAACATGGGTGTAAAAAGGTAGTGTAGCGCCAACGTAGGCTTTGCGTGCGGGGGGGGGGGTGCTTGGGGGCCCCCATTTTGCTTGGGGCCCCCAAATTCCTTCCAACAGCCCTGGTCACCCTCCATTGTCCACTTCCAAAACATCAGGCACAGCAACGTCAGCAACGTTAAAAAAGTATTTTTTTTTTCTCAATACATTGTGTACTCTACTAAGTGTCATAATTACTGAAATGTTCAGTTAACAAAAACTCAAGTGTACTCTACAGAGGCGGATAAGTGATGTTCAGCAGATGAGATGAGACTGGGAGTATTTGTCGAGTAAGTAAATATTCAGCAGGGACTGTAAAATGTAATAGTGACTGAGAAAAAGATATGTCCTCCATTGTGTGCCCAGTGTTCAATTGTTAGGCTTTCCAATGAATGGGCTGTCTGGCCAAGACACACCAGAGATATAGGCCCAGATTCTCAAAGGACTTACGACGGCGCAACGTAATGTACGCGGTCGTAAGTCCTAATCTGGTCCGTCGTATCTATGCGACTGATTCTTAGAATCAGTTACGCATTGATAACCATTAGATCCGACAGGCGTAAGGCTCTTACGCTGTCGGATCTAAAATGCAATTTTTTTTTTCGCCGCTAGGTGTCGCCTCCGTCGCTTTCCCCATCGAGTATGCAAATTCGCAAAATACGCGAATTCCTGAACGTACGCGTGGTCGACGCAGTGAAGATACAACGTTTACGTTAGATTTGCGACGCGTAAAGTTGCCCCTGCTATATGAGGAGCAACCAATGTTAAGTATGGCCTTGTAAAAATGTAAAAATTTACGTTGTTTGCGTAAGTCGTCCGTGAATGGGGCTGGACGCCATTTACGTTCACGTCGAAACCAATGACGTCCTTGCGACGTCATTTAGCGCAATGCACGTCGGGAAATTTTAGGGACAGCGCATGCGCAGTACGTTCGGCGCGGGAACACGCCTAATTTAAATGCTCCACGCCCCCTACCCGGATCATTTGAATTAGGCGGGCTTGCGCCGGGGGATTTACGCTACGCCGCCGCAACTTTACAGGCAAGTTCTTTGTGAATAAAGCACTTGCCTGTAAAACTTGCGGCGGTGCAACGTAAATGACATGCGTTACGCCGCCGCAGTTTTTTGCGAGATTCTACGAGAATCTGGGCCATAAAGTGTTCAAGGATCAACACAAAAGAAGAGGGTGCTAAGCCAGCCATAGACTATTCGAACCATGTATGGGCATGTATGATCGATCAACTTGGGTACAACCAACCTATCGGATTTTACATGCAATGATTGCTAGTGACTGGTAATGACACACGTGAGAATCTGCAGAAGAAAATTAGTTTCAGTGGGGTGAAGGAAATGCACGTCTCTTGCACCACAAGTGGTGTGTAAGGACCCCAAGAGGGGAATTTCCTTACTTTAACCACTTGAGACCCGTGCTATAGACAAAAGACGTCAACAGCGCGGCTCTCAAGTGCCAAGAGGACGTCTTTGGACGTCATTTAAAGTGCATTACCCGCGCGCGCCTCTGGGGGGCGCGCAGCGGGTAAACACTGTCCCGGCGCATCTCTGAAGAGCCGATGCGTGTACCTGGCGGCCGCGATGTCCACGCGATCGTTGGTAACACAGCAGGGACGTGGAGCTCTGTGTGTAAACACAGAGCTCCACGTGCTGTCAGGGAGAGAGGAGACCGATCTGTGTCCCTTGTACATAGAGACACAGCATCGGTCACCTCCCCCAGTCACCCCCCTCCCCCCACACAGTTAGAACACACCCAGGATACACATTTAACCCCTTCCTCACCCCTTAGTGTTAACCCCTTCCCTGCCAGTCACATTTATACAGTAATTAGTGCATTTTTATAGCACTGATCGCTGTATAAATGTGAATGGTCCCAAATTTGTGTCAAAAGTGTCCAATACGTCCGCCGCAATATCGCAGTCCCAATAAAAAAATCGCAGATCGCTGCCATTACTAGTAAAAAAAAAATAATAATAAAAAAAATCATAATTCTGTTCCCCATTTTGTAGGCGCTATAACTTTTGCGCAAACCAGTCGCTTATTGCGTTTTTTTTTGTTTTTTTTACAAAAATACGTCGAAAAATACGTATCGGCCTTAACTGAGAAAATATTTATTATAGCAACAAGTAAAAAATATATATATATATATTTTTTAAATTGTCGCCCTTTTTGTTGTTTATAGCGCAAAAAATAAAAACCACAGAGGTGATCAAATACCACCAAAATAAAGCTCTATTTGTGGGGAAAAAAGGACGTAAATTTTGTTTGGGAGCCACGTCGCACGACCGCGCAAATGTCAGTTAAAGCAACGCAGTGCAGGAAGCTGAAATTTCGCCTGGGCACGAAGGGGGTTTATGTCCCCAGTAAGCAAGTGGTTAAAAAGGGATATCTTCTCGCTTCCTGTTACATCTGCAGGACAGGAAGTAAAGGGAAATCTCTCTAAGGGAATATGTGCAGCTAAAAAAAAATAAAAGCATTTTACTCCCTTCCCTTCTCTGTTGAAAATGAAAAGTTTTTGTTAATCATACACTTCAAGAACTTTTCAGAATAAAGTCGTTAATATCACAATGCACGTAGACTAGGCAAAGAGAAACTACACCCGAGTTGTATTAGAATTAGCCGTGGCTTGGTTTGCTTATGTGCTAGCATCTCTTGTCAAAATTTCCAATTCCATTCTCAGCCGCAGCGGAATCAACATCAAGATTCTCCGATACTTTAATATTATGTAAAAGAAACGGCTAAAGTCCCAAGTGGCAGCAAGATGTTCTCTAAAAACAGATTCTACAGATATCAAAAGGATAAACTGGATGTGGAGAAAAGCAGCATGAATGAATCAATTCCCATAATTAAATTACATGGGACTGGTGTTCTTTTCTAAATTATGCCACAGGGAGACAGACACACCACAAATTTCCCAACAAGAAAGCAATCATCTATTTCTAGAATTATCAACTGTGCTGGGTTTTATTTATTGGAGAAAGGCTTCTTGTGAGGTTTAGAAATGTACTTATTTCCTGTGCCTTATTTTCAATATTATATTTCATGCTGAAAAATAGACATGTGCGATTCGTTACAAATTCGAAATTTGGACAAAACTTTTTGTTATTCGGAAATTCGGTTGTACCAATTGTGTCTCTGCAGTATTGTGCTTCGGGGGATATATTCCTGGTTGTGTGAAGCAGTGTTGCCAACCTACCAGATTAAAATTTACTGACACGACACTCAAGATTTACTAGCACAGCCGAATTTTTCTGCCATTTCCAAAAGTTCAGAAATTACAAAATTTACAAATTTCAGTATTTAACCACTTAAGACCCGGACCTTTATGGCGGTAAAGGACCCGGCCAGTTTTTGCTAATTCGGCACTGCGTCGCTTTAACTGACAATTGCACGGTCGTGCGATGTGGCTCCCAAACAAAATTGGCGTCCTTTTTTTCCCACAAATAGAGCTTTCTTTTGGTGGTATTTGATCACCTCTGCGGTTATTATTTTTTGCGCTATAAACAAAAATAGAGCGACAATTTTGAAAAAAAAAATCTATATTTTTTACTTTTTGCTATAATAAATATCCCCCAAAAAAGATATAAAAAACTTTTTTTTTCTCAGTTTAGGCTGATATGTATTCTTCTACCTGTTTTTGGTAAAAATAAGCGTTAAGCGTTTATCGATTGGTTTGTGCAAAATTTATAGCGTTTACAAAATAGGAGATCGTTTTATTGCATTTTTATTAATATTTTTTTTTACTACTAATGGCGTCGTGACCGCGACATTATGGCACACACATCGGACAATTTTGACACATTTTTGGGACCGTTGTCATTTTCACAGCAAAAAATGCTCTAAAAATGCATTGTTTACTGTGAAAATGACAATTGCAGTTTGGGAGTTAACCACTAGGGGGCGCTGAAGGGGTTAAGTGTGACCTCATCTGTATTTCTAACTGTAGGGGGGCAGGGCTGGACGTGTGACGTCATTGATCGTGTTTTCCTATAACAGGGAACACACGATCAATGAAAGCGCCACGGTGAAGAACGGGGAAGCTGTGTTTACACACAGCTCTCCTCGTTCTTCAGCTCCGGAGGACCGATTGCGGGACGCCGGCAGCGATCGGGTCTGCGCGACCCCACGGCTGGGCTTAAAGGGCAACGTACAGGTACGTGGATGTGCCCAGCCGTGCCATTCTGCCGACGTATATCGGCGTGAAGGGGTCCTTAAGTGGTTAGGCTCGAAACAAGTACACTATGCACTTAGCAATATGATTTAATGTAGATATTAAGGCAAAAACATATTTCTTATTTTATTTTCAATATAGTGGGTAGCCCTGAATTGTATTTTCTTAAAGCTCTTATCTGTTTTTACCATATGAGTAGATTTTTTACTATGTAGTCAATGTATTAAAGTTTTAGCCAGATTTACACTATGTGGACTCCACGGTTTTTATTTACGTGGATACTCGTGTAACATATGGCCATTACAGGCAGTCCTCCTAGTTACAAACACTTACAAACAACTCCTAGTTACAAATGAAGGGAGACAACAGGAAGTGAGAGGAAATCTACCCTTGGAGGGGAAATTCTCTCCTGTGAGGCCGCGTACACACGGTCGGACAAAACCGATGAGAATGGACCGAGGTTCAGTTTCATCGGTCCAAACCGACCGTGTGTATAGCCCATCGGTCTGTTTTCCTTCGGTCCAAAATTTTAAAACTTGCTTCAAAATCGAACCGATGGACCGCTGCCCGATCGGTCCAAACCGATGGTTAGTACAGAAAGCATCGGTTCAAAACCCGCGCATGCTCAGAATCAAGTTGACGCATGCTTGGAAGCAATGAACTTTGTTTCATTCAGCACGTCGTGTGTTTTACGTCACCGCGTTCTGACACGATCGGTTTTTGGAACGATGGTGTGTACGCCCATCAGACCATCAGGCCACTTCAGCGGCGAACCGATGGAAATGGCCCATCGGACCATTCTCATCGGTTTGGAATGACCGTGTGTACGCGGCCTAAGAGTTATTCTGGAAAAAAGGTACCTTCACTGATGCTTTATCACCAAGGCTTATTTCCACAACAACCCAAAATTTTCAAAATCCAACTGTCATTGGTACATAAAATGAGGTGAAATCTTCTGAACAGGGGCACAGATAGCAAAACAAACGTTTAAGGGGTGATAACCCTTCCCTATGATATCCAAAAAGCGTAAAAATATTTTTTTTGTCTGGAGCTACACTTACAAAATTTACCTGTTCCAACTTACAAACAGAGTCAACTGTCTTGTTTGTAACCCGGGGACCACCTGTACTGATCTTACTATACTCTGGAGAGTAATCTACACCAGTGGTTCGCAACCCTGTCCTCAAGTACCCCCAACAGGCCATGTTTGCAGGTTTTCCTTTATCTTCCACAGGTGCTTTGAATCAGAGTTAATAGCTGGTATTTTGGACAGATATTTTATCTAAGGCCCCATACACACGGGAGGATTTATCCGCGGATACGGTCCGTTTCCGCGGATAAATCCTCTCGAGGATTTCAGCAGATTTTAATGTGATGGAGTGTACTCACCATCGCATTGAAATCAGCGCCGAAATCCTCTGGCGATGACGTGTCGCGCCGCGATTATGACGCGGCGACGTGCGCGACGCTGTCATATAAGGAATTCCACGCATGCGTCGAATCATTACGACGCATGCGGGGGATCCCTTCGGACGGATGGATTCGGTGAGTCTATACAGACCAGCGGATCCATCCGTTGGGATGGATTCCAGCAGATGGATTTGTTTGGCATGTCAGCAAATATTCGATCTGCTGGAATCCATCCCAGGGGAGAAATATCAGCGGAAACAGATCCGCTGGAGTGTACACACCATAGGATCTATCCGCTGAAACCCATTTGCTGGGATTTTTCAGCGGATGCATTCTATCGTGTGTACGGGGCCTAAGAGAAATTCTCAAAACATGGCCTGTTGGGGGTACTTGAGGACAGGGTTGAGAACCACTGCTCTACACTGTGGTACTTGAGGCAAGCATTGTGAGCCAGACCATTCCTTGAGGGGATTGTTTACAACAGGCTTATTGGACTCTGTAGTGGAGTCATTACATTCTGCTAGGAGCCCATTTCTTACAGTTGGCGATGGCTCACGTGATGGTCACAGAAATGAATCACATCTCCTGTCACAGGAGTGTTTTTTGGAGATTTATTTTGGACTGTGAATACTTATTTTTAAATGTTTTCGTGTTTTTTACTTTGTGTGGGCTAGCGATTCAGATTTTACATTATTATATTTAAGTTGTATTTGGACATTAATCACTTTTTAGCACAGCAATATATATGATACCGATTCTATTTTTTAGTGCAATTAAAGTGGAAGCAAATGCATCGATTTAACAATTTCAAAAAACAGTTACATTGCCGGCACGTGCCCGGAATTGTAACCGTCACATTTGCTTGTGCGCTCAACCAAACGCTTAAACCATCCAATGGCTGTGTCATAATTGGTCACATGTGCAACCCCATGACAGATGAAGATTAAACAAACAGATGCCAAGATGGCAGCTTCCTTGGCTGAAAATGATAGGAGGGTTTACTTCCACTTTAAGAAATGTTTCTGGGTTTTGAGTATGTGTGGTAGGGGGATCTAAAGAAGTTTGTTGGGGGAAGTGGCACACGGTAGATGGCCTAAGGGGTAATATTCCAGCTTTACAGAGGAGCTAAGAGTCTTTCCCCACATATTTTTGCATAGTATGCACTTAAGGTACCTTTTTTCCCATTTACTAATTTTTATCATTTTTAAATGTTGTTATTATAGCAGGCTCTGATTACATTTAAGCAAGCATCTGGATCTGCAAGTATAGCCCAAAGAAGATCAGATGACATTTATAAGTTCATCATGTACATAAGAAATGTGAACCAATTTCTTTTCATGTAGAAAGTAAAAAAATGTCTAAGTTTCATGCTAGCTAGACAGCTCTGAGGATTTAAAAATA
This sequence comes from Rana temporaria, assembly GCF_905171775.1. Lineage (NCBI taxonomy): Eukaryota > Metazoa > Chordata > Amphibia > Anura > Ranidae > Rana > Rana temporaria. Next base: position 37,120,159 of record NC_053490.1, read on the forward strand.
AAACAGAGAACCCGATCTTCCCACAATGATATCTAATATAATAGCAATATGTGCTGTTTATTGTGGTGTTGTGCCAATGCAATCATCTGGATCGTCTCTAGTTCTCATGTTCCCGAAAGAGAAATTGAGGAGTTGATTTTCTATACTGTAATCACATCAACATTTCACTAGCGTTTTAACAGGAATAAAGAAAAGGAGAAGAATAAGACAGATGAAACTTGAAAATACATGGAGGCATTGGAAAGAAGAGTGAGTAAAAGGACAGTGAGTAAGAGAGAAGAACTTGGAGAAGAGACTGAAAGATGGAAAGATAGGACAGGGCAAGAATAAAGAAGTCCTCTTAAGCCCCGTACAAACGATAGGTTAAGCAGAGGACAACAATCTGAAGGACCGTTGTCATCGGTTAACCTATGAAGCTGACTGATGGTCCGTCGTGCCTACACGCCATCAGTTAAAAAAACGATCGTGTCAGAACGCAGTGATGTAAAACACGACGACGTGCTGAAAAAAACAAAGTTCAATGCTTCCAAGCATACGTCGACTTGATTCTGAGCATGCGTGGATTTTTTAATCGGTTACATTTTAAAGCAAGTTAACATTTTTTTAACCGAAGGTTAAATAACCTATGGGGCCCACACACGATCGGTTTGGACCGCTGAAAATGGTCCATCAGACCGTTGTCCTCTGGTTAACCTATCGTGTGTACGAGGCCTTATAGATCACTACATATTAGACTATAATAAACCCACTTCTCCCATGTTTCACCACCATGGAGGGAGGGGCAAACGTGCTTACCAGATAATGTGGACTCTTATACAATTGGGTAACACCACTTTGGGTGAAGCCTGTGCTTGTGACATCATTGCGTTCCTCTAACCAGGAAGTGGATTTTGTTATCGAGGGATGATTTTTTAAACAAGCGCTTTGTGTGCTGCAATATGAAAGTGTTCTTTTCCGATTTTATATAAATTTAGCTCTAAAATATTTCACTACGCGAGATTGTTTTTTGTTACATGGATGTTGTTAACGTTGCGGAGCTGTGATGGATTGTAGCTCTTATGTGCGTCCAGGCAATTTGGTGATACGCTACCCGCTTGACTGGTCTCTAAGAAGAGGTGTCGTTTTTGTCAATTTGGATGTTACAGGCATAATAAGCATGATTGACTTTGTGCACACTATCTGGAGTATAGATTTAATAAAGAATAGAGCAGGGTACGGAGTATAGATTTGATAAAGAAGAGAGCAGGGTACGGAGTATAGATTTTATAAAGAAGAGAGCAGGGTACGGAGTATAGATTTTATAAAGAAGAGAGCAGGGTACGGAGTATAGATTTGATAAAGAACATATTTTTTATTTTTTAAGAACAGAGCAACGTATAGAGCATGAATCCTATAAGGGGGAGAGATAGGCAGGTATAAACTATAAAGGTGCATGATGGAGTGTCATGGATATGCAATAGCCTGGCAACTTGCCTGTGTTTCCATCTGCTCATTAGAGGCCTGACCCTGTTCTGGTTCCCTTTTTATCACTTCCTCTTCCTTTATGGCCCCACCCAGGCCATCCCAGGAAGTCTATATTAACTGTTGCTCTACAGGTCTGCAGTGCTGTTCAACAGTGTAGTTTGCCAAGTTCCTGTTTGCAGAGTGCTACGATCATCTTCCTGTGTACCGTTTTTGGCTTGTTCCTGACTTCTGCTGTTTGCCTGTGCCCCTGACCATTTGCCTGTCCCACGGTTATCCTTGTCTGCCTGTTGCCCTGACCTCGGCCTATCCATCACCACTGTTTGACCTGCTGGCTGTTCCCCTCTCTCCCTGCGGAGAGTGACCTAGGGAATTTTGGGGTCGCGACCTGGATCCAGTTGCGGCCAAACCCATCCTCACCATCAGAGGCTCTGGTGAATACAAAACTGGGTCTTAGACTCTGCGCCCTGGGTGATCTTGGGTTACGCTTCCTCTTTGCTAGCAGTAGTCGGCTATAGGGTTCACTACCCCTGACCCCAATGGGGTGCACTTGTCACTTTGCCAACGGGTGACCTGACATGGAGAGAATACAATTCAGAGAAAGCAGATAGAAAAGGCTTGATGCTTATGTTGCCGTCTTGCATTCAGACTGATGAATGACGGTACACTGCTGGAGTTAATTAATGACTAACATGCATTCTACAGCAACAAACTATGCACATAATAAAATATTAGTTAGATAACTGACACAAGTTTCTCTCCAGGTTTTGGAAGAGCTGACTGTTACGCCAATAATAAGGATATGCTAAAATTGTATTATCCAAAGAATTTCCTTTACTTCTGCTGAAGCCAGAATATTGTGACCTGTGACTCTCCCGGCGATGTACAGATTGAACATCTGGAGGGATCATTTGTCTGATCTGTATGTTTTTAGTCCCCATCTTACATTCCCCTCTGACATCCCGGATTCACGCTCCTCTTGTTATTTAAATTCTATTTTATAAAGGTTGATACAATCTGCATTTCCACCCTTCCACATCCCTTTCCATCTTAATGTATGAACAGATGTGGAAGGAAATCAGGCTTAGTAACAAGAGTAGATAATATAATAGAGCCGAGGCTGTATTTTGGCAGAAACAGTCTATAATTGATATCTTGCTAATCTCTAATTTCCTTCAAATATTTTAAGTTAACTGTTTACATCTTTCCCCCCAACACACATGGTACACACGGTACACACATGTTCCTCTTGGCAAGATGATCTTTTTTTATTGTTTTTATTTCAATAATTGATATTGGTCTACTACCATACCTTTATTGCCATGTGCCCTGGTGTGATAATATTAGAACTATAATGAGATCATCATCATCATCATCATCATCTACTTTTTGACCCGTGCGTGTTTTTTTTTTTTTTTTTCAAACTAAAATATATATATTTTTCTGAAGATGTATCTCTATTTGCCACTAGGGGGTGCCTCCCTTTTTTTATCTTGATGCATAGAAGGCATGAAGATAAAAAAAAAATTCTGCATTTACAACTCCTTTAAATATTAGTTCACTATTAGCGCCCCCCTCACATTTCTATTCAATAGACAATTTTAGATGATTCAGACTCATGGGGATAATCATTCAAGTTAAACTTACCGATCGCCACATAGCAGATTTACTGCTACAGGGTGGCTGTGCTGTGCAGGATCACACGCAGGGCTGTCTTAATGAGAGGGCACACCTGGGCACTGCCCAGGGGCCCCAGCTGCACGGGGGGACCTGTTTTTTTCCCAAAGCAGCTGGTCCTTGAGCCCACGTGCCCCAAAATTGGAGGCCCCTTGATGGCACTGGGAGTGGTAGATACACAGGGGAGGTAGTCTGCCTCCTACCTACTTGATGTATGTTTACCTGCACTGTCATCATTGTAGGGGCCCCAGAGCATTACTTTGCCCAGGGGCCCATGATGCTATTAAGATGGTCCTGATCACATGCACATACATACACACACACACACACACACGATTCTGCACTTCTGGGTATCGGGTGTGAGTGCAAACCGCCGGCGGCTCGCTTCCGCTGCAATCATCGGGTCCCATAGACTCAATGTCCACTGGCACCCAGCGATTGTTCGGTACACAGGCAGAACAGCGATCTGCCTATGTAAACAAGGCAGATTGCCGTTCTGTCAGTAAAGAAGGCATGGATCCTGTGTTCCTGTGAAGCAGGAATACATGATCCATGCATTCCACTAGTAAAAGCACCTCCCACATTACTCAAACATTAGCTAGGCACATGGTTAACCCTTTGATGACCCCTGATGTAAACCTCTTCCCAGCCAGTCACTATTACAGTGACAGTGCATATTTCTAGCATTGATCACTGTATTGGTGTCACTGGTTCTCAAAAAAAGTGTCAAAAGGGTCAATTAGTGTCCGATTTGTCCGACGCAATACTGCAGTTCCTCTATAAGTCGCTGATCGCCGCCATTATTAGTAATAATAAAATAAAATAATAATAAAAAAAATGTCATAAATATATACCATATTCCATTGAAGATGCTACTGTTGCGCAAACCAAAAATATATACGCTTATTGGGATTTTTTTTACTAAAAATATGTAGCCCAGTACATATAGTCCTAAATTGATGACTTTTTTTACTGCATATGTTTTATTGCAAAAAGTAAAAAATATGTTCTTTTTTTAATTGTGGGTCGTTTTTGTTTATAGTACAACATTTTTTAAAAGGCAGGGGTTATCAAATACCACCAAAAGAAACTTTTATTTGCCAGGAAAAAAGGACAAATGTTATTTAGGTACAGCGTTGCACGGCCGCGCAATTGGCAGGTAAAGTAATGCAGTGCCAGATCGCAAAAAAAAATTGCCTGTTCATGAAGTTAAATAATGGTAAATCTTCTACAGCTGAAGAGGTTACATCAAAAACATTTTGGTTATAACTAAACTACATATTTTCTATATATTACAATTTGGAGAAATCGGTTATATGCCCTGTAGTTACAAGTCTGTATATTTTTCTTTTGGAATTTTTTTTCAGCAGTGAATCTTTCTTTAAAGCGGAGCTCCACCCTAAAGTGGAACTCCCGCTGATCGGAACCCTCCCCCCCTCCGGTGTCACATTTCACACCTTTCAGGGGGGAGGGGGGTGCAGATACCTGTCTAAAGACAGGTATTTGCACCCACTTACGGCCACACAGTCTCGGGCAGACTGCGGGCAGGACGTCACCTCCCCCCCCTTGTGTTCTGGGAACACATGGCTCCCAGAGCACAGCGGGAGCCAATCGGCAGGCGTAGCGCGACTCGCGCATGCGCCGTAGGGAACCGGTCAGTAAAGCCGGAGCGCTTCACTTCCTGGTTCCCTCACTGAGGATGGCAGGGGGGGGGGGGGCAGCAGAGAGACGAGCGATCGCTTGTCCTCTGCTGCGGACGGCGCTGGACTCCAGGACAGGTAAGTGTCCTAATATTAAAAGTCAGCAGCTGCAGTATTTGTAGCTTCTGGCTTTTAATATTTTTTTTTCAGCGGACATCCGCTTTAAACTCCCTGATACGCTCATCGGCTGTGAAAAAAGGTAAATTTGACAAATCATCTATCCCTTGCTGAACTCTCACAGTGACAGAATGTTCTGGGGAATGACAATTGAAAAACACTGTCTAAGCCAAAAGGTTGTCAGTTAAAGAATTTTTATATTTTCAACAAGAACATGCAAAATAAAAATAAAAAATCTTTGTACGAAGGCATTCAAATGCCCCGTACACACCATCGGAAATTCCGACAGCAAAAGTCTGATGTAAGTTTTTGAATGGAAATTCCGACCGTGTGTATGCTCCATCGGACTTTTGCTGTCGGAATTTCCGCCAACAAAAGATTGAGAGCTGAACGGAAAAAACTCCTATCTATCTGTAGCAATTCCGATGCGCAAAATTCCGACGCCTGCTCGGAAGCATTGAACTTCATTTTCTCGGCTCGTCGTAGTGTTGTACGTCACCGCGTCATGACGGACGAAAGTTCAGAGAACTTCTGTGTGACCGTGTGTATGCTAGCCAAGCTTGAGTGGAATTCCGTTGGAAAAACCATCCAAGGTTTTTCCGACGGAATATCCGATCGTGTGTACGCAACATAAGACTTTGGGATGCTTATCTTTTTCACTCCAAGACGCGCATGGAAGTCGTGGAGCTCCAAATCTTATATGTCCGTCTCAAGCGGTTCAAATGACCCCCAGGGGATCTTATAGGCGAGTCTGAGAGCAAAGACAGCAGCTGCTCCAGAACAAATGTTCTCCTGTTTCCTGGAAGAAGTAAACTCCTTTCTTTATAAAACAGACTTATGAAAAGAGCTCCAGGAATGCTCACCTTGTATATCATCGTTGAATGTGCAGTATTTGTTGCGATACTTGTTCAGGAGTCGAAAAGCATTTAAATTGGCAAAGTCTTCAAACTGGATCAAACAGTTCATGCCGTATCTGTAATACAAATTCATATCCCATTATTTAGATGCAGGTTCTCAAATACTTAAAGGGTTTGTAAAGTTTTTTATTTTCTATGTGCAAAGCGTCTCCCCGCAGGGATGTAGTCCCAAGGGAGGGGGCGAGCACGCTGACTAACCCCAAGCCAGAACGGCTCGGGTTAAGGGGGGGCAAGCTTACCGAGGAGGAACTGGAAGTGAGAAATTCAGACAAAGAAAAAAAACATTTAGAAGGGAAATGGAAGGAAAAGGTAAGTGAACCAACAATGCACTAGCTTAAAAGAACCTATTTAGAAAATAAAAAACTAACCCTTTAAAGGAATATATGGTCAAAGTATACATTTTCATTTAACAACATCAGCATTGTGACAGCAATACAAGCAATAAACAATCCAATACAAGGTTACTAAACAAAAATCTCTTTTTATGCTGCGAGTTCTGCCTGGCTGCAGCCATCTCTTTCCACATTTTCCTGGATTCTCTGCATGCTTTGCAGCATCTCTATTTCTAAGGACTATATATCCCATGGTATCTCGCAAGCAGTAAATCTCCTGTTCTAACCCTGCCTAGGGTTGCCATATGTCTGGTTTTGATCCGGACAGTACAGGTTTAGCATGCTGTGCCCGGGTTTCCCTCTGACCGAGACCCGGACACCAGTGCCGCTGACAGGCAGTGCTGTTTCACTGAATCTCTGGAGGAAGCCAAGGCTACAGAACCGTGAGGAAACTGCAGTAAGCTGTCAGCCTGGGACACCGTGACCAATCAGAGCGTTCGAGGCTTAACCACACCTCCATCATCAGAGGCTGACAGTTCACATGAGTTTCCCGCAGCTCTGTGTTTCCTCCAGCGATTCAGTGAAACAGCAGCATGGATCGGAGGGGAGAATGGGACAGCGGAGTTCACAGACTGACATGCCTACAGCTCTGACATGGAGAGTGAGTAGATTGTTTAACCACTAGCCGACCAGCCGCCGCAGTTATACGGCGGCAGGTCGGCTCGGCTGCGCGAAATCACGTTGCTATACGTCATTTCACATTCCAGCCATTGGGGGGCAAGTGCGCGCCACTGGAGGCAGCGCCCCCTGCTTGCTTCTGGCGCAGACACGCGTGCCCGGCGGGCTCGATCACCGCCGGGCAACCGCGATCGCTCGTTACAGAGTGAAAACTGGGAGCTGTGTGTGTAAACACACAGCTCCCGGTCCTGTCAGGGGGAGAAATGACGGATCGTCTGTTCATACAATGTATGAACAGCGATCTGTCATTTCCCCTAGTCAGTCCCACTCCCCTTCAGTTAGAACACAATGAAGGAACATAATTAACCCCCTTCTCGCCCCCTAGTGTTAACCCCTTCCCTGCCAGTGGCATTTTTACAGTAATCAGTGCATTTGTATCGCTATAAAAATGCCAATGATCCCAAAAATGTGTCAAAAGTGTCCGATGTGTCCGCCATAAGGTCGCAGTACCGATAAAAATCGCAGATCGCCGCCATTACTAGTAAAAAAATAAATAATAAAAATACCATAAAACTATCCCCTATTTTGTAGACGCTATAATTTTTGCGCAAACCAATCAATAAACGCTTATTGCGATTTATTTTACGAAAAATATGTAGAAAAATACGTATCGGCCTAAACTGAGGAAAAAAAAAATGTTTATATATTTTTTGGGGATATTTATTATAGCAAAAGGTAAAACAAAATTCATTTTTTTTTTTAAATTTTTGCTGTATTTTTGTTTATAGCGCAAAAAATAAAAACCGCAGGAGGTGATCAAATACCACCAAAAGGAAGCTCTATTTGTGAAAAAAAAAAAACGCCAATTTTGTTTGGGAGCCACGTCGCACGACGGCGCAATTGTCAGTTGTCAGAATCACAAAAAGTGGCCTGGTCATTGACCAGCAAAATGGTCCGGGGCTGAAGTGGTTAAAAACATATATTTTATTAACCTGTTCCCGACCAGAACGACCTGCACTCCAGCGATCCACAGAAGAAATACAGACAAACAAGCTTTGGCTGAACTTCTTTAATCATTGAGACTAATAGGAGTAGGAATAACTGAAATAAGAACGTGGAAATTAATTTAGGATTTTTACATTGTGGCCATGGATACACTTTAAGGATTGACATTTATATACAACTGAACATTAGATTTCTACTGAAAATTGTGCCAAAAATTTATTTTTGGTTTAATAAATGTTAATTGAAGTTTTACAGAAGTACAACAGCCTGTAACATAAGGGTGGAAAGGAAGCACACCATACATCAAAGGCTAGACGGCCATAATGCAATTACTGAATTCCAGCTATAACTCGCAAGACTCATCTGGCTGCCAAATCCAGCTTTAGACAAAAAAAAAAAAAAGTCCTGTACCTGGAGGAGAGCAGCATTGCTAAAATAATACAGATTTCAATGCCAAACCTGATACAACCCCTTCCCTTCAAACTGAATGACATTATATGGGTTAATTTATAAAAAATTGTCTTGTGATACTGCATATACACTTAGGGGCAGATTCACGTAGAGCCGCGTAAAATTGTGCGGGCGTAACGTATCTGATTTACGTTACGCCTTCGCAACTTACACGGGCAAGTGCTGTATTCTCAAAGCACTTGCTTCGTAAGTTGCGGCGTAGCGTAAAACGGCCGGCGTACGCCTGCCTAATTCAAATTTGGATCAGGGGGGCGTGTTTTATGTTAAACTACTGTGACCCGACGTGATTGACGTTTTTCGGAACAGCGCATGCGCCGTCCGTGGAATTTCCCAGTGTGCATTGCTCCAAAGTACGCCGCAAGGACGTCATTGGTTTAGACGTGAACGTAAATGACATCCAGCCCCATTCACGGACGACTTACGCAAACGACGTAACTTTTTCAAATTTTGACGTGGGAACGACGGCCATACTTAACATTGGCTGCGCCTCATATAGCAGGGGCAACTTTACACCGGGAAAAGCCTGACGTAAACGTCGTAACTTTACTGCGTCGGCTGCGTGTAAGTTCGGGAATTCGCGTATCTAGCTAATTTGCATACTCGACGCAGAATTCGACGGAAGCGCCACCTAGCGGTCCAAAAAAAAATGCAGTTTAGATCCGACTGCGTAAGAGACTTACGCCTGTCGGATCTAATGAATATCTATGCGTAACTGATTCTAAGAATCAGTCGCATAGATACGACGGGTCAGATTAGGACTTACGACGGCGTACATGGCGCTGCGCCGTCGTAAGTCCTTTGAGAATCTGGGCCTAAATTACCAAATGTATTGGGACGCCTGCCTTTACCTGCACATGAATTTTAATGGCATCCCAGTATTAGTCAGTAGGGTTCAAAATTGAGTTGGCCCCCTCTTTGCAGCTATAACAGCTTCTTCTGGGAATTACAGACCAGCTAGTCTAACATCAATAGTATGCAAGCTCTTGGAGGGGATGATAAGGAACTACCGTATTCATCGGCGTATACCGCTCGCTTTTTTCCCCTTAAAATCGAGGGAAAATCGTGGGTGCGTGATATACGCCGATACCCCGCCGATCCCCGCTGTCTCCGACATTGTCTGAGCCGAGCCGAGTGTACTGCGCACTCGGCTAGGCTAGGCTCCGCCCGCAGCAACGCGAGAGGAGCCGAACACACAGGAAATCCGACCGCATCAAAATCGAAAAACGAACACCGGAGACGCTCACCTAGATGGAGGTCGCAGATGGACACGCTGGACGAGACGGACACCTGGATGGAGCTTGACGAGACGGACACCTGGATGGAGGCCTAAAAACAGACACGCTGGACGAGATGGACACCTGGATGGAGGCCGCAGACAGACACCGCCAAAGCTGCAGACGGACCCCGCGCAAGGAAGCCGCAGACGGACACCCACAAGGCCGTAGACGGACGCAGGACAAGGCCGCCAATGGACGCAGGGCAAAAATGTAAGTTTTCTTTTTTTTCCTTTTTTACCTTGCTGAGCTTGGGGTGCGCGTTATACACCAGGGCGCAGTATATAGGGTGACCACGTGTCCCGGATTGCCCGGGACAGTCCCGCATTTTGCATGTCTGTCCCGGGCACATTGATTCCAGGACAATACAGTGTCCCGGAATGAAAACTGACACAGCCACCCCCCAAGCCAAACTAATGCCCCCAAAAAAGGCCACCACATCACTGCTTTACTCACCGACAGTACTTGTCCTGGCCGGGAATGCCTGGAAGAGCACAATCCCACCCCCTGCTTGTGATTGGAGAAATCATAAATCCCGCCTCTTGTGTCCAATCACTGTGCTGATTCATTACAGCACAAGCTGATTTTTGGGAAGGGGGGTGTCCCTGTATAGTAGTTTGGAAATGTGGTCACCCTAGCGGTATACCCCGATAAATACGGTATATACAAGATTTTAGTAATGACAACGGTATAATTAGCAGTATTCAGCACAGATTCATGAAGAATCGTTCTTGTCAAACCAATTCATTAACCTTCAATAAAACTCTCTCAAAGGAGACCCGAGAAATTTTACAGGAGAAGGCGGAAAAAAAAAAAAAAATCTGTTGAGGACTAAATGGGAAAAACGTAAACTTAGTTCAGAACAATTGCACGATGGTGAAGATGAGATACATTTCAAGTCAGTTGACTAGTTTACAGGACATTTGTTTTTTCAGTTGTGTCTTTCAAGTGGATTTGTTTGCAGGTCTCCAAATGACATGAAATGAGTCAGAAAATGGCACACTTATTGCCCGATAATTGAGAAATGAAAAACAAGATGCGAGAAACACAAAACCATAGGGGACAGTCACAAAGCCCCGGTATAAAGTGTGATGGGCCTTTTCTGGCAGGTGAGCTGAAATGACTATCTTCTGTATTGTCCCGCTGGCTGCAGGTGATACACTAAACAGATCTGTCATTCACTGCCTCCTTTCAAGGCTGCTGAAATGTGAAGGGAAGACACAAGGCAGCTTAAAAGCTGAAACTGATACAGAGCCTTCAGGGTTTATTTGAAACCGTAATTTTCCTCTTGAAGTGCCCCATTCATGGGTCTACTCTGCGACATCCGAAGTGTCCCAGATTTTTATTTTAATCCTACGTCTCATATTTACACTGCCTGTTGTATATAGAAATTAGCGGCTGTGTCGTTCCAACCAATACGGCGCCATCCTTTGTTCCCTGTGAAGATGAGGTCAGCGGTGACAACCAATTCCTTATTATGCTTTGTCATACTGTATGGGAATAGGAGCAAACATCTTGGAAGAGGAGACTAGGACAGGTCTATCATGTAACAAACCAAAATGTCTGCAACAGAAAAAAAATACTTCAAAATGTGCTTTTCATGAAAAAATAATGCCTCGTACACACGATCGGTCCATCCGATGAGAACGGTCTGATGGACCGTTGTCATAGGTTAACCGATGAAGCTGACTGATGGTCCGTCGCGCCTACACACCATCGGTTAAAAAAACTATCGTGTCAGAACGCGGTTACGTAAAACACAACGACGTGCTGAAAAAAACAAAGTTCAACGCTTCCAAGCATGCGTCGACTTGATTCTGAGCATGCGTGGATTTTTAACCGAACGTTTTTTTTCCCCATCAGTTAGGAATCCATAAGTTAAATTTAAAGCAAGTTGGCTTTTTTTTAACCTATGGTTAAATAACCTATGGGGCCCACACACGATCGGTTTGGACCGATGAAAACGGTCCATCAGACCGGTGTCCTCTGGTTAACCTATCGTGTGTACAAGGCTGTCACGTACCTGGTTGTGGAGCCCAACGTGCAGGGAGCGGCCTCTCGTAAGCCTCCGACTCAGGAGCCCCTGGTAGAGCAGACAGAGGGTCAAGAGTCCAGAGGGACACAAGTGCCTAATGGTAAGCTGGGTAGCGGACCGGAAGTGGCAGCAGGCAGGTGTAGAGCGGGTCCAGGCAGGATACCAACAGCGGGCAGGAGCAGAGATGTGGCACTTGTGGGCACAGGAATCAAGCGGGTGCATAGACCGGACCAAGCACCGGCGGGTGGATCAGGAACCAGAGCAAGTCCAAAAGGGTAGTCAAAAGTCCAGGCCGGGTCAGTATCACAGGCGGGCAGATAACAGAGCCAGTGGTTGAGCAGAAGCGGTAGTCAGACGAAGCCGGGGTCAGAGGCAGGTTGCAGACAGAGGAGGTCACAGGAAGCCGGGGTCAGGTAAACAGAAGATCAACAGGTAACAGGTGCAGGTTCTCTGGGGATACGCTGTAGACTTGTCAGCAAGATGGAGAAGAACCAGACTGCTTAAATAGCGTCCCTTGGCGCCAAACGCCGTCGCCGCGCTCCATGCACGCCGTCGCGCGAGCCAGGCGCATTGATGAGCGCATGTGCGCGCCAACGCGCATGCATCAGGGACGAATTCCACCTGCTACTACTATTGGTAGCCAAACTTCTGGATCGTCTTTCGTGACAGAGGCCTAATATTATGACAATTTTGCAATTATTTTTTGCATACAGTGGGTAAAATAATTGACACCCTGCAGATTTTGTAAGTTTGCCCACTTACAAAGAAATGAAGGGCCTATAATTTAGATCATTTGTGTATTTTAAATGATAGAATATCAACCAACAATCCAGAGAAAACACATGATTCAAAGGTTATAAATTGAGTTGCAGTTCAGTGAGTAAAATAAATATTTGATCCTCAAGCAAAATACAGTAAAACCTTGGTTTGAGAGTAACTTGGTTTGAGAGCGTTTTGCAAGACAAGCAAAATGTTTTAATAAATTTTGCCTTGGTATACAAGCGATGTCTTTATATAAAAGTAGCGTCATGTCACAACCGAGTATAAAAAAGAAGAGAGGAGCCTCTAAGTGTAGCAATATGGTTACATTTAATGAAGGTACAACATTTAGCAACTTATTGCTACACCTAGAGGTGCCTCTCTTCTCTTTTATACCCTGTAAACAATGCTTTGATATAAAAGTGCTTTGAATTACAAGCATGTTTCTGGAACCAATTATGCTTGCAAACCACGGTTTTACTGTACTTGGTGGAGAAACCATTGTTGGCAAGCACAGAGGTAAGAAGTTTCTTGTAGTTGGTTACCAGGTTTGCACACTTCTCAGGAGGGATTGCGTTCCACTCCTCTTTACAGATCTTCTCTAAATCCTTAAGGTTTCTTGGATGTCGCTTGGAAACTCGAAGTTTCAGCTCCCTCCATACATTTTCTATAGGATTACGGTGTGAAGACTGGCTAGGCCCCTCCATTATATTCTTCTTGAGCCACTCTTTTGTTGCCTTGGTGGTATGATTTGGGTCATTGTCATGCTGGAAGTCACATCCACGACCCATCTTCAGTGTTCTGGCTGAGGGAAGGAGGTTCTCATCCAAGATTTTACAATACATGGCCCCATCCATTGGCACTTTAATGCTGAAAAGTCAGCCTGTACATTTAGCAGAGAAACAGCCTGTCACGGAAGCATGAATCAGACGTACAACAATAGATAAATGAAATAGGAAGGCTTTATTGAAAACCAAACAGCAAGGTAAAAGTCCAAACGGATGATCAAACAGTGCAGAGTCTTCCACCGGAGCCAGAAGGATAGTCCGAACGAAGCCAGGGATCAGGAGCCAGAAGGGTAGTCCGTGGAAGCCGGGTCGGTAACCAAAAGCAGCAACACAATCTCAGGAGCATGTGAATACAAGAGGACCAAGCAGGGAAATGAAGCAACAGACCTCCTATATATATGCAAGGCATCCAGCTCCTCCCAGTGGGAAGGAGGAGCCGCAGGGTGTGGTAAGTTATAAGAAGCCCAGAAACCAACATGGCCGCCAGCACATGTCAGATGAAAGAAGCCAGCAAGAGGTAAGACCATGACACAGCCCCAAAGCATGATGTTTCCACCTCCGTGCTTGACTGTAGGGATGGTGTTCTTAGGGTCCAGTTAATGCCAAACCCCTGACCACCCCACATTCTCCCAATCCTTCTCTGAATCGTTTGGATGTGCATTGGCAAACTTGAGATGGGCCTGTACATGTGCCTTCTTGAGGAGGGGGACCTAGTGGGTGCTGCAGGATTTCAATTCATGGCAGCGTATTGTGTTACCGATGGTTTGTTTAGTGACTGTGGTCCCAACTACCTTGAGATCATTCACAAGCTCCTCCTGTGTAGTTCTGGGCTGATCCCTCACTTTTCTCATGATCATCCGTACCCCATAAAGCGAAATTCTGCATGGAGCTCCAGACCGAGGGCAATTGATGGATATCCTCTATACCAGTGATGGCGAACCTTGGCACCCCAGATGTTTTGGAACTACATTTCCCATAATGCTCAACAACACTGCTGAGTGCATGATCATCATGGGAAATTTAGTTCCAAAACATCTTGGGTGCCAAGGTTCGCCATCACTGCTCTATACCATGGATATACAATTAGCGGACCTCCAGTTGTTGACAAACTACAAGTCCCATGAGGCATAGCGAGACTTAAAGCATCAAGCATGGCACCCAGAGGCAGAGGCATGACGGGACTTGTAGTTTGGCAACAACTGGAGGTCCGCTATTTGCATATCCTGGCTTTATACAGAGCAATAATGTATTGGAACAAGGTGGAAAATTTATCTGCACAATGTTGATATCACCAATAGGTTAGGACACTTAGCACCCACTTGCAGTTCAGAAACAGGCTGATAATTGCAGATGGTACTTGTAGAACCTTCACATGCAATTATCAGACCATCTTTCGGCTTTCGTTGTCAGCACAATGCTTAGAGAAAATGCATAGAGACCCAAAAAAGAACCAAATTCCATTTTAGCTAAAGCCTTACAAGTTAAACTTTGACTTCCAGAATACAAAGCTTCTGTAAAAAATGCGTCCTGCCTAGCCCTAAATCACTAGCAGTGTACTAGAACATGTATGTGATAAAAAGATAAAGTAAAACATAAAACAGATGCAGTAAATCAAAAATATGCAGTGCAGAGGTTGGATGAATTGACCTTGAAAACTTCAAGGACAAACCTTACAGGCATATTCCAAAAGAGTGGTTAGATGAGTCATTTATTTACAGAAGGCTTTTTAAAGAACATTACAATCTTATTAAAAAACACAAGTAGAGCTCAACAACAATGCTCGTCTCCACCCAGAGTCTCCCACGGCAGCCATTAGTATGCTTTTGAAACCATCTAAAGTGGTACAACTTCAGTCCCAATTGGCTAATTAACCACTTCAGCCCCGGAAGATTTGGCAGCTCAATGACCAGGCCATTTTTTGCGATACGGCACTGCATCGCTTTAACTGACAATTCTGCAGTCATGACGCTGTACCCAAAATGTACGCCCCCCCCCCCACAAATAGAGCTTTGCGCAAAAGTTATAGCGTCTACAAAATAGGGGAAAGATTTATGGCATTTTTATTATTATTTTTTACTAGTATTGGGACTGCGACATTATGGTGGACAGATCGCACACTTTTGACACATTTTTGGGACCATTGACAATTATACAACGATCAGTGGTATAAAAATGCACTGATTACTGTGTAAATGTCACTGGCAGGGAAGGGGCTAACACTAGGGGGAGATCAAGGGGTTAACTGTGTTCCCTCGTGTGTGTTATAACCGTGGGGGAAGAGGACTGACTATAGGAGATGGAAGATTGTTGTTGCACAAGGCAAGGTTGCTCCCCTCTACCCTACTCTTTATGCTATCCATTGACCCTTTTGGGCAAATTACTTCACCAAGCCTCTAATGTTGCTGTGATAGAAATAGCAGATTGTCACCACAACCTGTGTATGCTAGCAAGAAAAATAAAAACTGCGCCAATAATAGGTTCACAGAGGTCCTCAAATAATAAGAGGATTAAATGTGAGATGGATGACCTCCGGGGCATACACCAATCAAGGTAAATCAGTTCAAACCAGTCTATTAGGTGGATTCAAATAGCCCGCCGCATCTTTGCGGCGGCGTAGCGTATCGTATTTACACTACGCTGCCGTAAGTTAGCTAGACAAGTACTGCATTCACAAAGTAATTGCCTGATAAGTTACGGCGGCGTAGCGTGAATAGGCCGGCGTAAGCGCGCCAAATTCAAATGAGGATGTGGAGGGCGTGTTTTATGTTGATTAACTGTGACCCGACGTGATTGGCGCATGCGCCGTCCATGTACATATCCCAGTGTGCATTGCGGCAAAGTACGCCGCAAGGACGTATTGGTTTCGACGTGGACGTAAATTACGTCCAGCCCTATTCCCGGACTTGCGCAAACGACGTAAAATTTTCAAATTTCGACGCGGGAACGACGGCCATACTTAACATTGACTAGTCCAGCTATTTGATGGAATAACTTTACACCTGAAAATGCCTTACGTAAACGGCGTATCTTTACTGCGTTGGGCGCACGTACGTTCGTGAATAGGCGTATCTAGTGATTTACAGATTCTACGCTGAACTCAATGAAGGCACCACCTAGCGGCCAGCCTAAATATTGCACCCTAAGATACGACGGCGCAGGCTGTCGTATCT
Source organism: Rana temporaria (assembly GCF_905171775.1). Classification (NCBI taxonomy): domain Eukaryota; kingdom Metazoa; phylum Chordata; class Amphibia; order Anura; family Ranidae; genus Rana; species Rana temporaria. The sequence goes on from NC_053490.1 coordinate 37,136,543, forward strand.
TAGCTAGGTTTAAGTGTATCTCTGTTTGAGAATACACTTAAACTTAGGACGGCACAGATTCCGAGTTAGGTCGGCGTATCTACTGATACGCCGGCCTAACTCTATGTAAATATAGCTATATATGTAGAACATTGGTCCATAGGTATTGATTGAAACAACACCACAGTGAATCCACAGATGAGTAGGTGCCCACCACCGTATAAAAAAGCCACTTACCAGAGGGAAGGCACAAATAAACATTCGGCTATAGCCCAGCCGTGGCCTTTGCAGGGGAATGATGACACAGGAGGTACACTCTCAAGTGATGGCTTTGAGGGTGCTAGACTCCTTTAGCATAACATGCGGTCCGTAGAATCATATAGCATGCAAGGAAGGAGAGGGACCATAGCGTGATACCGTAACCACAGTAGAGTTAATTAAAAAAGTATTGTACTTACAAATTGTATCGAATTAAAAACATAGGAAAATGCCGGCCGGCAATGACGTGATGTCGTCGACTTGAGGAGGAAGTGCTCCTACATTGCCGGCCGGCAGTTTCCTATGTTTCTAATTCGATACAATTTGTAAGCACAATACTTTTTTAATAAACTCTACTGTGGTTACGGTATCACGCTATGGTCCCTCTCCTTCCTTGCATGCTATATGATTCTATGGACCGCATGTTATGCTAAAGGAGTTCAAATTTGCAAGATCATCTCTAATATCATTACATCATGCCTTGTTCCGTTTCTCCTTATGGAAATGTTTATCTTAGGAGCTTTTATACCAACATCTTGGGAGTAGAGCAGGGCTTTGCATCTCCATGTCAGATATGTCCCCCCCTCGCAAAGGCAGGTGATCTGACTGATGGAAGAATAAGCAGCAGCACGAATGAAGCACATATCCACATAATGGAAGTAGGCTGGTGCCAGATTGTAGAGCTGTGAATTTGCTGAGGACAGCACCAGAGAGAAGATCAGTATTGTAGCCAAAACGACTTCTACCTATGCGGGTCTTGAAGTGAAGAAAATGTAATAAGCTTCCAAGTAAAAATATTGGCTTTCTGAATGTTTATCTAAAAAGGTTTAGGCCACCCTTTGTAATCACAGCCTCTAGATCAGAGGTTCTCAACCTTTTTAGTGCTGTGCCCCCTTGATAAAATTTCTCATGTTGTGGGGACCCCTAACCATAAAATCATTTTTGTAGCGTGGGTTGTCAGCACCCAAGGCAAGACAAGTAATTTGCGCCCCTAACACATGGACATTTAGTGCTCTTACATTCGTACAGATTTAAAACCCCTTATGGTACATTTTAGGATTTACCACTCTTTCTCTTTGTTATCCTTTCTTTCCCTTTTACCTCTTTCTATGCTCATTTCTTGTTTTATTTACACATTTCTCTCTCTAGCCTTCTTGTTCTCTTATTCTTTCTCTCCCTTTTCTTTGTTCTTCCCCCTCTTTTCCTCTCCCTTCCATCTATTCTCTATTTTTATTTCTTCTCTCACTCCCTGGAGGGGGGAATGGGATTTAGGATGAGCGGCAATTCTGGGAGGGGGGGGGGAGAGGTCTGATCAGCGAACTTAGGTGCTCGTGATTAAGGTCATCTGCTGATCTGAGAACTGTAGTGGGGACTTTTAATGGCAACTATAATCACAGGTAGTGTTACTCACTGTGTCTCTGGCTTTAGTGTGGTGTCTTGCAGCAGTGACACCTATGCCGAAATCAGGAGATAGGGTCTCCTCCAGCCCCTCCCACTTCACATTCTTCACTAGTCAGCTGACCTCTAGTCTCTGTCCCCCAGCCATGCTGTGAACTGAATGGGTGGCTCCAGGAACAGCCCTGCTGGGCAGCCGTAAAAAGGCTGGGAGAGCAGTTCGGGCTTCAGGAACAGCCAAGAGATCGGTGACCCCTGGCAAATCCTTATTCGACCCCCAAGTTGAGAACCACTGCTCTAGATTGATCCAATAGACACCAAACATTACACTATGTGGATGAGTAGGGGGGATGACTGGACTCCCCAATGCCCAAGAGTTGTGCCATTTTGGGGACTTTGGCTGTGCTGTTTGAATGCTTACTTTAATAAGAAGGGTGCACCCTTGGTACCCCAAAAGCTGAGGGGCGATTCACATTTGCTTGTATGGACCTTTAACAGAGATCATGGTTCACACGCTATGAAGAGTATGTTATAAAAAAATAAAACCTTAGCATCACTTAGCCAAATACCAAAATGTACCAACACAGACAAGGTTGTTTATTTTACATGTTTTCCAAAGTTAAGGGCCAGAACAGATCTTTAAAAGGAAGCAGATCTTGCCTTTTACTATTCCAAGGATGTTGAACCATGGGGAAAGAGAGATCATGTTACTAATAAGATGCCATGACTTTTACAGAAAGGAATTTCATTAATTGTTGAAGGAGTCCAAATAATTATTAACAGGTTAAAAAAACAAAGGGGTATCCTAGTATGCACCACGTATGTTGCTTTTAAACAATGTTTCTAAATTGCTGTGCTCCAACGTATGTCCTAAGGGAAGGTTAATATCAAAAAATATGAAAACAAAGGCAAGGTGATTTTTATAGAACATTTGCATTACTAAAATTAATAGTGATTAAAATGCTAAGCAGGCGAAAAAAATGGCTCCCTATAGTGTAATCTACATAATCAGCATTTAGTAGCATAATATTGCACTGCTATCAACTGATCCTAAAAACATCTCTCCCAAGAGCCGGTTCACAGTGGGGCGACTCGTCAGGCGGCTCAGCCGCCCGACGGGTCGCGTCCCATTCAATGCAATGAAACCGTTCTAATAAGAGCGACGCAAGTCGCTCCGACTTAGAAAAAGGTTCTTGCACGACTTAGGGGGCGGCTCGGGGGGACTTGCAATGACTTCTATACAGAAGTGGTTTTGGCCACCCCCGCTTTGAACCGGGCCTACTAGACGGGAGATTCCTTGAATTGGCTAATACGGGCATGTTTCAGGCCTCACACTTCAGTACCGGGGGGACATGGAGAACGACGGCAGAACTAATGGACCCTGTCGGCGTATACCGTCTTGACTTCCTGAGGTCACACCAATTGCGTCATTTTTTGACCAGCCTTCCAACGCCACCGACTGTTGATCACTCCGTCGGGAGACTACCAGATCCCTGCACTGGCCAAATGGGAAAGGGAGTTGGGGAGACAATTCTCGTCTCGACCGCCAAAAAAAAGCAATATAGTTCGCTTTACGCACAAATCGTCCGTAGGCGCTAAGACGCAGGAGACAAACTATAAAGTACTCACATGCTGGTACAGGACCCCTGACGTGTTAAGTAAGTTGTTTCCTGACACTACAGCCACTTGCTGGAGATGCCAACAGAACAGAGGCACCATGCTACATATTTTTTGGTCCTGCCCGCGACTGGGGGAGTTCTGGAGGGGGGTACAGCAGGTCGTCCAACAATTTACAGGAAGCAAGGTCCCGGATGACACGGCGTACTTCCTTTTACACGCGAACGATCTATCACCCGGGGTTTACAAAACATCCGTAGTGCGTCACCTCTTGGTCGCGGCTAAGGCCTGCGTGCCCCTTCTCTGGAAGTCCCCCCATCCGCCGACTATAGCGATGTGGCTGAACAAAGTGGATGAGATCAGTCGCATGGAGGACTTGATCCTATCCAGCCAGCAACGTAGGGAAACGTATTCGGAAACATGGCAACTATATAATATTTTCAGATTTTCAGAAGAAGGACAGAGACTCAGGGAGACAGACGGATATCAGGGACCCCCAGTACCTGGGACAACTTAAGTAACCAAGTAACACACAGAGACAGGAAAGTCTGTTACGCTCCTTTGGGGCGCTTATGGGGCTAACCCTGCTCGTGCAGCCCCTTCCCCACCCTTCCACCCCCCTCCCTCCCCCCCCCCCCCCCCCCCCACCACTTAATATACAACCTTATTCTGCTCTTTTCTACACTTCCTTCTTCTCTTTCTCTACTTTACTCTTCCTTAGAACACAGAAAATGGGTCGAGGAGCTAGTTCGTGGGGACTTAATCCAGAGACTACGAGAGTACAGTGAGGTAATGTGGATTAAGCTTATTATGATCTAGAATTTGTTGCCTGCAGAGATGACACTGTAATGGTTTATTACTTGCCTGTGGCAGGATCTACTTCTTCCATATGTTTTGATTGTAAACTGTGGGTCCGTACGGACTGGTTTTTTGACAATAAATAAAACATAAAAAAAAAAAAAAAAAAGAAGTGGTTTTGCAGGTCACCTCTGAAGTCGTCTTCAGGACGACTTGCAGAGTCGTGCCGCGGAAGTGTGAACCGGCTCTAACCAATGCCGCTGGGCCTCAGGTAGCCCTTGGCTGAGATGAGGGCTGAGGCATTATGCACTATGCATTTATATACAGTGGCAAAAAAAATTATTTAATCTTCTGCAGATTTTGTAAGTTTGCCTAGAAGGGTCTATAATTTTTATCATATGTTTATTTTAAATGATAAAGACATAATATTAAGCAAAAATCCAGAAAATACATGATATAAATGTTATAAATGGAGTTGCAGTTCAGTGAGTAAAATAAGTATTTGATCCCCTAGCTCATATGGTACACAGATTAGTTCCAATTTAACCACTTCCCAACCGGCCTATAGCAAAATGACAGCTGGGCGGTGGTTCAATTATCCTGACTAGACGTCACATGACATCAGTCTGACACACCGCTACACCAGTCTCAGTAAAGAGACCCGTGTGATCAATTGTGTCCAATTATGATGTAAACAGGAAGAGCCGTTGATCGGCTTTTCCTCACTTGCGTCTGACAGACGCGAGTAGAGGAGAGCCGATTGGCTGCACTTCAGTCTGTGCTGATTGTTTATCAGCGCAGCCCCCCCTCGGATGCCCGCCTAAGACCACCAGGATGCCACCAGGACCACCAGGGATGGCCACCACACTGTAACACCAGGTATGCCCCCTAGACCACCAGGGAAACACCAATATGTGCCCAGGCAGCTGCCATTCAATGCCCAGGCAGCTGCCAATCAGTGCCCATCCACAATGCCTACCAGTCCCAGTGCCACCAGGGATGCCTATCAGTGCTGCAAATCAGTGCCACGTATCAGTGCGCCTATCAGTGCCACCCATATGTACCCATCATTGCAGCCCATCAGTGCCCACCAGTGCTACCCATGAGTGCCGCCTATCAATGCCAATCAGTGCTGCATATCAGTGCCACCCATCAGTGCTGCATATCAGTGCCACCTCATTGGTGACACCTCATCAGTGCCCGTCAGTAAAGAAGAAAACTTACTTATTTACAACATTTTATAACAAACAAAAGAAAATATATTTTTTCCCCCCAAATTTCTGTCTTTTATAGTTGTTTAGCAAAAAATGTTTGGGTACAGTGTAGCATGGCCGCACAATTGTCATTTAAACAGCGACACTTGTCCTCAGAATCTTATTCTTCCATTCTAACCCAACATCATGGGCAAGACTAAAAAGTTGTCAAAGGACATAAGGGACAAAAATAAGACCTGCACAAGGCTGAATAAGCTACATGACTATTAGCAAGAAGCTTGGTTAGAAGGAGACAACTGTTTGATTATTCGCAAATGGAAGAAATACAAAATTACCCTCATTCGCTCTCGGTCTAGGGCAGTAATGGCGAACCTTGGCACCCCAGATGTTTTGGAACTACATTTCCCATGATACTCAGCTGCTCTGAAGAGTGCATGAGCATCATGGGAAATGTAGTTCCAAAACATCTTTCAGCGGCCAATCGCTCGTTACAGAGCGAGAACCGGGAGATGTGTGTGTGTGTGTGTGTGTGTGTGTAAACAAACAGCTCCCGGTCCTTTCAGGGGGAGAAATGACTGATCGCATGTTCATACAATGTATGAACAGCGATCTGTCATTTCCCCTAGTCAGTCCCACCCCCCTTCAGTTAGAACACACCTAGGGAACATAATTAACCCCTTCCTCGCCCCCTAGTGTTAGCCCCTTCCCTGCCAGTGACATTTTTACAGTAATCAATGCATTTTTATAGCACTGATCGCTATAAAAATGCCAATGGTCCCAAAAATGTGTCAAAAATGTCCGCCATAAGGTCGCAGTGCCGATAAAAATCGCAGATCGCCGCCATTACTAGTTACGCTATAACTGTTGCGCAAACCGAAAAATAAGTAGAAGAATACGTATCGGCCTAAACTGAGGAAAAAAATAGTTTTTTTATATATTTTTGGGGGATATTTATTACAGCAAAAAGTAAAAAATATTTTTTTTTTTTCAAAATTGTCGCTCTATTTTTGTTTATAGCGCAAAAAATAAAAACAGCAGAGGTGATCAAATATCACCAAAAGAAATCTCTATTTGTGGGGGGGAAAAAAAAGGCACCAATTTTGTTTGGGAGCCACATTGCACGACTGCACAATTGTCAGTTAAAGCGACGCAGTGCCGAATCGCAAAACCTGGCTTGGGCATTTAGCTGCCTAAAGGTCCGGAGCTTAACCGGATAATTAACCCCTTCCTCGCCCTCTAGTGTTAGCCCCTTCCCTGCCAGTGACATTTTTACAGTAATCAATGCATTTTTATAGCACTGATCGCTATAAAAATGCCAATGGTCCCAAAAATGTGTCAAAAGTGTCCAAAGCGTCCGCCATAATGTCGCAGTGTCGATAAAAATCGCAGATCGCCGCCATTACTAGTTATGCTATAACTTTTGCGCAAACCAAACGCTTATTGCGTTTTTTTTTTACGAAAAATAAAGTAGAAGAATACATATCGGCCTAAACTGAGGAAAAAAAAATGTTTTTTTATATATTTTTGGGGGATATTTATTACAGCAAAAAGTTAAAAATATTCATTTTTTTTTTCAAAATTGTTGCTCTATTTTTGTTTATAGCGCAAAAAAAAACAAAACGCAGAGGTGATCAAATACCACCAAAAGAAAAAAGTCTATTTGTGGGGAAAAAAAGGGGTCAATTTTGTTTGGGAGCCACGTCGCACGACCGCGCAATTGTCAGTTAAAGCGACGCAGGGCCAAATCGCAAAAAGTGGCCCGGTCATTGACCAGCAAAATAGTCCGGGCTGAAGTGGTTAAGGCATGGTTGATCGGTAAAGGGGAAAGGATCAACGGGGAGCATACAGAAAATATGGTAAATCCTCCCTTACGCTCTGCTTGTCTTTTTTGCGCACAGCTTTTATAATACAGGTCCTCTTTAAGTGTGTCTTCGTAATAACATCACAAAATGATGACGGAGAATGTAAGCTTCCTCTATAAAAGATCGCCAAATGAAAATTCTGAAAACAATGATAGGAGTTCTATTTCAATAGCTCTCATCTGGATATGAACTGTTTCTAACTATCTAGTGAGAACCGATCCCTGAGACAGAGCCACGAGTTCATACAAATCCAAACGAGGATCATCAATCCAGAAAATTGGAACAAACTCACAGAAAAATCTGCGCAACCGCAAAAATGAAGCAATTCCTTTCAGCTGTTGTGATGACGGCTTGCTAATTAATCATACTTAAGAGAAACTACATTTGGTCTTGGACAAGCCCCCATAGACAAGTGATGTGGGACCTGAAAACAAATACTCAAAAGCCAATATAAGGGAATAGTAGTGGTAAAAAAATCACTTGCGGGTGTAACCAATCTTGTTTTTTTTTTTCTTCAAATCTCCTTTAGCCCTGGTTCACACTGGGTACGATTTGGAACGATTTGAGATGCGATTTGACATGTCAAATCGCATCTCAAATCGGCGGCAATTGTCGGCAATGGCACTGTCCTAATCAGTGCGACGCCGCATCTGCGATTTCAAAAAGTATTTCCTGTACTACTTTTTGCGATTTCGGGCCGCGATTTAAATTAAATTGCGGCCGAAATCGCGGCAAAATCGCGGCAAAATCGCAGCCGCAAAATCACGGTAAAAATCGCGCATTTTACCGCGATTTTGAATTCGCAGCAGTGTGAACCTAGGCTCAAGGTGGATGGTAGGGGATGTGTCCTATGCCTGCATACTTTGCTGATAGGTCTAACCCCTTGTGCAAACCTATCTCTACCTGTAATTATACACCCACAGGCCTCCGTCCCTGCATATATATATGTAAAGACAAGGAGCCAGATTCAGGTAGATCTGCGGCGGCGTAACGTATCGCATTTACGTTACGCCGCCGCAAATTTATGGGCAAGTGCTTGATTCACAAAGCACTTGCCTGTAAAGTTGCGGCGTAGCGTAAATCCCCCCGGCGCAAGCCCGCCTGATTCAAATGATCTGGGTAGGGGGCGTAGATCATTTAAATTAGGCGCGTTCCTGCGCCGAACGTACTGCGCATGCGCCGTCCCTAAAATTTCCCTGACGTGCATTGCGGTAAATGACGTTGCAAGGACGTCATTGGTTTCGACGTGAACGTAAATGGCGTCCAGCGCCATTCACGGATGACTTACGCAAACAATGTAAAATTTTCAAATTGCGACGCGGGAGCGACGGCCATACTTAACATTGGATACGCCACCTAGGGGGCAGCTTTATCTTTACGCCGCGTATCTCTTACGGAAACGGCGTAAATTTACTGCGACGGGCAAGCGTATGTTCGTGAATCGGCGTAACGCCTCATTTGCATATTCTACGCCAACCGCAATAGAAGCGCCACCTAGCGGCCAGCGTAAATATTGCAGCCTAAGATACGACGGCGCAGGCCGTCGTATCTTAGCCATGTTTAAGTGTATCTCAGTTTGAGCATACACTTAAACATACGACGGGCTTAGATTCGGAGTTACGTCGGCGTATCTGCTGATACGCCAGCGTAATTCTTTGAGAATCTGGCCCAAGAAGTGGTAGGATTGGGACTTTAAATGAGACCTGTGGGTGTACGTAATGATGTGGATATGTCACATGAAAGGAAACGGATTGCCAAAGATCCCTAGGAACAGTACATGATAGTACAATTGGAAAACATAATAAGACCATATAATAATAATAAAGCATTCGTGATGTAGAAATACAGTCGCACAAATTCACCATAAGTTGATATAATTATATAAATTTAATAATAATAGAAAAATAATCACTAGGGCATAATTAACGGCAGGTAGTAAAATTCATGACATCAAATAATTACAATTCAGACATAAATAATATATACAAATTCATAAAATGAGTACAAGCAAAGAACATGATTAGTAAGATATATTAGAAAAAACATGATTGGGCATCACTAGATGGACACTCTATGCATTTTATGGCCTTCCGCCACTCATCAGGAGTCTGATGCATGCGTTGTACTAGAGTAACCCAGAAATGGGAAGCAATTCCAATGGTGGAGGTGTGCGGGAATCCGGTAGGAACAGTGGCGTCACTAGGGTTGGTGTCACCCGGTGAGGTAAAACATGGTGTCACCCCCCCTCTGTCTAGGCTGCCCAGCACCAAGCAGGCAGCGCACGGGCACGGGGCGCACCCCAAACCAGTTAGGGTAGTATAGAGTGGTATAGTGCAGGTTGGTGTAGTGGGGTGGTATAGGACAGGTTAAGGTGGTATAGGGCATGTTGGGGTGATATAGGGTAGTTTGGGGTGGTATAGGGCAAGTTATGGTTGCATAGGGCAGGTTGGGGTGGTAAAGGGCAAGTTAGGGTGGTACAGGGCAGGTTGGGGTGGTATAGGGCAAGTTAGGGTGGCATAGGGCAAGTTGGGATGGCATGGGAAAGGTTGGGGTGGTACAGGGCAAGTTAGGGTGGCATTGGGCAGGTTGGGGTGGTACAGGGCAAGTTAGGGTGGCACAGGGCAAGTTGGGTTAGCATGGGAAAGTTTGGGGTTGTACAGGGCAGGCTGGGGTGGTACAGGGCAGGCTGGGGGGGTACAGGGCAGGCTGGGGTGGTACAGGGCAGGCTGGGGTGGTACAGGGCAGGCTGGGGTGGCACAGGGCAGGCTGGGGTGGCACAGGGCAGGCTGGGCATGTTAGCTAAAAAAAAAAAAAAAAACGGGGAATGGTGTCACCCCTCTAGCGGGTGTCACCCGGTGCAGACCGCACCCCCCCGAACCCCCCTAGCAACGCCTGTGGGTAGGAATGATCTCACCCGGGACTGAGGCGGGGAAAGAACAGGTGTGATCCAAAGTGAATACAGCAGCAGGGGCGGGCCAACGGTCACCAAGTTTGAATGTATATGTATAATGCATACTGGATGCAGGATGATATAAAATCTGTGTATAGGGATAAGAGTTGAAAAAATCTAGTTGTCAGATGGAGACATGCAAAGGTGAACCACTGATCTGTTCTCAGCTGGAGATCCCCAAGCTCTGATAGGTGTTCTCTGATAGGTGTCCCTCATTCCCATCTCAAAAAGTTGGGCGGTATGAGCCTGACCTGTGCCAATTAAATGCAGCCTTACCAGTCCCATGTAATGCAGCCAGACCCGCCTGGCGACTGACGTCATCACATCTGCCTGCCACTCAGATAGAAGAGAGTAGCCCAAGCGGCCACCGTGGCCGTACTCCATTCGGCGCCTGGGGCTGCTCTGTCTTTTGTGAGCGACAGGCTCAGCTAGGAGGTCGTCCGGTGTGGCATTCTGACATGGCAGTGGTGGCGGCGACGGGGGGGGGGGGGGGATGGCTGGTCAATATTCGCTCCATAGGTTGCAGAGACATTGCCCCCCATTTATTAGGGGAGGAGAAATGCGTCTTATGGAGCGAAAATACAGTACTTGCCGTAAAATGGCTTAAAAGTCAAAGAAACATTCCTGCAGTCCTCTATATATAGATTGTAGGGCCGAAACAACTAATCGATCAAGCGACAACTAATCGATTATGAAATTAATCGATTACAATTTTCATAATCGATTAATCGGCCAGTAACATAATGGGGTTTAAAAAACTAAAATTAGCCCTTTATAGTACAAAAAAGCAAATCTCTACTGTAAATATTACTTTCACTGTCCTACAGTAAAAAAATGAACCCCTTACAGTAGTCATTATTTGCTCTTTTTGTACTTATTTTTGTTTTTTTAACCCCGTTATGTTACTAAACATCTCAGGCCTGGGTTCACACCTCTGTTTTTTGGTGCTTTTTGCAGAAACACACTACAGTTCATATACATGTTTTCCTATGGGGCACGTTGACATCCATGATTTTTTTTTCAGCTGCTGCTTATTTGGAAAGTGCGAGGACTTCTTAAAGCAAAACAGTGCTTTTTTTTTTTTTTGGTTCAATATACTTCAATGGAGAAGCTGCAGAAAAGCATGTAATGTGTTTTTGCGGCAATTTGTGTTTTGTAATCTGCCCAACAACAAATTGGCCCAAAAAAATGTAAAAATGCACATTTTTTTTTTCTAAGGCTATTATCCGATTAATCGATTAATCTAATCAATAATCGGCCAACTAATCGATTATGAAAATAATCGTTAGTTGCAGCCCTAATAGATTGTGATTGATGTACTGTAGACACATTGTACAATTATTTGCATTTTGGCGAGCCAATTTTACATCAAGGTAAGGTTCTGTTTGGCTTTTGGATGTTAAATATTGCTTAGGGTTACTATGACAACATAATGCAGCAGCTGCAGGTTATCATTTCCTTACGTTAAGTTGAGCATTTCAAGTAAAGCCAAACAGTCCTCATATTTCTATCATCGCTTAATGACTTGCATGAGTTATTCTAAATGTACAAGCTTTACAATTCTTCGGCAGGGACTTGGGAATTTGGTTGAAGTAAAGTGATTAAGCCCTCTCTCAGGGGAATGTCAATAGCTGAAGACGTAACTCTTTCTAATGAAATAATGAAGCACAAGTCATTGTCCTATTAAGGTGGTGATTCAGCAGATCTCCCTGATGTGTATCATGTGTTTCCCATTTGGCTCTCTTGATGGAGAACAGGCATAAAGAACAAATATTGGTGGTTTCTCACCGAGAAGGGAAATCCCACACTGAGCTATGTAGATTTCTTCTTAATGGGTTCAAGACCAGCTTTGAATTTCTGCTCCTATTTCTTGCAGTCGTCACGTTCAGGGTTCACCTCCGTCCAGAGCGGAAAATACCAGCTGTTATATAATGGAAGTTTATGAAGCCAGAAAAGGTCACGGAAATATGAGTAACCAAGGTGTGCTAAACCAACCACAGCTAAACCCAAGAACATGGAAAATCCATACACTACATTCCATTCGAGAGTCTAACTACTAGGAACGAGTACAAAAATGTGTGCTTTAGTTCTGTTGTGCAGCCATGACTCTTTAGAATGGCGCGGCAAAATGGGCTGAACAACGACAAAAAGCAGCTCTGCTCTAATGCCCTGTACACACGAGCGGAATTTCCGTTGGAAAAAAGTTGGATGGTTTTTCCGGTCAAGCTTGGCTTGCATACACACGGTCACACAAAAGTTCTCTGAACTTTAGAGCGTTAAGAACGCGGTGACGTACAACACTACGACGAGACAAGAAAAAGAAGTTCAATGCTTCCGAGCACGCGTGTTTTTTTTTTTCCCAGTTGGAATTCCATACAGACGAAAGGATTCTCGGTTAGGAATTTTTTTTCCGTCTGAAAAATTGAGAACCTGCTCTCAAACTTTTGTTGGCGGAAATTCCGACAGCAAAAGTCTGATGGAGCGTACACACAATCGGAATTTACGATGAAAAGCTTACATCGGACTTTTTGCTGGCGGAAATTCCACTCGTGTGTATGGGACATTAGCCCCTCTTCACATGAGCTTTTTTCTGCCAATTTCCCTGATTATGCTCAGTATGCAGAACCACGTTCCTTTTGTCCCTATGCTAAAAAAAAAAAAAAAAGTACAAACTTTTTTTTTTTTTTTTTTTGTGTATTCAAGCATTTTGGATCTCTTAGACCAGTGGTCTCCAAACAGCGGCCCTAGGGCCAGTCGTGGCCCACTGCTTGCCTCTATCCGGCCCTTGGGACACAATTTAATCCACAACTGACACCAATAATGGGGCACCATTCCTCACACTGACAGTAGTGATAGGGCACTATTTCCATCCACTGACACCAATGATGGAGTGCTATTCCTCCCACTGATATAAACAATGGAACACTATTATTCCCAATGATATTCAAGCATTTTTGATCTCTTAGACCAGTGGTCTCCAAACTGCGGCCCTAGGGCCAGTCGTGGCCCACTGCTTGCCTCTATCCGGCCCTTGGGGCACAATTTAATCTAAAACTGACACCAATAATGGGGCACCATTCCTCACACTGACAGCAGTGATGGGGCACTATTTCCATCCACTGACACCAATGATGGGGTGCTATTCCTCCCACTGATATAAACAATGGAGCACTATTATTCCCAATGATACTAACAATGGGGTAATATCACTCCCACCAAAACGAATGATGAAGCACTGTTTACTCCCTCTGATGCTGGGGCATTTTCTACTCCCACTGGCCACAGTCTAACCCCCCCCCCCCGAAAGTCTGAAGGATAGTAAACTGGGCTTTGTTTAGAAAGTTTGGAGACCCCTACCTTAGACTTCAATTGGAGCAGGGGAGGGCTGGCAGCCTTAGGCCTGGGGGGCAAGTCCAGTCAAGTGGCCCATAGGAGCGTGGCAAAGTGATGGATTGAGGAAAACAGCCTAAGATTTTTCATGATCACAAGAGTCCGCACAGAGGCCCCCCTTACATCAGAGTCCGCACAGAGGCCCCCCTTACATCAGAGTCCGCACAGAGGCCCCCCTTACATCAGAGTCCGCACAGAGGCCCCCCTTACATCAGAGTCCGCACAGAGGCCCCCCTTACATCAGAGTCCGCACAGAGGCCCCCCTTACATCAGAGTCCGCACAGAGGCCCCCCTTACATCAGAGTCTGCACAGAGGCCTCCCTTACATCAGAGTCCGCACAGAGGCCCCCCTTACATCAGAGTCCGCACAGAGGCCCCCCTTACATCAGAGTCCGCACAGAGGCCCCCCTTACATCAGAGTCCGCACAGAGGCCTCCCTTACATCAGAGTCCGCACAGAGCCTCCCCTTACATCAGAGTCCGCACAGACCCCATATACATCAGAGTCCGCACAGACCCCATATACATCAGATCTGATGTAAGGGGTGTTCTGGGACACTTGATTTAAGGGTGCATGCTGTGGACTATTGTGTAAAGAGGGTCTCTGCTCACCAAAGCCTGCCCCCTCTCCCCCTTTAACAAAGTCCACAGAGCACCCCTTGTTATACACTGGGAGGAAGGAGAGACTAGAGAGGGTGAACTTACCAGGAAGGAGGCTGAGGCGCAGGCAGGCTGTCTGATTTTTTTTGGGTTCAAACTTCCTGTCCAGTGCCCACACATGCCCGGGGAGTGTGGGCAGGGCATACTCAGACGGAGGAGGAGCAGATGAGCTCTATCCCTCTTGTCTGTGCAGAGAGAGAAGGGGATGTCAGCGCTGGTGTGCTCTGAGGCTGAGCTATGTGTGAGACGAGACATAGCTCAGCTCTGCAGCCATCTACCTCAGAGCTGACACAGGCATGGCTTCACAGTGGGAGGTGAGCAGCGGCCGTGACCTGTGTTAACAGAGCTCCAGCAGGCATATTCCTGCTCTGCAAAAACAGTATTTGGTAATGGCGGCTGGTGGCTGTGCATAGTGTCACCAGCCCGGGGGGAGATTTCCACCCTTCCCCCCCTGCCAGCCCTCCCCTGAATTGGAGTGCCGGCAAATGTGTGATTTGCGTCTCATGTCATGTTTTTATGCCTGAAGAACTCCTCTCCTCCCCTTGCCCAGCCCAAGAAACAAACTAACTCTTAAAGCTTTTTACACATGCAAAAATTCTTGTAAAGCGCCTGAAAATAACTGTTCAAAATCACCAGGAATATGCTCTGTTTAAGTGTGAATGCAAGCGTATGTAAAGAAATGGAAGATCCCTTTCAAACAAGCCATTGGATCGGATCCGGCTGTCCTTTTTTTTTTATTTAATTTTTTTTAGGCTGACCCAATCGAACCCTCTATTCTCCTCTATGGGCAGTTGGCAGTAAACTGACTCGTATCTGTTTATACCTGGCTACCTCTGATCAAATCCAATCTGGCAAAAACAGATGGGGGATCCTGGTCTGGCCAACTGGTCTGGTTACATCCAGCTGCCCATAGAGCAAAGTGGGCTGTGCCCGTGTCTGCTCTGCATAAGTGGAGCAGATACGGACCGGTCATCTGGCAGTTTAGCTCAGCAGGATATCAGCGGACAGATCGCCTGCTGAGCAAAACCAGCTTAAAAGGAACCCATTTAGAAAATAAAAACAAACCTTTACAACCCCTTTAACAAGAACACAGATTTAAAGCACACTAGTGGAAAAGTCTTGTAAGCATACATGGTACTGTATACACATACAGTCCTGTGAAAAAGTAAGTAAACCCAGTACATATTTTTTTTTTCAACATACTTGAATAGGCAAACATTAGATTTCAATATAAATAGTACCTCCGGAGAAAGGTGATATACTTGCACAAATGATACATAAAATGTACTCCTTTATATTCATTCTCATGATCGAAATGAATGAAAATGCAGCAAGTAAACCACTTCAAATCCATGAAATTGGAATGCAGTGTTCCTGATTAGGTAGCAATGATGGACCTCCTTAGAGAGTATGCAGGTGGAACCTGTTGTATTTAAACCTCAGACATCTAGGGGTTGGCATTCTCTTGGCTGTTGCCATGTGTGGTGTCATCATTCCAAGGTCAATAAAACTCTAAGGCCCGCACAGTTATTGGGCACAATATGACACGTCCACCCAGACAGCTGTCCGGGTGGCACAGAACACAGGTCACCTGACCTCACCCGAATATATAGACTCTCCTACCAGGTCAAGGGATTCAAACCCCTGCCCATTGGCTGAGATACCCCATATAACCATAACCTGACCTTGGGGTGCCCTTCTCATAGCTAGTACCACCAAGTACCCTACCACCTAGTGGTAGAAGAGAAAAGTATAACAATGCCAAACTTAGGGAGAAATCAATAGATCTCTAACAATCAACCAGGATAACTACTCCTGGCAAGTAAATTTGTGAGGAGCAACCCTACCCAGGGCTGGACTGGGACAAAAATTTGGCCCTAGACTTCATCCAGACTGGCCCACTTTGACAGGTCTCTCCCACTGCGGCAGGACAACTCCCGCCCCCCCCTGGCCACCCAAGCCCCCTCTCCCCCTTCACTAGCCACTAGCCGTTTTACTTTATTAGAGTAGAACGGCTGGTACTGGTACTCTTATAGGCAGTACCAGTGGGGAAGCTAGACATTATTTCCCCCAGGGAAAAGAATCAGTTTGGTGCCCCCCCTTATGGGACAAGATTAGGCAGAAGTGAGAAACTCCCAGGCCATAGCTGTTGAGTCAGCTGTTTGTCCCCTCCCCCATGCTCCTCTGTCGTCCCCCCTGCTCCTCTGGTCCTCCTCCTGCTTCTTTGTTCCCCCCAGGTGAGCGCTGCGGGCAGGGAGAGGAGGTGAGCGCTGCGGGAAGGCAGAGACAGATGAGCGGAAGGGGCGGCGGTCCGCTTGTCACTGAAGCCAGCCCACTGAGCCATCGGCCCACCGAGAAACTCCCTGTAGTCCCAATGCCCAGTCCATCCCTACCTAAACTCCAAGATGCTACATATGGTAATTGAATCATTTCACTGTAAGGAAAAACTCTACAAGTTGCATAGATTTCAAACTTGTCCAGGACTGGCCAGAAAAACACTGGAGCTGACCATCTGATGGATAATGAAGACTCAAGATCCCCAAAATCTCATCAGGGGTTGTTGTAGCAGTAAGGTTCTTCCTAAACCCTATCCTGAGCATAATTGCTTTTATTACGTTCGCAAATGCTGTTGTATATAGTTGGCAACAGCTTTGTTGTGTACACATGAATGGACAGACAGAGTGATAGACAGATACATTAACTGATAAATTCATGTTTTATCCCCTTTTATCAAAGTAATAAAGTCAACTTACCGGTTGGTCACAGCTTGCATGAATTCATCAATTAGGTCATCATATGCCTTCCCACGAACGCGCTTGTGTTTTAATCCGATATATAAGGGGTCATTCAGGAGTGTCTGGAGAATGAAAAAAAGAACAGTTTCAGTTAAGTGGTGTTCATGATGGTGGTCTTTTGGTCTTCCCAGGGCTACTGATGCTTGGGATCTGAATAGAAAGTCACATTGTTGAAGTTGAACTACACTCAAAACTAAACCCCTAGCTACCCTACCCACCTTGCTCCCTTAAAGCGATCCTATCTCTATTATAAAGTTTTTCGGGCAACCTGTAAAAAAAGTAAACATATCTTCCCTGTCGCCTTCATTACTCAACACGTTGCTCCGTTCACAAGGAATGGCCTCATTTTGGGACAATAAATGGACACCATTGCCACCAAAATATTGTGCATTTTATCCTAAACTGAACTTTAGTTAAAAAACACACAGTTAGAGCCGAGTTCTGGGAATGGGACATCATCTCTCCTTGCATTGGCCCCCACCTTGAACTGTGAAGGTTAAATGTTTCTTTACTTTAGGGGAGCAGGGATAAGGTTCAATACTTAACCTTACTCTTAGCTACAATAGGCTTCTTCAATCCATACAACTAGAACAGAGCAGCTGCCTAACTCAGGACCTTTGGGTCATGGTGGCATGTTTGCCTCCTCACATACAATGCAGAGTTAGGACCTCACGTAATTTGCACCGCAATTGCTAACTAAACTTGTGCAGGACCCTTTTTTGGTCCGCACCAGAATCAGATTGCATGGGTGTTCATTCTGCAAATCTCGCCGTGTTTTGCAAACGAATTGTGGGGTGTCATTAACTTAACATACACTCCGTAATCAATTCACATGAACAGGTTTGCGGTGCTAATCTGCACTGCATCTAGTGTAAACAGAGCCTTAGCAAGCTCATTGGAAAAAAAAAAAAAAAAAAAAAAAAAAGATTATCCCATGCACACATGTGAAGTGGATGGAGGAATTCCCCTCCTCACCATGCCATTGTATTCTGACAGTTGAAAAACAATGGTGCAGTGCTGGAGACTCCGCCGCTGTCAGAATATACTAATCAGTGATCGACATAGGATGTATAAACGAAGGTAAGTGACTCAACTAAGCATGAAAATACAGGAACTGGCGTGCAGAAAAATGTCAGCAGGTGCTCTGGACTGATGAGTCAAAAGGTGAAATATTTGGCTGTAGCAGGGGAGGCAGTTTTCTGGTGAAGGGCTACAGAGCGGTACAATGATGAGTGTCTGCAGGCAACTGTGAAGCATGGCGCTGAATTTCTGCAAATGGAGTAGGAGATTTAAGAGAAGGTTTTGAGGAAGCCAACATCCACAGAAGATCTGTGGTTAGTTCTCCAAGATGTTTGGAACAACCTACCTGTCGAGTACCTTCAAAAACTGTGTGCAAGTCTACCTAGAAGAATTGATGGTGGTATGAAGGCAAAGGGTGGTCACACCAAATACTGATTTGCTTTGGATTCCTTTTCTGTCCATTAACTTTCCATTTTATTAATTAATAAAAATAAACTATTAACATACCAAAACAATTTTAGTGCTTGTCCCTTCGGATATTTTTACATGAACTGTTGTGATCGACTCTCGAAAGTTGTATAGTAATGAATAGATTATCGGACGATTGGTCCAAATGTTTTTTTTATTTATTTTTTCGTCCAATATTCTCATCAGGAGTTGTAAAGGAAAATGTTTTTTCACCTTAATGCAAACTATGCAATCTATGCATCTACGACGTTGCATATTCTACGCCGACTGCAATGGCCTCGCCACCTAGCGGCCGGCCTAGAATTGCATCCTAAGATCCGACGGTGTAAGTCAATTACACCTGTTGGATCTTAGGGCTAGCTATGCGTAACTGATTCTATGAATCAGCCGCAAAGTTAGGACAGGCGGATCACAGAGATACGACGGCGTATCAGGAGATACGCCGTCATATCTCTTTTGTGAATCTGGCCCTCTATTCTCTGTACTTGGTAGTAGAGTTTCTTCTCATCGGTCCTGGATGATACTTGGACTAGTTTGGTCTAGCAGCTCCTGCGAGTTCACAACAAATATAATTCATAACCTGTCAAATTTAATATCTGCTATGGGTTCTCAGTACGCGGAGAGACAACAATATCTGCCAATCATTCTGACACTTAGAGCTACTATTACAGCAGAATAATGATAAAAAATCTCCTCTAAAAATAGTGCCAAGAAAAACAAAACTCCCACTTTTAATAAGTAGAAGAATCCTAAATTCTCACTGCGCTATTTATCCACCATACTTTTGTCAAAATGTAATATGCATGGAGAGTCAAAACTTTTTATTGTTTTAGATAAAACAAGATAGGATCAGAACTACTTCAAGTTTTTACTGTTTTCTGGCGAGGTTTATTAACGCTCTCCTGCCTAAGCCTATTTCTGACATTTATTGCTTACACGTTAAAATCAGTATTGTTTGCTAGAAAATTACTTAAAACCCCCAAACATTATATATATATATACCGTATTTGCCAGCGTATAAGACGACTGGGCGTATAAGACGACCCCCTAATTTTCCAGCTAAAATGTTGGTTTTGGGATATACTCGCTGTTGAAAGACGACCCCCTTCCTACTAGTCATGCCTCGTCTCACCTCACTGTGCCATTACATGCCTCACTGTGCCATTACATGCCTCGCTGTGCCACCATTACATTCCTTAACGATCCCTTACCTTATCCCTAACATGCAGAATCTCAGTCAGACCGCGGCCGTCCATTTTTCAAAAGCCGCGCCTCTTCCTCATGCTGTTCTGTGATAGGCGGAACACTCGGCTTCCCAGCAGACACTGTGTTAAGTGTTACGCCTATCACGAATGCCCTCTCGTCCGAGGACGAGAGGGCATCCATGATAGGCGGAACACTGAACACAGGCTCTGCCTGGAAGCTGAGTGTTCCGCCTATCACAGAACAGCATGAGGAAGAGGCGCGGCTTTTGAAAAATGGACGGCCGCAGTCTGACTGAGATTCTGCATGTTAGGTACCGGCATATAAGACGACCCTTGACTTTTAAGAAAAAATTCTTGTGTTAAAAAGTTGTCTTATACGCCGGAAAATACAGTATATATATATATATATATATATATATATATATATATATATATATATATATATATATATATATATATATATATATATATATATATATATATATATATATATAGCCAGATTCAGAGGGATCAGCGCATCTTTAGATAGGTGTAGCGCATTTCATATGCGCTACGCCGTCGTAACATTGAGAGGCAAGTACAGTATTCACAAAGCACTTGCTCCCATATGTACGCCGGCGTAACGTAAATGGGCCGGCGTAAGCCTGCGAAATTCAAAGTAGCAAGGCAGTGGGCGTGTTGTATTATAATGAAGCTTGACCCCATGTAAAATGCATTGCTGAACGAACGGCGCATGCGCGCGCATGCTCAGAATCACGTCGAATTGACTCCCTAAGATACGCCGGCTCCATTCATGCGACGTGAACGTAACCTATGCCCAGCCCCTTTGACGTACGAATTACGCAAACAACGTAAAATACAACGGCTGTTTCGACGTTTCCGACGTCCATACCTTTGCATTACCTGCGCCTCATATAGCAGGGGTAACTTTACGACGGACGTACGCCTTACGTAAACGGCGTAGCTTAATGCGACGGGCGCAAGTACGTTCGTGAATCGGCGTATCTAGGTCATTTGCATATTCGACGAGTAAATCTACAGAAGTGCCCCTTGCGGCCAGCATAAATATGCACCCAAGATACGACGGCGTAGGAGACTAACGTCGGTCGTATCTTGGCAAAATTCAGGCGTATCTGATTTCCAGAATACGCGTATAGATACGACGGCGCACATTTGGACTTACGACGGCATATCTGGAGATACGTCGTCGTAAGTCCTTTCTGAATCCGGCCCATATATTTTTAGCAGACACCCTAGAGAATAAAATGCCAATCGTTGCAATATTTTATGTCACACGATATTTGCGCAGCGTTCTTTCAAACCAAATTTTGAGTTATGAATAAAAAATTTGAATATATGAAATATATATAAAAAAACTAAACAGTAAAGTTAGCCCAATTTTTTTGTATAATGCGAAACATGATGTTACACCGAGTTAATAGATGGTGGGATGGCAACAAACTATGGTGGCTAAAAATCCCCATAGGTGACGCTTTAACAAAAAATTACGGTTACCAATTTAGAGTTACAGAGGAGGTCTTTTGCTAGAATTATTGCTCTCACTCTGACGATCGCGACTTCCAAATGCAAAATCACCCAAATGGCCCTGATAAAACGTTTATATATCCTGGAATGTTTGGCCTTGGTAAAGACACATAAGGTGGCGCACACACAGGTTAAAAAGGCAATTAAAGGTTCATTTCCCAATGCGTTTGTTAGCTCTCACATGGATGCACCAAGCAGGCTAGACACTGAGCCACGAGGAGGTCGAAAAGAACAGTCAAAAGACCTGCGTAACAAGGTAATGAAACTTTACAAAGACGGAAAAGGATATGAAAAGATATCCAAAGCCTTGAATATGCCAGTCAGTACTGTTTAATCACTTATTAAGAAGTAGAAAATTTGGGGCTCCTTTGATACCAAGCCAAGGTAGACTAAGAAAGACAGACAGTGTGGTTGCTTTTAACCACTTAAGCCCCGGACCATATTGCTGGTCAAAGACCAGAGCACTTTTTGCGATTTGGCACTGCGTCGCTTTAACTGACAATTGCACGGTCGTGCGACGTGGCTCCCAAACAAAATTGGCGTCTTTTTTCCCCACAAATAGAGCTTTCTTTTGGTGGTATTTGATGCCTTTTTTTTTGTTTTTGCGCTATAAACAAAAATAGAGCGACAACTTTGAAAAAAATGAATATTTTTTACTTTTTGCTATAATAAATATCCCCCAAAAATATATAAAATATTTTTTTTTCCTCAGTTTAGGCCCATACGTATTCTCCTACATATTTTTCGCAAAACAAAAAATCGCAATAAGCGTTTATTGATTGGTTTGCGTAAAAAGTTATAGCGTTTACAATATAGAGGATAGTTTTATGGCATTTTTATTAATATTTTTTTTTTTACTAGTAATGGCGGCGATCAGCGATTTTTATCGGTACTGCGACATTATGGCGGACACTTCGGACACTTTTGACACATTTTTGGGACCATTGGCATTTTTCTAGCGATCAGTGCTAAAAAAAAGCATTGATTACTATAAAAGTGCCACTGGCAGGGAAGGGGTTAACACTAGGGGGCGAGGAAGGGGTCAATTATGTTCCCTGGGTGTGTTCTAACTGAAGGGGGGGTGGGACTGACATGGGAAAATGACAGATCGCTGTTCATACATTGTATAAACAGACGATAAGTCATTTCTCCCCTGACAGGACCGGGAGCTGTGTGTTTAGACACACAGCTCCCGGTTCTCACTCTAACGAGCAATCGCGGGTGCCCGGCGGTGATCGCGCATCGGCATCAGGGGCAAGCAGGGGGCGCGTGCCCCTATTGGCTGAACGGCGAAATGACGTAGATCTACATGATCTTGCCCAGCAGAGCCGACCTGCCGCCGTATAACTGCGGCGGCTGGTCGGCAAGCAGTTAAGGAGCACAATTCAATGATAATTGAACAAAAAAGAGCTCCATGGTTGAGCTGCCAGAAGGAAGAATTTACTGCGCCAATGCCAGAAAAAAAGCCAACGGGGCATGTCAAGGTGTTGTTGGGCATATTGTAACCAGGCTTTTTTTGTGGAACTTGTACTGTAAAGGCTTCTTTCTGGCAACTTGACCATGCAGCTCATTTTTGTTCAAATATCATCATATTGTGCTCCTTAACCACTTCCCGCCCGGCCTTTTGCCGATTTACGTCCGGGAAGTGGTTTTGAAATCCTGACTGGACGTCCTGCAGGATTTCATGCCGCGCGCGCCCGTGGGGGCGCGCAGCGCGGCAATCGGTTATGCGGGGTGTCAGTCTGACACCCTGCATCTTCGATCTCGGTAAAGAGCCTCCGGCGGAGGATCTTTACCACGTGATCAGCCGTGTCCAATCACGGCTGATCACGATGTAAACAGGAAGAGCCGTTGATGGCTCTTCCTCACTCGCGTCTGACAGACGCGAGTAGAGGAGAGCCGATCGGCAGCTCTCCTGACAGGGGGGGTTCGCGCTTATTGTTTATCAGCGCAGCCCCCCCTCGGATCGCCACACTGGACCACCAGGGAAGCCCACCCTGGACCACCAGGGAAGGGCAAAAAAAATAAAAAAGGGGACAAAAAAAAAAAAAGTCTTGGAAAAATAAAAAAAGCTTTAAAAAATAAAAAAGATGCCAATCAGTGCCCACAAATGGGCACTGACTGGCAACATGGGTAAATCAGTGCTGCCCCACAGTGTCCATCAGTGCCACCCCAGTGTCCATCAGTGCCACCCCACAGTGTCCATCAGTGCCACCCCACAGTGCCCATTCATGCCCAGTGCCCACCTATCAGTGCCCATCTGTGCCACCCATAAGTATCCATCAGTGCCACCCATAAGTGCCCATCTGTGCCGCCTATGAGTGCCCAGTGCCGCCCATGAGTGCCCATCAGTGCCGCCCATGAGTGCCCATCAGTGCCGCCCATGTGTGCCGCCTATGAGTGCCGCCAATCAGTGCCACCTCATCTGTGCCCGTCAGTACTACCTCATCGATGTCCATCAGTGCCATCTCATCGGTGCCCATCAGTGCCGCCATATCAGTGCCCGTAATTGAAAGAAAACGTACTTATTTACAAAAAAATTAACAGAAAAAAATAAAAACGTAATTTTTTTTCAAAATTTTCAGTCTTTTTTTAGTTGTTGCACAAAAAAAAAAAAATCGCAGAGGTGATCAAATGCCACCAAAAGAAAGCTCTATTTGTGGGGAAAAAAGGACACCAATTTTGTTTGGGAGCCACGTGGCACGACCACGCAATTGCCATTCAAAGTGCGACAGTGCTGAAAGCTGAAAATTGGCTTGGGCGAGAAGGTGCGTAAGTGCCTGGTATGGAAGTGGTTAAAAACAACCACACCATCTTTTTTCAGAGCAGCCTGCATTTCTCCTGAGGTTACCTGTGGGTTTTTCTTTGTACTCCGAACAGTTCCTGTGGCTGAAATCGTTATTGGTCTACCTGACCTTGGCTTGGGATCAAGAGATCCCCAAATTTTTCACCTCCTATTAAGTGATTGAACAGTACTGACTGGCATATTCAAGACTTTGGATATATTTAATTTCTGCCAGGGTATGCAAACTTTTGAGCAAAACTGTACATATTAGATGATTCTTTGTATAAACCACTTCAGGCTCGAGATTGCAGACAAATCATACCAAATTGCACTGCGATGACATTTACAGCTTATAGTAAATACGCTGCAAATGTCATCACAGTGCAATTTGGTATGATTTGTCTGCAATCTCGAGTCTGAAGTGGTTTATACAAAGAATCATCTAATAAGTATAAAGCAATACAGAGTTGGGTGGGTACAGTAAACCTTTCAAAAGGTTCTGCTCATTTATCTGCAATCTAAAGTGGTTTATCCAAAGAAAAATAATACACATAAGAAATACACAGATGAGTGGGTAAATAATTTATTTTTAAAGGTTCTACTCATTAAATGTAATCAAGGTAATGTAGAAACATAGCAGACCACTTGAGCCTGTGTTCACGGTTGGATAATTGTGCCCTTATTATTATTATTAATGGCCCGGATTCACAAAGCACTTGCGCCAACGTATCTCCAGATACGCCGCGTAAGTGCAAAAATGTGCCTTCGTATCTGTGCGCCGTACCCACAAACTAAGATACGCCTAAAAACAGGCTTAATCCCGCCGACATAACTTGCCTACGCCGGCATAGGGTGGGCGCACATTTATGCAGGCCGCATGGTGGCGCTGCCATTGATTAGCCATTCAAATATGCAAATTAGGAAAATACGTCGATTCACGAACCTGCGCCCGCCCGACGCAGGCTACGAGAGGTGCGTGTAAGTTGTACGTCCGGCGTAAAGTTAAGCCCCATAAAGGAGGTGTAACTCAGCAGCAGACATGTAAAGGTCTGCATCAGGGAACAGAAGCCGGCGTTTTTTACGTACTTTACGTTGGACGTGTGTCTGGATGGGCGTAGATTACGTTCATGGTGTAGGCAGTGATCCGGCATATCTTAGGTAGTTGTTCCGACGTGATTATGAGCATGCGCACGAGGATGCGTCCACGACAAGACGCAGGCGCAGTTCGTTCAACGTACTTGTCTGGCTCTCAAACCATCATTTGCATGGGGTCACACCTCATTTGCAATGCTTTGTATGGGGGCAAGCCCACTTCCACCTACGCCGGCCTGCGCCTTCGAAATCTACGCCACGCCGACGCAGCTTTGGGAGCACTGACTTCCTGAATTCCATGCTTGCCTCTCTGCGCTGCGTCGGCGTAGCATACATTGAGATGCGCTACGGCGGCGTAATGTGCGCCCGCTCTCTGTGAATCCAGGCCAATATTTTTATATGGATTTAGAGGATGATTAGATCTGTTTTCAGTGATCACCTGGCAGTTTGTTCTCTCTTGTTCAATAGCGACAACCGGGACAACCATATACTGTATACTACTAGTCAAAAGTTTTACAACACCCCCATTTTTCCATTTTTTTTAATTGAAATTTAAACAGTTCAAGTCCAAATGAATAACCTGAAATGGTACAAACGTAAGCGATAAACCGCCAGATGTAAAAAGAAAAAAAAAAATATATATATAGGTTAACAAAAGCTGAAAAATGATGTACGTTTTCAGAGTTATCCAAACAACGTTTTTTTTTCAGAGAAGTAATAGGCTAACAACTCAAAGTTGTTCTGCTGCAAGTAGGGCTGTGGAAATGAAAGATGAATTCCTCGATTAATCGTTAATTTTTTTGATCAAAATTCTTTTGATCGGTACTAGTGGTGCAACGGATCGTAAATGATCTGTGATTCGAACGGGTCACCATATGTGGATCGCACACCACGTGATCCGCGGAGCTCCGCTGCTGCCTTGGCCATAGGAAAGGCTTTGGCCTAGCTCCCGGGGCAGCGGCCATATTGGTCCACCTGCCGGCGGTCTAGACGAGCCTAGAGCGGGCGCGCTGACGTCATCCCCGGCCTCAACTGCTCGTGTTCGGCCGGCTTCTCTGGCAAGATTGAGCAAGCACGAATCTTCCTATACAGTGGGGGAGATGTGGACCATATTACACTGGGGGAGATGTCTGTGGATATTACACTGGGGGGGAGATGTCTGTGGATATTACACTGGGGGAGATGTCTGTGGATATTACACTGGGGGGGAGATGTCTGTGGATATTACACTGGGGGGGGGGATATGTGTGTGGATATTACACTAGGGGGGGATATGTGTGTGGATATTACACTGGGGGGGGATATGTGTGTGGATATTACACAGGGGGGGGGGGAGATGTCTGTGGATATTACACTGGGGGGGGGGAGATGTCTGTGGATATTACACTGGGGGGGGAGATGTCTGTGGATATTACACAGGGGGGGGGAGATGTCTGTGGATATTACACTGGGGGGGGGAGATGTCTGTGGATATTACACTGGGGGGGAGATGTCTGTGGATATTACACTGGGGGGGGGAGATGTCTGTGGATATTACACTGGGGGGGAGATGTCTGTGGATATTACACTGGGGGGGAGATGTCTGTGGATATTACACTGGGGGGGAGATGTCTGTGGATATTACACTGGGGGAGATGCCTGTGGATATTACAGTGGGGGGAGATGTCTGTGGATATTACACTGGGGGGGAGATGTCTGTGGATATTACACTGGGGGAGATGCCTGTGGATATTACACTGGGGGGAGATGTCTGTGGATATTACACTGGGGGGAGATGTCTGTGGATATTACACTGGGGGGAGATGTCTGTGGATATTACACTGGGGGGAGATGTCTGTGGATATTACACTGGGGGGAGATGTCTGTGGATATTACACTGGGGGGAGATGTCTGTGGATATTACACTGGGGGGAGATGTCTGTGGATATTACACTGGGGGGAGATGTCTGTGGATATTACACTGGGGGGAGATGTCTGTGGATATTACACTGGGGGAGATGTCTGTGGATATTACACTGGGGGAGATGTCTGTGGATATTACACTGGGGGAGATGTCTGTGGATATTACACTGGGGGAGATGTCTGTGGATATTACACTGGGGGAGATGTCTGTGGATATTACACTGGGGGAGATGTCTGTGGATATTACACTGGGGGAGATGTCTGTGGATATTACAGTGGGGGGAGATGTCTGTGGATATTACACTGGGGGAGATGTCTGTGGATATTACACTGGGGGAGATGTCTGTGGATATTACACTGGGGGAGATGTCTGTGGATATTACACTGGGGACTATATATGGTGGTGATCCGAAAAATGTATGTGCATTATAATTAATCAAAATTAGTCGATTAATCGATTAAAAAAAAATCGATTAATCAAACACGAAAAATGTTATCATTAACAGCCCTAAAATTAAGCCTTGCAATTTAATGCCAACAACTCCTACAGGTGTCACAATTTGTTGATTACTTCAAGCTCTCTGTATAAAAGCAGTGTTGAAACAGACTGTGTTACTACAACCTCTTAAGCAATATTTGAACAGTATTGTACTTCAAGAAATAGTATATTGCTCCCAAAAAGGTGAGAAAAAGTCAATTAACAAAAGGAAGACATACAGACCATTATAACACCTTAGTCACTTCAGCCCCAGAAGGTTTTACCCCCTTCCTGACTGGGCCATTTTTTGCGATATGGCACTGCGTTACATTAACTGACAATTGTGCGGTCGTGCAACGCTGTACCCAAACACAATTGATGCCTTTTTTTCCCCACAAATAGAGCTTTTTGGTGGTATTTGATCACCTCTGTGGTTTTTATTTTTTGCGCTATAAACAAAAAGAAAAAGAGCGTAAATTAAAAAAAAAAAAAAAGCAAATATTATTTACTTTTTGCTATAATACATATTCACCCTAAAAAAAAAATCTTCCTCAGTTTAGGCCAATATATATTCTTTTACATATTTTTGTTAAAAAATAAAAAAAAAATTGCAATAAGTGTATATAGATTGGCTTGCGCAAAAGTTATAGAGTCTACAAAATCGGGGCTATATTTATGGCATTTGTATTATACATTTTTTTTACTAGTAATGGCGGCGATCTGCAATTTTTAGCAGGACTGCGACAGTGTGGCAGACACATCGGACAGTTTTGACACATTTTTGGGACCATTGACATACAGCGATCAGTGCTATAAAAATGCACTAATTACTGTGCAAATGTCACTGGCAGGGAAGCGGTTAACACTAGGGGCAATCAAGGGGTTAAAGGTGTTCCCTTGAGAGTGTACGAACTGTGAGGGGATGTGACCGACTACAGGAGGAGCCAGATCACTGTTCCTAACTAGTAGGAACAGACGATCTGTCCCTCCTCTCCTGACAGAATGGGAATGTGGGTGTGTTTACACACCCACATCCCAGTTCTGGTTCTCGTGCCCGCGATCACGCGTGACCGGCTGCCACCTGCTATAGCTGTTTAAAGGGCCGACGTACAGCTACAGCGATTTGTGCAGGAGAACAATGACAGCGACTGGTCAGCTAGTGGTTAAAAATCTTTCCTTTAGAGAAAATTTCAAATAAAGCCAATGTGTCAGTGATTAACTAGTTGCCGACCGCGCACCGTCATTATTCGGCGGCAGGTCGGCTCTCATGGGCGAGAGCCCGTAGCTATACGTCGGCTCTCTTTACGGCCACTAGGGGCCGTGACTCCCGTGCGGGTGCCCAGCGGGCGCGATTGCCGCCGGGCACCCGCGATTGCTCGTTAGAGAGCGGGGACCAGGAGCTGTGTGTGTAAACACACAGCTCCCGATCCTGTCAGGGAGAGAAAAGCTGATCTTCTGTTCATGCAATGTATGAACAGAAGATCAGTGTTTCCCCTAGTGAGGCAACCCCCCCCCCCCACAGTAAGAACACACCCAGGGACATACTTAACCCCTTCCCCGCCCCCTAGTGTTAACCCCTTCACTGCCAGTGGCATTTTTATAGTAATCCAATGCATTTTTATAGCACTGATCGCTAAAAAAATGCCAATGGTCCCAAAAATGTGTCAAAAGTGTCCGAAGTGTCCGCCAAAATGTCGCAGTACCGAAAAAAAAAATCGCTCATCACCGCCATTACTAGTGAAAAAAAAATATTAATAAAAATGCCATAAAAATACCCCCTATTTTGTAAACGCTATAACTTTTGCGCAAATCAATTAATAAACGCTTATTGCGATTTTTTTTAGAAAAATATGTAGAAGAATACGTATCGGCCTAAACTGAGGAAAAATTTTTTTTTTATATATTTTTGGGGGATATTTATTATAGCAAAAAGTAAAAAAAATATTCATTTATTTCAAAATCGTCGCTCTATTTTTGGTTATAGTGCAAAAAATAAAAACCGCAGAGGTGATCAAATACCACCAAAAGAAAGCTCTACTTGAGGGAAAGAAAGGACGCCAATTTTGTTTGGGAGCCACGTCGCACGACCGCGCAATTGTCAGTTAAAGCGACGCGGTCCCGAATCGCAAAAAGTGCTCTGATCTTTGGGCAACAATATGGTCCGGGGGTTAAGTGGTTCTGACACCATCAAAAGACACTTTGAAACTTAATACAACTCTGACAGGTGTCTCACAGGGCAACAGATTCCAAAGTAAGCAAGTCTCAGTTTCAACTGTGACGAGAAGACTTCAGGTTTGACAGGTTGAGGGGCTGTAAAAAAGCCACTGCTAAGTTGGCAAAATAGAGAGGCTTGCCTGGGCCAGGAAGCACCGCCAATAGACTATTGCAGACTGGCAAATGGCCTTATGGGCCGATTAATAAAAATGTTAGATCTTCGGCTCATCGTGCAGGGTTTTTGTACACCATTGAGTAGGCAAAAGAATGGTTCCTTGCTGTGTGACACCAATTATCAAACATGGCGGATAAAGAGTGATGGTCTGTAGCTCTTTTGCTGGACTTGCACAGTGAGTGGCACTCTGAGCTAAAACAACTACCACAGCATTTTGCAGTGCCATTAAATATTCTCTGGAATAGTTGGTCAGGGGTTCATCCTAGAGCAAGATAATGACCCACAACATACATCCAGGCTGTGTGTATCAGAACTACCTTAGAAGAAAAGAACAAAATGGTAGGCTTCAAATCATAGAATGGCCAGCCAAGTCTCCAGACTTACACCCCACTGAGTTATTTTGGGATGAACTGGACAGAAAGGTCAAAGCAAAGCAACCTACAAGTGCAATTTTGTGAAAGTGAAATTTGTGGGAACCTCTGCAAGAGTGTTGGGAAGAACGTTCCGAACATTATTTGATTTCCGTTACTTTGAGAAGTGTCAATGGACTACAGGTGTGCTGATCAGTGCATTCATGTTCCATTGAGAATTACAAGTGTAGTCTGCCACATAACATTTGCACTATGTTGCACCATAAATATTGATACAACATGGTCCAAAAGGTGGAGATAGCCTGGTTGTGCTGTCTGGGGGATGGGGGTTCTTATGAATCACTGGTGGAACAGACTCATTGGCAGGTAAGACAGTTCATGTAATTACTTAAAATGTGTATACAGCAGCTAGCCTGGAGTTTCGTTCTCTATGCTCCCCATGGCGTGTGGTTGCCATCACAGGAGCAAGAATGCCCCGCAACAGATAAAATGCTCTGGGTAAATAGGACAAAGGTTAGTATCCGATTCTTGGCAGAAAATTGCTGCATAAAAGTCGAGGATGGGCTGTATAGTAAATGCACATAGTCGCTTATTTTTGTGCGTACATAAACATGCGCATTCAAATTCTACTAGCTTTTCTTGCGCATATACATGTATATGCGCAAAAAAAAAAAAAAATACTATCCAGCAACACAGATTTTGGAGATTTTTTTTTTTTTACTGACCTACTGTATATGCAGATAAATAAAAAAATGTCTGAATGTCTAAAGATGTGAAGTTTTTAGGTGTCCGTGTGCTAACCAAACAAAGATATACGATATGTACATAGATTTGGAAGTCCCATTTGTGAATATTATCCATACTCTTAGACCGAGGTTATTGTTAAAGAATCTTCTTTGCAAAGGAAAAATACAGACATTTAGTCTTTCCTGTCACCTGAAATGTGCAGACAAGCCAAATTAACAGAGCCGCTAACGCCAGGACACATTTTTACTTTATGCTGAAAGTCAGCACCTAAGACCTCTTCTCATCTTTAACCACTTCTTCCAGTCATTGACGTAGAGAGAAGTGACACAAGACTGTGGCAGGAAGGAGAGAGGTGCCTTTGCCGTGTGGGTTGTGGTGACAGCTAGGCTTCACCTCCTATGTGCAAATCAAGATGGTGCCCAATGGGGGATTAACCAAGGTCTCCAAAGCAGAGAATGTGTTTACTGCTTAAAAACCTGCAAGCTGTTTACAAAGCTGAAGGGTTCATATTTAGCATTGGTTTTAGCAAATACTGACAAAAGATTGGGTTACTTTAAAGTAAATCTGTGCCAACAAACACTACAAAGCAACCCCTTTACCAATATGCAAACACTATAATGTGCCATGATATAGGTCTTCCCTCACCAGCCAGCCTGACGCTTATAAGAGCATGCCCTGGCCTCTGGATTGGATGCTGAATCACTGAGCTTTGCAGTATAAAGTGTAGGTAGGTGAGACAATGACATTCCCCATGGTAAACATGCTTTCAGATTGGCATGCAAGCCAAAAAATAAAACACTCACATCACTGGCAGACACAGGAATTGGGCAGCTTACCTCATTGTCAGTGCCGACATCCAGTAATACAGGGAGACACTGCTGCGGGTGGACTCCTCCACAGGCGGTATATAGAGCCAACTTGCCCACGGGGATCCCCATGCCGTAACTTCCCAGGTCTCCAAGGCCGAGGATACGCTCGCCATCAGTCACAACAATGGCCTGTTAATACATGACAGATAATGTTTTCAGACATAACGCAATAAATAAAGTTCAGTCGATTTTGTATGCAAGTCATTGCCATAACCCTCCAAGATAGCTGAATCAGCAGACTATAGGCCATTGTAACAATAGAATAGGCCAGTGGTCTCCAAACTGTGGCTCGTGGACTGGATCTGGCCCTTTGGTTGCCTTTATCCAGCCCTTGGAGCACTATTTCCCCCACTGACACCAATGATGGGACACTATTCCTTCCACTAAACCAGTGTTTCTCAATTCCAGTCCTCAGGCCCCCCCAACAGGTCAGGTTTTCAGGATTTCCATTATTTTGCACAGGTGATTTGATCAGTTTCACTGGCTGAGGCTGGGTTCACACTACTACACTACTTTCATCCTACTTTGCTCTGCTACATTGGTCCTACATTTATCCTACATTGGTCCTACATCCATCCTACTTACATGAACAGGATACTACTTTGGTCCGACTTCAATGATATTCAATGGGTTGAAGTAGGATCAATGTAGGACCAACAGTAGTACAGGGAGCATTTTCAAAGTCGGACCGACTTGTGTAGGACCAGTTAAGACAGCTCTCATAGGGAAACATTGATTTTCACACGTCATGCTACATGAGGCTCCCAATGTAGGACCATTTGTCGGACAAGTGTGAACCCAGCCTTAGTAATCACCACAGCCTTTTCATCTGAGGGAAATCCTGAAAACCTGACCTGTTGGGGGGGGCCTGAGGACTGGAATTGAGAAACACTGCACTAAACCAATGATGGAGCACTATTCCTCCTTCTGACACCAATGATGGAAACACCATTCCTCCCACTGACACCATTGATGGGAACACCATTGCTCCTACTGACACCAATGATGGGAACACCATTGCTCCCACTGACACCAATGATGAAAACATTATTGCTCCCACTGACACCAATGATGGGAACACTATTGCTCCCACTGACACCAATGATGGGAACACTATTGCTCCCACTGACACCAATGATGGGAACATTATTGCTCCCACTGACACCAATGATGGGAACATTATTGCTCCCACTGACACCAATGATGGAAACACTATTGCTCCCACTGACACCCATGATGGAAACATTAGTGCATTCTTTGATCAAAAGTGCCGGAGTTAAAAACCTGGAGTTTGAAACAGGAGGTAAGACAGGAGTCTTCATTATTTTTTCCAATCACCGATACAGAACAAGCTTGCAGCTAATAAAGTTGGAACTCTTGATATACCGAGAGCCCCCGGCGGCAACTCTGTATTCCCCGGCTTGGCGCCCCCCCCCGATACACCATTCACCTGCCAGCTGCACATCAATCCCCCCTGACACCAGCAGGACCCCCCTCTTCCCTAGGGCCAGAACTGCATCCCGGCAGCTACCGGCGCACGCTTCCTAGGAGTAGGACGTGTGGCCCACGGGATGTAGATAGGTAGGGCCCCTTCCCCCTCCCTTCATCGCCGCGACCGAGTGGCTCCCCACTCTTCCCCTCCAGATACCAGCCTGCTACCCCCTTGTAATTGGGTCACCTACCACCATCTCCTAACTCAATAACTACCAGTTGGCTATCCCCCCCCCTGCCCCCCTCCCTCGAGGTCACCACCTTGGCTCTTTGCAGCCGGAGTGGTGGCCATCTTGCAACACCCGAGCCCCACTCCCCCTCTCTCAAATACCATTTGTACTTGATCCAGGGTTCGCCCGATCGCCTCTCAAGGGGTCAGGAAGGAATTTTTTTCCCTGTCGTAGCATATTGGCGTTGCACAACCAGGGTTTTTTTTGCCTTCCTCTGGACCAAGTCAGGATCGAGGATTAAGTTAATCCTTGATTAATCCCCCCTCCCTCCTCCCCCTGGTGTTTGGCGACTATGGTTAATCTGCAATATTCTGCAGAAACCATTGGGGATCTGAGACAATTTGCCGCAATACTACCAGCCATCACTAAAAAAGCCCTAAGAACTGAGCGACTTTTGAGAATCGATCGACGATCGACTATCAAAAATCTCAGCCGTTTACCCCAGCCTAAGCATATATCGTGTGCTTTGATCAACACAAGATCGGCAGTAAAACACCGACTGGAAATCCATGATTTCATTCTACAATATGATTTAGACTGCCTCTTTATTAC
This sequence comes from Rana temporaria, assembly GCF_905171775.1. NCBI lineage: Eukaryota > Metazoa > Chordata > Amphibia > Anura > Ranidae > Rana > Rana temporaria. Next base: position 37,170,604 of record NC_053490.1, read on the forward strand.
AGAGAGCTGGCTTACAGCTGACTGTAACACCATTCTCGGAGAACTGGTGCCAGAAAACTATTGTATCATAACTGAAAACAGAATAGGGCAAAGAGGAGGAGGACTGGCGGTGATCCATAAGACTCATCTTGCAATCACTAAACCTGTCCTTCAAAACCCTCTTCCATTTATGGAAACCCTTACCCTGCAACTACAAACAAACTCCCAGGAGACCGTCCGGATTCTACTCTGCTATAGGCCACCTGGCCCAAAATCGCAGTTTCTCCCATCATTGACGGACTTTATCTCCACCTATAGCCTTAACAGCAAACACCTTTTGCTGCTCGGGGACTTCAATCTCTGGGCCAACTCCCCGCAAGACCCCGTTGCCGAAGCCTGCATTGATCACTTCGAAGGATTAGGGCTACAACAACTAGTATGTGGGCCCACACATGCTTCAGGTCACACACTCGATCTTATTTTCAGACAAGATCTGGAAATAAAAATCTTGGAAAATGAACCATTGCCATGGACAGATCACCATGCAATTAAATTCATTATTTCCGATTTCCCACCCTTAACTAAAACATCAAATCTAGTGACAACACACTGGACTAGATGTCAGAAGAAGCTCCACTCGGAACTCTTCAAAACCACGTTAAGGAAAAAAATAAATACAATTCAGCCGCATCAAACGGCTGAAGAAACGCTGGATACCATAAACACAGCCCTATTACAGTCAGCCGACTTAATAGCGCCGAAACGTAAAACCCGCATCCGGAAAAATAACTCCAGCTGGTTCAATAACCAACTGGCATTACTGAAGCAAGAGCGTAGAAGGGCGGAAGCCGCCTGGAAAAGAAGCTCTTCAGATGAGAACCTTATCGTCTACAAAGCAACAACAAGAAAATACCACAAAGAAATCTTCAAAGCCAAGAAAAACTATTTTTCCGAGGCTATCAACAGCGCCCTTAATCGCCCACGCGAACTCTTTAAATTGGTCACTCAGACCATGAATCCAAGATGTCTTGAAGCCCCCAATTCGGACTCACAAGAATTTTGCAGTGAATTGTCGGATTACTTCATTAATAAAATCGAGGGGATCCGACAAAGCATTCAGCAAAATAATTCCCCCCTCAACTCTCCCCGTAATGATTTACACAATACCTGCAGTAATTCACCACAACCAGGTAAGTTCACGCTGGAACCTATCTCTATCCATGCCACTAAAAATATCATCGGTACTCTGCGTAACAGCACCGCGCCGAATGATATCATCCCCACTAAACTGCTGAAGGAATGTGCCGACATCCTGGCACCTCCTATCACGCAGCTTATCAACCAATCATTCAGGGAAGGCATAGTGCCCTCCCAGTTGAAGGAGGGTATAATTCGACCCATCTTGAAGAAACCCAACCTGGACCCCAAGGACCCACTCCACCGTCGTCCAATAACAGGTCTAAATGTACTCTCAAAGGTAATGGAAAAAGTAGTGGTACAACAGCTGCAACATCATCTAGATACCCACAACCTACTTGACCCATTTCAATCGGGATTCCGGCCTGGACACGGGACAGAAACCGCATTGCTCAAAATATGGGATGACGCTCTCGAGGCCGCAGATGAAGGAGAATCTTGTCTTCTGGTTCTGTTGGACCTGAGCGCAGCCTTCGACACAGTAGACCACAAGCTTTTATTGACTCGGCTAGCTGAAGTAGCCAGAGTCGCAGAAGGCGATTTATCTTGGTTCTCCTCTTTTTTGGAAAACCGATCGCAAATAGTGAAGTTAGGACCTTTCAATTCTGAGAAACGCACGGTATCGTGCGGAGTCCCTCAAGGATCCCCCCTGTCGCCGGTGTTATTCAACATCTATCTTCGCCCTCTTTTTGAGATTATTAGCAGTCAAAAACTGCTCTACCACTCATATGCAGACGACACGCAACTATATTTCCGCATTTGCAATAAAAAGGATCATCACCTCAATCTAGAGACATGCCTCTCTTTGATAGAGGACTGGATGACAAAGAGTTATCTTAAACTCAACGGAGAGAAAACAGAACTTCTCCTGTTTCACGCCAAGCGTATGAATCAACCTACAACAACTTGGACCCCCCCGCCCATTCTGGGCAAAATCATCACCCCTAGCGCCAAAGTCAAAAGTCTCGGGGTCATCTTTGACTCTCACATGACATTGGACGCACAAATAGGGTCAGTAGTCAGCGGATCTCACCATCTGCTGCGCCTACTACGCAGACTTACTCCTTTTATTCCCAAGGAAGACATAGCGGTCGTGGTGGGAGCTATTGTAAACTCAAGATTGGACTATGCAAATGCCCTTTACCTCGGACTCCCCAAGTACCAAATCGCTCGTCTACAAGTCGTTCAAAATACGGCCGCTAGACTTGTGACTGGGAAAAAACCTTGGGAATCAATCTCACCTTCACTGAGAACCCTTCACTGGTTACCAGTAAAAGACAGAATCACTTTTAAAGCACTCTGTCTAACGCATAGATGTATCTATGGGAATGCTCCCCATTATCTATGCGAAAAAATAAAAGCTCATAAACCCAATCGCGTTCTGCGTTCCACCAATCAAAATTTCCTCCAGATACCCAAAGCCAGATACAAGTCCAAAGGAGAAAGGAGATTCGCGGTCCAAGGGCCTAGACTATGGAACGCTTTACCAACCAGCATTCGGTTGGAGGAGAATCACTTAGCATTCAGGAGAAAGATCAAGACTCATCTCTTTTGATACCAAAGGAGACAGGAACAACAAGCGCCCAGAGGCGATTAAATTCGCATGTGCTGCGCTATATAAGTTTTCATTCATTCATTCATTCATTCATTCATTCATTCATTATTGCTCCCACTGACACCAATGATGGGAACACCATTGCTTCCACTGACACAAATGATGGGAACACTATTGCTCCTACTGACACCAATGATGGGAACACTATTGCTCCCACTGACACCAATGATGGGAACACTATTGCTCCCACTGACCACAAGCGCAGTGTAATTTACTTATTCCCATTGATGCAAAATCTGAGACATTGTTTACTCCCCCTGGGCATAGTCTAGCCCCCTAATGTCTGAAGGGCTGGCCCTTTGTTTTTTGATGTTTGGAGACTACTGGTATAAGCGAATATTACAAAAGGTTTGAAGTAAAACATTCCTTTAAACATTTATGCATTTTAAAAATGTATTTGAAAATAATTCTAAAATAACTACCTAAAATATCCTCGCAACTCCCTGCACAACAGCAATCTGATTGGCAGTGGAACAGTATGAAAAGTAAACGAATCGAGCAGCTGGACCAATGTAACCAAGTAAAATCTGCCATACCTAAACACTATTATAATGGAATTTTTTTTAAATAAAATACAAACAGAATAGGGTTTCTATTAAGAGTTGCTTTATGCCCTTAAAATTTGTAATTATTTAGGTATGCAAAGTTGCCATAGAGTTCTTTTTAAGGCGGTAGTAAACTTTAAACCACCAGGAATGCTCTTTATTGAGCATATGTGTGGTACAGTAACAGCAGGTATCAAGATAGTACAAAAATCAGCATAATGAAAACATCAAGGTCGGAAGCACATACTTCCCGCACAAACAAAAATGGTACATTAAACACCAAAGTAGCACAAGAAACATAATGGCAAAATTATAGGGAGGGTAGAACCATCCATAAACAGACAATGAGATCCTGAAACACAAAACCTCCAATGAAATTAATAAGAAAAGGGAGTGCTCATTGCACCAACCATGGCTGACAAATTTTGTCGGCGGTAGTACATTTTTGGAAAACAAACATAAAAATTTCCTCCTGCAAGGTAATAACCCACTGTAATATGCTAGTACATATGCACTACTTTTGATCACATTATAAAAGGCTTACCTTAGAATGAAGCTCGCCAGTGGCGTGGGGTCACCACTGACAGAGTTTCCATCTTCTCCCAGTCTTCCTTCCTTTAATGACAGAGCCGTAATGACGTCACTCCCATACATGTGCATGGGAGTCATGGCCACGGCACAGGGCCTTGAGGGAACGCCACAAGTATGCCACTCAGAGCGCATGCGCCAGTGACATCACTGGCTGCCAAACAAGCCAATATCTACTAAACGGTGTACGCCAACGAGATATTCACTTTACTTACAGATAAGTTTACCTGTAATTATTCACATAGGGGAGTTTACAACCACTTAGAATAACTTACTCATGCTGCTAATTTTGGCTTTGGGCATCTAGGCCTCAACGAACTCTGGTCTTGTGAAACTTTTTCCATCTATGACATCGGTCATTTAACTTCTTTGTAGAAGTTAAATGACCGATGTCATAGATGGAAAAAGTTTACCCATAATGACATCTTGGAAAAGAGGTAAGCTGAAATCAAGCATTGCACCTAGAATGTGGCAATGTAAAATGTTGATGGTCTTTATATATTAGGTCTTGGAGATCTCAATTTAGAAGCCATTGATACAAAAAAAAACTGAATGTCCTTAAGAGTTCATATTTTTCTCAGAACTGTATACTGATACGTGAAGTGTGAGAATAGCGTTTTTTAAGAGATTTTTACAATATTCAACTTTTCCAAGAGTGTCTGTAGAACACATTAGGGAACAGCATAACGAGATACATGCGAATGTTTGCGGCTCATTGATTTTTACTGTCCTCTGAGCCTCTCATTCCCGTTAGTTCCATGATGTCATCTATCATGAACAGATATCTTCTCTTATTATGAATAATGTGTTTACTGGCATCGTCTAGGGGCAATGGAGAAAACGGATTGTCAAACTGTCTTATTTTGTTTTACTGGTTACTATCAAGCAGAGAGGAAACCAATTAATTTTATACAGCCAAAGAATTGTCTATTTTGTAGAATTGTACAGGGATGGTAAGGTTTTGCATGGTTGCTGGCAAGTTAAACCATATGTTTTTTTTTATCTTTGGAATTCTAGTGGCAAGATACAAGGACAATCCTCACAGTACTATACCTTAAAGTGGTTGTAAACCCTTGGCTACTTTTTCTATTTTTTAGTTATTCTATTAGCCAAGGTCATTGCAATGCTTATTACATTTATTATTTAAAAAAACGAGGCCCGCAAATACCTGTTGGCTAGCGTTCTTTTTTTCAATGTTTCCGGGTATAGAAATCGCCATTCTAGCTCCTGTTCATTGCTTCTCTTTCTGATGTCACTTCCGCCCTTTCTGGGTCTGTGTTAGAAATCTTCTGCATGCATCGTACCGCCGTAACCAAGCCTCGATCTGGATTGCCGTTACCACGGCAACCAATATACTCGTTCCTATGTCTAAGGCTGCAGTGTTGTTCAGTCACACGGGGGGGGGGGAGGAGTTATCAGAAACAGGAGGACTGTAACATCGCGAGACTTCTCTTCTGAGGACAGAGGGGAAGCTCGCTCACATTTACTGCCGGAAATGTAGATGAAAACTCGGCAAGCTTCAAATGGCCGGATTTGCAGGGCTACAATGTGCAAGCGCGGTGACGTCATCAAAACGAAAAAAAAATAATTTACAGCTAATGACGGCGGTGAGTAAACTTTCACATGCAGCGATCAGCTGCTTGTGTTATGTGCTAATTTTTTCAATAATGTTATATCCGAGGGTTTACAACCACTTTAAGGGAAAAGTAAACCCTCCTATCATGTTCAGTCAAGGAAGCTGACATGTTGGCCTCTGTTTAATCTACAACTTCCATGATGCTGCACATGTGCTCAGTTATGACACCAGCCATTGGATGGTTTGACAGTTTGGTTGAGAGCACAACCAATGGGAGTGTTACATTTACGACACGTGTCGGAAACGTAATTGTTTTTTGAAGCTGTTAATAGATGGGTTTACTTCCGCTTTAACTACTCCAACACACTGCTGGGTAACTACACTTTTATAGTGAGGGGGCTGGAACATAAAGCCCCCATTATCAACCCTTCTAAGCCAGCTGACCTAAATTCAAAGGCCATGCAGTGCATTATTGTTACAGTGAATTTAGCCTGGTAAAATTCACCATAAGCTCGCTAGGATTGAAAACCTAAAACCCGAACCTTTTCCCTTTTGGAAAGCCAAGTCATATGCTTGAAATGTTGCAGGAGTTACCAGTAGGTCCTACAATGAAACTTTGAGATTCTTTTAGCATCAGTCATCTCATGGGCTGAAATTTGCTTGGTCAGTCCTAGGAAAATTAGTGGTCATTTGAAATCTATGCCACTTGTAGATGATTTTCCTTACAGTGGAATGATCGATTGTAAATAATTTAAATTCCACAAATACTTTATTGGAAAAGAAACGAGTATCCGTGGCCGGAGAGCCATGGAGATCCTAACCATCTGATGATTTTAAATACTGAAATTCAGAGATCTTTTAGACTCCCTTTCCAGACGTTGACAACATTCTTTCTGAGGGCCTTAGAGAGCTCTTAGGATCTTGTATAAAACCACACACTTCAATAGCAAATTGAAGACCAGACCCTAGATACCTGGGGGTAGATTCAGAGAGAATCGCCTATCTTTAGGCGGGCGTAGCGTATCTCAGATACACTACGCCGCCGTAAGTTTGAGCAGCAAGTTGTGTATTCACATAGAACTTGCGCTGAAACTTACGGCGGCGCAGTGTAACTGGGCCGGCGTAAGCCCGCCTAATTCAAAATAGGCTAGTTGGGGGCGTGTACTATGTAAAATAGAAGTGACCCCACGTTTTTGACGTACGGCGCATGCGCCGTCCGTGGACGTATCCCAGTGCGCATGCTCCAAATGACAAATCGTCATTGCTTTCGACGTGAACGTAAATTACGTCCAGCCCTATTCGCGAACGACTTACGCAAACAACGTAAAAAATTCAAAATTCGACGCGGGAACGACGTCCATACTTAACATTGCGTACGCCTCATAGAAGCAGGAGCAACGTTATGCCAGAAAAGCCTTACGCAAACGACATAAAAAAAATTCCGCCGGTACGTTTGTGAATCGGCATATCTAGGTCATTTGCATATTCTACGCCGAAAACGACAGAAGCGCCTCCTAGCGGCCAGCGTAAATATGCACCCTAAGATACGACGGCGTAAGAGACTAACGCCAGTCGGATCTTAGCCTAATTTTGGCGTATCTTGCTTTCTGAATACAGAAAGAAGATACGCCGGCGCACCTTTGAATTTACGCGGCGTATCTATAGATACGCCGGCGTAAATTCTTGCCGAATCCGGCCCCCCTATTTCTTGATACCTCATCCAATTTAATGGAATTTGAACAGATTTTGATTTCATGGATTTGAAGGGGGTGGTAAATATAGGGGTGTACCTTTTCCACACAACTGCATTTTTGTCATTTTAGACAATGAAAATTAATAAATTACATGTGTTTTATATGTAATTTGTTCACAAATATCACCTTTATTTGTAGGCACTATTTGAATGAAGATCCAACGCAGTACGTGTCAATGCACTACATAAAGTACGTTAACACACCGCATCGGACTTGGTGTCATAAGGCCCTAAGTGATTTAGATGGTGCCGAAGTCCAGGCATCAACATGACACCCAGGCAAGGAACATTCTTATAAGAGGTCTATAACAGCAGCTGAACTACTTCTCTCATGACAGGTATACTTTAAATACATAAAAGAGCTTTTCAAACCAAAGAGATTTATTTAAAAAAGGAAACTTGCAGCTCAATGGAAACTAAACTTTATCTGCCATTAAATAGGATTTTCATGGCTTACACAAAGTGCAAAGCATTTCTATTTTATTCCACTTGTGTATAAGAACAGTGAAGTGCTCCAACTACTGCCTTCATACAAACCTATCTCACCGCCAGAATCTTCAATAATCCAGTAATAATAATCTTTAAATAAGTAATTAGCCGTTGGTCATTGCCTTTTACAGTTAAATCTATTTAGTTTAATACAATTTAAGCCCGTTGCTTAGCAGAGAGGAAAAGTACGATATTTTAGTCTCAGGATCATTAAAATTTAGTTCAGGGTTCCTGTGGAGTTTGAGATCTATATCTATCGGATGGTTGCTACTAGTTACCAACATCCATCACGTTCACCCCGCTGCCAGATTTCCATACATCGCTCTCCAGTCATTTGCTTTTTTTTTTTGTTTATTTGGGGTGTAACGGTCACCACCGTTTACGACCTTCCATCACATCCAAGACAGCTTATCGACACTCCAACCAACAGGATCCGATCCATCCCATTTCCCCAGAATCAAGACGAGACACGCAGCTCTGTACTTGTTTCAAATGAAGACTACTTTAATGGTACACTTAGCTTTCTTATCTACAGTACACAGGTTACAGAAATCATAGGAACAATCAAACTGTCCCCACCCACACATCACACCTTGGGGGGGGCTTCAATCACATTCTTTGAGCTAATTACTAAATATTCTAGACATGTCGGCGCCGGCCTATAATTATCATGATCTAATCACTGCACATTCCTTCATTAACCAAACTCAAACAAAACACCATCACACAATGATCTCTTCTCAATCCACATCTTACACAGACTTTCTGTCTCCGACAAACAGGTAGTCGCACCTGATCATCAATGGGCTATTAACAGTGTTATCACACAATGGAAAGGTCTTAGGAGCAGACCTGAATTAACACCTCTACAGCCTTACACAATGGTTAATGGAATATCTTAGGAGTCTATGCAATTAACACCTTTCAAAAGAATGTGTCCCCACATTGAATAGCCAACAACTCAAGACATCCTGCAACCATGAATTATTATTAATGTCCCATCTCATGTAATACATGAATTATGATTCACTTGCCACCTCATGCCCAAAGGGGCACAGGGTGGACTCAGACCCAAGAGTTATCAGTGACGCTGACACAGGAGTATCCCCCATCCTCACAAAGTCTCTGGGTGTCACGGGTCATCCTGTTACATGGGGCATATAACTTGGTTGGGGAAAGGGGTATGGGATGCCCATAGAACAGATCACTTTGCCATTGTTATTAAAGATTTGTTGCATCAGTTGCGCTTAGAACATATGATGGACATTTACAGTCTCTCCTCTGCACAAACTCCTGCAGACTGTTACTCCCAGGACTCTTCTCCTCCTGCACAAACTTCACTGTACAATGTTAGTCTCTCTGCACTGCACCACGGATCACTTTGTATAATCCCAGGTGGTTGCTAAGCTTGCTGAGTTTTGATAGGCCAGGGCCCTGCAGTACCCCTTCTTGGTGGCCTAGTTGTTTAGCAGCATTAGATAGTTGGTGGACTACTGATCCCAGTTAGCCCGCAGGCCACATCGACTTGACACAAAATTGACAGGGAGGCTGCAGGTGCCCCCTGGAGCCAGGGATGGGGTTGCGATTGTGACCCCTGCAACCCCTTATGCTACGCCCATGCCCATTACGCTGGCTTGCATACCTCCAAATTTACTGGCCAACTGATAAAAAATATTATAAACTAACTTGGCTAAAGAAGTCTCCCAACCCCATCATCTAGCTTATTTATAAGGGTTCATCCAACTTGCTGGCCATAGTTCTGAAGGCCCCCGAACATGGACTTAGGTCTTCTAAGTGATGACTAGTGTACACATTTCCAGCTGGTGGATAGTGTGATGGCAATCTCCCAACTTAATGGCTAGCATATGCAGGAGTAGCAACAAGGCATCTAGAATAATGAAAATCTACAAACCTTGTGGATAGCTGCACCAAAGGCATCCTAAGCTGGTGTCTAATATATGAAGACCTTCCAAGTTAGTGGTTATTTCACTGAGGACCTTTCATACATGGTAACTGGTATAAAGCAATACCGGCATTGTGACTAACAAACATCCCAATCTGGAAGTTAGCCTAAGGAATGTGTTGTAAACTGGTGGCTAGTGTAGACCAGATCCCCTACAGCTGCCAGTCCATATAGTCCATAGTGTGTGTCCAACCTCAGCACTCATGCTCAGACCTACAAAGAGTGCAGGTATTAAGGATGAACACTAGTTCACCAAGTCACAGGAACCTGCAGTAAAGGAAATATAAAAAATACAAAGGCTGTCATTTCCAACTATCCGAGAATGCTAGTTGCCTGCCCCGACGTTATAATTTGAGACTCAGAACAAACATGCAGATCAGAAAAGAAAGAGGTGAAGTTGGGACTCTTATGCCGTGTACATACGATTGGAAATTCCGACTACCACTGTGGATTTTTTTTCAACGGAATGTTGGCTCAAACTTGTGTTGCATACACATGGTCACACAAATGTCGTAAATGTCGAACGTCAAGAACGCGGTCACGTACAACACTACGACGAGCCGAGAAATGTTTAATCCAATGATTCCAAGCATGCGTCTAATTGATTCCGAGCGTGCGTAGGATTTTTGTGCGTCGGAATTGCATACAGACGATCGGAATTTCCGACAAGAACTTTTGTTGTCGGAAAATTTGAGAACCAGCTCTCAAATTTTTGTGGTCGGAAATTCCGACAGCAAATGTCCAAAGGTCGGAATTTCCAACCAAAAGCTCACATTGAAAATTTGTTATCGGAATTTCCGATTGTGTATACGCGGCATTAGGGTTTGTTTACACTAATGGCCCTCTCTACCAGGGATCTGCGGTGGATCCACTATTATAGATCGGTAGAACAGCATGCCTTTTTTTTTCCAGCCTAATAAGGATTTTCTATTAAATAATATGCCACAATCCAGAGCCAGGCATTCAGCGTGCAGTTGCAGCACGTCCCTGCTCACTTGAATGCATTATGCAGTGGTACTGCTTACCAAAAGAGCATTACTGTATAATTTTTGCTGCCGTTGTAATATGCACTACACCTTCAGACCACCATTGCACACTTTAGGTGGACAGTCAGGGGCTACCATACAAAGTATAATCTTACCTTTATGTCATCCCTTGGCCAAGAGTTCAGCATGGATGCAATGTGACCCTTATCATGGATCGTTATAAAAAGACCTCTGAAAAAGAAGCAAACGAAAAAAAAATCTATTAGTGCCTTCATATAGTTAACTTCTTTCGGATGTTTATTTTAATTTCATCCAACATCACACGGTTCAGATAGTAGCGGGTTAAACTTTAGAAGAAAATTATGAAACTACCAAAGAATTTATAGAAATACTGGTAACCATCTGCACCACTATGGAAAGTGTCAAGCCATGCTGTTCTAAATATATAATCCATAACAATATTCCACTGAATCCATTTGGGCTACCATATTACCGGTGTACATCGTTTCATAAGTGTTCAGGAAGCATCTAAGGCCTTGTACACACGACCAGACATGTCCGATGAAAACGGTCCGCGGACCGTTTTCATCGGACATGTCTGCTGGGAGGTTTTGGTCTGATGTGTGTACACACCATCAGACCAAAAACCCCGCGGACAGAGAACGCGGTGACGTATACGACACCGACGTTCTCTGACGCGGAAGTTCAATGCTTCCACGCATGCGTCAAATCAATTCGATGCATGCGCAGGATTTCGGGCCGCTGGTTATACGTCATAACCAGCGGACATATCCGATGAGTCATACTAACCATCGGACATGTCCGACGGACAGCTTTCCAGCGGACAAGTTTCTTAGCATGCGAAGAAACTTTTGTCCGCTGGAAACCTGTCCGCTTGGGCGGAAAACTGTCCGCTAGGCCCTACACACGGTCGGACATGTCCGCGGAAACTGGTCCGCGGACCAGTTTCAGCGGACATGTTCGGTCTTGTGTACAAGGCCGAAAGGTCCGTAGACACGATCGGATATTCTGACAAACAATTGTGTGATGGAAGGGTTTTGTCGGATAATCTGAAGGTCTGTATGCTCCATCGGACAATTGTTGTCGAAATTTCCGACAACAAATGTTGGATAGTATGCTTTCAAATTGTCAGACAACAAATGTGTTCCGTCGGATTATCAGATTGTATGTACACAAGTCCGTCGGACTAAAATCCAAAGTACAAACACGCATGCTCGAACCAATGCTAACCATAAGAAAACATTAACAGAAGTTGCCCAAAGGATGGCACTAGAGAGCAGAAAAAATACATAATTTTGTGTATGTTGTCTGAAAAAGTTCTTTCCGTCTGTATGCAGAACAAGTTCATGGCCAATGCCCTTTGGATAAAATTCCATGGATTTGTTCGATGGAAATCCAATTGTGGGTACGAGGCTTAACACTTGCCCTATGCTTTCCCAAGCCCTGCAAATATGTGAATATTTTAGCAGACATTTTTGCTTAAGACAAGTGCTTGAATCGTATCACTGTGTTCTGATTTAGAAGATGCAGACATCGCTTTGTAAAGTTTTGTCTGGGGACACTTTGACATCTGTAACAGAAATGAATGGCAATGCTTCTCAAAAGCGTCTCAATGTCTGTCTAACATTTGAGAACCTTGATGTGAATGTGGAAGTAATGATTAAAGATGAAGTCTAATCCACTTATATTTTGTCTTCCCTGGTTCAACATGTTCAAATTATTTTATATTTTTTAAATAAAACTTTCCTGTTTTTATTACATGTTTTTATTTTATACCCATTGATATCATCGCTGGGTCTCGGTTCTTTTCTAATAAATGCAAGCAGATTATGGCTGCTGGGAGGGGCCGGTAAGATGCCATACATACACTATTTTGTCAAAAGTATTGCGACGCCTGCCTTTACTTGCACATGAACTTTAACGGCATCCCAGTCTAATGCCGCGTACACACGGTCGTTTTTGTCTTGTAAGAAAACGTTGTTTTTTCTCATGAAAAAAAAAACAACGTTTTTCAAACTTCATTTTAAAAAACGACATTGCCTACACACCATCGTTTTTTCAAAATGCTCTAGCAAAGCGCTGTTACGTACAACACGTACGACGACACTCTGTTCCATTCAAGCTCGCGTCATAACTTGCTTCTGAGCATGCGCGGGTTTTAAAACGTTGTTTTAAACGTCGTTTTAGCCCACACACGATCATTTTTTATGACACAAAAAACGACATTTTGAAAAACGACATAAAAAATTGAAGCATAGTTTTTTATTTTTATTATTTTTTACAATATTTTTTTACAATTTTGTTTAGGCACCCTGTGGGGCATTGGTGAAATATCAAGGGTCTAACAGACCCCTGATGTCTCACTTTTGAGACAGAGATTCCCCAGTCCCTTTCTCTGCAGCCTGACGGAAACATAGTTTACTATGCTTCAGTTAAGACAGGAGCGATTGGTACAGATAACTCAATGTATTCATTCAGAAAAGAAAGGCGGGTTAGTGAAATATTTACCAGCCCCTTCCCTGTTTCTTAGGCCGAGTACTCACGAGCAGACATGTCCGATGAAACCGGTCCGCGGACCGTTTTCATCGGACATGTCTGCCCGGGGACTTCTGTTCGATGGCTGTACACACCATCGAACAGAGGTCCGCGCGTAAACAATACGCGGGGCGTGTCCGCGGTGTCGCCGCGTCGATGACGCGATGACTCCAGTAAAGGTAAGTGCCGGGCGGGGGGGGGGGGGGGGGGGGCACTTTACAGGGCACAGTGGCGACATCAATGGGCACAGTGGCGACAATAGGCACAGTGGGGACAATTAAAGGGCACAGCGGTGACAATTAAAGGGCACAGCGGTGACAATTAAAGGGCACAGTGGTGACAATTAAAGGGCACAGTGGCTGTGTTTGATAGCATGGCACAGTGGCTGCATTTGATGGCATGGCACAGTGGCGACAATTGATGGCACAGTGGCTGCGTTTGATGGCATGGCACAGTGGCTGCGTTTAATGGTACAGTGGCTGCGTTTGATGGCATGGCACAGTGGTGACAATTGATGGCACAGTGGCTGCGTTTGATGGCATGGCACAGTGGTGACAATTGATGGCACAGTGGTGACAATTGATGGCACAGTGGCTGCATTTGATGGGCACAGTGAGGCTGCAATTTTTTTTTTCGTTTGCGCCCCCCCAAATATTTTGAGCACCACCCGCCACTGGGTCCAGGGCTGCAAACTGGGGAGCCGAAGGCACGGCCTCGCCTTCATCAGTTGCTGTGCGTGGCTAACACACGGTGCTCATTGGATTCCTCAATAGAGACTTTCCGGTGGCCCTCCTGTGCTCCTGTGACACTGCATGTGGAAGTTCCCACCCGCTCTAGCACTCTGCAAGCGATAATATAAAATAGAACTATAGGCAGCCTCAGCTCTGCCACTGTTTACTTAGAAGTGGTCTTTTCAGATCTACCGAAGGTAAGCTTGATGAAAGACGTTGTAAGCTGGATAAAGCTCCCCTCTGTGATAAACAGTGCTACAAAAATAAAAATCCAGACCGCATTTCATAATGATAACGTTATATCTTAAAGCATTTTCAAATCCGGCTCTGTCTCTAAATGCAGCAATTTGCTTGTTGTAAGGAGCACAAAGGCTGTTCCTGTGAATCCCTTTAAAGATCTAAAGTGCTTTTTTGGCATCAATGAAGATATTTTATAGGCTCTCAAAAAGCGAGAATACCGTCTGTACAAAGGCATTGTGGGAGAAGAAGAAAGAGTCAGAATGGAGTTGCCTTCTAAGCAGGCCCTTTCCACGGTAGAGTGTTGCTTTTTCGAAGACAGAAGAGAAAGATTATGTAATGGGAAGAAAACGTCTCTCTTTAATACCAGATCAAATGAGGATGATCAGTTCCACCATTCATATCATCACTGCTAAGAGGGAACGAGAAGGAAGCCAAGAAATATATGCCATAATTAAAATGAAATCAGAAATTCCGGACCTTTTAGCAACTGTTTCTGGGAAGATTAAAAAACAAGCTTATCATCACAGAACTATTGAACCCAGGAGACGGTGCCAAATTTGTCCCAGACGTTCACACAGTTTTTAGTAATGTTTAAAAATTTATGTAAACTCGATCACTAAAATCTTTTATCAGCTTTAAGCTTTTATTAAAACACCACCTAGATTTCTTTTTCCCCTATAAACCTAAAAATAAACATTGGTAACTTCAAGATACAGCAGAATTGTGTTTTCAGAAAAATTTACCTCCGTTGTTTCATGGTATGTACATGTACAGTATGTGCATTAATCAAACACCATTAGATAACAAGTAGTCCAATTTATTTAATTATTTATTATGGTTTGTGTTTTGGAAACACTCGTGGTATTGTTAATTTTGTTTTTTTGTGGTTTGATCTCTCCCCATACTTGTTTCAGCAGAGGTGGCTCTAGGCTTTTTGAGGCCTTAGGCAAAACTTAGACATGAGGCCCCACTCACGCCCATAATGGGAAAATGTCTAATTATTTTTAGTACAGAGTCATTGCATGAGGAGATTGGTCCCGCACATCTGCAGGCAGTGCCATTATTCTTCCCAATGCTGGGCTCTCCCCTTCCTCCGTCTGGCAAATTAGGCGGCCACGAGGCCCCTGTGAGCCCCAGGCCTTAGGCGACTGCCTAATTTGCCTAATTAAAGAGCCTCCTCTGAGTTGCAGTATGGTTTATAGGTCAGTGACAGTAGCGTCGCTAGGGGGTGGCTTCTGGGGCTAAAGCCCTGAATCTGGGACACACAGCCCCGAGTCTCTTACTGGGTACAGTGATACTGTACACTTGCCGCCGCAGTCCCGGTTCCTGCTCGCCGCCAACTGACATTCCAGTGGTGGTTGGTTGCTAGGACTGCCCAGTGTCTAGCAACCAACCATGTGACTCCGCCCCCCGGCATTCAGTGGAAAGCAGAACTTTCCTGGCTTGCAGTCCTGTCCTGGGCTGGCTGCTGCCACACCTCCCGGCTCACTATCTCCTCAGTGGTTGGTTGCTATCAACCAACCACAGTTTGTCTAACTCTGTTCCCTCCCAGTGTGGAACCTTCTCATTTAAACCTGGCTGCTGCCAGTGCTCTGCCTTCCCCTTGACATGTTGTGAATTTAAAGAAGGTAAGAAAGTTTAGGAGGCTTATATTTAATGCTAAAGGAGCAGCATCTCTGGGGACCCTGATGTAAGGGATCTCTCTATATTATATATATATATATATATATATATATATATATATATACACACATACACACACACACGTGCGCGTGTCTGTCCGCCCAAGCGTATGACTTTTGTTGACCTAGCAACCCCGCTGGTCAGTGATTTTGCACATCTTTTGCTAGTAGGTGTTGTGGCCTCACTCTTGGTTCACTACAATATATGGTACAAAATATGGTAGTGTTGCGGTGTATCGGGATTGAGGCCGTTAATGCCGATTTGGTCTCTTCTGTGTGTGTGGAGTCTCATTTATGCCAGCTCAGTTCTCCAAGGATATGTACTGAACACTTGCTAATTAGGAAACATGACGAGATCAATCTCCAGCGCTCAAGAGAAGTGCACTGGCCAAAGACAATCTGTACTCATTAGAAGATCCAGTTTTGCGAACAACGGCTGGGCACTTAAAGAGGACGTACAGGTAAATGCTTGTGCCCAGCCGTGCCATTCTGCCAACATATATCTGCAGGAGGCGGTTCTTAAGTGGTTAAGCATCATTAAAATCACTGCTCCAGAAAAAACGACTGTTTTTAAAACTTTTTTCAATTGATACATGTTCCCTGGGGCAAGACCCAGGTTCTCAAAGACGTTTTACGACAATAACTTGCATATAAGGCCCCATACACACCATAGAATCCATCCGCTGAAAAATCCCAGCAAATGGGTTTCAGCGGATAGATCCTATGGTGTGTACACTCCAGCGGATCTGTTTCCGTGGATATTTATCCCCTGGGATGGATTCCAGCAGATCGAATATTTGCTGACATGCCAAACAAATCTATCTGCTGGAATCCATCCCAACGGATGGATCCGCTGGTCTGTATAGACTCACCGGATCAATCCGTCCGAAGGGATCCCCCGCATGCGTCGTAATGATTCGACGCATGCGTGGAATTCCTTATATGACAGCGTCGCGCACGTCATAATCGCGGCGACGGCGCGACACGTCATCGCCAGAGGATTTCGGCGCGGATTTCAATGCGATGGTGTGTACACTCCATCACATAGAAATCCGCGGAAATCCTCGAGAGGATTTATCCGTGGAAACGGTCCGCTGGACCGTATCCGCGGATAAATCCTCCCGTGTGTATGGGGCCTTAGGCTTTAAAATTAGCACTTTTGAATTCGAACGTTCGAGTCCCATAGACTTCAATGGGGTTCTAAATGTTCGCGCGAATGGTCGGTCCGTTTGAAGGTTCTGGTGCGAACCGAACGGGGGGGTGTTCGGCTCATCCCTAATGGAGACCATCAATGCTGTTGTCAGCATTTGGAACCAAGCCAGCTTTGTTCACACTGCCTTCATCCCTACAAAATGCATTTTCTAAAGAATAGGTAGAAGCAGTCTGAACAGTGAAGATATTGTCAAGCCCGCCCCCCATGCAAAATGTAAACTGGGGCTATTTTGCCCAAAATAACTGCGTACCAAGACATTTAGCAGGGGGCAAACTGCCTACCAATTGTCAAAAAAAACACAGAGGATGACCCCATTATGAACAAGCCCTAATGCCGCATACACATGATTGAACATTCCGACAACAAAACCGTGGATTTTTTTCTGACGGAATGTTGGTTCAAACTTGTGTTGCATGCACACAGTCACACAAAAGATGTCGGAAATTCCGAACGTCAAGAACGCGGTTACGTACAACACTACAACGAGCCAAGAAAAATTAAGTTCAATGATTCCGAGAATGCACACATTTGTTGTCGGAAATTCCGATCAGGTGTACGCGGCATAAGTGTAAAGGCAATGAAGCACTAAAATAATCAATATAAAAAAAACACTATCACATAAATGCCACAAAAATGGATTGTGTTCAATAGTGGGAAAAAAAGCAAACCATGATTGTGACAATAATGGGATCCCCTATACAGAGAAATCCCCTTGAGGCCGGAATCACACTAGTGCAGTGCGAATTTCAGCTCTCTTTTCTCTGCAGAGAGATAAGAGAAGTGTTCAGCAGATTAGCAACATTTTAGATGCAAATTTTTGAGACCTGGGAGAAGTTACGGGTGAGAGGAGAGTGGGGGAGAAGTGTATTGAGCTGAATGAGAGAAATTCCTGAAGAGAACTGAACACATCTGCGAATCAGCTGCGTACCCATAGAAGATAATGGGCTTGAATTCGCACCTGAGCAGCACCGCAATGCCTAAAAGACGCACACGGTTTTACTGCAATGCGCAGTGCGAATGCATCGTACATATGTGAACCAGCCTCATTGAAAACAATGTATTTAGAAATGTTCTGCGTATTGGATGCGGTTTAAGCCGCACTCAATTCGCATAGGTGTGAACCTGGCCTAAAGCTTATTTCTGGGCACAGAATCCCTCATTTAAATACATTACTCAACAGCTACAGAGGGTATAATTTCACTTTGTGTACATCAAATACCTTGGCAAACCCAAATATCACCATATAAAGTAGCAGTGACATCTTCATTGTACATGCCTGTGTATAGAGCAGAGTTGTTGGAGGGGCCCAGTAGACCCCATCCACCACAGGTTTCCTGCAGTAAACTACAGGAGGGGTGGAGACAAGACCAGTCACCCTGCACAAGGAGAGAGAGCAGCAGTGAGCGGTCTATTACAGGAAGTTTCTGCACAGAGGTAAAGTCTCACAACGGATTACTGCACAGATCTGGAAGAAATACACACAGCACACCAAGAGTCAAGAATACAGATGCATCTCGTATTTAGACAATATCTGTTTATCCCCGAGTCCAGCTTTAAAAACCTTATTAAATGAATAATGGATTCTTGGAACAGCACACAAGTTTATTGCTCTAAAATGCCTTTCAGACATGACCTTTGTGTGGGTTACTATACGAAGATGAGAGATGTTTCTGAGTCCCCAGCAAAACATGGCAATTATGAAGGTCAACAATAGTTCTCTGCTACAGAGAAAATATTTTTTTTCCCCTTTTTGATGACAAAGGATCTTTACTGAACTCTAGTTTGCCATTCTGTACGTACCCCTCTCTGACCTGTTGCTAAAAAAATATTTGGATGGGATTACATTTAATCTATACAAACTCAGAAGGGGATGAGTTGGGCATGAGAAAAGGCAGCGGTTTATTCATATATACAGTATCATTTATAACGGATTCATAGGAAAATAGGTTAGACACACTCAAAGGGTATGTACAGTATTTGCAAACAAAATAAAAAATTGTATTAAAGGGGGCTTAGAGAAAAAAACAAGCCCCCTTAGCATAATATAAATTAGTTGCAACAAGCATGGGCGTTAACCACTCACATCATCTCTTACATTTTGCTGCGAATCGTAAGCTGCAATGACAGATTCTTCCAACCTTGCCATAATGGTGAACTCGGATATCAATGTCCATCTGTTTAGTCATAATACTTGGTGCAAGTGTAGAGAGGGTCCTGCCAGTAGTTACAGGAGACAGAGGTTCCTCTGTGCTACTGTAAGGAAGTATATCTAGTAGTTATATAAGAGTGTTGAGCAAAGGGTTGATGATGCAAATGATCCACAGGATTGGAATACATGAGGGAGGGGGGGAGACTAAGGCCTCGTACACACGATAGGTTAACCAGAGGACAACGGTCTGAAGGACCGTTTTCATCGGTCAAAACCGATCGTGTGTGGGCCCCCATAGGTTATTTAACCATCGGTTAAAAAAAAAAAAGACAACTTGCTTTAAAATTAACCTATGGATTGGTAACCGATAGGTCAAAACCGATTGTTAGTAGGCACAGCCATCGGTTAAAAACCCATGCATGCTCAGAATCAAGTCGACGCATGCTTGGAAGCATTGAACTTCGTTTTTTTCAGTTGTATTTTACGTCACCGCGATCTGACACGATCGGTTATTTAACCTATGGTGTGTAGGCGTGACTGACCATCAGTCAGGTTCATCGGTTAACCTAGGACAACGGTCCTTCAGACCGCTGTCCTCTGGTTAACCTATCGTGTGTACGAGGCTTTACAAGGGAGGGGGTAACAAGTAGAAACACTACAACATTACTGAAACACTTCCCTTTTTTCCGCATGGCGATCACTTTGTAGACAGACCCATTGACTGCAGCTCTTAAACCCATGGATTGGAGGGTAGTGAATGCTGGCAGTTCGGGTAGTGTACGGGGAGCACGGTCTGACCTACACAGGGAGGCCAGGGGAGAAGACTGCGGTTTAAGGAGGAAAATAAACAAGAAATGACCAGTTACACTTACCGGTAGCTGTATTTCTGGTAAGTCTTACAGGACGGCACCCTGAGAGATGACTGGCTTCTCCTGACAGGAAACACAATCAAAAAGAGGTTAAAAACCCCGCCCCTTCCCGTGCTCCTCAGTTTGAGATAAAGTATGAACCCACCAGTGCACGGAAAAAACACCACAAAAAAATATAATACAAACCAATAATGTATCACAAGGGTGGGAAGTAGGCCTGCCGTCCTGTAAGACTTACCAGAAATACAGCTACCGGTAAGTGTAACTGGTCATTTCTCTAGTCGTCTTCCAGGACGGCACCCTGAGAGAGAAGCAAGTAGCTTCAGGCCTACCTTAGGGCGGGACCACTGCTTGCAGGACCTTTCTCCCGAAAACCAAGTCCTGAGGTGACAGTAGGTCAACTCTATAATGTTTCAGGAACGTGTTCTGACTTGACCACGTCGCTGCTCTGCAAATCTGCTCCACCGAAGCTCCGGCCCTTTCTGCCCAGGAGGTTGCTAGTGATCGTGTGGAGTGTGCTTTAACATTAGGAGCTACCTTACCGTCTTGTACATAAGCTAAGGAAATTGTCTGCCTAATCCATCTTGAAATAGAGGCTCTGGACGCTTGAAGGCCTCTTTTCTGACCCGAAAAACAAATTAATAGATGAGTAGAACGTCTAAAGACCGTAACTCTTTCTAAGTAAGCTAATAGACATCGTCTAACATCCAGACAATGAAAGGAAGCTTCTCCTTCATTCTGGGGATTTGAACAAAAAGAAGGGAGGATTACCTCCTGTGACCTATGAAACTTTGTCACTACTTTAGGAAGGTAAAGGGGGTCCTGACTTAGAACGACCCTGTCCTCAAATAAGCGAAAAAATGGCTCTTTAATGGAGAGCGCCTGCATATCACCTATCCTCTTGGCCGTCGTGATTGCCAAGAGGAAGGCGAATTTAAAGGTGAGTAACCTGATGGGGATAGTGTCAATTGGCTCAAACGGAGCCTTGGTAAGTTGGTTTAATACTAACGAAAGATCCCAGGGTGGAACCCTAGAGATCTGAACTGGGGACAACCTGTCTCTGGCTATAAGAAACCTCTTAACCAGGGGGTCCAGGGATAAACGTCTATCCAAAAAATATGACAAGGCTGCTACCTGAACCCTTAGTGTTCTTGTGGCTAACCCCTTGTCTACTCCATCTTGGAGAAACTCCAAGATGACCGAGGTCTCCTGCTGGGAAACCTGTCTCTCTGAGCACCAGCGAGAGAAGATACCCCAGGTCTTAGCGTATATACGCCTGGTGACTATCTTCCTACTGGCTAGAAGTGTGTCGATAACTCTCTCGGAGCAGCCCTTCTCCCTCAGGCTCCGCCTCTCAAGCACCAGGCCGTCAGCTTGAAGAAGTTGGGCTCTGGGTGATAAATCGGACCCTGACGAAGAAGGTCCGCCCGGACAGGGAGAAGTAGGGGAGGCGACACTGACACTAGAGCGGGAAACCAGGCCCTCTTGGGCCACCAGGGTGTGACGAGAATGAACTTCCCTACTGCTAGATTTATCTTCTGCAGGACTCTCGGAATCAGGCTCAAAGGAGGGAAGGCATAGGCTAGCTGAAACCTCCATATCTGTGCCAATGCATCCACCCCCTCCGAGCCGCTTTCTCGGGAGAGAGAGAAGAACCTCTTCACCTTCCGGTTTTCCCTGCGGGCGAAGAGATCTATCTCTGGGCTGCCAAAGTGCTGGCATATTAGACTGAAAATCTCTGCATTTAGTTCCCATTCCCCCTGGAGAATGGGATGGCGACTTAAATAGTCTGCCTCCAGATTGAGGGTCCCTTTCAGGTGTACCGCCGAGAGCGAGATAACTCTCTGCTCGGCCCAGCCCAGGATCTCTAGGGACAAGTCTAGAAGGGTGCGAGATCTGGTGCCGCCCTGATGGTTGAGGAAGGCCACCGCGGTCGCATTGTCGGAAACGATTTGGACCTCTTGGTCCAAGACTCTGTCCTCGAATGCCTTCAGAGCCTCTCCGACCGCTAATAGCTCGCGGTAATTTGAAGAGGCCCCCTTCTGTCGTTGTCCCCAGGTACCCTGGGCACGGAGATCGTCCAGATGTGCGCCCCACCCCCATGAGCTGGCGTCCGTGGTGATCCTGACCGGATTGGTCTGGCCCCACGACAGACCTTGCTGTAGGTTCTGTGGGATGAGCCACCAGCCCAGTGAGAGCTTCACTGGTTCTGGGAGACTGACTCTGAGCTCTAGGGATTCCCTTCTTCCGTCCCAGGAGGAAAGAAGGAAAAATTGGAGGGGTCTGGAGTGGAGCTGAGCCCACGGGACTGCTGGAATACAGGAAGTCATTAGGCCTAGAACTCTCATGATGTCCCTGAAGGAGGACTCTGCTCTTTCTAACGTTGATCTGACCACTGACATGAGACCCCGGATCTTGTCGTTGGGTAAAAAGAGCTTCCTCTCCAAGGAATCTATCAGAAACCCTAGATAGAGTTTTTTCTGCTCTGGAAGGAGTGAGGATTTCTCCTTGTTGATGATCCAACCCAAGGACTCGAGGGTAGTCATCACAGTGGCCAGATCCGAAAGAAGGAGATCTTGACTTTGATTGTATAGTATCAAGTCGTCGAGATAGGGAACTATCGCTATCCCTTGTAGGTGCAGGAAAGCGATCGCCTCCGCCAGGACCTTGGTAAAGACCCTTGGACTGGAGGCCAGTCCGAAAGGAAGGGCAGCAAATTGCCAATGCTGTACGCCCTGGGTGGAGGCGATCGCAAACCTGAGGAACCTCTGATGACCCAAGAAGATTGGGACATGGAGGTACGCGTCTCTTAAATCGATGGTGACCATGAATACCTCTCTTAGTAGGAGCCTCCTGAGGCTGTAAATACTCTCCATTCGAAACCTCTTGTGGAGGAGGGAGGTATTCAGGGGTTTTAGATTGATAATCAATCGAAATTTGCCTGAAGGCTTGGGAACCACAAAGATGTGGGAGTACACTCCCGACCCTCTCTGGTACCCGGGGACTGGAACTATGACCCCCTGTTGTGCCAGTTCTGCGACATTTTGCAGAAGGCCTGCTGACTTGAGAGGGTCCTTGGGTAAGTGAGTCAAAATAAAGTTTGGAGGGGGAAGCTGACGGAACTCTAGTTTGTACCCCTCCCTTACGATTTGGAGAATATGGGGACTTTGAGTAATACTCTCCCACCTGGGAAGGAACTGGGAGAGTCTTCCCCCGACCTTCCCGTCATTTGGAGTCCTTGTCGCTGGGTTTTGGATTGGAAAAAAGGATACCTCCTTTTTGTTTTTCCTTCCCAGCACCCCAACGTCTGTTGTAAGGGGGCTTCTTCTCCGAGGAACGGTTCTTACCTCCAAACCCCCCCTGGGGGCCTCGAAAAAACTTTTTCTTGTTTTGTCTAGGTTTAGTAGGAAAACGCACCCCTTTCTCTGAGGACCTAGTCAGGGCCTGATCCAGGCCTGTACCGAAGAGAAGGGAGCCCTCAAAGGGAAGACCACAAAGGCGGTTCTTAGACGCAAGGTCCCCATTCCACATCTTGACCCACACTGCTCTTCTGGCAGAGTTGAGGAGGGCTCCTGTCTTTGCGGTAGAACGTACCGTCTCTACTGAGGTGTCTGCTAAATAAGCTACTGCGCTCCCTATGAGCTGAAGGGATTCTAGAATCTCCTTAGAGTCTGAACCCTGGGACACATGTTCCATCAACTTGGAGATCCAAGAATTAGCATTCCTAGCAATACAGGCCGAAGCTAAGGCGGGGCTCAAGGCAGCCGCATTAGCTTCCCAGGCCCTACGCAAGGAGGTCTCTGCCCGCCGATCCATAGGATCCTTCAAGTTGCCTGTGTCCTCAAAGGAGAGGTCCGACTGTTTGGAAACTTGCGCGAGGGGAGCATCTAATCTAGGTATTTTAAAAAATTTAGATTCCTCCTCCTCTTTAAAGGGGCAACGTCGTTTCCAAGTCTTGTATCTTAAAAGCTTTTTCTCTGGTTCTGCCCACTCCCTGAGGATGATATCCTTAAGGGACTGGTGTACCGGAATAGCTTTGGCCTGAGGTTTAGACAGGCCTTGGTATAACCTATCCTGTGTGGAAATTTCTTCCGCAGGCTGTGGAATCTCCTCGGAGGCGTACACTGCCTCAAGGAGACCTTCCATGTCGTCGGCAGCAAAGACATATCTGCCTGCCCTAGTATCCTCATTTTCTTCCTCCGCCTGACCAACAGAACCTTCCTCCTGAGGAGGAATCTCTGAATCTTCAGAGTCAGATACTAAGGAACCAAGGGATTCCTGGCGGACTCTAAAAATCTGCGAAGAGGAACTTTCTTGGGAAGAGGGCCCTGCGATGGGGGTTTCAGGCTCTTTGCTCTTTAAAGACACATGAAATTCTTTGAGAGTAGAGAGCATCTCAGACTGGACCTCAAGAAATCCTTTCAGAATTTCAGAGGTCTCCTTCCCTGCTAATTTAACGATACATTTAGCACAAAAAGGTTTGGAATAATCTGAAGGTAACTTGCAACTACAATAGCCACATTTTTTGGAGCGACTAGTGTCCTTAGCTGAACGACTAGCACCCCCCTGGGCAACAAAATCCTCTCCTAGAAAGGAAAGGATACACAGGCATGTATGTAAATACCAGGGAACAACTACTGGGTCCCAGCCCACCATACCTGTATCCAGGAAGACTCACCCCCTGTGGTCCCCTCCGCAGCCGGGGCCGTAGACGACCGGACCTCTCGCTCCATCGCGTGAGGATGAAGGCGCCGCTCTCTCTCGGCTGCTGCTGCCCTTTCGTGTGTCTCCGGTGCCGTGGGAAGCCGAGACTGGCGTGTTGGAGCTGCAGCGCGCCATCTTTGCTGAGCCGACCCGGAAGTGACACGCGCCGCGCGTGTGACGTCATTGCCCTGCGCCGCCGGCTCTGAGAGACGCCGGTTTTGGCGCCAAATTCGAAAACGGCAATGAACGCTCCAGGGAATCCAGGACGACCCAGTCGCAGCCCCAGACCGCACAGAAGGCCCCCACCACCGGAGAGAGCCTGACCCACAGACCTCCAAGGTAAGGGGAAAGCTCAGAGAGAGAGAGTGGATCAGCCCCTGGAGCTCCAGAATAGCCACCTATCCCCAGGAGACTCCAGCACTCAGGGGGGTTCTTCAACCCACATAGTGAGGCCCCCCTGAGCAAGAAGGGACCCCCTAGGAATGGAAATCTTCGCTAAACCCAAAGGCTACCCAGTGCCTGCGGTTCAGTTCCCAGGGGGGGACCACCAGCCCCAGGCCTTAGGTCACAAAAAAATAAACGTTTCGCTGTGGGGAAACACAATCAAGAACTGAGGAGCACGGGAAGGGGCGGGGTTTTTAACCTCTTTTTGATTGTGTTTCCTGTCAGGAGAAGCCAGTCATCTCTCAGGGTGCCGTCCTGGAAGACGACTAGAGAAATAAGCAATAACATTATAACATTATGTGTATCAGCATAGAGGTTCGGCCTACGGCCTCGTACAGACGGCCCAACATGTCCGATAAAAACGGTCCGCGGACCGTTTTCATCGGACATGTCCGCTGGGATCATTTGTTTTGATGGCTGTACACACCATCAGACCAAATTCCGCACGGAGCGGGAATACGCGGTGACGACGCGGCGGCGTGACGGCGACGATGATGCGGCGACGTGCGCGAACCCGGAAGTTCAATGCTTCCACGCATGCGTCGAATCACTTTGACGCGATGCGCGGGTTCTCGGGCCAGCGGACATGTCCGATGAGTCGTACTGACCATCGGACATGTCCGGCGGACAGGCTTCCAGCGGACATGTTTCTTAGCATGCTAAGAAACAGTTGTCCGCTGGAAACCTGTCCGGTCGGCCGGAAAATTGTCCGGTCGGTCCTACATTATCACTGGCCCAGATTCAGGTAGATCGGCGCAATATTTGCGTGGGCAAAGGGCAAAGATTTTTCTCTGCGCCCAAATATTTCGATTAGCCCGCGATTCACGGAGCAGTAGCTCCGTAAATTGCACGGGCGCTATGCTAATTAGCCCTGCGTAAGGGCGCCTAATGTAAATGATCCCGCCGGGGGCGGGAATCATTTAAATTAGGCGCGCTCCCGCGCCGAGCGAACAGCGCATGCTCCGTCGGGAAACTTTCCCGACGTGCATTGCGGCAAATGACGTCGCAAGGACGTCATTTGCTTCTAAGTGAACGTGAATGGCGTAAATTTCACGAGCGGGAAGGGCGGCTATACTTTAGCATTGGCTGCTCCTACTATGAGTAGGAGCAGCCTTACGCTAAAGTCGCCGTACGGAAACTCCGTACCTTGCGTGCGCAGGGCCCGCGCAACTTTTGTGAATCGGTGGTAGTATGCAATTTGCATACTATACGCCGATCACAATGGCCGCGCCCCCTAGCGGCCAACGCAAGAATGCAGCCTGAGATATGAAGGCATAAGGAGGCTTATGTCTGTCACATCCTAGGCTGCAGTCCGCGTAG
This sequence comes from Rana temporaria, assembly GCF_905171775.1. Lineage (NCBI taxonomy): Eukaryota > Metazoa > Chordata > Amphibia > Anura > Ranidae > Rana > Rana temporaria. The sequence goes on from NC_053490.1 coordinate 37,197,203, forward strand.
CGATGTTCCTGAATCAGGGGCATTCGCTACGCGGGAGCAAAACAGCTATTGCGCCGCGCAACCTATGGTTGCGCGGGCGCAATAGCTTCTTGAATCCGGGCCAGTGTGTGCAGGTGGGGAGATAGGAATGATCTCCTTCTTATCGCACTTCTTTTACTGCGCTGGCAAGATCAATGTATCGGGGTCATATATAATTAGACACAGGCATGCATGTGTGTTTGAGCTTTGGGGTGCACACCCTAATGCAACAGGCTGCACACACCTATGGTTCCAAAGCTTAAAGCGGGGGTTCACCCTTAGAGGGCACTTTTCCCCCTTAGATTCCTGCTCGTTAATTACTAGGGGAATCGGCTATTTATTTAAAAATATGTGCAGTACTTACCCGTTTACGAGACGCATCCTCTCCGTCGCTTCCGGGTATGGGCTTCGGGAATGGGCGTTCCTTCTTGATTGACAGGTTTCCGAGAGGCTTCCGACGGTCGCATCCATCGCGTCACGATTTTCCGAAAGAAGCCGAACGTCGGTGCGCAGGCGCAGTATAGAGCCGCACCGACGTTCGGCTTCTTTCGGCTACGAGTGACGCGATGGATGCGACCGTCGGAAGCCTCTCGGAAGACTGTCAATCAAGAAGGAACGCCCGCTCCCAAAGACCCATACCCGGAAGCGACGGAAGAAGATGCAGCTCGAAAACGGGTAAGTACTGCACCTATTTTAATACAAATAGCCGATTCCCCTAGACCGAACGAGCAGGAATCTAGGGGAAGAAAAAATTTTTTTTTAGAAATGGGTGAACTCCCGCTTTAATTTATAAACTTTACAAAGGCAAGCCCATAACTCAATCTTTGGTGAGTCTGAAGACTATATTCATGCTGGATAAACAGAGCAGACAGGTGATACTTCCTAGAATCACAACAAATACGGAACTACAGCTATAATAGTCTAGAATTCCAGATTGATGTGCAAACATACTGACATATCTATTTTATGAAGGATTTCACATATGACATCAGCAGATGGGTTGCAAAGGAAATAAAATAAGATGTAAGGAGTATGTATAGAGTCAGGATCATTAAAAGAAAAATAAATGTTTTTGGTTAGTTATTTGTTATTAAAAAGGTATGTAATTTATACTTGCGCAAAGTTTAAACACTGGCGCAAAAATATAGTAAATAAATTTGTTTCTTTAAAGCGGGGTTTCAGTCATAATCTTTTTTTTTTGCAAGCTAAAATTAATAGCTTTAAATAGTCTCTAAAACATATTAATAGCTCCCCAATCATTCCAGAAATCATTGCAAACATTTGCCTTATATCCTCCAGCTCATGTTGTGGCCGTATCATATGTGTGGGCATTTGAAGCACAGTTACTTTTTCTTCCTGGTTTTCAGGGAGAGGTGCATGCTGGGAGATTTTTAGGCACAGCAATGCCCAGAGACTGCTGGGAAATGAGTGTCATGATTTCCCAGGAGGCAACGGGGTCTTAGGACAGGAAGTTGAACCACCTAGAACCAGGAACTAGGCAGATTACGAATACTGCCTAGTAACAGCCAGATAGAAGTGAGTAAAAAATTATTTTTTTACATTACTAGAGCTGTTAATAGAAAGTAAATTTTTAGGGTGGAACTCTGCTTTAAATTTGAGTGTTGGGTCTGCTGCAATCAAAATTCCCCATCATTTGGTGTAAGGCAGCCCTCAAAATTTCCACTCGCCTGCTAGCATTTGGCGAGTGGATTTAAGCTGGGGGCGAGTGATAACAGTTCTGCATGACCAACAGTCCAATCTGTGCCTACACTTAGAGCCACGCTGCGATTGGCAGCCGAAGAGGAAAGGTGCGTGCCCAGGAAAAGTAGTCGGGTGAGCATGCACACATGCAGAGCAGTACACAGGTGCTCTCCTTACAATTCTCGTTATGCCATGGGACCTGATAGTATGACCTCTCTGAGCCTGGCTTCCCAACCTGACCAATAGCTGGAAAGCAGAGAGCAGGAAGGAACAAGTGAGCTGGAGGACTGCGATTATCACCACTCTGGGTGTCCCAGGTAGGCAGTGCAGCACAGCGCTCACCAAGAGTTGCCCTGACAAGAGAGCGGCAGTATGCTGTGCGGTGTCAGTGTGCGCTGTGTTGTGGTGTCAATGGCTATGCAGGTGTGTGAATCTCGGTGCTGGATTTTACTATTTCCCGCTGTGCTGCAGCTCCTCTCCTCACTGCCCGACAATGAAAGGGGGAAGTGGGGACATGCAAGTGTGGAGCCGCACACAGGGGTTCCTGATTATGAGAGTGGGTAGAATAGGAGAGGGAGAGAGAGAGGAGGATGGATGGGGGTTGCAGAGGAAACAGCAAGAGAATGGGGGAAAATACCTGGTTCTAGAGAGAAGGCAGAGGAGGAGGAGGGAGTCTTGTACATAAGAAGAGGGAGAGCAATATTTGCAGAAGTAAAAAAGTCCATGTCCCTCTAGTTTGCCCCAGTGCCATATCCCTCTGGTTTGCCCCAGTGCAATGTCCCTCTGGTTTTGCCCCAGTGCAATGTCCCTCTGGTTTTGCCCCAGTGCCATGTCCCTCTGGATTTGCCCCAGTGCCATGTCCCTGTGGTTTGCCCCAGTGCCCTGTCCCTGTGGTTTGCCCCAATGCCCTGTCCCTCTGGTTTGCCCCAATGCCCTGTCCCTCTGGTTTGCCCCAGTGCCCTGTCCCTCTGGTTTGCCCCAGTGCCCTGTCCCTCTGGTCTGCCTCAGTGCCCTGTCCCATTTTGTTAAAGTTGTTGTTGGTAATATTTAATTGTGTAACTTGATTCGGCATAAAACATTTAACAGTGTCATTCCAAGAGATAATCTACAAGGGCGTTTTTAGGGACGGAATTAGGTGCGGGGCAGTGTATGGGTTAGGTGAGGCAACTGGAGGCGAGTAACACTTGAGGCCTGGCTAGAAGCTCAGGGCTTGAAATTTTGAGCCCTGGTGTAAGGTGTGCAATTTATTGTTATGTTATTGTGGACTGGTGCAGTCATCCACAATACATGTAAATTATACTGTATTTATATATTTATCATATATAAAATATTGGTTTACAAATAAATATATAAAGTTAAACCCCCCCCCCCCACCTTTTTTTTTTTGATTTGTAAAGAATAATGAGGATTCCCTTAGGGATTTTCATTTCAACCTGTGTCTCCATTGTCTACCTGTTCTGATCACCAGTGTCACTAGGAATGAAAGTGAGGGTGTATCCAAAATTAAGAGTTGCCACCAGAGCAGGAATAGAGGGTAAATTGCCCAGTGGTTACTATGGCAGAGGAGATTTTTCTCTATTCGAAAAATACCCCTTTCCTGTCCTATAAAAACTCTACATGAAGTGAAGGAAAATCTTCCTAGTTAGGTACAAATTGCCAAAAACTTTTTTTTGAACTCTTCCCTACTCTTTCCAAAATAAAAAGAGAACGTTTTGGATTTAGCCAAAGTTTAATACAGTGATTCATACCCATTTTACTGACAATTAGGGATTTTTTTTTAAATAGGAAACATAGCAGAAGTAGTTTATTTTCAGACTCTCTCCGTTTCAAACTCCATATAGCCATGTATGCAGAAAAAGGGGTGGTTGTGTAAATTACAGCTTGAGCTACGGAACTCTGTAAGTGGCCTTTTCCTTCTTTCCATGTTACAGCTGCATTGAGCTTTCTCACAAGCTATATACCACCTGTACATCTGTGACTCTATTTTGTCCATGGTGCACTTGGATGGCTAGCAATCTAACTGGTACTTTCAGAGACTCCTTTTTGCATATTGACTCTCAGTGTTTTAATTTTTCGTTAATTTTTCCTTATGTTTTTTGTACGTTAAAATTTTTCATATCTCATATCAGATTTATGAAATTAGCAATACTTTATTGTCAAAACTCTCTCTCAAACTCGTCCTGAAGAAGCCGCTAGACGAAACGCGTAGGCGAGACGAAAGAAAATATTGCTTGTGAATGTATATTTTGTATTTTTTCAATGTATTTTATTGTATGTATTTTTTGTAATTAAATTTATATTTTTCTTAATCCCTATGTCCCTGTGATTGCCTTAAAAAGTCCGCCTTGTCACTACCTTGTGTAGTATTTCTTCCTTGGCCTTTCATTAACAGACTGCCAAGTGGTAGGGCGTGCGTTCTACAGTTACCCAGTAGTGAAAAAAAGAGAAAACCTGCCTTCAACAACCTCCCAAATGTACATTTGGCAAGTATTTTAGCAAAGATGAAAGGTTCATTGCAACAAATCTATAAACTGCGCTTCGGATGCCTAAGATTTTACCCAAGCTCTAAGAAGATTTCTGGTAATTTAGCAGGGAGCCGATCACACAAGCAGTGTACAGATCACCTCTAATGTTGCTAGAGGTTGATGGTGGTTACATTTGTCTGAAACTTTTGCTAGTTTTAGAGAATTATCACTGGCTGCAGATTAAAGTAGAAAGGTACCGTTTAACCACTTAACCCCCGGACCATATTGCTGCCCAAAGACCAGAGTACTTTTTGCGATTTGGGACTGCGCCGCTTTAACTGACAATTGCGCGGTCGTGCGACGTGGCTCCCAAACAAAATTGGCGTCCTTTTTTTTCCCACAAATAGAGCTTTCTTTTGGTGGTATTTGATCACCTCTGCGGTTTTTATTTTTTGCGCTATAAACAAAAATAGAGTGACAATTTTGAAAAAAAATAATATTTTTTACTTTTTGCTGTAATAAATATCCCCCAAAAATATATAAAAAAATGATTTTTTTCCTCAGTTTAGGACGATACGTATTCTTCTACATATTTTTCGTAAAAAAAAAATCGCAATAAGCGTGTATTGATTGGTTTTCGCAAAAGTTGTAGCGTTTTATGACATTTTTATTAATATATTTTTTTTACTAGTAATGGCGGCGATCAGCGTTTTTTTTTCAGTACTGCGACATTATGGCGGACACTTCGGACACTTTTGACACATTTTTGGGACCATTGGCCCCTAGTGGCCGCTCAAAGAGCCGCCGTATAGCTACGGGCTTTCGCCTAGGAGAGCCGACCTGCCGCCGTAGAATGACGGCGGCTGGTCGGCTAGTAGTTAATATCATTAAATTACAAACTGGATTGTATAGCAATTTTATATCCTATATCAGGGGTGTCAAACTCAATCTCATCGGGGTCCGCATCAGCATTATGGTTGCCCTCAAGGGGCCGGTTGTTGACTATATAAATGTATGTACGCTTTATCATATTAAATAATTTTCTCTCCATTTGATTATTACTGATTTCGGTAATAACTTAAAACTTAAACTGTGAAGGGTAGGTACAGACTGGCACGGAGCCCACTCTCACTCCTGTACCAGATGGGGGAAGTATGAAGATGGGTCGCACACCGCTGGTATCATCAACAAGAAACTTTATTTGAGACCGCTCCAAGAGAACATGGTTCTGCCATGGTGTTCCGTCTGAGCAGTCCCCAATGCATGGAGAAGTGCAGGATCTGGTGGAGGAATTCTGTCCCTCCTCTGCTGCCGACTGCTCAGACGAAGTGGGGCGGAAACTAGGGAGGAGGTGCGAGGGTCACATTATTAAATGGTCTGGCGGGCTGGATTTGGCCTGCGGGCCTTGTGTTTGACACATGTGTCCTATACGATTATTTTTTTGTAAAAGGGTGGTTTTTCAAATGGAATAAAGTGAATGTATTACCCATAGCACAAGGAGGGCAGCTGTCAATTTCATGTAGGGTGATAAATAGCTCTAGGAAGGGCGTCCATCACTTCATTCTATTTAAAGCTTTGCCAGCTGCTGCAGGCAGGAGTTTTAAACATCACTGCTGTGCTAAAAAGTATAAAGTATAAAACAGTCCTCATTGGAGAAAGAATTTAAAAACAAAACTACACCCTACCTTTAGGCTAAGGATCTCCTACTCCCTGTTTACGCCCAACCCAATTGGTGGCCTTTGCATTCTTATAGAGGCGCTCTTCATGCATTTCTTCCTCTATGATTAGGCAGATCCTAAATGCTGCAGAGAGCAACGCCATGTAATAACCTGGTGCCGCTCTCCGCAGCATTCTTCTGTGAATAGAGGGCAGGGGGTGGAGCCTTGACACCCTGGACACACAGGAAGTGGTTTTAATTAGGCATACACCAATACCTTTGTTTTTACGAGTACCCATACTTTTATTTTATTTTCTTAATTTTGCACTTTTTTTCAACGTAAAACATATAAATATTTTTTTAAAGGTTTAATAAAAATATTAACGAACAATAAAAAAGTTTTAATTATTATTAGTTTATAAAATAGAAGTGAACAAAAAAATTCAGCAGGAAAAAAAAATTACACGGAGAAGGAGAACAAGGAGTTAATTAAGAGTAAATTAAGCGTTAAACAGAGGAACATTTAACCACCCACGGTCGTTATACGTTGGTGCTTTGAAGAGGGATATTGTTGTTATGGCAGCAGCTAGCTGTCATAACCCGGTATCCTCTTCTTCAGCGTGCGGTCCGCTTTTGTCGGCGGCAGGAGAGGGCCCACCCTCCAGCCATGCTTCGGTGCCCTCCGCAGCTTACCGGAGCCTCCGGCAGCAGCAGATGCGATGGGGTCTGCTCTCTTGTTAGGTATAGAGATGAATGAGGGGAAGATGGTCCCCACCTGTCTCTATATTATTGCAGGGCAGAAGCGGTGCCAAATGTCACTTCCGCCCATAGCTCTTAAAGAGACTTTTTTTTAAATGGCATTTTTGTGTAAATATGAGATCTGAGGTCTTTTTAACCCCAGATCTCATATTTTAGAGGACCTGTCATGCTTTTTTTCTATTACAAGGGATGCTTACATTCCTTGTAATATGAATAAAAGGGACACATTTTTTTTTTATAAAAAGAACAGTGTACAAAAAAAAGTAATATAAAGAAGACATTTTTTTTTTTTTTTAAACGTGCCCGGCGAGCTTGCGTGCAGTAGCGAACGCATACGTGAGAAGCTCCCGCATATGAAACCGGTGTTCAAACCACACGTGAGGTATCACCGCAAGAGCAATAATTCTAACCATAGACCTCTACTGTAATGCAAAACATGCGACCTGTAGAATTTTTTAAACACCGCCAATGGAGATTTTTAAGGGTAAAAGTTTGTCGCCATTTCATGAGCGGCACTATGTTTAAGCGTGACACGTTGGGTATCAATTTACTCGGTGTAACATTATCTTTCACAAAATTAATATAATGTGGGCTAACTTTACTCTTGTCTTATTTTTTAATTTAAAAAAGTGTATTTTTTTTTAAGTGCGCTTGTAAGACCACTGCGCAAATACGGTGTGACAAAGTATTGCAATGACCACCATTTTATTCTCTAGGGTGTTATATATATATATTTTCTATATATATATATATATATATATATATATATATATATATATATATATATATATATATATATATATATATATATAAATGTTTGAGGGTTCCAAATCATTTTCTATCAAAAAAACTGTTTTTTAAGTTGTAAATACCAAATCTCAGCTCGGGGGCTGAAGTGGTTAATAAAAAACAAAATTATTATTATTTGACAGGTTGCTTTGAAGTGTTTGTTAACCCCCCAAAAATTATAATTCAGATACTGGTCCCTTAAAGGAGTTGTAAATAAAAAAAATGTTATGCTGAAATGACTGTTTACAGGGTAGAGACATAATGGTTAACTGATTCCTTTTAAAAAAACGATTAAAAATAGATACAAATCAATCCTATAATGTAACTGTAGTTTCTAGTTTCGTTTTTGCATGTTGTTTCCTGCCTCTCTGCTGTACAGAGCCACAGAGCCAATACAGGGCAGTGATGGTTTGGAAAACGAAACAGATTGGTGCTGTGGGGTTTTAGACACACAGTAATCACACCACCTTGATTAGTGACCACAGAGAGAAAGCTCCCAGCACTGTGGTTATCAGGAAAAACAGACAACCAGTAATTGTGGAGATCAGAGAAGAATTACAGCAACTTGAGAGCAAAAACGAACAATGAGGACATGAAAACAGCACTGCATTAAGGTAAAGGAAGCTATTAAGATAAAAAAAAAAATTCCTTTACAAACCCTTTAAAGCATATTAAACAGCCCCCCTCTAAACTGTAAAAAAAACCTGGTTGATCCGGCCACTTCCTGTATCCCCTCTCTGCACTGACCATGACAATCAGGGCTGCCGAGCTCTGACCACCATAGTCAGTTTGTGTCCTTCCATCATACGCAGCTCTCCTCTCATCTGCCCCCTCCCTCCCTGCCTGAAATACAACCTACACACGATCGGTTTTCCCGGCAGTAAAAAGTCCGCCGGGAAAACCGAGAACCTGCTTGGTAGCTTTTTCCCCCTACACATGGCCGGTTTTCCTGGCAGGAAAACTGCCATGAGAGCTTTGGTCAGGAAACCCGGCCGTGTGTATGCTCCACCGCAAGCTTTCCCCATAGAAAAACTGCCAGCATAAAAACCGCCGGGAATCCCGGCTGGAAAAAAGAAAACATGTTCTCATTTTTCCCGCTGGGATTCCCGGTGATTTTCCTGTTGGGAAAACTGCCATAGAGCATACACATGGCCAGTTTTCCCAGCCAAAAGCTGTCATGGCAGTTTTCCTGATGGAAAAACTGGTCATGTGTATGAGGCATCAGTGTATGTGTTTTTGTCTCCGGAGAAGGAACCGACTGGCGGCAGATGTTGACCATAGAGATTTCCAGAGAGCCAGATAGTCCCCGGAGTCTTTATGATCGTTCAGAGGCCAGGCGTGATGTTATTACACCCGGCCTCTGCTTTTGAAAAAATGCTGCCACCCCTTTTAATTTTTTATTTCAGCCTTCCCAGCCTAGGGTTGAGATATGGGGACTTATTGACCCCAGATCTTACTCTAAAGAGGACATGTCACGCACTATTCCTATTACAAGGGATCCTTGTAATAGGAATAAAAGTCATCAAAAAAGCATCAAACTAGAAAAATAAAAGTAAAATTAACAATAAAAAAATAAAAAGTATCACTGCAAACGTTAGAGCGAGAGCAATAATTCTAGCACTAGACCTTCTCTGCAACTCAAAACATGTAACCTGTAAAAAAAATTAAACCGTCGCCTATGGGGATTTTTAAGTACTGAAGTTTGGGGCCATTCCACGAGCGAGCGCAATTTTGAAGTGTGACATGTTAGGTATCTGTTTATTCGGCGTAACATCATAATGATTTTTACATGTAGGAGAGAAATGTCAGAATTTTCCTGGTAGGCAAATGGTTAAGGACATAGCGGCCCGCTCCTTAACAACCGATAATCTCTGGCTATTTTTTACCTTTCAGCTGTCAGTGGGGGCATCTCGCTGACAGCTGAAAGAACCGAGACTAAAAGTATTGGTTTCAGGTATCAGAGCATTTGCACGAGTACCGATAGTACCGTGCTTGGTATTGGCAACGATTCCGATATTGGTGCAACCCTAGTTTGAATGATGCTTGGCAGAATCAGCTGGCTCTCATCTTAAAACCCAGCTCTAGGCACAGTTTTGTGTTTTTTTTACCTATGTTAAAATTTTACATTTTTTTTCTATTTCATAAGCTCTTTGTAAGCTTTGCTGAGTGCTGCTGGAATGGACAGCAGGAGCGCTGTGCCTCCATTGCCCCCCACTTTGTTGTGCCATTATCAAAGCACAGCTGCAGTCATCAATGGTCTGTACTCTGTGAATGGCACAGCCAGCTGGGACTAGAAAAGGCGGAATAATGCTGGAAATCATACCGTTAGCCTAAAGTCTGTAATCAGCCACTCGTGGAGTGAGGACTTTGAATTACGGAATGGAGAAGACAGTTTTTGGTTCATCAGGCCAAGATAGACAAATCAAGGTGGGACACCCCCCACTGAAAGCAAGTAACATAAAAAGACTAATTCATACATCACACCTCCCACTGCCACACCAAAACACCACATTAATGCTGCAACCACCCCCCCCCCCCCCCCCCCAAATAAATAAATGCAAAAAAAAATGCAAATTTTTTTTTATTACAGAATATAGAAAAAGTTTATGCACATTTACAATAAAATACTGATGTGACAGCCATTAAACAACTCTTCATTGACATTCTATTACCAATGATACACCCTAAAGACTCTACTTTCGCGGTTTCTCATCATTGGTTGAGAAAATAAAATACCAAAACCCCAATCGCATTCTTTGATCAACTAACCAAAAACGACTCCAAATCCCCAAAGTCTGTTACAAGACCAAAGGAGAACGAAGATTTGCAGTCCAAGGACCTCGACTGTGGAGCACATAACCGACTAATATCCAAATGATCACCAGGCCTTCAGAAAAAAAACTCAAGACCCACCTATTCTGAAGAACAATGGATGCCAAGCGCCTTGAGGTGATTCAGTTCGCATTTGTAGCACTATACAAGTTATTCACTCACTCACTCACTCACTCACTTGGTAATATCCGCTTCCTCAGGAGCCATACATAGGCACATATTTTGTTAGAAGGTGTACATGGATTTTGTCACATAACGTGGATACTGCGCCAGATAGGTGACCAGAGAACTGGACCAGGAGAGCAACCCACCCTGGAGGACACAGGAACTCACAAATAAATTGGTACAACCTTTCATAAAGAAACGTCTGTTTCATCTCTTAAAGCGGGAGTTCACCCAATGATGTTTTTTTTTCTCTTTTACCCTTAGATGTATGCTCATTTAGTCTAGGGGAATCGGCTAGTTGTTTTAAAATCCGAGCATTACTTACCGTTGTAGAGGGCGATCTTCTCCGCCACTTCCGGGTATGGGCTGCGGGACTGGGCGTTCCTTCTTGATTGACAGTCTTCCGACAGGCTTCTGAAAGGCTTCCAACGGTCGCATCCATCGCGTCACGAGTAGCCGAAAGAAGCCGAACGTCGGTGCGGCTCTATACTGCGCACCGACGTTCGGCTACTTTCGGAAAATCGTGACGCGATGGATGCGACCGTCGGAAGCCATTCGGAAGCCTGTCGGAAGACTGTCAATCAAGAAGGAACGCCCAGTCCCGCAGCCCATACCCGAAAGTGGCGGAGAAGATCGCCCTCTACAACGGTAAGTAATGCTCGGATTTTAAAACAACTAGCCGATTCCCCTAGACTAAATGAGCATACATCTAAGGGTAAAAACAGCATTTTACCGGCGAACCTCCGCTTTAAATGGTTCACCCGGAAATATCATTTTTTAACCTTAGATTGATGCTTATTTTGTCTAGGCCGGGGAATCGGCTAGTTTTTTTAAAATCGAAGCTGTACTTACCGTTTTACAGATGCATCTTCTCCGCCGCTTCCGGGTATGGGCTGCGGGACTGAGCGTTCCTATTTTGATTGACAGTCTTCCGACAGGCTTCCGACGGTCGCATCCATCACGATTTTCCGAAAGTAGCCGAACGTCGGTGCGCAGGCGCAGTATAGAGCCGCACCGACGTTCGGCTTCTTTCGGCTACTCGTGACGCGATGGATGCGACCGTCGGAAGCCTGTCGGAAGACTGTCAATCAAAATAGGAACGCCCAGTCCCCAAGACCATACCCGGAAGCGCGGAGAAGATCGCTCTCTAAAACGGTAAGTACAGCTTTGATTTTAAAACAACTAGCCGATTCCCCTAGACAAAATGAGCATCAATGTAAGGGTAAAAAATGTTTTATGGGTGAACTCCCGCTTTAAGCATCGCCTTGGTAAGATATGTTAAATAGCCCCCTCTAGGTATAGGGAGGTCTGGATATTTGGCATATACTGCAGCCAGGTTAGATCTGATGAAATCCTTTTGGGAATATGATGGTAAACTGTGTGAATGTGCACCGTGTTTTGCAGTGGGGGTAAGAGGCTTGATGTATTAAGGGTTATTCTGTCTTTTTAGTCCAAGGTCTGCTTTAAGAGGGTGTATAGCAGAGTACAGAGGGTCAATCAATCTGAATCCTAAATAAAACCAGCAAAACAGTCACGCTATTACAAACACATGACCCGCTCTGCCTTTTGCCATTAGCTGTGGTAGCAAAGAAAGTAAAAAATAATCAAAGCATATTTCAGGAAAGCTAAAAGCTGCATTCAATTGGGAACCCATGCAAGCTGTAGATGGAGCTTTTATGTTACATTCAGTAAATTAAATGAAATACCGCTGAAAAAAAAAGCTTTTATATTTGCTTTTAGATGGACTGATGCAACTTACATGTCAGATAGAATTGATTCCATCATTTAAGCCAAAAGTCAAATAATAGGTGCACTTTAAAACAAAGTGCACTTATCCTTTTTTGCCCCCTTTTACAATTGCACAATTATTTTGATCCGACGACCTCGGGCTGCTGCTTGTTTACATCCTGCAGTCCAAGTTTTCACTGTCCTAGCTGTGCCAAGTGGTCCATAGACTTATATTTGACCGTCTCTGGCCTCAAGACACAACCCCATAGAAGTCTAGGGGCACTAATGCACAAGCAGGGTCAGGACAGTGAAGACTTGCACTGCTAGATGCAAACAAACAAACAAACAGCAGAAACGAGGCGGCAGGATGAAGGCAAGTATGTGAAAGGGAGGGAAGGTTAAATTAGGTCCGGGGGGGGGGGGGGGTAAGGATACATTGGCCTGGATTCACAAAGCACTTACGCCGACGTATCTCGAGATACGCCGCGTAAGTGTAAATATGCGCCGTCATATCTGTGCGCCGTGCCCACAGAACTAGATACGCCTGAAAATAGGCTTCATCCGACCGACGTAACTTTCCTACGCCGGCGTGTCTTGGGCACATATTTACGCTGGCCGCAAGTGGCGCTCCCATTGATTTCCTATACACATATGCTAATGAGGGAGATACGTCGATTCACGAACGTACATGCGCCCGGCGCATAATATACTCGATTTACACAAGTCGTACGCCCGGCGTAAAGTTATTCCCCATATATGAGGTGCAACTCATGCAAACGTATGGACCAGGGAACACAGTCGTCGTATTTAGGCAGTGATCCGTCATATCTTAGGGAGTCGTGATTCTGAGCATGCGCACTGGGTTGAGTCCACGGGACGGCGCATGCGCCGTTCGTTTTAAGTACTTCTATGACACTTGGCCCATCATTTGCATGGGGCCACGCCTCATTAGCATGGCTCACGCCCACTTCCACTTACGAGGACTTACGCCGAGGGAACCCAGCGCAGATTTGGCAGCACTGGCTTTGTGAATCCAGTGCGCTTGCCTCTCTGCGCTACGTCGGCGTAGCGCATATTAGATACGCTACGCCGGCATAAATATGCGCCGATGTATGTGAATCTGGGCCATTTTGTTTACCCTCTAAAGTAGTACAAAAAGTAATTTTTTGTAGGTGTACTTCTCATTTTCTGGTCACGAGAGTACATTTATTAATGTAGTTAATAGTGGGATATTGCCCATTTGCAGTCGACAACTGGGCAATAATGCCAGGATCTATTCCAGCTGTCTGACTGACAGCAGCTCTGCCTCTCAGCACATAGTGGAGAACCAGAGCCAGCAGTGCTGCCTCTCCAGTCAGCATGCAGGTAGGTAGGTAGGTGCAGTCTGTACTCCCCACTGTAGGTGGCGCTCAACCGAAGTGGCCTTGCAGAAAGGGGAAGCAAGTCATAAGGAACTTGGTTCCTCTATGACTTCCTGTGGTCACCCAGGGGGACAGCTGTCTGATTAGACGATGGCACCCCATGTGACCTCAGCGGACCTGTTTGGTCGAGCAGTGTCTATTTTTTTTCAAAATTGTCGCTCTATTTTTGTATATAACACAAAAAATAAAAACCGCAGAGGTGATCAAATACCACCAAAAGAAAGCTCTATTTGTGGGAAAAAAGGACGTCAATTTTGTTTGGGAGCCACGTCGCACGACCGCGCAATTGTCAGTTAAAGCGACACAGTGCCGAATCGCAAAAAGTGGCCCGGTCATTGACCAGCAAAATGGTCCGGGGCTGAAGTGGTTAAAGAGTATGTACCTCATATGCCAAAAGCCCTCAACTGATTAAAGTCTAAATAACACAGGAATCTTCCACACACCTGAACTAACCAGTGATTAAATTCCATGTAGATCAGTGACATAAAAAAAGAAAAAAAAAAGAAAGAGATATGCCTTGCAAGACTTCATTTAGGTACACACATTGGCCGGGATTCAGATACATTGGCGAATCTTTGAGCGGGCGTAGCGCATCTCATATGCACTACGCCAACTTAACGTAGAGAGGCAAGTACTGTATTCAGAAAGCACTTGCCCCCATATGTACGCCGGCGTAACGTAAATGGGCCGGCGTAAGCCCGCGTAATTTAAAGTAGCAAGGCAGTGGGCGTGTTGTATTAGAATGAAGCGTGACCCCATGTAAATGCATGGCCGATCGAACTGCGCATGCGCGAGAATCACGTCGCAAATACTCCCTAAGATATGTCGGCTCAATGCTTTCGACATGAACCCACGCCCAGCCCCATTCACGTACGACTTACGCAAACGACGTAAAATACGACGCTGTTCCGACGTTTCCGACGTCCATACCTTAACATGACTTACCCCTGCTTTATGAGGGGTAAACTTACGCCGGACGCAAGCCTTACGTAAATGGCGTAGCTAAATCCGACGAGCGCAAGTACGTTCGTGAATCCGCGTATCTAGCTCATTTACATATTCGACACGTAAATCTACGGAAGCGCCCCTAGCGGCCAGCGTAAATATGCACCCAAGATACGATGGCGTAAGGAGACTTACGTCGGTCGTATCTTGCAAAATTCAGGCGTATCTCAGTTCCTGAATAAGCGCATAGATACGACGGCGCACATTTGGACTTACGACGGCGTATCTGGAGATACTCCGTCGTAAGTCCTTTCTGAATCCGGGCCATTATATGTAGTATGCCCTACCATTGGGCAAGTTCCAACGGATGCAGCCATTAACTTAAAGACCATCAACCTAAAAACACAGTAGGCAACTCAGTAAATAAACAGTAGGGGATATCCAGGGGTAAATGAAGGCCTCTTGAGCCCCCCTAGGGAAAGAGAGCCTTGACTGATGGGGGCATGGCCAGGTACTGGACAAGGCGGTGGCCATGGCAGGATTGGCTACTAGGGGGGGTGGGGTCGGGCCGGAGTTCAAATAAAAGGGACCCCCCCAGGGAATTCTGGGTCTTTTGGAAGCCCGCTGGAAAGAGCTGAGGGAAGTACTGACCCCTTACTGACCAGTTTAACCAGTTTAACCTCATTCCTAGCTTAGCCTTAGTCCCTCAGCCATGGACACCGAGCTGCTTTTGGCCAGGGTCCGTGAACTTGCCCTCCAGGGTCAGGCTGACTGGCTTTTTGCCCTTCTCTCCCCTGCGGTGGCCCCCCCTCCCCCCCCACTACCGACTGGGGCCCCCAGGGCCAGGAGGAGAGTTCGCCCTCCTTCGCGCTGGAGCCCCAGTTCTTCCAGTGCCCCCAGCATTAACCCCCCCCTCCCTCAACCTGATGCTGTCGCTCCCACCGGCCCCGTCCATGAGCCCCGGGGGCTAAAACATAACGGAGTTTTCTTCTATTTTTAAGTGGATGCAGAACCAAAACCTTTTTTTGTTTTAATATAATTCCCTATAGTTGAGCTTTAAGATGTTAAATGCCCACTGGCTTTATATCACAGTCACATTACCCCACACTGTGACGCATAATAAACCGTGCAGATTTTGCGTCACCTTATCTGAACTCTCTGCATTGTCTAAATCATAAGATCAATGATAAGGTTATATAGGAAGTCCAGGCCCTGTACCGTTTCCACGTTTTCCTAAGAGGACAGAACTTTCATTTTACATTGCATGTTGATGACTTGGCCGGGACCCAGAAGATCGGTGCAGATAAGAGAAGCCATATGTAATGAGGTCAGGGATTAGAAAAGACAGGCTTTTGATTTTTTTTTTTTTACGGTATTTTACGGTATTTGATTATTTTGGCTGAACTGGAAGATCGGGTTCATGAGGAGTGGAAGTCCCAAATGTGAAAAATCATAAATTGTCAGGATACCGGTTTGGGCGGGGAGCCCCACTTCCATGGAAACCATCTAAACAATGTTTTATCTTCAGTTCAAGTGCTTTCTGCTGATCTAATGAGGTTTTCCCCTAATTTCCTACTGAATAATTGAGGTTTCCTGAAAAGCAAATTCCTTCGCAGTTCTCTTGCGAGTGCGGTACATAGATTCGCCTTTCTTGTTTACTTGCATTAAAAGCTTAAAGTGAAGCTGAGCTCTGGGAAATAGCACAGGCTTTTGTCTTCTGCTTTTCATGCTTATTTCCTAAAGTGAATCTGTGTAATAAACATGTCTATGAACAATTCTCTGTAGGGTGCCAGCAGTGCCGGCCCAAGACATTGTGCTGCCTGGTACCCAGAATGAAATGCTGCCCCCCCCCCAAAAAAAATTACACCCAACAAAATGCCCCCACATCCATTATTTTATATCATGATAACTAAAGTGGACCTATCATGGCTCTATACATGTATATATGAGTATAAAAAGGACCTGTCATGGCTCTATACATGCAATTAACCCCAGCGGAGAGCGGAACAGGAGGAGCGGTCGGGCGGCAATTAGCCCCACAGTGGAGTGGAGAGCGGAGCTGGCAGAATGGGATGGCGTGCGGGCGGCAATTTGCTGCCTCCCTGAAAGTGCTGCCTGGTACAATGGTACCATCGGGTCCCATGGTAGGGCCGGCCCTGGGTGCCAGTCCCAAAAAAATTGTGTATCCATATCAATGTGGGACAACATTTTTATTTGAAAGCAAACTGTAAAAAAAATAATGTTTTTCCACCATTACTTCATGCTGCTACTTTAACTGCTTGCCGACCAGCCGCCGTCATTCTACGGCGGCAGGTCGGCTCTCCTGGGCGAGAGCCCGTAGCTCTACGTCGGGTCTTTGAGCCGCCACTAGGGGCGCGTGCGCGCCGCCCGCTCGCCCCCGACTCCCGTGCGTATGCCCAGCGGGCGCGATCGCCGCCGGGCACACGCGATCGCTCGTTACAGAGCGGGGACCGGGAGCTGTGTGTGTGAACAGAGGATCAGTGTTTCCCCTAGTGAGTCCCCCCCCCCCCCCCCACAGTAAGAACACACCCAGGCATACTTAACCCCTTCTCCGCCCCCTAGTGTTAACCCCTTCACTGCCAGTGGCATTTTTATAGTAATCCAATGCATTTTTATAGCACTGATCGCTATAAAAATGCCAATGGTCCCAAAAATGTGTCAAAAGTGTCCGCCATAATGTCGCAGTACCGAAAAAAAAAAAATCGCTGATCGCCGCCATTACTAGTAAAAAAAAATATTAATAAAAATGCCATAAAAATACCCCCTATTTTGTAAACGCTATAACTTTTGCGCAAACCAATCAATTAACGCTTATTGCGATTTTTTTTAACGAAAAATATATAGAAGAATACGTATCGGCCTAAACTGAGGAAAAAAAATGTTTTTTTATATATTTTTGGGGGATATTTATTATGGCAAAAAGTAAAAAATATTCATTTTATTCAAAATTGTCGCTATATTTTTGTTTATAGCGCAAAAAATAAAAACCGCAGAGGTGATCAAATACCACCAAAAGAAAGCTCTATTTGTGGGAAAAAAAGGACGCCAATTTTGTTTGGGAGCAACGTCGCACGACCGCGCAATTGTCTGTTAAAGCGACGCAGTCCCGAATCGCAAAAAGGTCTCTGGTCTTTGGGCAGCAATATGGTCCGGGGGGGTAAGTGGTTAAGAAAATAAAATGACTGTCAGACCTCCGAATGCTTTTTTGTCTCCTGAAGTGGGGTTTCTTCAGGTTAATATGGCCAACGACTCAGACACTTTTTTTTTTGACAAAAGCAACTTCCTTGCGATTGGTAGGGATGAGCTCAAATGTGTTTGGGTCCTAGTCCAAATCCACCAGAGCTATCCCGCCAGGAGGCAGTCTTTCTGGCCAAGGCATTCCCTTCCCACAGCCATGCATATACTGTATTTATTGGCGTATAACACTCACTTTTTTACCCTGAAAATCGAGGGTAAACTGTGCCTGCGTATAACGTTATACGCAGGGGGCTGTGGAAAGTTTTTTTCCTGAACTCCCCTCTTAAAGTTAGGGTGCGTGTTATACGCCGATAAATACGGTACATTTAGATTTTGGAAAAAAGTGTTTGACACAGTTCTTCACACACAGCTAATGTGTAAAGTCTACAGGCTTGGAAAGATAAGTTTGTAAATGGATAAAAAAACTAGATGGGTATGATAAACTGTTTCAAAATGGTAATCCTTCCTAAAATATTATACAAGATGCAGATGTTACCAATCCCAAATACATATTGCAAAATACTAAACACTATATTTTATAGGTTTATTTGGCAGAATAAAACCCCCCCGTATAAGTTTGGAGGTGTTAATGAGAGATAAGGCACAAGGTGGGTTGGGTGTGCCGGATATAAAAACATATTATACTGCTATTATGATGTCACGGGTGGTTGAATGGGTAAAAAAGAAGAAAAAAGGTGGGTTCGATTTGAAATTCAGATTAGTAAGGTCACTTTAAGGAAAGTGATATGGATCCCAACACATATAAGAGATTTAGATGAGCACACTCACACGATCACACGTATAGCTATGGCAGTGTGAGC
Organism: Rana temporaria; assembly: GCF_905171775.1. NCBI lineage: Eukaryota > Metazoa > Chordata > Amphibia > Anura > Ranidae > Rana > Rana temporaria. The sequence continues at coordinate 37,215,762 of NC_053490.1, forward strand.
TATGGAGGTGAAATTGAAGGCTTGGTCGGCCAAATTTCGAAATCAGTAGTGGCACCATCGGCATACAAAAAAAAGCTAATTTCAAATTTTCTAAATGAAAATTTGTTTGGAATTCGACTCTTGTATGGCCTGCATAAAAGACTGCCAGCTGTCATTGACAGCACGGCATTAGACCTAGGAGCAAAACAAGGAAAGGGGCGCCTCTGAATATTTATCATAAAAACATTTATTAAAAAAACAATATCCACTCACATGGAAAAGAGTAGAGTTGAATTCAGATAGGTTTCTGGGCTGAAGAGATGGGACTACAAATCACAGCAAGTCCGTTTATGGCTGGCACCACATCAGATCCAAGGAGGATAGGGTGGGATGGCTGAGCACAGCAAATTCTCCTTCATCTGTCCAGATGTGGCACATCAAAGTCGGATGGGGTCAGTAGAGAGACTATCTAGCAAGATGTGGGTTCCGAGAGTGGTTATAGGGGGATTCTGACGCCAAAACCTGTAGCTGGCCGCGCTGTGGTTCCACAATGTGCGTCCGGCGTCCGTAGTGTAGTAAAGAGCCAAAACGAGGCTTGAGAAGCAAACACTGCATGGCGCCTGGCTGTGACATCTCCCGGAACCCACATCTTGCTAGATGGTCTCTCTACTGACCCCATCCAACTTTGATGTGCCACACCTGGACAGCTGAAGGAGAATTTGCTGTGCACAGCCATCCCACCCAATCCTCCTTGAATCTGATGTGGTGCCAGCCATAAACGGACTTGCTGTGACCTGCAGTTCCATCTCTTCAGCCCAGAAACGTATCTGAACTCAACTCTACTCTTCTCCATTTGAGTAGATATTGTTTTCTTAATAAATGTTTTTACGATATATATATTCAGAGGTGCCCCTTTCCATGTTTTTTTCCAAGCTCGCTGAAAACCCGCTTCTGGTCTTTTTGGTGACAGCCCTGACAGACTCATCAATATATATATTTCTATATCCCTGCTGTTTGGACTATTGGGAACTACACACTGTTATATCGAGGTAACTTAGCTTTGCGCCTTCTTACTTGTAAAAAAATAAAAAATTTGACCTAGGAGTGTGCACAGGTGGAATAGAACGTAGATTAAATATTCTCTCACCACCATGTCCAAGAATATTGCTCGGGATTGTGGTCATGAAGATTTTACTGGCAGGGCCTGCCGTTACTGACAAAGTGTTGTGGCATCTTTGATTTGGCTATTCTGCTATTGTAGAAGAGTGGTCAGCTGATTTTCTACAGCTCCACAGAGATGTGATATCAGCAGAAGCCCAGTTTGCCAATATGGGGTACTGGACTTGTTTCATGATTAATACAGAAAATCTATTTCGCAAAAATAAAGTAACAAATAATGGAAAAGTGTATAAGCATTAGAGTCTAAAAATGCTCAAGTAACCAGTGTTTAGAGAGCAAATATGAAAGTTCATAGGAGGGAGGTATCCAGGGCAGGACTTAGGGTGGTGGGGGCCCCTGGGCTTGAGTCACTTTCGGGCCCTACCTTCTATACATTACTTTAAATAGAACAAAATGATACATACACAAGCTATGTATTAGAGCTACACAATTCTGGATAAACTGAGAATAAAAATAGAGATCACGATTCTGAAGTAAACCCTGGCCGATTTTAGCAGTTTTTCAATTATTAAGTTAGAACAGCTCATCGCAATGCTATATATATATATATATATATATATATATATATATATATATATATATATATATATATATATATATATATATATATATATATATATATATATATATATATATATATATATATATATATATATATATATATATATATATATATATATATATATATATATATATATATATATATATATATATATAATACCCCAAAAAAGAGGCCTGCAAATAACTTTTTTAGGCTGCATTCACACCTGAGCGTCGGTCGTTTTTTTTCTGGCCTTTTGTTTCGCGCTATTCATGCTTATTTTGCGAGTTTGCATACAGCGTCGTCCGACGTTTTTGTACTTCGACGTTTTTTATTTTAGCCAATAGGAAAAATTATCATCTTTTCATCACTTCTAGCTATGTTGGTAGATTTTTTCAATCTTCTGCCTGGGTGAAAAGTTCTATTGATTAAAGCGACGAAACGCCCGTAGCAAACGCTCGTTGTCGCGCTAGTCGCTTGAATCGAGCCTTTCCATTACTTTCTATTGGAAATGGAAACGCTCAAAAACGACCAAACCGCCCGATACGCGCGACAAAAAAGGGTCCGGAACTTGTTTGAGCTTCAGTCGTTCGGCATCAGTCGTATTGGCGTGGAGATGTGAACCATCTCCATAGGGAATAATGTATTTTTTCCCCTCTAGCGTATTTGAGCGTCGCGCTTCAGGCGACAAAACGCTCAGGTGTGAATGCAGCCTTAGGATGGTTTCGTTCTCTGTATTTCTGGGTATCTCAAGCGCCATTTGTACTGCAGTTATGTGATTCAAATTATGACGTCTCTTCTGCCATTACCACCCTGTCGGAAATCCCGCGCATGCGCCGTTGCGCCGTAACCATTCGCTGCTGTGTCTGCGGCTGCTGTTTTCTTTCACTCCCCTTTTGTGATGTCTTATTTAGTCACACGGGCGAGTATCAGGAAGAGTGGAAGGAGCTAAACACTGCAAGACTTCTCCTCTGTGCCGGACAGAGGGGAAGTTCTCACAGACTGCATTCCGGCAAGCTTTAAATGCTGGTTTAGAGGGGCTAATGTGTGCAAGCGCGGTGATGTCATGCATATTTTTTAAAACAATGTTGTGTCCGAGGGTTTACATTACAACCACTTCAAATGACTGGCATATTATTGAAAAAACTTAAACGTAAGGGCCCCCTTATTGGGCGGGGCCCATGGGCTTGAGCCCAGTCAAGCCCAATGGTGAGTCTGGCCCTGGAGGTATCTACACCTGTGTCCAACTTTAAAATGGCCTTTCAGTATGGAATGTGCGCAAAGCTAATTACACCATCACCTGCACTGCTTACAGGTGCCCAAAGACTATGCCTGTTATGACAGAGGAAGCATTGCATTATACTGTACATAATGTATGTGCTGGAAACCTTCCAATAACACATTTCTCACCGTGGTCTTCTGAAGGTCAAGCCGTACTGCTGACATGCCAAGCCCACCGTGGGTGTGTATACAATAGGCATGAACCTCTCGATGTCTGAAGTCAGCACGCGATAGAAGAGCTTCTCATTCCTGTCTTGTAAAGTCATCAGGATGATGTATCTGAAGGTTAACAGAAAGGAAAGTTAGAACAGAACCACTTTGCCGTATGTAAACCATGTGATGATTTTTTTTCTTTGCAATGGAACTTTATATACTGTGTGATCAAAAAAAATAACCCAAGGCATTTTGACAGGATCTATGTCAATTTAGGGCCATGGACCTCCTAGGTTGGTTTATAGTGGTTGTGGCAACCAGACAGCATTTAACTAGTTACAGTGAAAAAGTCCTAGGAGAATTAAACATGCTCCACCAAATCTTCTGTCACATCTTATCTGTGAATAAGAAATACTACTTCTATGTTTAGTAACAGGTTAAGATAAGCCATGGAGATTGTTATGTAATGCAATTAAAGCTCAAGCCAAAGAAATCCAATTTTTTCCCCTTGTTCTGGACATACATTGTCTTTATTTCTGGTACCTTACAAAATATTGTATCAGTGTCATTGTTAAGTTTCCACGTTCAAAGTAGCATAGGTCCATGGGGGTGGGAAGCAACCTTGAGAACAAAACCGACATATTGACACCTAACCTTGCTGCTGTATCTCATGAGCATTAATCCCTGGAACCCACAGATACAGCTTTAATGAAGAAGGTTATCAAAGCCGTGAAGTGAACTAGTCCTAGTTGGACCTGTGGCTTGGTTGCTCCATTCACCTCTGCAGCACGCACTTTGACCACCCGGTCTCTAAAAAGAGAGGCAAAGGACTAACGGGGCTGGTTGAGTCCCTCTGCCCCGTTGGGTTTCAAAGCGGAGCAGGTAGGACGGTCTGTGTGGGAGGACCCCCCCACACACCTGCCATTGCCACCCGGGGCATGGAGAAAGGTGGCAGATTGCCTCTGGGGGAGGCCTGCCTACTCCCAACTCCTGCAGTCTGGCTCCTCTTTCAAGTACACGCACAAAATACACTTTAGAAAAAAATAAAATAAATAAATAAAAAACGTTATTGAGCTGGAGTTGTGTGTTTTAGACCTTTTTTCACAATACAGTAGTTAAGAATGCTTAAAATATTGATTACTTGTGACTCCTCGTTTACAAACCAACTTGTTTAATGACCTGGTCTTTGTAATGAAATCTGGAGGAGTACCTGCATGTACTTAAAATGCACTGTGGAGTCTGTGGTGACCCACTAAGTTCAATTCACATTTGTAAGGCACGGCACAGCAAGGAGCATTGCATGTAACGGGAACCCTGGTTGTACACAAGTTGATCCATCAATTGATTTGTATACAACAAGTCTGTTGGGTTTTTCCTGAATGATTAGTGCGCAGGCTATAAGCCAGCAAGATTAATGATTGCATTGTGCTGGCAGGGAAGGCTCCCCACTAGCACAACACAATAGCGCTGCGGGAGGGATTCCCAAATCAACACTTATTGTGTTGATGGGGGAATCTAGTGATTATCTTGATTCCATGGGTGGAAGGAAAGAAAATTGCATAATTTACTCTGCATTTGTTTTTTTACAGTGGTTGTATACCCAAATTTTACACTTTTATTTACAGATAAGCCTATAATAAGGCTTACCTGTAGGTAAAATGTATATCTTCTAAACCTATACAGTTGAGGGGATATTCCCTTTGCATGCAGCCGCTGACATCAGCAGCGCATGCGCTTTGAATGCCCGGGAAGAAAACTTGCGCGCAAGTGACGTCATCGCGGCTCCGGTCACTCACAGCGCCGGAGCCGTGAACCCAGAAGACACACCGAGGGCGCTGCATACTAGCTCATTATGCCTTTGCCTTGCAGGGTTTTTTCTTTTCATTTTTTTTTATTGTGCAGGTTTACTACTGCTTTAAGAATTTTTTAATGTATGTCATTTTTTACATGGACTAATGTAACTATGTACTGTATATAGGGACATTATGGGATCCCTCTAGTTGCTGGAAATCACTGTAGTAGACATGGCTTCTCCAGCTCCAATGATCTCCACATGCTTCCGAGTCCTGTGCCGAGTGTTTTCCCTGCTGCATCAGGAAAACTGAAGGTCAGCCGCTTGGCACAGGTGCCCTTCAGAGAATGCTTTGCATTCTCCCAATGAATGCACAACATTCTCTGAGTGGAGGAGGTATAAATCGCGATGTCACCGCCCTGCCTCTCCACCTCATCCAATCAGAGAACACTTTGCAACTATTGAGAGAATGCAAAGCACTCTCTAAATAGGGCCTGAGCTGAGTGACCAACCTCATGTGTTCACATCACAATGCAAAAAACACATATACAGATTGTAAAAAAAATGGGGGGTGATTAAATAAATAATATTAATATCATAAATAATATCATTATTATTTATCAGCACCCACTTCTCACTCTTCGATAGGGGCATGTCAGAAATGAAAAACAAACTGTAGGCGAAAAAGATTATATTGTATAAAGAATTAAATATGAACAGCTTAGTTACTGGTCAGGAAATATTACATAAAACAAATCTCAAGAGGCAAAAAAATAAAATAAAAATTGCAGACAAAGATTTACAGTTACAACTATTGAATGAGGGAGAAGTGGGTGTTGATTAGGAATATTGATGTCATTTATTATTGTCCTTATTATCATTTAACCACTTAAAGCCGAGGTCCACACAAAAAGTGAACCTCCGCTTTTCGGAAACCTCCCCCCTCCGGTGTCACATTTGGCACCTTTTCGGGGGAGGGGGGTGCAGATACCTGTATAATACAGGTATTTGCACCCACTTTCGGGCATCGACTCCCGTGAGAGTCACACCCCTTCCCGTCCCCCGCTGTCTTCTGAGAAACACACTGGTCCCAGGAGACAGCAGGGACCAGCGAGGACGCGCAGCACGACTCGTGCATGCGCAGAAGGGAACCGGGAAGTGAAGCTGCAACGCTTCACTTCCGGATTCCCTCATCGTGGATGGCGGCGCAGGTAGCCGACATTGTGGGCACCCTGGACAGGTAAGTGTCCATTTATTAAAAGTCAGCAACCCTGACAGTTCCTGGAGGATGAAGAAATTTATAACATTGAATGGCCCCCACTCTCACCTGACCTAAATCCAAAAGAACACCTCTGGGACATTATGTTTCGGTCCATCCGGTGCCGCCAGGTTGCACCTCAGTCTGTTCAGGAGCTCACTGATGCTCTGGTCCAGATCTGGGAGGAAATACCTCAGGACATCATCGGTCGTCTCATTAGGAGCATTCCCTGATGTTGTCAGGCATGCATACACGCACTTGGGGGCCATACAAACTACTGAGGACCATTTTGAGTTCTTTCAATGAAATTTCAGCAAAATGGACTAGCTTGCTGCATAATTTTTTCACTTTGATTTTCGGGATGTCTTTGAATTCAGCCCTCTGTAGGTGGATAATTTTCATCCGATATGTTTTCAAAGTGTTCTTTTATTTTTTTTTTGAGCAGTATATATATATATATATATATATATATATATATATATATATATATATATATATATATATATATATATATATATATATATATACACATACATATACACACACATACATATACACACACATACACACACACACACACACACACACACACACACACATTGGGCAGTCCGGAAGTGGTTTTAATCACCCCCGATTTTAATACAGGAGCATTGCACACTTAAAAGGAACAGTGGCATGCCTTACAAATGTTTATTGCGCTCTGCAGAAAGAGAACTCCATGGGTCACTGCAGACTCCCCCGCACATATTTTTAATGGATTGTAGAATTACCTACCGTGGTGTATGTAGCCCTGTGGAGTATAACGGAGCGCAAATAGCGATTTACGCACTTTGTTATATCAGCCATAAGTGGATGTTCCCTCATTACATGCACAGTCTTAAGGTCAAAATTATTAGTGGGTAGATTTTTTTAAAGTGACCCCACCAGTTATTACCAAACTGAAATAAAAGTGACTATTCCATGTCTTCAATATGTATTCTGTCACCACTTAAAAGGATTGAGATATAACAGATGTAGATATATTCATTAGGATTACTAATCCATTAACCATGGTTTGTATGAGAAATGACGATTATTATGTAAATTACAGGTACAAAACGGAAACCTGGAAAACCTTCAAGGCAAATACTCCCTTGTCTTGCAGATTGTCCAAATTTCTGGTTTTTACCTGCAATTTACATAATAATCTCAATTTCTCATACAAACCATGGCAAATAGATTAAAAAGGAATCCTCCTGGATTTATCTACATCCATTTATTTCAGTCCTTTAAGTGGGAAAAAAACACCATGTTGAAGTTATGGATTGAGTTAATTTGCTGTATTACTAAATGATTGCAGTTTGCTGAAGGGAGAGAGATATATACATTGGGCCAGATCCTCAAAAGGGATACGCCGGCATAACTGCTGTTACGCCGTCGTATCCCTGTTTCTAACTATGGAACTGATCCACAGAATCAGTTTTCCATAGTTAGGCAGAAGATCCGACATGTGTAAGGGACTTACACTGCCGGATCTTAGGATGCAGTACCGCATTCGCCGCTGGGGGCATTTCGTGTCGAAATGCCGCCTCGGGTATGCAAATTAGCACTTACGGAGATCCACGAAGCTTTTACACTTCGTTTTTTCTCCGTAAGTTTTAGTTTGCAAACGCAAAATTAGGGCTGCTTTTACAAAGTGTAAACTGTTTACACCATGTAAAAGCAGACCCTTCTGTCCAGCGACACGATTTTTTTTTTGTTTTGAATTTTTTTTTCCGCGCCGTATCTTTTTTTTTTCCAGACGCAACTTTATTGACCCGTCGCAATCCACAAAGCTCGGCGTAACGTAATTTCGCGCTATGCACGTTGGGAAAATGACGTCACGAGAATGCGCAGTACGGCCGGCGCGGGAGCGCGCCCAATTTAAATGGGAATCGCCCCCATGAAAAGAGGAACGCCTTGCGCCGGCGGAATTTAAGTTACACAGCCTCAAAAATTTCTAGGTAAGTGCTTTGTGGATCGGGCACTTAGGTAGAAATTTTAAGGCAGTGTAACTTAAATGGGAAAAATTAAGTTACGCAGGATCTTTGTGGATTACCCCCATTGTCCTTGGATTACAACAAACTTGACCATTTGGACATACTGTATACGTTCAATTCATAAAGTGATTGTAAACCCTTATTTATTTATTTTATAACAAACATATCATACTTGCCTGCTCTGTGTAATGGTTTTGCAAAGAGAAGCCCCAATCCTCCTCTTCCGGGGTCCACCATTGGTGCTCATGGCTCCTCTCTCTTGCTAAGTTCCCCCACAGCAAGCCGCTTGCTATGGAGGCACTCGTACAAGCTCACTCCTGAGTCAGGCTCTGTGTGTCCATAGACACAAAGAGCACAGCTTGACTCCACCCCCTCCTCACTTGCTGTGATTGGCAGTGTCTCTGAACCAATTAGGAGAGAGAGAGCCGCAGCGCTTAAGCATATTTTCATAAAAAATTCAAATGGTGCATGCATGAGTCTTCTAATGAGGAAAATGCAGGGTCTAAATTAGTGGTGACCGGTGCTCAATTTTCTTGGGGGGCGGGCCCCCCCCAGCTTTCAAGTCCTCCCCCCCCCTAGCCAGCTCACACAACTGGATGGGCTCCGGGCGCAGTGCTCTGAGCCCCAAGCCTACCCATTTTGAAGTCAATTAGAGCCTCAGGCTCTAATTGTGTGCTTAAAAAAAAAACCCATTGAAAGCTATGCGTCCGGCGCCCTGCATGAAGATTAGGGACCGCCCTGCATGAGCGGCCGCCAGTAGTCTGAATTCCTTTAGAAGTTGATAACCCTGGGAGTATCTCACGAAAAATTACATATTTGTTGCAGAGGCGCCTAAAATCTGACTTGTTGCCATAAAGGCTTCATGAATCATCTGCCCTTACTCAAAGTTGGCCATGGCCAGAAATGCTAGTAGGGCATTTTTCAAAGTGACTTCTTAATAAAATAAAGCATGGAGACATGGATGGATGGGGGAGTTTGTTCAAAAGTTTTCAGTTTGTGATTATTATTATACAGGATTTATATAGCGCCAACAGTTTGCGCAGCGTTTAACAAAATGCAGGCAGACATTACAGTTACATTACAATTTGGTACAAGAGGAATCAGAGGGCCCTGTTCGTTACAATCTAGGAGCAGTGTTGCCAACCGTCCGTATTTTTACGGACAGTTCGTAAAAACGGGCATTTTTTTCCCCCGTTCGTAAATGTCCATGGTTGCGGGAATGTGCCAGTAAAAAATAGACGAGATCGGTTCGGCTTGGAACTGCGCATGGAGATTGGAGGCAGGGGGTGATTGGAGGCGGTGGTGATGGTGGCTGCGGTGGCACCACAGAGGGGGATGGAGGCAGGGGAAGATTGAAGGCACCGCAAAGGGGGATGGTGGCACCGCAGAGGGTGGGGGATGGAGACAGGGGTTGCTGGTGGCACCGCAGAGGGGGATGGAGGCAGGGCACGATGGAGGCAGGGGGTGATTGGAGGCGGCGGTGGCACCGCAGAGGGGGATGGAGGCAGGGGAAGATTGGAGGCAGGGAAAGATTGGAGGCACTGCAGAGGGGGATGGTGGCACCGCAGAGGGTGGGGGATGGAGACAGGGGTTGCTGGTGGCACCGCAGAGGGGGATGGAGGCAGGGGATGATAGAGGCAGGGGGTGATTGGAGGCAGGGGGCCTGGGGGAGATTGAAGGCAGGGGAGATTGGAGGCACCGCAGAGGGGGGTGAAGGCAGGGGGTGTTGGTGGCAGAGGAGGATAAAGGCAGGGGGTGATGCGACTAAATAATTTGCCCTTATTATATCGAAAATGACCAAAATATGTTTTTTTACCTTAATATCTACCTTAAATCACATTGCTATTTGCCTAGCGTACTTGTTTGTAGCCTAAATACTGAAATTTGCACCTAAAAATTTAATTTAGTAACTTTTGTGAAACGCCAGTAAAAACTTGGCTGCGCCAGTAAATTTCAAACTGGTAGGTTGGCAACACTGTCTAGGAGGGAAGGTCAATTGATACAAAAGGTAATAGCTGTGGGGATTAGCTGATGGAGAAAGTAAAACAGTGCATTAGTTAGAAGCAGCATAAGCTTCTTCAAAGAAAAGGGTTTTCAGGGATCGTCTAAATATGGATAGATTAGGGGACAGTCGGACTAATAGGGGTAGGGAGTTCCAAAGGATGGGAGAAGCTCTGGAGAAATCCTGTAGGTGAGCATGGGAGGAGGTCTCAAGGGAGCTAGAGAGCAGGAGGTCTTGGGAGGAACAAGGAGAGCGGCTTGGTTGGTATTTTGAGACTAGGTTAGTGATGTAGCTAGGGGGTCGAGTTGTGGACGGCTTTGTAAATTATTGTTAGTACTTTGAATTTTATTCGTTGGGTGAGCGGAAGCCAGTGCAGGGATTGGCAGAGAGGGATGGAGGACACTGAATGGTTGGTGAGGTGGATGAGTCTTGCAGCGGCATTCATTATGGACTGAAGGGGGGTAGTGTATGTAAAGGTAATCCAATGAGGAGGGAGTTGCAGTAGTCGAGGCGAGAGATAACCAGGGAGTGAATTAGAAGCTTGGTGGTGTCATTAGTTAAATATTCTAGAGATGTTGCGGAGGCTAAGGCAGCATGATTTGGACAGGGATTGGATGTGGGCCTGAAAGGACAGTTCAGAGTCTAGGGTTACCCCTAGCACCCTGGCATGTGGGGATGCACCGATAGATTTACCATTGACCATACACCTTTGGTCTCCGTGACTGTACTCTTCGCTGGTCTTCAACCTACTTATTAAACTGCTCCTTTAGCGTTACTTCCAATTCTACTTCCTCCTCTCCTCTTCCTTTCTCTGTTGGGGTCCCCCAAGGTTCTGTTCTTGGAACCCTCCCATTGTCAATCTACACTTCCTCCCTGGGTCAGCTTATAGCTTCCCACAGCTTCCAATACCATCTCTACGCTGACGACACTCAAATCTATTTCTCTGCCCCTCAACTTGCCCCTTCATTCTCCTCACGTATCACTAATTTACTATCAGATATATCAGTTCGGATGTCACACCACTTCCTCAAACTCAATCTATCCAAAACCGAACTTATAATTTTTCCTCCCCCACGTGCCTCTTCCCCTGATCCATCTGTCAAAATTGATGGCACAACCATAAGCCCATCTCCACATGCCAAGGTCCTAGGAGTAGTCCTGGACTCTGAACTCTCCTTCAAGCCCCACGTCCAATCACTGTCCAAATCTTGCCGCCTCAACCTCCGCAACATCTTCAAAATATGCCCCTTTCTAATCAATGACACAACAAAACTCCTAATTCACTCCCTGGTCATCTCTCGCCTCGATTATTGCAATTCTCTCCTCATTGGCTTACCTCGGCATACTTTATCCCCTCCTTCAGGCCATCATGAATACTGCTATCAGACTCATCCACCTTACCAAATGCTCTGTCTCTGCTACTACTCTCTGTCAATCCCTCCACTGGCTTCCGCTTGCCCAACAAACTAAATTCAAAATACTAACTACCTACAAAGCCATCCACAACTCTGCCCCCAGCTACATCACTGACCTGGTCTCTAAATACCAACCTATTTGTTCTCTTCGTTCTTCTCAAGACCTCTTGCTCTCTAGCTCGCTAGCTCGCTCATCACCTCCTCCCATGCTCGTCTCCAGGACTTTTCCAGAGCCTCTCCAAGCCTATGGAACTCCTTACCCAAATCTGTCTGCCTATCTCCTTCTCTATTAGCTTTAAGAGTATCCCTGAAAACCCTCCTCTTCAGAGAAACCTATCCTACCCACACCTAACAACTGTATTTAAATGTTGTCCATCTGATCATCCCTCACAGCTACTACCCTTTGTTCCACTTGACCCTTCTAGACTGTAAGCTCTAACGAGCAGGCCCCTTGGTTCCCTCCTGTATTAAATTGTATTGTAACTGTACTATCTTCCCTGATGTTGTAAAGCGCTGCGCAAACTGTTGGCGCTATATAAATCCTGTATAATAATATTAATACCAGCAAATTTAGTTTTTTGGAGATGGAGGGGGTGATCAACTGTATCAAAGGCAGTGGAGAGGTCCAAGAGTAAGAGTACGAAATAATGACCGTTGGCATCTGGTAATGCTCAGATACAGTCAAGTTCCATCCCCCTCCCAAAAAAAGTAGTTATGGCCGTGATTCTATGTTAATCATTAAAGTGCTGCTTGTGCTATAAAGGAACATGGTGAAAAAAAAAACAACACACAACTGCTTATATCTGCCAGCAGTTACCCAGCTGGAACAGGGCCACACAGATATCAAATGAAAATTAAACAAACTTTTAACATACTTGTCCAGATCGCTGGCCTTGGTTTCATAACTCTTGATGACACGCAGAGTTTGTACATCTTGGCTCAGGAAACATGGAGGAAGGAGGCCGTGAATGCCAAGCTGCAGACGTTCTTCAAGTGTGAATGCCATTCCCTGACAAAACACAGAGACATAATATTGTAATGGCCACCTGTAATATTATAGAAACAAAGCCTTCTCTATATTCAAGAAAAAAAAGTAAAGAGGACCAGTCCTGAATGTTTTAAAAGTGGTTAAAGACATTTAAAGCTTAACTACATGCAAATGGGAAAATACACATACAATACATAATAAATGCTACATTAATCATTTGCCCTTAAACAAGATGGGAGCAGCTAGAAATGCCAGAGGGGTGTTTTTCCAAAGATATTTCTCAAAAAAATTAAGTATGGAAATATGGATAGATAGGCAAATTTGTTTTGAATATTAAAAATGAATTAAATAGCATTTTCAGTTTGTGGTGCTCAGATACAGTTCCCTTCCACTTTACAAGAATCCATAACTGCATTACTTGGCGTTTTCTTAATATTTGCCTGGAGTTTAGCTTTAAAACCTTTCCATTTATACAGAGTGGACTATTTAGTACTCAGACTCTTTGATTCCACAGGAGCCATGAGGGTTAAATGGAGCCAGAGCCTTTTACTGATGTCAACCATACCATGATGGACTTCGAAGAGCTCAACATGTTTCACCATTCAATAGGTTCCTCAGGAGACTTGTGAATTACAGACTGAATCAGTATATTACTACATCAATTGAATGTCATTAGTTAATAAAATAGAGCATCTGAAAGGCCATCTCACCCCGGATGCATAGCAAGAAATTCTTGGTAAACCATATGTAAACAGATGTTAAGAACCACTAGGATATCAGTGTGTTATAGGTGGAATACAACCAAACACTAATGGAAGCCGCGTCTTCAATTGATGTAGTAATATACTTATTCAGTCTGTATTTAAGGTATAAATATACCTATACAATTTACATGTTTGACTTGTGTGTTATTTTTCTGTTCATTTATAGAATTATTTTGTACAGTGATTCACAAGTCTCCTGAAGAAGCAATTGAATGGTGAAACATGTTGAGATGAATACACTGTACACCCCTTATGACTGCATTAATCACCCATGATGGTTTTTAGATGACCATTTTCAACTTTTGGATATTCATAATAAAATTTTGTGATTTTATGAATTAATTGTTGATATATAAAATTTGTTTGGCACCTTAAAAATCCAATTACTTGTATCTGTAAACAATTTGTGTATTTCTGGGATGTGGGGTCCTCACATCCTTGGCTGATCATCCAATTCTTTATGAGAATATTGTGTTGGCCTCAGCCGTGGCCTGTACTTTGCCAAAGGGGCACACAAAATATACAGTAAACGTAGGGCTACAAAAGACTGTAGACATATTTCAGGAGATGGCCAAAGACTTTGGGCATATTACATGTTGAAGTCGGAGACTGTAGACATGCTGCAGGACACAGAGACTTGGGAATATAACATGCGATGACATCATTTCCATCACAGCCCCCTTAAAAACCAATACTCTGTGAACCCTGCGGCCTGTCTGTTGCATCTTTCGAAACATCCAATCAAGAAGTATAAGGCCTCACTCACAATTCAGCTATTGAATGCGGTTAAGGCTTGCATCCCCCTATACTGGAGATCGGAGAACCCACAAAGTCTTTGTGGTTTTCCAAAGTCAATGAATTCAGGGACATGGAGGATCTTACAGCGACCTTACGCATTAGGGAGGAGATCTTTCGTGACACCTGGAGACCATGGCAACGTTTTGTATATTGTGATGCCCATTTGCAGGGAGTATCGCAATTGGGCTGAACCCTTGAGATTGATTACACTTCGCTTCTTGCTGAACTAGGCTCTCCTTTTCCGTATCCTCTCAACTGCCTCTTAGTTAACCTTTGTTCCCATGTTTGTTCCCCATCTTTTTTTATTAGAACCCATTCACACAGGGGCAACAGGACTTCCAGCGCGACTTTGGGAGGCAACTTGGACACGACTTGAGTATGAATCACAGCGCAACATGAGGCAACTTACAAGGCAACTTCAAGTTGCCTCCAGGACAGGCGGCTTTCCAGTGGCCAATCAAACAAGAATAAGCTCTGTGGGAGGGAGGGGGAGGGAGGGGTTTGCCTGAGAAATGTATATTCTCTTCCTGTATTGTTGCTTCAGTTAAGACAGTGATCCGACTTCTGAGGCGACTTCCATTGAAATCAATGGGTACAAGTTGCCTACAAGTCACCTAGAAGTCGGATTGAAGTAGTACAGGAACCTTTTCTGAAGTCGGAGCAACTTCAGTAGTGTACATCAGTGTTTTTCAACTCCAGTCCTCAAGGCGCACCAACAGGTTATGTTTTCAGGCTTTCCATTATTTTGCACAGGTGATTTGATCAGTTTCACTGCCTTAGTAATCACCACAGCAGTTTCATCTAAAGGAAATCCTGAAAACATGACCTGTTGGGGCGCCTTGAGGACTGGAGTTGAGAAACACTGGTGTACATTAACACGGTTCCATTAACTTCAATTGCTTTTCTCAACAGCGCGACTTGGGGCGACTTCAAGTCGAATCCCAAGTCGCCCCTGTGTGAATGGGCTCTTAGGCTCGCCCTGGATTTCTGCTTTTCTTCGGATATCCGAGTATCCTGTTGTATATTGATTTAGCGTCTTTATTCCCAGTATGGGTCCACCTGGCCGCCGGGTAGCTTGCTTCTCTGCAAAATATACTATTTTGTTAAATATGGTTGCACAGTTTTAAGCTTCCGAATTTTCTTGCTTGGTCTCTCACAACGTTGGGCTAGATTCAGCAAACATTTACGGCGGCGTATATCCAGATACGCCGCCGTAATTTCAAATCTGCGCGGGCGTATCGTTACGCCGATTCTCCAAGGCAGATACGTCCAAAAAATAGGCTTCCTCCTCTGACGTAACTTGAATGCAGCGGCGTATAATTGTGTGCATTTTCACGCTGGCCACTAGGGGGGCTTCCGTTGTTTTCGGCGTAGAGTATGCAAATTACCTAGTTACGCCGATTCACAAACGTACGTGTGCCCGGCGGTAGTTTTTTACGTCGTTTGCGTAAGGCTTTTTCGGCGCAACGTTGCTCCTGCTTCTATGAGGCGCACGCAATGTTAAGTATGGACACGGTTCCCGCTTCGAAATTTTATTTTTTTACGTCGTTTGCGTAAGTCGTTCGCGAATAGGGCTGGACGTAATTTACGTTCACGTAGAAACCAATACGTCGTTGCGTCGTACTTTGGAGCAATGCACACTGGGATATGTACACGGATGGCGCATGCGCCGTTCGGAAAACACGTCAATCACGTCAGGTCATCACACATTAGCATAAAACACGCCCCCCCTTCCACATTTGAATTACGCGGGCTTACACCGGCCCCATTTACGCTACGCCGCCGTAAGTTAGGAGGCAAGTGCTTTGTGAATACAGCACTTGCCTCTCAAACTTCTGGCGGCGCAGCGTAAATACGATACGCTGCGCCGCCGTAATACTGGGAGCATCTACATGAATCTAGCCTGTTATTTTCTGTGTTGCTCATGTATGAAAAATTATAGATCATCCTCATACTTGATTTGTTCTACTTGACCGTCTATACTGTGTTTTTCTAGGTCGGACACCTTGCAACTTTAATTGGGAGATTTTTTTTTCTTAATGCTATATATTTATTATGCTCTGTATGTTCATTTCTCTGCTTGGCTGTAAAATGCAACACTTGGAAAAATAAAGGAATTACCAAAAAAAAATGAACAAACAATACTCCCCCTCCCACCATCAACTGCTGGGGTGCTAGGGCCACATAACAAGTACCAAGAACCAGAGTCTGAACATGGGGGATTTTTGCACAACATGTTGTCCATCAATTTAAATTATTAGCTACTACCCCAATGCAAAAATGATATGTAACTTCAGTAAAAGGATATATTTTATGATTACAGCAGCTCTTCATTTTAATGCTATATTCTGCCTTCCATTACAATAGAGTGCTTTTTTTTTTTTAATAGCTGCCTCCACTGCTCCTAAGTGCAAGTCACCCTGACCTAGCCGAGCACAAAATCTATTCCACATGTTATACAAGTTTCATTTAAGGTTGGGTAGATATTACGGTACATTAATGCACATAAAAAAAAGGACATCTTATTTGCAGTTATATGCAAGGCTCTTAGTATTTTCCAGCTAGGCTAATTTTCTAACAAGTAACAACTTTGAACAGGCATGTAATACCCCATCCATTAGGTATAAATTACATGTCTGGTGCCATTAGCGTAAGCTATTATAGGAGGAAAAAGCTATATAAAAAAAAAAAAACACAACAACAGAAAAAAACACACACACACACCAAAATTATACTCGGATCGCTCAATGTGAAATCGTAATAGTGAGGTGTAAACATTAAATGAATTAGTGTCGAGGTGAGTTAACATCTTGACATTATCATCAAGGATTAAAAGGACAACTTGATGACTTCTAGTAATCTGCGGACATAACTTGGCACAGGTGCAGAAAGGTCAACTACTGAAAGATCTTTCATAGAGAAATCTTTCCATAGGTATGTATGTATGAATATAGACATAGAAGAGTGACAGCAGGAAAAAAAAAACCCACCAAGTGGTCCTTCACCCAGTCTGCCTAATTGTTTTAACCCTTTTATCTGAATATAGTGTAGATCTGGGTTTATCCCAAGAACGTTAATTCATTTACTGACTACAAACATAGGGCCAGATTCACGTAGAATCGCGGCGGCGTAACGTATCGTAGATACGTTACACCGCCGCAGGTTTTCAGCGCAAGTGCCTGATTCACCAAGCACTTGCCTGAAAACTTTCGCCGGTGGCCTCCCGCGTAATTCAAAGGGGCGTGTGCCATTTAAATTAGGCGCGCTCCCGCGCCGGACCTACTGCGCATGCTCCCTTTTGAATTTCCCGCCGTGCTTTGCGCGAAGTGACGTCATTTTTTCGAACGGCGACGTGCGTAGCGTACTTCCGTATTCCCGGACGTCTTACGCAAGAAGAAAACATTTTTAAATTTCGACGCGGGAACGACGGCCATACTTTATACAGCACATACGTGTGCTGTGTAAAGTTAGGGCACCTAAAACGACGACTAACTTTGCGACGGGAAACTAGACTAGCAGCGACGTAGCGAACGCGAAAAACCGTCGTGGATCGCCGTAACTCCTGATTTGCATACCCGACGCTGGTTTACGACGCAAACTCCCCCCATCGGCGGCCGCGGTATTGCATCCTAAGATCCGAAAGTGTAAAACAATTACACCTGTCGGATCTAAGGGCTATCTATGCGTAACTGATTCTATGAATCGGTCGCATAGTTGGGAAGACCCTAAAACAGAAATACGCCGTCGTATCACTTTAGTGAATCTGGGCCTCAATACCTGTACTGGAAGTCTGTTCCAAGCATCAATTATAAATAGCTTCCTTTACCTTAGTGCAGTCCTCCTTCACTTACCTCATCCTTCCATTTTGCTTTTAAATGTCCTTATTTCTTCTGAGAAATCCTCACTTCTTGTTCTTCTGTCTGTAACTACACACAGTAATGCAAGGCTTTCTCCCTGGTGTGGAGAAAGCCTCTTGAGGGGGGAGGGGGCGAGCAGGAGGGTCAGGACGCCCACTAACACAAAGCTCCTTTCTCTATATGCAAAGTAGAGAGTGTCCTGACCCTCCTGCTCGGCCCCTCCCCCCTCAAGAGGCTTTCTCCACACCAGGGAGAAAGCCTTGCATTACTGTGTGGAGTTACAGACAGAAGAACAGGAAGTGAGGATTTCTCAGAAGAAATAAGGACATTTAAAAGCAAAATGGAAGGATGAGGTAAGTGAAGGAGGACTGCACTAAGGTAAAGGAAGCTATTTAGGGATTTTTTTTTACCTTTACAACCCCTTTAATGCAGTAAAAAATACTATGGGGCTTATTTACGACAAGCCCACTTTGCACTACAAGTGCACTTGATATTGCACTTGAAAGTGCAGTTGCTGTAAATCTGAGGGGTAGGTCTGAAATGAGGGGAAGCTCTGCTGATTTTATTATCCAACAATGTGCAAGCTAAAATGCTTTTTTAAATTTTCCTTGCATGTCCCCCTCAGATCTACAGCGACTGCACTTCCAAGTGTACTTTCAGTGCAATTTCAAGTGCACTTTGCACTTGTAGTGCAAAGTGGATTTACCTTTCGTAAATAACCCCCTAAGGATAGTTTTGAATTCTCCTCCTGCTATTTAGACGTCCACATATTCATAAGTGTATGCAACCCTAACAATACATTTTGTGTATGTATATTGCAATTAGGGGGGATGTTTCTGAGCCCGTGGCCTCTTCACCAGTCCAGTGTACCTCTGTTACCACAATGGGGTCTCGTCGAGCACATTTACTTGTACCATTACACACAAATAATCTCTAGCAACAATCTGGCCTTTTCTGATCTCCTAGGGCAGAGGTGTCAATCTCAATTTCATTGTGGGCCACATCAGCATTATGGTTGTCCTCAAAGGGCCTGTTGCATGTGCAAGACTATATAAATTTATGCAGGGCTTTTTTTCCTCAGAGAATGGGTGCAGAAACTCAACCACGCACCCCACCGAACCACACGGAACGATGGGTGTGGACAAATTGCAAACAGTGGGAGAATCTTAAAGGCGTCAGGAGTGCGTTATGTGTGGAGTTCAGGGGTGTGCTACGTACAGAGTGCAGGACTCGGGGTCTTCTACATAGAGAGTGCAAAGTTCAGAGGTGTGATACATACAGAGTGCATAGTTCAGGGGTGTGCTACATACAGAGAGCAGAGTTCAGGGGTGTGCTACATACAGAGAGCAGAGTTCAGGGGTGTGCTACATACAGAGCAGAGTTCAGGGGTGCGCTACGTACAGAGTTCAGGGGTGTGCTACATACAGAGTGCAGATTTCAGGGGTGTGCTACATACAGAGTGCAGAGTTCAGGGGTGTGCTACATACAGAGAGCAGAGTTCAGGGGTGTGCTACGTACAGAGTGCAGAGTTCAAGGGTACGTTATGTACAGTGGCATGCCTTTGGCCTACAAGGAAATACAGTAATATCTTCTGGACTTGTAATTCAAATATTGTCCACTAGATGTCACTCTTAACAAAGGACTGTTGATGGGCAGTGTTCTATGGTAATGTACATTTCCTGTCGTGTTACTGAAAACGGTCTTCACTTCCTATCACCACTCTTTCATCTTTTTTCCACTGGACAGTCCACATGGAGTCAGCTAAGCCTGCACCACATGTTTCCTAAGTCTTGATCCTCCTGGGACAGCATCACTGGTATGATAAAGACTGTTTATCTATATGCCTAATAGACATTTGTTTGTGTTCATATTATTCTTATATGTTTATTTATTTGTTTATCTCTAGTTTCACCATTATTCATATGCATCTTAAATGGCCACCACCTGTTCATCGTAATAAAGATCCAACGTGACAGACAGTCTGATTATTTAGGATGCAAGGTTTAAGCTGTATGTTGAGCTACATACACGCCAGGGGCAAACGTGTAGCGAGAACAGAACATACAGGGCCAGATTCAGATACATCAGCGTATCTGTCCGGCCCGCGTAACGTATCTCTGATACGTTACGCCGCTCTAACTTTGGGCGCAAGTTCTTTATTCACAAAGAACTTGCGCCCTTAGTTAGAGCGGCGTAGCGTATGTGTTGCGGCGTAAGGCCACGTAATTCAAATGTGGAAGGGGGGGCGTGTTTTATGTTAATGTGTGTTGACCTGACGTGATTGACGTTTTTTACGAACGGCGCATGCGCCGTCCGTGTACATTTCCCAGTGTGCATTGCTCTAAATGACGTCGCAAGGACGTCATTGGTTTCGACGGGAACGGAAATTACATCCATCCGTATTTCGCAAACGACGTAAAATTTCAAAACTTGGCGCGGGAACGACGGCCATACTTAACATTAGCTACGCCTCATATAGCAGGCGTAACTATACGCCGGAAAAAGCCGAACGCAAACGACGTAAAAAAATAGCGCCGGGCGGTCGTTCGTTTCTGAATCGGCGTAACTCCTCATTTGCATAATCGTCGTAAACAAACGGAAGCGCCACCTAGCGGACAGCGTCAGATTGCAGCCTAAGATCCGACCGTGTAAGTCACTTACACCTGGCGGATCTTAGGGAGATCTATGCGTAACCTGATTCTATGAATCAGGCGCATAGATACGACGGCCGGACTCAGAGATACGACGGCGTATCAGGAGATACGCCGCCGTATATCTTTATGAATCCGGCCCACAGAGTGCAGAGTTCAGAAGTGCTCTACGCACAGAGTGCAGGGTTTAGGGGTTTACTATGCATAGTGTGCAGGAATCGGATCTCTTTCACAGGCTGTTCACATCTCACTTCCACCCCTACCCCTGGATGCAAGGGCCACATAAAATAGCCTGGAGTGCCAGATTAGGCCCGTGGGCCTATTGTTTGGCACGTGTCCCAGGGCCTCCCAAGATCGGTAGTGCAGTTATTACACAACAGGTTTTCCAGTAGCTTGGGAAATATCCTGGTGATTGGGCTCAATTCTCTCTGCTATAATGATACACGAGCACCACTGTTGAGTAAAGAATTTACAAGGACAGCCGGAGATCTTCCTGTCCACCATTCTTTTGAGGTATCAGTAGCTTACCAAGACTGACCATACACAGAATCTAACATAAAGAAGAAAACCCAGTCATGTTGTGTGATTACAACAGTGATGTTTAGCTCTGTATGGTGAGAGGGGTTAGTTGATCCACCCTATCCAATCAATTGTTTTGGAAGGCAACAAAGTAGACAAACTCACACGGACAAAACAGTCCTAGCGAGGAGGCAATGAACCTACCAGCGTGTCTTTGCAGTGTGGAAGGAAACCCGAGTACCCAGAAAGCCCACGCAAGTTTCCAGACCAGGATTTTAACCAAGGATCTCAGTGCTAACCACTAAGCCACCATGATTGCCTTTGACAATAAACTAATTGTGGCTGTTATCACACCGGTTGTTAATCAAGATCCCCCTTCAGAGGTTAATTTACAAAATTGAATATTGAACAAAAAACATGGAAATATGGGAGCTCAGTGGTTGGCATGTTCCAGCACCACAATATCACAGTTTAGGGCTAGATTCAAAGAGACTTAGGCTGGCGTATCAGTAGATACGCCAGCCTAAGTCTGAATTTGCGTCAGCGCTAATTTAAGCGTATTCTGGTAATCAGATACGCTTAAATTAGGCTCAGATATGAGCGGCGTAAGTGTCTTACACCATCGTATCCTAAAGTGTAATTTTTAGGCTGACCGCTAGGTGGCGCTTCCATTGCGGTCAGCGTAGAATATATAAATGAGTAGATACGCCTATTCACGAACGTACGCCCGGCCGACGCAGTACAGATACGCCGTTTACGTAACACATTATCAGGTCTAAAGTTATTCCATCAAATAGCTGGAATAGTAATGTTAAGTATGGCCGCCGTTCCCGCATCAAAATTTTAAAATGTTACATCGTTTGCGTAAGTCGTCCGTGAATAGGGTTTTACGTCCACGTCAAAATCAATAGGACTGTGCGGCGTACTTTGCCGCAATGCACACTGGGATATGTAATCGGACGGCGCATGCGCCGTTCGTAAAATACGTCAATCATGTCAGGTCAAGCCCCATTAGATTAAACACGCCCCCTCAGCCTATTTTGAATTAGGCGCCCTTACGCCCGCTCGCTTTAGGCTACGCCGCTGTAACTTAGCAGGCAAGTACTTTATGAATAATGTACTTGCCTCGCTAACTTACGGCGGCGTAGTGTAAACACGATACGCTACGCCGCCACAAAGTTAGGACGCCCTTTCTGAATCTACCCCTTAGTGTCATGTCATTAATGCGACCTTCCCTCTAAGTTTAAGCCCTTCCTCTTCCTCATCACGTTGAACTGCTACTTGGTTAGGATGATGGCGAGTGTTGGAACTGAAGTGGTGACCAGGCCCCATCTTATATTCTGTATTTTCCACCATTAAAGCTCCTTTGATTGTGCTCCAATGCCAAAAATTTACTTTAAAGTATACGTAAACCCAGTTAACACAATCTCATACAATTATAGATGTTAATGGAATTTCAAGTCATTTTCAGTATTTGTAAATCAAATCATTTCATTAAAAATAAAACCTTCTGTTGCCTTCATGAAGACACCTTGTTCGGCACTTCCTGCTAGGTTGACCATGCTCTGCCCTGTTTCCCAATTGTGCTCCTGTGCTGTCAACCCTGTCACACAAGCTTCCATTGGAGACTTCAAGTGGCCTTCATGTTTCAACACACACTAACCACTAGGGGTCCGCACTATAGCCGAATGATGGCCACAGAGCGGACCCCAAATGCTGGGAGGACGTCAATAGACGTCCTCCCCTTCGCACGCTCTTTGCGCTACCCTGCAGGGTGCACGCTGTAATCACCTGAGTCACTAAGACTTGGGTGATCACAGATCCTGGCCCCTTACCATGTGATCAGCTGTCAGCCAATGACAGCTTCTCACGTGATGTAAACAAAGCTCGTAATCTTTTTTTTTTTCTTTCCTCACGCTAACAGCGAGGAGAAAAAAAAGCCGATCACCGGCTTAGGTGCAAGTAGCATCAGCCTCATTTGTGCCAATCTGTACCCCCTGCCAGTGCCACCTGCCAATGTCCACAGTACCCACCAGTGTCACCTATCCATGCCCACGAGTGCCAGCATCAATGCCCACAAGTGCCACCTATCAATGCTTACCATTGGTGCCAATCAGTGCCTCATCAGTGCCACCTAGCAGTGCTGCCTATCAGTGATACCTGCCAGAGCCGATCAGTGCCCATTATTGCCACCCACCAGTGCCCATCACTGCCACCCATCAGTGCCCATCACTGGCACCTATCAGTGCCACCTATCAGTGCCACCTATTAATGCCACCCATTAGTGCCACTTCTCAGTGCCCACCAGTGCCACCTATCAATGCCCATCAGTGCCACCTTATCGGTGCCCATCAGCGCCCCCTATTCGGTGCCCATCAGCGCCCCCTTATCGATGCCCATCAGCGCCGCCTTATCGGTGCCCATCAGCGCTGCCTTATCGGTGCCCATCAGCGCCGCCTTATCGGTGCCCATCAGTGCCGCCTTATCGGTGCCCATCAGCGCCGCCTTATCGGTGCCCATCAGTGCCGCCTTATCAGTGCCCATCAGTGCCGCCTCATCGGTGCCCATCAGTGCAGCCCATCAGCGTACAGAAATTAAGGAGAAAAAGTACCTGTTTGCAAAATTTTATAACAAAATATAAAAAATATATAATAAAAAAAAAAGTATTTACATTTTTACAAAAAATAAAAACCACAGAGGTGATCAAATACCACCAAAAGAAAGCTCTATTTGTGGGGGAAAAAAATGATAAAAATTAATTTGGGTACAGTGTTGTATGACCGCGCAATTGTCATTCAAAGTGCATCAGCGCTGAAAGCTGAAAATTGCTCTGGGCAGGAGGGGGGTTTAAGTGCCCAGTAAGCAAGTGGTTAAGCATGCTTGGTCCATTGGTCACCAGTAGGCCACCCACCTATGCCATGTAGCGCTGGAGTCCATGTAGACATGAATTGGATGCAGCATTGAGATGTAAAATCAGTATAAAAACAAAAAAATAATAATGTTTTAGCAAAAGAAAAAATGACAAATTGTTAAACAAAGCGCTTTAGCAAACAAAATGTCACTCAGTTCAGCTTTATATCTACCTAAAATGGTAAACCTTACACTATATGCTCACAAACGCAATACATTGCCAAAATGACTGCCTAACAGAACTTGATCTAGCGGAGGATTCTGGTTTTCCTTTATCTTGAAATGTGTTAAACACTGATACATGAAGTCAGGGAAAATATCCCACATCTTGTTTTCTTTGATGAATAAAAGAAAAACAAAGCAGGCGGCATCAGCCGGCAGATTCTTATCAGCGTGCTGGCTCCACTCCAGAACAGTCTTCTAACTGGGAGAAAAACATAATAAACATCTTGTCATGAGCAGAATTAAAATCCATGTTATGGGCCCAATTTCCTTGGAGACCAGCACGTTGATGGAATGGAATTTATATGAGACTTTAGTGGACCTATCAGAACACAGCACATGGAGAGTCTCCAGCAATTCTCTCCATCTTTATACCCTTCCAGACCCCACGCCGAGCAGCAATAAATCCCTTAAGATGACACACAATCGCCTAGATCATTTCTAATGCCCTCGAGGAATGTTTATTCGCCTTGTGATCTGCCACTGCTGACACATGTTAACTGTATCCTAGCAAGATTGGAAATCCAGAACTCTTGGCAAATCTGTACTTTCATTACAAAATGATGTGACCGATTACAAGGCTTTACAATCCCACTGTGAAATGTTCATTTAAATTATCTTCCTTTTCATTTGTAGCCATCATTTTCTATAAATGCCCCAAAATGTTGGTTTCTCACCTCTGTAAGCATCGCAATTGTCTTCTTTTTTTGGCTTGGCTTGGATTCTCCAAAATGCTCATCCCCCCTACTCCTGTACTTGTTCCCTGCTTATGGCAAAAAACAAAAGAACAAAAGCTGGACAGCCGCACTCCAAAATTTTCTTTAAAAGAGATGTCTTTATTTTCAACTGTGCATACAGTCACTGCAAGCCCACAAAAATCAGTATGGCCAACGTTTCGCACTGGCGTCAGTGCTTAGTCATGGCTTGACTAAGCCATACTGATTTTTGTGGGCTTGCAGTGACTGTATGCACAGTTGAAAATAAAGACATCTCTTTTAAAGAAAATTTTGGAGTGCGGCTGTCCAGCTTTTGTTCTTTTGTTTTTTGCCATTACCGCATTGCCAGCACCCTGGTGGTTCAACAACCCCTGATTATCACGAGGCTCACCTGGAGCGGTGAGAATTCTGTCTGTGTTCCCTGCTTATGCCCTGTACACACGATCGGACCTTTGTCCGACCAAATTCACATCAGAGTAAAATAGAACACGTTCTCTATGTAAACTTCAATGGAATTCATCGGAATTTCCAATGGAATTGCTTAGATGGGGCATACACACAGGCGGAATTTCCAATGGAAAATGTCCGTCTGACTTTTTCCATCGGAAATTTCCGATCGTGTGTACGAGGCTTTAGGCACATGCATGGAACGCAAGGGCATCTGACATACTGTATTTATCCATCTACCTACCGTATTTTCCGGCGTATAAGACGACTTTTTACACCGGAATTTCACAGCCAAAATCCGGGGGTCGTCTTATACGCCGGGTATAGCAGCTGCTCGATCGATATCAGCTGCCGGGTGCTCTTTACGGCTGCATGTATTCTGTATATGCGCCGCTTAGCCAATCCCGATGCACTGTGTGATGACAGAGCATGCTAAGCCTGCTCGGATTGGAGCAACGACCTCTGCCAATCCGAGCAGGCTACATTTATGTAGCCTGCTCGGATTGGCAGAGGTTGTTATTCAATCCGAGCAGGCTTAGCATGCTCTGTCATCAACACAGTGCATCGGGATTGGCTGAGCGCGCATATACAGAATACATGCAGCCGTACAGAGCACCCGGCAGCTGAGCTGATATCGATCGAGCATAGGGATTGGCTGAGCGCGGCGCGCTTATACAAACTACATACAGCTGTACAGAGCAAGGGGGTCGTCTAATACGGTGAGTAGACTACAAAACCACCATTTTAGGGGGTCGTCTTATATGCCGAGTCGTCTTATACGCCGGCAAATACGGTAGTTTTCGAACACTGCCATTTACCAGTTTTACTGCAGAATAACCTGAAATTGTAACAAGGTCAGCTGTTTACTAGAGCTGCACGATTAATCGTGGAGAATCGTTATCGCGATTCTCCAGTCCCCACAATCTCACCTGCTGGATTTGGAGATTCTCAGCGTGCACATTATAAGCCGGATGCTGCTGTGGAGTGAGGCTGCCTGTGTCCCTGTGTTGGAGCGGAGGGGAATCATCACCTGCGACGGAGCCATCGTGAAACGCAAATGGCTCGGAGATACCGGAACTGACGTCAGCTAAGACTCGGAGATACAGGAACTGACGTCAGACCGGGATGCTGTGAATGCGCAGCAGGAGTATTTTTCCCAGGGGACAGTGCACCTGCTAGTACAAGGCAAGGCAAGCCTGTACATGTCACACAGGCAAGTGTAAGCTGCTGGTATATAATTTATATATTCTCTCTGGCAAATGGTTTTATATTCTCTCTGGCAAATATTAATTTTATATATTCTCTCTGGCAAATATTAATTTAAATCTCTCTGGCAAATATTTATTTAGATCTCTCTGGGAAATATTAATATATCTCTCTCTAAAATAATTAAAGTACCACCGTCCCCGTGAGTTTGCACGCAGAACGCATACGCAAGTCTTGCCTGCATATTTAAATTACGTTAAGTTTTTGAGAATCGTGATCTTCATTCTAAGCAAAAGAATCGTGATTCTCATTTTTCCCAGAATCGTGCAGCTCTACTGTTTACTAGTTTAAAAAGAACAAGTTTATCAAAAAAAAAAAATGGGCTTTTAAATGGTGGTCCCCTAGTAGAAATATCACATAAATGCATCGATCATATTGATGATTTTTCTTTATCAATATGATCAATGCATTCAAGTAATATTTCTACTATGGGGACCACCATTTAAAAGCCTATTTTTCTATAAACTTGTTCTTTTTATACTTATCGGGCTGGTGATCCCTTAGTTGTGTAGTGTGTGGGACTCGTTTTCACCTCCTATATAGGCCCTCACTGTTGGTAACTTTTAAACTTCTGTTTACTAGTTTAACGTCAGTGAAGAACATGTAATGATAATAAAAAATAAGCGGTATACTGCCTGAAGCTTTGCAAAAACTCAAAATGAATGTAAAATAATACAAAGGGGTCTTTTACATAGAACAAGTAATGCGATAAAGTGGAGCTCGACCCACTTTGCTTGTTTGCTTCCTCCTCCCTCCGCTGCCATTATTGACACATTTTGAGGGGGGGGGGAGCGGATACAATAAATCTTCGCCAATATAGTAGATGGGGACATCTCCATGAAAAAATATGGTCATTTTCCCATAGGGCCATAAAAAAGGTTGGCGAGGCTGGGGGCAAATTTTGCCCCCATCGCCACGCCCGTTTTTTGCAAAAAATATTTTCCATTATAAAGGAAATAATTATGCTCCATGGTGAACTTAAGTAATTTCAGAACAAATTCCATTGTAGGCTTCTTCATCGACTCCTCTTTTTTTCCCTCGTCCAGCAAGACGGAAGTATCCCTCCCTGATTTGAGTGGTCTGTTACTGGAGCCCTGCCGGGTGATGCACACCCTCTACTGATCTCCTAAATCCGAGATCCTTCCAGTCTGGTAAGAGTCAGTAATATCACACTTTTTTTGGCTGAAAAATAAGATCCAGGCTTCTTCTAGATATTCCATCGAATATTACAGCGATCATTGGATTAATACCTAGAAGTGTCCTACTGCTAACAATTTCCTCACTTTATGTTTGGGACTTTGCTTTATTATCTGTCTTACACAGTGGTCATCTAACACGGAGTTACTTTGGTAACATTTTGTTCACTGGTTAATTTGTGTATTTATACGTACAAACATATATAGTTACCTTGATAACAATTTTTTTCACTGTCATATTTTTTACATTTTATATGCACTAATATTTTGACTTCCCTTGAATATTTGGTTTGGTTGAGTGCTTGTTTATTGTTTGTATGTTTCTTTGGGCTTTAAGAATTTAGGCTTTCACGAGCAGCAGCACCACCCTCTGAATAATATATTTTTTCACTCATCCTATAATATTTTCATATTATCCATTTTTACCTTCACTTGATATTAGGTTAAGCGCATAGTTTTCTCTCTTTTCTTAGTTGTGGCAACCCCCTAGTTTCTGTCATCACCTTTTTTCAGCAGTTGGTAGCAGAGGGGAGGACAGAACTCTTCTTAGAGATCCTGCTTCTCTCTGTGTAACCACAGCCTGCCAGCTCTTCTTGGCAGCAGCACAAGGTACGAGGGTGCATGGTGATGCAAGGGAGGGTAAGGGACTCGACTTCTGATGGTGTTTGGGGGGGGAGGCTTTTGGCATGTGATGTAGGTGCTTTGAACTATAATCACACACATAGGTTGGACTTGATGGACTTGTGTCTTTTCTCAACCTCACCTACTATGTAACTATCTATGCAACATCTGGTCTTACAGATACAACTGGTTCTTTGGGGGCAACCATAATTCTGATGCAGCTTGTGATGAAATGGAGTTTGACAACCCTGATTTAGGAAGATGAGACAACGTGCTACATGTACTCTGTCCCATAGGAAACAGAATACGTAAACAAATAATTAAAGTGACACTTTGTCCTAAAGTGGATGTAAAAAAATTTGAGCTGGGCACATATATCTGCAGTGTTTTCTTATCTCTCTTCAAAGCCCTAAGTCCCATGGCTTTCTCCTGCTCCATTCTTCTGTTATCAACATGATAACTTCTGACAAGTTCTCTGACAACTGTGAAAAAAACAGCCTTTGTGTTAGGACGGGTGCTATAAATAAATTAGTAGAGAGTTGGTCTATTCATAGCATAGCTCTGCAAGCCTCTGCCTATGTGGAGGGGGGGTGGTGCCCTTCCTCCAATCAGCTCTCACCATGTATGGCAGGAATCCACACCCACAGGTGAGTCAGGAAAAGAAAATTCTAACACGATGTGCACTTTCTAAACACTATATAAAGCTGAAGACAGCAGATATACGTATGAATCTTATGTAGGAGGATTTTTTCATGTCTGTATCATCTAAGGCTGTTCACTTCACTGGAAATATTTAAGGGTTTACATCCACTTTAACCACTTCCCTACCACTGGACGTCATATGACGTCCTGGACTTTCGGAAGGAATATCTGAATGATGCCTGCAGCTACAGGCATCATTCAGATATCCTTATTTATAGTCGGCGCACCATAAGAATGATCATAGCGGTAGTTCCACCGATTGATCGTTTTTATAGGCGACTGGAGGACGTCCACCCTCCCGCCGCCATCTGATGCTTCTCCGGGCTCTCCCATGCCATCGGGGGCCTGGAGAACGAATCGGCCGGCGCCGGATGACGAGGATAGAGATTTCTATGATGGTCAGAGTAAACAAAGCTGTGAGCATGAGATCAGTAAAAAAAAATTCCCCGATCTCATGCTTTCCAGCCTGGAGGAGAGATGTGTGGTCTTATTGACCCCGCATCTCTCCATAAAGAGGACTTGTCACAATAGATTCCTATTACAAGGGATGTTTACATGCGTTGGAGCGTGTGCAACAATTCTAGCACTAGACCTCCTATGCAACTCTAAACGTGTAAAAAAAAAACAGAATTAAAGAGTCGCCTATAGAGATTTTTAAGTACCAAAGTTTGGCGCCATTCCATGAGTGTGCGCAATTTTAAAAGCATGACAAGTTAGATATCTATTTACTCGGTGCAACATCATCTTTCACATTATACAAACAAATTGAGCTAATTTTACTGTTTTGTTATTTTTTTAATGCATGAAAATTTCCAAAAAAAAGCATTTGAAAAATGATTGCGCAAATACTGTGCGAGATAAAAAGTTGCAGTGACCGCTACTTTATTCCCTAGGGTGTCTGCAAAAAAAATATATATAATGTTTGGGGGTTCGAGTAATTTTCTAGCAAAAAAATTATGATTACTACATGTAGGAGGGGAGTGCCAGAATTGGCCCGGTATGGAAGTGGTTAAAATCTGTTAGGGGTATATTGGGGAGACGTGGGGACACATAAGGCAACAAATAGCTGGTAGAAGTTCTCTCTTTCTTCGCTCTACAAAGGTTTTGGCTAGGGTTGGGCTTTGGTGCTATGCCGCGTACACACGATCGGACATTCCGACAACAAAACCGTGGATTTTTTTCCGACAGACGTTGGCTCAAACTTGTCTTGCATACACAGGGTCGCACAAATGTCAGAAATTCCGATCGCCAAGAACGCGGTCACGTACAACACGTACGATGGCACTATAAAAGTTAAAGTTCAATACCAAGTGCGCCACCCTTTGGGCTCCTTCTGCTTCTTGTGTTAGTAGAAGTTTGGTGAGAGACGATTCGTGCTTTTCAGCCTCATGCTTTTCAGTCCGTTACTGCTCTTTGCAGCATGACGAATGTGCTATCTCCATTACGAACACTAGTTTTACCAGACCGAGCGCTTCCGTCTCGTACTTGATTCAGAGCATGCGTGGAATTTTGTGCATCGGAATTGTCTACACATGCTTGGAATTTACGAGAACGGATTTTGTTGACGGAAAATTTGAGAACCAGTTCTCAAATTTTTGTTGTCGCAAATTCTGACAGCAAATGTCCGATGGAGCCTACACACGGTCGGAATTTCCGGAAATTCCAAGCGTGTGTACGCGACATTAGGATGTTAACAAGGCTGAAAATGGCAGGTATGTAACAAATCATTAAAGAACAAAAACTATTTATATACGCAGTAGGCCTCATTTTTTTTTATTTAAATGTGGCAGTATTTAGCAACTAGCTACATTCTGCCACATCCAGATATTAAATGTACATAGGAGAGACGAGCGCGATCTTTTGCCATAAACAGGTGTTACCGTTTTTCTGACCAGAACAGGTCAGACAACTGGATATCTGTCTCCTGACTCATCGGAGCAGGAAGGTATTCTCTTAAAAAAAAAAAAAAGTACTTAACATTTCTTCCACAAAAAATGTCAAATATGTGCCAACATGGAAGCCACTAATGTTCTATTTGTCCAAAAACGGAGCATCATTCCATGAAAACAATGTAGTGAAGGGGACGACCTGGCAGGCTGCACAATGACCCCTTTCATTTAGGACAGAAAAATCGGAAAAATGTTACTTGACATTATGGAAAGGAAGACTGTCAACAGCATATTTTTTACATGTGTTGTAAAAACATTAAAAACAACCTTGAGCAACTTTGATGTGATCATTTCTGGAATAATCCTCTAAAAACCAGTGTGATTTGTTTTGAGCCACCAGAAACACTTATAGGTAGATTCAGTAAGAGTTAGGCTGACTTATCAGTAGATAAGTCGACCTAACTCAGAATCTACGCCGACCTATGTTTAAGCGTATGCTCAAACAGAGATACGCTTAAACATATCTAAGATTGCAATATTTCGGATGGCGCTTCCATTGCGGTCGGCGTAGAATATGTAAATGAGGAGATACGCCGATTCACGAACGTACGCCCGGCCGCCGCAGTAGTTTTACGCCGTTTCCGTAAGGCATTAGCAGGCCTAAAGTTATTCCATCTATTAGGTGGAATAACAATGTTAAAGTATGGCCGCCGTTCCAGCCGCGAGATTCAAATTTTTTACGTCGTTTGCGCAAGTCGTCCGCGAATCGGGATTTACGTCGTTTACGTCCACGTCGAAATCAATAGGCCCGTGCTTAAGAGAGTTCCTTTCACTGGAACTAAGAGGCCAAGCCCAACCCCTGAAAGACAACCCCACACCATAATCCCTCTTCCACTAAATGACTTGGACCAGACCAAGCCCCATAAAGACATGGATGAGCGGTTTGGGGTGGAGAAACTTGACTGGCCTGCACAGTCCTGACCTCAACACGATAGAACACCTTTGGGATGAATTAGAGTGGAGATAGTGAGCCAAGCCTTCTCTAACACCAGTGCCTGACCTCACAAATGCACTTCTGGAAGAATGGTCAAACATTCCCATAGACACACTCCTAAACCTTGTGGACAGCCTTTCCCAGAAGAGTTGAAGCCGTTATAGCTGCAAAGGGTGGGCCAACTCAATATTGAACCTTATGCTCTAAAACCTCATTAAAGTTCATGTGCTTGTAAAGGCAGGCGTCCCAATACTTTTGACAATATCGTGTAAGTATGTATTAGGCTGTCATTAGATTAGGATGCTTAAACAGAACCTGTGCCTCCTTATATCAAGTGTCCCCATCAGAGCGCCCCCTTACATCAAGTGTCCCCATCAGAGCGCCCCCTTACATCAAGTGTCCTCATCAGAGCGTCCCCGTACATCAAGTGTCCTCATCAGAGCGCCCCCTTACATCAAGTGTCCTCATCAGAGCGCCCCCTTACATCAAGTGTCCTCATCAGAGCGCCCCCTTACATCAAGTGTCCTCATCAGAGCGCCCCCTTACATCAAGTGTCCTCATCAGAGCGCCCCCTTACATCAAGTGTCCCCATCAGAGCGCCCCCTTACATCAAGTGTCCTCATCAGAGCGCCCCCTTACATCAAGTGTCCTCATCAGAGCGTCCCCGTACATCAAGTGTCCTCATCAGAGCGCCCCCTTACATCAAGTGTCCTCATCAGAGCGCCCCCTTACATCAAGTGTCCTCATCAGAGCGCCCCCTTACATCAAGTGTCCTCATCAGAGCGCCCCCTTACATCAAGTGTCCTCATCAGAGCGCCCCCTTACATCAAGTGTCCTCATCAGAGCGCCCCCTTACATCAAGTGTCCTCATCAGAGCGCCCCCTTACATCAAGTGTCCTCATCAGAGCGCCCCCTTACATCAAGTGTCCTCATCAGAGCGCCCCCTTACATCAAGTGTCCTCATCAGAGCGCCCCCTTACATCAAGTGTCCTCATCAGAGCGCCCCCTTACATCAAGTGTCCTCATCATAGCGCCCCCTTACATCAAGTGTCCTCATCAGAGCGCCCCCTTACATCAAGTGTCCTCATCAGAGCGCCCCCTTACATCAAGTGTCCTCATCAGAGCGCCCCCTTACATCAAGTGTCCTCATCAGAGTGCCCCCTTACATCAAGTGTCCTCATCAGAGTGCCCCCTTACATCAAGTGTCCTCATCAGAGAGCCCCCTTACATCAGCTATCCCCATTAGAGTACCTGTGGTTGCCATGGGGGAAGAGCTAAAATATTACTACAACTAGTAGTATTACTAGTATTTTTTAGCCTTCAGTTACACTTTAGCTGTGATTGAGACACTTACATTATTGAATTTCAAATACAGGTTAATGTAGTGTGTGTAATACTGCGCTGTCTTCAAAGTGTAAAACAAAGGGTTAATGTGTGTTTGAAACACAATGTGCTGCTGCAACCAACCAAGTGAGATAGATCTTGGAAGAATAAATGTATAAGAAAAAATGGCTGCACTGCAATATAAAAATGATATGTGCAGAAAATGATGTATACCAAAAATGGCAAAACGTGAAAAATTGGTATTGATACCAAAAAAACACCCTATGTGTGTGTTGAAGATCACCCACTCTTCCCCTAAGGAGACAACATGGGTGAAAATGGAGTAAATCCTAAAAATTCAATCCACCAACGAGACAGTCCCTGTCAGTGGAGTATCTGGATGACACTGACCACTCACAAGAACCTGTCACTAGTAAGTGCAATTGGTAACAAAATATGCAAATTGGTAACAGTGTAAACAAATAAATAGACATGTAATCCAAAATAAAGTCCAATGAATCCAGTGCTCATAAATTCCTTTCCAAACGTGAAATGCCGTGATGATAAACGAAACACCCAAGGAAAATGTGACAATCCCCAATGGATAGAAAAGCCGCCACCACAGGAATCAATACCGCTTACCAGATTTCTTGATCTCATGAACAAGATCAAACCAGCTTATGGCATATAACCCAGCCACGGTCTCTGCTCTTCCCAAACCAGTTCCTCTATTGTCCCATGCAAATGGATCCCAATGTGAATGGAAACTCAATTCGCCAATCAATGACCATAAAGAATGACAAAGAGAGGAGAGGCTCACATAGCGTAAAACAGCTTAGAAGCACTTTATTCAATTTTAAAAACAGAAATCCACTCACATTTGTGTAGATATAAAATAGCGTGTCAGTATGTAGAATAGCCGGCCGGCTTCCACAGCCCGTACATTCCGGGACTCTGCGTGGTATAGTATGCGGTATCGTCAGTACGCCGCTCCTCCCCGTCATTTCGTCGTAAAAGACGTCGTCCAGGGGCACGGGTGGAGTGCTGATACACCGCTAATTAAATTCAACTACACAGGGAACGCCCAGCTCAGAGATCCGGGAGTCCCCGACATCATCGCCGCCATTTTGAAAAGGGGCAAATGTGCCAATAGTGTCAAAAATTAGTGCGGACATATAAAAATGAATATAGTCACAAAGCCAGTTAAGGTTAAAAAAGGAATTTTGAAAAAACCCATAAGGGTAAATGGAAAAAAAGGATGTTACTTTATGGATACCGTATTTATCGGGGTATACCGCGCGCTGGCGTATAACGAGCACCCCAAGCTTAGAAGGGAAGTTTAGGAAAAAACATTTTGGATGCTAAGCCTTGTCGGTGTCTGTCTGCTATCGGCGTCCATCGGCGGCCTTGTCCGGCGTCCGTGCAGCCTTGCCGGTGTCCGTCTGCCGGTCCATCCAGCCTTGCCGGTGTCTGTCACGTCCGTCTGCCGGGTTTGAGTTTGGCGCCTCGGTCGAGCTGTGCAGAGCCGGATTTCCGGTGTGTTCGGCGTGGCTGCGGGCGGAGCCAAGCGTAGCCTAGCAGAGTGCGCAGTACACTCGGCTTGGCTCGGTCTTTGTCGGGGGCACTCAGAGACAGCGGGGATCGCCGTATAACGCGCACCCACGATTTTCCCTGATTTTAAGGGGGAAAAAAGTGCGCGTTATACGCCGATAAATACGGTAAATAAAAAATAACAAGCATATTTCACTGATAAAAAAAAACGGTGTCACTAGTCAATGAAAAAATGGTCCTATACGGCAAAAGCTGAGGCTGTCAGCTATTGAAAGCCAGTAAGGCCACACGTATGTACAGCAGCCCTGAAACCCCAGCACCCAGTGAAGTATCAGAAGCCGAATGACAAAAATGTAATAGAAAATGAAAATAGCAAAAAAAAGAAGGAAAATAATAATAGTATATGATGAAAATATACATATTAAAAAAGTCATTTAAAAGAATTTAAAGTAAATTAGGAAAAAGTATTTAAAAAATAGCCAGTAAAGATGATATTTAAAAATAAATTCAATTGGTGCAGACCTCATGGACCTACCCGGATGTCTGAGCCAGTGTACAAAAGAACAAACATTAAAATGCATCATTTCACGTTTGGAAAGGAATTTATGAGCACTGGATTCATTGGACTTTATTTTGGATTATATGTCTTTTTTTTTTGTTTACACTGTTACCAATTTGCATATTTTGTTACCAATGGCACTTACTGGTGACAGGTTCTTGCAAATGGTCAGTGTCATCCAGATACTCCACTGACAGGAACTGTCTCGTTGGTGGATTGAATTTTTAGGATTTACTCCATCATTTTCACCCATGTGTCTCCTTAGGGGAAGAGTGGGTGATCTTCAACACACACATAGAGGGTGTTTTTTTTGGTATCAATACCAATATTTTACATTTTGTCCTTTTTGGTATACATAATTTTCTGCACATATCATTTTATATTGCAGCACAGCCATTTTTTCTTATACAAGTTAATGTCCCTCTTTCACCTTAATCGACCTTCCTCTGCAGGATTCAGTCCCCCACCCTTGTCACTTAGGAAGTCACATAGAAACATTCCCTAGTAAATGGAGACTAAAAACTTTGATACATTAGGAAGGTATGTAATGCTTCCTGTTTCCAGTATAGCAGAGTTTAATGTATGTACAGTATACAGTGTGATACACTTCAAGCTACACATTCTTTTACCCATAAATTTTAAGATTGGCATGTTTCCCATATTCTCAATGGATAGGATATACTGTTATTCAAACGCAAAAACTAATAAAAAAAAAAAAAAAAAAATTAAAAAAAAATGAGACAGTCCGACCGTTGTATGTTCACTTTAATGGCCACATTCACTTTTCATAAAGCAAATGATTTGTGATCGAAAGGAATCATTTTTTATTCCTTGAAGGTAATCTGTTACATGAAAAAAACAGAAGATCTATCATTATATTTTTTTATTTTCTGTCCCCTATGGGATAAAGTACATATAGTACTGTCCCATGCTGCCAAGTGCTTCATAAACCTAGCTATGAGGTGTGAACTGCACCCTCTCTTCTTCTGCCATATCTGATCCGACAACAGCTAGTAAGAAGACGGACCCTCATAACAGCTTTTCTTGGCTCTATGCACTTTCCCCGAGACAAGCAGCGGGGACACGTCAGTCTCTGCATTGCTCTTGCTGCTGCTGGTCTCAGGAGGGTGCTCAGAGCTGGAACAAGCTGACATTATAAAGCTTTGTCTACTTCTTAGCTGTTGTCAGATTCACTGTGGCAGAAGGGGCGGTGGTGCAGGTCAGACCTCATAGCAAGGGACAACAGCTAGGAAGGAGACAATAGATCTTCTCCAACACAAAAATGCATGGTTGAGCTTCGGTAGGCGATGTAGGTA
Organism: Rana temporaria; assembly: GCF_905171775.1. Lineage (NCBI taxonomy): Eukaryota > Metazoa > Chordata > Amphibia > Anura > Ranidae > Rana > Rana temporaria. Next base: position 37,252,669 of record NC_053490.1, read on the forward strand.
GGATGTTGGCCATTACATGCCCCATTTGCGATGATTTGTGCCTGCAGCAAAGTTCACCTGACACGTAGAAGCAGGCGGCAAGCTCCCCAAATGCTACACAGTCAAGCAAATAGGAAAGTGCTGCCAACACCCCATAACTGCATGCAATGCACGTGGTGGCGGCATGTTTGTCAGCAAAATTGGGGTTAAAACAGACAGTATGGAGGCGTCACATCTCTTCCTCACTTCCTGTCAGTAGCCTCTGAAGCACGAACCGAATGTGGATCGGGCCTCAGAGGAATGGGAGATTTAAATGCCAGAGCTATGGCCTCTGGCAGAGCATCAGTCTGGTTCCCCCAGCTGTGTACTATGGTTTCTCTCATATTAGCCAGATTCAGAAAGACTGGCTTAACTTTGTGCAGGCGTAGCATATCGCATATACGCTACGCCGCTGTAAGTCAGGGAGGCAAGTGCTGTATTCACAAAGCACTTGCCTCCTAAGTTACGGCGGCGTAGCGTAAATGGGCCGGCGTAAGCGCGCCTAATTTAAATTGTGAGGTGGTGGGCGAGTTTTATGTAAATAAACCATGACCCCACGTAAATGACGTTTTGAACGAACGGCGCATGCGCCGTCCGTGGACGTATCCCAGTGCGCAAGGACTTATTGGTTTCGACGTGAATGTAAATTACGTCCAGCCCCATTCACAGACGACTTACGCAAACGACGTAAAATTTTAAAAATTTGACGCGGGACCGACGTCCATACTTAACATTGGCTAGGCCAGCTTTTTGGTGGAATGACTTTACGCCTGAAAACACCTTACGTAAAACGGTGCATCTGTACTGCGACGGGCAAGCGTACGTTCGTGAATAGGCGTATCTCGCTGATTTACGCATTCTAGGCGTAAATCAGCGTTCACGCCCCTAGTGGCGGGCCTAAATAGAAAGCTAAGATACAACGGCGCAGGCCGTCGTATCTTAGCTAGATTTAAGTGTATCTCATTTTGAGAATACAATTAAAGATACGACGGCTTAGATTCAGAGTTACGACGGCGTATCTACTGATACGCCGGCTTAACTCTTTCTGAATCTAGCTATATGTGTCATTACTTTGTCCTGTAGAGACATAGGGGCAGGCATTCAACACACCCAGAAGAGTCTCCTGGATTGTAGCTCTTAAAGAGAAAAAAAAAAAAAAAGGAGAGTCCCCCACCTAATGGAGAGGTATGTATAAATAACTACTACAGTAAAGTTTTAATAATGCGCTAATTTCATTATATTTTCATCCGGTAATTTATCGCATTGAGCTTGTTGCGAAGGAGCGGCCCGGGAAGCCGGGTTCCCTGCTGACAGCTGAATGTAAAGAAAACATGCCGGCATCAAAAAAGAAAAAACAGAGTAGGGCCCTTTGGGTCTGGTATGGATTTTAAGGGTAACCACATGCCAATTAATTTATTTTTTTAAATGGAGTGGCTCCCCCTACACCAGAATCCACACCAGACCATTATCCGGGCATGCAGCCCAGCAGGTCAGGAAAGGGAGGGGATGAGCGAGTGCCCCCTCCTTCCCAAACCATACCAGGCCACACACCATCAACATGGTGTGCTACTTTGCGCCCCCCCCCCCCACACACACACTAAAGCAACCTTGTGCCCATGTTGACGGGGACAAAATGGGGACAGACTAAAGCATTGTAAACAAAAGGTAGGGCAACATGGGATTTATTCCAGCAATTGCCTGCCCTGCTTCTCTGGGCCTCAAGAACTTTGGGCCATACTTCTCTTTAAAAGAGAGGGTTGGCAGCTGGACGCAGGCTGCTGTTAGAAATCATGGGGCCCTGTACAGCATAGCTGACAGGAGCAGTCAACCAAGCCTAACAGCTGTAACCAGAATATCTGTGAGAATGAGCCCTTAAACACGTTTTTTTAATTATTATTTTTCTCTACATTTTTTTTTAACAGTTCTGGGGGGGGGGGGTGCTTTGATGAAACATCAGGGGTCTAAATAGACACCCAATGTCTCACTTTGAGACAAAGAAAAAGATTGAGGACTCAGAATCCTTAATCCTTTTTCTGCAGCCTCAGCTGCTGAGTGAATGAACAAGGAGTGCTCTGTACAGTGGCTCCCTGTTCATTCACATACTGAAAGCATTGTGAACACAGCTAGGGCCACAGGGGAGTTTTTTTCCGGTAATTGCACCCATTTCTGCTGTGCTGGGCCTCTCTGTTGGACTTATGGGGCCTGGGCCCCGAACAGGAGGGCAGGTGCTACCCACCTATCAGCGGCCCTGGCTGATTTGAGAGTGAAAGACATTGTGCACTACTCTAAATGACACTTGAGAAATGTTGTGTTTTACGGCTTCTAAAAGAGGAGCGAGTCTTTGACACGTGCACAGTCAGCATGCCAAAAATTCTCCCAGTACACAAAGTTTATAGAAAATAAAGCCAATGGCTTTATCTAACACAGCTGTGGTAACAAATAGTTCATCAAATGTGCAATAACTGCACCCAAAACTGTTTTTTTTTCATTTTGGTTTGATAGGGTTTTCAATGCCAGATGTGACCTCCCCTTAATACTGTCTAATACCATGTTAGGTGGTCACCAGACTACATGAATTCATTAAAAGGGCACAGAAATACTGGAACATGTACCCTCCAATGTGAGGTTTCTCAACTTTATTAGACTGTGCAACCCCTTTATTACATCATTTATCAATACTCACGTTTCACCTACAGTGTGCACATTGAGGCCCGAATTCACACAAATTGCAGTTTGCATATTCCAGGTGCATTTGGCATTTTCAATACACATTTTTGATCCACTGAAGCCTCGGTAGGGCAAGTGGTTAAAGTTAGAACTATAGTCAAAACTATTTTTGTATTTTTTGATGGGAGTAAGGAAGGGTTATAACCCGTCATATTTTTTTCGCCCATCTGTGTCCAATTACAGAGATTTCCCTTTACCTTCTTTTCCATAGCCAAAACAGGAGGGAGATGAAATCCCTGCAAATTAAAGGAATTCCTTGGGGCCCCTCCAAGTCACCAGAACTAGTGTCCCAATTGGAAGATTCACCCTCTATTACTTTTCTGGGCACAACCCAACATTTTCTTTTTATTTTGCCTTTATTTTGCCTTTCAAGGATACGGTACAAAGGACAAATAGCCACTTAACGCCCAGCCGCACGCCTATTTACATCCACAGAATGGCACGTACAGGCAGATGGGCGTATATATACGTCCTTGCCTTCAAGCGGGTGGGGGGGTCCGCTGCGTGCGGCGGGCGGCTTACCTCGGGGAGCGATCCGGGACGACGGCGCGGCTATTCGTTTATAGCGATCGCTCCCCGTAGCTGAAGAACGGGGAGAGCCGTATGATAAACACCACTTCACTGTGTCGGCGTATCGATCGAGTCATCCCTTTTATAGGAGACTTGATCAATGACGTCAGTCCTACAGCCACACCCCCCTTCAGTTGTAAACACACACTAGGTTGAACCTAACTCCTACAGCACCCCCTGTGGTTAACTCCCAAACTGCAACTGTCATTTTCACAATAAACAATGCAATTTAAATGCATTTTTTGACATGTGTCAAAATTGTCCGAAGTGTCCGCCATAATGTCGCAGTCACGAAAAAAATCGCTGATCGCCGCCAATAGTAGTAAAAAAAAAATAATGAATAAAAATGCAATAAAACTATCCCCTATTTTGTAAGCTCTATAAATTTTGCGCAAACCAATCGATAAACACTTATTGCGATTTTTTTTTTACCAAAAATAGGTAGAAGAAAACGTATCGGCCTGAACTGAGGAAAAATTTTTTTTTATATATGTTTTGTGGGGGATTATTTATTATAGCAAAAAGTAAAAAAATATTGCGTTTTCTTTCAAAATAGGTCGCTCTATTTTTGTTTATAGTGCAAAAAAATAAAAACCGCAGAGGTGATCAAATACCACCAAAAGAAAGCTCTATTTGTGGGGAAAAAAGGACGCCAATTTTGTTTGGGAGCCACGTCGCACGACCGCGCAATTGTCGTTAAAGCGACGCAGTGCCGAATCGCAAAACCTGGCCTGGCATTTAGCTGCCTCAAGGTCCGGTGTCTATAAGTGGTTAAAGAGGGGAATCTCCCTAACTGGAACACAGACAGCAATAACAACTGACAGGCATTCTAATTAGGGTGACCACATTTCCAAACTGCCATTCAGGGACCTCCCCCCTTCACAAAAAACAGCTTGTGCTGTAACGAAAAAACCCCCCCAAAAAAATGCTGCATTCGCCACTTTACTCACTGATAGTACTTGTCCTGGCCGGCCGAGACCACCGAGGCGGGAATTTTCACCAAGGCGTGATTTATCATTCTCCAATCACAAGCAGGGGGGTGGGGATTGTGGCCTCTCCAGACATTCCCGGCCAGGACAAGTACTGTCAGTGAGTAAAGCGGCGATGTGGCTGCCTTTTTCGGGGGCCTTAGATCGGCCCAGGGGGCTGTGTCAGTTTCTTTACCGGGACACTGTATTGTCCTAGAATGAAGGTGCCTGGGATCTGGGACAGACCATGCAAAATGCGGGACTGCCCCGGGAAATTCGGGACACGTTGTCACCCCAATTCTAATCCATCTCCACTCTATCCAAATTGTAAAAAAGAAAAGTTTTGCCTTCTTTTATTCTGTAAACTAAAACTAAAGATTTATAAAATTTCATTGGTTGAGTTCAAATCACTTTTTTCCAAAAGAAAGATTTTGCATTTAGATTCAGCAAGAATAAACGATGTATAGGAGTTTCGCAAGTCTGCATAAGTGTATAAAGTTCTTACTTGATAAAGTTCAGCTATTTTAAAAGAAAAGCCTTCTCATTTACAATGTGTTCAGTACATGCAGAGCGAATGTAGGATTACCTTTCTTCCTACCAGAGATCCAAACCAGAGAAGCCTGTTCACATCATTATTACCGACTACAGCATTCTATTAAAGCAAAAGTAAACCACTAAACTGGGGCCTCCAAAACACACTTGTAGCCAGATTCAGAGAGGTTTACGTCGGCGTATCAGTAGAATCTGCGCCATCGTACATTTAAGTGTATTCTCAAATGAGATACACTTAAATGTAGCTAAGATTACGACCTCCCTACGTCTGTCGTATCTTAGCTGACTATTTACGCCGGGCCGCTAGGGGCGTGTACGCTGATTTACGCCTAGAAAGCGTAAATCAGCGAGATACGCCTATTCACCAACGTACGCTTGCCCGTCGCAGTAAAGATACGCCGTTTACGTAAGGCGTTTTCTCAGGGCGTAAAGTTAGTCCACTAAAAAGCTGGCACAGCCAATGTTAAGTATGGACGTCGGACACGCGTCAAATTTTTAAATTTTTACGTTGTTTGCGTAAGTCGTCCGTGAATGGGGCTGGGCGTCATTTACGTTCACGTCGAAACCAATGAGTCTTTGCGGCGTAACTTGGAGCATGCGCACTGGGATACGTCCACGGACGGCACACGCGCCGTTCGTTCAAAACGTCATTTATGTGGGGGTCATGCTTTATTTACATAAAAACACGGCCAACCGCTTCACAATTTGAATTAGGGCGCGCTTACGCCGGGACATTTACGCTACGCCGCCGTAACGTAGGACGCAAGTGCTTTGTGAATACAGCCACTTGCCTCTCTAACTTACCTGCGGCGTAGCGTATATGAGATACGCTACGGCCTGCCTAACGTTAGGGCGCGTCTTTTTGAATCCAGCTATAGGCGTTTAGACCGGGGTGAATGAGGGCTCTAGTGTTTAGATGCGGATGAAGAGCACAGGTGCACCATCCAGTCGCACCGACAGCAGTTCTGTCAAACTCCATGAAACGCCTGACAGCTGCTGCAGGGTCACATAATCATTAGCAATGACATCATACCCAAACTAGAGGTACCTCTTCAGTAAAAGTTTACACCTATAGTGATAAGAAAGAGCCCAAAAGCCTTAGAGCACCCATTATAGGTGAACATGGGAAACGGCAATGGTTTACAAAATGTTTCCAACATGACCGATGGATATTTTGTCAAGATTAATGCTAAACAAGGAAAGTGGCAGGGAAAAAAAAAAAAAAAGGAGAAGGGTTCCATGCCTTTGTTGTGAACTTTAAAGATGACTTTCTCCATCAATGCCTATAGCTATATAAAAGCCATGTAATAAAAGTTTGAAAGTTGTTGAGAATATCTAAATATTTAGATGTGAATAAGCTGACTTTAAACACTAGATTTATCCGTGAGGTTAAAGACTATTGTAATAGGAGGTCCTAATAAAAACTGAATTGTACGACATTCTATATGGCGAGTGTTCTTAACCGTTTTGGGCCAAGTTCCCACTTGAAAGCAATTGAAACTTAATTATTTCTCCCCATCCTAATTTTGATCCAGGGCCTATTGAGGGTAACAGCAGTGCTTGGAAATGCACGATAGTGAGACCCGGAGAAGAAAAATGGCCGATGGGTTCTACATGACTAGGGGAGGAGCTGGGTCCAGGAAGGGTCAGATAGGTCAGTTGCATACCTCCCTAATATTTTGAGATGGAATGAGGGACAGCCACTAGCAAATGTATGTAGGCATAGGACACACACCATGCCACACCCCCCAAATGAGAATTAACCAAAAAAAAGGTTAACTAAATTCACAAGGACCTTTTTTTTTACCACTATTTCATTATATTGGCTTTTAAATTGACAAATGCAGCAATTATAATCTGGATCAAAGGTTTAGCACTGGGAAATACTTTTTGAAAGATAAAAAGTAAATTTTATATACAACTATATAGATCAGACCAAAATTATGGACAAATGAGTAATGAGGGACATTGCTCCAAATCAGGGGACAGTCCCTCGAAATCAGGGACAGTTGGGAGCTATGCAGTTGGGCAGGAGGTGTGTAGACTTACCCTAATGAAGGCAGCAGGCTGGGGGTGGTATGCTGCTGTAGGGGGGTAGGTGGCAGACAGGCAGTCCAGGGCATTCTGGAATTTTCCCACCCGCCCTTATGTCAAAGTTTTTTATGAGGTGTCAACTTTGGGGAGTATATGTCTTGTTTTTTGTGTTTGTTTGTAATCAATACAAAAAAAAAAACAGCTAGCACTTGTGTTTATGGGGGGATTTTGTCACAGCAGCTTGGCAGGTCAGGGGGTCTTTGGGGGGCAAGTGATTATTGACATTGTTGCTAAATTGTGGGGTCCATCTAAGGTATGGTGCCTCCTCATGGTTGGTTAGTGGTACACTCCCCCCTCAGGAGCTAGGTCTCCTGGGGGGGGGGGGGGAGAATGGGAGTATGGTGAGGTTGTAATGTCCTCAAGCCAGTTGGGGTGCGGCTGAGGTCATGGACGATTTCAGTAATAATAGTGCCTTATGGACACCCAAAGACCATACCTCCCAACTTTTCAACATTAGAATGAGGGACAAATGAGCATACCTCCCAACGAAGTTGGTTGAGCGGGGGGGGGGGGGGATTTTGTGGATCGGAGGTTGTTGAGCAGGGGGGGGGAATCCGTGGATCGGGGTGGAGATTATCGCCAGTCACAGCACAAGAACAAACATTGTTAATAAAATTGGCTGCTGTGGCCTTATTAAAAACGTCTGTCTCCTTTATTTTAGGGCAGGTTTTAGGACCAGGTTGACAAACCCATTAGTCATGTTTAAAATCACATAAAAGGCGCACGCAGAAGGGTGAGCCCACTGAGTACTCTGTGTTGGTTATTGCTCTCAATTGATCACTTGACCCAACACTTCACAACACGGGCTCTGCAGAAAAAACAGACATCCATTGCACCACTAAACTGGCATTAAATAGCTGATCTCTCCCGACAACAAAACTCCCTCCGCAGCACAGGTAGACAGGGCCCTTCCTCCGCAAGCACAGGTAGACAGGGCCCTTCCTCCGCAGCACAGGTAGACAGGGCCCTTCCTCAGCAGCACAGGTAGACAGGGCCCTTCCTCCGCAGCACAGGTAGACAGGGCCCTCCCTCCGCAGCACAGGTAGACAGGGGCTCCCTCCGCAACACAGGTAGACAGGGCCCTTCCTCCGCTGCACAGGTAGACAGGGCCCTTCCTCCGCTGCACAGGTAGACAGGGCCCTTCCTCCGCTGCACAGGTAGACAGGGCCCTTCCTCCGCTGCACAGGTAGACAGGGCCCTTCCTCCGCTGCACAGGTAGACAGGGCCCCCCTCAGCAGCACAGGTAGACAGGGGCTCCCTCAGCAGCACAGGTAGACAGGGGCTCCCTCAGCAGCACAGGTAGACAGGGGCTCCCTCAGCAGCACAGGTAGACAGGGGCTCCCTCAGCAGCACAGGTAGACAGGAGCTCCCTCCGCAGCACAGGTAGACAGGGGCTCCCTCCGCAGCACAGCTAGACAGGGGCTCCCTCCGCAGCACAGCTAGACAGGGGCTCCATCCGCAGCACAGCTAGACAGGGGCTCCCTCCGCAGCACAGGTAGACAGGGGCTCCCTCCGCAGCACAGCTAGACAGGGGCTCCCTCCGCAGCACAGCTAGACAGGGGCTCCCTCCGCAGCACAGCTAGACAGGGGCTCCCTCCGCAGCACAGCTAGACAGGGGCTCCCTCCGCAGCACAGCTAGACAGGGGCTCCCTCCGCAGCACAGCTAGACAGGGGCTCCCTCCGCAGCACAGGTAGACAGGGGCTCCCTCCGCAGCACAGGTAGACAGGGGCTCCCTCCGCAGCACAGCTAGACAGGGGCTCCCTCCGCAGCACAGCTAGACAGGGGCTCCCTCCGCAGCACAGCTAGACAGGGGCTCCCTCCGCAGCACAGGTAGACAGGGGTTCCCTCCGCAGCACAGGTAGCGAGGGATGAATGAATCTGTTTTAGGTGGAGATGCGGTTTATGGTTATAGTGTAAGGAGTATCTAGCACATTTTTTATTGGTAGAGATGTTGTCACTGGTTTGCAGATAGAGTGGAAGTACGAGTGGGGAGGGAGAAACCAGTATTGGTCAGTTGTTTTACATTAATTCAGATAATGCATTACGGTAAGTAAAAAAAAAAAAAAACTTTCGAGTTTAGAACTACTTTAATTTGACCCCTTTACGGTGGCATGATGCATATGTGTGGCAACCAGGGTAGGTGGGCCTCAACAGCAGGTTGCATCATATACACATCGAGGGGGGATTCGGAGGTTGTGTGTTGAAGAGTGCGTTCAATTGGTGTTCCCAGCACACGGGCCAAGATGTCATCGCCTGCTCCTTGTCTTTCTTTGTAACAGTCAATCACAGCGATAATGTGAACAGAAAGCCGCCATCCCCTTCCAGCATTAAATGCCACCTTAAAGGGCTCCTTTGGAGGTGGCAGGAAGGGGTTAAAAATATCAGATTGTTTTTCAACTTTAGTGATGCTACAGGTTCCTTTTAATAATTCTGAATATTCCGAGTTCTGAATATTTTTAGACTTCCTGTTTTTGATTCCAATGGTGAAGATCATGTCTCAAATCTCCTTGAAGCCTTTATACACTCCGTTATACACTCCACTGGCCATGTGGTCTTATTGTGTATTCTGCGTAATTGCTGGAAAAAGCAGAAAATCATTTCATTCCTACAGATGCCATTAAAATTCTTTACTGAAGATCTGGTTAATTACCGGCTAATGTTTTTGACATTTAGTTAGTGGGTATCCACAATTACAAATTATAAAAAAAAAACACTAAACACTCTACCCTTTTCTGAGTAAAATACATTTACTGCTAAACTTTGGGGAATTAGGAGAAATTTCATAGCAGAAATCCATTTTTTGTAAAGTCCCCCTCCCCCCCACACTAAAAACACAAGTATGGGCAAAGCTTCCCCCCCCCCCATACTTCTCTTGTGGGTTACAAGAGTGCACTTACTTTTGCTCTCCTGTGACCCAGAATCAGTGCTATTACCTTCTACCAGCTGATGGTCCAGAGCCATGCCAGACTCTGGAAGGATTCTGACAATATTATCGGGATCCCCCAGCTTTGTAGGCAGGTTGCCTACTTTGGTTATGTTAGTCCACCCAGCTCCCCAGGTTGGGAGGGAAGGGGTTAATGCTTGCGTTGCATTTTCTTGTGTGTGCGCTGGGGTCCAGCCTCCCCCAATGTGATATAAAGAGGTCCGGATCCGGATCCTGGTGGTTGACCTGGAATGAACCAGGGATGAATGCATGCAAACTCAGAACTTTGTCTTGAAAAACTCGCTGGTCAGCTTGGGAGGTGCCGAAGTATTGGAATGCTCCTGAGGACATGGCTTCCTCTCAAGTTATCTCCAGTATGAGCTCCTCCCAAGGATGCTACACCTGTGCAGGTACCTAGGCACCTACTGTTAGGTTCAGTTTGGAAAAAGATATTACTACATGTCATTACATGTTCTGCCAAAAGTTCAGAAAGTTGTTCAAAACTGCTCAAGGCCTGGTCTGAAGTTACTTAAGGTGTGCATGTGGGGATCTAGGCTTACCTATAGGCAAAACTCATGCATTGGAGTTTACTCCCACTTTAAGTTCAGGTCAAATTTAAAGTGTATGTATAATCCGAAATTTCAGGTTTGATCTATGGGTAGGTTTTCCCCTGTGGATGTGTGAAAATAAGTAATCTTCACTTTTGGAGGTCTTTTATTACTGTCAATAATTGGCAACTGCCAAACAATGGACAGTTGCCTGATCAAGATACTGCATTCTTTCCATGCCAAACATGGAAGCAGAGCCATGCTGGCATTATCAGTTGTGTATCAGCTTGTTTCTCAGAGATGCAGGACACCGTGGTCACACACAGCATGCCTGTGTTTCCTGTAGTCAGCATGGCTGCCACATCCCCTCACCCAGCCTATGCCCACGAAGATGGGGGAATGTATTTCCCTGATGTAGGTGACATAATCTTGAGAAATTGCAGTTGCTTTAGGGACACGCTCCCCACCGTGAAGAAAATGGATCTCGATTGGCCGGTTAGGAATGACATCACTCCCACACATGCGCAGAAGTCCTGGCATACTGGCATTGTGCCAGAATGTAAACTGGCTGCGCACCTTTTTAACTGGCAGATACCAGATCATAAATTCTGTGGTGGCTTCCAGGCAGGTAAAATATTCAAATTTGTAGGTTGGCTGTATAAGAGTAAACGCACGTTTTGCATGTGGATGTGTGGTGGTCTCAGTCATTCTTACCCACTTTAGGTCCACCCTAAAGCAGTTTTACCTCCACATGGCGGCACCTGTGCCACAGATCACATATATACACGTGATCCGACACTTCCAGTAGGGGGCACCACTGGCGGCTTGCTTCCACTTCCATCACACACAGCGAGTGCACAATACCCTATGTCCTCTGACGCTTGACGATCGTTAGGCAGAGATTGAGAACGGCGATCTGCCTATGCAAAGAAGGCAGATCGCTGTTCTGACAGGACCAAAGTGCTGCCAGAAGTGCCATCTCATCACTATCATCCCTCTTACCAGCTATCCACCTCCACCAGAGCGCCCTAATCTCCTCTCCGTTTTGACCGGAGGGAAAAGATGTACTTTAATCCCCTGCTTTGCAGGGAATAAATTCCATCTCTTCCCCTAGTAAAAGCACTGCACACACTATAATAAAACACTGGCAGGCACACAGGTAACCCTTTGATCGCCCCTGATGTTAACCCATTCCCAGCCAGTGTTATTAGTACAGTGACAGAGCTTAATTTTTAGCACCGATTACTGTATTGGTGTCACTGGTCCCAAAAAGTGTCACTTAGTGTCAGAATGTCCACCGTAATATCGCAGTCCCGCTATAAAATATACCGATCACCACCATTACTAGTAAAATAAATATATAAAAAATAAATAAAAATATCCCATAGTTTGTAGATGCTATAGAACTTTTGCGGCAAACGCAAAATATACACTTAATGGAATATTTTTTTTTTTTTAACAAAAATATGTAACAGAATACATATTGGTCTAAATCTACGAAGACATTTGCTTTTTTTATCGGATTAGGATTTATAGCAGAAAATCATTTTTAAATTATATATATATTTCAGGACTATGCTTTCTGGCTAAGCTGGTGGAACATGAGGCTCTTATGCAACTTCAAGCACATTGTGAATTACAAAATCTCTTTCACGATGCTCAATCGGGGTTTAGGCCCAAAAGAGGGATCGAGCTATCCATCCTGGCCACTAGAGAAAGGCTGCTGGAGTCGAGAGACGCGGGGGGGTGGTCGGCGGCCTTGGTACTGCTTGAACCTCTCCGCGGCTTTCGATACTGTCAGCCACAAGATCCTCCTGGCTCGGCTGCAGGACGAGTTCTATATTACAGGCGTACCCCTTACTTGGATACGCAATTTCCTGACAGGCAGAACATTCCAGGTAATATTGGGCTCATTTAGGTCAGCGAGGGTGCCCCTTCTCTGCGGGGTCCCTCAGGGCTCGGCAATTTCACCGTGGCTGTTTAATTGCTATGTGAGGCCCGTGGTAGATATCATCTCTTCATGGGGATTGGCCACTCAGGTATACGCTGACGACATACAAAATTGTGCCAGTGATGCTCTCAACCCCACGGCAGCCCACCTTCTTTCCTGCTGCCTCTCATCTATCCAGACATGGATGAAGGACAATCGTTTGGCCCTGAACGTATCTAAAACTGAGGTACTTCTTACAGGTCCAACACAAAGTTTAAACCTGCTTGCAGAGTGGCCCGTATCAATGGTCCCGTGCCCCACTCCATCCAGCCAAGTAAGAAAACCTGGGCGTCATATTTGACAATAAACTTTCATGGATTCCACAGGTGGAGGAATTGTACCAAGAATGCCCTTTACTATCTTCGGATGCTGCGACGGGTAAAACATCTGCTCTCCCAAACACACAGAAATACACTAGTACAGGCCTTAGTCATCTCACGTCTTGACTTTTGCAATGTGGTATACCTTGGACTCCCTACTAAATGGCTCTCCAAGCTGCAGCTGGTGCAGAACCAGGCAGCTAGGTTGATTACGGGGACCTCAAGATGGGACCATATATCACCCGTTCTCAGACTACTTCATTGGCTCCCATGCGCAAGGAGGATTGAATTCAAGGCTTTGTGTGTTATGTTCAGGGCCTTCAAACAACATGGCCCACTGTTCATTAATAACATGGCCATACATTACCACCCCCCCAGGGCACTGAGATCGGCCGATCAGGACTTTGCTGTCATCCCTCTAGTAAGGTTGATTTCGTTTGGTGGCCGATCTTTCAGAGCCAGAGCCGCCTCGCTTTGGAACCTTCTCCCGTTGTCTTGAGGAAGTACACTGTTCTTATTACCTTCAGAAAGGCTCTAAAAACCTTCCTCTTTGGGGGCAAGTTGATTATGACCACGCCTAATTAAACTGACCTGGCCCCTCCTTCCCTCACCCTATGTCCCCCTCACTCCAAACCCCCTTGCTACCGTTTGTTTTTATTGTTGAGACTTTATATGGTTTCTTTTTTTATTTATGTACACGAGCCATCAGTTCGTCTACGAAGTCTTTTTTCTTTCTTCTCTTGGATTGGCTTTTTGGTCCAGAATAGACCAGCGGACCTCCTTCCAGCGCTTAGACACACCCTTCAGGGTGTATGTGGCGCTGTAAAGAAATATTAAAATCAATCAAAATCAATATATATATATATATATATATATATAATTATATATATTTATATATATATATATAATTTTTTTTTTTTTAAATCGGGTTTGTTTGTTTGTTTATAGTGCAAAAAAAAACAGAAATTCTTGGATTTCTTTTCACACAGTACAGATCGCTTTACAGCTATAACAATGGTTCATACCCTCGTAAATGTACATTGTATAGTCAATATGGCTAATCATAAAAGTCTTCACGACCAGCAAACATTATTGGCAATTTAAATGTAATCTACTTTGTCGAGTCACGAGTTAAGATTTTCAAATAAATAGCAGCATGGTCCTTTCTAAAATCTGCCACAGTTACCTTTATTAGGATAAAATGAAGATGGTTTATTTCCACATACAATATGCAGGCATGTGTTTGAGAAGTAATTTGGACTAAATAATACGGGGGCTGGAAATCGCCATTATGAATAATTGGAGAATTACATTTCAAATTGTTCTTTACAAAGACACCGAAAAAAACGCTGCTTCTTGGATATTTACTGCTATTTGAGATCTCTGCTGGATGGTAATCCAGATACCAGATCGTGCCTTCTTACGACTAATGCCGCGTACACACGACCATTTTTAATGGTCTAGAAAAAAACAAAGTTTTTTTCAACCCGATTATTGTTAAGCTGCCTTGCCTACACACGATCGTGAAAAAAAAATGCTCTAGCAAAGCGAAGTGACGTACAACACATCCGATGACACTATAAAAGGGGAAGTTCCATTCGTATGGCGCCACCCTTGGGGCTGCTTTTGCCGATTTTGTGTTAGTAAAAGTTTGGTGAGACACGATTCGCGCTTTTCATTCTGTTACACCATGACGAATGTGCCATCTCCATTACGAACACTAGTTTTTCCAAAACGAGCGCTCCGGTCTTATAACTTGCTTCTGAGCATGCGTGTTATTTTCACGTCGTTAAAGCCTACACACGACCATTTTTTACGACGTGAAAAACAATGCGAAAAATTGAGAGTATGTTCTAAATTTTTAAATGCCCATTTTTAACATCGCGAAAAATGCTCTGGAGCCTACACAAGGTCGTTGTTAATGACATTAAAAAAAAAATGTAATTTTTCACATCGCGAAAACCGGTTGTGTGTACACGGCCTTAGAAACATTGAATGTTCTGAAAGTTAGGGTTTGCGTAACTTTAGAGGTGACAACAGGCAGAATTTTTATTTAATAAAATTAGTAAAAGGGGTAAGATTGAGTAAGTGATATGGGTTGGATGAAGGTGGTGAAGGAATAAATCTTGGGACATTATCATGGTAGGGGATATCATATATGGGGATAGGTAGGGCAGTCTAGGAACATCACCAGGTAAGGAACACAAAAAAAAAAAGGGAATTGGAGGGAAGCCCAGAGACCTCACAACTAAAAGCTCACAACACCAATCGCATTCTGCGATCCACCAACCAAAATCTCCTCCAGATACCCAAAGCCAGATACAAGTCCAAAGGAGAACGAAGATTTGCGGTCCAAGGATCCAGACTATGGAACGCTCTACCACCCAACATCCGTTGAGGTAAACCACCTGGCCTTCAGGAGAAAGATCAAGACCCATCTCGTCTGAGGGCCTAGGGAATGGATACCAAGCGCCCAGAGGCGATTCAGTTCGCATGTGTTGCGCTATATAAGTTTCTCACTTCACCTCATCAGGTTAAGGGATACAAAAAAAAGGGAATAGGGGCTATTATGGGTAGGATGAAGAGGGTGGAAGAAATAAATCCTGGGACATTATCAGGGTAAGGGATATCATACATGGGATTAGGAAATGAGTCTAGGGACATCCCCAAGGTAAGGAATACAATAAAACGTAAAAGGAGGCGAGTCCAGGGACTTTATCAGGGTAAGGGATACAATAAAGGGCATAGGGGGCGAGTCCAAGGACATTATTGGGGTAAGGGATAACATAAAGGGGACTGGAGGTGAGGTCAGGAACATTATCAGGAGTTGGCGATTAAATACAGGAGACAGGAGGTAAATCCAAGAACATTATCAGTGACCAGGGAAAATATAAAGGATTGGAGGAGGGTCCAGGGATAAGGGATAACAGATACAGGGATTAGAAGGCAAGTCTCAGGACATTATCAAAGAAAGAGATAATATAAAACGGGAAAAGAGGCGAGTCTCAGGACATTATAGTTACATAGTAGGTGAGGATGAAAAAAGACACAAGTCCAACCTATGTGTGTGATTATATGTCAGTATTACATTGTATATCCATGTATGTTGTGGTTGTTCAGGTGCTTATCTAATAGTTTCTTGAAACTATCGAAGCTCCCCCCTGAAACCACCATCTGTGGAAGGGAATTCCACATCCTTGCCGCTCTTACAGTAAAGAACTCTCTACGTAGTTTAAGGTTAAACCTCTTTTCTTCTAATTTTAATGAGTGGCCACGTGTATTGTTAAACTCCCTTCTGCAAAAAAGTTTTATCCCTATTGTAGGGTCACCTGTACGGTATTTTTGAATTGAAATCAAGCGTCTCTTCTCCAGAGAGAATAAGTTCAGGGCTCGTAACTTTTCCTCATAACTAATATCCTGCAGACCCTTTATTAGCTTTGTTACCCTTCTTTGTACTCACTCCATTTCCAGGACATCCTTCCTGAGGACTGGTGCCCAGAACTGGACAGCACACTCCAGATGCGGCCGGACCAGAGTCTAGTAGAGCAGAAGAATTATCGTTTGATATCAGGCGTCAATCGCCTTTTTAATGTATGCCAATATTCTGTTTGTTTTGTTAGCACGAGCAATGGCATGCAATGCAAGCTGCTGCTATCATCTACTAGGACCCCCAGGTCCTTTTCCATCCTAGATTCCCCCAGAGGTTCTCGCCCCAGTGAGTAGATTGCATTCATATTTTTTCTACCCAAATGCATTATTTTACATTTTTCTACATTAAACCTCATTGCCATGTAGTTGCCCACCCCATTATTTTGTTCAGATCGTCTTGCAAGGTTTCCACATCCTGTAGAAAAGTTATTGCCCTGCTTAGCTTAGTATCTTCCGCAAATACAGAAATTGCACTGTTTACTCCATCCTCCAGGTCAGTTATGAACACTACCCACCCTGACCATTCCGAGTATTTCCCATTTATCACCACCCTCTGAACTCGCCCTTGTCAAATGCAAGCAAGTTCAAAATGCTTTTGCAAAATCCAGATACACCATTATCAGGGAAAGAGATAAAAATGTAATCATATGCGGACCGCCCGCGCACATATACTGCGGCACGGAGGTCGCTCTTACACCTCCGTGTCTGGGGTGTGTGACTCCGTGACCCACTCCTGCTGTGATAGGACACAGTGGGAGCCAATCGTCAGGTTTGGAACCGCTGGTCATTCAGGAGACAGGCAGAATGGCGGTCTGCTTATGTAAACAAGGCAGGACCGCCGTTCTGTGAGAGGGGAACGTTCTGATCCTGTGTTTCTGCAGGAACATGGATCTTTACCTTCCCCTAGTCAAAGCACCTCCCACACAGCAAGCAAGTTAACCCCTTTGATCCCTCCCTGTTAACCCCTTTCCTGCCAGTGTCATTAGTACAGTGAAGGATGTAAACGTCGGATGAAAGTGGAGAGTCTCTCACCGCCAAGTATTTGCAACCCCACAGCAAGACGTGGGTCTCAGTCTCCACTTGTCCCCACTAGAAGATTTCTTCACTTCACGCTCTGGTGATAGAGCTAAAACTTTTGGACCTCCGCTCACCTTTCTGTGACAGTGGGCACCAGAATAAATATATGGTTGAAATTTCCCAGCGGGGAAACAGGATTAAAAACTGGACAGAGGGTCTAAACCCTTCCCACACTGTCCAAAAAAAAAAGAAAGTTAGGGCCTAATTCACATGGGCAGCGAGTTTACTGCACCTCTAAAAAGTAATCCAAGTGGATTGTTTTTTCAGAGGCAGTTGAGTGACAGTTTGCAGTGTTCAGTAGGTGATACTGCTGCCTCCATAGTTCCTGCCTTATTTCCTCTCTATACCAAGGGAGATTGTGCTTTGCAATACTTAGCCGCCACTGCCTGTCGAACATTTGGCAGGTGATTACCTATTCCATATGGACCTTGCTTTGTGCACTGGTGTGCAGTCATGTTGGAACAGGAAGGGGCAATGCCCAGACTGTTCCCACAAAGTTGGGAGCATCAAATTGTCCAAAATGTCTTGGTATGCCAACGTCTTAAGAGTTCCCTTCACATGAACTAAGGGGCCAAGTCCAACCCCTAAAAAACAACCCCACACCATAACCCCCCCCCCTCCACCAAATGATTTAGACCAGTGCACAAAGCAAGGTCCATAAAGACATGGATGAGCGAGTTTGGGATGGAGGAACGTCCTGACCTCAACCCAATAGAACATCTTTGGGATGAATTACAGCAGAGACTGCAAACCAGGCCTTCTTGTCCAACATCAGTGCCTGACCTCACAAAATGCGCTTCTGAAAGAATGGTAAAACATTCCCACAGACACTCCTAAAACCTGTGGACGGCCTTCCCAGAAGAGTTGAAGGTGTTATAGCTGTAAAGGATGTGCCAACTCAATATTGAACCCTACGGACTAAGACTGGGATGCCATTAACCACTTGCGACTGCCGCATGTATATATACACACACATGTCGGTAGAATGGCTGCGCAAAGGGAAGGACTCGATGTCCGCCAGGTGCCCGCGATCGTGTCAGAGCTGCGGAATGGGGAGATGCCTATGTAAACAAGGCATCTCCCTGTTCTGCTTTAGTGACAGGACAGTGATCTACTGCTCCCTGTCATTGGGAGCAGTGATCACTGCCGTGTCACTCATAGCCCAGCCCCCCCCCCCACAGTTAGAATTACTCCCTAGGACACACTTAACCCCTTCCTCTCCCCCCAGTGGTTAACCCCTTCCCTGCCAGTGACATTTACACAGTAATCAGTACATTTGTATAGCACTGATCGCTGTATAAATGACAATGGTCCAAAATAGTGACAAAATTGTCCCAATGTGTCTGCCAGAATGTCCGCAGTCCCGATAAAAAAAAAAAACGCAGATCGCCGCCATCACTAGTAAAAAACAAAATAATAAAATGCCATAAAACTATCCCCTATTTTGTAGACGTTATAACTTTTGTGCAAACCAATAAATAAACGCTTATTGCGATTTTTTTTACCAATAATATGTAGAAGAATAAATATCAGCCTAAACTGAGAAAAATATATTTTTTGGGGATATTTATTAGTAAAGTAAAAAATATTGCTTTTCTTCAAAATTGTGGCTTTTTTTTTTGGTTTATAGCGCAAAAAATTAAAACCGCAGAGGTGAACAAATACCACCAATAGAAAGCTCCATTGTGGGAAAAAAAATAGTTTGAGTGCAACGTCGCACGACTGCGTAATTGTCAGTTAAAGCGACGCAGTGCTGAATCGCAAAAAATTACCCAGACACTGAGCAGCCAAATCCACCGGGGCTGAAGTGGTTAACCACTTAAGACCCGGACCATTATGCAGGTTAAAGCGGAGTTCCACCTAAAAATGGAACTTCCCTTATCCCACTCCTCACCCCCTTACATGCCACATTTGGCATGTAATTTTTTTTGGGGGGGGAGTGGGGGGCTTCAGGAGAAGGGGACTTCCTGTCCCACTCCCTCCTTCCGCCGAGGGGCTGCAAAGGCGATTAAGCTTAATCGCCTTTGGCAGCCCCTCCCTGTAGGCGATCGCCTAGGACAACGTGACAGGTCCTAGGCGATCGCCTGTCCAATCAAACAGCGCAGCGCCGGACCGTGCCGCTCGCGCATGCGCAGTGGGTGCCCCGGCCATGAAGCCGAAAGCCTTCACGGCCAGTTCCCACAGTGACAATGAAGACGCTGGTCGGGGAGGGGGGGAGAGGAGCGGAGCCCCGGCCGGGCGCGTCGCTGGAGCAGGGTAAGTGTCTTTTTATTAAAAGCCAGCAGCTACACTTTTTGTAGCTGCTGACTTTTAATAAACCTAAATATGGCTGGAACTCCCCTTTAAGGACCAGGCCCCTTTTTGCGATTCGGCACTGCGTCGCTTTAACTGACAATTGCGCGGTCGTGCGAAGTGGCTCCCGAACAAAATTGGCATCCTTTTTTTCCCACAAATAGAGCTTTCTTTTAGTTGTATTTGATCACCTCTGCGGTTTTTATTTTTGTGCTATAAAACAAAAAATATAGCGACAATTTTGAAAAAAATTTAATATTTTTTACTTTTTGCTATAATAAATACCCCCCAAAAGTATATAAAAAAAAGTTTTTTTTTCCCTCAGTTTAGGCCGATACGTATAAAAACGCTATAAAAATGCATTGTTTACTGTGAAAATGACAATTGCAGTTTAGGAGTTAACCACAAGGGGGCGTTGTAGGGGTTACGTGTGACCTCATATGTGTTTCTAACTGTAGGGGGGGTGGGGCTGGACGCGTGACGTCATTGATCGTATTTCCCTATATCAGGGAACAGACGATCAATGACACTGCCACAACGAAGAACATGAAAGGTGTGTTTACACACACCTCTCCCCGTTCTTCAGCTCCGGTGACCGGCGGCGTGCTCGCGACCCCATTCGAAGTATATCGGCGTGAAGGGGTCCTTAAGTGGTTAAAGTACACGTGTGTGTGTGTCAAGGGCCGGCGTCCAGGCTCAAGTCCTGCGGGAATGCGTGGGAACGAAGTTCCTGCACTTTTTTTTTACAGCAGGAACTCAGTTCCTTTTGCAGGACTAGAGCAGCCCGAGCCACCGAGCCAATCCTTCACTAAGCGGCGATGCCCAGCTCGAGTCACTGTCAGGGGCAGGCGAACCTTAGTAATCCTTTATGTTACTGGGCCGCTTCCTGTATATGGATTTCATCGGGGAGTGTGCGGGTATTCCGTCACTTCCTCGATGCCGCAATGTCTCCTGGGAGCTTTTGTCATTGTTCCCAGGAGACATTGCGGAGGTCTGCCCGCGAGTTATTGCGGGATTTAGAAAGGAACTTGCTTCTTAAAGTGGAGTTCCAACCACAATTAGCATTTTTTAAATGTATGTCCTTTCATCCTGCGTTTTTATATTATAAATCCGGTCACTTACTATTTTTACAATCCGCTTAGATAGTTTATAAAACTATGTCTACACCGTTGTCATTTTGCTTGTGGGCATTGTGAAGCCTACAAGCACTTACTTCCTGGAAGTCTTGGATGGGGAGTGATAATTGGACAGGGCACTGCATCCTGGGAAATGATGACACACATTTCCCAGGAGCATTAGAGGGAGATGATGTCAGAATCCTAGGTGGTTTCAAAGGCAGATTTCGTGGGACCCGCATAGCAACAGGCATTTCCAGATGAGTAAAAAAAAAAAAAAAAAAAAAAAAGATTTTTTTTTCTTTTTCAGGTGTAAGCTACAGTTTAAAGCAAAATAGTTTTTGATGGAACCTCCACTTTCAAGGATTACTAAGGTACAGTGGATCGAAAAAAAAACAAAAAAAAACATGCGGGTTAGTAATAATGCATATGAGCATATCATTTTTTTTTTTTGGTGGGGAGTGGATCTTGGGTGGGGGTGCCAACACTCCCACACTGCCGGCATCCAATACTTTTGGTAATATAGTGTGTGTGTGTGTATGTAATATATATATATATATATATTATATATATATATATATATATATATATATATATATATATATATATATATAAAACATACATACATACATACATACATACACACACACATATATATATATAAAAATATATTATATTATATATATAAAATATATTATATTATATATAACAGGTGGACTCGCACGGCTTCACTCCTGCAGCCCAGTGTGAACCTGGGCTAAGTCAGTAATTGAAATTTTAAGGTTCCTAAGAAGCAGGTGGCTACACGGGCACACAGGGAACATAAGAAGTACAAATCAAGATAATCAACATGACAGCACTTTTTTAATTGCCAGCAGAGAAAAGCCGCCGTCAAGTTTCTGCTGTACTGGATAATACTTTGCACAGAACGCAAATGCTGTGAAGTTTTGTCATTTGAGGCCAACATAGCCAGAACAATAGAGGAACAGATCTAATTCCCAGATACATTCCGTCTACAGGAGAGTACATGCTGGCACTAATATTGCCTGAATTTAGTTTCTCAGTAGGATAAGAAATCAATTTAAAGTTGAACTTCCTCAATGATTGCCACAAAATAATGTACCTGAACAGGTCGGCAATAACGGTGGAAGAAAGATGATGACTTACATTCTTATGTAGTCACATCAGGTTATGTCTGTTAAAGAAGTCCAAAACTATTTAAAAGGTTTGGGAATAAAGGACAGTATTTGGGTAGTCCGCTGCCCAATAACCTGGCACAAATCCTACAAAGGCTGATTTTAAAAAGGAACAGTCAAGTCAAATTTTTTTTTGGGTAAAATAAACATTTTATACTTGCCTCCACTGTGAAGCTCATATTGCACAGGGTGTCCCCGAACCCTGTCGTCTGGGGTCCCTCGGCTCCTCCTCGCAAGAGCTTTCTACCTTCATGCGAGCTCCCTCGCATGGTGGAAAGCTCTGCAAACGCGCCTCCCGTGATACAGCGGTGGCCATAGCCGCCAACTGTATCACTCGGCCCCGGCGCGCCACGTCATTGGATGTGATTGACAGCAGCACCAGCCAACAGCTTGCGCCGCTATCAATCCGTCCAACCTAGTCAATCAACGGCCAGGCTGGGAACCGAACAGGATGACGGGGACGCGTGCAGGACTTTCGAGGGGTGAGGTAAGTAAAACGAGGGCTCGTGGGGGGGGGGGGGGGCGATGCTGTCGGATGTTTTTTCAGATTTTTTAGGATGCATTAAGGTGAAAAAACATTTACCTTTACAACCCCTTTAAGGAAAACCAGTTCTTTCTTTAGCTTCCCTATACTGAATGCAAAGGCGTAGCTTTAAGTTTGTGGGCCCCGATGCAAAATAAAAAACAAAAATGTGTAGCGCTACGGCCAAGTAAATAAACACCAATGTGAATTATGTGTTTTACATGTAAACACAAAAGTGTAGTACATAGAAGCTCCAATAAAGGGAATTCTTAAATAAAACAAGTGAAAAAAGTCCATGAGACATAAATCACCACGTGAAAAATGAAGCAAATCTTGATTCTAATCCAAGTGTAGATAATCACCGCCACCAATTAAGATAAATGGAGGCTTACCAGAGCTGATGGACTTGAGATGACATACGTCACTGCAAGTCTAAATAGGCTTATGGTACCAGGCAGAGCACACGGAATCAATGAATACAATCATCCAAAGCATTTGCCAGAAGCCGGATGCAGTCACTTCATGCATGTCAGTGTAGTAGAAAACCTTAGGTCCATTAAGCTCCACAGTGAGCCGGAAGGTCAGAGAAGGCAAGGGAAGAAAGATGGTCACATAGTGTAATCCGGTAAAAAAACTATGTATTTATTTAAAATAATCAAGTACACTCACAGTATCCTGTATTAAAATCGCAGTGAAATAATGTTGAGGCGGCAGTGGAGACGACCCGACGCGTTTCGTGTTTAGTAACACATCATTTTTTTTGGCCCCGATGCAAAAGTTGTCCTGGGGCCCCTCACTACCTGCCCCTTCCACTGCGCACCGAGATACTCCCATTATGGGCCAAGAAGACTCCAAGTGGCCTAAGGAGTTATTTCAGAGATTTATGTACATATTGAGAGGGAAATTCTAAATATATTGTAGAAACCATCTATCACATGACCTTGCCCCCCTTCCCCCATCCTAGTAATGACATGACCTTGCGCCCCCATTCTAGTTATGACATGACCTTTTCCCTTTCCTCCCCCACTATCCTATTATTTTCATGACCTCACCTCCTCCCCCCATCCTAGTAATGGCATGGCCTCGTCCCCACCCCCATCTAGTCATGACATGACCCCAACCAATGAAGCAGAAGGAAGGGTAGTGAACTGGGGAGAAGGCAAACAACTGAAAGTCGAGTACTGGATTATAGAACTTTGCTTGATGCCCTGGGAGACACAAGGCGGATTGAAGCTGGACTCCATCTCTTGGAATTTGTGGAGAAATACAATTGTAATATGACAGCAGGGAGCAGAGCTGTGGGTGCCCATGAGCTAGGGGTGGGGGTTACAATTGCAACCCCTGATGCTACGCCAATGACTGTAGGTCATCTTTTCTCAACACTTTAGCTACGGAGGAACCCTTGAAATAACTTTTCAGTCTCAGGGAACCACTGCTAATAAATACTATATATGTACAGCTCATGGTACGTTAGCGTGATGGTCACTGGGAACAATGCTCCTTTCATTGCGGTCATTGGGAAACATGTCCTCCTTACAGAAAACTAAAAAATTACTGGTGTCAGCAGTTACTTACTGTATCTAAAGCCGCGTACACACGACTAATTTTAATTTCCTATGTTTTTTCCGATGCGGTTCTTGTCAAGCCTGCTTGCATACACACGATCGTGAAAAAAAAATGTTCGAGCAAAGCTCGGTGACGTACAACACGTACGACGGCACTATAAAGGGGAAGTTCCATTCAGATAGCGCCACCCTTTGGGCTACTTCTGCTGATTTTGTGTTAGTAAAAGTTTGGTGAGAGACGATTCGCACTTTTCAGTCCTGTTACACAGCGTGACGAATGTGCCATCTCCATTACAAACGTTTTACCAGAACGAGTGCTCCCATCTCATAACTTGCTTCTGAGCATGCGTGTTTTTTTCCCCGTCGTTAAAGCCTACACTTTGAAAAACGACGAGAAAAATTAGAGCATGTTCTAAATTTTAATGGTAATTTTTCAGGTCAAGAAAAATGCTCTGGAGCCTACACACGATCTTTTTAATGACCATTTTAAAAAATTGCATTTTTCCACGTCATGAAAAACGGTCCGTGTGTACGCGGGCATAAGGGGCTGAAATTGTTCATTGCTCAAGGAACTTCTAGCAACCTCTAGAGGGACCCAAGGTTCCACAGAACCCTGATTAAGAAACCCCAATCAGTGCTGTCACCCTAGTGAAAGCATTGATACTGCCAGGTATTGGGTACTACAGTATATGGCGCTCCACTCCGCATTGCCATTGCAGAGTCTCCAAAATTGAGCACTGTTTGAGGACTCTCCACTCTCTGGTCCAGCTATTACAACCACAAAAGCACTCCCCTGCCACTCCAACTTCCATTGTAATTGTTGCAAAAATACTCAGTGCTTCCTGGTATGAGGCAGTATGTGACCTCCACCCATGAAGCCGAGCTAGGGACTAGAAGCCAATGCAAGGAGGCAACATCCTAGCTTTGTGCGCGCTCCAACGCTGGGTATTTTGCAAGGTCTCCAATGAAAGAAGACGACTATAACTTGGTACCTAGGATGAGCTTCAAGAAGACACTTTTCACGGAAAAGCAAGTGGACCAGGGTCTTTCTAAAAAAACAGAATACAACAAATAAATATATCCAGAGCTTGGACTTCTGCATTCGCCAAAATAAACCGTTCTATGCCACCTTAGTTTGGGGAACACTTGACATAACTTCTGGTCACAGGGAACCCTTGCTGAAGTGACTAGATCTACAACTCATAAAACATTAGTGGGATGGTCATTGTGAAGAATGCTCCTTACACTTGTGGTCATTGAAAGAATGACCCCCTTACAGATGTGTCGGAGGAAACTTATCTGAGGCAGAAATTGCTCATTGCTCAAGAAACCTTTTAACCACCTCTGGAGGAACCCTGGTTGAGAAAGTACCAGTTACACTTACCGGTAACTGATTTTCTAGGAAATCTTCCAGGACGGGCCACACCTGAGATGACGGTCCCACCTGACAGGAAACACAATCAACAACAGAGTTTAAAAGGCCCCACCCTTCCCTCTGTCCCTCAGTTATGACAAAGTATAGACCCACACGGTGTCAGAGGGTACCTTCTGTGAACACAAACGTCACCAACAAATAAGGGTGGGAAGTAGGCCTGCCGTCCTGGAAGATTTCCTAGAAAATCCGTTACCGGTAAGTGTAACTGGTACTTTTTCTCCAGTCATCTTCCAGGGCGGCACACCTGAGAAGATGAGCAAGAGGTTCAGGCCTACCTTAGGGTGGGATCACCGTCTGTAGGACCTTTCATGCCAAACGCCAAGTCCTGAGGGGACAACAGCTCTACTCTGTAGTGCCTCAGAAAAGTATTTTGGCTCGTATTTTGGCTCTGCAGATTTGATCAATCGAAGCGCCTGCTCTTTCTTGCCCAGGAGGTCGCCAGAGATCTAGTAGAGTGGGCTTTAATGTGAGCTGGAACAGATTTTCCTGACTGTTCATAAGCTACTGCGATAGTCTGTTTAATCCACCTGGCTATCGTAGGCTTAGAGGCTGAAGCCCTTTCTTTTGACCGGAGAAATTAATTAACTGAGGGACAGAGGGAAGGGGGGGGGGCCTTTTAAACTCTGTTGTTGATTGTGTTTCCTGTCAGGTGGGACCGTCATCTCAGGTGTGCCGTCCTGGAAGATGACTGGAGAAATCCTATTTTAGCCTGTGGAAGGATCTCTTTTCTTGAAGGTAGTCTGTGAAAAACTGGCCTATAGGACACAAGTAGAGTGGTCTATAGCCAAGGAACATACATGGCACAGGTGGACTACTTATGAGGAGTGCCAGAGTTTATATACTATGTAGCTGCATAACCCATAAACTGATACCCAGCAACAGATATATAACAATCACAATGAACAGAATTCTACTATACCGATGATCCTACTTATATAAACTTCCACATTTTGTGTTACAATTCAGAAAATTCAAAAGGGAAGTCATCATACAGTACTGAGACTAGGAATCATCTGCCTGCTCATTGGACAATAGCTCAGCAACATCATACCGATAAGGATGCACTGTCCAATGAGCAAAGAGGAAACTTAAAGGGGTTGTAAAGATTCATGTTTTTTCACCTTATTGCATCCTATGCATTAAGGTGAAAAACATCTTATGATCACCGGCCCCACAGTCCTCCCGTTTTACTTACTTGAGCCTTGGAAAGTCCCACGTCGCGAACTCGCTCTTCCTTTGCTCGGTCTTCTCGGCTCTTCATTGGATACATTGATGGCAGCGCAGCCATTGGCTCGCACTGCTGTCAATCAACTCCAATGACACGAGGGACGCAGGGCTGAGTCCTGTAGTCAGTGGCTATGGATGCGCCCGCAAGTAACCCCCTTGGGAGAGTGCTTCCCAGAGGGGGCTATCAGAAGCGGGGAGGAGCCGAGACAGCCGTCGTGGGACCCCAGAAGACGCCGTTTGGGGCCACTCTGTGCAAAACAAGCTGCACAGTGGAGGTAAGTCCTGCTTGCTTTTTTGTTTTTTTTTATATTCGAACCTTTAGTATCACTTTAAAGTGGAGTTCCACCCATTTTTTTATGTTTGTCTGTGCTGCATGCCCTAATCTCATAGTGTTCAGAATGGACAATTTTTATTTAATTTGTTGCTTGTAAATACCTTTATTTTGTAGTCCTTCATTACTTCCTCCTCCTTATTTGCCTAGGCTATTTGCAAGGGTTTCTGGGATAGGCATCATGTTTCCCAGTAGTCCTTGCAAACCTGACTGAAACCTATTACATTGCTTGTGCACTGAGCATGTGCGAGATATGCAAAGCTGAAATCCAGGAAGTCATACAGTCTGGCTTCATGATGCCCGCACTTAAGATGGCCACGGTCTATTTCTATATTATAAACTATTTAAATGCTGTAACAACCTAACAAAACGGACCTTAGTTTACAGACTAACTTTACTAGAATACATTAAGCTTGTGTATTACAGGGGTATTTATATTTAAAAAGTGAAATTGTGGGTGGAACTCCCCTTTAAACTGGAAAAACTATGAAATTTGTGGCCAAAAAAAAAAAAGGAGGGGCAAAAGAACAAGTCATCAGAACTGCCTGCTATCTCACTGCAGCTAATCATTTCCCCATTACTAGTACACTATACTTTATTCTACACCGTGTCTGTGTTGAAGTGGCCATCTTGCTATAGGCAGGATTCTGCTTCCTCATGTCAGAGTCTCCAGCAAGGAGAACTGTGAGCAACACGATGGCGACATCACCAATTCTGTCAGAGAGAGCAGTGTCTTGGATCTCACACTGCAGGTATACATCTATGGAGGCTACAGAGCAGGAGTGCCTAGGCACACTTACGTACCAGGAAGTGCATTGCTATTTTTAAGCAGGAATTCCAGGCAAAAGGTTTCGGGGTACTGCCAATATTTAATTAACATTTTATATGCACATTTTATGTACACCGTTCATATAGAGCCTTACCATATTGGAGTGAGTGCAGATGCTCAGGCCATAGTTAAAGGTTTTGGTCCTCACTCCCTTTCTTGCTGTCTGAAAGTTTAACACGCCCATTCCTTACTGCCATACACCATTATACTTTTAATGCCGAGTGGAGAGGTGACAATGAAATTATTCAGAGCAGAACTAAGGGTAACGTATGCATCCACAAGGCAAGGTCATGTAATATGATGCAATATGATCAGACCCAAGGGAAGCACCACTGCATAACTCTGTTGTGCAGCATGTCATTGACACCCCTCCTTTTGGAGGGGAAGCCATTTTGGAACAGTAGCCCAGTCACAGTTGGGAGATATCAACAAGTTACGTTTACCTAATGTGTCACAGGTATGGGGCCAGATTCACAAAGAGATACGACGGTGTATCTACAGATACACCATCGTATCTCTGACTTACACTGGTCCTATCTATGCGCCTGATTCATAGAATCAGATACGCATAGATAGGGCTAAGATCTGACAGGTGTAACTGTGTTACACTGTCGGATCTTTTTTTTCAATTTAAAAATGGCGCCGGGGGCGTTCCCGCTGATTTACCTTGAATAATATGTAAATCAGCGAGATACGCAAATTCACGAATGTACGCGGACCCGACGCAGTCTTCTTACGACGTTTCCGTAGCGGCGTACCCGTCGTATACTTACCCCTGCTTTTATCAGGCGCAGCCAATGTTAAGTATAGCCAGCGTTCCCGCGTCGAATTTGAATTTAACGTCGTTTGCGCAAGTCGTTCTAGAATACGGATGGACGTCGTTTACGTAAGCGTCGAAACCACTGACGTCCTAGCGACGTCAGTGGGAGCAATGCACGCCGGGAAATTCCCCGGACGGCGCATGCGCTTTTAAATCGCGCGGGAACGCGCCTGATTTAAATAGTACACTTCCCCTAGCCGCGGAATTAGAATTCCGCCGGGGGATTTAGGATCCGCCGCCGCAAGTTTGGAGGTAAGTGTTTTGTGAATTAGCCACTTGCCTCTCAAACGGATCTTAAATCACGTAGATCGAGCGGATCTATAGATCCGCTGATCTACGTGAATCTGGCCCATGGTCTGGAAATGTACACATTTTAAAGCGATTGTCATACAAGAGATGTACGAGTCCTGTCATCAAAATTCTCCTACTAAAAATGCTAGATTCCTGGCTGTGTCATACATTTAAGTCACAATCCTGGAATGCAGCATGCTGTAAATGAGCGTCAGAACCACTTATCTCTATAATTGTTCCAGGCCAGCAGCTCAGTCAGAGAATCAGAACGACAGCCAGGGAACAAGCATTCTTAGGCCTCATTCACACTTGGCGGACTCCGTCGCTACGGAGTTCGCCTGCTCCCGTCAACTCAGCGGGAGATCAGTCCGCAGATCTCCGCTGAGCCGACGGATGACAAGCTCCTCTCTGCTCACTGAGCGGGGAGGGGCTTGTCGGGCACCGCTGTCTCCCTATGGAGCGATCTGATAAAAATGGACAGCATGTCCGTTTTCATCAGATCTTACCCGATCCAATCCGCCATGGACGGATGGGGACGTGGCCCCCATACGTCTGTTTTTAGCAGGTCGGATGTAAGCGGACATGTCTTCGCTGACATCCGACGCTCCATAGCGATGCATGGAGCGGCCGTTCAGGTCTGTGACAGACAGACCCGAACGGCCCGAAGTGTGAATGAGGCCTTAAAGGAAAATTCAGTAATGGCAGCCACCATTATTCCTAGATGCAAGAAAAATGTTCCTAAAATATAGGTATTTCCCAGTAAGGGGTAGGTTACTCCATAGTATTGTTACTTTGTTTACATTATTCCCTCATGCCACCGTTCCTTTAAATCTACAAGTGTTAAAAATATAAATATAAAATTGGCTCAGCTACATGGGATGTAAAACACGAGCTGGACTAATGCTGTAAACCTTAGCGGTGCCATAGAAACATATTCCACCACAAAGTAATCAGACAATCAATTTTGTTTTTAATCGATTGACAGATTCCACTTATCTCTCTGCCCAAATAAGAGAACGGCCAAAAATGTTTGACATCAGATAACAAAGAAAGAAATAAAATATGCCAGCACTTAGCACACGATTCGATTGATCTAGTACTGTCAGCAATGACAATGTAAACACTGCTTATGAACAATACTTGGATAACGATGCAAAAGGCTTGTTTGGAAATGAAAACACTTTAAAAGTTTTTTTTCTATCCTAAAAAGACCCCTTTTTTTTAAAAGAAATATGCATTTAATTTATGAAAAAGGTCATCAATGTTGGTAAATGTCAAGAAATTGCAAGGCAATTGTGTCTCAAATGTCATATGTAGGCAGCTAAAAGCTCCACTCTACTTGATTGACAGCAAGAGAAGACTGCACAACCAATCATCAACACCTTAACCACTTAAAGTGGAGGTTCCACCTGAAAAAAAATATTCCACCAAAAATCTAAAAAAATTCTGGGAACTGTGTGTGTCCCAGAAAGCAGCCGGCCCATTCACAAAGCGCCGCGCTGCTCGCGCATGTGCAGTAAGAAACGGGCAGTGAAGCCGTACGGCTTCACTGCCTGTTTCCCTTACTGTGGATGGCGGCGCTTGGAGCTGCTAGGATCGAGGATCGGCCTCGGCGGGGGCAGACATCGCTGGCGGCTAGGACAGGTAAGTGTCCTTATTAAAAGTCAGCAGCTACAGTGTTAGTAGCTGCTGACTTTTAATTTTTTATTTTTTTTTGTAATGGAACATCCGCTTTAAGGATTTGTCCTCTAAATGACCAGGCCATTTTTTGCAAAACGGCACTGCGTCGCTTTAACTGACAATTGCGCATTCGTGCAACATTGTACCCAAACAAAATTGTCCTTTTTTTCCCCACAAATACAGATTTCTTTTGGTCGTATTTGGTCACCTCTACGGGATTTATTTTTTAATTTTTGCTATAATAAATACCCCCCAAAAAAAACTCAAAGTCCTTAAATATATATATATATATACACACAAACACACACACACACACACACACACACACACATTTATACATTTATTTTTAATATTTTTTTTTTTCTTTTACCACTTCAGACTCCACCAGGAAGGAACACGAGACTTGCTCACGTTTGAAATACTTATAGCGTCTCTATTTTGGTTTCGCATCATGTGCGGTTTTCCCTTCTCTCTTTTTTTCGGACACTTCTTTGGGACCAGTGACATTTATACAGTGATCAGTGCTATAATTAGCCACTGATTACTGTATAAATGTCATGGCAGGGAAGGGGTTAAGTGTTCCCTAGGGAGGGGTTTCTCACTGTTGGGGCAGTGTACTGACTGAAGAAGGAGAGAGATCGCTGTTCCTGATCACTAGGAACAGCAGAGCTCTCTCGCCTCCCCTATCAGAACGGGGCTCTGTGTGTTTACATACACAGAATCCCGTTCTAGCTCTCTATGGAGCAATTGCAGGTGGCCGGCAGACATCACAGCTGCCGACCATGCATATTGGCTCCGGCATCACGCTGTGGGCGTGCGCCCCCTGCAGACCTTAAAGCAGCCGCCGTACAGCTATGGTGATATGCGCAGGGGAGCCAACCTACCATCGTATAACGACGGCAGATGGTCGGCAAGTAGTGGTTGTAAACCTCACACATGAAATATGAGCAAAGTATATTCCTCTATAGTGTGTACTTGTCTCAATCCAAAGCAAGTGTCATTCCCGTCTGCTGATATGTTCCTCTGCTATCGGCATGAGTCACTTCTGAGAAGTATTCCTGACACCAAGAGAAAAAAAGTTGACAGGGGAGTGAGCTCCAGCTGATTGACAGCTCTTACACATGTCTGGGATTCCATTCGGCTATAGCCGCCGACGGTATCACAGGAGCGCGCCCCGCAAGCCAACCCCCTTGGGAGAGCGCTTCCCAGAATGGGGGTTAGCTGATGCGTGGAGGAGCCAAAACAGCTGCCGAGAGACCTCTGTGCAAAACTAGCTGCACAGTGGAGGTTTTTTAAAAAGGAACCTTTACAACCCCTTTAACCACTTAAGGACCGCCTAACGCCGATATATGTCGGCAGAGTGACACGGCTGGGCACAAGCACGTACCTGTACGTCCTCTTTTAAGTGCCCAGCCGTGGGTCGCGCAGGCGTGCCCGCGACCCGGTCCAAAGCTCCGTGGCCACGGACCCGATCGCCGCCGGAGTCCTGCGATCGGTCACAGGAGCTGAAGAACGAGGAGAGGTGAGTGTAAACACAGCTTCCCCGTTCTTCACAGTGGCACTGTCATTGATCGTCTGTTCCCTGATATAGGGAAAGGCGATTAATGACGTCACACGTCCAGCCACGCCCCCCCTACAGTTAGAAACACATATGAGGTCACACTAAACCCCTTCAGCGCTCCCTAGTGGTTAACTCCCAAACTGCAATTGTCATTTTCACAGTAAACAATGCATTTTTATAGCACTTTTTGTTGTGAAAATGACAATGGTCCCAAAAATGTGTCAAAATTGTCCGATGTGTCCATCATAATGTCACAGTCACGGGAAGAGAAAAAAAAAAAAAAAAAAAAAAAAAAAAAAAAAAAAAAATCGCTGATCGCCGCCATTAGTAGTAAAAAAATAATGATTATTAAAAAAAAAAATGCAATAAAACTATACCCTATTTTGTAAACGCTATACATTTTGCGCAAACCAAATCGATAAACGCTGATTGCGATTTTTTTTACCAAAAATAGGTAGAAGAATACGTCTAAACTGAGGATTTTTTTTTTTTTTTTTTATAGATGTTTGGGGGATATTTTTGTTTATAGCGCAAAAAATAAAAACCGCAGAGGTGATCAAATGCCACCAAAAAAAAGCTCTATTTGTGGGAAAAAAAGGACGCCAATTTTGTTTGGGAGCCACGTCGCACGACCGCGCAATTGTCAGTTAAAGCGACACAGTGCCAAATCGCAAAAAGGGGCCTGGTCCTTTACCTGCATATTGGTCCGGGTCTTAAGTGGTTAATACTTCCCCACTATCCCGGTTTCCATGGAACTATTCTAGGATTTGAAATAAAACCAGGGGTCCTACAGAGCCACCCCATGACCTGACACTGGGTACTGGAACGCCGATTCTAGCATGTGGTGCCAGTTAAGGCCAGACCTCTTGACCAGCATGGCACCTGTGCAGGAAAGTGGGGGAAGTCTTCCAACGTCTGGTTACTCACTTTGTCTCCTCGGCCGTCTGCAATTGGCATGTCTTTCTAAAGTCACACTGCACAGTCAATAGTACTACTAGATGTCCCAGCCAACAGATCAGTTCCGCCAGGTCCAGGGGTCAGGGCATATTTCAAAGGCTATGTTCTGTAGTAGGGATGAGCCGAACACCCCCCCGTTCGGTTCGCACCAGAACCTTCGAACAGACCGACCATTCGCGCGAACATTTAGAACTCCATTGACGTCTATGGGACTCGAACGCTCGAATTCAAAAGTGCTCATTTTAAAGCCTAATATGCAAGTTGACGTAAAACGTCTTTGAGAACCCGGGTCTTGCCCCAGGGAACATGCATCAATGGAAAAAAAGTTTTAAAAACGGTCGTTTTTTCTGGAGCAGTGATTTTAATGATGCTTAAATAAAAAAATAAAAAAATTCCTTTTAATATAGTACCTGCTGGGTGTCTATAGTATGCCTGTGAAGTGGCACATGTTTAGAACTGTTCCTGCACAAAATGAGATTACTAGAAGGCAATTTAAAACTGCTTGCGGCTTTAATGTAATGTCTGGTCCCTGCAATATGGATGAAAATCATTGAGAAAAATAGCACAGACACAGACAGTACACACACCACGTAGTTTTAGGTGCAAACTACAGAGCACAGGGCCAGTACACACCAAGTAGCTTTAGGTGCAAACTACAGAGGACATAGGCAATAAACCACGTGAGAATACTGCAGCGAGCACAATCACCTGCCTGCCAGTAAATTAGGAAGAACTGATCTAGCTAAACTATACAGTGTATAAATATATGTACAACACCTGGGATGCATATATATCCTTTACACACTGTAACATTAACTGACTAGCCTGCCTGCCTGCTCTATCTACCTGCAAAAAATTACACTCTCTCTGTTCTCTCTTAACCACCGCAACACACTACACAAGGCCGACCTGCAGGCAGCCTTTTATAGTGTGGGGCGTGTACTAAACCCCCAGAGCATGAATTGCTTGGGGCATTGAGAGCGCTTTGGATAAGCTTGTGCTGTACTTAAATTTAGGTGGAGTTAATCCTGCTCTTATAGAATGTGCTTCATTGAAAATGACAACACCGGCTAAGCCACATGGGCTTTATAATATCAGGCAGAGTTCACGTATAGTCAGCAGTAAGTCAGAAATCATCTGTTATTCTAACTAGTTCATTCTTGTGACAGATTCTGTCTGGTTGCAATGGGGTACTTTTTTACCTGGGGGGTTGTAGGGTACCACAGCATGAGGTAAGAATAGCAGCTCTTTGACAGACCAAGGAATGTCAGATACATTATATTGTCAAAGGTATTGGGACACCTGCCTTAACCACTTAACCCCCGGACCATATTGCTGCCCAAAGACCAGAGCACTTTTTTGCGATTCGGGACTGCGTCGCTTTAACTGACAATTGCGCGGTCGTGCGACGTGGCTCCCAAACAAAATTGGCGTCCTTTTTTTCCCACAAATAGAGCTTTCTTTTGGTGTTATTTGAACACCTCTGCGGTTTTTATTTTTTGCGCTATAAACAAAAATAGAGCGACAATTTTGAAAAAAAATTATATTTTTTACTTTTTGCTATAATAAATATCCCCCAAAAATATATAAAAAAACATTTTTTTCCCTCAGTTTAGGACGATACGTATTCTTCTACATATTTTTCGTAAAAAAAACAAAAAAAAATCGCAATAAGCATTTATTGATTGGTTTGCGCAAAAGTTATAGCGTTTACAAAATAGGGGGTATTTTTATGGCATTTTTATTAATATATATATTTTTTTTACTAGTAATGGCGGCGATCAGCGATTTTTTTTCGGTACTGCGACATTATGGCGGACACTTCGGACACTTTTGACACATTTTTGGGACCATTGGCATTTTTATAGCGATCGTAGTTAATACGCACATGAACTTTAATGGCATCCCAGTCTTGGTCCATAGAGTTCAATATTGAGTTGGCCCACCCTTTGCAGCTATAACAGCTTCAACTCTTATAGGGAGGTGGTCCACAAGGT
This sequence comes from Rana temporaria, assembly GCF_905171775.1. Lineage (NCBI taxonomy): Eukaryota > Metazoa > Chordata > Amphibia > Anura > Ranidae > Rana > Rana temporaria. The sequence goes on from NC_053490.1 coordinate 37,287,705, forward strand.
TTAGGAGTGTGTCTATGGGAATGTTTGACCATTCTTCTAGAAGTGCATTTGTAAGGTCAGGGACTGATGTTGCATTAGAAGGCCTGGCTTGCAGTCTCTTCTCCTACTCATCCCAATGATGTTCTATCAGGTGGAGGTCAGGACTCTGTGCAGGTCAGTTAAGTTCCTCCACCCCAAACTTGCTTATCCATGTATTTATAGACCTTGCTTTGTGCATTGGTGCACAGTCGTGTTGGAATAGGAAATTGTTATTGGTATGCCGACACCTTGGATTGGATTGGATTGGAATAAATGCTTATAGAGCGCCGAATGCGAGTTGTGAAACCTTAAGAGCTGCCTTCACTGGAACTAAGGGGCCAACCCCTGAAAAACAACCCCACACCATAATCCCCCTTCCACCAAATGATTTGGACTAGTGCACAATACAAGGTCCATAAAGACATGATTGAGCGAGTTTGGGGTGAAGGAACTTGACCTGCCTGCACAGAGTCCTGCCTTCAACCTGATAGAACAACTTTGGGATGAATTAGAGCGGAGACTGTGAGACAGGACTTCCCGTTCAACATCCGTGCCTGACCTCACAAATGCACTTCTGGAATAATGGTTCAGTTGGGAACATAACCGATTAACTTCAAAAAGGGTTTTCAGCACTTGTCTTCCAATGCTACCAAACAACTCAAAAATTGTTTTGTTCAGCCCTCTGGCTGCTGCTCTGGTCCTCGGAGTTAGGGCCTCGGTCTGTTTCTTCATAGACTTCTGTGCACAGATGAATACCCCTGGCTGCTCCCTTGGAGGTAAATGGACTTCAATAGGAGGAGACCTGAACACTATTCAGGACCCCAACTGTAAGAGCTGTGCACAATCAGTGGGAGCTGGTCACCACCAAAATGTGGACCCAGGGTTGGAAGCTTCATCCTGCCCAATATTATGCAATGCTTCAAGCTCCAGGACCCAGCAAAGGGTTTACCTTAAACCAGGGTTTGACAAATTTGCTTGGAATCTAGGAGCCAGCTAAAAAAGTTAGGAGCCAGAAAACGCACCCCGTCCCGACGACCTTGCGCGCAGAAGCGAACACATACGTGAGTGGCGCCCGCATATGTAAACAAACAGTGTTCAAACCACACATGTGAGGTATCCCACTATTGGTAGAGCGAGAGCAATAATTCTAGCCCTAGACCTCCTCTGTAACTCAAAACATGCAACTGGTAGATTTTTTTAAACGTCGCCTATGAAGATTTTAAAGGGTAAAAGTTTGTCGGCATTCCACGAGCGGACGCAATTTTGAAGCGTGGCATGTTGGGTATGAATTTACTCGGCGTAACATTATCTTTTATAATATTAAAAAAAAAATGGGGATAACTTTACTGTTGTCTTATTTTTTAATTAAAAAGTAATTTTTTCCCAAAAAAGTGCGCTTGTAAGACCGCTGCGCAAATACGGCGTGACAGAAAGTATTGCAATGATCGCCATTTTATTCTCTAGGGTGTTAGGATAAAAAATATATATAATGTTTGGGGGTTCTAATTAGAGGGAAGAAGATGGCAGTTGAAAATAGTGAAAAATGACATTAGAATTGCTGTTTAACTTGTAATGCTTAACTTGTAATACCAACGGCCACCACCAGATGGCGCCAGCTTACACATCTGGTGGTAATAACTTGTAATACCAACGGCTCACCACCAGATGGCGCCAGCTCACCAAAAAAAAGCCAAGTCGATAGGACCCTATTTCGACCGGGATTTGTCGAGCCCTGCCTTAAACCTGGAGATAAGGGAAGAGCCCTTTAAAAATGAACATGATAAAATAACAAGGAATTAGTGTAGTTAAAGAAAAATCAGCAAGCTTAAGTGGCATCTTCAAATTTCTCTGAAAATGAAGACATACGTGAGTGGCTTGCAATTACTTTGTAAGTTGGTGATAATAACGCCCTACTGCAGTAAAAGTTCTGAGGGTTTCAATTATAATTTCTTCCAAAACCACATGCTCAGCTTTGATTTATTCGGTGGCCATTCGAGCGGCAATTTCAAGGCAATTTGAAGACTATTGTGGCTTGTATAGATCTGCAGTGTTGTGCGAGGACATTGTGCCGGTACTTTGCTGTCCATTTTGCTTTGCACAAAAGTTAATGGAGGTTATACACAGCGATAGATTATAACTAGACAAAAAACGTGCAGAAAACTTTAAGGGCCATTAAGACGATTATGTTCAGTACAAAGCTAAGTGTACTGTGTTGCGACTATTCGTGACACCTCCAAGTCCGTGCACCACCACATAAATGTATTTTAGCATAATCCACTATGCATATGAACCATCTATGTGTTGTGATGAACTGTGTATTGAAAACTGCTGCATGCAACAGTATATTGTATGTACAGCAGTAGTGTATTTAGGTTTTGTGCTGCCCTAGGCCTGACTAAACTCGCGCACCCCTTAATTTAAATATGACACACCCCTTCCTGTCAAGGCCACACCCTGTTTAAGACCCGCCTTGAAATTTTCAAGTGGGGACACTAGTTCTGAGGACCTGGGGGAGGCGGGGCAATTAGTAGGGTGACCAGACATCCCCGGTTTCAGGGGACAGTCCCCGAATTGAGGACACTGTCCCCAGACCAAGTCTGTCCCTGGTTTTGTCCCTGGATTGGATTTGAACAGGGGCTGGGGCGGACTGACAACTCATGGGGCCCCCGGGCAATAGAAGATTATGGGGCCCCTCTGGCTTACAGATAGCCACCACGCCAGGAGGCAGTGCAGAGGCAGGGCAGCTAAAATCTTGGGATATTCACATTAAAAGCATGTCAGTTTCGGACATATCAGGGACAGATCTAAAAAAAACACAGATTTGTACATACTGTCCCTGGTTTTACTGAGCCTGGCAACCCTGATGGGGCCCCCTAGTGGCATGGGGCCCTCGGGCAGTGCCCGAGTGACTTAATGGTCAGTCCGCCCCTGGGCTGGGGCAATTTCAAAGACAGTCAGTGTAGATATAAAAAATAATAATCCGAATTACACACCCCCGCATCTACTAGCTTAGGGGGGTGAATCTTTTTCCATTATCTGTGCCCCTTTCTGATGATCATGTGCTGGTCGGACAGAGGGAATATTTCTTCAGTTTCGGGTGCATGCCCATTCAGCTCCGCTCGCTGTTCTTCTGCCTTGGCTCAAGTCCCGGGCCAGCCGCCGGCCTGCTTATCTCTGTCCTTTCCCTGGTGGAGTGATCTTCCTCTGCTCTCCACCTAGTAGTAGCCGGGGCCCGGAGAGTAACCGCGGCCATACACTGTTCGAATTTCGAAATAATTTTCTTTCGAAAATTGTATCCAAGAATTTTTCTGTTCGATTTTTTTCCCCAGGACCGGCGCCGACACCGCGCTGGTCCTGAGGAGCTATAGGCAGGAGTTTTTAGCCGAGGCCGCAGCTTCGGCCTAGGCCGCACGCCGTGGACTAGCCCGAAGCTGCGGCCTCGCCTAAAAACTCCTGCCCACAGCTCCCCAGGACCGTTGCTGACACCGCGTCAGTCCTGAGGAGCTACGGGCAGGAGTTTTTAGGCGAGGCCGTGGCTTCTGCCTAGTCTAAGGTGACCAGATTTGTCAAATGAAATCCGGGGACATCGTTTTTTTGGCGGTAATCAGCGACTCTGTCCGCCGCCGCTGCCCGCCTCACATCCTCAAGTCTAATGCCGCATACACACCATCACTTTATGTGATGAAAAAAAAACGACATTTTCTGTGAAGTAAAAAACTACGTTTTTGAAACTTCAATTTTCAAAGACGAAGTTGCCTACACACCATCGTTTTTTCACAATGCTCTAGCAAAGCGAGGTTACGTTCACCACGTTTTTCCATTGAAGCTCGCTTCATAACTAGCTTCTGGGCATGCGCGGGTGTAAAAACGTCTTTTTAAACAACGTTTTTTGCTACACATGGTCAATTTCTGTGAAGTAAAAACGACGTTTTGAAAAACGACACATAAAATTTTGTCGTTTTTCAGAAGACATAAAACAACGTTTTCCCCCACACACGGTCATTTAAATTGAAATTTTTAAACGTCGTTTTTTTTTCCCATCACATAAAGTGATGGTGTGTACGCGGCATTACTCACCGGGCCCCGGCTACTACTGGGTGGAGAGCGGAGGAGATAAGCAGGAAGGCGGCTGGCCGGGACTTGAGCCAAGGCAGAAGAACATGCAAACGGAGCTGAATGGGCATGCACCCGAAACTGAAGAAAAATCCCTTCCGCTTCGACCAGCACATGATCATCAGAAAGGGGCACAGATAATGGAAATACACACCCCCCTAAGCTAGTAGGAGCGGCGGAGTGGGGGTGTGTAATTCAGATAATTTTTTTTTAATTCTGCTCTGACTGTCTTTAAAATTGCCCCAGCCCCTGTTCAAATCCAATCTGGGGACAAAACCGGGGACAGACTTGGTCCGGGGACATAAGAAAAAAAAACGCCCAGCTTTAGGGGCGATAGATTCCCTTAATTTGCATAGATTTCCTCTCACTTCCTGTTTGGTTATGGGGCAGGAAGTGAAAGTGAATCGCTGCAATGGGACAGGGATGGTAAAAAAAATTAACTGACCGGACTATAACCCTCCCTTACTTTATCCAAAATGAAAAAAAAAAAAAAAAAGTGTTGCCTATACTGTAGTTCTACGTTAAGCGCAAATTTCAGATAATTTTATGGAGAGGACTAAGAAGATACAACCATGCCAATGGTGCAGCAGAAAACATATAGCACAGTGAGGAAGGTTTGGGGTCCAGAATGATAGGACAGTCAAAATTAGAAGCAGCGTCCCTCACCCTTGTGGAATTCCCCCCCCCCCGCATACCGGAAGCAGTACGGCCGCTTCATGGGGGCGCTAGACTAATTTGCCTCTCAGCCCAGTCCGCCCCATAGGACTGACAGGGTAGCGCAAGCCGGCGGGGACTCTTTCTGTGCTGCCCCTCCTGCAAAGTGCTGCCCTAGGCCTGGGCCTTGTTGGCCTAAGCCAGGATACAGCATTGAAGCACTGTATACCCAAACAAATAAACTACATGCTCACTTTTAGTCTATTAAATATAACAAAACAATGTTCTAACTGTTCAATTATTGAAAAAAAAAAAAAATACCTGTTGATCCTGCCAGAAAGTTTGAAAGCCGATAACCTAATGTAATTTCAGCCTGGCTGCACTATATTATCAGTTAGCACTGTTCCAAAATATATTTGAAAACTACAGAACAGGGAGGGCATCACAGTATTTAAGTGGTTAGCATTTTTGCCTAGCAGCACTAGGGTCATTGGTTCTAATCCCGCCACCTGCCTGGAGTTTGCATGTTCCCCCTGTGCGGGTTTCCTTCAGGTACTCCGATTTCCTCCCACGCCCCAAAGACATGCTGATGAGTTAATTGGCTCCTTTCTAAATTGGCCACCATATTGTATGAATGCAAGTTTAGGCCCTTCAATTGCAAGCTCCTTGATAGCCAGGGACTGATATTAATGTACAGTATACATGTAAAGCGCTGTATCAATTGATGGTGCTATATACGGCAAGTAAAAATAATAGACTGGGACAGATTTTTTTCCTCCAAGACAATGATTCAAAACATAAAGCAAAATCTACAATGGAATGCTTCACAAATAGCCATTCTAACACCTGGATATGTTTAAGTCAAAGTCCAGACCTGAATCCAATCGAGAATCTGTGGAAAGAACTGAAAACTGCTGTTCACAAACGCTCTCCATCCAACCTCACTGAGCTTGAGCTGTTTTGCAAGGAGGAATGGGCAAAAATTTTCAGTCTCTCGATGTGCAAAACTGATAGAGACATACCCCAAGCGACTTACAGCTGTAATCGCAGCAAAAGGTGGCGCTACAAAGTATTAACTTAAGGGGGCTGAATAATTTTGCACACCCAATTTTTCAGTTTTTTATTTGTTAAAAAAGTTTGAAATATGCAATAAATTTCGTTCCACTTCATGATTGTGTCCCACTTGTTGATTCTTCAAAAAAAATTACAGTTTTATATCTTTATGTTTGAAGCCTGAAATGTGGCAAAAGGTCGCAAAGTTCAAGGGGGCCGAATACTTTCGCAAGGCACTGTACATTGGGCCCCCTAAACCTGTGAGGGCCCTTGAGCAGTTCCACAGTCTGCACACATAGCACCTCTTCCACTAACCCCACCAACTGAATGAACTGATCATTACTGCACCACTGACCCAATCCAAGGTTTATTTATTCCACAGAACTATCGCATACCCAATAAAACACTGCCATACACACCCATGTGTAGACATCAAACATTTCCTACAGGAACAGCACAGTTTTTACAACCAGAACAAAAACAGATTTATGACTGCCCTAAAATAAACCCTCATGACTATTTTATTATAAGCCAAGAAACTAATCTACAGTAATAAATAAGATAGACCCTGTCCCCAACTTAAAGTACTGCAGGTCAAAGCACAGAAAAATCAAGTACTTTATATGATTGTTGTAAGGTTTTCTTTCAATAACTTTTTATTAACCTGTAACGTGCTATTGGTCTTTAAAAAAAAAAAAAACTGCACTGCACCTCCAGAGTGCGTTGCGATGCGAATAGGGCACATATGTTCAACCAGTATGGAAAAACACCAGTCGCCGCACTACGTGTGAATGAGCCCTGAAACGAACTGACCAAGTGTCAAGGAATAGATGCTTCCATTAGACTAGTGCTTCCCCAGCGACTTTAAAGCGGTGTTCCGCCCAAAACAAAAAAGTAAAAAAAAACTGCAGCTACACATACTGCAGCTGCTGGCTTTTAATAAATGGACACCTACCTGTCCTGGAGTCCAGCGATGTCAGCATCAGCTGTCGTGTGTTGCTGCCGCCATTGCGGGTAAGAGAACCCAGCAGTGTAGCCTTTTGGCTTCACGCTGGGAACCCTACTGCGCATGGGCGAGGCCCGCTCCTCTCTCCTTCTGGTCCTCCTACTGGAGGTCACTTTCCAGATGACAGGCAGCGCCACTCACCCCTGCATATACATTAGTTCCTGATTTCAGTGCACATTACACTGTGATTCAGTTAGCACTTGCACTTTCTTTATCGTACATCACGGGACACAGAGCGGCATATTCATTACTATATGGGTTATATGGAGTACCTTCAGGTGATGACACTGGCAATCTCAAACAGGAAATGCCCCTCCCTATATAACCCCCTCCCATAGGAGGAGTACCTCAGTTTTTACGCCAGTGTCTTAGGTGTTGGTCATGGTTTAGCTTGCCTCCGCATCCTTGGGATTAGGTGAGCTAACCGGTTCTGTCCAAAGGCCTCAGCGCTAAAGTGGTCAGTAACCGGACACCAAACCCTTGGGGTATAGCCCATAATGCTTTTCTTTTTAGAGAGCTGGACCCTGGGCCCAGAACTTAGAAACCTTTGGGGGCCTAATGTTTCTGTTGCCAGAGTGCTATATGGGCCCAGGACAGTGGATCCTTCATAGGAACCCAGGGCCTGAAGGTCTAGACAGCCCCACGGAGATGGGGGAAGATTGGGCCTCTTGCTTGGCAAAGTCCTGCGGCATGGAGCAGGTAAGTGAGGGGAAACTTGCGGAACTTGGTTCTTAGCAGGTTTTTTCTGGGGGGTCACAGGGGACATGCCTAAAGTTATGCGCTGCATCTGGCAAAGCAAGTCACATATCTTAATGATAGGATGGCTCTATGTGTTGTTTCCCCATAAGAGGTGACCTCCCTGGTAGTATTGAAAAGCATTTGAGTGGCTGTGTGTGTGTGTGTGTTAAGAGAGCTTTGCTTACCTGCAAGCCTCCAGGCGATGCTGCATGGGTTCTTCCTCCTAGCCTGGATGACAGGCAAACGCTGGCCTCCTCGTGGGCTCCCTTCCCCCCACCCCCACCCCCCCCGTCGGCGGGCGCGCGCGCGTCCCCGTGTTATGAGCGCAATTTTCGCGCCGTTAGCTGAGGGGGGAAGGGCGGGTCAGTTGGTTTAAGGAAGGGGCGGCCCTTCCTTTCTCGTTCCATCAGCTCAGTTCATGCTGGAACTGAGGAGGAAGAGACCAGAGCGGCAGCACGGGGCGCCGAGGACACACAGTGGCCAGAAAAGATATTACAGTCTTCATAAGACTGTCTTGAAGCCTAGAAATAGGCTGTTCTTTTCTATCTCAGCAGTACTACTAAGGGGGACAGAATGTTTTTTCTTTCTTGGGTTTGAAAAAAAAAAAAAAGAGAAAAAATCCATCAAAGGGAGAGAAGGCAGTTTTTTCCCCCAAACGGGTTTTTAGACAATAATTGTTTATAGTTCCAAACACTGATAAGCTAGCGGGCGTACCTCGGTATTGTACCATGGCATCCGGGTCAGAGGGTACAAGAGGTGGGGATTCCCCCAGAGAGTCTGAGGTCTCGGACAAAGTTATGCCGCTGCTTTCCCCAGAGGGAGCCTTGGTGGGACCATCGGGATCTGGGGCTGGGACTGTCACGGGTCAGTCCAACCCTAGGGTGGTCACGGACGAGGTATTGTCCACCTCTTTAAAGGAGATGGAAAAAAGAATGGAAAAGATGATAACCATGGCTCTGCGGGGCAGAAAACGGAATAAATCTCCGTCACCCGAGCATGGACCCTCTGAGGAGGAGGTCCTTTCCGCAGGAGAATTGGAAGACCTCTTGGACGAAGACCAAGCAGGTTCGGGGATCGAGGATCCGGATACAGGGGAGTCTGGGGCAGTCTCCCAAAGGGAGAGCTTGTGGGTTCAAGCCTTAACGGACTTGGTCCATAGTGCTTTCAACTTGCCAGTACCAGATCTCCAAGTATCGACTGTTTCAGCTTTGGGCTCACTAAGGGTGCCTCAAAGCAACGCAGTTTTTCCGATCCATCCTCTGCTAGAGGAAGTTTTGTTCCAAGATTGGATCAAGCCAGATAGAATCTTTTTACCACCTAAAAAATTCTCTGCCTTGTATCCTATGGAAGATACATTTTCCAAGAGATGGGCAACCCCCTCGGTGGACGCAGCCATCTCATGTGTTAACAAGTCTTTAACATGCCCTGTAGAAAACATACAGGTGTTCAAGGATCCGGTTGATAAACGCTTGGAAGCACTACTTAAAAGCTCCTTCACTACTGCGGGGGCAGTAGTGCAGCCAGCTGTGGCTGCGATTGGGGTTGCACAAGCATTATCGGATCAAACTAAGCAGATGCTTAAACTTATTCCTGCCCAGCAGGCAGAAGAATTTTCGGATGTCCCTAGGGCAATACGCTTTACGGTAGATGCGATTAAGGATTCTATCCAGCAGGCGTCACGTTTATCGTTATCCCTTATCCATATGAGAAGACTCTTATGGTTAAAGAGCTGGGAGGCCGAGCCTCCATGCAAGAAGCTCCTGGTAGGGTTCCCCTTCCATGGAGGACGACTCTTCGGAGAAGACCTGGATAAATACATTCAGACCATTTCAAGCGGCAAAAGTACTCTTTTGCCAACTAAGAAGAAGTTTCAGGGGCCTGCGTTTAAACGACAGCACTCCCCTGGGCAGGGGCCCTCTAATGCCAAGCAGTATCGACGGCCTCCTGCAAAATCAAACTTTAACTTCAATAGCAGATCGCAGGGCCAGGCGGCCAGAGGCAAGAAGCAGTGGTTTCGCAAACCAGCAAAACCAGCCCCCAAGCCGACCTTATGAAGGGGCGCCCCCACCCACGAGGGTGGGGGGAAGGCTGCGTCGCTTTTCAGAGGTTTGGGAAGCCAGCATTCCCGACAAATGGGTACGGTCTTCCGTGGCCACGGGCTACAAATTAGACTTCCTAAGGTTTCCTCCTCCTCATTTCCAGGAGTCAAGGATTCCAAACGATCCGGAGAAGGGAGCCGCATTAATGACGGCATTAAATCATCTACTCTCCCAGGAAGTAATAATAGAGGTACCAGCCCTAGAACAAGGGCTGGGTTTCTACTCCAACCTATTCATCGTCCCAAAGTCCAATGGAGATGTCAGGCCAATTTTGGACCTAAAAATGGTAAATGCATACCTAAAGGTCCGCTCATTTCGGATGGAATCCGTGCGGTCAGCAGCTGCCACACTCCAAAAGGACGACTTCATGGCTTCCATAGACATAAAGGATGCCTACCTTCATGTTCCAATTTATCAGCCACATCAAAGATATCTACGCTTTATGGTGGCTTTGCGTCATTTCCAGTTCGTGGCGCTTCCCTTTGGGTTGGCTACGGCCTCCCGGGTGTTCACGAAGGTCCTAGCCCCAATCCTAGCCCAGCTAAGGATCCAAGGGGTCACGATCCTAGCGTACCTGGGCGACCTCCTAATCATAGATCACTCGTCTCCTGGCTTGGAACGAGCAGTGGCCCTCACGGTCCAATACCTCGAGAGGTTCGGCTGGGTCCTAAATCGAGAAAAGTCAGCATTCCAGCCCACAAGGCAGTTGGAATATATCGGCATGAGGTTAGACACAGAACAACAAAAAGTGTTTCTACCTCTGATGAAGGTCAAAGCCATCAGGGAATTGATCCTACTGGTTCTAAGCAAAAAGGAACCAACTATTCGCCTATGTATGCGGTTACTAGGCAAAATGGTGGCCACATTCGAGGCGGTACCGTACGCCCAGAGCCACACTCGCATCCTGCAGGCAGCCATCCTGTCAGCATGGAGCAGGAGGCCACAGGCCTTGGATATCCCTTTGCCGCTCTCATCAAGAGTCCGACAAAGTCTGTGTTGGTGGTTAGACCCTCAGAATCTACTGAGGGGGAAGTCTTTCAGCCCAGTGGCTTGGAAGATAGTAACCACAGACGCCAGCCTGACGGGCTGGGGAGCAATTTTGGATGGTTGCACTCGCCAGGGTACTTGGACAAAGCCAGAGAGGCAGTTGCCCATCAACATCTTGGAGCTCAGAGCTGCTCGACTAGCCCTCAGGGCTTGGACGTCCAAATTGCAGGGGTTCCCGGTGAGAATTCAATCAGACAATGCCACGGCCGTGGCATACATAAATCACCAAGGGGGAACCAAGAGTCAAGCCGCTCAGAGAGAGGTGAGCTTGATTCTCCTATGGGCAGAGGCTCATGTGCCCTGCATATCGGCAATATTCATTCCAGGAGTGGACAACCTTCAGGCGGACTTCTTAAGTCGCCAGACTCTGTTGCCGGGGGAATGGTCTCTACATCCACAAGTCTTTCAGACACTCTGCCAAAGATGGGGAGTGCCGGACGTGGATGTCATGGCATCGAGACTCAACAAGAAACTAGACAGGTTCATATCCCGCTCAAGGGATCCGATGGCCTGCGGAACCGATGCGCTGGTTTGCCCTTGGCATCAGTTCAGACTTCTTTATGCGTTTCCCCCGCTCCAGTTACTACCCCGCCTGCTGCGCAGGATCAGGGTGGAGCACATACCAGTCATCCTGGTAGCTCCAGCATGGCCCAGAAGGGCATGGTATTCACTAATCTTGAAGATGGTAGTGGGAGACCCTTGGACTCTTCCTCTACGGCCAGACCTGCTATCGCAAGGTCCGATCCTCCACCCTGCCTTACGGCATCTAAATTTGACGGCCTGGAGGCTGAATCCCTGATTCTCAGGGGTAGAGGTCTGTCTCAGAAAGTAATTTCTACCCTAATCAGAGCCAGGAAACCGGTCTCTAGGGTGATTTATTACAGGGTCTGGAAGGCCTATGTAGGCTGGTGTGAGTCCAAGCGATGGCTTTCTCGCAAGTATACCATCAATAGAGTCTTAAGTTTTCTCCAGCTAGGAGTGGATAAAGGACTGGCATTAAGCACAATCAAGGGACAGATTTCAGCTTTGTCAGTGTGGTTTCAGCGGCCGCTGGCCACCCACTCGCTGGTTAAGACCTTCATTCAAGGGGTCTTACGTATTAATCCTCCAGTTAAATCCCCAATTTGTCCGTGGGATTTAAATCTTGTTCTGTCAAGTTTACAGAAACAACCTTTTGAGCCGTTGGCTGAAATTCCTTTGGTTTTACTGACAAGGAAGTTGGTATTTTTGGTCGCCATAGTTTCCGCCAGAAGAGTATCGGAACTGGCAGCCTTATCCTGTAAGGAACCATATCTTATTTTACATAAGGACAAGGTCGTTCTCCGCCCTCATCCTTCCTTCCTACCAAAGGTTATATCCAGTTTTCATCTAAACCAGGATTTGGTATTACCATCCTTCTTTCCGAAACCTACTTCCAGAAAGGAAGGGTTGTTGCATACCTTGGATATTGTCAGGGCCATGAAGGCCTATCTTAAAGCTACAGAGAAGATCCGGAAAACAGATGTGTTGTTCATCTTACCGGATGGGCCCAAGAAGGGGCAGGCAGCTGCAAAATCCACCATCTCAAGGTGGATTAAACAGTTAATCACTCAGGCCTACGGCTTGAAGGGGTTGCCTCCTCCGTTATCATTAAAGGCTCATTCTACTAGGGCCATGGGCGCATCCTGGGCAGCACACCACCAGATCTCTATGGCTCAAGTTTGCAAGGCGGCAACCTGGTCTTCTGTCCACACGTTTACAAAATTCTACCAGTTGGACGTAAGAAGGAATACCGATACAGCCTTTGGGCAGGCAGTGCTGCAGGCTGCAGTTTGAGACCCTCGGACTCCGGGGGCTCCCTTTTGAGTTAAAAATTTAAAATTATTTTTCTCAACTAAGTTGGATTTATTATGATTTGAGTATATCTCTAAATTAAATCCTTTTGTCTTGGAGATGTTCTCCCTCCCCTCATTGTGAGCATTGCTTTGGGACATCCCATATAGTAATGAATATGCCGCTCTGTGTCCCGTGATGTACGATAAAGAAAAAGGGATTTTTAATACAGCTTACCTGTAAAATCCTTTTCTTGGAGTATATCACGGGACACAGAGCTCCCACCCCTCTTTTTGGGGACCATTTTGGGAGGCATGCTGCTTGCTACAAAACTGAGGTACTCCTCCTATGGGAGGGGGTTATATAGGGAGGGGCATTTCCTGTTTGAGATTGCCAGTGTCCATCACCTGAAGGTACTCCATATAACCCATATAGTAATGAATATGCCGCTCTGTGTCCCGTGATGTACTCCAAGAAAAAGATTTTACAGGTAAGCTGTATTAAAAATCTCTTTTTCATGTGGTTAGTCAACACTGGAGGTCACTCTCCAGGTGATAGGCAGCGCCACCCACCCCTGCATATACCGTATATATTTTTCTGTTTGGTGCTTCACTAGTGGAGCCCCTAAATGAGGCGGCAGCCTAGCCTTACCTACTAATTATATTACAGGGGAGACATGCAAGGTCTTTTAGACCCTGCATATCTCATTAACCAGTTAGCAACCGCCCTATAGACGAAATCCGGACCCGGCTGATCACGGTAAATCGCCGCTGATAGCGGCGATTTACCACGTGATCGCTCCGTCCAATGACGGAGCGATCACTAGTAAACAAACCGGCGTCATGTGATGACGCCGGTTCCTCCCTCTCCTCTCTGTACCGAACGGTACAGTGTGAGAGAGGAGAGGGGAGAGAGCGGAAGCAGCAGCAGCTGCTGCTGCTGCTTCGGGCTGGGTCTGTGACACATGCAGTCACAGATCCATCCCTCCCTCCCTGTGCAATACTCTGCAGTACCAGCCATACTCTGCAATGCCCCCACACTCTGCAATGCCCGCAATACTCTGCAATGCCCGCAATACTCTGCAATGCCCGCAATACTCTGCAATGCCCGCAATACTCTGCAATGCCCGCAATACCCCACAATACCCCGCAATACCCCACAATACCCTGCAACGTCGTCTATGGGGATTTTTAAGTAGCGAAGTTTGGCGCCATTCCACGAGCGTGTGCAATTTTGAAGAGTGACATGTTGGGTATCTATTTACTCGGCGTAACTTCATCTTTCACATTTATGCAAAAGAATGAAGAAAAAATACTAAATTTGCCAAATTTTATAACAGAAACAAAGAAAAATTATTTTTTTTTACAGAATTTTCAGTCTTTTTTCTTTTATAGCGCAAAAAATAAAAAACCCAACGGTGATTAAATACCACCAAAAGAAAGCTCTATTTGTGTGAAAAAAAGGACGAAAATTTCATTTGGGTACAGTGTTGTATGACTGAGTAATTGTCATTCAAATTGTGAGAGCACCGAAAGCTGAAAATTGGTCTGGTTATTAAGGGGGTTTACGTGCCTGGTGGTCAAGTGGTTAAAGAGAACCGGTCACCAAAAAAAAAAAAAAACAATCACCACATCACATTACTATGTAATGGAAATAAAAATTTAAGTTACACCCAAGCAGTCTTTCTAGTTTAGAAAGACTGCGTGGGTGTAACTTAAATTTTTATTTCCATTACATAGTGAGGTGACGATTTTTTTTTGGTGACCTATGAAAAGTCGCCTCCTATAAAAAACTATGGAGGTATTGGATCACTCACTTCCTACCACCTAACTTTGATGACTCATTCCTCCTACCGTAACCTATGAACACTATAGGCCCCCAATGGTCTGCGGCCTCTCTAGGAACCCTGATTCCTCTGCCCATACCCACACCCCCCTTCCCCTATCCCCCAACCTACATAATATGTAATCTACTGGCATCTTAGCTGGGATGCCCATTCATCCTTGATTCCACCTACCCCTTCCCCCTGGTCTTTTTACAGCCCAAATGTTACCCATTTTAATCCACATAGGAACCACTTTCCTTACATGGGGTACTTCATGACACTACAAGGTTGATTCTACTATTCTCTTATTCATTTTTGTCCCACGTAGGACATCACTCTACAAAGTTACTATAATATGTTACCCGGATTTCTCTAATTTCACACCTACTTTTATTGACATGTTCACGGTCCTACTCACTGTTATCAAATTGATCTAAGTTGAACATGAACTTCTAGCCCCCTCCCTAAGTTTCACCTATGGTGACAAGGACTCTTTGGTTTGTGCATAATACCCCAATCCAGGTCCCCTACCTAGCTAAGGCCTAGTCTCTGTCCGACATTAAATGACTCCCCCTCTCTATTAGGGGTACTGTTTGTCACTTCTCATTACTAAAAACTGTTGCAAAGTCTATATATCATTTCTCATGTATGCCTAGTGCAGGGGTGCCCAACCTTTTAAAGCTCGAGGACCACTTAAGATACTTGGCAACTGGTCGCGGGCCACAATCAGCGGAGCGGGCGGATGGCAGGTCCATGTCCACTCTGCATATGCAGAGCAGACACAGCCAGATCAGATTGGAGGTAGGACACAAGTCAGTTTACATCGGCCACTCCTTAGAGGTGAATGGAGTGTCCAATTGGACCATGTGAAAGGGGCCCATGGCTGCTTTTACACTGATGACATGCGGCTTACCCACACCGCAGGTACAACGCAGTGTACCTTTTGGCTTTTATACACTTTGCAATAGACTTCTATTATATTCTGCAGGTTTGTTTTACTTTCAGAAAGCTCAAACTCACAGGTAATAACTGAAGTGTATGGCTCAGTGCAGGTAACCCGCAGGTGCACTGCTCTGCATCTGCAGATCAGTAACTACTGCAGAACAGATATGCCCATATATACACTGTGATTTTAGTAATAAACTGACCTTTAATAACAGTATTCTATTCCATCCCAGAGCAGGAGGTCACGGGCCACATCAGAGGGCTCCGCGGGCCACATGTGGCCCCCGGGCCACTGGTTGGTCACCCCTGGCCTAGTGCCTTATGTCTCAGAAATATCTCTGGCATGCATCTGTACATCCGTAACAACCTTTTATTGTTACTTACAAATGATGTATTACGTAATACTTTATGTTCAATAATTGAGACCGATTTTTATGTACCTCAACATGTCAATTGTTATATACTTCAATAAAATATTTGAACAAGAAAAATGATATTCCCATTAAATTAATTAAAAAGTAAGTTGTGTCTATAGCAAGTCTTTACTATTCAATTTTAGGTCCACTTTAAATGCATCTCTACTGCATAAACCAATACCATGTAAGCTGACACATTCAATAAAAGGAGACTTCAAATGAACAGCAGGTAGCTTTAATAAGTGTAATTACTTCAAAGTCTGTTTTGGGATGGAAAATATTATTATAGAAATTGCACATGTATAGGTGACCCTAGATCTTGGAAAGAAGTAAACCCTTGTATTATTGGGAAATAAATCGCTCATCGCTACAGTCTTCATTTTAAATATCTTCTCATTTTAAATTAAACAAGCAGTCTATGGAAATATAATATAGACATGTACAAGAACTAGTGAGTTTATTTAAAAATAAAATGTCTGTAGATTGTTAGCAAGCAGTTTATGCTGGGACTTGTAGTATCAACAGGAAGGCCATTGATCCAGACAAATTATGATGGCAAGCTCATCATCAATTTCTGCTTAGTACAGCGCAGAGTGTAACCATCTTATCAAAAGTGCTGCAATAATCATATTTGGAGATAAAGAGGAACAACCAGGATGTGACCTACTGGAAAAGTACATGTTGCTGTCAGCTAAAAGGACATCCTGACCTTTAAAACCGACCAAAGCATTCATTTCAACAACATAATGATCTCAAAAGATTATATGGACACTTATTTTATATGGACACTTATTTTATACATGTTATTTACCTATAAAAGCCCCCCTTGTTTGAACATCTGAAAGCCCTGAGATTGCCACTAGGTTCTGCCAACTTGTATTTATTTTATTATTACAGATTGGTAAGCAACTTAAGCAGGGGTCAAGTCCTGGGGAAAAAAGTGTGGGAACTCCCACCCAAGATCCACTCCCCCACCAAAAAAAAAAAAAAAGAGATACGCTCATATGCATAATTACTAAACCGCATGTTTTTTTTCGATCCACTGTACCATAGTAATCCTTTATGTTATTGGCCGCTTCCTGTATATGGATTCATTGGGTAGTGTGTGGGTATTCCGTCACTTCCTCGATGCCGCAATGTCTCCTGGGAGCTTTTGTCATTGTTCCCAGGAGACATTGCGGAGGTCTGCCGCGAGTTATCGCGGGATTTAGAAAGAAGCAAGTTCTAAGGTTCGCCTGCCCCTGACAGTGACTCGAGCTGGGCATCGCCGCTTAGTGAAGGATTGGCTCAGCTGCTCTAGTCCTGCAAAGGGAACGGAGTTCCTGCTGTGAAAAAAGTGCAGGAACTCCGTTCCCATGCGTTCCCGCAGGACTTGAGCCCTGAACTTAAAGCGGAGTTCCAACCACAATTAGCCGATCCGCATAGATATTCAAAAAAGATCGTTTATAAAACGATATCTACACCATTGTCATTTTGCTTGTGGGCATTGTGAAGACTACAGGCGCTTACTTCCTGGAAGTCTTGGATGGGGAGTGATAATTGGACAGCGCACTGCATCCTGGGAAATGATGACACACATTTCCCAGGAGCATTAGAGGGAGATGATGTCAGAATACTAGGTGGTTTCAAAGGCAAATTTCGTGGGACCGCATAGCAACAGGCATTTCCAGATGAGTAAAAAAAAAAAAAAAAGTTTTTTTTTTCTTTTTTAGTCGTAAGCTAGAGTTTAAAGCAAAATAGTTTTTTTGATGGAACCTCCACTTTAAGCAAAATCAGAGTTGTCATTCAAATCAACGGACATTCTAGTGTCCTTCACTCTTTCCCTGGCAGCTACATAAAAGGTTATGAAGGGAGGAGAGGGGCAGAGGAGCTGGGTCAGTACAGGCAGAAATTAAACAATCCCAGAAATGGAAAGGGCTGTGACATGCAAGGAGGGGGAAGGGCTATGCTAGGACGAGACAATTTTTTGAGCAAGTTTGAAGGTACATTGCTAGTGACTAAGAAAACATTCCAAAACAATGCAAGTGTCTGTGACTTCGCTCCCAACTGTCCCTGATTTGGAGCAATGCCCCTCTTTCCGTCACACTTGTCCCCCATTTTGGTCTGATCCATATAACGTAAGTTTAAAAAAAAAAAATATGTCCCCTCTAATAATAAGAATATTATTAATAATAATAATAATAATAATAATAATAATAATAATAATAATAATAAGTACCTTCAACTGCAGTCACTGTTGCCTCTGTCAATTTATCATAAAAATCAATAGATAATAAATATACAGTACAACATTGGTATTTGACCATCAAAAATTGTATTATATGACCAAAAGTTTCTGAACACCTGTGTCCATCACACATATATGAACGTGTTAGACATCCTATACCAAAACCATGGGCATTAATATGGAGGTGACCCCCTTGTGCAGCAATAACAGCCGCCACTCTTCTTAGAAGGCTTTCCACAGGATTTTGAAGTGTGCCTACTGAAATGTATGCCCATTCAGCCAGGAGAACCTTTGAGAGGTCAGGTACTGACCTTGGATGAGAAGAGCTGGCTCATAGTTGATGCCGTGAATGGTCCCAAAGGTATTCAGTAGGGTTGAGGTCAGGGCTCTGTGAAGGACGCTTGAGTTCCTCCACACAACTCATTAATCCATGTCTTGGATAAGAAAAAAAAGAGATAACCGCTCAGGGAAACCAGAGAGCCACTATCCTTAGATCCGAACCATGGGTGCAGGCAATGCAATGATAATGCAAGCTTGAGGAAAGAAAGGCTAGGACAGCCGCACTCCAAAAAAATCCTGGTTTATTAAAAATTGGTCACAAAACAACATGCCACGGCCAAAAAACAGAAAAAGCTGACGTTTCGCACTATAACTCAGTGCTTATTCATAGCTGGTGTACAATCTGACAAAAGGGAAATATATACTCTCTACCAAACAGTGAAGAAGGAGGCTCTGAGAACAAATTAATTAATTGATTAATCAGAAACTCCTGTGAGTGTGGGCGTGTCCCGACAAACAACCAAAGAGTGTCCCATGCACACCTACCACAGACCTGCAATCGCCAAATGATGTGATTATGCATGTATGTGTTAACCCTAAAAGATCGTGTGGTGTTACACAAAGCGTAAAAAATGTAAGAATGAAGGGCGTGAAGGATGTGAATTGCAGGTCTGTGGTAGGTGTGCATGGGACAGGATTTTTTTGGAGTGCGGCTGTCCTAGCCTTTCTTTCCTCAAGCTTGCAATCCATGTCTTGGAGCTGACTGAAGGGGAACAGTCATATTGGAACAGAAAAGGGGTCTTCAAACTGTTACCATAAAGGTTAAAAGTGCACAGTTGTCTTTGTATGTATGTAACACTTGAGCTTAATAATTTGGATGGGTGCCCACATTCTATTGCCTAGATTGTGTAGCTACTGGTGTCCAAAGATAGTCATAGCATTCCCAGAATCCTTTGTGTGTCCGTCATGAAACACAAACCGCCATGAAACATTTCAGTGCAATAAATCATTACCTTATTGAGGTGGGGGTTTCTGGTGATGTCATATCCCCTCTTTTTAATATGCTGTGTCTTATTGGGAAGCACGTTGCCGGATCCAGCGTGACACACTCTGACCAGATTCCAGTTCACTCTCTGAGGATGCCTGACCAGAGAGAGCCATGACCCCACCCTTAGTGCGCAATGGGCAGCTTTATTTCCCGTTGACAGGATACGATTGACTATCAAGCTATTCATCTTTTATCTGAAAAAAAAAAAATATATAGAAAATCAAATATTCAGTCATTGCATATATTTAAAAAAAAAAAAAGACAGCAAGGGCAAATTCTTTTTTTATCATGGCACTGAACCCCAAATTCTACCCATTGCTCTACCACAGAGCATACTATAGAGCTTGTTGCTTGCATGCTATAGGCAAAAGTAGAGTTTTACCTTACTATACAGTTAGTGCTAATGTATAAGAAATGGGAGGAAATGGTTGTGTGGCCCCTGGCAGACAGATATTTAGCCTGAGCTAGAAAACCAATGACAGATTGATACTGGATAAAAAAAAAACACAAAAACACACAAAATGTCTGGTCTCCCTACCCCTGGTTTAAGGAGCACCCTGTTTTATGCTTAAAAACTGCCATTACTAGAACCTCATATGCATTTGTAGGACCTCCTCAAACCTTAATCCACAAGTTGAATCCAGCTCCTCACTTACACATGCCATTAAAAAACAAGCACACAAATGTAGAACAGCATCACAATAAATCCCCCCCCCCCCCCATCCAATTTCCCAGAAACAGCCGTTCAGTACACCAAACAATCAAGCTAGTACCCTCATAGCAAGAAGGTGTGCTGGCCTTCTTTTTTTAGAAACGCCAGCCTGTATAGTCTTCAGCACCAGGCAAGAGCACCAAACACTCAACTGCCCACCCCTAAACACAATGACCTGGAAAAAGCGTGTGATTGGTGGGGGGGGGGGATATGTAGACAGTGCATCAGGAGCTGCTAATAGAGCGCCGATGGGATGGAGCCCGTCCTGGCTTCTGCAAGAGTTCAAAGGAAGGAAGGGCGACCCCTGGTAGACGCACATCTATGGTGTCCTACAGCAATGAATGGGGTGGAAACCTCAGTCTGGACTCCGACCAGGCAATGGCCCCAACACGTTTCACTCTGCCCCTGGAGCTTAGTCATGGGGATCATGACTAAGCTCTGGGTGGCAGAGTGAAACACGTTGGATGCGTGGCCTGGTCGAAGTCCAGGCTGAGGTTGCCATTCATCACAGTAGGACACCATAGATGTGCGACTTCCATGGTTCACCCCTAAACACAAGACAGGGATGATACGTTACGGAAGTGGTGCAAGCAATTGGTAGTAATGTGTAACACATACCACCTCCTACCAAGCTGAACTGACTTTAATTGTCAAAGTGATGTTTTTGTATATGGGCAGGGCAGAGATAGACTCAGAGAAGGCACTAACAGGCAGGAAGGAGGGGGTGAGGGGAAGAAAGGAGAGCAGAGTCGATTCAGTTCGCATGTGTTGCGCTTTACAAGTCTCTCTCTCTCAGAGTGGACAGAAGCGTATGATGCATGGACTCTCTTTTTACCACGATGGTCAGGGCTCAGCAGCTCTGATTTTTGTGGTCAGCGCAGAGAGGGCATACAGGAAGTGCCAGGTTCAGGGAGTTTTTTTTTCACAGTTTAGAGGGGGGCAGATTACACAGCACAAGTGCTGTGCAATCTGCTTTAAGGGACCAGGATCTGTATTTTTGGGTGGTTAACAAAACAGCTTACCAATTCTTCGATGTGACGTCTGCATTTGTTTAATTTTAAGGCCCCTTTCATACGTAGCGGAATCTGTCAAGTGATTCCGCCTGCACAGCAAGAGATCTCTCCTCTGAGCAGGCAGAGGACAGGTCCAGGTCCTCTCTGCTAATTCAGAGTAGACACGGACACAGCCCGTGTTCTCTATGGGGTGGTCTGTTTCCATCTGACTGTTATCCGATCTGCTGGACAGATAGCAATTGTATCCCCGGGTCTGCTAAAAACAGACAGATGGATCGGATTGGATGCCAGTGGGTGTCAGCGGACACATGTCTGCTGACACTTGCCACTCTATAGAGATTAATGGGTGGTCCAATTGGGTCCGCCTAAAAAAACAGACTGGGGGGACCTGATCGGTCTGCTGGTGTGAAAGGGGCCTCACCCCCTTCTTCCACCCTCAAAGTTTTTTTAAAGTCAGCAGCTACAAACACTGTAGCTGATGACTTTTAATAAGGACACTTACCTGTTCAGGGAGCACACAATTTTAACCCCCCGAGGCCAATCCATCAATCAGATCGGGTGCAGGCACCGCCATTGTAACTAAAAGAAACCGGCAGTGAAGCCTTCAGGCTTTCTGAATGGCCCCATCGTCTTCTGGGACACACACACACACACACACAGGTCCCAGAAGGCAGCGGGGCAGAAGGAGAAGGGCTCACCTCAGAAGAAGAAATGACGCACTGCGCCGTGGCTGAGCTAGGATGGAAGTACACTATGTACTTCAAAAGAGGTAAGAAAGGAAAAAGTAAATAGGTTATCCAAAAACGAGGGGTGGGCTTTACTGCAAGACCAAGTTGTAAAGGTGGGTGGAACGCCTCTTTAAAGTGATTGTAAAGTCTTGTTTTATTGCTATAAAAATAACAAACATGTTATACTTACCTCCTCTGTGCAGTTGGATTTGCACAGAGCAGCCGGATCCTCCTCTTCTTGGGTCCCTTCTTCGCTGCTCCTGGCCCCTCCCTCCTGTCAAGTGCCCCCACAGCAAGCAGTTTGCTATGGGGGCATGAGCCTAGTCACAGCTCCCTTTGTCCATTCAGCCATGAAGCCCTGATCCGGCCCTGCCCTCTCTCCCCTGTCAAAGTCAGCTGACCTTAATTGACCACAACGGCAGCCAATGGCACTGCTGTGGCTCAGCCAAACAGGAGGGAAAATCTCGGATGGCTGAGACACTCGTGCATGGGCATCTGCTCCATAGGGCAAGGGGGGGCATTTGACCCTCCCTGGAAAATCGAGAAGGTGTTGAAGAGTCTAGTGGCCGCAGGTTGTCTGAGCGGTCTTGGCTCGAATGTCACACAGGCACAGCGAGCAGAGTGAAGCCACCTCCCCCTCCGGTGTTTATGTGTACACAGGGGGAGGGAACCTGCTGTGCCTGTGCCACGCTGATGGCTGATCTGAGGTACTGAATGGGATGGGGGAGGGGGGTCCATCTGTGCTGAAGGGGGGTCTGTGCTGAATGGAGGAGTCTGTGTGGAATGGGGGGTCTGTGCTGAAGGGGGTGTCCATCTGTGCTGAATGGAGGGGTCTGTGCTGAAGGGGGTCTGTACATTCTCTAGGCTATATTTATATGGGCATGGAGTGAAGCTGAATCATCTCAAGGGTTATTTCACACTGCCAGATGACCGCATTATCGGTTTAAGAAAGGGTTAAATGCGACTGTGTATCACCGCTGCCGAAGCGCCCCCCTCTAAAAAAAAAACACAGTGGACGCCCATGCACTCGTGGACATCGCTGGACAGAGAGAGACCTCAGGTAAGTGTTGGATATGCAGATATGCATAAGGCTGGCAGGAAGGGGTTAAGTTCTATTTTGTGAGCAATCAGGTGCTATTTCCATGTAAATAATAAAACAATACAGACTTGAACATACCGGAACGCTCAGGATAAGAAGACGGCGATATACAAAAAGGTATTTTGTTGTTAGCCTTGTAGCAGAACAATGACCTTGTGCATAGCTTTCAATTACAATGACTGTGGACTGCAAGAGCTATGCAGGAAGCTGAAACCTGTACACTGTATGCATTGTAGAGGACTAAAAAGGGACAAGTCAGTGCATTACTCGGATACATTAAAGTAGTATTAAACCCAAAACTAGACATGTGCAATTCGTTTTGTTCCGAATGAGTTTTTCTTCAAAATTCGGCATATTCGTTATTTGGAAAAATCCAAAAAACCTGTGCTTGGCTGAGGAGCCAATGGTGCGAAGCTACCATCTGTGGGATTATGACTGAACGCCTCCAAGTCAGAATCCCCCCTAAAGGTGACGATACCGCAGTGCCGCAGAGCCCAGGTTGGCCTGGGATAGCCGGCCCCCACCACCCCTTCCCCGGGGCGGGGGCTGGCGCGTCGTGCCGCTCGCCTCGGGACTGGAGCGCGGACAGAAGCGGGCCGCCTCTCTCCCGAAGCGCATCGCATGTTCGCTGGGAACCCGGTGCTAAATCATTCGTAGACGACCTGATTCTGGGTCAGGGTTTCGTGCGTAGCAGAGCAGCTACCTCGCTGCGATCTATTGAAAGTCATCCCTTGAGCCAAGCTTTTGGCAAAAAATCAAGAAAACAAAAAAGTGTTTAACCCCCCCCCCCCCCCAAAAAATAATAATAAGATTATGGTCCCTTAACCACTTAAGCCCTGGATCATTCGGCTGGCCAAAGACCACTTTTTGCGATTCGGCACTGCATCGCTTTAACTGACAATCGACAATCGTGCGACGTGGCTCCCAAACAAAATTGACATCCTTTTTTTTCCCACAAATAGAGCTTTCTTTTGGTGGTATTTGATCACCTCTGCGGTTTCTATTTTTTGCGCTATAAACTTCCAAATTGGGCCCAATTAGCCATTTTCCCTCCCTGGTGTCATGTGACTCGTTAGTGTTACAAGGTCTCAGGTGTGAATGGGGAGCAGGGTGTTAAATTTGGTGTCATCGCTCTCATTTTCTCATACTGGTCACTGGAAGTTAAACATGGCACCTCATGGCAAAGAACTCTCGGAGGATCTGAAAAAAATAATTGTTTCTCTACATAAAGATGGCCTAGGCTATAAGAAGATTGCCAAGACCCTGAAACTGAGCTGCAGCACGGTGGCCAAGACCATACAGCGGTTTAACAGGACAGGTTCCACATTGAAACAGGCCTCACCATGGTCAACCAAAGAAGTTGAGTGCACATGCTCAACGTCATATCCAGAGGTTGTCTTTGGGAAATAGATGTATGAGTGCTGCCAGCATTGCCATAAAGGGTGGGGGTCAGCCAGACCATACGCTGCACACTGCATCAAATTAGTATGCGTGGCTTTCGTCCCAGAAGTAAGCTTCTTCTAAAGATGATGCACAAGAAAGCCCGCAAACAGTTTGCTGAAGACAAGCAGACTAAGGACATGGATTACTGTCCTGTGGTCTGATGAGAGCAAGATAAACGTATTTGGTTCAGATGGTGTCAAGCTTTTGTGGTGGCAACCAGGTGAGGAGTACAAGGACAAGTGTGTCTTGCCTACAGTCAAGCATGGTGGTGGGAGTGTCATGGTCTGGGGCTGCATGAGTGCTGCCGGCACTGGGGAGCTACAGATCATTGAGGGAACCATGAATGCCAACATGTACTGTGACATACTGAAGCAGAGCATGATCCCCTCCCTTCAGGGACTGGGCCGCAGGGCAGTATTCCAACATGATACCTACCCAAAACACCCCCCCCCCCCCAAGACAACCACTGCCTTGCTAAAGAAGCTGAGGGTAAATGTGATGGACTGGCCAAGCATGTCTCCAGACCTAAACCATATTGAGCATCTGTGGGGTATCCTCAAACGGTAGGTGGAAGAGCGCAAGGTCTCCAACATCCACCAGCTCCGTGATGTCGTCAGGGAGGAGTGGAAGAGGACTCCGGTGGCAACCTGTGAGCTTTGGTGAACTCCATGCCCAAGAGGGTTAAGGCAGTGCTGGAAAATAATGGTGGCCACACAAAATATTGACACTTTGGGCCCAATTTGGACATTTTCACTTAGGGGTGTACTCACTTTTGTTGCCAGCGGTTTAGACATTAATGGCTGTGTGTTGAGTTATTTTGAGGGGACAGCAAATTTACACTGTTAACCACTTAAGCTTCGAACCAATATGGTGGCTAAAGACCCAAGGTGTTTTTACAGTTCGGGACTGCGTCGCTTTGACAATTGCGCGGTCGTGCGACGTGGCTCCCAAACAAAATTGGCGTCCTTTTTTCCCCACAAATAGAGCTTTCTTTTGGTGGTATTTGATCACATCTGCGTTTTTTTAGTTTTTGCGCTATAAACAATAATAGAGCGACAATTTTGAAAAAAATTCAATATTTTTTACTTTTTGCTATAATAAATATCCCCCAAAAACATATAATTTTTTTTCCCTCAGTTTAGGCCGATACGTATTCTTCTACCTATTTTTGGTAAAAAAAAAAAAAATCGCAATAATCGTTTATCGGTTGGTTTGCGCAAAATTTATAGCGTTTACAAAATAGGGGATAGTTTTATTGCATTTTTATTTTTTTATTTTTTTTTACTACTAATGGCGGCGATCAGCGATTTTTTTCGTGACTGCGACATTATGGCGGACACTTCGGACAATTTTGACACATTTTTAGGACCATTGTCATTTTCACAGCAAAAAATGCATTTAAATTGCATTCTTTATTGTGAAAATGACAGTTGCAGTTTGGGAGTTAACCACAGGAGGCGCTGTAGGAGTTAGGGTTCACTGTGTGAGTGTTTACAACTGTAGGGGGGTGTGGCTGTAGGTGTGACGTCATCGATCGTGTCTCCCCTATAAAGGGGATGACTCGATCGATACGCCGCCACAGTGAAGCACGGGGAAGCCTTGTTTACACACGGCTCTCCCCGTTCTTCAGCTCCGGGGACCGATCGCCGTACTCGAGCGGCGATCGGGTCCACGGGACCCGCGGTCCCGGTCCGTCGCGGGAGCGCGCCCGCGACCCACGGCTGGGTACAAGTACAGGACGTATATATACGTGCTTGTGCCCAGCCATGCCATTCTGCCGATGTATATGTGCAGGAGGCGGTCCTTAAGTGGTTATACAAGCTGTACACTCACTACTTTACATTGTAGCAAAGTGTCATTTCTTCAGTGTTGTCACATGAAAAGATAGAATAAAATATTTACAAAAATGTGAGGGGTGTGGTGTACTCAATGTTGTGAGATACTGTATGCATATATTTATTAGTTATACTTCAAGTGTATTTCAAAATAAGGCCACAATATCTTCCCACATACACCTCTATACCGAAAATCAAGGGGAGAAAATACAGTATATGCTAGCACTGAGACTGCACTGTTGAACCACAGTAACATGTTTTTCGGGTAGTGGGGGAAGGGGGAGGAGACATTTTGCATGATCTAAACATAGGTTAGAAGGCCACTTGCACTGGTACTGTTAGTAATAAAATGTGCACATGTATTCTATAAGAAGATAATAACTAATGAATGAATCCTTCTATTGATTTTTGTATACGCCCCAGGGAGGAATGCATCTACAGGGACCTTGGCATTCTTCCCCAATCAGAATGCGTCTTCAGGGACCTTGGCATTCTTCCCCAATCAGAATTCTGAAATGTATACAGTAGCGTACTCAGATCACATTATATGCAACAGCACACTGAAGACGCTCGCATCTGTTTCTACGACATCCAGATCCGTGGCTCGGACAGGGATCCCATCATGGACATGAATAAAGGTTTGCTTAATGAGCTGAGCAGTAGCAACATGGGATTATTACCATCCTAAAAAATAAAATAAAAAATCTAGGGGCCCACTCACACCAGGTGAGCCTTTCCCAGCTCAGTCCCAACACAGGGACAAGGCAATTTGCCCCATGTTTACGATTAAAGTAGAGCTACAGGCAAAACTTTTCCCCTCATTTTGGATAAGGAGAGGGTTAAACCCCGATCAGTTTTTTTTATAATCAACTGTTTCGCATTGGGGAGATTTCCCTTTACTTCCTGTTCTATAGCCAAATCAGGAAGTGAAAGGAAATCCCTCCAAAGTGAGGGAATCTCAGAACTAGTGCCCCCATTGGAAGATTACCCTCTATTCTTGTTCTGGGGACAACACAAAACTTGGGATTTTCTTTTACTTTCACTTTTGGTGACAATGGTCACCCAGACTAAGGCTGGATTCACACCTATGCTGTTTTAGTGCTTTTTGCAGATTTGCACTACAGAACGTGTTCCATAGCAAGCGGTCAGACTCACAGTGCTCGCACCCGCAACCCGGGCCTTAAAGGCGATGTAAATATACGTTGATCTGCCCAGCCGTGCCATTCTGCTGACGTATATAGTCGTGCATGCGCTGCGGCTTCATGCAATTAGAAAGGCAGCCCCAACACACAACTACAGTAACAGGCAACGGATTTTGCAGCTTATCAAAATGCAAATGCTAGGTGTCACTTGTTTTGGGTCAGGCCTGTCGTGACAAGGCAAGCAAACCAAGCAATTGCTTGGGGCCCCCAAGCTAGCCTGGGGCCCCAAGCAGGGCCCTTGCTGCGCTTCCTTTAAATGCTGCAGCCGCCTGAGCGTTCTATAGAGAGCTGCAGCACTGCTGCCTCTCTCGTCACTTCTTCCCCTTCCCTGTAGCGGTACGGTGGGGGGTAAAAAGAACATAGGGAGGGAAAGAGGCGGGGTAAAAAAAAACATAGGGAGGGGGGCCTCCATTTCCATTTTGCTTGGGGCCCCCAAATTCCTTCAAACGGCCCTGATTGCAGTGCCTTGGCAAAATTAATAGTCCGCCTTAACACAACACACAACAGTACAAAAACTTCAGCATACTATCACACTGTAATGGCTCACAACGAGGCCTACAGGAAAATACCCCCATCCAGAACCATCTATCCTCTAACATTTTGTACAGTTTTCTGTAAGGTTCTGATTTTTTTGAAATTCCTCCAAACTTTTCTTCAAGTAAATCACAGTCCAACCTTACTCAAACCAGGAGACCACCAAAGTCCCTACTGCATAACTTCTCACCTTGACTCCTCGACAGATATTCCCCGATATCTACATTCTATTATGAATACCACTGCAAGACTTATCTGTCCCTCTCACCACTCCTCCCCCTCCTGTCCTTGGCTTCAGATCAGACTGGGAATAAAATTCTCTAATTACTGTAAGAAACTGTGGGTGCAAATAAATAAAGATCACGTAGAGCAGGGATCTTCAAACTACGGCCCTCCAGCTGTTGTGGAACTACACGTCCCATGAGGCATTGTAAAACTCTGACATTCACAGACATGACTAGGCATGATGGGAATTGTAGTTCCTGAACAACTGGAGGGCCATAGTTTGAAGACCCCTGACGTAGAGCACTCCTCTGTTTATTCTTTTTTAAATCTCATGCATAAAATACATCCCAAGCCACTCTCATCACTGGCCTGCTAACCTTTTTCAGAGACCGCCTGTGCCCAGCAACCAAGGACACTAGGTGGCAGAAGCTGCCTGCGCCCCGGTAAACAAAGTGTGCTAGGCAGCTGAAACCATCTGCACCCTAGCAACCAAGGGAAGTAGGCAGCAGAAGCTACCTGTGCTCCAGCAACCAAAGGGTGTTAGGCGATTGAAGCTGCCTGCACCCTAGCAACCAAGGACCAGGCAGCAAAAATCTCATACCCAAAGCCACCCTCTCCACCGGCCTAGCAACTTATTTCAGAACCCACCTGCATCATAGCAAGGGCACTAGGTGGTAGAATCTACCTGTGCCCCTGCAACCAGGGGCGCTATCATGCAGAAGCCATCTGAATCCCAACAACCAAGGACGCTAGACAGCTGAAACCACCTGAGACCCAGTAACAAAGGACACTAGGTGGCTGAAACCACCTGCACCCTAGCAACCAGGTGCAGTAGGCAGCAGAAGCTACCTGTGCTCCAGCAACCAAAGGGTGCTAGGCGATTGAAGCTGCCTGCACCCTAGCAACCAAGGACACCAGGCAGCATAAATCTCATACACAAACATACCCAAAGCCACCCTCTCCACCGGCCTAGCAACTTATTTCAGAACCCACCTGCATCATAGCAAGGACACTAGGTGGTAGAATCTACCTGTACCCCTGCAACCAGGGACGCTAGCAGACAGAAGCCACTTCCAAGTGGCACTAGACAGCTGAAACCACCTGAGCCCCAGTAACAAAAGGACACTAGATGGCAGAAACCACCTGTGCGCCAGGAAGCAAGGACCCGATAGAAGCCTACTGTATCCCAGCAACCAAGGACGCTAGGCAGCTAAAACAACCTGAGCCCCAGTAACAAACAACACGAGGCAGCAAAAGCCGCCCGCGCCCCAGCAAGCAAGGAAACTACCTGACAGAAGCCATCTGTGCCCTATCAACCAAGGATGCTAGGAGGCAGAAGTCACCTGTACACCAGCAACTAAGGACGATAGGCAGCTGAGACCACCTGAGTCCCAGTAACTAAGGACACTAGGTGGCAGAGGTCGCTTGCACCCCAGCAAGCAAGGATACTACGCAACAGAGGCCACCTACACTTCGGCAGCCAAGTATGCTAGGAGGCAGAAGTCACCTGTACCCCAGCAACTAAGGACGATAGGCAGCTGAGACCACCTGTGTCCCAGTAACTAAGGACAGTAGGTGGCAGAGGTCGCTTGCACCCCAGCAAGCAAGGATACTATGCAACAGAAGCCACCTACACTTCAGCAGCCAAGTATGCTAGGAGGCAGAAGTCACCTGTACCCCAGCAACTAAGGACGATAGGCAGCTGAGACCACCTGAGTCCCAGTAACTAAGGACACTAGGTGGCAGAGGTCGCTTGCACCCCAGCAAGCAAGGATACTACGCAACAGAAGCCACCTACACTTCAGCAGCCAAGTATGCTAGGAGGCAGAAGCCACCTGTACCACATCAACCAAAGACACTGTGCAGCTGAAACCACCTGCAAAGGCAAAAGCTGCCTGCGTCCTAGCAACCAAGGCTGGTTGCTAGTATCACAGAAGCCAATAGAGTACATAAGCTCTGTGTGAATCTAAACATTACAGTATGGACAATACAATCCATACACCAGGTCTTTGGGACCAAGCAGAGGGTTACGGTGTGTCTGTGCATGCGCAGGATCTTGTCTCAAGGTAGCTGAGCTGGAACACAGTGGCAGATGGAGAACTTCACCTGCAAGGAAGACAATGCTGAACTGCACAGACTAGCAAGTATGTGTTATTCAAGTGCAACTTCATTTCTCACAATCAACATTGTCCATTTTAAAACAAACCTAAAACAATCCATTCAACTAGGATCTATTCAGGCAGACACTACATAGTAAATGTAAAGGAGATTGTACAATCAGATTGTGTAGTGTATGGCCAGCTTTAGGTGCTTTCCTAAAGTTAACTTTACTGAAGTTTGGTTAACTGAGCACCAAAAAAAAGGTAATTGGAAGGGCTCACACATTTATAGCAACTAAATTAAATTGCAAGAAATAAAAAAAATAAAAAAATTTAAATAAATAAAATGCACTAGTGATAATTAACCTTTCACGCCAAGGTTCAGTAAAATACACTGTACATTGTATATATATATATATATATATACACACATATACACAGAGCTGCGTTTCTATACTACACATTTATAGCTTAAAGGGGTTGTAAAGGTAATTCCCCCCCTAAATAGCTTCCTTTACCTCAGTGCAGTCCTCCTTCACTTACCTCATCCTTCCATTTTGCTTTTAAATGTCCTTATTTCTTCTGAGAAATCCTCACTTCCTGTTCTTCTGTCTGTAACTCCACACAGTAATGCGAGGCTTTCTCCCTGGTGTGGAGAAAGCCTCTTGAGGGGGGCGAGCAGGAGTGTCAGGACGCCCACTAACACACAGTTCCTTTCTCTATCTGCAAAGTAGAGAGCGTCCTGACTTGCCTGTTCCCCCCCCCCTCAAGAGGCTTTCTCCACACCAGGGAAAAAGCCTTGCATTACTGTGTGGAGTTACAGACAGAAGAACAGGAAGTGAGGATTTCTCAGAAGAAATAAGGACATTTAAAAGCAAAATGGAAGGATGAGGTACCGTATTTATCGGCGTATACCGCACACTTTTTTGCCCTGAAAATCATGGCAAAATCGTGGGTGCGCGGTATACGCCGATACCCGCTTTCCCGCGCCGACATATACCGAGCGCAGTACACTCGGGTATAGTCGGGCAGTCTCGGCTCCTTCCGCGCTCACGTCCTGGACGTACAGGACGTCAGCGCGAGAGTTGCAGAGCCTGCCCGACAATACACGAGTGTACTGCGCTCTGTATATGTCGGCGCAGTATTCAAACTCGGCGCGGGAAACGAGCGGGGAGGACGCGAGGACGCCGCAGAATGACGCCGGACCCGACGAAGAGGACACCCGAAGCCGCAGAAGGATGCCGGACCCGACGAAGAGGACACCGGAAGCCGCAGACGGACCCGACGAGGCCGCCGATGGACGCCGCGCAAGACACCAAAACTGTAAGTACAAAAAAAAAAAAATTTCCACAGGATTCGGGGCAACTTTAGGGGTGCGCGTTATACTGCGATAAATACGGTAAGTGAAGGAGGACTGCACTAAGGTAAAAGGGGGAATGCTAAAATTGCATACATTTACAGAAGTTGCCATATACCCCGTCTAATATTATGTCCAAAATGGTAAACATTGGCGCACAACACTTTCCATAACTAGTTTGTATACATATATTTTATAATCCACAACACACAGTTTTATTTCACTGAGCTCTGATTACTACTGATCTGTTACTTGCGCCATTTATAGTAATTAATAAAAACAAACAGCATCTTCGTCGGGATTTTGGCGACTGCGCCAAAAATACAGTCGTTTTGCTCTGACGACAGATCCGCCTGTATATGATCCATGCAAAAAAAAAAAAAAAAAAGAAGGATGCCAGATTTTACCTAAAAGAAACAATTTTCTGAAACGTAAGGGTTAATACGGGCGACCATGGAGCGCTGACTTCCGCAATCAGCCATCGTCTGATGGAAGCGAGCCTTTGCATGTCCTCCCCACCAGCAATAACAACACAAACATCTCATACTGTTACATACTATCCCCCTGGATGATCTATGACTGTATACAATGTACACATCTCCCCTCCACTCCATACACACATGAAATCATACAATGCATCAGTCCATAGACACACAACACCATGCTGCAATCGTGTCTGCATGTCTTTGTCTCATTTACCTCTCTAGCCTTTCTGTAGGGAGCAGCAGCTGCACTCAGCACCGCAGGAGTTAAAGGCAACTAAGGTCTGCTCTTTCTGCTCACTGCTGCTGAGGCTGTCTATTTTTTTTCCTCAACAACTTTATTCAGCTTGACAATGTCTTCCTGGTTACAGTCTTACACTGTACTTCAAGACTTCTCCCATCCCCCATACTCTCAGTTCTTTAATACGTAAGGATTCATGCAAAATTTTTGCATCGTAAGCAATTTAATAACGCGGGAATGCCAAAAGTTGTGTTTATACAGCAAGAAAAAAAAAAAAAAGCAAGGCGCTGCACAGCAATCATAAAAAGTTTTCCGAAAAACTTGAGCATACAAAAATACAAACAGTACACGGTGGTCCACAAAGACACATTGGGGGTTATTTACGAAAGGCAAATCCACTTTGCACTACAAGTGCAAACTACAAGTGCAAAAGTGCACTTGGAAGTGCAGTCGCTGTAAATCTGGGGAACATCTGAAATGAGGGGAAGCTCTGGATTTTATCATCCAATGTGTAAGCTAAAATGCAGTTTTTAATTTTCCTTGCACGTCCCCCTCAGATTTACAGCGACTGCACTTCCAAGCGCACTTTCAGTGCAATTTCAGTGCACTTTGCACTTGTAGGCCCGGATTCTCATACGAGTTACGCCGGCGTATCTCCAGTCCGAGCCATCGTATCTATGCGCCTGATTCTTAGAATCAGTTACCCATAGATTTGTATTAGATCCGACCGGCGTAAGTCTCTTACGCCGTCGGATCTTAACTGCATATTTACGCTGGCCGATAGGGACGTGTACGCTGATTTACGCCTAGAAATAGGCGTTTACCTTAGGCTTTTCCCGGCATAAAGTTACCCCTGCTATATGAGGCGTACCAATGTTAAGTATGGACGTCGTTTCCTCGTCAAATTTTTTCAATTTTACGTTGTTTGCGTAAGTCGTTCGCGAATAGGGCTGGGCGTCATTTACGTTCACTTCAAAAGCATTGGCTTCTTGTGGCTTAATTTGGAGCATGCGCACTGGGATACTTTCACGGACGGCGCATGCGGCGTTCGTAAAAAGCGTAATTTACGTGGGGTCACATAACATTTACATAACACACGCCCACATCTTCCACATTTGAATTAGGCGGGCTTACGCAGGCCTATTTACGCTACGCCGCCGCAACTTTGGTTTGTGAATACTGCACTTGCCTGTCAAATTTGCGGAGGCGTAACGTAAATAGGACACGTTACGCCCGCACAAAGATGCGCTCTCCTACGTGAATCCGGGCCGTAGTTTGCACTTGTAGTGCAAACTGGATTTGCCTTTAGTAAATTACCCCTATAGGCTCGGTTCACACTGCAGCGATGCGGGGACCCTGCGAATCCACTGCGGGTTCATGTATTGCATGCCTCCCAGGAGCAGTTCACACTGCCCTATGCAAACTGCTGGGAATGTCAATTAAAAGTTAACGACACCACCCAGATCGGTTCGCATATCGCTTATTGCGATTTTTTTTTACCAAACAATATGTAGAAGAATACATATTGGCCTAAACTGATATAGAATTTATTTTTTCATTATTTTCAGTCTTTTTTTGTTTATAGTGCAAAAAATTAAAACTGCAGAGGTGATCAACTACTACCAAAATAAAGCTCTATTTGTGGAAAAAAAAAAACGTAAATTTTGTTTGGGTACAGCGTCGCAGTTAAAACGACGCAGTGCGCGAATCGCAAAAATGGTCTGGTCATTAACCACTTAAGCCCCGGACCAAAATGCAGCTAAAAGACCAGTCCAGGTTTTGCGATTCGGCACTGCGTCGCTTTAACAGACAATTGCGCGGTCGTGCGACGTCCTTTTTTTCCCACGAATAGAGCTTTCTTTTGGTGGTATTTGATCACCTCTGCGGTTTTAAATTTTTGCGCTATAAACAAAAATAGAGCGACAGTTTTGAAAAAAATGCATTATTTTTAACTTTTTTCTATAATAAATATCCCCCAAAAATATATAAAAAAACATTTTTTTTCTCAGTTTAGGCCGATACGTATTCTTCTACATATTTTTGGTAAAAAAAATCGCAATAAGCGTTTATCGGTTGGTTTGCGCAAAATTTATAGCGTTTACAAAATAGGGGATAGTTTTATTGCATTTTTATTAATTTTTTTTTTTTTTTTACTACTAATGGCGGCGATCAGCGATTTTTTTCGTGACTGCGACATTATGGCGGAAACATCGGACAATTTTGACACATTTTTGGGACCATTGTCATTTTCACAGCAAAAAATGCATTTAAATTGCATTGTTTATTGTGAAAATGACAGTTGCAGTTTTGGAGTTAACCACAGGGGGCGCTGATGGTGTTATGTTTCACCTAGTGTGTGTTTACAACTGTAGGGGGGTGTGGCTGCAGGTCTGACGTCATCGATCGAGTCTCCCTATAAAAGGGATGACACATTCGATGCAGCCGTCACAGTGAAGCACGGGGGAAGCCGTGTTTACACACAGCTCTCCCCGTTCTTCAGCTCCGGGGAGCGATCGCGGGGGGGGTGGCTAGAAACAAATAGCCGCCCCCTCATCCCGGATCGCTCACAGAGGCTTACCGACCGCCGCATGTACCGGGGGGGGGGGTCCGATCGGACCCCCGACCCAGTCTAGGCAGGGACGTACGGGTACGCCCATCTGCCTGTACGTGCCATTCTGTGGACGTATATGTACATGTGGCAGTCGTTAAGTGGTTAAAGGGGAGTTCCAGCCTTTTTAGGTTTATTAAAAGTCAGCAGCTACAAAAAGTATAGCTATTGACTTTTAATAAACAGTCGCTCCTCCCTCCGCTGGCGCCTCCATTCATAGTGTGGGCACTCGGCCGTGACAGCTTTCGACGGTCGGGCACGCAATGTGCATGCGCGAGCGGCATTGCGCTCCCTGAGTGGACAGGCGATCTCCCGGGACCTGTCACGTGTCCCAGGAGATCGCCTAGACGGAGGGGCCGCCTAAGGCGAGAGGAGAAGTCGCCGAGGCGGTCCCTGGGCGGAAGGAGGAAGTGGGACAAGAAGTCCCACTCCTAACGAAGCCCCCACTCCCCCCCCCCAAAAAAATAATTACATGCCAAATGTGGCATGTAAGGGGGTGAGGAGTACTTAAAGCGGAAGTTCCACTTCTGGTCCTTAAGTGGTTAAATTGCGTGTGCGACAGGGAATCTGGTTTTAAATTGAGAAGTGCTGTGGTTGGGTCTGGCAGTATGGGAGCCTCAAACAATTCAGCCATTTTATTTTATCTTATTGATGTGCGATTTGATCAAAACGATGAACTCTACAAACAATCAAATATCCATAGCCATAACTTCCTTTCTTTTTAGATTCATTTTAAGGATTTGATCAAACTGAATCAATTGGCCAGGATTGAAAATAGATTGTTTTGCAGCAATCAGCAATACTGAGATTCTTTGGTTATGAATACGATTGTATTTTGATCTATCAAATTATGAGATTACAGCGGAAACAGAATTGTGATCGATAATTTATTATTGTAAATTATGATCGGATCTTACATTACATTCAGCTTTTTTTTAGCTGTACATACTGTGACAGGAAGTCAGGTAAATCTGTGGGTGTTGTCACGGACGGGACATACATTTCTGCCTTGTTAGACAATACACTAATTGTTATTAGGTGTCGGCTGAAAAATGTAGCCAGGAAAGGTTTGAGGCCGTTGAAAAACTTCAGCTGTTCAGAATGAGGCAATTAAGGCCTCTATAAGTAGTCCAAAGGATTACCACTAATTGGCTGCATCATTCCTGAGGCTTTGTGAGTAAGGAGAGCAGCACTGAAGTTCTTATGAGGAGGTGAGGAGAGGATTGATTTTTCTGTGTGATAAAAAATCAAAAGACTATTGTTTTCTGCTGTATGACCAGCACTGTCTGCCCAGCACTAGGCTGAGTCAGACTCCATAGATAGGTTCCTGTGTGGAAGGTAGACGCCCAGAGTGGCTAGGATTTATTTTATGTTTGATTTTGTTTATGCTGTTTGGATGCTTGCAATTGTTTTCCAGCAAGATGGAAAAATAAACCCAAATCTTTGTTTTCAACTGTCTTCGACTGCCAGTCTGTATAAATTCAGTGTGTGGTGAACCCAACCAAGGGGGTCACACACCCCGCTACCGAGCGAACCCCTTACAATACCTTGTAAAGCTATTTTCTCAGCCGGCTTCTGGGTAGTGAATCCCGCGAGAGTGGGCGTTCCTATGCAGCAGTTAGTGATTGACATGATGACAAACACTACCCCCCCCCCCCCCCGTCGCATAAGTTGCCGAAAGAAGCTGAACGTCGGTGCGCAGGCGCCGTATAGCGCTAACTTGACGTTCGGCAGCTCGTGACGCTTCTTATGCGACGGGGGGGGGGGGGGGCTAGTGTTTGTCATCATGTCAATCACTAATTGCGGCATAGGAACGCCCACTCCCGCGGGAGGCACTACCCGGAAGCCCGAAAATAGCTTTACAAGGCATGTACAGCAAAAAAAAAAAAAAAATTGGCATACCGACAATGTCGGTAGTGAGCTGGATGTAATGTTAGAATTTTTTTTTAGGGTGAACCCCCGCTTTAACTGCTGCTCAGAATCCAATTGCATGTGTGCAGCATATTGATAGAATGGGTTGTAAATTAACCACCTGAGGCCCGCGCTATAGCCGAATGACGGCTACAGTGCGGACCTGAAAATCCAACTGGATGTCAATTGACGTCCGCCCCTTTTGGCGTTCCGAGCTCTGTGGAAACTCTGTGTTGGCCGTGTCCCTTGGACACAGCCAATCACAGATCGCAGCGAACGGCCAATCAGAGTGGCCGTTTGCTATGCGATCTGTGCGGCCAATGAGAGATGATCTCAAATGTAAACATATGAGATCATCTCTCATTGCCGGCTCTCACAGAGACAGCGTCCTGTCTCTGGAGAGGAGACCGATCTGTGTCCCTTGTACATAGGGACACAAATCGGTCACCCCCCCAGTCACCCCCCTCCACCTACAGTTAGAACACTATATAAGGAACATATTTAACCCCTTCCTCACCCCCTAGTGTTAACCCCTTCAATGGCAGTCACATTTATACAGTAATTAGTGCATATTTATAGCACTGATCGCAGTATAAATGTGAATGGCGCCAAAAATGTGTTCGATGTTTCCGCCATATTGTCGCCGTCCCAATACAAATCACAGATCGACGCCATTACTAGTAAAAAAAAAAAATAATAAAAAAAAAAAAAAATGCTGTCCCGTATTTTGTAGGTGCTATAACTTTTGCGCAAACCAGTCGCTTATTGCGATCTTTTTTTTTTTACCAAAAATATGTAGAATACGTATGGGCCTAAACTGAGATTTTTTTTTTTTTTAATTGGGATATTTATTATAGCAACACGTGAAAAATAATGTATTTTTTTTAAAAAATTTCGCTCTTTTTTGTTTATAGCGCAAAAAATAAAAACCGCACAGGCGATCAAATACCACCAAAATAAAGCTCTACTTGTGGGGAAAAAAGGACGTCAATTTTGTTTGGGAGCCACGTCGCACAACCGCGCAATTGTCAGTTAAAGCGACGCAGTGCCGGAAGCTGAAATTTCACCTGGGCAGGAGGGGGGTATATGTGCCCAGTAAGCAAGTGGTTAATTCCTATCCAAAGAGATTGATTGGAAAAAAAAATTGATCTTTTATCCACCATATGTACCTGGACATGACTGTACAATGTGTGCAACTGTGTGTAATCTGCCAACCCCCCCCCCCCAATCCTCTACCTTCATCATCACACCCTACCTCCAACAGCGCTCCATTCATACACCTCCCCCCAAATCTAAACAAATAAAGATTGGTCTTCCTCCATTACTGCCTTCCTTCCTCTCTATTATTTCCTTCTAACAACGAGGTGATAAGTAGTGACTGCCTGACCACCACTGATGAATTACAATTCCCAGCATGCTCTGCAGCATGGGAGGTATTGCATGGCAGGGCTTGTGACTGAACACAACAACAGTTACATTGCACAGACATTGGGGGGGGATTTACAAAAACTGGAGAGTGCAAAATCTCGTGCAGCTCTGCATAGAAACCAATCAGCTTTCAGGTTTTATCAGTGGCGGCTGGTGCTCAAAATTTTTGGGGGGGGCGCAAACGAAAAAACAAAAAAAACAATTGCAGCCTCACTGTACCTATCAATTGTCACCACTGTGCCATGCCATCAAATGCAGTCACTGTGCCATCAAAACGCAACCACTGTGCCATCAAAACGCAGCCACTGTGCCATGCCATCAAAACGCAGCCACTGTACCATCAAAACGCAGCCACTGTGCCATGCCATCAAAACGCAGCCACCGTGCCATGCCATCAAAACACAGCCACTGTGCCATACCATCAAACGCAGCTACTGTGCCATCAATTGTCACCACTATGCCATCAAACACAGCCACTGTGCCCCCAATTGTCGCCACTGTGCTCTCAATTGTTGCCACTGTGCCCCCAATTGTCGCCACTGTGCTCCCAATTGTCACCACTGTGCCCCCAATTGTCGCCACTGTGCCCCCAATTGTAGCCACTGTGCCCCCAATTGTAGCCACTGTGCCCTTAATTGTAGCCACTGTGCCCCCACTTGTAGCCACTATGCCCCCACTTGTAGCCACCGTGCCCAGTACCCCCCCTGGCACTTACCTTTATGGCTTCTACGTCCCTCGATGTCCCTCGTCCCGCCCTCGATGACGCTTCAGCCAATCAGGTTACCTGATTGGCTGAGACGCCTGTCAGTCTTATCCTCGGACGTACGGCCAGTACGTCCCGAGCATGTTGGCTGAAAACGTTCTGCCGTCTGTATGCAGAACAAGTTTACGTCCAATGCACTTTGCACAAAACTCCACGGATTTGTCAGATGGAAATCCGATCGTGTGTACGAGGCTTTAGAAATGAATTTTTTCACGAAAAATCCTCCATCCCGCTCCTTCCAATTTTCATGTCAATTGGGACAAAAACGCCCCTTAAGCCTCGTATACACGATCGGATATTCCAACAACAATTGTGTGATGGAAGGGTTTTGTCGGATAATCCGACCGTTTGTACGCTCCATCAGACAATTGTTGTTGAAATTTCTGACAACAAATGTTGTATAGCCATGCTTTCAAATTGTCCGACAACAAATGCGTTCCTTTGGATTATCTGATTGTGTGTACACAAATCTGTCAACTAAAATCCAAACACGCATGCTCCGAAACCAATGCTAGACAACATTAGCAGAAGTTGCCCAAAGGGTGGCGCTAAAGAGCTGAAAAACCATGTATTTTTGTGTACGTTGGCTGAAAAAGTTCTGCCGTCTGTATGCAGAACAAGTTCACGGCCAACGACCTTTGCACAAAATTCCACAGATTTGTCCGATGGATGTCCAATCGTGTGTACGAGACTAAAGTTTGATCCCATTAATGATTTAAAAAATCAAACAAACATTCTTAAAATTAAAAATTTGGAATGAAATTCTACTAGTTCTATAGTCAGCTTTAGGTGAACCCCTTGGGGTAGATTAAGAGAGAATTTACGCCGGCGTATCCATAGATACGCCGCGTAAATTCAAATCTGCGCCGGCGTATCTACTTTCTGTATTCAGAAAGCTAGATACGCCGACATTAGCCTAAGATACGACTGGCATAAGTCTCTTACGCCTTCATATCTTAGGGTGTATTCTGACGCTGGCCGCTAGAGGCGCCTTCCGTTGTTGTCGGCGTAGAATATGCTAATTATCTAGATACGCCGATTCACAAACGTACGTACACCCGGCGCAATTTATTTACGTCGTTTACGTTAGGCTTTTTCGGCGTAAGGTTGTTCCTGCTATTAGGAGGCGCAGCCAATGTTAAGTATGGACGTCGTTCCCTCTTCGAAATTTGAATTTTTTACGTCGTTTGCGCAAGTCGTTCGCGAATAGGGCTGGACGTAATTTACATTCACGTCGAAACCAATACGTCGTTGCGCCGTACTTGGAAGCAGTGCACACTGGGATATGTACATGGACGGAGCATGCGCCGTCCGTAAAAAACGTCAATCGCGTTGGGTCATCAAACATTTACATAAAACACGCCCCCCTTCCACATTTGAATTACGCGCGCTTACGCCAGCCCCATTTACGCTACGCCGCCGCAACTTACGGAGCAAGTGCTTTGTGAATACTGCACTTGCTCCTGTAAGTTACGGCGGCGTAGCATAAAGACGATACGCTGCGCCGCCGTAAGAAGAAGCGCACGCACCTGAATCTACCCCCTTGTTGATAACTGCGTCATTTTTGAAACAACATTTTTCGAATGAATCAAAGCATTTCAACATCTCCCGTGTAATCAATCCCTACAACTTTCCCCCTAGGCAGACGTTAGGAAGCGCGGACTCATCACACATGATCCCAGGATCCTGTTTCTGTTCCCTGACGCACGCACGGCTGTGTTACCTCCGATGTGATGGCTGAGCTGGAGCTGTGCTGGTGTCAGTGGCAGGCGGCGAGGTCCTGAGTGACGGACGCTGCATGTGACTGATATAGGACATTGGAATCTCCGTACTCCCACCTGTCCCTCCAATCCCAGCACAGAGTCAGGGGGTGCTGCCTGCAGATCTGCTGCACAAATGTTCCTCATTTACCATCTGCTTACCATACCGGCCCATACCTTGCGTCACAACAACATAAAAGCTTTTCAGCGATGGGAAACATTTTTTATTATTGATTTAATTTTTTTTATAGAATGTACTATAGAAAAGCGGGGGGGTCAATAACTTGGTAAATATAGGGGGCCCCTGACAGGTTCAGAAGGCTCACCGTAGCTTTGTTTTTGTAAACTTGCTGTCATTTTTTTTTTATTAGGATACATTTATTTATTAGGATTAGGAAATTTAACCACTTAAGCCCCGGACCAAAATGCAGCTA
Organism: Rana temporaria; assembly: GCF_905171775.1. NCBI lineage: Eukaryota > Metazoa > Chordata > Amphibia > Anura > Ranidae > Rana > Rana temporaria. The sequence continues at coordinate 37,328,859 of NC_053490.1, forward strand.
AAGGCCCAGGCCAGGTTTTGCGATTCGGCACTGCGTCGCTTTAACAGACAATTGCGCGGTCGTGCGACGTGGCTCCCAAACAAATATGACGTCCTTTTTTTCCCCACAAATAGAGCTTTCTTTTGGTGGTATTTGATCACCTCTGCGGTTTTTATTTTTTGCGCTATACACAAAAATAGAGCGACAGTTTTGAAAAAAATGCAATATTTTTTTCTATAATAAATATCCCCCAAAAATATATAAAAAAACTTTTTTTTTTACTCAGTTTAGGCCGATACGTATGCGTTTATCGATTGGTTTGCGCAAAATTTATAGCGTTTACAAAATAGGGGATAGTTTTATTGCATTTTTATTAATTATTATTTTTTTACTACTAATGGCGGCGATCAGCGATTTTTTTCGTGACTGCGACATTATAGAGGACACTTTTGACACATTTTTGGGACCATTGTCATTTTCACAGCAAAAAATGCATTTAAATTGCATTGTTTATTGTGAAAATGACAGTTGCAGTTTGGGAGTTAACCACAGGGGGCGCTGAAGGAGTTATGTTTCACCCAGTGTGTGTTTACAACTGTAGGGGGGTGTGGCTGTAGGTCTGACGTCATCGATTGTGTCTCCCCTATAAAAGGGTTGACACGATCGATGCAGCCGCCACAGTGAAGCACGGGGAAGCCGTGTTTACATACGGCTCTCCCCGTTCTTCAGCTCCGGGGAGCGATCGCGAGGGGGCGGCTAGAAACGAATAGCCGCCCCCTCATCCCGGATCGTTCCCAGGCGATTTCCGACTGCTGCATGTACCAGGGGGGTCCCGATCGGACCCCCGACCCCGTCTAGGCAGGGACGTACATGTACGCCCATCTGCCTGTACGTGCCATTCTGTGGACGTATATGTACATGCAGCGGTCATTAAGTGGTTAATTATTTATTTGGATTACATTTGTCTACTAGGATCATCGTATTTATTTACAAAATAATGGACCCTAAGAGCCGGTTCACACTGGGGCGGCGCGACTTCGGTGGCGACTCGGCAAGGCGTCCTGAAGACGACTTCAGAGGCGACTTGCAAAATGACTTCTGTATAGAAGTCAATCCGAGTCGCCCCCGAAGTCGTACAAGAACCTTTTTCTAAGTCGGAGCAACTTGCGTCGCTCCTATTAGAACGGTTCTATTGACTAGAATGGGACGCGACTTGTCAGGCGGCTGAGTCGCCTGACGAGTCGCCCCAGTGTGAACCGGCTCTAACAAACTAAATATAATTATTAGTAGAAAGAGCAAATGCAGCCACCATCATTTATTTCATTCACACATTTCTGGCCAGGACCGGTTCCAGGTAACTGCAGCAGTGCCCCCCCCCCCCATAATATTTAGCACCGATAGCGCGAGAGCCTTTCCAATTCAATAATTATTAGTAGATTCATAAAAACTTATCAGTAGATACGCCGTCGTGAATCCGAATCCCCGCCGTCGTATATTTAAGCGTATTCTCAAACTGAGATACGCTTAAATATTGCTAAGATACGACCGGCGTAAGTCTCCTACGCCGTCGTATCTTAACTGCATATTTACGCTGGCCGTTAGGGGTGTGTACGCTGATTTATGCCTAGAATATGTAAATCAGCTAGATACGCCTATTCACGAACGTACGCCCGGCCGTCGCAGTACAGATACGCCGTTTACGTAAGGGGTTTTCAGGCGTAAAGATAAACCACCAAAAACATGGCGCAGCCAATGTTAAGTATGGACGTCGGAACCGCGTTGAATTTTTCAAATTTTACGTTGTTTGCGTAACTCGTCCGTGAATGGGGCTGGCCGTTATTTACGTTCACGTCGAAAGCATGACGATTTCCTGACGTCATTTGGAGCATGCACACTGGGATACGTCCACGGACGGCGCATGCGCCGTTCGATCGAAACGTCATTTACGTGGGGTCACAGTTATTATAAATAAAACACGCCCACAGCTTTAACATTTGAATTAGGCGGGCTTACGCCGGCCCTAATACGCTACGCCGCCTTCGGCGGCAAAATCTTTGAAAATACCAAACTAGCCTCTCAAAGTTACAGCGGCGTAGCGTATAGGAGATTCGCTACGCCCGCCTAAAGGTACGTGAATCTACCCCAAGAACTATAACGGTACCCAATTTTTGTAAAAAGTATCTATTGTATGATAAAAATTGCACATGTATACATATCAAAATACATACAAAACCCATAAAAGCTGCACATAAAACATAACCAAAACCGTCTAGTACTCCTTGAATATAGATCAACGTTTCTCAACCAGTGTGCCGCGGCACACTGGTGTGCCGTGAAGAGTCCCCAGGTGTGCCGCGGCAAAATGGTCCCAAATATTGTAACACTACTGCTGGGCATTTGTCTTTACAGCGGTGCCGGTCCGCTGTGTAAAACTCACTTCCCGGCACTCAGGAAGCTGTGCTGGCTGTGCGGGCCTCCCGACCGCATCTTGCCAACCGAATACGTCATCGGTTGCTATGGGAGGGTCGGATGCACGCACTGCTTCTGTGACGTGAGAGCCGCGGGTACCGTCCTTAACTCTGCCTGGCGCGCTTTTCCCTGAGGGGGAAGAAGAAAGGGTAGAAGAGCCACTGTGACCGACACTGCTCCCCTGCCCGCAGACATGGCCACCCGCTCAGAGAGGGAGAAGGCCCTGAAGCTGAAAAAGCAGCACCAGGCCATCCTGTCTCGTATGCTGAGGGAGGAGGACAACAAGTATTGCGCTGACTGCGAGGCCAAGGGTAAGGTGGTGAGGGGGGGCTCTGCTATGAATAACCAGCTGTCACAGTCACTGACACCCCACATCCTCCATTCATGGCTGCAGCACTCTGGATCTGATTGGTTGTTGTGCAGCTCTGACAGTTCTTCTTTCAGTGTATGTGTGCATGTGTACACATGTCTGTTAGTGTGTGTGTGACAAAAGTAGTTCTGATGGTACAGGAATAGGGGGGTCAGGATTAAAAGTAAAATACATACAGACAGATGCGCACGCACACAAACCGACGCACACAAACAGACACACGTGTGTGTTTGTACGTGTGTCTGTTTGTGTGCGTGCGCATCTGTCTGTATGTATGTTACTTTTAATCCTGACCCCCCCTATTCCTGTACCATCAGAACTACTTTTGTAGGGCTTGTTTGAGATAGCAGCAAGGACTGCTGCTCCTCTGAAAAGCAATTTGTGTTCATATCGCTTTTCAGGGGCATTTGTCAGCCAGTAAAGAGGCATATCTTGCCTCCTCACCACCTGTTTTAAGCCCGTAAATGCAATGCACACAGTTGCGGGGTAGTTGCAGTACAGCCCCAATCACCCTGGGTATATCTCCAGCTGCAGCCACAGCATGTTTACACCCCCAGCTGTTGCCTCTGCAGCTAAAGGGGCAAAAGTTGGGGGTGGTAAAAACAGCTCAACCATGTGGTTTTACTGCCCCTCCAGCCTGACATGTGAACATGTTCTGTATGGATGCGTGCTGCATGTAGGGCAGCCCATTCATTTCCCTACCCACAGTAATGCGGGGGAAAGAAGTCGCCGACCCTTTTTTTTAAAATTGTGCCACAACAAAAGCAACCCATGTTTGCCAATGGATGGGGCACCATTAAGATTTAATGGCACCCCTAAAGAGCAGAGCATTTGTCTGTGTGTCAAGAACAAGCGCGATTTTGCAAGTGTTCCGCAACACACAGCGACGTGAACCAAGTCTTGGACAGGGGTGCCTCAAGACTGAAAATATTTTTCAAGGGCGCCCCGACTGGAAAAAGGTTGAGAAACACTGATATAGAAAGTACGCACCGCAAATTATCCCCTTCCCTTTCCCATTGGAAAAAACTTTACCCACTGATATAGATATTTGGTGGGTCTCCTATAGTAGAGCACAGTGAGTTGCTGTAATTTCGACGCAGTTTGGGTTTTCAGGAGGTAACCCGCTTCTTCAGGAAAAGTTTAATATTCAAAAACGTCAAAAAATAAACATATTAAATGGTCCTCCTACAAATCGTCATTGTCACACATATAATGCCACAGGACGGTCCTCCTCATTTTCCAAGATAGTCATTCGTTCCTATGTGATAGTAACTTATGCCTCGTACACACGATCGGTTAAACCGATGAGAATGGTCCGATGGACCGTTTTCATCGGTCAAAACCGATCGTGTGTGGGCGCCATCGGTTATTTAACCATCGGTTAAAAAAAAGCCAACTTGTTTTAAATTTAACCGATGGATTCCTAACCGATAAAAAAAAAACGATCGTTAGTAGGCGCGATCATCGGCTAAAAATCCACGCATGCTCAGAATCAAGTCGACGCATGCTTGGAAGCATTGAACTTCGCTTTTTTTCAGCATGTCGTTGTGTTTTACGTCACCGCGTTCTGACACGATGGTGTGTAGGCGCGACGGACCATCAGTCAGCTTCATCGGTTAACCAATGAAAACGGTCCATTGGTCCGTTCTCATCGGCTGGACTGATCGTGTGTACGCGGCATAAGTATCCATAGTCAAATCGTATAGTGTGCACCTAGTGGTATACAAGGTGTTATATTAGGTAGGAAAAGATAGACTATCTTAGAAAACGAGGAGGACCGTCCTGTGGCATTATACAGTATTTATAAGGATTGTGACAGTCCCAACCAGGCAGTGGCGTATCTAGGGTATGGCAGCCATGGCAAGTGCATGGGGAGGGGGGGCGGCAAAAAGCTACCCCCTGCACTGAAAAAAAAAACACCCGTCCTCCTGTGGCCGCCTCCCACACTAATGTAGCTCCCGCCATCGCGACCGGCCTGCTGAAGCGCGGCGCCGGCACAGCAATTGCTAATATTGCTACTTGGCCTGGGGAGGGGAGTGACAGGTCCCCCCAATGACGGCTGATGACTGGCCATTAATGGCACAGTGGCTGCGTTTGCGTATATAGTATTATTATATTTATTGATTTGTTATATTAATTTATTATACAAACTGTAAGGTAGTCATCAGAACTTCAACTTCATGCTCTTGGTGCTATTTATCCTTCAGTGGTGATCGGGGTATTTGGCCGGTAGCATGATTTATACATATGTGTAATATATGTATAATGCTGATTTGTTAATATGTTGAAGTACCCTTCTTTATATATACACATTGTGGGATTTCAGTGTAATTTTAAATTTTGCTTCCGTGGTAGTGGTATATTTGTTCAACTAGATGAACACCACGGGATGTTGTCTGTATATGATCATGTGATTGGCTTTAGTCCGTGCTGTACGGACTTTTACCAGAATTTGAGATATATTCCAATTGTTTTGTAAAGTCAGCGCTTTTAAGTCAATTGTTTTTATTTGTATCATATTAAAATATGTTATTTTTTCATAAACCGCAATTGCCGAGGCGTTGTGGTGTTTCTGCAATGATGTAGTCATTGGTACCTCCCCATTGGTCCGTTCGCGCCGATGCGAGTGTGTGATTGGCTATTTATAGCCTAAGCAAGCCTCAGTCACACATTGACCCATGATTAAGTCACGTGTCCAGTGACGATACGCGTGGGGGAGGAGCTTGAGTGACGGGACGCACGGAGGTGCCGGATGAGGAGCCTGACAAGCTGAGCAGCACACATGCACATACGTTGAAGCCTTAATGTTACCGAGGATTCGTGAGTGATATTCTGAGTATTGTGAGACGCCAGTATTTCATCTACGGTATCACACTATTGGTCTTTTCTGTCTCCCTTTTCTCTGCATATTTGAGCACGTGAATACCTGGTGGAAAGCACACTCTGACCTGACAAGTCTGATTATCACATCATCAAGCTGTTGATATCTCACACACTGTGTATGTGTGGTCTGGGAAGGTGTAGCTGAGTTGCTCTAGGATTATAGCATCAAGGGACGATTTATAATGAATTTTGGAACTTTTTTCCTTTTATATTCTTTGTATAATATTGTCTTTCTCCTCCAGTAATTTTGATGTGTTGACACCTCACTTAATCAGTTGTTTTAGCGCATTATTATTTACACATATAGCTAGGACGTCATTGGTTTCGTCGTGAACGTAAATTACGTCCATCCGTATTCGCGACCGACTTACGCAAACGACGTAAAAATTAAAAACTTGGCGCGGGAACGACGGCCATACTTAACATTAGCTACCCTTCATATAGCAGGGGTAACTATCCGCCGGAAAAAGCCGAGCGCAAACGACGTAAAAAAAAAGCGATGAGCGGGCGTTCGTTTCTGAATCGGCGTATCTCCTCATTTGCATATTCGTCACGAGTAAAACACGAAACGCCACCTAGCGGACAGCGGAAGATTGCAGCCTAAGATCCGACGGTGTAAGTCACTTACACCTGTCGGATCTAAGGGAGATCTATGCGTAACAGATTCTTATGAATCAGTCGCATAGATCCGACCGTCGGATCTCAGAGATACGACGGCGTATCAGGAGATACGCCGTCGTATCTCTTTGTGAATCTACCCCAGAGACTCTGGGAACTGGAGGAAACAGATACATATTTTGGGCCTCTGTGCCCATAACCAGCAATGACTGCTTTAGCTTTTGATACTCAGTGCAGATGTTATTATGATCAGCTCAAAGCAACCTGATTCTGGGTGTCCTGAAATAATCTGTTTAAGGTGTTATATGTTAAGTGTCTTTCTCCCACTGTGTGCCAGTGTGATTTCTGTGCGTGTTCCCGCATCGCATCAAACTACAGGCAGTTCACACTGCTCCCTGCAAACCTCTGTGGGTATCAATAGAAATCCCCCAAATCGGTTTGCAGAACGCAGTCCAAACTCTGGAATCGGATCACCCATGCGATCTGATTTCCGTGCGGACCAAAATAAGGGTTGATTGAATGCGATTAAAGACTGTATGGCTGAATTCGCATCGCATGTGATCTGCACAGCAATGCAGCATCTCATATGTGTGAACCCAGTCTGAGTCACCTATTGTTTCTGTCTGTCTGATCATTTTGGAGATTAGATTATTATTGTGTCCACGTTACCTTATTATCAAACTATTGTGGGATGTTATTTGTTTATGTTGATTAGCTCACTTAGATTATGTTTATGTTGCTTGTTCCTTAGCCATGTTAATTATATTACTGTTTACAGTTTATATATGATAATATGATCAGGCTCACCTGATATTGTGTGGTATATAAATTCTGTGTGAGTTTTCAATAAAGAGAGTTTCAGTTTGCATCTAAGCTATTGTCGGCTACTCTTGGATGATCAGCTACAGTGAGGGAACATTTTTTTTTTGAACCCCTGCTGATTTTTTACGTTTGACCACTGACAAAGAAATCAAATGTCTTTAATGGTAATGGGTTTATTTTAACAGTGAGAGACAGCAAAACAGCAAAAATGTCCAGAAAAATGCATTTAGAAAAAGTTATAAATTGATTTGCATTTTAATGAGTGAAATAAGTATTTGACCCCTTCGCAAAACATGACTTAGTACTTGGTGGCAAAACTCTTGCTGGCAATCAAAGAGGTAAGACGTTTCTAGTAGTTGGCCACCAGATTTTCACACATCTCAGGAGGGATTTTGTCCCACTCCTCTTTGCAGATCCTCTCCAAGTCATTAAGGTTTTGAGGCTGATGTTTGGTAACTCGAACCTTCAGCTCTCTCCACATATTTTCTATGGGATTAAGGTCTGGAGACTGGGTAGGCCACTCTAGAACCTTAATGTGCTTCTTCTTGAGCTACTTTTTGTTGCCTTGGTCACGTGTTTTGTGTTTTGGGTCATCCACAACCCATTTCCAATGCCCTGGCTGAGGGAAGGAGGTTCTCACCCAAGATTTGATGGTACATGGCCCCGTCCATCGTCCCTTTGATGAGGTGAAGTTGTTCTGTCCCCCTAGCAGAAACCCCCCCCAAAGCATACTGTTTCCACCTCCATGTTTAACGGTAGGGATGGTGTTCTTGGGGTCATAGACAGCATTCCTCCTTCTTCAAACATGGCGAATTGAGTTGATGCCAAAGAGCTCAATTTAAGTCTCATCTGCCCACAGCACTTTCACCCAGTTCTCCTCTGAATCATTCAGATATTCATTAGCAAACATCAGACAGACCTGTACATGTGCTTTCTTAAGCAGGGGGACCTTGCGGCCGCTGCAGGTTTTTAGTCCTTTACAGCGTAGCTGTAGTGTGTTACCAATTGTTTTCTTGGTGACTATGGTCCAAACTGCCTTGAGATCATTGACAAGATTCTCCCGTGTAGTTCTGGGCTGATTCCTCACCGTTCTCATGATCATTGAAACTCCACTAGGTGAGATCTTGCATGGAGTGACAGTTATTTTATGTTTCTTCCATTTGCGAATAATCGCACCAACTGTTGTCACCGTCTCACCAAGCTGCTTGGCGATGGTCTTGTAGCCCATTACAGCCTTGTGTAGGTCTACAATCTTGTCCCCGACATCCTTGGACAGCTCTTTGGTCTTGGCCATGGTGGAGAGATTGGAATCTGATTGATTGCGTCTGTGGACAGGTGTTTTTTATACAGGTAACAAGCTGAGACTAGGAGCACTCCCTTTAGTAGAGTGTTCTTAATCTCAGCTTGTTACCTGTAAAGAAGACACCCGGGAGCCAGAAATCTTGCTGATTGATAGGGGATCAAATACTTATTCCACTCATTAACCAGTTAACAACCGCACTATAGACGATATACGTCTACAAGGCGGTTGCTTAACTCTGGGAGGACGTCCATGGACGTCCTCCCAGAATCGCACTCCCGCGCCCTCTGGGGCGCGCACACAGGAATGTCCGTGACTGATTGCGGCGGTTTACCACGTGATCGCTCCGTCCAATGACGGAGCGTTCACTTGTAAACAATCCGGCGTGATGACGCCGGTTCCTCCCTCCCCTCTCTGTACCAAATGGTACAGTGTGAGAGGAGGGGGGGGGGGGAGAGCGGATGCAGCAGCAGCTGCTGTGGGCTGGATCTGTGACACATGCAGTCACAGATCCAGCAAGCCATCCATCCCTGCTCAGCCATCCCTGCCCCATACTGTGCAATACTCTGCAATACCCCACAATACTCTGCAATACCCCACAATACTATGCAATACCCCACACTACTCTGCAATACCCTACACTACTCTGCAATACCCCACAATACTCTGCAATACCCCACAATACTCTGCAATACCCCACAATACCCTGCAACGTCGCCTATGGGGATTTTTAACTAGCAAAGTTTGGCGCCATTCCACGAGCGTGTGCAATTTTGAAGTGTGACATGTTGGGTATCTATTTACTCGGCGTAACTTCATCTTTCACATTTATGCAAAAGAATGAAGAAAAAACAACAACATTTGCTAAATTTTATAACAGAAACAAAGATTTTTTTTTTTTTTTTACAGAATTTTCAGTCTTTTTTCTCTTATAGCGCAAAAAATAAAAAACCCAACAGTGATTAAATACCACTAAAAGAAAGCTCTATTTACGTGAAAAAAAGGACAAAAATTTAATTTGGGTACAGTGTTGTATGACTGAGTAATTGTCATTCAAATTGTGAGAGCACCGAAAGCTGAAAATTGGTCTGGTTATTAGGGGGTTTACGTGCCCAGTGATCAAGTGGTTAAAATGTAAATCAATTTCTAACTTTTTTGAAATGTGTTTTTCTGGATATTTTTGTTGTTTTTCTGTCTCTCACTGTTAAAAATAAACCTACCATTAAAATGATAGACTATTATAAAATCAGCAGAGGATCAAATACTTTTTTGCCTCACGGTATAATATCTGGTTTCTGGTTCTAGACTGGAGGGAGCTTTATCTCAATGGAAACACCCAAGCTGGGTGCTGGATGGTTCCGTCACAAGGATTATGACTATTATTTATTGATTTGGATACATTTATTCATTACGACCCTCTTACCATCCATGTAAAGGATGTGTGCTTTATTGCCCACACGTCACAAATATGCATCCATGGACAGCCAAGGTTTGTGTGATGAGAGCACGCTCAGAAACCTCAGCCATCCATGGACATACAGGTATATATGCGGCGTGTGGGCGATAAAGCACATATGCGTGCAGAAAGAGCTTAACCACTTGGGATCCGCACTATAGACGAAAGACGTCCACAGTGCGGCTCCCAAGTGCCGGGTGGAAGTCCCTGGACGTCCTGTTGTTTAGATTCCCTGTGCGCACCGCTGGGGGCGCGCAGCGGGGAAACACTGTGCCCGGCGCATCGCTGGGGAGCCGATGTGTGTGCCTGGCGGCCGCGATGTCCGCCACGTACCCGTGATCGGCGGTGACAGCAGGGACGTGGAGCTTGGTGTGTAAACACAGAGCTCCACGTCCTGTCAGGGAGAGAGGAGACCGATCTGTGTCCCTTATACATTACATAGGGACACAGCATAGGTCACCTCCCCCAGTCACTCCCCTTCCCCCTACACAGTTAGAACACCCCCTAGTGTTAACCCCTTCACTGCCAGTCACATTTATAAAGTAATTAGTGCATTTTTATAGCACTGATCGCTGTATAAATGTGAATGGTCCCAAAATTGTGTCAAAAGTGTCCTATACGTCCGCCGCAATATCGCAGGCCTGACAAAAAAATCGCAGATCGCCGCCATTACTAGTAAAAAAAAAAAAAAAAAAAATCATAAATCTATCCCCTATTTTGTAGGCGCTAAAACTTTTGCGCAAACCAATCAATAAACGCTTTTTGCGATTTTTTTTAACAAAAATATGTAGAAGAATACATATCGTCCTAAACCAATGGAATTTTTTAATTTTTTAAAAAAAAATGGGATATTATAACAAAAAGTAAAAAATATTGTGTTTTTTTTCAAAATTTTCTATCGTTTTTTGTTTATAGCGCAAAAAATAAAAATCACAGAGAAGATCAAATACCACAAAAAGAAAGCTCTATTTGTGGGAAAAAAATGATAAAAATATAATTTGGGTACAGTGTTGTATGATTGCGCAATTGTCATTCAAAATGCGTCAGCGCTGAAAGCTGAAAATTGGTCTGGGCAGGAAGGGGGTTTAAGTGCCCAGTAATGAAGTGGTTAATATCATCCTAATAAATAAAAATAAAAGCAAATTGACCAAAACAAAGCTATTGTGAGGCCTTCTGAACATGTCAGGGACGGCACATGAGGCCCCCTATATTTAATAAGTTGACCACCACGGGTCTACAGTGCTCCCAACACAGTGACTTGGCCGTCCTAGCCAGCTCTTGGCAGTGCTAGGACTGAGGGGGGCTGACACAGGCACCCGTATCATGCAAGGTGGAGGGGAGTTGTGTGGAGAGTTCCTGCCGCTACAAGCTGATGCCTCGTACACATGATTGGTTTTCCCAGCGGAGAAAACCGAGGGGAAAACTGAGAACCGGCTCGGTTGATTTTCCCCGTGTACACATGGCCGGTATTCCCAACAGGAAAACTGCCATGACAGCTTTGGTTCGCGAAAACCGGCCGTGTGTATGCTCCACTGCAGTGTTTCCCATAGGAAAACTGCCAAGCAAAAAAACACCTAGAATCGCGGCGGGAAAAAAGAGAACACGTTTTTTGCTCGCAGTTTTCCTGTCTGGAAAACTGCTATGGAGCATATACACGGCTGGTTTTCCCAACCAAATGCAAACATGGCAGTTTTCCCGTCGGGAAAACCGATCGTGTGTACGAGGCATCACAGGAGTTGTGACAGCAGCATTACTACTCCTGTCAGCTTAGCTGTGGGAAGTTATAAGCCAAATCTGGAGAGCCGGCGAGAGGTGTGGCCTGTGCTCTCTCTCCCCTTCAGGTCCTCCCCTTGCCACTGCAGCACTCCTACATTGGAACTGCCAAATCAGGACTGTGCAGCGTTTGCTTACACGCCCCCAACTCCTCCCAGTGAAGAATGTGGGTAGGGGGCAGGTAAGCAAACGCTATAAAGTCCTGATATGACATTCAGTGGTGTCCCAGAGCCGCAAATCCCAAACCCCTGCAGCTTCTGGTATCTCTCCCGGCCAGCAGCCTGGCAAAACTGTCAGTTTGTCGTAGGCTTCTCATCAACTCTGACATGTCAACTTGAGGAGGAGGCTAGGAGGAAGGGCATACCGCAGCCATCCGCCCCGCTGCATCCAAGGTTTGTGTGTTTGAGAGATATGAGAACTCCATTGGGAACATACAGGGGGGACAGTGTAACAAACATTTGTTCTGGAGATAAGAGTGAGCTGGGATTTGTGTTAGTAAGGATGATTGGTGGGGGTTTGTGTTAGGAGGGGATTTTTTTTTGGGGGGGGGGAGGGGGGTTGTGCTAGGACTTTGTACTGGGAGGGGGGGGGAAGGAAATGTGTGCTTAGTTTGTGTTAGAAAGGGAGATTTTGCAGGGGGTAGCTTACCCTACACTACCCACATGTGAAATGAGTGCCAAGCCTGGGAGCCAGGGCCTTAAATAAGCTCTGCCTGACCCAAGATGACTGCTAGAGTGACATGGGGTGGCAGCATCCAATGTGATAGCTTCCCCAGTGATCCTGGAAACCATGCAATGTTGCTGTGGTTGAGCACCACCTGCAGTGGAGAAAGTAGACTGCACCTGCCTATACGGCTCATGAGAGTGTTTGACCCTTGCAGGGTACAGGCAAATATCATTCAGGTCATTCAAAATATTTTTGTACCAGGGGATTCATTCAGAGGGTGGGTTTTTTTTTGATTCATTTAACGGTGGCCATACATTCTACGATTAACATTACATTTTTTTCCCAATGAATCGCCTCCAAGAGGAAAAATCGATCTATAGTCAACAACCTATTCGACTGACATGCCACACATGGGGAGTGGATTTCATTCCATAGTTAAGATATGATTGTAACTTAGGATCCTAAGTTACTGATCACATCTTTGTTTTAATCATGTAATCCTACAGTATCTCACAAAAGTGAGTACACCCCTCGCATTTTTCTAAATATTTTATTACCGTATTTATCGGGGTATTGCGCGCTCCGGCGTATAGCGCGCACCCCTAAAGTGGACCCGACATTCCTGTAAAAAAAACATTTTATTACATTTTACTACTTACAGTTTTGGTGTATTGCGCGGCGTCCATCGGCGGCCTCGTCGGGTCCGGCGTCCGTCTGCGGCTTCGGGTGTCCTCTTTGTTGGGTCCGGCGTCCGTCTGCGGCTTCGGGTGTCCTCTTCGTCAGGTCCGGCGTCTGTCTGCGGCTTCGGGTGTCCTCTTCGTCGGGTCCGGCATCCTTCTGCGGTGTCCTCTACGCTTGATCCCTGCTTTCCCGCGCCGGCATATACTGAGCGCAGTACACTCGGGTATAGTCAGGCAGGCTCGGCTACTCTCGCGCTCACGTCCTGGACGTCCAGGACGTGAGCGCGAGAGGGGCCGAGCCTGCCCGACTATACACGAATGTACTGCGCTCGGTATATGCCGGCGCAGTGTTCAAACTTGGCGTGGGAAAGCGGGTATCGGCGTATATCGCGCACCCACGATTTTGCCCTGATTTTCACGGCAAAATAGTGCGCGCCATACGCCGATAAATACGGTATATCTTTTCATGTGACAACACTGAAGAAATGACACTTTGCTACAATGTAAAGTAGTGAGTGTACAGCTTGTATAACGGTGTAAATTTGCTGTCCACTCACAATAACTCCACACACAGCCACTAAAGCGGATGTCCGCTGAAAAAAAAATATTAAAAGCCAGCAGCTACAAATACTGCAGCTGCTGACTTTTAATATTAGGACACTTACCTGTCCTCGAGTCCAGAGCCGCCCGCAGCAGAGGACGAGCGATCGCTCGTCACTCTGCTGCCCCCCTGCCATCCTCGGTGAGGGAACCAGAAAGTGAAGCGCTCCGGCTTCACTGCCCGGTTCCCTACGGCGCATGCGCGAGTCGCGATGCGCCGTTCTGACTGGCTCCCGCTGTGTGTGCAAATACCTGTCTTTAGACAGGTATCTGCGCTACCCTCCCCCCTGAAAGGTGTCAAATGTGACACCGGAGGGGGGGAGGCTTCCGATTCGCGGGAGTAGAGGGTGGAGCTCCACTTTAATGTCTAAACCGCTGGCAACAAATGCGAGTACACCCCTAAGGCCTGATTCACAATTGTGCAGGTTGCAGTTTGTATATTGCAGGTGCATTTTTCAATACACATCTTTAAACCATTGAAGTCTATGGAACAAAAAATCAGAAAAAAAAAACCCCTGGCCTTTTCCATAAAATGCACAGATGTGAACTACATCCATAGAAAACCATGTTAAATGGACTGTAGTGCAGGGCTTGACAAATTTGCTGGAATCTAGGAGCCATCTAGAAAAGTTAGGAGCCAGTTTTTTTTTAACAACCGACAAAGCTGATTATGGTATATATACTGGAGTTTTTCTTTATTTTATTTTTTAATACTAGTAATCAGTGTTGGCCCGTCCATAGGGGGCACCCGGGCGCCGCCCTCCCCCCCAAGTCAGTTAAAAACATATAATAATAATAATAAAAAAATGTCCTTATGTGCCCTGTGTCCGGGCGCCGGGTGCCGGGCGCAGTGCAGTACGAGTAGCTCCACGTCTGTGCAATCACAAGATTGCAGACGAGGCGCTACATTGGCAGGCAAAAAATGGCTTTGTGGCAGAGCCCATCACGCCACAGCTTCCGGCGCGATGGACTATATTGTGGCCGGGCTTACTAACTTTTTTTCTCATTATTGAAAAGTTTGGCGAAAATAGTAGCGGCCGTTCAGCGGCAAACCAATGTTCGGCATCAACAGCACCACAACCCCCCCCTGGTTATTAACAGTTTTTTTTTATTTCATGAAAATAGCGACAGGCAACCAATTGCAATGCAAGCCCCCTCCCCCCCGGCCACTTAGTAAGATTATTTTTTTTATGTTCAGCGACAATAGCGCCCGTATCACCTCCTCAATGCAGTATGACCGCAGCCTCTGTTAATTTCGTGCAGTATGTCCGCAGTCTTTGGTAATCTCATGCAGTATGTCCGCAGTCTTTGGTAATCTCATGCAGTATGTCCGCAGTCTCTGGTAATCTTGTGCAGTATGTCCGCAGTCTCTGGTAATCTTGTGCAGTATGTCTGCAGTCTCTGGTAATCTCGTGCAGTATGTCTGCAGTCTTTGGTAATCTCGTGCAGTATGTCCGCAGTCTTTGGTAAACTCGTGCAGTATGTCCGCAGTCTTTGGTAATCTTGTGCAGTATATCCGCAGTCTGTGGTAATCTTGTGCAGTATGTCCGCAGTCTCTGGTAATCTTGTGCAGTATGTCCGCAGTCTCTGGTAATCTCATGCCCATTTAGAGTCCTTCATTACTAACAGTGTCATTTTTTAGTTTGTTTGCGCTGATCTGTAAGGCTGCGCTATATACCATGATTTGTGATGCTATGAGTGGAAGCAAGTGGAATACAGGAGACGGAGTGGGTAGATTCTATAAGAGGTGTGGCTTATGGGAAGTGGGAGGGGCCACACATGGCCACACATGGAGGGGCGGGGTCTTGCACCCCCCCATCCTAAAACTTCACCAGCCGCCACTGCTAGTAATGGTGGCGATCAGCGAGACTGTGATAGTGCGGCATACAATCTGACACTGGGTCGGAACTAACTGCTTCTGACATCTCAAGTGACACTAATACAGTGATCAGTAATAATAGGATACACTGTTTTTATTTCCTGCCTTGCAGGGACACAAGACCGCCATATCCCTGCTTAGGCCCCTTCCACACGAGGACGGATCCACTTGCAGCGGTCTGCCAGCTCAGTGGGAGATCTCTCCTCTGAGCCGGCGGATGACAGGTCCCTCTCTGCTCACTGAGCGGGGAGGGGCTTGTCCAGCACCGCTGTCTCCTATGGAGAGATCTGAGGAAAAAGGTCAGCATGTTCGTTTTCATCAGATCTCACCTGATCCGATCCGCCTTGGACGGATGGCGACGTATCGCCATCCGTCTGATTTTAGCAGATCGGATGTTAGCGCACATGTCACCGCTGACATCCGACGCTCCATAGTGAAACATTGAGCGCCCGTTCAGGTCCCCTGGAAAAACTGACAGGCGGACCTGATCAGACTGCCCGTGTGAAAGAGGCCAAGCAGGGAGATGACAAATAATAAAATCATTTTAATTAAGAAAAAAAACAGTTTTTACTTAGAATATAAAAAAAAACTGTTAATAAAAAGGCTATATAAAGATATTTAAACCAGCTCCCCCCCACACACTCACCATTAGGCCAAAGGCGCCAGATGATGGCCACAATCACTTCCTTCTCTTCTCCACTTTGGGAAGGAGATGGGTGGGCAGTAAATACAGGCAGAAATCCCCATTAGTATTGCTGGTTGTCTCTTATCATACCAGCGGCGACCACAAGATGGCGCCAGACTACAGAAGGAATCATAGGCCTGCAGTAAGCCGCAAAGCCGCGGCCTCAATTACTGGCCGGAGTGGCGCTCCGCGATCGCGCGGCGTGGTGCACGGAGATGCAGGTTACCCCCAGCTCGCCCCAGGCACCAGGTCGCTAATTCTAGTTGCAATTGCGACCTGACGCCCGGGAATTGTCGAACCCTGCTGTATTATGTTTCGGTAAAACTGAAAATGCACTAAAAAATGCATAGGTGTGGACCAAGCCTTAGTGAAAATGTCTAAATTGGGCCCAATTAGCCATTTTCCCTCCCCGGTGTCATGTGACTCGTTAGTGTTACAAGGTCTCAGGTGTGAATGGGGAGCAGGTGTGTTAAATTTGGTGTTATCCCTCTCATGCCTCGTACACACGATCAGTTTTCCCGACAAGAAAAGTGTGATATGAGCTTTTTGTCAGGAATTCCGACCGTGTGTATGCTCCTGCACACTTTTTCTGTGAGAATTCCTGCCAATAGAAGATTGAGAGCAGGATCTACGTTTTCATAACAGGAGAAATTCCTAATCGGGAATCGCGGTTGTCTGTATGCAATTACGACGCAAAAAAAACACGCATGTTTAGAATCAAGCAGAAGAGCCGAACTGCCTATTGAACTTCATTGATCTCAGCTCATCGTAAGTGTTGTACGTCACCGGGTTCTTGATGTTTGAAATATCAGCCAAGATTTGTGTGATAGTGTGTATGCCACACAATTTTGAGCCATTTTCCTGCTGAAAAAAAAACTGTTTTCATGTAGGAAAAACTGATCGTGTGTACAGGGCATCACTCTCTCATACTGGTCACTGGAAGTTCAACTTGACATCTCATGAAAAAAAGAATTGTTGCTCTACATAAAGATGGCCTAGGCTATAAGAAGATTGCCAAGACCCTGAAACTGAGCTGCAGCACGGTGGCCAAGGCCATACAGTGGGTTTAACAAAACAGGTTCCACTCAGAACAGGCCTTTCCATGGTCAACCAAAGAAGTTGAGTGCAAGTACTCATCATCATATCCAGAAGTTGTCTTTGGGAAATAGACGTATGGGTGCTGCCAGCATTGCTGCAGAGGTTGAAGGGGTGGAGGGTCAGCCTGTCAGTGCTCAGACCATACGCCGCACACTGCATCAAATTGTTCTGCATGGCTGTCGTCCCAGAAGGAAGCCTCTTCTAAAGATGACGCACAAGAAAGCCAACAAACAGTTTGCTGAAGACAAGCAGACTAAGGACATGGATTACTGGAACCATGTCCTGTGGTCTGATGAGACCAAGATAAACGTATTTGGCTCAGATGGTGTCAGGCGTGTGTGGCGGCTACCAGGTGAGTAGAACAAAGACAAGGGTGTCTAGTCTACAGTCAAGCATGGTGGTGGGAGTGTCATGGTCTGGGGTTGCATGAGTGCTGCCGGCACTGGGGAGGTACAGTTCATTGAGGGAACCATGAATGCCAACATGTACTGTGACATACTGAAGCTGAGCACTGACCACCCCTTGCATTGGTGGTCAGTGGAAAAGTGGCACCTGGAAAAAGTTTACTGTATTAAAAAACAGGATTTATATTTGATATAACTGACTATTGTTACCAACATTCTGGATCCCTGTGGTATTTGGACAAACTGTGGTGTTGCCAAAAGACTTTTAGCTGAGAACATAATCTGCCATTTATAATAGGTTCATCCTCATCCATAATATCTATTAGCCAGATTCAGGTAGGGGCGCGTATCTTTAAGGCGGCGTAGCGTATCGTATTTACCCTACGCCGCCTTAAGTCAGAGAGGCAAGTACTGTATTCACAAAGCACTTGCCTCCTAACTTACGGCGGCGTAGCGTACATGGGGCCGGCGTAAGCGTGCCTAATTCAAATGTTTGGTGACCCGACGTGATTGACGTTTTTTACGAATGGCGCATGCGCCGTCCGTGTACATATCCCAGTGTGCATTGCTCCAAAGTACGCCGCAAGGACGTATTGGTTTCGACGTGAACGTAAATTACGTCCAGCCCCATTCACGGACAACTTACGCAAACGACGTAAAATTTTCAAATTTCGACGCGGGAACGATGGCCATACTTAACATTGGCTACGCCACCTAGGGGGCAGCTTTATCTTTACGTGGCGTATCTCTTACGGAAACGGCGTATCTTTACTGCGACGGGCGCACGTACGTTCGTGAATCGGCGTATCTAGGCATTTACATATTCTACGCCGAACTCAAAGGAAGCGCCACCTAGCGGCCAGCTGAAAAATTACACCCTAAGATACGACAGCGCAGGCCGTCGTATCTTAGCTAGGTTTGAGTGTATCTCAGTTTGAGCATACACTTAAACTTACGACGGCGCAGATTCCGAGTTACGTCGGCGTATCTACTGATACGCCGGCGTAACTCTTTCTGAATCTAGCTATATATGTCTTTTTCACTGGAAGCCAGGACTGATATGCTGTCTTAACTTTGCTGCCCCCTAATGTTAGAAATTGCACATTGCTGGAAGATAATTGCTGTAGCTGTGCACTGATTAGGTGTCCCGTAGTGTTCCTGTATGTTGTAAAACAGCTTCAGAAGTTCCTCTATAAAGTCCCTGATGCATCCTGGATACGTATCTCACAACTTTGTTTATTAGGAAAGAGAGACAACATATGGGGTCAAAATGTTAAGGCAAAACACCCCACAATTGTTCCATTATGTCAGACTAAAAGACATGAATAAAAAAGTAACATTATAATAAATTCATTGTCAAAATCCTAAACTTAAAGCTTGAGCTCGGGACACAAAAACGTTCATATTAATAAACGTGCCCCATACTCCTTTATATAAGGGGCACTATCTGGGGGCTTCCAGACTTTGATAAGCCCTCCTCTCTCGCAGACCCCCACAACCACTGGGACAGAGTTGTGGAAAATAAACCACTCACTGGGCCGGATTCAGAAAAGAGATACGACGGCGTATCTCCTGATACGCCGTCGTATCTCTGAGTTCGGCCGTCGTATTTTTGCGCCTGATTCATAGAATCAGGTTACGCATAGATATCCCTAAGATCCGACAGGTGTAAGTGACTTACACCGTCGGATCTTAGGCTGCAATTTCACGCTGGCCGCTAGGTGGCGCTTCTGTTTGTTTACGCGAGGAATATGAAAATTAGTATTTACGTTGATTCAGAAACGAACGACCGCCCGGCGCTTTTTTTTTTTACGTCGTTTGCGTTCGGCTTTTTTCGGCGTAAAGTTACCCCTGCTATATGAGGGGTATGTGCGGCGTATCCTATGTTAAGTATGGCCATCCTTCCCGCGCCGAGTTTTGAAATTTTTACGTCGTTAGCGTAAGTCGTTCGCGAATACGGCTGAACGTAATTTACGTTCACGTCGAAAGCATGACGATTTGCAGAAGTCATTTGGAGCATGCGCACTGGGATTCAGTCCCCTACCCGACAAATTTGAATTCCGCCGGGTGGATTTAGGCTACGCCGCCGCAACTTTACAGGCAAGTGCTTTGTGAATAAAGCACTTGCCTGAAAAACTTGCGGCGGCGTAACGTAAATGAGATACGTTACGCCAGCAGAAAGATCCGCTGATCTTTCTGAATTTGGCCCTATGTCTTCATCAACATGGGGACAATGGGCCTAATCCTCAGCCAGGCGGCGTAACTTAACTTTCAGCAGTTAAGTTACACTGACTTAAAATTTCTACCTAAGTGCCTGATCCACAAAGCACTTACCTAGAAATTACACGCCGTGTAACTTAAGTGCCTCCGTCGCAAGGCGGTCCTCCTCTCCGGGGGGCGTTTAAAATTTAAATGAGGCGCGCTCCCGCGCCGGCCGTACTGCGCATGCGTGTGACGTAATTTTCCCGACGTGCAGCGCGCGAACGTAATTGACGCCGGGCTTTGTGGATTGCGACGGGACACTAAAGTTGCGACGGGTGAAAAAAAATATACGTGCCGGGAAAACAAATAATTATAAAAAAAAATGACAGCGTCGCTCGGCATGCATTCCTGAGAGGGAGAACTCCATGCCAATTTTCAAAGAAAAAACCGGCATGGGTTCCCCCCCCCCCAGGAGCATACCAGGCCCTTAGGTCTGGTATGGGTTGTAAGGAGTCCCCCCCTACGCCGAAAATTCGACGTAGGGGGTCCCCCTACAATCCATACCAGACCCGTATCCAAAGCACGCTACCCGGCCGGTCAGGAAAGGGAGTGGGGACGAGCGAGCGCCCCCCCCTCCTGAGCCGTGCCAGGCCGCATGCCCTCAACATGGGGGGGTTGGGTGCTCTGGGGCAGGGGGGCGCACTGCGGGCCCCCCCACCCCAGAGCACCCTGTCCCCATGTTGATGAGGACAGGACCTCTTCCCGACAACCCTTGCCATTGGTTGTCGGGGTCTGCGGGCGGGGGCTTATCGGAATCTGGGAGTCCCCTCAAATAAGGGGGCCCCCAGATACCGGCCCCCCACCCTAAGTGAATGGATATGGGGTACATCGTACCCCTACCCATTCACCTGTAGGCAAAAAGTAAAAGTTATTAAACACACAACACAAGGGTTTTTAAAATAATTTATTAGTCTGCTCCGGAGGCCCCCCTGTCTTCTTTATTAGCTCTAATACCAGGGGGGGCTTCTTCTTCCGCTCTCCGGGGGTCTTCTCCGCTCTCCGGGGGGGGCTTCTTCTTCCGCTCTCCGGGGGGGGGGGGGTCTTCTCCGCTCTCCGGGGGGGGGGCTTCTTCTTCCGCTCTCCGGGGGTCTTCTTCTATCTTCGCCGCTCTCCGCTGTTGACTTGGCAAACCCCGGTTCTTCTGCAGCTGTCCGGTGCCCTCTTCTTCAGCGCTGGCTGCCTGCTATCTTCGTGTGTTAGCTCAATTACTAACAGGCAGCCAGCGCGGTCTTCTGTGACGTCACCTTCTTCTCTTCTCTTCTTCTCCCCTCTTCCGATGTTGACCCGACGCCTCTTCTCGCTGCAATGATGGAAGCGCGCCTTGCATCCCATTTATATAGGCATCACCGTCCCATCATGCTCCGGTAGGTACCCACGTGGGTAGGCACCCACCAGACCCCCCCCCCCGGAGAGCGGAAGAAGAAACCCCCCCCGGAGAGCGGAGAAGACCCCCGGAGAGTGGAAGAAGAAGCCCCCCCTGGTATTAGAGCTAATAAAGAAGACAGGGGGGGCCTCCGGAGCAGACTAATAAATTATTTTAAAAAGCCTTGTGTTGTGTGTTTAATAACTTTAACTTTTTGCCTCCAGGTGAATGGATAGGGGTACGATGTACCCCATATCCATTCACTTAGGGTGGGGGGCCGGTATCTGGGGGCCCCCTTATTTGAGGGGACTCCCAGATTTCGATAAGCCCCCGCCCGCAGACCCCGACAACCAACGGCAAGGGTTGTCGGGAAGAGGTCCTGTCCTCATCAACATGGGGACAGGGTGCTCTGGGGTGGGGAGCCCGCAGTGCGCCCCCCTGCCCCAGAGCACCCAACCCCCCCATGTTGAGGGCATGCGGCCTGGCACGGCTCAGGAGGGGGGCGCTCGCTCGTCCCTACTCCCATTCCTGGCCGGCCGGGTAGCGTGCTTTGGATACGGGTCTGGTATGGATTGTAGGGGGACCCCCTACGTCGATTTTTCGGCGTAGGGGGGTCTCCTTACAACCCATACCAGACCTAAGGGCCTGGTATGCTCCTGGGGGGGAACCCATGCCGGTTTTGTTTTTACAAATTGCCGTGGAGTTCTCCCTCGGGAATGCATACCAAATGCCGTCGCTTGAATGTGCTTTTACATGGTGTTACTAACTTTACACCATGTAAAAGCAGCCCTAATTTTACACTTGCAAACTAAAACTTACGGCGAAAAAAACGAAGCTGAAAAGCTTTGTGGATCGCCCTAAGTGCTAATTTGCATACCAGAAGCGACATTTCGACTCGAAATGCCCCCAGTGGCGGATGCGGTACTGCATCCTAAGATCCGGCAGTGTAAGTCCCTTACAGATGTCGGATCTTCTGCCTAACTTTGGAAAACTGATTCTGTGGATCAGTTCCAAAGTTAGAACCAGGGATACGACGGCTTACTCCGTCGTATCTCTTTTGAGGATTTGGCCCAATGTCCCTTGCCAGAGGGACCCCCCTGGCACCCCTCCCTGCCATGTTAAGGGCAAGTGGTTTGATATGGTTCAGGTAGGGGGTCTGCATGCTCATCTCAGCCCAGCTGCCATGGGTCCGTAGAGGGACCCCACACTTTTTTTCCCTTATTGTTTACATGTGGTACCCCCCTAAAATCCATATCAGACCCAAAGTGAGGTTAAATATGGAGGGGCATCGCCTTTTAATTTTTTTTTATAAAAGACCTAAAGTGCCTGATATGAAATTCGTCAGGGACCACACACCATCTCTTTTTTTCTTAGGCCCCATACACACGATAGAATCCATCCGCTGAAAAATCCCAGCGAATGGGTTTCAGCGGATAGATCCTATGGTGTGTACACGCCAGCGGATCTTTTTCCGCGGATATATCTCCCCTGGGATGGATTCCAGCAGATAAATATTTGCTGACATGCTAAACAAATCTCTCCGCTGGAATCCATCCCAACGGATGGATCCGCTGGTCTGTATAGACTCACCGGATCCATCCGTCCGAAGGGATCCCCCGCATGCGTCGTAATGATTCGACGCATGCGTGGAATTCCTTATATGACAGCGTCACGCACGTCGCCGCGTCATAATCGCGGCGACAGGGCGACACGTCATCGCCAGAGGATTTCGGCGCGGATTTCAATGCGATGGTGAGTACACTCCATCGCATGTAAATCCGCACAAATCCTCAAGAGGATTTATCCGCGGAAATGGTCCACTGGACCGTATTCGCGGATAAATTCTCTCGTGTGTATGGGGCCTTAGGGTTCCCCATATGGGAGTGGTACCTCCCCGTAGCGTAGTTACCACCTCATTACCTGAAGCAGCACCTCGTCCAGGCTCAGGACTTTGCAGGGAGACAGAGACCACTGTGAGTGAAGATGCTTCAACATAATTTTTTTTTAATGGGAACCAAAATCCCACTTTAACCACTTAAGCCCCGGACCATTTTGCTGGTTTAAAGACCAGGCCACTTTTTGCGATTCAGCACTGCGTCGCTTTAACTGACAATTGCGCAGTCGTGCGACATGGCACCCAAACAAAATTTCCTTTTTTTCCCCCCCACAAATAGAGCTTTTTTTTGGTGGTATTTGATCACCTCTGCGGTTTTTATTTTTTGCGCTATAAACAAAAATAGAGCGACAATTTTGAAAAAAATGCAATATTTTTTACTGCGGTCGGAGTCACGGAGCTTGCGGTGGGCGCACGCGTCCACAATGCCGCTTCTTAAAGGGGACGCAAAGATACGTCCTTTTGCCTGCCCGTGCCATTCTGCCGATGTATATCTGTGTGCGCCGGTCGGCATTTGGTTAAGAACTAAAAAAATTACTCAAAGAATGTTACCCCAAAATTTCATATTCCTGATTTATACCCATTGTGCCACACCCTGTTCACTTTGTATTGCTTCATTTGAGGTAAATACCTGGTTATCCTGTCAATCCTACTGCTCTCTGATTTCAAACTGATCATTCTAGGCATAGAGGCACATCCATCACAGTGCTTTCTGGTTGTGCTGGGAGAACAGCCTGCCTGTCCTCCAATGATCAGACTTATGCTGACACGCCACAACCATTCACTGGGAAGATCAGTGTGCTGCTGTTTCTCCATCCACACCTCTATATTGCAGCTCATAACAGAGGGCCAAATCCACAAAAGGGATACGACGGCGTAACTGCTGTTACGCCGTCGTATCCCTGTTCCTAACTATGGAACTGATCCACAGAATCAGTTTTCCATAGTTAGGCAGAAGATCCGGCATGTGTAAGGGACTTACACTGCCGGATCTTAGGATGCAGTACCGCATCCGCCGCTGGGGGCATTTCGTGACGAAATGCCGCCTTGGGTATGCAAATTAGCACTTACGGAGATCCACAAAGCTTTTCAGCTTCGTTTTTTCTCCGTAAGTTGTTAGTTTGCAAATGCAAAATTAGGGCTGCTTTTACAAAGTGTAAACTGTTTACACCATGTAAAAGCAGACCCTTCTGTCCAGCGACGCAATTTTTTTTTTAAATATTTCCCGCCGCATCTTTTTTTTGTCCCGACGCAACTATATTGACCCGACGCGATCCACAAAGCTCGGCGTAACGTAATTTCGCGCTATGCACGTCGGGAAAATGACGTCACGAGCATGCGCAGTACACCCGGCGCGGGAGCGCGCCTCATTTAAATGGGAATCGCCCCCATTTGAAGAGGAACGCCTTGCGCCGGCGGAATTTAAGTTACACAGCCCAAAATTTCTAGGTAAGTGCTTTGTGGATCGGGCACTTAGGTAGAAATTTTAAGGCAGTGTAACTTAAATGGAAACAATTAAGTTACGCACGATCTTTGTGGATTACCCCCAGAGTTTATGTGATCAAATAAAGAAAAAAGGTATTTATAATGCCCTCTCTCTCTCTATATATATATAAATATATATTACACTGTATTACCAAAAATATTGGTGTTGTGGGTCATCTGTCACCCTGCCCCAGCCAGGCACACACTTTTCACTCGCTCAGAGACATGAAAGCAGTCCTTGCACTTGTTTTTTGCTTTACTTAGGGGAATTAAACTTGGATGGGGAATGGGAACTTAAGAGATCCCAAAGTAACGAACAGTCAACATTGTGACTACTATATACAGCACAGTATATACAATCTCCTCTTCTCCTCCTGCACATTGCTTCCTTGCAGAGTATCAGTCCTCACTCCTCCTGCACATTGCTTCCTTTCTTGCACTCTCCAGACTAGCTAGCACTGTAGGCCTGACACTTGCTCAGCCAGGTCCAAAGCAATTGCCCTTAACAGACAGGGACCGTGGGCTCCTTTGTTGTAGCAAATAATAGAAAGTTCCAGTGCTAGCTGCCCCTGTGGCTACTGCTCCCAGGTTGGGCACCAGGGGCTTAAAGCGGAGTTCCAAAACTTCCGCTTTAAGTACCCATTTGGCATCTCATTTTTTTTGGGGAGAAGCGGGTACCCAATTTTGACAGGCACCCAGCTCCCACTTTCTCCCCTGGCGCTGCGGCGCCGGAAGGAAGTTCACCTCTCCCCCTCCCTCCCTGCAATATTCTGTGACGTGTCACACGTCCTAGAAGATTGCCTGGCCAATCACAATGAGCAGCGCGGCTCGCACATGTGCAGTGCCTATAGTTAAGTATAGTTATAGCAGCCGGGTGCCTATAGTTACAATGCCAGCCACCGCGAAGAGGAGGGGAAGAGGAGCTTGTCTTTGTGCGCCCCTCATCGCTGGACCGTGGGACTGAGTGTCTGTTTATTAAAAGTCAGCAGCTACGCTATACAAATCCCCTTAAAATCAAAGAATTGGACACTTGCAATTTTTTGGTGCCTATCCGGCATCAGGAACTATTTACCGTCAGTCTAGATCAAGCCAGCAGTCATCCTGTGTCTCCAGTATCATGTGAAAGCCAGTTTGCGTTACACCTGGCAGGAAGCGGTAGTGCCGTACGGGTGCGCCCCTAAGCGTTTCGTCACTAGGACGTCATCAGGTGGCTTCATAAGTTATGTAAATAGTCTATGCCTATAGTGATCGCATTTTTCAACTTTGGTCGAAGCTGCACACTTTGTTTTGATCTACAGACACCCCTTATCTTTATAGGAATCTTTTTTTTGTGAAGGAGAACTAGCCCTTTAAATAAAGGCATGTGAAGTTAAAAATAAATTCAGATACTGAATATTATCAATACAAGTGTAAACTACATACAGTTACCCCAAAAAATACAATATTTTTCCTATAGTGGGCCATTTCTTTCCTGGCAGATCCCTCTTTCAGCTGCAAAGGATCATGTCCGAGAATGGCCGCAGGTAATAAACGGCTGCAGATTTAACTGCTATATCACCTCCAGTTTCCAGATGCCCCCGGCTTTTGTTCAATCAAAACTTTATTTCTAATGCCGCATACACACCATCACTTTATGTGATGAAAAAAAATGACGTTTTTAAAAACGTCACTTTAATTGACCGTGTGTGGGGGAAAACGTTTTATGTCTTCTAAAAAACGACAAAAAAAATTGAAGCATGCTTCAATTTTATGTGTCGTTTTTCAAAACGTCAACTTTTACTTCACAGAAATTGACCGTGTGTAGCAAAAACGTTGTTTAAAACGAAGTTTTTTCATCCGCGCATGCCCAGAAGCTAGTTATGAAGCGAGCTTCAATTGAAAAACGTGGTGAACGTAACCTCGCTTTGCTAGAACATTGTGAGAAAACGATGGTGTGTAGGCAACTTCGTCTTTGAAAATTGAAGTTTCAAAAACGTCATTTTTTACTTCACAGAAAATGTCGTTTTTTTTCATCACATAAAGTGACGGTGTGTATGCGGCATAAGAATTTTGAAAAATCCTCTCTGCGGTATTGTTTATGAGTATATCTTTTCGTCCTTGCGGTAGTGTGTAAGCATTTTACAGTAGCACAACTGAGAGACAAACCTGTCAAATTGTAGAACATCAAAACATCTGCTACCCGACCACAGGACGCGTCCGCTTTCCACAGTGCAGTGACGAAAACTTGGCTGGGAGACCACAGGGAGCTGATGACAGGAGTGCTGGGGAGTGAAAATTAGCTTGACGGAAACAAGTGAGCGTGTGACTAACAGGGGCTTACTAAGTGTTTCCTTTAGTCCATGGACTCCGGGAAGAATTTTCCTTTTATAGTATATCTAAAGACAAAACTTTTTTCTTTATTAGTAACAAAGGGTTCAAAGTACACATGTACGATGCATTTAGTTACGAATCGAAATTCGGACATAATTTTTGTACAGGATTTAAAAAGCGCCAACAGTTTATGCAGCACTTTACAATAAAAAGGGAGACAGTAAATTACAATACAGTTCAATACAGAAGGGATAGGAGGGCCCTGCTCATGGAGCTTACAATCTAAAGAGGGGGTACAAAAGGTAATAGCTGCAGGGGATGATCTGATGGAGGTGACTCAAGTACAGTTCTTAGGTGGATGTGGGATAGACTTCTCTGGATAAGTGTGTTTTCAAGGACCGTCTAAAGGTGGACAGGGTAGGACCAGACATCCTGGGGCAGGGAGTTCCTTAGCATTGGAGAGGCTCTGGGGAAGTCCTGGAGACGAGCATGGGAGGAGGTAACAAGCTAGAGAGCAGGAGGTCTTGGGAGTAGCGGAGAGAACCATTCAGCCATTCAGGCCATATCTGTAGATGAGGTTGGTGATGTAGCTGGGGGCGATGTTCTGGATGGCCTTGGAAAGTATTTTGAATTTTATACAATGGGGTAGGTATATAGGTGTGCGCAGCCTATTGCATTAGGGTGTGCACCCCAAAGCTCCAACACATATGCGTTTGACATATTTACCGGCCTCTTCCACACTTTCCATCCTAAAACGAAAGGAGGGGTGGCATATATTCGTACCGATCCCCTATATTTTCCTTGTGTGGCAGCTAAATGTTGACAAAAGGGAGAGGAGGAGAAGCCTACTTTCAGCTGCTGCAGGAGGAAAATACAGATCAGTTCCGCCAAATTCCACCCTCCTGTCCAGGTTCTGATGACCAGCAAGGAAGGATTCCGGTTTACCTGTCACCAACCCCAGGATTAGGCACACCTGGCACACCCCTTTGCGCACGCCTATGGGTAGGCAGTAGGGGTGCAACGGATCGTGACCGATCCGCTATCCGTACGGGTCGGCCTGTACGGATCGGCACAGATTGCAATCCGCGGAACGCAGCTTTGGCCTAGCTCCGGAGCGGTCGGCCATCTTGGTACACCCGGCGGCGGCGTATACTAGTACTACTGGCTATTATTACTATTGTGATGTGGGGGCAATGTTAAACTACTGGCTATTACTATGTGGGGGAAATGTTAAACTACTGGCTATTATTACTAATGTGGGGGCAATGTTGCACTGGAACAGTGATGGTGATGACGAGTGGGGGGCAATGGTGGACATTACGTGATGAGTGGGGGGCTGGGGACAATGGTGGATTGCGGGATGCAGTAATTTCAACACAAAACGGAGCTTATTTGCTTAAATACAGTATTTGTAAATCCGACGGACTGTTTAAATGTTAAATTAAAAGTGAAAATTCAGAGGTGTTCTGTCACATTAGCAACCATGTGAGGTCAGCAGGTTTGCTGCGGCTTTTAAAAATTAACATTAAACAGTCTGTTAGATTTCCAAATACTGTATTTAAGCACATGAGCTCCGTTTTGTGTTGATCCGAAAATGATCTGATCCGTGACTCATTGATCCGAGGATCTATCCAATCCGTGAGTTTTTTGATCCGTTGCACCCCTAGTAGGTAGTAAAGAATTTCAATGAATTCAGAATAAATCATAACAAAACAGAGAGTTTTGTACGTTCAATAATATGGGTCACACTGTATTGTTGGCCAAAGGCAAATTTGCAAAACATCAAAGTCGCACGAAAGTTGCAAGTGGCAATGCAAGGTCGTGCCACTTTGGGGTGCCAGCAGTGTGAATCTAACTTTGACATTTGAAGCATCCGAAACAACATAACAAAATAAATCCAAATCTTCCAAAATAACTTCCGAAAATATGAATTGATTCAAAACAATGAAAATATGCAACAAATACGAATGTATGAAACAAATTACAAAAAAAAAAAAACATTTTTACATAACAAACATGATGAAACAAAAATTGGCGCAAATCGCACTGCAAAGAAGCACATGCAATTTGAACAGGAATGCGGTGCGATTCTTATCCGAATTCAATGCGATTTCCCCCACCGGTCGTGTGTGTATATAGAAAGGATAAAGCGCCATCTAGTGGGCAATTTAAAATATGTTAGAACTCATAGTACATATCTGGCCACATGCAAAATATTCTACATAGGTGTCCCAGTCCGCCGATCAGGGGGGTACAGGCAGTACTCAAGTAAGGGGCCCGACTGGCCAGAGCCCACTCCACCTACAGAAGCTTTTTTTTGGGCAGCAGCACATGAAATCACCTGCTGTGCCGCGGATAGACTGTGTGGAGAGAAAGAGTCCTCCTTTCACTTCCCCCACAGCACGGGCACAGTCACATGTGGTGTCAGCCCTGTCCGCTTCATTTTGTGACAGATTATTATTATTATACAGGATTTATATAGCACCAATAGTTTGCGCATCACTTTACAACATCAGGGAAGACAGTACAGTCACAATACAATTCAATACAGGAGGCATCAGAGGGCTCTGCTTTCTGGCAAAATCAACAGGTATTTTCTGCAGTTATTAAAAAGTTATAACAAAACATTTTCATTGGTTTATTTGGCAGACCAAAAGGAAGTAAGCTAATTTAGGATTTACATACATACTGGTCATTTATTTTGATATCTGAGTATCTTGTGGAGATTTTCCTTTGCTTCCTGTCCTATAGCCACAGTAAGAAGTGAGAGAAAGTGAGGAGTAAGGAAATCTCCTCTAAGAGAGTTATCACCAAAACAGGTGTGCTCCATGAAAAGATCAAAGCGGAGTTCCACCCTAAAAATGAACTTTCTATTAACAGCTTGCCTTTAAGTTTCTGGTTCTAGGTGGTTCATCTTCCTGTTCTAAGTCCCCCATTGCCTCCTAGGAAATGATGACACTCATTTCCCAGGAGTCTCTGGGCATTACTGTGCATATAAATTGCCCAGCATGCACCTTCTTCCTGAAAATCAGGAAGAAAAGGGAACTGGGGTTCACATGCCCACACATATGATGGATACGGCCACAACATGAGCTGGAGGATATAAGTGTAGCGCCGGGTTACTTCCAAGTACCGGTGCTGTCCAAATTTAAGAAGTAATCAGAGTGTAAGGACTGGTTTCAATTGCAATTTTTTAGGTGGGGCCTCTGTTTCAGCTTGGCTGTACTGTGGACTCATTCCGTTGTTGCTGGGGTGCTGTTCCACCCTGGGACGACAGGTGGCACCAGTGGAGTTAAGGCTTGGGTGCCTTTTACCAGCAGCCAATCAGAAGGGGATGTTCTTGCGGGGCATGCTGGGAGAGGGTACTTGTGGAACAGACACCATTGAGGCGGGGTCTTCTTTGGGTGTGGCACCCACCTTCAGGGTGACTACATCGCGGCCCCCGGTGAAATGGCCTACCAGGCCGGGGTGCGCATGCCACGGGGTGCTCCCGGTTCCGGGACTACGTTGGTTCGGAACTGGGTCCCGAATCCTGAGAAGATCCCAAGCGTTGTTCCTTTGAGAGGAAGCTGTACGGTGGGGAGTCCACCTGAGGAGAGCCAAGAGAGACTGGCAATCCAATAAGGTCTCGACGATCCACCGGGGATCAAGGTAACCGGACACTGAAAGGCTGGACGTTAGTCACCTGTCAGTCGGTAACCTAACTGCAAACTACCTGAAGGAGATCCAGGCACAAAGTCTATCAAGGAGGATTGTCTCCGTGATCTCAATTCTAGGGAGAGTCTGTGGCAGAGACTTCTTCCCTCAAAGTTCCGAGTGATACTCTGGCTGCCAGGTCAGTGAGAGAGGCCTGTCCAGGTACACTATACCCACTCTGGCAGGAGTGGCGAAGAAAACAGTGTTGTTGGAAGCAGGACTGTTTCCTTATTGTTACGCCTGAATCTGCTGTTTCTTCTCCTACTGCATCTTTACTCTTCAGCGCAAGTTTTATTGTTTTTACCTTGTTGGGTAAATAAAAGCACAAGAAAAAGACATTCCATTACTACGGCTCTCATCAACTAACCTAGACGGCGGAGTCACAGAGGTAACATGCCACCCAAAACAAACCAGCAGCTCCTTCGGGGGTCAGTGCTACATGTGGGGGCTCGTCCGGGATAGGCTGTTGCCTCTGACAACGGAACTGTGTGATTTTATTCTGCCATTGAGAGCCGGGAATTGTCGTGGCGTTGGACTGTGCGGTGAGGAAGGAGTTAACTTCAGGTAGTGAGAGTCTGGGCGCACGTGCAACGGAGTGAGGTGTGCCTGCAACGTGCCCAGAAAATAACTCAAAGTGGGAGGAGTTACCCACCCCTGCGTGAGACGTAGGGCGAGTTTGGCGCCAAAGGACAGAGTGATTGCCCGCCCACGAGATAGGACCGTGCAATATGTCTGTGCCCCCGACACCCTTCGAAAGATTGAGGCCTCCGATGTCTACTGTTGGAGTCCATCCGATGTCTGCTACTGCTGGAGTACCCCTGACCGATACCGGGATCCGAATGCGGACCCAGGGGAGGTTCGTTCTTTTTTCCAGCAATGGCGTGGAGGCCCTCGGACTGTTTTGCCCTCGTAGTTTGGAGCTGGCTGTCCGAATCCTACCTTTTGCTAGTTGCAAGAAGTTCCGGGAATATTTGTTTCGAGTGGAACAACCAATGGAGTCTCCCCGTGAGTACCGTGTCGATTGGATCACCGGAACGGTGACCACGGAAGAAGAGGTTCCCTGGCCTGCACCTACTACCACTACGACTGACACCGATACTGTTACTTCTATTACTGCTACAGTCACCATGTCATCAGTTGCCACTCCGATGGTGTCGCCTGAATTAAGTGACTCTGATACAAAGAAATGTGTGCCTGCGTTGAAGGTGGATGCTGCCACCGAGACTGCAAGTATGGCGGTGGTCCCTGCTTGGCTCGCTTTGGGAAAGGTGGGCCCCGGGAAGGTCTCCCACGGCTGTGGTCGAGGATTACCTTTGCGCAGACCTGAGCCGGACTCCAGGGAGAATGATGCCCCTGTCGAGGCCGCAACCAAGGACAAGGTCAGTACATCTACTATGGAGAGAGTGTATTTGCCTGCCGAGGAGTGTGACACTTCTGACCTGGACTCATCGTCCGATGTTGGTGATGACCAGTGGTTTGAACTGGAGCTGCCCGAGGTACAATGGGGCAGAGGGTTCCGTGCTGAAAACCCCCGCAGATCCAAAATCACTCCAGGGATACCGCGTCACAAGCGGATGTCCCACACCTAACTTGGGAAGTCACAGTGCCAAATGCTTGTGACCTTAGAGAGACTGCACCTATCCCAGCTGCATCCCCTGTGTTAAAGAGGGCCCCGGATGCCATTGTTATGCCGGGACTAGGACACCCCCGTACGCTGCCAAAGTTAGCCCGTCTTCAACGTATTGTCATGAAGAAGGTAGCCCTGGATTACGGATGGGAGTTCCCGTATGTGCCCGCAGACCTGATGCAGGAAATTGAATCAAAGCGGGAGGAGTGGTGCAAAGACAACATTTGGGAATATTTGAATGTTCCAAAGGCTGCTCGCAACACGCACTATGCTTTTGTTTCTCTTGGCCACCAATTTGAAGATTGCCTGAAGGACTGGAGTCCTGGCCGGTACATTTAACATGACAGAGTGGTCATTGTCGCTTTGCCAGATCCCGGGTTTTACCTGTAGGCCCAAATGCCTGCAACAGTTGCTTTGAAGAAGTCCTGAAGGGGATTCAGCCCTTTCCAGTTTTGTTTTTATCCTTGCCGGATCCACATTTGAAACGTATGTGCAGAACTTTGGGGGGATAATAGTTAGTAAGGATAGGGTCCCAATGGCTCCATCATCCTCAAGAAAAGAAAGAAGAAAAGTTTTCTTTCTCCTGTTTACTCTAATTTGAGCATGGACTGCCTTATACTGGTAGTACCAG
This sequence comes from Rana temporaria, assembly GCF_905171775.1. Taxonomy (NCBI): domain Eukaryota; kingdom Metazoa; phylum Chordata; class Amphibia; order Anura; family Ranidae; genus Rana; species Rana temporaria. Next base: position 37,361,809 of record NC_053490.1, read on the forward strand.
TGCACTGACCACTAGGAGCAACGTTCTGCAACTTCTGCTACTGCAGAAAGACAATCTGTGTATATTTTCTCTTAGGCCCTAGCAGTTTAAGAAAATCTTGGCACTTGTTTTTGGAATGTGTGTCTCTGGGAGGAAAGGAGGCTTAACCTTTGCTGGGAAGGTGCAGTTTCATTTCACCCTCAGTGACTGTATGTGTATATTTTTGTGTGTGTTCTTCCATTTTGTTTTGCAGGTTGTTGATCATCTATCAAGACTGTCGGAGAATGGGGCAGACTAGATAGTTAGGAATGTTTAATGTCATAATGTATCACTGTGGATAATATACAAAGTAATGTTTTATTTTCTTATATTTGTCTATTCTTTTCTATTTCTTCCCTTTACTGTCAAAGCAGATTCAGGTCAGGTGTTCAGGCTTGAACACCAGTTGTTGGACACTGGGGGCAGTGTCTATTCAAGTGGGGGGAGTGTGTAGCGCCGGGTTACTTCTAAGTACCGGTGCTGTCCAAATTTAAGGGGTAATCAGAGTGTAAGGACTCTGATTTCAATTGCAATTTTTTAGGTAGGGCCTCTGTTTCAGCTTGGCTGTACTGTGGGCTCATTCTGTTGTTGCTGGGGTGTTGTTCCTTGCATGTTAGGCCTCTCAATGTGGCTAGACTGTGAAAAAGTCCCACACATTTGGTATCATCATACTCGGGAGGAGTAGCAGAATGTTGGTTAGGGTCACAAGAAATGAGATCGGCCACCAGTACATCAGGTGTGATCAATTTGTTATGATTTGCACCACAGCTTGTAGACTCTCTAACTTTCACACAAACCAAATAATATCCACTAATTTGGGTTATTTTTACCAAAGATATGTAGCAGTATAAATTGTGGCCAAAATTTATGAAGAAATATTTATCATTTGCTAAATTTTATCACAGAAATTAAGAAAAAATCATGTTTTTCAATTTTTTTTCAATTATAGCGCAAAAAAATAAAAAACACAGAGATGATCAAATACCACCAAAATAAAGCTCTACTTGTATGTATGTAGGACAAAAAAATCATTTGGGTACAGCATTACATGACTGAGTAATTGTCATTCAAAGTGTGAGAGCACTGAAAGCTGAAAATTGGTCTGGGCAGGAAGGGGGTTTATGTGCTCAGTAGGCAAGTAAATAAATAAAATCTTAATAGTCTTTACAAAGTGCGGAGCTGATCGTAGCCATCCAGAAATACTCGAAAACACTCAGTTCACGAGCCTTTACAAGGTTTTCCAAATTCAGCCGAGCTGTCCCTGAGCCTTTCTGAGTATTTCCAAGGCTCTCCGGAGCCCCCCACCTCTGCATGCCATAGTAGTCAATGCGGAACTAATTATCGTAATTTCCATTGACTTCTATGGGGAAAATCGGTTTGATATGCAAGTGCTTTGGATTACAAGCATTCTCCTGGAACGGATTATGCTTGTGATCCAAGGTTCTATTGTATATGTAAGTGAAATCCTTGTTCAATTGTATTGAATACCACAGCTATTCTGTAGCCCAGTGGATTAAGGTGCACAGATTTTCAAAATGAAATTCGGGGACACCCTATTGGCAATGCCCATCTTTAATGGGTGGGCCTAATGGCGGCATGCAAAACCTACATTTTCAAGATTGCATAACACAGACTGCAGGGGGTCTGGAATGAGTAACACACACCAAGGGTCACAAGTAAATAATGCATATAATGCAGGGGTCAGAGGTAAGTAATGCATAGAGTGTAGAGGTCAAAAGTAAATAAAGCATATAGGCCCAGATTCACAAAGCACTTATGCCGACGTATAACACGTTACGCCAACGTAAGTGCAAATGTGCGCCGGCGTATGTGTGCGGCAGACCCACAAACCAACATGCGCCTAAAAACAGGCTACACCCTGCCGACGTAGCTTGCACACGCCGGCGTAGGGTGGGCACACATATGCTCCCATTGATTAGCCATTCAAACATGCAAATGAGGGAAATACGCGATTCACGAACGTGCGTGTGCCCGGCGCATGCTACGCGAGATGCGTGTAAGTTGTACGTCCGGCGTAAAGTTATTCCCCATAAATGAGGTGCAGCCCGGCAACAGACATGCACAGGTCTGCACCAGGGAACACAAGCTGGCGTATTGTACGTTGGATGTGTGTCTGGCTGTGCGTACGTTATGTTCACGGCATATGCGGTGATCCTGCGTAGCTTAGGCAGTTGTGCCGGCGTGGTTGTGAGCATGTGCAGGGGGGTGCTGTGCATGCATCCACGTCATGGCGCATGCGCAGTTCGTGATACGTACCTGTCTGGCGCTCGGCCCATCATTTGCATGGGGTCACTCCTCATTTGCATGGGTTCACGCCCACTTCCACCTACGCCGGCGTGCGCCTTCGAAACCCACGCCATGCTGGCGCAGCGTTGGGAGCACTAGCTTGCTGAATGCAATGCTTGCCTCTCCGCGCTACGTTGGCGTGGCGTTCGGTGTTTGCTCTACGGTGGCGTAATGTGCGCCTTGCTCTCTGTGAATCTGGGCCAAAGTGTCTCCCAAGCAAAACACCATTAGGACAATATTGGGGACACTTTTTTGCAGGGACAACCACTTGAAATAATTGACCGTCCACAAAAACGTGTCCTACTCTTATGCCGCGTACACACGGTCGTTTTTTGTGATGAAATAAAACAACGTTTTTCCTCATGAAAAAAACAAAGTTTTTCTAACTTCATCATAAAAAACGACTTTGCCCACACACCATCGTTTTCTGAAAATGCTTTAGCAAAGCGCAGTTACGTAAAACACGTACGACGGCACTCTGTTCCATTCAAGCTCCCGTCTCATAACTTGCTTCTGAGCATGCGCGGGTTTAAAACGTTGTTTAAAACGTCGTTTTAGCCCACACACGATCATTTTTTATGACACAAAAAAAACGACATTTTGAAAAACGACATAAAAAATTGAAGCATGTTCGAATTTTTTTTTTGGTTGTTTTTTAGAAGACAAAAAACAATGTGAAGCCCACACACGATCATTTTAAATTACGTTTTTAAAAACGTAGTTTTATTTCATCACAAAAAACGACCGTGTGTACGCGGCATTACAGTGTATAAAAAGTTGCCTTGAAATTTAAAGGATATAGCAGGCCCTTGCATCAGCAAATTGCCATATAAGCTGCATTGTAAGCAACGAGTGGTGTAATGTAATGTATCAGAAGAAGAGGCTCCATCCAATGAGAGCAGATGATTTGTGTCTACTGACATGTATTTTCCACTCACTGTACACTCCAGCAGCTGGAATGACCCACCCTGCATGAAAGACATGAAAGAAAGCCCTGGAGAATGATCAGGGCAATAAACACTTCACTTTCATTCATAAATCACTAGAACCTCCACCTTGTTCCACTGGACCTCATCCCTCTGTAGTGTCACCAAGCACAGTGGCTTAATTTAGGATTCCTTCACAGTAAGCATCAGAATTGTATTTCATGCCAAATCTTCATGAAGGTCCACAACGTTTGCTTGAACTGTCTAGAAGTAATGCTGACAGCACACTTTGTAGTTTTCACTTTTGATGTATGAATCAGAGCCTTTCAAGTCACAGCTATAAAATTACAGGATGAAAAAGCGACACTAGGCAATAAATACGATCATTTAATACATGATTGACAAGTGCACAATAAATAAAAAAAAATTGCGCCTTTCCACTTATTCAGTGGGAATGTTCAATGTGCATTGTTGTACAACACCTAGCACCTAGAAATGTATAAAAATGTGTTCAAAATGACAATAAAAGCATCCATTTCTGAGATATCATAACATTTTCCTTTGTAGCACTCATCCTCGAAGTGGCTGGATTTTGACAGGCCCTCTTAAGCCTCGTACACACGACCGAGGAACTCGACGGGCAAAACACATAGTTTTCCTCGTTGAGTTCCTTGTTAGGCTGTCGAGGAACTCGAAAAGGCAAGTTTCTCCATTCCCGTCGATGAAAAAGAAGACATGCTCTCTTTTTGGCTCGACAGGATCCTCGACAGTTTCCTCGTCGAAAAATGTACACACGACCGGTTTCCTCAGCAAAAAAAAAATCCCAGCAAGTTTCTTGCTGGTTTTTGCCGAGAAACTCGGTCGTGTGTACAAGGCCTTAGGCTTCCTAGTCGTTACCTGCCCTCAGTTGCACACAACAACTCACAGCCAACAGATAGACTTCAGCACCTACAGTCTTCTTTTTGCACATTTATCAGCTTGATTGTCTTAAGGAGAGAGGCCCAGGGGTACAGGATGCCCAAAACTGCAGTGGGAACAGCAGACTATTCAAATAATTATTTTGTCCCAGATAGGCAACAATCCTCCAGTTTTTTAGGTTTCTGTCAAAGGTTAGCTTAGATTCTCTAGATTCTTAACACATCTTGCACAGGTCAGCATCTGTTTTTTTTTTTTTTTTTAGGCCTGTCTAGATTCTGTAGGCTCAGATGGGCAGTCACCCTTCCTATTCTTAGGATTCTGTCACAGGCCAGCTTTGGACTCTTAAAGGGGTTGTAAAGGAACATTTTTTTTTCATAATAAGCATCCTTTATCTGCAGACATTCCTCTTTTCACTTCCTCATTGTTCGTTTTTGCTCAGAAGTTGCTCTATTTCTTCTCTGTTCTGTTCACTTCCTGCTTGTCTGTTTTTACTGACCACCGTGATGGGAGGCTTTACTGCGGTGGTGAGTAACGTGCTCACCCCCTCCTGGGAACTACATCTGTGCGGCAGGACGCTCTCTACGTGTAAGAGACTTCAAGGAGGTGTGAATTATTGGGCGTGCCGCAATTTATACTGGGAAATGTAGTTCTTACATGAACGAGCGATGCAAACCAGGAAGTGAATGAGAGAACAGAAACTAGAACGCCGGAGGTGATATAGATGAAGGAATTTAATAGGTATTTACTCGTTTTTTAACAGAATCATTACACTATTCTGTCTGTCTACCTTGCAGACATTAATTTTAGGCAACATTTTTTTTTCCTTTAGTGACCATTTAAAGCCTAGTCACAGACCAGCTTGGATTCTTAAGACCTGGACAGGCAGTTACGCGAACAAAACCTTTATACTTTGGCTTCCTCCCTTAACCAAACAGCCAGCGGGGCAAAAGGACCTCTGACTGCTATGTCGTCACCAGGCAAAGTCTGGAAAGCAAGGATCCATCTAGAAGGCCACTCCAAATCTTGCTCAGTCCACATCACTGGCATAATACCCTTAGTGAGTGGCCAATGCAAGATGAAAACGCTTACACTTTTCCTAGCTGCAAACTTTAGATCTGTATAGGGAAACTCCAACTTAAGACAGGGTACCTACCCCACCCCACCGCCCCAAAAACTCAAGTCAACCTAATCCTTGAAGGCCAGACTGGAAAAATGCCTTAATTTCTGCGTATCACCAGGCATAATTTGCCAAGCAATGACAGGCATACCTCCCAACCGTCACAGATTGGGCGGGACTTTCCCGCAATGACTACCGTTTCCTGCATTCCAGCAATAGAGGGTTATTTCCCGCACAGTGATATTGCAGAGGAGGTCAGATGAAGATTGTTTTTTTTTTACTCTAGTGCGTTCAGCGGCAGCACCAACCCCCCCCTCTGCTTCTCTCAAACGGCAGCAGCAGAACTCCCCCGCTCAACAACTTTCTTCCACTTGTGCCTGTTCAGCGGCAGCAGTCCCTTCCCCCCTAAACCCCCCCCCCCCCGCTCAACAACTTTCTTCCACTTGTGCCTGTTCTGCAGCAGTCCCCTTCCCCTCTGAACTTTTTCCACCCGAGACTGCTGTTTTCGGCGGCAGCAGTACCACCAACAATGTCGATGGTGATACCCAAAAATTCAATGCAAGTGGTTGGTAGAACTGTTTTTTCAGATGCTAGAGGAATACCAAATTCCTCACAAGTATCCATAAAAACTTTAAACAGGGATAAACATTGAGAATTGTCAGGCTCTATAAATAAAAAATCATCTAGATAATGGATCAATAATGGGGATCCAGAACTAAATGATACAACCCACTCCAAAAACGTAGAAAATTCTTCAAAATAAAGGCACGACAGCGAACACCCCATCAGCAGACAGCGGTCAAAATAAAATTTGCCTTAAAAATTGAAAACCCAAGGAACTAAAACAACTAGGGTGTATTGGAAGAAGTCTAAAAGCAGATTTAATATTCGCCTTATCTAATACCACAGAACCACCTAGTAATTTAATCCTTTGTACCGCTTGCTCAAAGGATGCATAAGCTACTGACGATAAATCCTCATTTATTTGATCATTTAAAGATTACCCTGTCGGAAAAGCTTAATGATGTATCAAACAATATGTATGAGGTTCTTTTTTAAGCACTAAACCTAAAGGAGATAAATGAAAATTGCTAAAAGGCGGATGATCAAAAGGACTAGAAATTCTGCCTAGCGCAATTTCAACATTCAATTTATTACTGACTAACATTGGTGAGTCAGAAACAGATTTTAAATTTACCATTGTGCATCCTGAACCCTGAAATTGAGGAATTAAAAAACCTTCATCAAAACCCTTTAATGAGAAGGTCCCCTGTCTGCCAATTTGGATACCGCTGAAGCCATGGGAGCATGATTACTAAATTCACTGAAGTTATTGCCTTTTAGAAAAAACTCTCTTTGAGGCTGTTTCTGGTTTGCTGTTGAAGACATTTTCCGAAAACATTTTGATACAGGATTTACACCACCGCAGAGAGCACACTCATGTTTGCATTTACATGTAGTGGGCCATCTACATTGACTATCATTGAAAGAAAAACATATACCTTTCTTGTACGAAACCGCGGATGTCATCATAACATTACCTGTACTTACTCTGGGAGGATTTGGCTTCTGTGGAAGGAAAAGGTTAAGCCACAAATCCACAGAGTTACATAGTTAGTCATGTTGAAAAAAGACCATCCAGTTCAACCATAATAAATAAATAAATAAATTAAATAAAAAATATCGTACAATCCCATATACCCAATTCTATAACCACAGTAGATCCAGAGGAAGGCAAAAAAAAAAAAAAACAGCAGAGCATGATCCAATTTGCTACAGCAGGGGAAACAATTCCTTCCTGATCCCCCTGAGAAGCAAACAGATTTCCCCCCCGGATCATCTTTACCTACAAATCTTAGTACTCAGTTATATTATGTATATTTAGGAAAGTTTCCAGGCCTTTCTTGAAGCAATCTACTGAGTTGGCCAGAACCACCTCTGGAGGGAGTCTGTTCCACATTTTCACAGCTCTTACTGTGAAGAAACCTTTGCGTTTTTGGAGGTGAAATCTCTTTTCCTCCAGATGTAAAGAGTGCCCCCTTGTCTTTTGTGTTGACTGTAAAGTGAACTCAACACCAAGTTCACTATATGGTCCCCTTATATATTTGTACATGTTGATCATATCCCCCCTTATTCTCCTCGTCTCAAGAGTGAATAAATTCAGTTCCTCTAATCTTTCCTCATAGCTGAGCTCCTCCATGTCTCTTATCAGTTTGGTTGCCCTTCTCTGCACTTTCTCCAGTTCCCCAATATCCTTTTTGAGAACTGGTGCCTAAAACTGAACTGCATATTCCAGATGAGGTCTTACTAATGATTTGTACAGGGGCAAAATTGTATCTCTCTCTCTGGAGTCCATACCTCTCTTAATACAAGACTTTGCTCGCTTTGGAAACCGCAGATTGGCATTGCATGCCATTATTGAGCTTAGGATCTACCAAAACCCCCAGATCCTTCTCCACTATGGATTCCCCCCCAGTTGCACTCCCCCTAGTACTCTTTAGAGTCCCACTGTAAACTAGGGTAGATTGACATTTTCTGACGAAAAGCTTTGTCATATGTGTACCAAGCATAACCTAAAAAAACCCTGTATGCTTCTTGTATAATGTCAATATGTTGAAAAAGGCACAGACTGACTTCTATCCGGAAAACGCTCACAAAGCACCCTATTAAAAATACAAAAACCTTGTAACCAATTTGGAAAAGATTTAGGAATATTCCTTTTTTTTTTCATTCAAATTTAAGTTTATTTTCAATAAAATAAATACATACATTTGTATTAAATTAGCAAGAAATAAGTCAATAGCACGCAGAAATATAATAATTTAAATACATTTCAATTCATAATAATCATTCCTGTCTTATTAACTGCCACTTATATCTATCCATCCTATATGCTCTACACCATGTGGTGAAAGTAAGGCAGTTCACATAAGCTAAATTAAAAGACTATTTCAAAGTAATACTTTAAACTTGAAAGAGAAACAGAATATTTTCATATATCAAGGAATTCCTAGGTCTAGCGTTATCACACAATAAGTTATATAATGGATAAAACTAATTGAGTGTACCAGATTAAATTACTTAGAATAATTAAAGGATAAGATATCCGGAGTGCATCAACCTCTCCGACACCCCTAACGGGAACTTTCTGTGTCCAAGAGGTTGAGCAAAACCTCCAATCCTCCCTCCCTCCCTCCAATAACTATTACTGGAACTCTCCGATAACCGAAAACATATTTTCGGAATCTCCATCAAATCTAATTATTTCAAAGGTTTGGTAGAATCCTTCAATTACGTAAACATAAACTTATCTTTTCAAAATAAAACAAACTGAGGACCAAAAATCTTAAGGATTCTATCCCCAGAGATAAAATAATGAGATAAAACCTAAGAAGAATCAAAAGAAAAAAAGAAAGAGTGACAAAAGACAAGAGAGGAAGTGAAAAAAGAAAGCCAGAAGAAAATCAGGAGAGATAGAAAATTAGCCTGCCTGCCATCTACCAGCATCGTCCAAAAGACACTGATGTCATCAAAACCTTCACGGAGTATAAGTTATCCCCATGTATTCCAACCAAGGTTCCCAGATTTCATAGAAAAGAGTAGACTTATCCAACATGGAGCAGACCCTTTTCTCTTGTTCCATAATCCATGTGACCTTTCTTTTCATATATAGGATGGAAACATTAGTCTTTTTCCATGCAGCTGCGAGTATAATTCTGGCACCTGTCATAATATATAAGATGAGTTTTCTGGTAACCTTGGAAGTTAGAGGTAACATTCCGTTAAGTAAAGCAATAGTAGGAGATTGATGCAGGTTACAGCCTGTGACTCGTCTGATTATATTGAACACCTTATTCCAGTAACACCGAATTTTGGGACATTACCACCAAATATGTATCATATTTCCCAATCCATGGCAGCCTCTGAAGCATAGGGGAGAAGTTGTCGGATACATAGAGGTCAGTTTGACGGGAACTAAATACCATCTAGTATACATTTTTATGTTAGCTTCTATAAGAGAGACATTCACATAACCTTTAATGGATCTGGTATAATTCTTATACCAGTCCGACAAATCCCATTCGTTATTAAGTTCCTTTTCCCATGCCAGCATATGCGGCAATTTGGTGTCATTAGTAGCAAGTGAATTATATATAATTGAAATATTCCCCTTCCTGGACAAACCCTGATAACATTTACTTTCATAGGGTGTCAAAAATCCTGATATCGAGTCACTATCCCATAGGCTTTGAGCGTAGTCATGTAGTTGAGAAAATCTTAGTTTTTCTGAAACAGGAAGGTCTAGCTTGTCAATAAAATGTTGCTCGGGGAGGGGACCCGAACGAGAAAAGAAGCGTCCTATACGATACAACCCCTTATCATGCCACCATTTAAAGGAATCTTTATCAATTTTAGAAGTAAAGAATGGGTCTATGAAAATATTCGATAAAGGCCTACCTTTAGAGATTAGAGAGGGATTGTTTTTAAGTAAATCCCATAAAACTAAAGTTTGAGATAGAGTCGGAGATAATATAGAAGGCCTTTTCCTGGTATGACTCCACATTAAATCCTCTATCGTTAGATTCAGAACCGCCTGTTCTTCGATGTCTATCCAATCAGGACGTTCATTTTTAAGAAAAATTTCTGATAATTGCGCTAATCTCGCTGATTGGTAGTACCATATCAAATTAGGCACACCTAGACCGCCTTGTTCAGATAAGTTATAGAGAGTGCGAGATGGAAGGCGTGGACCCTTGTTGTTCCATATAAACTTGGTAATTTTGTCTTGAAAGGATTTTAGTTGACTTTTGATTATCGGTATAGGTAATGATCGAAAGAGATACAAAAGCCTAGGGAGAAGAGTCATCTTGACCGAATTAATCCTACCAATCCAACCTATATTCTGAGTACCCCAGTCTTTCAGATCCTTCTCAAGTTTTCTATACATAGGGGGATAGTTGGCTAGATATAAATTCTGAATATTGGGGGTCAAATTAATGCCTAGGTATTTAATATAAGAGGCGTCCCATTTGAATCTATAACGTTCTTTCAGTAGAGAAACAGTGGACTCAGTAAGTGAAACATTGAGGGCCCTGGATTTGGCTATGTTTACAGCAAGACCTGAAACCAGAGAAAATTCGTCCATAAGAGAGTATACTTCGGGCAGGGATGTTTCTGGTGCAGTCAAAAAAAGTAAAAGGTCGTCTGCAAATAAGTCGCACTTACGTTCCTTTTTGGCACATCGAACACCCCTGATATTTGCATTTTCACGAATAGCTATAGCCAGGGATTCAATCACAATTGCAAATATCAGGGGAGATAAAGGGCATCCCTGCCTTGTACCTCTACGGATCTCGATAGATTCTGAAAAACTACCTTGAAAGCGTACTTTAGCTTCAGGGGAATAGTAAAGTGCAGACAGGATACCCAGAAATTTAGCGCCAAACCCCCAATGGTTCATCACCTTGAACATAAAAGGCCAAGACACTGAGTCAAATGCTTTCTGAAGATCTATGGAAAGAAGCATACCCTTCTGACCAGTATCACCAGACCATCCTGAGTTCAGTATAGAAATCAGATCAATAGCTCTCCTAACCTGATCCGGACCTTGCCTCCCAGTAATGAAGCCAACTTGATCTTTACTAACATATTGACCAATGAAAGAAGATAACCTATTGGCCATTATTTTAGTAAGTATCTTAAGATCGTTATTGATAAGAGATATCGGTCTATAGTTCTCCACCAGGCTATGATCCTTTTCCGGCTTAGGGATCACCGATATATAAGCCAAATTGAGTTGTCTTTCTATAGGATCTCCCTCGGTCATGTGGTTGAAAAATCTCACCAAATAGGGCGTTAAAATGCTTGAAAATGTTTTGTAATATGAACTCGAAAATCCATCAGGTCCCGGGGCATTATCTAATTTTAGGTGTTTAATCACTGTCGATACTTCCTCAATTGAAATGGGAGCCTCCATCACCTCTGTATGTATTTCAGACAATTTAGGAAGATTCAGATTGCTAAGAAAATCATCTATCCTCTTTGAAGGAGAATCCTCAGTAGAGGTATAAAGCTTAGAATAAAAGTCATGGAAGGCCTCCATTATTCTCCTAGGGTTTAGGGAGAATGAACCGTCAATCATCTTTATTTTAGGGAGAGTTCTTGATTGAAATCTAGGTGACAATTTATGTGCTAGCATTGGACCTATTTTATCTTTAAATTTATAGAAATTAGCTCCAGTCCATTTTATATCTTCCCCCGCCTTAGTCGTAAGTACCAGGTTCAGAGCAGATCTGGCCGCATCAAGTGCCTGAGTAGGAAAGTTATGAGGATCAGTTTTATGTTTTCTACACAGGTCTAAATAGTTGATTTCCAGTCTTTTTATTTCTAGGTTCTTCTGTTTTTTGAGGTTAGCGGCCAATTGTATTATTTTGCCCCTGATAGAAGCCTTGTGAGCAGCCCACAAAGTTTCAGGGGATATATCATCTGTATCATTGTGTTCAAAATATTCTAGAAGGGATTGCTCAATATCCTTTATTAGGACAGGATTTTTCAAAATAGATCTATTAAGTGTCCAATGAGATACTTTAGGAGAAGTATCCTCTCTCCTTAGTGACAAAAGAACCATTGAGTGATCCGACCAGGAAACATCAACTATATTAGATTTAATGGCTGCCGGGACGTGATGGTTTGATATCAATATATGATCTATACGAGGGTAAGACTGGTGGGGGTTAGAATAGTGAGTATAGTCTTTAGTTTTTGGGTTTAATTCCCTCCAGATATCAGTCAGTCTGTTTTGATGTAAAATACGTGCTACTTGTAAACTAATTTTAGTCGGTCTGATGACCTTATCGGCTTTAGATTTGGATTTGTCTAATCCAATGTCGAAAGCCAGGTTAGAGTCTCCTCCCATAACAATAATTCCCTCCATAAATGGACGGAGGGTATCAAGCATCTGAGTGAAAAACCGCTTTTGACCTCTGTTAGGAGCATAATAAGAAACGAATGTGTAAATTTTTTCGTCAAGAGTACCTCTTATCAAGATAAACCTACCTTCCGGATCTCCATATTCCTTGATCAAGTTAAAATTACAGTATCTAGAGAACAAAACGGCCACACCTTTAGTTTTGTTTTCCGCTTTAGCTAGAAAAAATAATGGATAGTGAGCATGCATAAAAGTGGGGTTGTATCGTTTAGGGAAGTGGGTTTCTTGAAGGAAAACCACATCTACATGAAGAGATTTGTAAACTTGAAGAGCTTTGCGTCTCTTAATAGGAGAATTCAACCCCTGAGTGTTGTGAGTGACAACACTAAGGGGTTTAGATACATCATTTGATCCAGCCATAAGTCTTGTCTACTACTATGGTTAGGCAGGACTGCAAGGATATCATCTGTAACACCGTTATTACGAGCAATGGCAGGCAGGCTAAAGAAAAGAAGAGGGCGAGAAAGAAAAAAGGGAAACAGAAAGAAGAGGCAAAAAGACAAGAATAAAAAAACATACTGCACAACAAGTCACTAAATCGTGCAAGGTCAAATCGTGACCCAGAATGGGGGAAGAGAAAGAGTCTCCTTCCCTCATTCAAACGAAAAACATTAGCATAGTCCATTAAATGGACTATATTCTTACCCATTGGGTCGACAAAGTGTCGCTCCAAGAGGTAAGTTGAGGTCCAATACCTCACCGTCGTCAGTCGTCGACAGATTAAACTTTACATCATAAAAACTTTTTCAAGAACAATGGCATTCAATTAATAGGGACCATAAAAAAAAAAAAAATAAGGAGAGAGGGGTAAAAAAAGAAAGGGGGAAAACCATACTATATATGTATTATATTATATATTTCAGAAATGAAGAAGTAACCTCCTCCGTATTAAATAGTAAAAATAAGAGAGAAAAAAAAAAAATTTCCCTTCTCCCTTTTCCCTCTCCATCTCTCCTAAAAAAATAAAAAATAAATCATCTCGGACACTGTGTGACATAAAAAAATCCTGAGAGATACTTCCTGGGTAAGACTATTCAATATTCAGGTGATGGAGTCTTTTCCAATTTTTCTGTATTTGACCTTGTTCCAAGGATTCAGATTTGGACTAGTAGGCGTGGTCCTCTTGCCTGATGGTAGTTGAGGTGAAGTAGTGTCCATAGCTGGTTCAAGAGAGATAATTTTTAGATCAATTAGAAGTTTTTCACCCTCGCGGAGATTATGTATCACATGGTGTCTGCCATTATGATTGAACTTTAAGGCGAAGGGAAAGGCCCATTTGTATTTGATGTCATTGTCCATGAGGGCCGACAATAACGGTTTCATCGCTCTTCTTCTCTCGATGGTGTATGGAGAAATGTCAGAAAATATTTGTATTGTAGCACCATGGTATTGGAGATTCTCCTGTTGTCTAGATCTTTTCATAACGTCCTCCTTGGTGGAGAAATAATGAGGCTTGACCACCACATCTCTGGGTAAACCATCTCTTCTTAGTGGACCCAATGATCTATGAGCCCTGTCTAATTCCATTTTTGGAGTAGGTATAGATGGTAGAAGGATTTTTATAATGTCCTGTTTTGCTGAGTGGACATCCACAATGGATTCAGGAAGACCCCTGACCCTAAAATTCTCCCTTCTTGACCTGTTTTCTAAATCATCAATCTTATCCTGAGCAGCCTCCAGTTGATCTTGCAAGAAATGCATATGGCTATCATGTTGTTCAGTTTTCGAAACGTTAGCATCTAACTTATGTTCTATAGAATTAATCCTGTTGCCAAGACAATGAAAGTCAGCCCTGATATCGTTAGTGATTTTCTCGGCAGTAAGAGCTAAACCCCTTTCCATCATTTCAGATATTTTGTTATACAGTTCAGCAACATTGAAAGAAGCTTCCGGAACATGTTCAGTATTTGCAGTTACCTGTTTAGGATCCTGAGAGATGGACTCAATAGGAATCATGTGGTCAGCCATTATAGTTGTGAGCAGGGCTGGACTGGGACAAAAATTTGGCCCTGGACTTCATCCAGACTGGCCCACTTTGACAGGTCTCTCCCATGGCGGCCGGACAACTCCCGCACCCCCGGCCACCCAAGCCCCCTCTCCCCCTTTACTAGCCACTAGCCGTTCTACTTTATTAGAGTAGAACGGCTGGTACTGCTACTCTTATAGGCAGTACCAGTGGGGAAGCTAGACATTATTTCACCCGAGGCAAATAATCAGTTTGGTGCCCCCCCTTATGGGACAAGATTGGGCAGAAGTGAGAAACTTTCAGGCCATAGCTGTTGAGTCAGCTGTCTGTCCCCACCCCCATGCTCCTCTGTCACCCCCCCTGCTCCTCTGGTCCTCCCCCTGCTTCTTTCTTCCCCCCAGGTGAGCGCTGCGGGGAGGAAGAGGAGGTGAGCGCTGTGGGAGGGGAGAGACAGAGGAGCGGAGGGGGGCGGTGGTCCGCTGTCACTGAAGCCGGCCCACTGAGCCATCGGCCCACCGGGAAACTCCCTGTAGTCCCAATGGCCAGTCCATCCCTGGTTGTGAGAGCTCCCCCAATTGTAGAAGGATATAAATTTAGAAGCTTTGCTGAACCCAGAGAAGGAGGTGATGAGGTGGGAAGTAGAAGTGACGAGACTTGTCCGTCGAACTCAGTATCTCCAACAGATGTCTGAGGGTTTGTAAGAGGAGGGGAGTCCATATCATAAAGAGACTCTTTGATGATTGTATTTTTGTTTTTTTTTACTATGTTTCCCCTTCATATATATGAAGTGTTAAAATAAATATCTGACAACAGTATTCAAATATCAATGTATTGCGAAATCTGCAGTGTACTCCTATACCAGCTCCCTTAGGTAGAACTCTCTTACCACAGTTATCAGTCAGCTGAAGTTAATCTTGCGAACAGCCTAAACCCAGCTTAGAGTATATAAGTAAAGGAAAAGACCATCTTTATGGGAATGCCATAAATTTCATACCATTCAGATATCCTATTAATGAATAGGGAGATTCAAATCTGCTTCTTTCGTCGACAGACTTCGGACGGTGTGTAAGAATACCTCAGTGAATTCCCATTACAGGGATAATCATAGTATAATCCGACGGTGTATATGACAGCCACTGAGAACTGTATCCAGTCGGTAGCCTGACTTTGATATCAGCGGACAGTTTCCTAGTGTAGTCAGGTGGTCAGGGCATATGAATAAATAACCCAGTTTAGAAAGAAAAAATAGCACAAAATAATAAAAAAAAAAAAAAATATATAAGAGAAAAACAAAACAAAACACTATAAAGTTGTCAGAAATTCATATTGACATTGACAGTCCTGTTCCTTCAATCTTCACAAAACTGAGGTGTTATTGTCCATTTGTATAGTGAAATGTTATGGTGTCCAGACAACTACATTTAATAAGATACTGTCAGTGCCCTGTAAGCAAATAGCTGGGTAATGGTTTTATGCTGTAATAAACGTGTATACCACAAGATGGCGTTGTTACCTCAATGGAAGAGTTTCACAGTGCATCACAACCAGGCAATTCCTGCATTCAGGTAGCTAGATAGTAATAAAGCAATTCAGTAAGGGAAAGAGTACCCGTTAGGTATCAAATATTGATAATATCAATAATATACCGGGTCTTAAATCCTGCACTGTAGTGTGTTAACACGTATCACATAAATTGCAAACAGTTTCATGAGACTTCTGAGGAGAAGGTGTTTCAAGAAACTATCAGGCCCTTGTAAATATATTGCTGGATTATGAGCCTCTGTCCCCACACTGAGCTGCAGTCTCCTATGGTGAATTATATGAGGACAGCGGTCAAGTACATTAATTATTACCTCAGTTTATGTATTTCTAGCACTTGGAGATCCTAAAATGGTTTCGGATTCCTATTATATAATATATAATTAGCTCTTGTCCGTGCAGAGTCTACAAAAGAGGGATGTCACATAGCCTCCTCAGAGCATATCCATATACCTCCCGTCCTGGCCTCTGACACCCTTTCAACTGTTTCATATAACCATCAAAGGGTATTATGCCATAAAATAAAGAAATGTTCTATCCACCTTGAAGGATGTAGGGGAAGCAGTATTGAGCCCTGAGGAGAAAGGGGTATATGAGAGTTGAGGCAGTGGGTGAAGCAAGATGGCCGCCAGGCCTCCGGAGGTAGGCCGAGACCACGGGCCTTGAGTGACTGAGGGAGGTGAGGGAGTGTCGCCTGTCACTTCCGACGCCTGAGGAGCAGGGGATTAGACTGGAGGCAAGGGCGTTTACACAGGAAGTGGTAGCTTTAGTGGCCGATAGCCGATTTCAATGGAGCCCGCGGATCGCTGAGGGAGTATAGGCCTCATAGGAGAGGAATCAGGTGTAGAATTCCAGAGGGATTCGAACAAAAAGTAGTTAAATCTGCCCACGATCCCCGAGCCGATGCCTGTACTGGACTCCCAGCCTATAGCTGTGTATCCCGGGTGGACGGAGGGGTGGATGCAGCTTAATGGGCTCAGCGATCCGTACTCGTCAGATTTAGGAATATTCCTATGTCGTTCTTCTTCAGATTTATCAATTTTATCTAATCTTGAAAAAAAATCTTTATTAGCTGGTAAAAGTCATAAGATATCAACAAATTCACCTTTCCATATTTTTTCTTTAATATTAGCAGATAAATGAAAACCCAAAGGTGATAAAAAACAAGGCATAGATTCTTTTATATTAACGTTAGGCAAAACGCTGGGAGTACCAGAAGTCGGTGCTGTTTTATCTTTGTAAAAAAAATGTGCACCTATAATGCCATCCTCTGACCGTGAACCCTTATCAGCTGACCAAATGACAGCAGAAGAATCCTGAGCTAACAAAATATTAGTATGAGAGATTGATGGCATAGTAGACAAAGGAACATTCTGAGATGAGGAAGGAGCAGCAGATTGAAACTCATAAGTCAAAGTCATAAGACTAAATAAATAAGAAAGCTGATTAATCAATCTAAAATGATGAGTCTCACCTCCTGCTGCTTCACCTACATTACCATTAAAACCGGGCTGTTGATCTGCGCAGAGCACTGGATAGTGGAGCCAGCTGCCCCTGCTGCTTGGTGGGTCGGTGCTGCTGCACTGCTGGGAACCGCAGCAATCACACTCCTCTGTCTAGCCGGCCTTGCCGAGTTAGGCATCGCTAGTTGCCTAGGTGACCCGGACCTCAGAGGGGTTCGCTCCGGACTGCTCTGCCCCCCACACGCTCCTCCTTCCTTGACAGCACGTGCCAGCCGACGCTTACCCTGATGATCCGGCTCCGCCCTCTGCCGTGATGGGTTCCTGGGCGGCAGTGGGCTCAATCTGCGGTGCCGAATGCTCAGCCTCTTATTCGGCCTCTCCGTCACGGCTCCTCCTGCTGGCGCATCATCCATGACACGACCTGGAACTGGATGCTATTCATCAAGCTTCGCCTCTTCTTTTTTTTTTTTTTTTTTCACTTCAGACTTAACCATAAACAGAAAGAAGGAAGGAAGACTTGCCCGCCATTCATATACCCGCCATGTCTCCTTCATGGTATCGCATCATATGTGTTTTTTTTCCCTCTCCCTTTTCCTTATTATATTTATCTTTATAAATCTTTTCTTTTCATTGCTTATGCCTTTTATTTTTTTACTTCTTGTTTCTTGTTTCTTCGCCTCTTCTTCTGCTGCACCGTCTTCTTCCGGCGGGTCTTCCAACCGCTCAAAGATGTCTCCGGCGAGCTCTCCTTCCTCTTGAACCGAAGGGGACTCTTTGCTTTGCTCCTTTTCTACTTGCTCCAAGAGCTGGCGAACTAGGGTCTTCATGCCGCTGAGGAGGGTCAAAGAGCAGATGTATGATAGCCCTTCGCTGTGTAAGATAGCGTGAAGTTCCGCTGTTGATCCTCTTCAGGCAACTGGCCCCAGGACCCCACAGGCAAGCCCTTTATATAGGGACCCCCTGGAATTCCAGAATGTTCCAGGGGATCATCTGACCCCAGCTGACCTATCCTGACCCTAGGTGTGTTTAACCTATTTCTGGAACATTCCAGGTCAGTTGACCTTGAAAACCAATCCCAGGCTTTCCTGCCGATTCCTCACAGCGGGTAGCCTGGAAACTGCTCCAACCACAATCCCATAAGGAAAAGGGGAGCCTTAAGACCGGCTAATCCCCTTTTTGCCCCATTATTGAGCTTATGATCTACCAGAACACCCAGATCCTTCTCCACCATTGATTCTCGCCCCCAAGTGCATAACTTTACATTTATTAACATTAAACCTAATTTGCCACAAAAGACAATTCAAATTTGCACTACAAGTGAAAACTACAAGTGCAAAGTGCAATTGAAATTGCACTGGAATCACATTGTTATTACAATGACCGGAAATAGAGGTTTTCCGAAAATTCGTTTGTTTTTCTCAATCTCTATTTGCTCTTTTTTCCCCTTCTAGTTCACCACGAGTGAATACAGGAAAAAAAAAAAGAATAATATAAAACTAAAAATTAAAATAAAATAAAAAGGGAGGGTGAAATAGAGGGAGATGTGATTGTGCTTCCATTGAAACAATTCGTTCACGTTAAGTTAAAGGAGGCACAGGATGAATGTTTAAGAATGAACTGTTTCTGGAATGGAATACTATACGTTAGCTCTAGTCAAATATTAATGATTAAGATGAATTTGCATTACACCTAAGGGAACGTTGAATGTGAGGCCTCGTACACACGGCCGAGGAACTCGACGTGCCAAACACATCGAGTTCCTCGGCCAGTTCAGCCCTGAAGCCGCCGAGGACCTCGGCGGGCCGAGAGCTCCCATAGAACAACGAGGAAATAGAGAACATGTTCTCTATTTCCTCGCCGAGCTCCTCGTCGGCTTCCTCGGCCGAAAGTGTACACACGGCCGGGTTTCTCGGCAGAATTCAGCCAGAAACTCGGTCGGAAGCTGAATTCTGCCGAGGAAACTGGTCGTGTGTACGGGGCCTCAGAAGATACGGGTAATTATAATATCTACTTGTGTCTTCATGTATTACGTTGTGATGATATTCTTATTGTATGAACTCTTATGTATCGAATACATTTTAAAAATAAAAATAAATTTGATTGAAAGAAATTGCACTGGAAGTGCAGACACTGTAAATCTGAGGGGTAGATCTGAAATGAGGGGAAGCTCTGCTGATTTTATCATCCAATCATGTGCAAGCTAAAATGCTGTTTTTTATTCCCCTTGCTTGTCCCCCTCGGATCTACAGCAATTGTATTTCCAAGTGCACTTTCAGTGCAATTTCAAGTGCACTTTGCACTTAGTGCAAAGTTGATTTGCCTTTAGTAAATAACCCACATAGTCACCCAATTAAACAGAGCATTGAGGTCAGCTTGTAAGTTGGAGACATCCAAGGTGGATGTTATTCCACTGCTTAGCTTGGTGTCATCTGCAAAGACTGAAATGGTTCTTTTAATCCCCAACCCTATATCATTTATAAAGATATTAAAAAGTAAGGGTTCCAACACTGAACTTTGGGGTACACCACTGATAACCTTAGACCATTCAAAGTAATGCAGTGTACACATGACCGTTTTTCCTGTCCTGCAAAAAAACAACGTTTTTCTCCACGTGATTCGTCGTGATTCTTCTCAAGCCTGCATTGCATAGGCACCTTCATGAAAAAAAAAACGGTTGAGCAAAGCGTGGTGACGTACAACGCGTACGATAGGACTATAAAGGGGAAGTTCCTTTCAAATGGCGCCACCCTTTGGGCTGCTTTTGCTGATCCTCGTGTTAGTAAAAGTTTGGTGAGAGACGATTCGTGCTTTTCAGCCTCGTGCTTTTCAGTCCGTTACAGCGTGACGAATGTGCTATCTTTGATTATGAACGCTAGTTTTACCAGAACAAGTGCTCCCGTGTCATACTTGATTCTAAGCATGTACGTTTTTTTCCCCCTCGGAAAAGCATACACATGACCGCTTTTCGCGATGAGAAAAATAACAACATGAATAACAACGAGAAAAAATAAAGCAGGTTCTAATTTTTTTGCGGCAGTTTTCTCGTTGAGAAAAATGCTATGGAGCATACACACGACCGGTTTTCACAACCAATCTAAAAAATGGCAGTTTTCTCGTCATGAAAAACGGTCGTGTTTATGCGCCATAAGAATCATTAACCACTACTCTCTGAATTTTGTCTTTTGGCCAGTTTTCTATCCATCTACAAACTGATCTTTCCAAGCCTGTAGACTTTACCTTACACATGAGCCGTGTGTGGGGAACTGTGTCAAATGCTTTTGCAAAATACAAGTATACCACGTCCACAGCCATGCCTCTGTCCAAAGTTTTACTTACCCCTGTCCTCATAAAATAAGTCAGGTTTGTTTGACAACTTCTGTCTTTCATGAATCCATGCTGCCTATTTTTTCCAGAAAGAACTAAAATTCAGCAGTGCCATTTAATTCATAGTTTTCCTCATGCACCAAAGCTTCCAAATCACCTATTTTGCTTGGCAGACGTCTGGCATTGAAGAACAAACACTTTAATTCATCGTCACATTTTGCACACATATTTTGCATATTCTTTTATTTTAGTATAAATAGTACAATTTCTAATGGTTGTTTTGTAACATGGGAACCTTCTTATCCCCTGCCATAGCCCTCCCCAATCTTTTCCCATTCCACCACCCAATAGGGACTGATCCCTATCTGACCTGTCACCACCACCCCTCCGTTTTATCCTGTCTCTCCGAAAGAGAGCATAGCCAGGAATATTAATAGCCCAATCATGTGAAGCATATGGTCAAGATTCAGCAATACCAAATAAATCTTAGTTCTCTTTGTGTACCAAAGCTTCCAAATCACCCATTTTGCTTGGCAGACTTCTGGCACTGGAGAACAAATTCATTGTCACATTTTGCACACACATTTTGCATATTTTTTTAATTTTACCTTCTTACCCCTCCTATAGCCCTCCCCCAATCCTTCCCCATTCCACCCACCAGCCAAACCCCTCCTTCTTACACCCGGTCTTTAGCCATGCACAGGGGCGGCCTGACAACTCATGGGGCCCCCGGGCAATAGGAGATTATGGAGCCCCCAGGCAATAGATTATGGGGCCACACAGAATATACACAGACAGTATACATACACACAGTGGCGGCCCATCCATAGAGGGCGCCCACGGGCGCCGCCCCCCCTCCCCAATCAGTAAAAAAAAAAAATCTAAAAAAAAAAAAAAAGTTTATTTAAACATGTCCCTTTAAGGAATTTTTTCCCCCAAAAAAGGTCCTTAGGTGCACTGTGTCTGAGCGCCGGACGCCGGGCACAGTGCTGTGTGAGTAGTGCCACGTCTGTGCAATCACAGGATTGCAGACGAGGCGCTACATTGGCAGAAAAAAAATTCCATTGTGGCGTTCTCCATCGCGCCACTTGCTTCCGGCGCGATGGACTGTGTTGTTATGACTCGGGTGCACACTTTCTGTGTGCACCCGCACGTCTCTGTGCTAGTCCCGACGTCTCAGGAAGAACCGGAAGTGACGTCGGGACTCTCAAGCTCAGTGCGCCTGGAAGCTGAGCTATGCTGCCAGCATGCCTGCAGTAACTGGTATAAACCCCCTTCCCTGCCTAATCAAAGTATTGCAAATAGCGGGCATCTATGTAATAGCGGGCAAACGGACCCCTTCCTTCACCCGGCTTATAAAAAAAAAAAAACATTGGGCGAAAATATCAGCTCCCCCGCTTATTCATTTGGTGGAAAGAGGTGGAAAGAGCACCCAAACTAGCCCCCCCCCCCCCCCCCCCCCCCGCTTATTCATTTTTTATTTTTGGGCTCGTTAAAAAAAATAGTATTTAACTTTTTTTTGTTTTTTTTTATTTAACTGGTGGAAATAGCAGCCGCAACGGCACCCAAAGCCCCCCCCCCCCCCCGCTTATTCATTTTTTTTGGACCCCATCCAATTCCCCCCCCCCCCCTGGGCTTGTTAAAAAAAAAAGTTTTTAACATTGTTTTTTTTTATTTAATTGGTGGAAATAGCAGACGTAACGGCACCCAAGCCACGCCCCCCCTGCTTATTTTTTTTTTGGACCCCACCCAATCCCCCCCCTCCCCCCGGCTTGTTAAAATGTTTTTTTTTTTTATTTAATTGGTTTTTAAATGTAATTGGTGGAAATAGCGACTTGGGACTGGAAAGTTGCAGGATAAGTCTGACCTGATGAGAACCATTCATATCTGTGCAACTTCAAGTCACAGTGTCCGCAGTCTCTGGTCATCTTGTGCAGTATGTGCGCAGTCTCTGGTCATCTTGTGCAGTATGTCCGCAGTCTCTGGTCATCTTGTGCAGTATGTCCGCAGTCTCTGGTCATCTTGTGCAGTATGTCCGCAGTCTCTGGTCATCTTGTGCAGTATGTCCGCAGTCTCTGGTCATCTTGTGCAGTATGTCCGCAGTCTCTGATAATCTCATGCCCATTTAGAGTCCTTCATAACTAACAGTGTAATTTTTTAGTTTGTTTGCGCCAATCTGTAAGCCTGCGCTATATACCATGATTTGTGATGCTGGGGCTATATACTCTGTGCTGTGATGCTGAGCTGTATACTCCTGACACTATGAGGGGAAGCAAGTGGAATACAGGGGACGGAGTGAGTGTATTCTATAGGGGGTGTGGCTTTTGAGAAGTGGGAGGGACCAAATGTGGAGGGGCGGGGTCTTGCGCCCCCCCATTCTAAAATGTCACCAGCCGCCACTGCATACACAGTATACACACACACAATATACATACACACAGAATACACATACACACAACCAGACAGTATACATAAACAGTATACACATACACACACACTAGGGGCCAGATCCTCAAAAGAGATACTCCGACTTAACTGCTGTTCAGTCTGTGTGTAACTTTGGAAACGATCCTCAAAAGGCTTTTTCCAAAGTTAGACAGAAGATCCGGCATGTGTAATTGAATTACACTGCCGAATCTTAGGATGCAGTACCGCATCCGCCGCTGGGGGCATTTCGAGTCGAAATGCCGTTGCTAGTATGCAAATTAGCACTTAAGGCGATCCACAAAGCTTTCTAGCTTCGTTTTTGCGCCGTAAGTGTTATTTTGCAAGTGTAAAATTAGGGCTGGTTCTACAAAGTGTAAAGTTAGTCACACCTTGTAAAAGCCCATTCCAGCGACGGCATTTGGTATGCTTTCCCGAGGGAGAACTCCACGGCAATTTGTAAAAAACAAAACCGGCATGGGTTCCCCCCCAGGAGCATACCAGGCCCTTAGGTCTGGTATGGGTTGTAAGGGGACCCCCCCTACGCCGAAAAATCGACGTAGGGGTCCCCCTACAATCCATACCAGACCCGTATCCAAAGCACGCTACCCGGCCGGCCAGGAATGGGAGTGGGGACGAGCGAGCGCCCCCCCGTCCTGAGCCGTGCCAGGCCGCATGCCCTCAACATGGGGGGGTTGGGTGCTCTGGGGCAGGGGGGCGCACTGCGGGCCCCCCCACCCCAGAGCACCCTGTCCCCATGTTGATGAGGACAGGACCTCTTCCCGACAACCCTTGCCATTGGTTGTCGGGGTATGCGGGCGGAGGCTTATCGGAATCTGGGAGTCCCCTTTAATAAGGGGGCCCCCAGATACCGGCCCCCCACCCTAAGTGAATGGATATGGGGTACATCGTACCCCTATCCATTCACCTGGAGGCAAAAAGTAAAAGTTAATAAACACACAACACAAGGCTTTTTAAAATATTTTATTATTCTGCTCCGGACGCCCCCCCTGTCTTCGTTTTTAGCTCTTTTACCAGGGGGGGCTTCTTCTTCCACTCTCCGGGGGTCTTCTCCGCTCTCCGGGGGGGGTTTCTTCTTCCGCTCTCCGGGGGGGGCTTCTCCGGACTCCGGGGGGCTTCTTCCATCTTCTCCCCTCTTCCGCTCTTGACTCGGCGAACCCCGGTTCTTCTGCAGCTCTCCGGTGCCTTCTTCTTCAGCGCTGGCTGCCTGCTATGTTTGTGTGTTAGCTCGATTTCAAACAGGCAGCCAGCGCGGTCTTCTGTGGCGTCAGGGTCTTCTGGTCTTCTGTTCTTCCGATGTTGCCTCGTCGCATCTTGTCGCTGTAATGATGGAAGCGCGCCTTGCATCCCATTTATATAGGCATCACCGTCCCATCATGCTCCGGCAGGTACCCACGTGGTGGGTGCCTACCCACGTGCACCCACCACGTGGGTACCTACCGGAGCATGATGGGACGGTGATGCCTATATAAATGGGATGCAAGGCGCGCTTCCATCATTACAGCGACAAGATGCGACGAGGCAACATCGGAAGAACAGAAGACCAGAAGACCCTGACGCCACAGAAGACCGCACTGGCTGCCTGTTTGAAATCGAGCTAACACACAAACATAGCAGGCAGCCAGCGCTGAAGAAGAAGGCACCGGAGAGCTGCAGAAGAACCGGGGTTCGCCGAGTCAAGAGCGGAAGAGGGGAGAAGATGGAAGAAGCCCCCCGGAGTCCGGAGAAGCCCCCCCCGGAGAGCGGAAGAAGAAACCCCCCCCCCCGGAGAGCGGAGAAGACCCCCGGAGAGCGGAGAAGACCCCCGGAGAGTGGAAGAAGAAGCCCCCCCTGGTAAAAGAGCTAATAACGAAGACAGGGGGGGCGTCCGGAGCAGAATAATAAAATATTTTAAAAAGCCTTGTGTTGTGTGTTTATTAACTTTTACTTTTTGCCTCTAGGTGAATGGATAGGGGTACGATGTACCCCATATCCATTCACTTAGGGTGGGGGGCCGGTATCTGGGGGCCCCCTTATTAAAGGGGACTCCCAGATTCCGATAAGCCTCCGCCCGCAGACCCCGACAACCAATGGCAAGGGTTGTCGGGAAGAGGTCCTGTCCTCATCAACATGGGGACAGGGTGCTCTGGGGTGGGGGGGCCCGCAGTGCGCCCCCCTGCCCCAGAGCACCCAACCCCCCCATGTTGAGGGCACGCGGCCTGGCACGGCTCAGGAGGGGGGGGGGCGCTCGCTCGTCCCCACTCCCTTCCTGGCCGGCCGGGTAGCGTGCTTTGGATACGGGTCTGGTATGGATTGTAGGGGGACCCCCTACGTCAATTTTTTGGCGTGGGGGGGTCTCCTTACAACCCATGCCAGACCTAAGGGCCTGGTATGCTCCTGGGGGGGGAACCCATGCCGGTTTTTTCTTTGAAAATTGGCATGGAGTTCTCCCTCAGGAATGCATGCCGCTGTCATTTTTTTTCTTCCCCGACGCAACTTTAAGCCGTCGCGATCCTCAAAACTCGGCGTAACGTAACTTCGCGCATGCGCAGTACGGCCGGCGCGGGAGCGCGCCTCATTTAAATGGGACTCGCCCCATTTGAATAGGAACGCCTTGCGCCGGCGGAATTTTAGTTACACAGCCTGAAATTTCTAGATAAGTGCTTTGTGGATCAGGCACTTAGGTAGAAACTTTAAGGCAGTGTAACTTAAATTGGATTTTTTAAGTTACGTCAGGTTTTTGTGGATCTGGCCCAATATACATACACACAAAATACACATACACACACTGAAAAGGTACTGGAGAGGCGGGACAGCTATAATCTTGTGATTTTTAGACCAAAAGGATGTCGATAAGGGACATTTCAGGGACAGATGTAAAAAAACACAGATTTTTACATACGGTCCCTGTATTTACTGAGGCTGGCAACCCTGATGGGGCCCCCTAGTGGCATGGGGCCCTCGGGCAGTGCCCGAGAGCCCGAATGGTCAGTCCGCCCCTGGCCATGCATTCCGTTATCTAATTTTCCCTGTGATATGCATGGCACAGATTTTGGGACAGAGGGATAGGAAGAGTGTGTATGTGGTTGGGAGTTTGCTCCCTGTTTAATTCTGAACTAGACAGCCATGTCCTGCTGTTTAATTGCACTTCAGAGTGTCCAGTTTGGACAAAAGGGACTTCCCTGGAGAAATGTCTTTAAAGGTTACCGTATTTATCGGGGTATAGCACGCTCCCGCGTATAGCGCGCACCCCTAAAGTTGCCCCGAATTCCTGTGGAAAAACGTTTTTTTGTACTTACAGTTTTGGTGTCTTGCGTGGCGTCCATCGGCGGACTCGGGTGTCCTCTTCGTCGGGTCTGGCGTCCTTCTGCGGCGTCCTCGCGTCCTCCCTGCTCGTTTCCCGCGCCGAGTTTGAATACTGCGCCGAAAGCGGGTATGGGCGTATACCGCACACCCACGATTTTTCCCTGATTTTCAGAGCAAAAAAGTGCACGGTATACGCCGATAAATACGGTACTCAGACAGGAAGGAAAACGTTATTTTAAGGAAGAATTCCAGGTATGGATATTCTAGCCAAGACCAATGTAACTTTGCATATACTATACAGTACATGGCCGATACCTCTTGAAGCTCAAAATCACTGAAGTACAGAACACTACTTTACCATCTGGTTTTTGGAAGAGAAGAGTGACTGAGCGTTCGAAGGGGAGATCAATAAATGGCATGCATGTCGCACATAAAACGTGGCAAAATCACGCATTAAAAACGGCGGAAAAATACTCAAAGACGCTACGTTTAGGTGTGAATGCAGCCTAAAAGCTGGGAGAAGGAGAAGCAGCAGCACACTGAGCTTCTCAGTGAATGGCTGTGCAAGTCTGATCATTGGAGGAGAGCAGGCTGAGTTTCCCAGCATAGTTAGAGAACTGACCACGGTGTGCTCTAATGCCTAGTGTGGTTAGTTAAAAAATTAATAAATAGGAAAGCAGAGGGACTGGCAGCAAGCAATACAAACAGAACAGGACACTTTCTCATAAAAGTAAGTGGTACAGCAGCCACATATCAGGATTATGAAGTGTTGGGGTAACAAACACTTTCATTTCTAGCTTGACAAGTATTTGTACTGTGGAAAGCTGTATAGCTTTTGTATGCAGAGATCTAGTTATTATTTCAAGTCTACCACAAGATGGAGAGTGTGCTGTTTTCCCCACACTAATCATGTATCGTTGCTATATTTATATTCCATAAATTATATTATTACAGGGAGACCTGCCTGACTGGCAATCTTTGATTATGTTTATTTTTGGGCTCTGCCTCACAGCCAGAGGTAGCAGTTAGTCATAGTGAACATGACGGTGCTTCCTATGACATGTTTGTCTAGACAATGTGGGAGAAAATGGCATATACATGTGTGAGAGTACGTGCAGCCACAAGTATGGGCATTCACATGTACACACTCGTAAGACCTGAATTGTCTTATCTTTGTACGAAAGCCAAATTTATTTTATTATAAGATATGCTGAGATGATGCATTATGGCTTTCCCTACCATGGAAGCATGCTGATGTCTGTGTATAAAGAGGAATTCTGGCCTTACATCTAGATTAGCCTTTCTCAAACTTTTTAACACAGAGGAACCCTTGAAACAACTTTCCAGTCTCGAGCAACCCCTTCTAAAAATGACAGCTCATGATACATTAGTGTGATGATCAGTGGAAAGAATGATCCTCACACTTGTGGTCATTGGGAAGAATCGCCCCCCCCCCTGCAGATAGTTAAAAAGATCAATGATGTCATTGGGAACGTATCTGAGAGAGGCAGAAATTGCTCATTACTCAAGGAACCCCTAAAAACCTCTGGAGGAACCCTGGTTGAGAGACCTTGATCTAGAGCAGTGGTTCTCAACCTGGGGGTCGGGACCCCCTCGGGGGTCAAATGACGATTTGCTAGGGGTCCCCGGATCCTGGGCTGTTTCTGAAGCCTGCACCGCTCTACCAGCCTTTTCGCAGCTGCCCCTGGAGTCTGTGGCGGTCCAGCTGGGCTGTTCCTGGAGCATGCGGCCGCCCACTCAGCTTCATTGCAGCCGCCCCCATTCAGTTCACGGCATGGCTGGGGGGTAGAGACTAGAGGTCAGCTGACTGGTGAGGAATGTGAAGTGGGAGGGGCTGGAGGAGACCCTATCTCCTCATTTCGGCATAGGTGTCACTGCTACAAGACACCACAAAGTCAGAGACACAGTGAGTAACACTACCTGTGATTATAGTTGCCATTAAAAGCCCCCATCCATGTTCAGCCATACCTAGCCATGCCCACCCATGCTCATCTATGCCCAGCCATACTCATCCATCCCCATCCATACTCATCATCCATGCCCATCAATGCTCATTCATGGCTCATCCGTGCCCATCCATGGCTCATTCATGCCTCATTGATGCTTATCCATTCCACATCAGTGCTCATTCATGCCACATAAGTGCTAATCTGTGCCACATCAGTGCTCATCCATGCCACATCAGTGCTCATCCATGCCACATTCATGCCACATCAGTATTCATCCGTGCCACATTCATGCCACATCAGTAATCATCAATGCCACATCAGTTCTCATCCATGTCACTGCAGTGCCCATCAGTGCCACTGCAGTGCCCATCAGTGTCTCACAAAAGTGTAATAGGTAGTCAAATTAGAGTAATTTATGCTCCTAGAACACCTGATGGTGCTCCCTGCATGTTGGGCCTCTGTATGTGGCCTGGGTGTGTAAAGGTCTCACACATGTGGTATCACCATACTCAGGAGGAGTAGCAGAATGTATATTGGGGTGTAATTGTTGCTGTGTACATGCTATGTGTTAGAAATATCTTATACATGGACAACTTTTTGTTTAAAAATTTTTTTTTTCATTTTCTTTCCACATTTTCCATAAACTTGTGGAAAAAAATTACATATTCAAAAGACTCATTATGCCTCATAGATTATACATTGGGGTGTTGGCATTCTTTGGGCGTTTTCATTGTCATTTTCCTCAGATGTAGTCAAGAAATTCAATGTTTAATTTATGTCCCTAAAACGCCTGACGGTGCTCCCTGTATGTTGGACCTCTGTATGTGGCCAGGCTGAAAAAGTAATATCGCCATAATCGGGAGGAGTAGTAGAATGTATTTTAGGGTGTAATTTGTGGTATGCATATGCTGTGTGTGAGAAATAACTTGTTAAGACAATTTTGTGAAAAAATAAAAATAAAAATAAATCTTAATTTTGCAAAGAATTGTGGGGAAAGATTACAACTTCAAAAAGCTTACCATGCCTCATACTAAATACCTTGGCATGTCTACTTTCTAAAAAAGGGTAATTTGGGGGTATTTGTACTTTCCTGTCTTGTTAGTGTCTAAAGAAATGAGAGTACATCAGGTGTGATCAGATGTGATACATTTTCAGAGATTGGCACAATAGTCTGTAGACTCTATAACTTTCACACAGACCAAATAATATACATATTTTGGTTATTTTTAACAAAGATATGTAGCAGTATACATTTTGGCCAAAATATATGATGAACAATTACTAATTTGCAAAATGTTATAAACACAACAAAGAAATATGCATTTTTTTACCACATTTTTGGTCTTTTTTCTTGAATCAAGTACAACTCTTTTTGATAAAGTCAACCAGCCATATAACAATAAATGTTCCAGAGAATCCATGTACATTGTAATGAGTCAACCAAAATAAAATACATAGACATAACTTAACACACTTAGTAGGACAGGATAGTTATATTATTTTACCTCACGTTACATGCAAAGCGATGTACCACCCTAAAGTGGAACTTCCGCTCATCTGATTCCTCCCCCCTCCGGTTCCACAATTGGCACCTTTCGGGTGGAGAGGGGACAGGATACTGGTCTTTGAAAGGTATCCTTTGTCACTTCCGGGAGTCCAGGCTGCAGCCCGTGACGTCACCGCGGGGCTCCCTCCTCCTTCCCCGGCCACCGGGCCAATAGGAGAGAGGAGCGGGGCCTTGCGCATGTGCAGTAGGGTTCCCGGCGTGAAGCTGAAAGGCTACACTGCCGGGTTCCCTTACCCGAAATGGCGACAGCAGCACCCGACAGCTGATGGAAACATCAGCTGCGGTGCTGACATCGAGGCACTCCAGCACAGGTAAGTGTCCTATTATTAAAAGCCAGCAGCTGCAGTATGTATAATTTATTTATTTTTTGGGCCGGAACACCGCTTTAATTGTTCTCAGAATTGACTCCCAGTATCTGTGAATTTTCAGACAGCACCACAGTAAATGGATAAGGTTTCCAGTATCCCTACAGCATTTTGGCCAAATGAAATCCGGACGAAGGCCCATGATGTGTAGCTTAGCTGTGATGCGGTGTTCACTCAGTAAAATGTATAGTTGAGACAGTCTATATGGTCAAGTTCATAGAGCATAAGCACAACGTCTCTAATGTCTCCTCTCAGTGGTTGCTCGAAATATCCCCAATGCCCCTGTCCTATCTTAGATTAGCAGAATTGAGATAATGTTCTAGGTAGTCAGCCAGGAGCACAACGTAACATCTGGATATGAAACCTTTGGTTGAGGATAAAGATTAAAAATTCAATAGTGCAGCGCTACAATGAAATAATAAAATGAAATAATGTCCAAATAAGTGTAATCTTCAAAGTGTTGAAACCGAAGAACCTCCAGCAAGATTTGGGTGTGCAAATATGGAAACACACCACACCCTGTGTAGTCAAACTGCTTACCAGAAAGACATCATAATAGGCATGTAGGATTAAATAATGCAGGGGTCAATGGCAGTCACACCTCCAATCGGATATATAGATGGAAGGTAATAATCCACAAAGCACACCAAGGATAAGGAAGCATCCAAAACTCATAAGGATCCAAAGATATATTGCGTTCATCAGCAAAGGGATAACCAGAAAAATGCAGAGAGGAAGCACACTAGTGAAGCCCATAGGTATAAGCAACACGCAATGTATTGTATTGTACTTACAAACAAGACGGAAAAACAGGCATCAAAAAACATAGAAAGTTCTGTGGATCATAGCGTACATGTGTCAGGCCAGCCTTACATGTTTCATCCAATAAGGATATCATCAGAGGCATGCTAATGATATCCTTATTGGATGAAACATGTAAGGCTGACCTGACACATGTACGCTATGATCCATGGAACTTTCTATGTTTCCTCTCTGCATTTTTTTGGTTATCCCTTTGCTGATGAACGCAAAATATCTTTGGATCCTTTTGAGTTTTGGATGCTTCCTTATCCTTGGTGTGCTTTGTGGATTATTACCTTCCATCTATACATCCGATTGGAGGTGTGACTGCCATTGACCCCTGCATTATTTAATCCTACATGCCTGTTATGATGTCTTTCTGGTAAGCAGTTTAACTACACAGAATGTGGTGTGTTTCCACATTTGCACACTGAAATCTTGGTGGAGGTTCTTCAACACTTTGAAGATTACACTTATGTGGACATTATTTAATTTTATTATTTCATTGTAGCGCTGCAGATATTTTCAATTTTTTCACATGAGGATAAAGATTGCACCATATGAAATATTAAGATCTTTTTTCATTTATAGCGCAAGAAAATGTAAAACCCAGAGGTGATCAAATACCACCAAAAGAAAGCTCTATTTGTGGGAAAAAAGGACAAACATTTCATATGGGTACAGTGCCCAGTGGGAAAGTGGTTAATAGATACTGTAAAAGGGTCCATTTGTTGTATGGCTATTTTAAGAGTATCTGTTACCACAGAGCTGAGGCTGGAGATAAGAGGGCTAACAGTATAAAAACAATCTCCTGCGCTCGGGAGCTTAGTCTATAGGTAGGTGGTGCAGCCAACTCTTTGGCTAAAATGTGGAATGTCAGCGATCGTGCTGCCCTCCTCAGAACAATGGGTGTCCTTAAAACTGAAACATATAAAGAGAAAAGGAGGGCGCACCGACCTTGTGCATTACCAAAAGTCACCACTTTGGCTCTGACGAAGTCCTCCCTCCTAAAGCATAAGCCGGTTTGCGATGCCATCTGGTCCAGGTTGCAGGCCTAGAGGCACAGTTCCACTTGCTGATGTACCGACAAGCCTTGTTTATGTTTGTTTGTGAGTATGACTATTGCTGTTATAGCTTTTTTAATAAAAAAATATATTTGGTAATGCACAAGGTCGGTGCACCCTCATTTTCTCTTTATATGATAAGAGGACTAACAGCCTGACACTCACTCATTACTCAGAGGTATTATTATAGATGCACAATGGTGACTGGTCCTTAGACATGTGCATTCGTTTTCGTTTATGCATTTTCGTCCGAATTTCATTATCGTTTTAACAAACGAAAACGAACACACAGAATTCGAAATCCGAAAGATCCAACATAGAAAAATGCTTTATTTTAGTTTTCGTTGCTACAACAGTTCGTTATAGATAGGAGATTCGACATGACAGTGACAATATCAAACCTGTGGTCAAATGTGCCTAACCTAACTGTATTAGTCCAAGATTATTCTACATAGAGAGGAAAGATTCGACATAGAGAGAAAAGATTCGACATTATAGAGAGAAAAGATTTGACATTATAGAGAGAGTGTTGGGGTAGACCATTCGACATGAACGACGAAGATTCAACGAAGCAGCGAAAAACATACAAACGTTGAATCTGTCATTGAAGGCTTATGGTGTCTGTCGAATGTTCTAAGAAGATTCGACAAGCCGCTAAACTGTAAGACGCCGCAATCGTACATTTCCGGTCAAATGCCCCGCCCATAGACTATAGAAGAATTCTAATGTTGGTTGACTAGTAATAATAATTAATAAATATAATTATTACTAGTTTCATACAACATTAGAATTCTTCTATATCTATAGCTTGTAGGTGGAACATTCGACCAGGAATGTACGATTGCGGCGTCGTACAGTTTAGCTGCTCCGTCAAATTTTCTTAGAACATTCGACAGACACCGTGGGCCTGATTCCCAAAAACCTGTGTAAATTTAGGATTATCTAACTTATGTCATTTAAGTTACGGCGCCCTAAGTTGGTGTCGTAAGTACCGTATCCACAGCGCATTTCCGCACAAAATTGCGCCATCCTTAACCTAAGTTCCAATGCGTAAAGCGTGGTTATGGCAAGTGGGAATGAAGTGGGCGTGCTTCATTGTAATGAGCCGTGACCCCATGCAAATGAAGGGCCGGCCGTACTGCGCATGCGCGCACGAATCTGGACCTCACTGCGCATGTGCAGAACTTTGGTCATCGCAATCAGTGAGATAGTTAAAAGGCCAAGCGTACTTAGTTTGAGGATCGCCCTGTGTCTAAATAGCCCCAGTCAAACACACTTCTATTGCAAAAGTATTTCCCTGTGTTCCCTTCCTAAAGCAAGTTGCTTCTGCTTTGAACATTTGTCAGTGTTTGTTGGTAAGATTTGTTTGTGAGAAAAGTGTTTGTGGAGTTGGAGGGTATAGTTGGTGTTTGTTTTTGCTAATTTGTTCTTTGTTTTGATTGTTTGCCTGTTTGTTTTTGAGAAGTGTTTCTGTTTTGGTGTGTGATTGTTTTTTGTTTCCCTTTTTTGCCTGTTTGTTTTTGATAAGTGTGTCTTTTTTGGTGTGTGTTTTTTTTGGTTTCCCTTTTTTGCCTGTTATTTTTTGAATTTATAGTAGCTGTCTGTTTTTTTTATTGTTTTTATTTTCTTTGTTGTGTGTGTGTATTGTTGTTTGTTTTTTGGGTGAGTTCCCTGTTGCTGGGTGTTGTCTGTCATGGCTCCCAAGCGCAGGAAGCTAAATTTTACACCGGCAGAGAAGCATATACTTGCTCAGGGCGTCATTAAATATGGGCGATTTCTCCATGGCCCTGAGAGCCACAACACCACCCCGGCCAGGAGGAAGGAGATCCTTAAAAATATTACCGATCGGATCAATGCGGCGGGGGGGGGGGGGGGAGACCAGGACCATCGCTGGAGTTCAAAAAAAGATCAATGACTTGAGGAGCGTGTCCCGGAACAAGCTGGCAACGCTGCATGCCCATACCAGGGGCACTGGAGGAGGGGGACCCTGCCCAGTCAGGATGAGTGAGGAGGAATGGGCAGTGGCCCAGTGTTTCCACCCACAGCAGGTGGTGGGCCTGCCTGGCTTTGACAATGATCCTCTTATGAGGACAGGTAATTTTTAGGAATTTCTATCTGGTGATTAGCATGTGTGGGTGGGGGAAGGGAAGATGTGCCAAGTGTGTGGATCCACCAACCTGTGATTGTTTTGTGTCCTCCCCAGATGGCCAGGAGGTTGCAGCCCCATCAGCCCAGGAGGTTGCTGGGTCATCAGCCCAGGAGGTGGCAGCCCCATCAGCCCAGGAGGTGGCAGCCCCATCAGCCCAGGAGGTTGCAGCCCCATCAGCCCAGGAGGTTGCAGCCCCATCAGGTCAGGAGGTGGCAGCCCCATCAGGTCTGGAGGTGGCAGCCCCATCAGGTCAGGAGGTGGCAGCCCCATCAGGGCAGGAGGTTCCTGGCCCATCACGGCAGGAGGTTGCTGGCCCATCAGGGCAGGAGGTTGCTGGCCCATCAGGGCAGGCTGCTGCACCACCCCCAAGACAGGCTGATGCAGAGTCCCAAGAAGGGCAGGATTCGCCATGGGAGGGGAGTGCCTACAACTCCTCTAATTTGGATGTTGAGTGGGAGGAGGATGAGGGGAAGGAAGATGACAATATTGAGATTGGGCAGCAAATCATGATGGGCCAAGATATGACCTTTGAGTCATCCCCTGAGGGAACCCCACAGGCGCCCAGCAGTCAGGCCACCATCATGGGTGGCCCCTTCCAACCCTCCTCCAACATGCAGCAGCACCCATGGCTCACTCCAACTCCTCCTCCAAGGCCACAAGCCTCAGGGGCAAGTAGGAGGCCGACCCCGGAAACCAGGGGGGGGTTGGTGCGTCTGCCGGTCAGTCTGTTGAGGGACAATGTCCGGCAGACCCGCAGTCTGGCTGAAATAAAAAAATCTATAACCAAGGTGGAGCGCAGCCTGAGTGCAATGAGGGAGTCACTGGGTGAGGTGGCCACCAACTCAGTGGGGGTCATCACGTGTTTGTGGGACCTGAAAAACGCAACAACAGGCGTGGCCCAGGAGGTCACTGCCCTCACCCAGGCTGTGCAGGCCAATACCCGGGCTGTGCAGGCCAATACCCGGGCTGGCCAGGCTAATACGGCTGACATTACTTCCTGTCTGACAAGGATAGCCGTTGCCTTGGAGGGAAGGCCAGCAGGAGGACAGACACCAGGGGAGGCTCCTTCTTCTCCTGCACAGACCCCCCCATGAAAATACTCCCTCCCCTGCACAGACCCCCCCGTGAAAATACTCCCTCCCCTGCACAGACCCCCCCCCCGTGAAGATCCCCCAGTCGGCCGTGGCCGTCCCCGTGGCCGTGCCCGTGCCCGTGGCCATGGGCAGCCCAGAAGGAGCACTCGGCAACATCCTTAAGTTGCAGGGGTACTTTTGATTTTTATATATTTTTTTTTTATACTGTACTTATGATTTGGTTTATGTGTGTGAATGATGTGTGAATGTGGGGGGGTGGCATTCCTGAAAACATAATGGTGTCACCCTCAGTTTTGGTGAAGTAGGGATCCCCAGGACCAGGGAGAAGTCATCCTAGGTTCCTGAATGGTGTATGAATGCACAGTGACATAATTGGAGCCGTGGCGGGGCGTTACTGCTCCCAAGTACCAAAGGGGGGGGGGGTACTTGGATCTAATCCAATTCGATGTGCATGTGATGTGTCTGTGCTAGGGACCACAGTGACGTGCATTCATGCATTCTCATTGTGAGATAATTATTGTGCGTTTTCTACCCCAAAAAAAACATTCTCATTGTCATATAAGTAATGTGCATTTTATGTGCAAAGAAAATTTTTACATGTCACATAATCTCTGTGATTTTTTCTGGGGAAAGCCAAAATAAAAAGATAATTAGGGTCCATTTACTGGGCAAAGATGCCTTCAGACAGTTGTCTCCTTATTGCCTGGCCCTCTGCAGACCGGGTAGAGGGGTTTGGGGGGGGGGGATTGCCTGGGTGGGGGGTTAGGTCAGGACATATCTCAACATGCAGGCCCCTTCTCACAGCAAAATTATGGAGGATGCAACATGCCCCAATAATTTGGCAGACAAAGTCTGGGGAATACAAGAGTGTACCCCCAGTCTTGTCAAGGCATCTAAATCTGGACTTGAGAAGGCCAAATGTCCGCTCTACTATTGCCCGGGTCTGGATGTGCACCTCATTGAATTTGCGTTCTCCGGGTGTTTGGGGGTTCCTAAAGGGGGTCATCAGGTGGGGTCCCAACGCATATCCAGAGTCACCTGTAAGGGAAAAGACAGGAGGATATTAGTCATGCATGTGCCCCTTGTGATGTCTGCATCATGGGGGGGCATACCTGACACCAATGTCACTCACCAATCAGCCAGCTGTCTCCATACACATTCTGCTCCAAGTCTTGGTAGATCTTGGTCTGCCGTAGGATGTAACTGTTGTGGCACGACCCTGGAAACTTGGCACAAACGTGCCAGATGAGGCCATGGGCATCTACGATCACCTGGACGTTGATCGAATGCCAGCCTTTCCTGTTTCTGAACAGGTGTTCAGTTTCATGGGGGGGCTGTAGTGCCACATGGGTGCAGTCTATCGCCCCGATGGTCCTTGGGAAGCCAGCAATGCTGTAGAAGTCTGTCATGGCTTGCACACGCTGCTCCTCCTGGGTGGGCATCACAAACTGGTTGGTCATGCGCCGCAGTATGGCAGGGACCACCTGATGGACACATCTGCTCATTGTCGACTGCACCATCCCAGCCAGACCTCCAGATGCACGCTGGAATAAGCCACTGGATAAAAAATGGAGGGTTGCCATCACTTTATGAAGAGGTGTCAGGGCATGGGAGCGTCTGGTTGGGGTGATAAGATCCTCATGAAGAAGTTGGGTGATCTCCAGGATGGCTTCCCTATCGAACCTGTAGTTGCCATACACCTCATAATCTGGCATTTGTAAAAGATTACGCCGTGGACGATAAACTCTCGCCTGTGCCCTCATCCTCCTCCTCTGTGCCCTCCTCCTCCTTTGTGCCTGTAAGGCAGCAAGTGCCGTCAGAATCATA
The DNA here is from genome assembly GCF_905171775.1 of Rana temporaria. Lineage (NCBI taxonomy): Eukaryota > Metazoa > Chordata > Amphibia > Anura > Ranidae > Rana > Rana temporaria. Next base: position 37,398,942 of record NC_053490.1, read on the forward strand.
GCTTTTTCAACAAAGACCCTTCTCAACTATAGCTCTAAGCTCTAGTCACTACCTACAGCAAACCCTTCCACGGCATGTGTAAAATTAGGGCTGGTTTTATAATGTGGAAATTTAGTCAGGAAAACTAACAGGTGCGCACAGGGCGGAAAATACGGCGCACAATTATATATATAGTATATTGCGCTGAATATTAACTAAGATAATGTGAAAACCAAAATACAAGTGAGTATCGTCGGAGCGACAGAACACCCCCACGATACGAACAAATGACACACCCGCGAAGCCCCAACGAAAGAGAGGCTGCAGAGGTGGACACAAGATCCAAAAGAAGAAAGGTGCAGTAGGGGAAGGAATTTACAATATCAGTGGGGTAGAACTAACACGTACGGAACTTTTAACTTTGGATAAAGGACTCAAGTTTGCTCCAAAACGGAACCTGAGCAAATTTGATGTCTATGTGGATATACAAAAATATACCAGGAAATTAAATATTAAGAAATATATGATGAATCAACCCTTAAGGGAGCATTGGATCAAACTCTTTTAGGGAGAGTTCAGCATAGTCAATTAAGGAATAAGTCGTTATTCAATCCTCAGGTTCACAATAATGAACATGTTCAAGTTTTTAACAAAATGGTACTGAGAGACCTAGAGAAATTAAAAACTAAAAAAGTCCCGGATCCTAAAAGTATACACAAAGGAATTAAGGAACTGGAGGACAACAAACAAGTCATCATTAGACCTGCGGACAAAGGAGGAGCTATAGTGGTATTATCTAAAGAATATTATTTTGAAGAATTGGAAAGTCAACTGGAAGATCAAAATACATATATTAAGCTCAGGGGAAACCCTACGTGTGAATATAAGGAAGAACTAATTGATTTGATTCAAAGAGGGAGGGACAAAGGAGTACTTCATAAAAGAGAACAAAAATATTTGGTCCCAGATAATTGCAGGGTGCCTATAATTTTTACAATACCGAAGATTCATAAGGACCCACTCAGACCTCCAGGTAGACCCATTATTAATGGAATTCAGTCTATAAACTCAAGACTTGGACAGTATGTAGATAAGTTTATTCAACCATTAGTCCCACAAACAAGGGCCTATCTAAGGGACACGAAACATCTGATTCAGATTTTGGATACAGTGAGGATCGATAGATCAGAGAATTATCTATTAGCCACTGCCGATGTGTCCTCGCTCTATACGGTTATCAACCATATAGAGGCGATTCAGGCATCAAAATGGGCACTGAATAAATTTGGGTCACTTGTGTCTAAACAAAATAGGTTTGTGTTGAGATGTCTGGCATTAGGCCTACAACACAATTATTTTTGGCACAGACAGAAATACTATCGCCAATTGAATGGCATAGGCATGGGGGCAAAATATGCACCAAGTGTTGCCAATGTGTTTATGGCTGAGTGGGAGGAAACTGCTATCTATGAAGACCCACCTGAGCAATTAGTTCTCTACAAAAGGTTCATTGATGATTGTATTCTCATATGGAGAGGTGATGAAGGATCTTTGATCCAATTTTTTGAAAAACTCAATATGAACCAGAAAAACATCATACTCACCCACATGATTAATGAAAAAACTATACAATTCCTGGACCTAGAAATCACACTTGAAGCTCAACGAATTACCACTAAAACGTATTTTAAACCGGTTGAGCGGAATAGCTATATACCAGTGGATAGCTGCCACCATGACCCCTGGTTAATAAATATCCCGAAGGGGCAACTGGTCAGGATTCGTAGGAACTGCACTGATCCACAAACATTCTTGGACCAGGCTAATATGATTGGCGAAAAGTTTGTGAACAAAGGATATGACACTGGTTTTATACAGACACAGATCCAAAAAGTGTTGGAAATACCCAGAGAGACACTAATAGAAGATAGGATCAAAAGAACAGTTTTGGATGATCAAGTACCGATTATTTTGAATTACAACGTCCAACACAAACAATTGGAGACTATCTTTAAAAGGCACTGGGCTATATTACAGGCGGATAAACAAGTACAATGTATATTGCCAAGTATGCCAAGAATAATCTATAGACGTGCACCCACTTTAAGGGATTTAGTGGCAAAGAATGTACCTGATCCCCCTACTAAATCTAACAGACTAACCTTCTTTCAAGGAAAAGGCTTTTTCCCTTGTAAGAGATGTTTTGCCTGCAGAAAGACTAATTTTAATGGACAAAAATGCTCCAGTTTTGTATCTAACGTTACACAAAAGGAATATCAAATTAAAGATTTAATAACGTGCAGAACTGAGGGAGTAGTCTATGCCTTACAATGTCCATGCTCCCTTCAGTACATTGGCCGTACCAAAAGGCCTCTGTGGAAACGCCTTAGGGAGCATGTTCAAAATATCGAAAAGGGCTTCCCTGACCATAATGTGTCACGCCATTTTTCCATGTGTCACCAAAATAACCCCAAAGATCTAAAATTTTGGGCTATTGCCAAGTATAACCCACATTGGAGGGGGAGTCATATGGTACGGCAATTAAGTCAGACTGAATCAAGATGGATACATGAAATGAGATCATTATCACCAAATGGGTTAAATATTGAATTTGACCTCAATTGTTTCATCTCTGATTACTGATTTTTTATATATATTTTATAAATTTTCACATTTTTACCTATGTGTTCAATGTTTAAATATATTCCTCTCTGGATTTTTTAAATAGGTAATTTATAACAGGTATTCAAATAGGTGATTTTATATATATTTATGTATATTCAATTTTTTATCAATTTTATATAAATTTTTTATCATGTCCGGCAGATATGGTTATTGATAAGTTGCTGGAGTTCATTTTTTCATCTTTTTTAAGTGTTGTACCACGTATGACCACCGGAGGCTGTTGTGCGTATATGCATACCCACAGTCGTCCATTATAAATTGATGATGTGTTGGAGGTTACAGTGTTGTACCACTTGTGACCACTGGAGGCTGCTATGTTTATATACATATCCCCAGTTGTCAAATATAAATGATTGTTTTAATAATAATTTTAAAAATTGTTTCTGTATTAAAATTATAAATTGTATACATGAATATGTTACCAATCCTTATCAGCCTGCGATGATGTAAGATGAAATACTCCCTTACTGCAAAATCCCGTTTTTGCCTGAGTCTCTCGCTGACTATAAATAACATCAGCTGAGACCTGGCAAGCAGTTACCCATGACTAAGTCACGTGTCTAGTGACGTAACGCGTGGGGGAGGAGTTACGAGCGGGACGGATCGCAGATCCAAATGAGGAGAGTGCATCAGACACGCTGAACGGCTTTAATTGGAGGATTGGTGCTTTGTTGTCCTAAATGCTGTTTTAAACTCGGTGGATTCGTGAGTGTGACCTTGTCAGAAATCATTTATCCCATTTGGTTTGTTCATGCTATTTGCGCTATGAGATTTCTTTCTCTTGTTTGATTTCTATGAGCTGTATCAGTGTGGAGGAAGCGCTGCATATATATGAAACAGACGTCTACAGAGTGTGATTACATTCCACATCTTTCAATCATTACACAGGGTGTTGTTCACAGAAGAAGCACTGGTGTATCCATGCAATTGGACTAATTGTTTGTGGATCTGTTTATATACATATTGGATTTTGAATCACTTGTATTTTGGTTTTCACATTATCTTAGTTAATATTCAGCGCAATATACTATATATATAATTTTGCACTATTCGTTTGACATACATCACTTATTGCTGCGTTTATTATTTGGTAATTTTGTTAATGTCATAATTTTTAAATATTTAATTAGCGCTGTAGTACCATTTTTATATAAATACGGCGCACACACTTAATTTTGAGAATCGCCCTAACTCCCTCATTTGCATCTTTGCCTATCAAAAACAGCGGCGAGACTAGCGTAATTTGCGCCCGGGGATGCGCTGGTGTAACTAATTTAAGTACGGCTGAAAATACGGAAATCTTTGCTTAACTCGTTTTGAAGATCGTGCGCAAATATACGCGCCGTGTAAATTTAGAAAACTGGAGTTAAGTCTGCGTATCTCTTTTGGGAATCAGGCCCCATAAGCCTTCAATGACAGATTTTACCTTAATTAATTCAGATTTTCGGATGAATGCATTTTTTAACTAAACAAAATAGATAAAAACGAATTTCGGGAGTAACTAAATAAATGTATTTTTTGGACGAAAACGAAATTCCGAAACAAAAAATTTCAGTGTGCACATGTCTATTGATTCTCTCTACAGCAAGTCATGCATGTTGTATCCATTGTACCTGATAATTAGTAAAGATGAGATCAGATGACTAGAACATCAATGCTTGTAGGTTCAACTCTGCAAATGGCAATTTTTTTTAGAACTAGGGGCGTTTTTATATTGTCTTTTAAAATATGTATTCTCATTTGAATAGCAAAACCAAAATAACGGTGTGATGTTCTTATCCTAGAAATAAAATTCTAGGAATGTATTTATCAGTTTTTCACATCCAACGCCTACTTAAGCTAAGCTAATGTCGCTCAGCTTGATTGCTGTGAAAAACACAGACGCTATGCTAGAACCGAAGGGAAGGTTGTGTAGTGTATCCTAAGTGGAAATAAGAAAGATGGCGTAAATAAATTACTTTTCTTATAAGAAAAGGTTTTCTAACACATACATCAACAATCAACTAAACAATCTAAAAGTGAGAAGATAAATATTGCCAAGCAGCGCACAAATGAATGTCAATCTTCACCAGTTGTAATCAAGAATATATTGTTTGAGAGCAGAAGAACATTGCAATGTATATTGCATTGTGTATTACATTGTGTTCCATTCCCTTATGCCTGCCAATCATCTGGCTGACTGCCACAATTTCTGGGAATCACAAGATGAGCTGTCTGTGATGATGATCAGGTCTGCCAAACCCATAACTGTATGGAGAGACGGTACTGGGCGGCCAAGACGCGGATATCTGGATGCTATTCAATCATTGAGCTCACTCCGTGTGGAGATCCCCCGCTAGAGCATATGATACAATTATCCAAGAGGAATTGGGAGGGGTGACTGTGCAAGCTTCCTGGATACTGCTGCGATCCCTTAGGCTACATGGGAACTATATGGCAATAAGAACTTACAAGACGGAGTCTCTGCTTGGTGGGATTTGTGTGTCCATTTTCCACTGGTGCCTAATTTATTGGACTTGTTTGGATTGGTGGGGACCCATCTCCTTTGGACATAGGTGGTATATCTGTGCTTCTCTCGGGTGCTCGCTGGCCCAACCGTGAACCCCTACAATGATATGTCTGGCGTGATTCCGTCCGGATACAAGCCCCTGATGATCAGATCTTTGATTGCTGAGCTCCAGATACCATATAACAGCTCTGTGCTAAGAGAAAAACAAAGTATACTCAGTGGTGGTATATCAATGAACCCACAGCCACCCCCCCAGTCGGTCGATGAGCCCCGCTCTTACCCGTAGGCTGCGTTACCCTCTGGGCTTCGTCCCCTACGTCTCCTCTGGCGGCCTCCACATCTCCCTCCCCTCCTCTCTCCTCGTTGTGGTTCAATAGGATCGCTTGTCATTTTGGCCAATCGGCAAGCGAGTCTCAGGACCCACTTCCTGGTTGGCGGGGAGGAGATTCAGTGTGACAATAGCGAATATTCATTCGCCATTATCACACAACTGGATGGGCTCAGAGTGCAATGCTCTGCGCCCCGAGCCTACCCTTTTTTAACCGCTTGCCGACCAGCCGCCGCAGTTTTACTGCGGCAGCATGGCTCGGCTGGGCGAAACAATGTTATGTCACGTCGCTTCGCCCTGTTGCCCCTAGGGGCGCGCGCGCCGCCAGAGGCACGCACACCCGCTGTTTGCTCCTGGAGCCAATGCGAGTGCCCGGCTGATGCGATGACCGCCGGGCACCCGCTATCGCTCGAGACAGAGCGAGAACCGGGATCTGTATGTGTAAACACACAGATCCGAGTTCTTTCAGGGAAGAAATTACTGATCGTTGTGTTCATACAAAGTATGAACAGCAATCTGTCATTTCCCCTAGTCAGTCCCACCCCCCCTTTAGTTAGAACACAGAGAGGGAACACAGTTAACCCCTTGATCGCCCCTAGTGTTAACCCCTTCTCTGCCAGTGACATTTTTACAGTAATCAATACATTTTTATAGCACGCAAGCGTCGAATCATTACGACGCATGCGAGGGAGGGGAGCGGACAGATTGATCCGGTGAGTCTGTACAGACGACCGGATCAATCCGCTGGACCCGATTCAAGCGGATACATTTCTTAGCATGCTAAGAAATTTATATCCGCTTGAAATCGATCCGGCCGAGAAATCTCCGCGGATAAATATCCGCTAGGCCGTACAGACAACCGGATATATCCGCTGGAACTGATCCGCGGATCAATTCCAGTGGATAGATCCGGTGGTGTGTACGAGGCCTAATGTGTTCGCCATAATATCGCAGTCCCGATAAAAATCGCAGATCGCCGCCATTACTAATAAAAAATAAATAATAATAATAAAAATTCCATAATTCTATCCCCTATTTTGTAGATGTTATAACTTATGCGCAAACCAATCAATAAACGCTTATTGCAATTTTTTTTACCAAAAATATGTAGAAGAATACTGTACGTATCGCCCTAAACTAGGGATTTTTTTTTTTAAATTGTATATTTATTATAGCAAAAAGTAAAAGATATTGTGTCTTTTTCAAAATTGTCCCTGTTCTTTTGTTTATAGCGCAAATTTTGTTACAGTTACAGTGATGCAGTAGCAAATTGTAAAAAGTGCTCTGGTCAGGAAGGAGGGGGGGGGGGGAAATCTTATGGGGTAAAGCTTATTAGCGCCTGGTCCTAATAATGTGCTTCAAACCCCCCCCCCCCCCATTGGAATCCATGCATCCGGTGCCCCGAATGTAGATTGGTGGGCCCGAAACAGGCGGGCCACCACTGCTCAGAGTTTACTCTGTTGATAGGCATGGAGGAAACTCATGGCTTCAGAATGTTACTAGCAGGAGATTTAAGAAAACAGCTTAGAACTGCTAGGACATATACACGAAGAACTGTCAGGCCTTGTACACACGAGAGGATTTCCGCTGGAAATGGTCCGCCGGACCGTTTCCAGCGGATAAATCCTCTGGCGGATTTTGATGGCTGTACACACCATCAGATCAAAATCCCTGCGGAATACATCCGCGGTGAAGGTATATCATTACGACGCATGCGAGGGATGGGATCGGACGGACTTATCCGGTGAGTCTGTACAGACGACCGGATAAGTCCGCTGGACAGGTTTCAAGCGGATAGATTTCTTAGCATCTGCTTGAAAACCGTTGGGTGGACAAATGTCCGCCTGAAAATGTCCGCTAGGCCGTACACACGACCGGATCTATCTGCTGGAACTGATACGCGGATCAATCCCAGCGGATAGATCCGGTCGTGTGTACGGGGCCTCAAAGCTTCCCATAGACACACTCCTAAACCTTGTGGACAGCCTTCCCAGAAGAGTTGAAGCTGTTATAGCTGTAAGGGGTGGGCCAACTCAATATTGAACCCTACGGACTAAGCCTGGGATGCCATTAAAGTTCACGTGCACATAAAGGCAGACGTCCCAATATTTTTGACAATATAGCATAGTTCTGTATTGGCTATGTGCTGCTTTCTGGACAATGGGAATGCTGGAACCTGAGGTTCTGTATTGGCTGCATGCTGCTATTGGGACAGTGGTACTGCTGGAACTTGAAGTTCCATGTTAGCTGAGTGCTACTATCAGGACACTGGGACTGGTAGGTCCCAACTGGATGTTTACTGCTATCTAGGTACTTTGACTGCTGGAACTTGTAGGTTTGTATTGGCAGCATGCTGCTATCTGGAAACTGGGACTACTGGAACTTGAAGTTCCATAATGGTTGAGTGCTGCTATGTGGACACTGGGACTGGTAGGTCTGAATTGGCTGCTTACAGCTATCTAGACACTCGGACTGCTGGAACATGACTTCCATATAGGCGGCATGCTGCTTTCTGGACGCCATGACTGTAGGAACTTGTAGGTCCGTATTGACTGCGTGCTGCCATCTGGATGCTGGGATTTCTGTAATTTGATGTTCCATCAGTGGCGGCTGGTGCTCAAATATTTTAAGGGGGCAAACAAACTGAAAAAAACAAACCATCAATTGCAGCCACTGTGCCCATCAAACGCAGCCACTGTGCCCATCAATTGCTGCCAGTGTGCCCATCAATTGCTGCCAGTGTGCCCATCAATTGCTGCTACTGTGCCCCATCAATTGCTGCTACTGTGCCCCATCAAATGCTGCCAGTGTGCCCATGAATTGCTGCTACTGTGCCCCATCAAATGATGCTAGTGTGCACTGCCCGGCACTTACCTGTCCTGCAGCGGGTCACGGTGGTGTCCTCCATGCTCCTTAATGTCTTCTCCCGTCCTCTCTATCAGGCATCCAATCACAGCGCCTGTCGTTCCAGCCAATCGGGTGACAGGTAACAGACCCGAACACCTGCTTGGCTGAGAGGCGGTTCAGTGTTAGCAAAGCGAATTCCTTCGCTTTCCTAACACAACGCTAAGTGAACAGCGAGCGCCCAGCCTACGGATCTAATCAGGTGCTTCCAAAACCAACCCACCGCTGTAATTCAGGTGCCTGGTGCCCAAAAAGGGGTCGGGCACCTGAATAGGGGGTTTCAACGGTGACCATAGATAGATTCATGCAATGCATGAATCTATCTATGGTGATAGAGTGGTGCCAGGAGAGAGGGGGCGGCGCCCATGTTTCCCTTATGGACGCACTGCCACTGTGTTCAATGATGGCTGCATGCTGTTATCTGGACACTGAGATTTTGCTGGAACTTGAGCTTTTCTATTGGCTGCATGCTACTATCTGGACACTGGGACTGCTGGAACTTCACATTCTTTATGGGCTATGTACTGGCATCTGAACACTGTACAGCTGGGACTTTTAGTGCTAAACTGACATGCGCATAATCATTGCTGGAGTATATCCCACCCCTAGATTCCTTTTTTGGGAATTATTGGAGCTTTGATCCACCTTTGTTATACTTGTCCTCTCCATTCTGGTCCTTACTGCCCCATTGTGTACTAAAGCCTCCTCAATAAACACCCCGCATGCTCGGTCCTGTGAGCTTACCCTCTCTGCACTCCTAGATCTTCACAAGCCCATAGCAGCTTTTTGCATAAGAGGTTGTCTGAGTGTATCTGTCCGACATACCCCACACCTCCTCACTAATACCTCCTATCACTCTCCTTATCTAGGCCAAACACTCATCCTTAGAAACTATTAAATAGACCCGTGAAGATGCCTCTTTCTAGAGATACAGGATGAAGACAGCTATTATTAGAAAGCTATGCAGATAAATTATCACTGCAGAGAAAGCAACAGATAATAAGAGGTGAGGAATAAACAGGGACTTGTTTTAAGAGCGATAGAACAGTGTATTGTCAGCAGGCGTTATTATTGGAGTATTTTTTTTTATGCGCCTGTCACATTTTTACATGCCTCCAGGGGGAGCTCTTTATTTCACTGTAATCACTCTACCACGCTGCTTAAAGGGGTTGTAAAGGTTCCTTTTTTATTTTCTAAATAGGTTCCTTTAAGCTAGTGCATTGTTGGTTCACTTACCTTTTCCTTCCATTTCCCTTCATAGGGGTAGATTCAGGTACATTTGCGCTTTTTTTTTTGCCCTGCGCCCCCGCAAATTTTCTGCGCTACCCGCGATTCACGGAGCAGTAGCTCTGTAAATTGCGTGGGCGCTCCGGCAAAATGCCCGGCGTAAGCGCGCGCAATTTAAATGATCCCGTAGGGGGCGGGAATCATTTAAATTAGGCGAGTTCCCACGCCGATCGTAGAGCGCATGCTCCGTCGGGAAACTTTCCCGACGTGCATTGTGGCAAATGACGTTGCAAGGACGTCATTTGCTTCAAAGTGAACGTGAATGACGTCCAGCGCCATTCACGATTCACTTACGCAAACTACGTAAAGTTCAAATTTCGCGACGCGGGAACGACGGGTATACGTAACATTGGCTGCCCCTGCTAATAGCAGGGGCAGCCTTACGCGAAAACCGCCGTACGCAAACGACGTAAACTGCGTACGTAGGGCTCGCGTAACGTTGTGAATCGGCGTTAGTATGCAATTTGCATACTATACGCTGAGCACAACGGGAACGCCACCTAGCGGCCATCGCAAGAATGCAGCCTAAGATATGCGGGCATAAGAGCCTTATGCCACGCATATCTTAGGCTGCAGTCGGCGTAACGAGGTTCCTGAATCAGGAGCATTCGTTACGCCGGTGCAAGTAAGCAATTGCGCTGCGTAACTATGGTTACGCAGGCGCAATTGCTCTCTGAATCCGGGCCTAAATGTTTGTTTTCTTTGCCTGAATTTCTCACTTCCTGTTTCTCCTCAGTAAGCTGTTCTGGCTGACTAACCTCCAGCCAGAACGGCTCGGATGATGGGGGGAAGCTTACTGAGGAGAAACAGGAAGTGAGAAATTCAGACAAAGAAAAAAAAACATTTGGAAGGGAAATCGAAGGAAAAGGTAAGTGAACCAACAATGCAGGAAAGCAAGGGGGCTGGTAAAAACATGTTTTCTAGTCCCCCCCCTCCATCCTGACACCGATCTCCCATATTAATGCCCCAGCAGCAGCTGCTGCCGGCAGGAGGGGGAGGAAGGAAAGCCAGCAAGCAGCACTGCAGGGAGGGGGGCACCTGGGATCAGTGAGGCAAGGGGTTCTTTATAGGTGGGTCGGAACGGCAGGGGGAAGTATTTTAATTTATATTTCTCTGTGGCTCCCCTGCAGCACCTAAGGGCGGCAGGAGGGCAGAGGAGGGAAGCTGGAAGCTGCAGGGAAGCCACAGTGGATCACTGTTGTGGGCAGGTATTGCTATTGGTGCAGGGGGTGGGGGTTCAAATTTTAGGTGAGTAGCTTTGATCAGCGGCCTGCTGGCTGCTAACCAGAGCATCAGTTTGTTCAGCAGAGTCTTCTGAACAGTTCTGCCATAAACTCATTGTCACTGAGCATGAGCTTATCGCAGAAGGAGGCCAGCTGGAAGCAGTGTGTAGGCTTGTATGTTGTACGGACCTGGCAACGAAAGGGTTAATACAAAAATTATGTTTTGTAGTATCAAAGATGAAACAAAACAATGTAAACAAATTACCTCATAGTAGGTCTAAGGCTTTTTGAATGCCCATGTAATATATTTCAAAACGGGCTGTATCTGCCACCTCACCTCCACATCAAAGCCCCCAACCGCAACTACGCCGCCTTGTGGACAATTGAGTAGCAAGCTACCACCCAATACAGACCAATACACCAAGAACCCATTACAGATGCCACTTAATAGGGAAGTTACACCTATACCTGAGATGAGCCCAACCCCCAAAATATTTTTTATTTTACGAGGACATGGAGGAGGAAGGAGGGAGGGGACATTCATTTACCACTGTGTATACTCCCACATGGGCTGCACAGAAAAGAAATAGGAGGAAATTAACAGCTTAGATAGGAGCTGAAACTGGAGCATGCTCAGTAGATCTGGCAAGGACTGCAGCAGGTACCAGTGCCATCTGGTGCTCCAGCCAGGGGGGGTGTGCGAGTGGGGGGTGCAGAAGGTGGAGAACAAACCACCCGACCCCCCTCCTCCTTCGTGGATTGTACTCACATGGTCAGGCTCTCAATTGGCACCGATACAGAGCAAAAAACAGGAGATGGGGAGGGTAACAAACCCTGGGATTTTAAAGGTGTCAAAATCAATAAATCAAATAGGTATGATAAAAAACAAGTTTATTGTTTAACATATATCAACTTTAAAAATTTAACAGACATAGATTCATCCCAAAGAACATGAAAGGCTCAACAGAGAGCCAGAAAACCTGTACCAAAATCGCCCTACATGTTTCGCTCGGATCGAGCTTCATCAGGAGCTATACAGGTCATGCTGGAAATAGAAAAACAATCCAAACCGATACAGAGCACTGAGAGTTCGCTCTGGGCGGCAAATCTTCAGAGTCCCAGATCTTCCTGTGAATCCCTGCTCTGCCCGGCCAATACAATTGCTTCTCCTCTCGGACCAATCACACTCCTCCCACTTCCTGATTGGCCGGGAGGAGAAACAGGAAGACAATAGTGAATATTAATTTGCTATTGTCACACAACTGGGTGGGCTCGAGCCTCGGTCTCTAATCATGTGCTTTAAAAAATAAAATAACATTTGGAATCCATGCGTCCGATACCCTGCATGTAGAGTAGGGGCCGGGCGCATCATGGATTGGGGGGGGGGGCACTCCGTATGAAGTGGCCGCCATTAGCGGGTACAAAGACAAGTAGGGAGGGACAGTGAACAGCAGGATCAACCAGTATTTTTGCATTCTACAGAAAATTACTGTTCTACGGTAGTAGCAAGGTATGTATGCACACAATGTTATTTAACATGTATTGACAGTTTATAATGATTGTTTGTCCTTACCTTCCTTAGGCTTGTCTATCTCTATACTGTACAGACTGGCCCATCTCAGTAATAGTTAACCAAGATTTATTGTGACAGATATGTTTCCTTAATGTACTGTATATTGTAAAGGAAACACCTACACATAACTCTCTGTTATGTATGAATTCCAACCCCTGTGTTATGTTTTTATTATACAGTGCTTGAAGAAACCTGAACTGTAGGAAAGTACATACTTTTCAAAATATAACCATGATTTATAAATGGAACAGACTGTATTTAACTGTTTTTCTTGTGTAACTAAACAGAAAAAGTTCAATAAATTAAATATAAATTACTTGTGCGCTGCTATGGACCTCACAACCAACCAAAACTAATGTACACAATAAATACCAAAGAATAATAAATTACCCAAAAAGCTGCAACCATTAGCAAGTGACCTCAACATTCTAACACAAATAATAATAATTATAATAATAAAAATGGTGCGCTAATTCAAAAAGCTGTGCAGCAAAAATAGACAAATATGCATGAACGGTTATCCCTAATTTAAAAAATGAAAAAAAAAAAAAAAAAAACACAGTAATATGCGATATTCAGTGGTTTAATTAAAACATAATACCTTACATCTAGATTAAAAGCAAGCCGTATATAAGACCCTATGTTATTACTGTTTAATAAGGCCCTATGTTATTACTGTTTAATAAAATGATAAGTTGAGGCCTACCCAGGCACACTGTTGAACATAAAGTATGACTAAGAAACTGTTGTATTATTACGATTTTTTATTTGTGCTTTATTGTGTATCTTTGAAAAATACAATAAAAACATTTAAAAAAAGAAAAGAAAAGCAAGCCGTATCGATACAATCCCATGTCTCTGCCTAGACCGGAAATGATGTCACCGACTCCTCCTATGCGTTATGTAACTGGTCATATGACTTTTTTGAGGAGTCATCACACGGCCAAGTGATGTCACCGGCTCCTACGTGTTATGTCACTGGGCATGTGACTTTTTCAAGAGTCAAGGATCCTTGAAAAAGTCACATGACCAGTTACGTAACGCGTAGGAGGAGCCGGTGGAATTTATCGATACCGCTTGTTTTTAACCTACATGTAAGGTATTATGCTTTAATAAAACCATTTATTCTGTGAAATTTCTACACTATGGAGTTCTTATTTGTCTTGTATAGTCTGTGAATGGAGGAGAGGAGGAGATCCAATACAGCATGGCAGATATTTATCCCTGGGTTTATGCTATAAGGAGAAGAGAGTGAAATTTTATTTTCCATAAAAGATCCATATATTAAAGCCTTGTCAGACCAGCTGTGGATTTTGATGTAGGAGAAGAGAGGCGAGTGCATTTTTTCTTTCTTTTTTTGAAATTAGGGATAACCGTTTATGCATATTTGTCTATTTTTGCCGCATAGCTTCTTGAATTAGCACACCATTTTTATTATTATTATTTATAATAAAAGTTCAATAAAAACTACTTAATTTATATAAAAAAGTCCCTTTTATTGCTCTCAGCATTCTCCAAATCGCTAATTTATTTTCTTTCTGCTGTGATCCAACTTCCTTTTAGAGGGTGGCTGCATTCACTCTCCATGGTCCGTCTGTATGTAGGAATGTAGCCACCTTCTCTTGTTCTCTCTGGAGGTATACTGTGGGATTTGTAGTGTGTATAGAGTAGTGTACATGACCACAACTAATGTGCACTGCTTGTTCCAAACAGAGGGAAAAGGAGAGGGTTGGATGCTCACACAGCATATTACTAGGAGGCAGAAAAACACAGTAAGGAACAATGCAATGAAAAATATGTAGCACCCTCTAGCTAGTGTGCTAGTGTAGATATATGTAGCACCCTTATAGGTAGGTGCTAGACGAGAGTATCGTTTTTGTTTTTTCTGCTTACCAGGAAGATGGTCAGGTAGAACTTAGGGAAGTACCAGGGAGCAGGATCTATTGGTTAGGTCTGCTCATTGTACTCAGCTTGTTCAGACTGTCAGTGGAAGGAGTCCTGACAAGTGAGTGCACAGGCTTTGTTACAGTCCTGGCAATTGGTAGAGGAAAAGTGCGGCATTGCATGCTGGGATACTGTATAAAAGCCCAGGGCACGTGTGCTCACAGTTAGTTGAGTCGGGGAACAGAGTCCAGGAGGGAGAGGACGGTTGCTCTCTCCTCTATGGAGGTGGTCGACCCAAGGGTAGGGTGACCACGTGTCCCGGATTGCCTGGGACAGTCCCTCATTTTGCAGGTCTGTCCCGGGCACATTCATTCCAGGACAATACAGTGTCCCAGAATGAAACTGACACAGCCAACCCCCCCCCCCCCCCGGGTCAATATTATGCCCCCAAAATAGGCCGCCACATCACTGCTTTACTCACTGACAGTATTTGTCCTGGCCAGGAATGCCTGGAGGAGCACAATCCTGCCCTCTGCTTGTGATTGGAGAAATCATAAATCCCGCCTCTTGTGTCCAATCACTGTGCTGTGATTCGTTACAGCACAAGCTGATTTTTGAGAAGGGAAGGTGTCCCTGAATGGTAGTTTGGAAATGTGGTCACCCTACCCAAGGGGCAGAAGAGAGAGAGAGAGAAGCTGAACCCAGAGGCCCTGCAGAGCTGACTGGAAGGGATACACCAGGAGGGATCTGATTATGCCTGTATCTTTGGGGCCTGTCAAATGAGGGCAGCCCCCTTTAGAAAAGTCAGTGGAGGGTTGTCAGTAAAGGGGATGCTAGAGAGTACCCTGAATATAATGTAGCGCATTGAGTCTGCTGCTAGTGAGAGCTAGACATGTGCACACTGAAATATTTTGTTTCGGAATTTCGACCGAAAAATGTATTAATTTAGTTACTCCCGAAATTTGTTTTTATTAATTTTGTTTCGTTAAAAAATGCATTCGTCCGAAAAATCCAAATTATCTGTCAATTGAAGGCTTATGGTGTCTGTCGAATGTTCTAAGAAGATTCGACAAAGCAGCTAAACTGTACGACGCTGCAATCGTACATTTCCGGTCGAATGCTCTGCCCGCAAGCTATAGTAGAATTCTAATGTTGTATGACTAGCAATGATTATATTTATTAATTATTATTACTAGTCAACCAACATTAGAATTCTTCTATAGCCTATGGGCGGAGCATTTGACCATAAATGTCTGCACATGATGATCGTATGTTTTTAGCTGCTTCGTCAAATCTTCGTGTCTATAATGTCAAATCTTTTCTCTCTATGTTGAATAATCTTGGACTAATAGAGTTAGGTTAGGCACATTCAACCGCAGGTTCGATAGACACAGATTGCTATTGTCACCGTCATGTTGAATCTTCTATCTATCTATATCGAACTGTTGTCGCAACAAAGCGAAAATAAAGCATTTTTTATGTCGTATATTTCGGATTCTGCGTGTTCGTTATTGCTTGTTAAAATGAAAATCGCTGAAATTTGGAAAAAATGCATTCGGACAAAGACAAATGCACATGTCTAGTGAGAGCAAGGAGAGATAATTCCTCCATACATGTGGCCATATGGTTAAAGCAGTGTGAGCGATTCCACAAATACTCCGGTGAGGCCAAGTGAGAGTTGTCCTTATCCACTGTGAATAGTTCAAGTTGGAGTGTCCCTTCTCCCATCCAAGTTCCAAATAAAATACAAAAACACAAATATCTTGGACTGGTCATTGAGTAATGAGCAAGCCGGAGTAAGTGTGGGACAAGTGTAAAAGCTTACCAACCAGCTGCAGGTAACCAGGGAGAGGCCTCTGAAGTCAACACTCAGCAAGCCCTACAGGGACAGTGCTATGTAAGTTAGTTGTTAGAGTAGGCAAATTGGCTTGGCTGAGAGCCAGGTTTGGGTTGTGAATCTGGGTCAGGGATTAGTGACTCAGGGAGGCTGAATGACTCAACAAGCAGGTACTCTGGTGCCTTCCCCTGTTTTCTGGAACCTTGCAGAAGGTTCTAGATGTAGTGGGTGGAAGCTAGGAGGGGCTGTTTGGCATATTTATGTGGTCCCCGACTAATCCCTAGCAGAAAGGGGCTGGAAGAGGGCAGGCCACTTTATAAATAGCCATGAGTCATGCCAGCAGGGGCACTCGGGTGGAAGATGGAGATGGAGTGCTGAGGAGACTGTTGGTGGTCCTTGAGTGCACCCCCTAGTCTGGGTGGGGGTTGACTTCAGGCCTGGGGCTCAGATGCTAGAGGGACCCTCTACAACACACAGAGGAATCCTTTCCTCGAGGCATTGGAGCAAGTGAAAGGACAGCAAGAGCAGGTCAGCATGTCCGGAAGATCTCCTGGGAGTCAACCAGGTGGGCTGGTGAGTGTCAGTCTGGAGGACTGTGGAAAGAGTGGCAGTCTGAAGAACTATGGAGAGGTTAGCCTGGAGGGCTGTGGAAAGATTAGCCTGGAGGGCTAGTGAAAGGGCATCTGCAGCCAGGAGTACTGGCAAGGCCTGAAGAGGTGGTGCTAGGAGCAGTGACTACAGAGAGGACGTGCTGAGAAAGGGTGACCCTATCTGTTCTCCATGTATAGGGGGCTGTGCGTCCATGCCTGTAATGGACCTTGCTATTGCTATAAAACCACAACAGGATGACATAGCTGGGATCTGCAAGCAAGAGTGTGCTGGAGGAAGAAGAGGAGTTGTATATAGGAAGAGTTGTCCCTGAAGTTTGTTTGACGTCAAGTGGGCATCCAACAAACTTCCATCCCTCTCCAAGTTTATTACCTTCAATAAAACAAAACAAAAACAAAGTCTCGGACTGTTCTATGACTCAGGAAGACTGTGGAAATCCAGTGTGCCTGGCCGTGTAGGGTGGGGGATGCCAGTTACTTTTGGCTCTTTACAGGTTGTGCTACAGATAGATTACATGACCATTAAAGCAGAGGTCCACCCTATTTTTTTTTTTAAAAGCCAGCAGCTACAAATACTGCAGCCGCTGACTTTTAAAAAATGGACACAGTGCCGATCCTGACCTCCCTGGGGCCCTAAGCAAAATGACATGTCACATTAAAGCCAGCGAGTTGAGAAGTGGGATGAGGAGCCGAAAATGACTTATAATTTGGGGGACCCTCTGCAGCTTTGCAGGGCCCTAAGCAGCTTGCATAGTGAGCCTATAGGGCGGATCGGCCCTGAATGGACACTTACCTGTCCAGCGCTCCCACAATGTCAGCAGACGAGGCTGAGCAATCACTCGGTCCTCGGATGCTTCCGCCGCCATTCTTGGTGAGGGAATCAGGAAGTGAAGCCTTAACCGATCCCCTACTGTGCATGCGCGAGTATCGCGGTGTGCTGTCACTGGTCCCTGCTCTCTCCTGGGAACAGTGTTTCCCAGAAGACAGTGGGGGGGGGGGGTGACATGAAAGGGCAGCACTCCCGCAGGAGTCAGAACCCGGAAGTGGTGCAAATACCTGTTTTGTACAGGTATCTGCACCCCCCTCCCCCTGAAAGGTGCCAAATGTGACACCGGAGGGGGGAGGGATCCAAAAAGCGGAGGTTCACTTTTTGTGTGAACCTCTGCTTTAAGTAGTGGATGCAATAATTTGTGTCTTTTAATATCTACTTGCCGTTCAGCTTCAACTGTAATGGAGGCCGATCATATCACCTTTTCAAGCCTACATTAAAAACTTTAATTTGCAAAGAAAAAAGCAAGTGCGATGTATACCTTTTCTCCTTATGCAGCATATCATTTCTGCAAAACGACAGGTGCACTTTAATACGTGAACATCTCCAACCTAAGCCAGCACATGAAGAGTCTTTTGTGGTCAAAAATGTAATATGTATGCTATAGATCAGGGGTGTCCAAACTTTTTTCAAAGAGGGCCAGATTTGATGAAGTGAACATGCGTAAGGGCATTAAAATTTGGTCTAAGTGTGTTCGTTCGAGCACTAATACACTGCCCAACACAAATTATCTTGCCTTTGTGGCTGTGTGTGGTGAAGAGATGAGCGTGGGCGTGTTATTTGGATATACCGTATTTATTGGCGTATAACACACACCTTCACTTTAGGAGGGAAGTTTCATGGAAAAAATTTTTTAATAAAAAAAACTGTGAAGCAAAATAAGGGTCATTGCCCATTAATGCAGCCTAATCAGTGCCCATCTGCAGTCTTGCCATTGCCATGAATGCAGCCTCTCCATTGCCATGAATGCAGCCTCTCCATTGCCATGAATGCAGCCTGATCGATGTCCATCTGCAGCCTCGGAGGGAGGGGGGGGGGGCGGGATGAGCACCAACAGGTTACATACAGGAGAATCTCCTGTTTACACAGCAGCCTCTTTAATATAATTTATCCCGCCTCCTATGATAGACAGAGGAGTCGTCCAATGGCAGCCCAGGAGACGGGACTTCCTATTACAGATGTCGCTGAGTAAACAGGAGATTCTCCTGTATGTAATTTGACAGCACTCGTTCCCCCTCTCCCTGTCCCCTCTGAGGCAGCGCTAATAAATACAGTATATATCCAAATTACCAGGGGGGCCACATTAAACTGGAACGGGGGCCGCAATTGGCCCCCGGGCCGGACTTTGGACATGCCTGCTATAGATGGTCTGGTTCGTCTATGTCACCCCCCCCCTTCCACTATCAGGGCGGGGAACAAATGCAAGACAACAATCAATTTTTTTTAACAACACTATATACTTTTATTATTTGTAGACAAATAGACACATACTTTCCTATCAAAGCAATGTTGTCATAGGCTGACTTCATTCTATCTCACAGCTGCCGGGTCTTTACATTGGTAATTTCCATACGTGTCATTATGTCGTACATTCTCTCAGGACGGCATCCATAATGGGTGGCTTGAAGTGATACAAGTGGTTAGGTCATTGTAACTACGAAGCACTGTACCGTGAAATCTATAATTGCTTGATTTAGCGGAGGGGTGGAGGCCAACCGGGTCTGGGGCCAACAATGTATGTGAAATGTAATTTAATATGTGAAGTGTGCTGTCTTGTATTAAATGTGATGCATTGTAATAAATGTTAGCCTAAAATCCGGAGTTCATTATAAACTGCTGGAAGTGAGAATAACTCTCCCAGGTCTGTGTAATGTGGATCGGCAATCTACAAGGCGTTCACCCGAGTTGACACTTCAAATGACTAATGTGCAATATCAAATATATGTAATGCAATAGTGACTCTAACATGCAAAATGCAATAAATGGCAGATTAAAGTGTACATTTTTTCAGCCCCTACCCCAAAAAAAAAAAAGAAAACACATGTGCTGAGCAGTTCATGTTTTAATGTGTTTTCTGACTTTGGGCTCCATTCATAGAACTAGATCACGATCCCGAAAATGTCAATTTACTATTGCTTTATGTGGTGTTTACTGCATAAAGCAATAATGCAAAAAAAAAACAACCCTAATGAAGGCTCTTGCTATCTGCCTCCTCCGCCGTCTGACCATTCTCAAACAACTAACGGGTGGTGCAACCTGGTGACGAAGAACTGTCAGATGGTGAAACGGGCAGACAGCAGGAGCCTTCGTTGGAAGCGTAGCATTTTTGTTTGTTTTTTCCAGGTCAGCGGTGGCAGTGGGCATTGTGATTGTAGACAGGGAACTATTTAAAATTTTTGCTTTTAAATAAAGTAGGGTCATTCACATAGGAGGTAGCCAGGAATCAGGGGGGTCCCCTTGTTAAAGGGGGCTTTCAGATTCCAATAAGCCCCCCACCCAACGGTGGGTCTGCATTAATGGTAACGGTGGGTCTGCATTCATGGCAACGTTGGGGCTGCATTAATGGCAACAATGGGACTGAATTCTTGGCAAAAGTGGGTCTGTATTCATGGCAACGGTGGGACTGAATTCATGGCAAAGGTGGGATTGAATTCATGGCAACAGTGGGCCTGAATTCATGGCAACGGTGGGGCTGAATTCATGGCATCAGTGGGGCTGAATTCATGGCAACGGTGGGGCTGAATTCATGGCAACGGTGGGACTGAATTCATGGCAATGGTGGGATTGAATTCATGGCAACAGTGGGACTGAATTCATGGAAACGGTGGGGCTGAATTCATGGCAATGGTGGGGCTGCATTCATGGCAATGGTGGGGCTGCATTCATGGCAACGGTGGGGCTGAATTCATGGAAATGGTGGGGCTGAATTCATGGCACTGGTGGATCTGCATTCATGGCAACGGTGGGTCTGTATTCATGGCAACGGTGGGGCTGCAGACGGGCACTGAGCCTTATTTACTTCACAGTTTTGTTATTTAAAATATACGTTTTTAACTGAAACGTCCCTCTTAAAGTTTTTTCCAGGTCAGCGGTGGCAGTGGGCATTGTGATTGTAGACAGGGAACTATTTTAAATTTTTGATTTTAAATAAAGTAGGGTCATTCACATAGGAGGTAGCCAGGAATCAGGGGGTCCGCTTGTTAAAGGGGGCTTTCAGATTCCAATAAGCCCCCCACCCAACGGTGGGTCTGCATTCATGGTAACGGTGGATCTGTATTCATGGCAACGTTGGGGCTGCATTAATGGCAACAATGGGACTGAATTCTTGGCAAAAGTGGGTCTGCATTCATGGCAACGGTGGGGCTGAATTAATGGGAACGGTGGGGCTGCATTCATGGCAACGGTGGGGCTGCATTCATGGCAACGGTGGGGCTCCATTCTTGGCAACGGCGGGGCTGAATTCATGGCAACGGTGGGGCTGAATTCATGGCAAACGGTGGGGCTGCATTCATGGCAACGGTGGGGCTGAATTCAAGGCAATGGTGGGGCTGAATTTATGGCAACTGTGGGGCTGAATTCATGGCAAGGGTGGGGCTGCATTTATGGCAACGGTGGGGCTGCATTCATGGCAACGATGGGGCTGAATTCATGGCAACGGTGGGGCTGCATTCATGGCAACGGTGGCAACGCATTCATGGCAACGGTGGGGCTGCATTCATGGCAACGGTGGGGCTGCATTCATGGCAACGATGGGGCTGCATTCATGGAAACGGTGGGGCTGCATTCATGGCAACGGTGGGGCTGAATTCATGGCAATGGTGGGGCTGCATTCATGGCAACGGTGGGGCTGAATTCACAGAAACGGTGGGGCTGAATTCATGGCAATGGTGGGGCTGCATTCATGGCAACGGTGGGGCTGAATTCACAGAAACGGTGGGGCTGAATTCATGGCAATGGTGGGGCTGCATTCATGGCAATGGTGGATCTGTATTCATGGCAACGTTGGGGCTGCATTAATGGCAACAATGGGACTGAATTCTTGGCAAAAGTGGGTCTGCATTCATGGCAACGGTGGGGCTGAATTAATGGGAACGGTGGGGCTGCATTCATGGCAACGGTGGGGCTGCATTCATGGCAACGGTGGGGCTGCATTCATGGCAACGGTGGGGCTGAATTCATGGCAACGGTGGGGCTGAATTCATGGCAAACGGTGGGGCTGCATTCATGGCAACGGTGGGGCTGAATTCAAGGCAATGGTGGGGCTGAATTTATGGCAACTGTGGGGCTGAATTCATGGCAAAGGTGGGGCTGCATTTATGGCAACGGTGGGGCTGCATTCATGGCAACGATGGGGCTGAATTCATGGCAACGGTGGGGCTGCATTCATGGCAACGGTGGCAACGCATTCATGGCAACGGTGGGGCTGCATTCATGGCAACGGTGGGGCTGCATTCATGGCAACGATGGGGCTGCATTCATGGAAACGGTGGGGCTGCATTCATGGCAACGGTGGGGCTGAATTCATGGCAATGGTGGGGCTGCATTCATGGCAACGGTGGGGCTGAATTCACAGAAACGGTGGGGCTGAATTCATGGCAATGGTGGGGCTGCATTCATGGCAACGGTGGGGCTGAATTCACAGAAACGGTGGGGCTGAATTCATGGCAATGGTGGGGCTGCATTCATGGCAATGGTGGGGCTGAATTCATGGAAACGGTGGGGCTGATTTAATAGCAACAGTGGATCTGCATTCATGCCAACAGTGGGCTAAATTCATGGCAATGGTGGGGCTGAATTCATGGAAACGGTGGGGCTGAATTCATGGAAACAGTGGGGCTGAATTCGTGGCACCGGTGGGGCAGCATTCATGGAAATGGTGGGTCTGCATTTATGGCAACGGTGGTGCTGCAGGTGGGCACTGACCATTATTTGCTTCACAGTTTCGTTATTTAAAAATTAAGTTTTTAAATGAAACTTCCCTCTTAACCACTTCCAGACCTTAGGTGTTTTTCAGATTCGGTGTTTGCAAGACTAAAACATTTTTTTCTGCTAGAAAATTACTTAAAACCCCCAAACATTATATATTTTTTTTTTCTAACACCCTAGAGAATAAAATAGTGGTCATTCCAATACTTTTTGTCACACCGTATTTGCGCAGCGGTCTTACAAGCGCACTTTTTTTGGAAAAAATTCACTTTTTTGAATTAAAAAATAAGACAACAATAAATTTGGCCCAATTGTTTTATATATTTTGAAAGATAATGTTACGCCGAGTAAAATGATGCCCAACATGTCACGCTTAAAAATTGCGCCCGCTCGTGGCATGGCGTCAAACTTTTACCCTTAAAAATCTTGATAGGCGACGTTTAAAAAATTCTACAGGTTGCATTTTTTGAGTTACAGAGTAGGCCTAAGGCTAAAATTATTGCTCTCGCTCTAACGATCGCGGCGATACCTCACTTGTGTGGTTTGAATACCGTTTTCATATGTCGGCGCTACTCGCGTATGCGTTCGCTTCTACGCGCGAGCTCGTCGGGACGGGGCGCTTTAAAAAAATTTTTTTTTGCTTTTCGCATTTATTTTTATTTATTTTAGAATTTTTAACACTGAAAAAAAAAAAAAAAAAAAAATTATCACTTTTATTCCTATTACAAGGAATGTAAACATCCCTTGTAATAGAAAAAAGCATGACAGGTCCTCTTAAATATGAGATCTGGGGTCAAAAAGACCTCAGATCTCATATTTGGGCTTAAATGCAAAAAATAGAAAAAAAATAAAAAATGTCATTTTTTCAAATGACCAAAAAAAAAATTTGTCTCTTTAAGAGGCTGGGCGGGACTGACGTTTTGACGTCACTTCCGCCCAGCCGAGCTATGGGGACGGGCGAAGGAGATTTTTCCTTCAGTCCCGTCCCCGCTCACCAGCCGACAGCATCCGATCGCCTCCGCCGCTACCGACGGCTCCGGTAAGCGGCGGAGGGCACGGGAGAGCGGCGGGAGGGGGGGGGGCCCCTCTCCCGCCACCGATAACGGCGATCTCGCGGTGAATCCGCCGCGGAGACCGCCATTATCGGATTCCAGACCGCGCACCCTAAAGATGGATACCTCGGTTGTGACAGCAGCTGCTGCCGTTACCGAGATATCCGTCTTTAAAAATAGGACGTACATCGTCGTGCGCAGGTCTGGAAGTGGTTAAAGTGAAGGTCTGTGTTATATGGCGGTAAATACAGTATATCCAAATAAAACACCCATGCTCATCTCTTCACCACACACAGCCACAAAGGTAAGAGAATTCTTGTTAAGCTGTGTATTAGTACCAGGATGAACACACTTAGACCAAATTTTAATGGTTCAAAGAATGTCAGGAAAAATGGTCGGCCCTCATGCACGTTCACTTCATCAAATCTGGATCTCTTTCAAAAAAGTTTGGACACCCCTACATCAAACACACATATTCCTTCCTCTGCAGTCTCAGCTGCACGGGAAAGTGAATGAATGGGAAGTGCTCTGTGCTGATTGGCTTCCTGCTCATTTACAAATGGAAGCATAGTAAACACAGTTTACTATGCTTCTGTTATGAATGAACACACTGAGTGAGTGAGTTCACTGTGTTCATTTAGAAAAGGAAGGCGCTGGTAATTGACATATTTACTAGCCCCTTCCTCCACTCTATCCTGACACTGCAGGGCAAGGGCGAGAACAGGGGGGAAGCCTGGGCAGTAGTGGGAATTGGTGCACCCCCTCTGCACACCTATGAACTGCATTATTATGTGTTATTTTAGATGTACAATGGAAACTGTTTTAATGAACATTTTGTGTCGACAGTTTGATATATTATATCACCCAGGGATACCAGTAATGTTTGAAAATATGGGTGAGGCCCAAAGGACACATCATAGTGAAAGACTGTGAGAAAGAGATAAGAAAGGTAAATAAAAAATGGAAAAATAAAGAAATACAGCATATATTTCACATTTTAAGTAAAAACAAAAAGCAGTAAGATTAAGGCCCCATGCACACGAGAAGCAAATGCAAACTCATCTAAACACAAGTTTTCAAACGCAAAAACCGGCGTTTAAAACGCCCGTTTTTGCCGCGAATTTCGCGGCGTTTTACAGCGTTTGCGTTTATAAGCATTTGGTTAAGAAACATCATAAGACCCTCCCTAAGCTCAAAAAACAGTATTATTTAACCATTTCAGCCATTTTGTGAGACCAGAGCAGCTGAGAGAGCAGCAGTGTACGTGTATTTAGCGTGTCACTTGCCACATCACCTGCCTCAAGTTGTGAATTGTCCAATTGCCACGTCATCTGCCACGTCACCTGGCCACGCCACCTGCAACAAGTTGTGGATTGTCCACTGGCCACGTCACCTGCCATGTCACCTGGCCACGTCATCTGCCACAAGTTGTGGATTGTCCACTTGCCACGTCACCTAGCCATATCACCTGCCACGTAACCTGCCACAAGTTGTGGATTGTCCACTTGCCACGTCACCTAGCCATATCACCTGCCACATAACCTGCCACAAGTTGTGGATTGTCCACTTGTCATGTCACCTGCCACAAGTGGATTATCCACTTGCCAAATCACCTGGCCACGTCACCTGCCACAAGTTGTGGATTGTCCACTGGCCACGTCACCTGCCATGTCACCTGGCCACGTTACCTGCCACAAGTTGTGGATTGTCCACTTGCCATGTCACCTGGCCACGTCACCTGGCCACATCACCTGCCACGTCACCTGCCACAAGTTGTGGATTGTCCACTGGCCACGTCACCTGCCACGTCAACTGGCCACGTCACCTGCCACAAGTTGTGGATTGTCCACTGGCCACGTGACCTGGCCACGTCACCTGCCACATCACCTACCACAAGTTGTGGATTGTCCACTTGCCACGTCACCTGCCTCAAGTTGTGTATTGTCCACTTGCCACGTCATCTGCCATGTCACCTGGCCACGCCACCTGCCACAAGTTGTGGATTGTCCACTGCCCATGTCACCTGGCCACGTCACCTGCCACAAGTTGTGGATTGTCCACTGACCACATCACCTGCCACGTCAACTGGCCACGTCTCCTGCCACGTCAACTGGCCACGTCACCTGCCACAAGTTGTGAATTGTCCACTTGCCACGTCACCAGGCCATGTCACCTGGCCACATCACCTGCCACATCACCTGGCCATGTCACCTGCCACAAGTTGTGGATTGTCCACTTGCCACATGACCTGGCCACGTTACCTGCCACGTTACCTGGCCATGTCACCTGCCACAAGTTGTGGATTGTCCAATGGCCACGTGACCTGGCCACATCATCTGCCACATCACCTGGCCACGTCACCTACCACAAGTTGTGGATTGTACACTTGCCACGTCACCTGGCCATGTTACCTGCCACAAGTTGTGGATTGTCCACTGGCCACGTGACCTGGCCACGTGACCTGCCACATCACCTGGCCACGTCACCTACCACAAGTTGTGGATTGTACACTTGCCACATCACCTGGCCATGTTACCTGCCACAAGTTGTGGATTGTCCACTGGCCACGTGACCTGGCCACGTGACCTGCCACATCACCTGGCCACATCACCTGGCCACGTCACCTGCCACAAGTTGTGGATTGTCCACAATGCAATGCAAGCAATTACATTTTTTTATGTTTTTTTATGGTTTTTCATCATTTGCCATCATTTATGAGATTTCTAATGTAAAAAAATAGGTCACCTTTAAAAACGCCTATAAACGAAATCACGGCAAAATGCTGGTACCGCGTTTTGCCGCGATTAGCGGCGTTTTACCGCGATTTGCGTCTGAAACGCGAAAACTGAACGCTTCTGAACCCAAAATTTTGCATCTGAAAAAACGGACATAAACCCAACTGCTTTAAAACGCCAAAAAACGTGATTGTGTGCATGGACACATAGGATAACATTAAATGTGTTCAGGGGCAGTTGAAAAAAATGCCCAAATGCCTCTGAACTCGAGTTTACCAGCGTCTCGTGTGCATGGGGCCTAAGACCTCATTCACATGGACACAGCAGTTTCTGCCAATGTGACATCTGTGCAGGTCCTGGGGCATGACCCTGAACATACTCTCAGGCCCCGTACACACGACCAGTTTCCTCGGCAGAATTCAGCTTCCGACCGAGTTTCTGGCTGAATTCTGCCGAGGAAACTGGTCGTGTGTACACTTTCGGCCGAGGAAGCCGACGAGGAGCTCGGCGAGGAAATAGAGAACATGTTCTCTATTTCCTCGTTGTTCTATGGGAGCTCTCGCCCCGCCGAGCTCCTCGGCGGCTTCAGGGCTGAACTGGCCGAGGAACTCGATGTGTTTGGCACGTCGAGTTCCTCGGCCGTGTGTACGAGGCCTCAGGGTGCGTTCTTGGCTTCTTGTGCTGTTTCTGTCTCTCCCAGTATGAGCTCTGCTGTACAGGGAATTGCAAGAGGCCGATACCAAGTTAAATTTGCAGTGCCTTGAAAAAAAATCATACCCCTTGACGTTTTCCACATTTTGTCATGTTACAACCAAATACATAAATGTATTTTATTTGGATTTTATGTGATAGACCAACACAAAGTGGCACATAATTGTGAAGTAGAAGAAACATGATAAATGGTTTTAAAAATGTATTACAAATAAATATGTGAAAAGTGTGGGGTACATTTGTATTCAGCCCCCTTTACTCTGATACTCCTAACTAAAATCTAGTGAAACCAATTGCCTTCAGAAATCACCTAATTAGTAAATAGAGTCCACCTGTGTGCAATTTAATCTCAGTATAAATACAGCTGTTCTGCGAAGCCCTCAGAGGTTTGTTAGGAAACCTTAGTGAACAAACAGCATCATGAAGGCCAAGGAACACACCCGACACGTCAGAGATAAAGTTGTGGGGAAGTTTAAAGCAGGGTTAGGTTATAAAAAAATATTCCAAGCTTTGAACATCTCACAGAGCTCTGTTCAATCCATCATCAGAAAATAGAAAGAGTATGGCACAACTGCAAACCTACCAAGACATGGCCATCCACCTAAACTGACAGGCTGGGCAAGGAGAGCATTCATCAGAGAAGCAGCCAAGAGGCCCATGGTAACTCTGGAGGAGCTGCAGAGACCCACAGCTAAGGTGGGAGAATCTGTCCACAGGACAACTATTAGTCGTACACTCCATAAATCTGCCCTTTATAGAAGTGGAGTGACAAGAAGAAAGGTATTGTTGAAGGAAATGTCCAAAAAAACATGCAAAGCAATATTGCACTTGTGCTGAAAATATTAGCTATAAGAGCTACAACAAAACAGTGACAAAGAAAAATAAGTTGCACTCAGAAAATCTAAGTAAATTAAATATAAACAAATCATAAATGTGCAGGAAAAGTGTATATAAAAAGTCTCTCTATAGTGCTTCTGCACTATAGAGAAACTTATTTTTTATACACTTTTTCTGCACATTTATGATTTGTTTATATTTATTTACGTATATTTTTTGAGCGCAACTTATTTTTCTTTGTCATTGTTGAAATAAAGACATAAGGGGGCAGATCCACAAAGAAATTACGCCGGCGTATCTCTTGATAAGCCACGTGATTTCAAATTTTTGCGCGTCGTATCTTTGTTTTGTATCCACAAAACAACATACGACGGCATCTCGGCTAGATCCGACAGGCGTACGTCTTAGTACGCCGTCGGATCTAAGCTGCAATTTTTCGGCGGCCGATAGGTGGCGTTTCCGTCAAATTCCGCGTTGAGTATGCAAATTAGCTAGTTACGGCGATCCGCGAACGTACGTCAGGCCGGCGCATTTTTTTACGTCGTTTGCGTTCGGCTTTTTACGGCGTATAGTTAAAGCTGTTGTTATTAAGCGTACTCAATGTTAAGTATGGCCGGCGTTCCCGCGTACAATTTTGAATTTTTTACGTAGTTTGCGTAAGTCGTTCGTGAATAGGGATTTGCGTAGAATGACGTCACCGTCGTAAGCATTGGCTGGTTCCGGGTTTATTTCGAGCATGCGCACTGGGATACCCCCCATGGACGGCGCATGCGCAGTTAAAAAAAACGCTGTTTACGTTGGGTCACGACGTATTAACATAAAACACGCCCCCATTACATCTATTTGAATCCCGCTATTGTGCCGCCAAAGATACACTACGCCGCCGTAACTTACGGCGCAAATTCTTTGAGGATTCGAACAAAAAGAATAAAGTTGCGGCAGGGTAGTGTATCTTAGATACGCTGCGCCCGGCGCAAAGGTACGTGGATCTGCCCCAAGAAGTCCAGTTTGCAGTTTGCGAGAAGTCATGTGGGAGACACAGCAAATATCAGATGAGACCAAAATTGAACTTTTTGGCCTAGAAGCAAAACGCTATTTGTGGTGGAAAACTAACACTGCACATCACCCTGAACACACCATGAAGCGTGGTGGTGGCAGCATCATGTGCTGGGGATTATTTTCTTCAGCAGGGACAGGGAAGCTGGTCAGAGGATGGATGGAGCCAAATACAGGACAATCTTAGAAGAAAACCTGTTTGGGTCTGCAAAAGACTTGAGACTGGGGTGGAGGTTCACCTTCCAGCAGGACAACGGCCCTAACCATACAGCCAGAGCTACAATGGAATGGTTTAGATCAAAGCATATTCATGTGTTAGAATGGCCCAGTCAAAGTCCAGACCTAAATCCAATTGAGAATCTGCGGCAAGACTTGAAAATTGCTGTTCACAGACGCTCTCCATCCAACCTGACAGAACTTGAGATATTTTGCAAAGAAGAATGGGCAAAAATGTCCCTCTCTAGATGTGCAAAGCTGGTAGAGACATCCCCAAAAAGACTTGCAGCTGTAATTGTAGTGAAAGAGGTGGTTCTACAAAGTATTTACACAGGGGGGCTGAATACAAATGTACCCCACACTTTTCACATATTTATTTGTAACAAATTTTAAAAAACATTAATATTTTTTTTTCCACTTCACAATTATGTGCTACTTTGTGTTGATCTATCACATAAAATCCCAATACAATACATTTACGTTTTTGGTTGTAACATGACAACATCTCGTCTCCTCCCATGCTCGTCTCCAGGATTTCTCCAGAGCCTCTCCCATCCTCTGGAACTCACTATCTCAACCTGTCCGGCTATCCCCTACTCTTGCTATCTTCAGGCGATGTCATGGATATGCAATAAAGTCTGGCAGCTTACCTGATCTCCATGTGTTCATTAGAGGCCTGACCCTCCTTCTGACTGTCTTTTATCACCTTCCTCCCTGTATTGCTCCACCCTAGGCCATGCCAGGAAGCCTATATTAACCACTGCACTGCTAGTCTGCTTTGATGTTCAACCGTGTTGTTAGCTTTAGTTCCTGTCTGCAGTGTGCTACGATTATCTTCCTGTGTACCGTTTTTGGCTCGTCCTGTTTGCCTGTGATCCTGACCTTTTGCCTGTCCCTCAGTTACCCTTGTCTGCATGTTGCCCTGACCTTGGCTTACCCATCACGATTGCTTGTTATGCTTGCTGCTTCCCCTCTTTCCCTGCGGAGCATGACCTAGGGGATTCCAGGGGTCGCGACCTGGATCCAGCTGCGGTGAAGGCCATGCTCACCACTAGAGGCTCTGGTGAACACAAAGCTGGGTCTTAGACTCTGCGCCCTGGGCGATCTTGGGTTCACGATTCCTCTCTAATCGCAGTCAGCCAAAGGGTTCACTACCCTGGGGTGCATCCCTGACCCCAACAGGGTGCACTTGTCACCTGGCCACAGGTGACCTGACAGGCGATCCCTGAAAACTCACCTCTTCAGGGAAGCCTATCACGTCTATGTCATGAATATGCAACAAGCCTGTCTGCTTACCTGATCTCCATGTGTTCATTAGAGGCTGACCCTGCTCTGGTTCCCCTTTTTATCACTTCCTCTTCCTGTATGGCTCCACCCTAGTCCATCCCAGGAAGCCTATATTAACCGTTGCTCTACAGGTCTGCAGTGCTGTTCAACAGTGTTCCTATGCTTAGTTCCTGTCTGCAGTATAGTTGCTAGTTCCTGTTTGCAGAGTGCTTCGTTCATCTTCCATGTACCGTTTTGGCTTGTTCCCGACTTCCTTGTCTGCCTGTGCCCCTGACTATTTGCATGTCCCACGGTTATCCTTGTCTGCCTGTTGCCCTGACCTCGGCTTGCCCATCACCACGGTTTGTCCTGCTGACTGCTTCCCCTTTCTCCCTGCGGAGTGTGACTTGAGGAATCTCGGGAATGCGACCTGGACCCAGTTGCGCCCAAGACCATCCTTACCATCAAAGGCTCTGGTGAATACAAAACTGGGTCTTAGACTCTGCGCCCTGGGTGATCTTAAGTTCACGCATCGTCTCTGCTAGCAGTAGTCGGCCATAGGATTCACCACCCTGTGGTGCATCCCTGACCCCAACGGGGTGCACTTGTCACCTGGCTACGGGTGACCTGACAGTCTCCAATTAATCTTTTTCCACTTCCATCAGCTCATTCCCAACAGTTACAATCTTTTGTACCACCTGCCCCACCCTATTAGATTGTAAGCTCTTCTGAGCAGGGCCCTCTTAATCCTCTTGTATTTTATTGTATTGTAACTGTATTGTCTCCCTTTTATATTGTAAAGTGCTGCGTAAGCTGTCGGCGCTATATAAATCCTGTATTATAATAATAATAATAATAATAATAATAATAATGTGGAAAATTTCAAGGGGTATGAATACTTTTCCAAGGCACGGTAAATACTTACACTGTTTGCATTTATAAAACACAGTTAATGATGTTTTAATAAATACAACCTTGCATTAGTTTGTGTCTGTTACCTCTGTGTGGAGTTCACGTTAAACTAAAGTCAGGATTGCTGATTCTGTTAACCAGGAATAGGGGAGACCCTGGACCTTCTTTGCTTCAGTCAACAGAGCAGAGATATATGGCTAGATTCACAAAGAGTTTGTAAAAAAACTTCAATCACGTCGGGTCACGAGTAATTTACATAAAACACGCCCCCTCATCCTCATTTGAATTAGGCGCGCTTAGGCCGGCCCATTTACGCTACGCCGCCTTAACTTAGGAGGCAAGTGCTTTGTGAATACAGCACTTGCCTCTCTGACTTACGGCGGCGTAGCATAAATACGATACGCTACGCCAACTCACTAATACGCCGCCGTACCTAAATCCACCTATTAATCATCTGGTCAGCAGTAGTAAAACAAAGTATTAGCAACTGACAGCACAAGATGTCAGCTCCCCACGTTTGTTATATTATCTGTCTGTCCAGCACTGCCTGCAACCCTCCTGGAATGTCTCAATGTCCACATAGTGGAGAATATCACCAGGACGGAAGGTGAGGGATAACCTCACCAGTAGAGATACAGAGGGTTACTATGATCAGTTTTTATTGATTCATGTAAAACTGTCATCCCAAAAGAATTTTATGTATTTTTTGCCATAATTTCTTATGTACAGTAGCTACGGTATGAGCTGGAGTTTGGCTTCAATTTGTTAGTGTTTTTAAACCTGTTACTACATCTAACATTTCTCTACCCCCACATTGACAATGCTGCTGTCTTCTGTGCCCCCCGTGCTTCTTCATCAAGAGTGGGGGCACTCTAATAAAGGGGGTGTTTTACTGGCCAGATCACCAGGTGAAAACAGAGGGAAAAAAGCCTAAAGCAACTGCTAAGAATTAGTAAGCTGCAATATATTATATTTTGGTTTTGGGTTTAATACTGCTTTGAGATCAGGTTTAGGTCAATTTAGTATCAGGGTGAGTTTAGCTTTGGATTACGTAGTATTAGGTTCACTTCAGCTTGTGATTGGGTTGAGGTCACTTTAGTATCAGGTTGAGGTCACTTTAGTATCAGGTTGAGGTCAAATTGAAATCAGCTTAATGTTAGGTTAGTATCAGGTTGAGGTTAGTTTTTCTGATCAGATTGAGGTCAGTTTGGTATCGGGCTGATGTCAGGTTGAGATCAGCTTGGAATCAGTTCAGTAATAGGTTGAGTTTAGTTTTTTATCAGGCTGAGGTCAGTTTAGTATCAAGTTGAACTCAGTTTTGTATCAAGTTGAGGCTGGTTTTTGATCACGTTGAAGTCAGTTTTGTATCAGGTTGAGGTTAGCTTTTGATCAGATTGAGGTCAGTTTGCGATTAGCTTGGGGTCAGTTTAGTATCAAGTTGAGGCTGGTTCTTGATCAGGTTGAGGTCAGTTTGAGATTCGGTTGAGGTCAGTTTATGTATAAGGTTTAGGTCAGTTTGATATCAGTTTGAAGTCAGTTTAGTATCAGGTTAGGCTTAGTTTTTCTGATCAGATTGAGGTCAGCTTGGTATCAGAATGAGGTCGATTTGGGATCTGGTTGAATTCAAGTTAAGATCAGAATAAGGTTAGTTTGGTATCAGATTAAGGTCAATTTGAGATCAGGTTTAAGTCAGTTCAGCAGCAGGTTGAGTTTATTTTTTGAACAGGCTGTTTGGGATCAAGGTGAGGTCAGTTTTAGATCAAGGTGAGGTCAGTTTTAGATCAAGGTGAGGTCAGTTTCAGATCAAGGTGGGGTCAGTTTAGTATCAGGTTGAGATCAATTTAGTGTCAGGTTGAAGCTGTTTTTTGATCAGGTTGAGATCAGTTTGGTATTAGGTTAAGGTTAGTTTTTTAACAGGTTAAGGTCAGTTTTTGATCAGGTTGAAGTCAGTTTGCTATCAGGTTGAGGTTAGTTATTGATCATGTTGAGGTCAGTTTGGTATCAGGTTGCGGTTAGTTTTTTAACAGGTTAAGGTCTGTTTTTGATCAGGTTGAGGTCAGTTTTTGATCAGGTTGAGGTCAGTTTGGTATCAGGTTGAGCTTAGTTATTGATCAGGTTGAGGTCAGTTTGGTATCAGTTTGATGCTAATTTTTGATTAGGCTGAGGTCAGTTTGGTATTAGGTTGAGGTTCATTTTTTAACAGGTTAATGTCAGTTTTTGATCAGGTTGAGGTCAGTTTGGTATCAGGTTGAGCTTAGTTATTGACCAGGTTGAGGTCAGTTTGGTATCAGGTTGAGCTTAGTTATTGATCAGGTTGAGGTCAGTTTGGTATCAGGTTGAGCTTAGTTATTGATCAGGTTGAGGTCAGTTTGGTATCAGGTTGAGGTTAGTTAGTGATCGGGTTGAGGTCAGTTTGGTATCAGGTTGAGGTTAGTTAGTGATCAGGTTGAGGTCAGTTTAGTATCAGGTTGAGCTTAGTTATTGATCAGGTTCAGGTCGGTTTAGTATCAGGTTGAAGCTGGTTTTTGATCAGGCTGAGGTCAGTTTGGTATCAGGTTGAGGTCAGTTTGGTATCAGTTTAAGGTAAAATTTTGATCAGGTTGAGGTCAGTTTGGTATCAGGTTGAGGTCAGTTCGGTATCAGTTTAAGGTCAAATTTTGATCAGTTTGAGGTCAGTTTGGTATCAGGTTGAGGTTAGTTATTGATCAGGTCGAGGTCAGTTTGGTATCAGGTTGAGGTTAGTTATTGATCAGGTCGAGGTCAGTTTGGTATCAGGTTGAGGTTAGTTATTGATCAGGTCGAGGTCAGTTTGGTATCCGGTTGAGGTTAGTTATTGATCAGGTTGAGGTCAGTTTGGTATCAGGTTGAGGTTAGTTATTGATCAGGTCGAGGTCAGTTTGGTATCAGGTTGAGGTTAGTTTTTTTAACAGGTTAAGGTCAGTTTTTGATCAGGTTGAGGTGATGTTTTTTTTGATCAGGTTGAGGTCAGATTGATATTAGGTTGATGCTAATTGTTGATCAGGTTGAGGTTAGTTTTTGATCAGGTTAAGGCCAATTTGGGATCAGGTTGAGGTACAATGCTCCATATGATCTGAATCACTGCATACCACATGCCTCAAAAATTCTTTACAAACCAAAAGTCATAAGCAACTCTGTACACTTTCTTAAAAGCTGCTTCTTCTCTTTCACACAGATACTAGCTAATCCCTTTTTCATAATTTTTTCTGAAGGAGATAACAAGAGCCTATTTAATGCAACCTGATGGTTACAGTAACACACAATCTGTGCTCATGCCAACCAAATATTATTTGGCATCTCTGACCATGACATCATATAACTCTCATGATTTTGGCAGTGAAGATGTGAAGCCTGCTGAACATTACTGACACATCAATTCATAATTTTCAAGATTTCTGCTGCTGTAATGGAGACAAACCCACCACACATATCACATGGAAATCCCTGTGCGCACTTTTAACAAAAAGCCTATTGAGCACCCAGGCTGAAGTCATGAAATCTTGCCAGTTGCACGTCTTCTTTGGTGCCACACTGTGATCTGATTGGTGCGCCTCACATCTGACTGATGCAGTGAACACCCAAATTGAGTCAGAGCTTAATTTCTCACAGCAATTTCAAATCCTCTGGAATAAAATTTTATGGAATGCCTCAGAGTTAATTATTGTTCCCTAGGACCGGGTGGAGACCTCAAACACTTTGCTTCAGGTTACATGAGAGTTCAAAATAAATTCCAGCATAGTATTATCCCAATGGTTACATAAATCCCACTACAAAGGATCTAGCTTGTAAAATACAGAAAGGCACAGAGCAAGGTGCAAAGGGCAGAATGAAATCTGATTGGCTGGGTGTTACTGCCATTGCTCTAGAGACCTTTTACACATGAGCACTAAAAGGGAGTAGTCGGTGTGCATTCCCGGGGTGCACTATGGATGGGTGTTGTAGCATCATTCCTAGTCCTGCTGTTTCATGTTTCGCAAGTCAGTATAACATAAAGAAAGTAAAAATGTATCTCTAAAATTCAATATGGCAACTCATTAAAGTGACTTGTTACTTTGCTCTCCCCAGCAGCACATACTTACCTTTTCTGCCAATACGTTCAGCCAATGGGAGCAAAGTAAAATATCCAGTACTACTGTGTATGAGCATGTGACTCACTCCCATGTGAATCTACTTCTGTCTTCTGATTGGCTCAGCGCTTTCCATAGGGCTTTCTTTTCCCAAACCTGGCAACCAAATAGAGCTTCAGGGAGCAAACATATGTTATGTTTTTTTGTGGGGGAAGAAAAGTTTTGCAACGCTCCAATTTGTCCCTTATTCAAGAAAGAAAAAAGTGACTATAGGTCCTTTTACAATAGGAGAACATAGCCAAATTGGACTGCTCTATGGGCCAGATTCACAGAAGAGATACGACGGCGTATCTCCTGATACGCCGTCGTATCTCTGTTACGGCTGTCCTAACTATGCGACTGATTCATAGAATCAGTTACGCATAGCTAGCCCTAAGATCCGACAGGGGTAATTGAATTACACTGTCGGATCTTAAGGATGCAATTCTAGGCCGGCCGCTAGGTGGCGAGGCCATTGCGGTCGGCGTAGAATATGCAAATGACTAGTTACGGCGATCCACGCGTTCGTCGCAATCCCATACATCGTCGCTAGTCATTTTTACCCGTCGCAAAGTTACACCTGCTTTAACATGGCTTATCTTTAGATCAGCCATGTTAAAGTATGGCCGTCGTTCCCGCGTCAAATTTAGATTTTTTTTTTTTGCGTAAGACGTCCGGGAATACGAAACGCCCTAATGCACGTCGCATTTAAAAAAAACGTTGGGGCGCCGTAATTTCGCGCAATGCACGTCGGGAAATTTCCTAACGGAGCATGCGCAGAACGTTGTAAGAGCTTTGTGAATCAGGCACTTACGCTGTAAACCTGCGGCGGTGTAACGTAAATGGGAAACGTTACGCTGCCCAATATGTATATTTCTTTTACATACATTTCATGTGTGACTACAGGCCTGTTACTCAGTTGGAATATTTGTGCTTGTTTTGCATATCATAAACAGCTTACAGATGCAAGATCAGTGAATACAAAATGTGTTCCAGTTCCTGTTCTTATGGGAGCAGTCCTCTTGATTTTCACACAAAAATAAAGGCAGCACATGGGCTTAATGGTTTGTCCTTTTGCCTGGCACTGCATGAATTTTGTTTGTTCTCCCTGTTCTTCCATTGGTGTCAGGGAACTCCTGTAAGATGTTTTGCACATAGACGGCTCACAGGCGCGCGCGCGTGCGTGCCAGAACTCGCAATTGCGGGCACGCATGCGCACAGATACGGGCACGCGCGCACACGTACGAGCCTAATTCAGTTTGGCGCCAGACAGCCTATTTAAGGGGTGTCTGGGCTCTTGTGCCTTGCTGACTGATCTTCAGCTTGTTCCTAAATCCTGCTCTGATCCTGTGTGTCTTCCCAGTATTCTGACCCGGCTTGCTCTTGACCTTGGCTCTGTGTTCTGTTCCTGTACTGATGTTCATCCCTGACCCGGCTCTGTTCCTGACTCTGGCTCTGTCTATGATTCGGTACCTCATTGCCCGCTTGCTAACGAACCTGGCTACCCCTGAGACCTTGCTCCTGTCTATGTTCCTGGTTGCTGTTAACCCACGGTTACCTGCCTGGCTATCACCTGTTCCTGCACAACTCATCACAGTCTGCTCCAGGCCGCTGAACCCTGCCAAGCTGTTCTCCCGGGACCCCCGGCTCCAGGCACTCGTGTCCCTCTTGTCCTTCGGCTTCCTCTGTCTCACCTTCAGCAGAGCCAGGACAGGAGATATAAGAGAGGCCGACCTCATCAAATCAGTCTCCCATCCGATCCCTGACAATTGGTGTCCCCTGAGTACTCTGGTTTCCTCCCACACTACAAATACATGCTGGTAAGATGTCTGGTTCCTGTCTAAATTAGCCCTAGTATGGATGTGAGATAGGGACCTTGGATTGATTGCAGGTACAGACGTAAATTGATGGTGCTATAGAAATACTTGTAATAAATAAGGGCCAAGCTAATCAATCACAGATGGTTTAAAGCCCAGTACACACGATAGGTTAACCAGAGGACAACGGTCTGATGGACCGTTGTCCTAGGTTAACCGATGAAGCTGACTGATGGTACGTTGCGCCTACACACCATCGGTTAAAAAAACGATTGTGTCAGAACGCGGTGACGTAAAACACAACGACGTGCTGAGAAAAACAAAGTTCAATGCTTCCAAGCATGCGTTGACTTGATTCTGAACATACGTGGATTTTTAACCAATGGTTTTGCATACTAATGATCGGTTTTGATCTATCGTTTAGCAATCCATCGGTTAAATTTTCAAGCAAGTTGTCTTTTTTTTAACAGAAGGTTAAATAACCTATGGGGCCCACACACGATATGTTTTGACCAATGAAAACGGTCCATCAGACCGTTGTCCTCTGGTTAACCTATCGTGTGTACGAGGCTTAAGACAATTCTGCCCTTTCTACAACAATAATGTGTCTTTATTCCCTGCATATGTAAGTGGACACTGTGGGGATGATTTACTAAAACTAGAGAGCGCAAAATCTGGTGCAGCTCTACATAGAAAAAAAATCGGCTTCCAGTTTTTTTCCTCAAAGCTTAATTAAACAAGCTGAAGTTAGAAGACGATTGGCTCCAGACAGGGGAATCCCTCCTGCTGATACATTGATGATGTCAGGGCCCGGACTTGAACCTGGGACTTCCGCGCTGTCTGTCAATGACTCCTCTCAATGAGCTTCCCGAGATGCTGGATCACCCAGAGGGCAATATTTTCCACAAAAGTGGAGTTACTCTTTAACCACTTGAGACCCACGCTATTGACAAAAGACGTCAACAGCGCGGCTCTCAGGTGCCAACTGTATGTCTTTGGACGTCATTTGAAGTGCATTACCCGCGCGCGCCTCTGGGGGGCGCGCAGCGGGTAAACACTGTCCCGGCGCATCGCTGGAAAGCCGATGCGTGTACCTGGCGGCCGCGATGTCCGCCGGGTACACGCGATTGTCGGTAAGACAGCAGGGACGTGGAGCTCTGTGTGTAAACACGGAGCTCCACGTGCTGTCAGAGGAGAGGAGACCGATCTGTGTCCCTTGTACATAGAGACACAGCATCGGTCACCTCCCCCAGTCACCCCCCTCCCCCCACACAGTTAGAAAACACCTAGGATACACATTTAACCCCTTCCTCACCCCCTAGTGTTAACCCCTTCACTGCCAGTCACATTTATACAGTAATTAGTGCATTTTTATAACACTGATCGCTGTATAAATGTGAATGGTCCCAAATTTGTGTCAAAAGTGTCCGATACGTCCGTCGCAATATCGCAGTCCCAATAAAAATCGCAGATCGCCACCATTACTAGTAAAAAAAAAAAATACGTAGAAAAATACGTATCGCCTTAACTGAGAAAAAAAATAGTTAAAAAAAAAAAAATTGGGATATTTATTATAGCAACAAGTAAAAAAAAAATATATATTTTTAAATTGTCGCTCTTTTTTTGTTTTTAGCGCAAAAAATAAAAACCGCAGAGGTGATCAAATACGACCAAAATAAAGCTCTACTTGTGGGAAAAAAAGGACGTCAATTTTGTTTGGGAGCCACGTCGCATGTCCGTGCAAATGTCAGTTAAAGCGACGCAGTGCCGGAAGCTGAAATTTCGCCTGGGCACGAAGGGGGTTTATGTGCCCAGTAAGCAAGTGGTTAAGTACTGTAGGTTCAGGTCATTATACAAATTGGTTCTATGCATAACACAGACTGTGGTGTAAGGCCAAGTTTGGGTTTGAAGTCCCCTCCATAAAAGCGTCACGGAACTGTTACCCTAATTGATGGATCAGTTGGCCCACATGCCATCTTTTTGACTCATCGCTGAAAACAAAGAGATAAATAGAACACTGGACTGAATCTGGAACAATTAATATCATCATGACAGCTAAGCAAAACACATGGCAGAGCCACTTTAATGGACTGTTTAAACAAATGACCATTTTATAATGATAAAACTGGCAAATGTTATACATGACTCCATGACCTTGAGGGAAAAATCAGATTTATGACATGGGAATGGATGAGTCATCCTCCAGTGCCAGCAAATGCTTTGGCATCCGGACAACCATCTTGTATATAAACAATGAATCTAGCCTGGGGTGGGGGTGTTATGTGTAAAAATTGCCAGACAGGTCTCTATGGCATGGCTTGATGATTACTGTAAAATCAAACTTTGGGAAGCTTACAAGATCTGTTATTTTGTTTTATATAAATGAAGCCCTGGCAGCGTTGAATGTTTTTGCATCCAAGAGGATAATGCCAGATCCTTCTTTACACCAGCCCACGCCATCGGACTGTGCCATGTGGCAGACTAGCTAATAGGAAAGCAGTTTTACCACATTATTCCAGTTATATTAAAGTAAACCTGTGTTTTCCCCATACTAGACAACGTAAGAGATTTTCTTTATATGGGGCATCATAGGCAGGCTGTTCACACCATCTTCACTGCCATGATTTGATGCCAAGAAATAGCCAGTACTTTAGTGATCCTAAACAGAGAAGTGTTAATTGCTATAATTCATTCACATAAATCATACAGTAAAGTATATGCCACTGTATTTTTTTTTAAAGCCTCTAAGGTCCGGTTCACACTGATGCAAACTCATGTCTTATGACATATAAAAACCAATGTTTCCCTATGAGAACCATCTTAACTGGTCCGACTGGTATCCGTCCAACTTTGGAAAAGGTTCCTGCACTACTTTGTGAGTGAGTGAGTGAGTGAAAAACTTATATAGCGCTACACATGCGAACTGAATCGCCTCTGGGCGCTTGTTTGAGCACTTCTCCC
Organism: Rana temporaria; assembly: GCF_905171775.1. Taxonomy (NCBI): domain Eukaryota; kingdom Metazoa; phylum Chordata; class Amphibia; order Anura; family Ranidae; genus Rana; species Rana temporaria. Next base: position 37,439,201 of record NC_053490.1, read on the forward strand.
TTGAGCTCAGAAGAGGTGGGTTTTGATCTTTCTCCTAAAGGCCAAATGGTTCTCCTCCAACCGAATGGAGGTTGGTAAAGTGTTCCAAAGTCGCGGGCCTTGGACAGCGAATCTTCTTTCTCCTTTGGACTTGTATCTGGTTTTGGGGATGTGGAGTCAATTTTGGTTGGAGGATCGCAGAACGCGATTGGGGTTGTAGGTTTTTATTTTTTCACATAAGTATCGGGGGGCATTTCCCCAAATACATTTGTGCATTAGACAGAGTGCTTTGAAAGTGATTCTGTCTTTCACTGGCAGCCAGTGAAGGCTTCTCAGTGATGGGGAGATTGATTCCCATGGTTTTTTCCCAGTCACAAGTCGCGCGGCCGTATTCTGAACGACCTGCAGGCGCGTGATTTGGTACTTTGGGAGTCCGAGGTAAAGGGCATTTGCATAGTCCAGTCTGGAGTTAACAATTGTTCCCACCACGACTGCTATGTCTTCTTTAGGAATAAATGGAATATGTCTGCGTAGTAGGCGTAGCAGATGGAGCGATCCGCTGACTATTGACCCTATTTGTGCGTCCATTGTCATGTGGGTGTCGAAGATGACTCCGAGACTTTTGACTTTGGTACTAGGGGCGATGATTTTTCCCAGAATGGGCGGAGGTATCCAGGTTGTTGCTAGTTGATTCTTCCGATTGGCGTGAAACAGGAGAAGCTCTGTTTTCGAACCGTTGAGTTTAAGATAACTCTGTGTCATCCAGTTCTCAATCAAAGAGAGACATGTCTCTAGATTGAGATGATGATCCTTTTTGTTGCAAATGCGAAAATACAATTGTGTGTCATCCGCATACTTTGGTCTGACTTCTGTTCCATTTCAGCCCATAGAATTAAATGAACTAAACTTGATGTATTTGTGATCACATACCTGTCTCTCCGTTTATATCATCATTGATGTAAGTGTTCTACCCTTTACAATAAAACCCATAGTTGATGGTTTTACACTATGTGGCGGCCTTTTTATTTTATGAATGTTGGAGTTCATGATTGGTTCCGGTGTCAAGGTTGAACGGAAGCTGACCTCACTTGTTGTTTCCTAAAGTGACTACGTTCCCAGTTCCATATGACTCCGTTCCGCTGGCATTGAGTCCACTAAGTCCGATAAGAGTACCCAATTTTTTTGATCGGTGGTGGATTCACAATCTATTTGTTTTCTACCTTAATACTTGTGATTACATTTCACCTGTTTGGACTCTTTTCTCCCTCACGGGTCATTTATTCACAATGCCATTTTACATAATTGTTTTTTATAGTGATTTTAATTTATTCAAAGTCATGGCACGATCGCCTGTTGGAAACGGCACGCTCAGTGCACCTGCGCCGTTGTCTATGGCGCATGCGCCTTAGACATCGGTGCCTGTCCTTTCTGCAAATATCTCCCAAACCTTTTAGGTTTGGGAGATATTTCTTGCACCTACAGGTAAGCCTTAATCTAGTGGTCTGTAAGGGTACTTAGCACTTTTATTTTGCACAGTCAATGTGTTATACTTGTAGCACCCTGATGTTTAGGCAAGGTTGTGCCTAAATGTACCTGCCAGGTGTATTTGCCTTGGCCAATTGTGAGGGATCAATTGAGTTCACCCTAAGTCTGGAATTGCTGCACTTCTCTCTTCTGCCGCTGGGTGGCCAGGTACCTAGTGACATTAGATAAGACAAGGGCAAAGCAAGGACAGATTAGGGGCATATGGGGTATCTCAGTCAATGGACAGGAGTTTTCTTAAATCCCCTGGCCTGCTGGGAGAGCCTATATATTTGGGTGGAGTCAGGTGATTGGTGTTCTGTGCCACCTGGACAGCTATCTGGGTGGACGTGTGTTGTGCTGCCTGGGCTGCTAGGCCAGAGTTTGGGCCTATCCCGGCATATCTGGCTGCTAGGCTGTCTGAGGGCCTATCTAGAAGCAAGAGAGCAGCGCAAGGTTGGGATTGCGGCTTGCAGTACAACCAGAAGTGACTTTTTTTGCGAATCTCGCTCATGTTGTACAAGTTCATGTGGCTTCTTAAGTCCACATATGCGTACATTGTGACGCAAAACTTTACCGATTAGATGAATCGTTTGCTTCATCACTAAAAATCAACCACAGTAATGCCATGTACAGACGATCGGACATTTAGACAACAAAACCGTAGATAAATTTCCGACGGATGTTGGCTCAAACTTGTCTTGCATACACACGCTCACACAAATGTTGCCGAAAATTCCGAATGTCAAGAACGCGGTGACGTACAACCTGTACAACATTACTAGAAAAGAGACGTTCAATAGCAGGCGTGTTAGTAGAAGTTTGGTGAGAGACAATTCGCGCTTTTCAGCCTAATGCTTTTCAGTCCGTTACAGCGTGACGAATGTGCTATCTCCGTAAGTTTTACCAGACCGAGCGCTTCTGTTGCGTACTTGATTCACAGCATGCGTGGAATTTTGTGCGTCGGAATTGTCCACACACGATCGTAATTTTCGAGATTTGTTGTCGGAAAATTTGAAAATCTGAAATTTTTGTTCACAGAAAATGTCTGATGGGGCCTACATGGAGCTCCCATCGAACATTTGTTGTCGGTAATTCCGAGCATGTGTATGCGGCAGAAGAATCTCTCATTCTCCATGTCGTCTAAGGCCGCGTACACACGGTCGGTCAAAACCGATGGAAACGGACTGAAGGACCGTTTCATCGGTCCAAACCGATGGTGTGTGGGCCCCATCGGTCAGTTATCCTTCGGTCAAAAATGTTAGAACTTGCTTTAATATTGAACTGATGGACGCCTAACCGATAGGTCAAAACCGACGGTTAGTATGCAAAAGCATCGGTTAAAAACCTGCGCATGCTCAGAATCAAGTCGACGCATGCTTGAAAGCATTGAACTTCATTTTTCTCAGCACGTCGTTGTGTTTTACGTCACCGCGTTGGACTGGATCGTTTTTTTAACTTATGATGTGTAGGCACATCAGACCATCAGTCAGCTTCATCGGTTAACCGATGAGAACGGTCCTTTGGAACGTTCTCATCGGATATACTGATCGTGTGTACGCGGCCTCAGAGTATATGACAGAAATCGAAATGTTTTCTTACAGGAAGAGCTTGCACCTGTTGCAATTAATGTGACCTCAGACGCAAACGTCATCTTAACACACACTGATCTATGATGTCATAACTTGATTGTGAGCTTAGCTGGCGCCAGAGCCTGGACAGAGGAGTAAGGGCATTGCATCTTTATTAGGTGATCATACTTGCTATAGTAGAAATAGGAAATGCTGTATAAAGGATATGTAGAAGGGTACAAAATTCATTTTGGGGAGAAACTGCATCCTACTGCCTCCCCATGATGCCAGCTCTGCCTCCGGTGTTACGATACTTGCCTGGAACTTTGCATAATACATTCTACATGATTCAACTTCCAGCAGTGGTTTGCTTAGCTAACATAAAAAGTATAACTTCTATTAAAGGCAGGAAGGAATTGTGATAGATCATTCAAGAAATAATAGAGTTAAAAGTGGACATATCCTAAAAGCAAGAAACTCCCATAAGAAATTCTTATCCGCATCGTAAAGCTGTGGACCCATGGGACCAATAACATGCAGAATTCATGGAAACCATAAGCAATTGTTTAGGATTTTTAATATCTTCCTTTTGAATGAATTAGAGCTTGTCCTTCGTGAGGCGTCTATATCGTCTGGTTACCACAGAAACACAACATGACCCACTCAACAAACAGTATATAAATGCTGCCTTTGTGAAAGAGAATAAATCGGCTATACAATAGTTATCTGAATAACTACAAGACAATATGCAAAGGTTTAGGTTTAACAAGAGCTCCTTTTTAATTAAAGCTGCATTTGTAGTTCATTTTTTCCCTAGACTGGCCTTTCTCCATCCACTTAAGGAACCCTTGAAATGTTTTTTTTTTATTAGATCACAGCTTAGTGTGATCAGGATGTTGTACCTATGGTTGTAAATTAGAATATAAAATGTGGCATACCATGAGAATTTCACACCAAGGGTGGATTATTTTTACCACCCTTCTGCTGGTTAATTATTTTCAATAATAACATTAAACAAAAATAATAATAATGTAATAATGACCAGAAAAGAAAGTGCAATTGTAGTGCGCTATTATATTGTTAGTTAGTGTAATGCCTCCATTCCATGGGGGTCAGTGAAGAAGTGCCCCCTTACGTTGGTGGTCAATGGAAAAGTGTCTCCTTACTCAATGGAGAAGGGTCACTTACATTGGTGGTCAGTGGAGAAGTGCCCCCTACATTGGTGGTCAGTGGATAAATTCCCCCTTACATGGGTGGACAATGGAAAAATGTTTCCTTACCCAACGAAGATGAATGGAGAAGGGCCCATTACATTGGTGGTCAATGGAGAAGGGTGTTCTTACTTTGGCAGTCAGTGAAGCCCCCCTTACATTGATGGTCAGTGAAAAAGTGTCTCCTTACTCAATGAAGAAGGGCCACTTACATTGGTGGTCAGTGGAGAAGTGCCCCCTACATTGATGGTCAGTGGATAAATGCCCCCATACATTGGCAGACAGTGTAAAAGTGTTTCCTTACACAATGAAGATGAATAGAGAAGGGCCCATTATATTGGTGGTCAATGGAGAAGTGTGTTTTTACATTTGCAGTCAGTGAAGTACCCCTTTACATTGGCGGTCAATGGAGAAGTGTGTTTTTACATTGGCAGTCAGTGAAGTACCCCTTTACATTGGCGGTCAATGGAGAGGTGTGTTCCTGCTTTGGTAGTCAGTGAAGTACCCCTTTAAATTGCTGGGCAGTGCAGACGTACTCCTTACATTGGTGCTGAATGTAGAATTGCCCCCTTACATTGGTGATCATTGGAAGTGCCCCTTTTACAATTGTGTTTAACCACTTAAGACCCGGACCAATATGCAGGTTAAGGACCTTGCCCCTTTTTGCGATTCGGCACTGCGCCGCTTTAACTGACAATTGCGCGGTCATGTGACGTGGCTCCTAAACAAAATTGGCGTCCTTTTTTTCCCAAAAATAGAGCTTTATTTTGGTGGTATTTGATCACCTCTGCGGTTTTTATTTGTTGCGCTATAAACAAAAATAGAGCGACAATTTTGAAAAAAAATGCAATATTTTTTACATTTTGCTATAATAAATATCCCCAAAAAAAGATATAAAAAAACATTTTTGGTGGTATTTGATCACCTCTGTGGTTTTTATTTTTTTGCGCTATAAACAAAGAGAAAAAGAGCGTAATTTTTGAAAAAAAAAAGCAAATATTATTTACTTTTTGCTATAATAAATATTCACCCTAAAAATAAATTTCTTCCTCAGTTTAGGCCGATACGTATTCTTCTACATATTTTTGGTAAAAAAATCGCAATAAGCGTTTAATGATTGGTTTGCGCACAATTTGTAGCGCTTACAAAATAGGGGATAGTTTTATGGCATTTTTATAAAAAAATTTTTTTACTACTAATGGTGGCGATCAGCGATTTTTTTCGTGACTGCAACATTATGGCGGACACATCGAACAATTTTGACACATTTTTGTGCTATAAAAATGCATTGATTACTGTGAAAATGACAATTGCAGTTTAGGAGTTAACCACTAGATGGCGCTGAAGGGGTTAAGTGTGACCTCATATGTGTTTCTAACTGTAGGGGGGCAGGGCTGGACGTGTGACATCATTGATCGTCTTTCCCTATATCAGGGAACAGACGATCAATGACACTGCCACTGTGAAGAACGGGCAAGGTGTGTTTACACACACCTCTGCCCGTTCTTCAGCTCCTGTGACCGATCGCGAGACACCGGCGGCGATCGGGTCCCACGGCCGCGGTCACGGAGCTTCGGACCGAGCCACGTGCGCGCGCCGGTAGCGCGCGCACGACCCACGGCTGGGCTCTTAAAGGCAACGTACATGTACGTGCCTGTGCCCAGCCGTGCCATTCTGCCAACGTATATGTGCAGGAGGCGGTCCTTAAGTGGTTAATGGGAGGAATACCACCCATAAATACTACTTTAAAAGGTCATAAGTATCAGTGGGTCACTGATAATCTATACAGGATCATAAAAGTGGGAATTACACTTTTTTGCACAGGAGCACTTTATATTAATTATCATCATTGTTTATGCTTTTATATACACATCTTTTATATATTTATTGCACTATAGTCACTTTCCACTGTTAGGAAAGGATTTTTTTTCACTATTGGAGATTTTTATGTTTTTTTTTTACACTGGTATAGTGTATGACTTTGGAAAGCGCAGCGTATATATTTATCTATCCACATTTGCATGATATATGAGGCATGTTTAACGCTTGTAGCTGATTTTTGATAATTAAGGCAGTTTGGATTAGTGGAGGCTCACAGGACTCTTTGGGCCAGATTCACAGACAATTGCACTTGCGCCGCGTATCAGTGATACGCTACGCCGCCGTATCTTACCTGGCGGAATTTCGAATCCTCAGCGATTTTGCGCCGTAAGTTACGGCGGCGTAGTGTTTTTCTGGCGGCGTATTTGAAATTGGGCGGGTTGGGGGCGTGATTCATCTAAATGAAGCGCGTCCCCGAGCCGAATGAACTGCGCATGCTCCGTTTTGACATTTCCCGCCGTGCTTTGCGCGAAATGACGTCGCACCGACGTCATTTTTTAAACATAGACATGAGTTACATCCTTTCCTATTCACGGACGACTTACGCAAAAAAAAAAATATTAAAATTCGACGTGGGAACGACGGCCATACTTTAACATGGCAAGTCTATCTATACACTACAAAATAGCAGCTTTAACTGTACGCCGGGAAAAGCCGACTAGCGACGATGTAAGAGAATGCGACGGCCGCGCTTACCTTCGTGGATCGACGGAAAAAGCTAATTAGCATACCCGACGCGGAAAACAACGCAAACTCCACCCAGAAGTATTGCACCTACGATCCGAATGCGTACAAAGCCGTACGCCTGTCGGATCGAATCCAGAAGCCGTCGTATCTTGGTTTGAGGATTCAAACTAAAGATACGACGCGGCAAATTTGAAAGTACGCCGGTGTATCAGTAGATATGCCAGCGTACTTGCTCTGTGAATTTGGCCCTTTATATTTTAGCTCTCATAAGTATCAGTGGTTACCTATATGAAGGACAAGTGGAGAGGCTTTGCTGGTCCCATGCCACATGATCCTCAAGTGATGTCAGTGCTAAAGCTTTGCAAAGGCCAACAATTAGAAGGTTAATCAGCCACTGCTGAAGGAACCCCTACAAACCTCTGTGGAGACCCTAGGGTTTCAGAAACCTCAGGTTGAGACAGGCTGCACTAGACAGATTCCTTACTGTGCCAGACCACCTTCATAGACTGTACACAATGAGATTCTATACTTTAACTGTTTCAAAGAGCTCTATGCTAGCAGTTTGGCCAGTAGCAGTCAGGAGACAGCTGCTGCTGACATCTTAATGACGAAATGCGTTGGAACAATCCAGGCCTGCTGACATAAAGTACCTTCTCACACCAGGCAAAGAGGCCAGTAGAGCCAGTATCTTCACAGGATTATGCTTATCCAACCTTAGTTCTGAGATCGAGCACCTACCATTGTGATTTATTTTATGTACCGTATTTGCCGGCGTATAAGATGACTGGGCGTATAAGACGACCCCCTATTTTTCTAGGAAAAATGTTGGTTTTGGGATATAGTCGCCGTATAAGACGACCCCCTTCCTACTAGTCTGTCTGGAAGCTGAGGGGTAGCCAGAACAACAGCTGACAGGAACAACTGCTGACAGAAACAGGCATTTTTAAAATCTCACTGTGCCATTACATTACATGCCTCACTGAGCCATTACATTACATGCCTCACTGTGCCATTCCATTACATGCCCCACTGTGCCATTCCAATACATGCCCCACTGTGCCATTCCATTACATGCCCCACTGTGCCATTCCATTACATGCCCCACTGTGCTGTGCCATTACATGCCCCACTGTGCCATTCCATGCCCTAACTGTGCCATTACATGCCCCACTGTGCCATTCCATGCCCCCACTGTGCCATTCCATGCCTCCACTGTGCCATTCCATGCCTCCACTGTGCCATTCCATGCCCCCACTGTGCCATTCCATGCCTCCACTGTCCATCACATGCCTCCACTGTCCATCACATGCCTCTACTGTGCCGGCCAAGACGATCTCCCTAACTATCTCCCTAAATTTTTTTGCTGCGGACATCCATTTTTCAGGCTGCGGGCATCCATGATTCAAAAGCCGCGCCTCCTCCTCAGACTGTTTCGTGATAGGCGGAACACTAATTTTCCCATCGGGGCCTCTGTTCAGTGTTCTGCCTATCACGGACGTCCTCTCGTCCGAGGATGAGAAGGCATCCGTGATAGGCGGAACACTGAACAGAGGCCCTGCTGGGAAAATGAGTGTTCCACCTACCACAGCCTGGAACATGGATGCCCACAGCCTGAAACATGGATGTCTGCAGCCTGATGAAGACAGATCCGGCGTATAATACGACCCCCGACTTTGGATGCATTTTTTTGCATCCAAAAGGTCGTCTTATACGCCGGCAAATACGGTATTGTTTTTAGCAAAATAAGCAGTTTTATTCAAAGGCCTCTTTTTATCTTCTCCTGTTTCTTATAATGGAAATCATATGAATAGTGATTTTAGGTCTTGGAGTAACAATAAGCGCAATGGACATGCTTATTAAATTAAGGGGTCTTTTGGTCTGGTGAGTCCTCGTCTAACTTGGTAAATTCTCCACAACACGCCTTAACGTTAGCACCATAAGGGAGATGGCATGACAGTGAGAGTGATCTGAATATTGTGGAGCACTTTGCACTTTTTGGATGCTGAAGTTGGATTTTTATAAAAAAATATATATTGTGATAGTGACATACTGTGTAGACTTTAATTTATTTACAAAGCTGAACTGGACTGATACGGTATATACTGCTTTAAGTTGCACTGGTCACTTATGTTTTATGGATTGCTCAAGCCAAAAAGGGTCTGCTACACATTTTTGAGAATTTATAGCACGTTTGCACTTGAATTATTAGTTTCTTCACTTTCTATTTGGATTTATAGCACAGCACGTTGTAATATAAATACACAAGGTGCTCTGATCGACATTTGCATTTACTGTATATTTAGTAAAATGTAATTCAGAATTTTAGCACTTTCAAACCTTTAAAAGTGAATCTTACACTAATACTGTAATTCATGAAAAAAAAATTTCCTATGTGAATTCTGAAAGGGGGCAAAAAAAAAAAAAAATTCTCAATTAATAAGCAAACAATGACCTGAGCTATAACATCTGAAAATGTGTAAATTATATTTTGGTGTGAATACCTTGGTTTGCACATATTACATAAAAGTTGCTCTAAAAACATTACAAATGTGGAATTATTTTCTTATTTCTACCTGCGTGAAACCTATTAAATGAAAATATATGTAGCCATATCTACTACCTTAATAAAACCCTATCTATCCCAAACAAATTATATATCATTTGCTAGGGTAGACTTTAAAAGGCAATAGTCAAAAAAGTGAACCAACCCATTGATGCTCACCTCTTCAGTGGTTCCCTGTCTTGATTTAAAAGAGAAGCATGATAATGATTTTTTTTTAATCATACTTACATAGGTGGATGCAGCATCGGTCCAATGCTGCATCTGTCCCCTGCCGGCTCTAAGACTGAGAACCAAGCGATCAAACACCGCCGATCAATTGGTTCTCAGAGCTCCCTGAGCAAAGAGCTGGTGACCGCCAGTCACCATCTCTCTGCTCTTCCCCCCCTCCGCACATTCACTGGAGTTCTGGTCTGTGGAGGGGGATGGAGAGGCTGGCTTAGCCTCTCAGCTGCTGATTGAGAGGCTGAGCTGTGTGCCGGTCCAGGCATGTAGGGAAGATCCTAACCATATGGTCACGATCATACCCGAGCCTGGATCGGCACTATGACATCAGCTGACAGCAGCCTCAACCCACCGTCTGCTGAAAATGGGTCACAGGCGTGCAGAACAAACTGCACTCCTATGATCCACAGGAGAAGCACAGCTAAACAAGCTTTGGCTGTAAAGCCTTGTACACACGGTCGGACATCCAACAAATTTTCCCTTGGATTTTTGTCCGAAGTGAGTTGTCCGGTCACACCCATAGCATGCACACTTTTCTAAAACTTTCCCAACATCACGTGGTTTTTCTGCTCTTTACTGCCACCCTTTAGTTAACTTCTGCTATTGATGGTTGATTTTCACATTGGTTCTGAGCATGCGTATTTGCACTTTGTACAAAAGTCTGATGGCTTGCTGTACACACGGTCGGACTAGGCACCATCGGACTTTTTTAGACGTAAAGTTTGTCCGTTTGCAGACCAAACTTTTTGTCTGGTGAAACCCGAAAAAGTTGGTCCGATTAAGCGTACACACGATCGGACAAAATTGAAAACTTGCAGATTTTGAAGTTTGTTGGCCGAAAGTCCGACCGTGTGTATGGGCCTTTAGTCTCGTTTAAGCCAGTGAAAAATACCCAGTGCTTTTGGGTATGGTGACCTCCTCCCATGTGACAGAACTCAAGTCTAGCAGCCAATTGGACCTCCAACAACCTATACTAACTTGCTTTGCTGGCCCCCCCTAGTCTATTGATATGTAATAATAATAAATATAATAAAAAATACTAAACCATCGTGTCCAGTATGTTCTTTAAGAGGGATCCTAAAACAATTGTGTGAGATTCCCCTAAAAATCCATACCAGATCCTTAATCCAACCATGCAGCCTGCCCAGGAACATAAGGTGGGAGCTAACCCCCACCATCCTCCTGACCCATACCAGGCCCCATGCCCTCAACATGGAAGTATGTGGTCTGGTATGGGTTGGCCATCCCACAATCCCTTGTTCACTGATATGTGATACAGCCTATTGACATGAAAAACTAATAAGAATAAATATAATAAAATATAAAAATTAATTATAATAAAATATTATAATATATAATAATAATTGTTTTTTTGGTTGACTGACCCTTTGAAAAAAATATATCTTTTTAACAATGCGGGTGTTGAGAACCTGTACCTGTATAATGCTTAGAAGGAGACAGGAAGCAAAATTGGCTTAACACAACACAGTGCTTTGCCCTTGAATGACAAACCTGTTGCTTTGCTCTACCTAGGTAAAGAACAGGTTTGTCTTTAGGGAGTCAAATTGTTCTGTGGAGCTCCTGACATCCCATCCCAGCCCTATAGTAGCAGTAATCCTCATACTCCATTAATCCTCCGAGCATTAGTGTCAATGTCTGGAAAATGACAGTGTGAGGTTTCTGAAATAAATGCTAATTTACTGTGAATGGGAGCGCCAGAGGTCATAAACTCTTAGCTGTCACTTGTAGGAAGAGTGTTTGAAGATGAATGCTTTGATGTGAACTAAAATGGGGAAGTTTCATACTTCACAAAACTTTCATGACTTTTATGTGGATGTGAACAGTTGCAGTTGAATATGGGGACAGGTCAAGTTCCAGTCCACTCTGTCCCGTTACTGCCAGTTACGTAAGAGTCTGGCCTAGTATGTTACAAAAGTTTTCCTTTAATGACTTTAAAAAAATAGTTTACTATAAAGCAAAGATGCTCCTCAAACAATGTTTAGTGTGAAGCAAGGTCAACATATGTAAAAAGGGGTATCTGGGGACATCAGGGCCTCTTTACAAATTAAAGTGGACTTTGCACCCCACCTCCCCTCATTAAAATGTTTTACCCAGATGCCCCATACCCTTTGTGCTTATTTATATAGTATAAACATGTAGCACTGCCCCCGAAGGAGCTGCTGGTTTGATTTGGGTGGCATGTTACCTCTATCTTTCCGCTGTCTAGGGTACTGGATGAGAGCTGTAATAAAGTTAATGTCCACAACGGGGTAAAATGGTAAAAGTAGTAATAGGTGAAGGGATAAAAGAAATGGAAGATGGCGGATTCAGGTATAACTGGTTTCTGGAAACAGTCCTGCTTCCAACAACAACTTTCGTCGCCACTCTAGCCAGAGTGGGTATAGTGCACCTGGATAGGCCTCTCTCACCAGCCTAGCAGCCAGGGTGTCACTCGGAGCTTTAGCAAAGTCCTTGCCACAGACCTTGCCAAAGGGTGGAGACACTCTTGGTTGGAAATCCTTCTCCAACTGGATTCAGCACCCGGATCTCCTTCAAACAGCTTTAGTGATTTCGGGACTGGTAGGCGACCATCATTCAGCCTCTTAGAAACGTTGTGTCCTTCGATGAAGCAACAGGCCTCTCCTGAGATACCAGCCTTGTGCTCGGTATTCCCCCGGACAGGTTCTTCATCGGTCGGCTTCCTCCCTCGGGACAGACAGCACAGGACCACTTGTAACGTGCAGACCCAGTCTACCGACCGGGCCTACAAGGTAAATCAGTTGCTCCAGATCAATGTGGTCCCGGACCAACGTGGTCCCGGAGCCAGGAACGCTCTAACACACACCCCGGCAAGGAGGGCCACACACGGGGGTGGTGAGATGACTGCCCAGGCGGATGGCGGCGAGGACGACGACCCCGAACTAATGGCGTCTGCCCCTAAATACCCCTCCCCAGCAAGCACAGCGAGGCGACCAACCCTCCTGATTGGCTGCCGAGGAGAAGCATTCACACCACTCTGACCTCACTGGTGCCACCTGTTGTCTGGGGGTGTGAGGTTCCCCAGACAACAACTATGGGAACACATTACAGCCAGAGCTGGAGCAGAGACCCTAAATTTTGCCAAATAAACATTATCAGAGGCAACTAACTCTCTGACCCCCTCTAAATTTACAGTAGCACCTGCCATGAAAGTAGCCAGGCAATTCTTCTATTTGCTCATTTTGCATTTTCTAAGTTGATAAAAATCAACTATTAAAATATATATTTTTGAAAGCATTCTTACTTTACAGCATTTATTCATACCTGCCTGAAACCTTTGCACAGTACTGTACAAACATGCATTTCTATGTATTTACAGGACATTTCAAAGCGCATATAAATGCGATATACAATAATGAATACAAAGCGGCACTGATGTTCATCTTTTATAGAGTGTTAAAAGCTGTTAAATCATTTATCAGGAGAAAGGTTTCAGATATATAAACAAAGTGAAGGGGAAAAATGTATGTGGTTATTCAAACAAAGATATGGATACTGTATGTGTAGGAATGTGCTGGAGGGGGCAGAGGAAATAATGTATTATATTCTTACAGTAGAAAAATACCTCAATGGCTCCTTGACCTATAGAGTTGGTCTTTAAAGTCACATTGAAGGTTTAGCTTTTGTTAACATTCTATTCATAACAAATTACATAAACCATTTTGGAAACTATTGAAAACATTGCAGCCAACAATGTTGGAAACCTTGCAGCCAACAATGGGTGACGTTAAAATGGAATATTTCCATTTATGAGCTTTAATTCTAATACATTATGTGCTGGCAGAAATATCTGTCTTTGTTCTGGTACCCACATCCACCAAATCATGACATTGACTAACATAAAGATAAAGTGGCAGATCCTCAAAGAAATTACGCCGGCGTATCTGTTGATACGCCGCGTAATTTCAAATTTTGCGCGTCGTATCTTTGTTTAGGTATCCACCAAACAAGATACGACGGCATCTGTGTTAGATCTGACAGGCCTTAGTACGCCGTCGGATCTAAGATGCAATTTTCCGGCGGCCGCTGGGTGACGTTCACGTCGTAATCCGTGTTGAGTATGCAAATTAGCTATTTCCGACGATCCACGAACGTACGAGCGGCCGTCGCATTCTTTTACGTCGTTTCCGTTCGGCTTTTTCCGGCGTATAGTTAAAGCTGCTATCTGGTGGCGTACTCAATGTTAAGTATGGCCGTCGTTCCCGCGTATAATTTTGAAAATTTTACGTCGTTTGCGTAAGTTGTCCGTGAATGGGGCTGGACGCCATTTAAGTTCACGTCGAAAACAATGACGTCCTTGCGACGTCATTTGGAGCAATGCAATGCACTGCTGCCGAAAAGTGTCACTTAACACACCATGGTTCGCTTGAGTTCCAACATGGGCCTGAGGTGGTAACGCCACCTACAGGCAACAGGGGAAAATCCTACCAAGCATAACCATTAGCCAGAACAGAGGCCAATTTCACTGAAATTCAACAAAGTCTGAGCCCTCTAAATTTATAATAGCGCCCCAGCCATTGGGAGCAGTATACAAGTAGTATTGTCCTCAATAATAAAAGATCATAATAATATAACAGATATAATCAATGGTATTGCCTGGATCCAAAGACCATGAAAGGGTTGCATCTAGGTTAAGCCCGACGCCTTTCATGGGATCCATCCAATCATTAGAGGCGGATGCAAGATACATCTATAAAGAGAGGTAAGTATATCAAAATAAACCATTCATAGACAAAAATTGGAAACATTTAAAATGCATACAGGGAGGATAAGATGTTCATCCCTGTAGGACTCACATATCTGCTTAGTGTGAAGCAACAACTCTTTGGATCCAGGCAATACCGTTGATTATATCTGTTATATTATAATGATCTTTTATTATTGAGGACAATACTACTGTATAATCTATATATGTTTTTAACATGTAAATGATTTGGATACATGGGCCCGGATTCACAAAGGACTTACGACGGCGTATCTCCAGATAAAGCAGGGGTAAGTCATGTTAGGTATGGACGTCGGAAAAGCGTCGTATTTTACGTTGTTTGCGTCGTCCGTGAATGGGGATGGGCGTAGGTTACATTCACGTCAACTAAACATTGAGCCGGCATAAGTTAGGGAGAAAAATTTGAAGTGATACTGAGCATGCGCGCACTTGCGCCGTTCGTTAGGTGCGTCATTTACGTGGGGTCACGATTTATTACCATACAACACACCCCCTACCAGCCTAGTTTAAATTAGGCGGGCTTACGCCGGCCCATTTACGCTACGCTGCCGTAACTTAGGGCGCAAGTTCTTTGTGAATACGGTACTCGCCTCTCTAAGTTACGGCGGCGTAGCGTATCTAGGATACGCTACGCCCGCACAAAGATATGCCCTCCTACGTGAATCTGGCCCATGATTTCTTATATTATGTGCCATTATCGCATGTACTGTCTGCCATGTACCTACTGAAACAAATAAATACTTGTTCATGTTTCATATTGACTCCTTCGATTAGCTACAACATACACACCTCATTTAAAATTCCGACCGTCTTTCTTTATGTACCTGAACAGGGATGGAGATGCATGTTATCATGCGTTTCATTTAAAGTCCCAAAACCGCCCTTTACTGTTACAAATAAGATGAAAACATTAAAACTCCCTGCCTAATGATGATGTCTACGGTAACTAAACCCATGATCCTAGCATCACAGAGCAAGTGTGGATCACTAGCGCAGCTTTCACTTTTCGGGTTTTCTGTTTGCGTAGTTTAAAAACTCACCACGAAGTGCAAATTTTGATATTGGGGCCAACCACAAGCTTCTGTTAAATCTGTACATAACATGTGGTTATGAATATGCTGCAGATGTGAAGAAAAATATAGAGATGCTTTCAGGTAAATGTTCCAATCACATACCATGAATTCTTACTGAAAATACAATGACCTTTTACCCTTGGGTGAGTACATATTGGGATGCCGAATCTCTCTTACTTTCAGTAACATCGTATAATTCTATTCCCCGTCTAGTCAACTACAATTTTTGGCAGCACCATGACCCTGAGTCTCACGGAAACTTGAAAATGATCATGTGCTCGCGTTGCAAGGGTTAATTGCTTGCTCAGGTCTTAGGACTTGTTAAAGAAGATTTACTTACTTGATCCCCTGCTTCTCCATGCTGCTAGACTGGTCCTGAGGCTTCTTCTACCCTACACTCCAGTGGTCTAAGGTCCTGACGTCATCAAGCTCAAAGCAGGGTCTGTAGCCCTTTGTTAAATGTGATGTAACCAAGGGACAGTCCACTGCTGGAAAACAGGGGAACACCATCTGCTAGGGGAGTGGAGGATTGGCTAAGAAAAAGTGCTTCTCCTCTTCCCTAGACTGAACAAGCAACTGACCCTTGCAGTGCGGGCGCAGTCATGTGGGGGGGAAAGGGAAGGTGAATGTACTAGGGGTAGGTGGTGGCGATCGAGCAGTTGTACAATCAGATTTTCAGTTTTACACACATTCTTGGTTGCTTTAACAGCCTGGAGTGTGTGTAAAACCCCCTGGTGCTGCCGACATATGTGTCACCTACCTGACTGTGGAGCCCAAGATGATGAGGGTGGCCTCTTGCACAATTCCCATCCAAGCACCCCTGGTAGTGGAGACAGGGACTGCTAGGGCAGTGGAAGGGCACATGTGCCTGGAAGCTGTACTAGTGAGCTGTAGCTTGTAGACACAGGAGTCCTTCCAGTGGTGGTGTGGAGTCTGGCCACAAGCCTTTTTCAGCAGGAGCCAGGCAGACAGGTTCAGAATCAGGATCAGGTTCATGGTCAGGAACAGGCAGAAATCGGTAAGGTGCTGGCGGTGGGGTACCAAATCAGGAAGTGGAGACAAAGTCATAAATCAAAGCTGAGGTTGGTAGCATAAGCGAGAAGCAGATGTAACAGGCAAGGGTGATCCAAGAGAGGTGTTAGATGTAGCTGGGTCAGGACCATGGTTAGCAGACATGGATTAGGATCAGGAACACAGGAGCCAAAGCTGAAGACAATCCAGCACTGAAGCCAGGCAGACTGCCAGTTTAAATAGACTGCTGGGCGACAGAATCTATGGATGCGCGCACGCCTACGTGTACATGCACGTGCGCGCACTGCATGCGCAATATAATCCTTGCTCATCTTGGGCTTCTATGCTCGTTAAGGGAATGAACACCCGCTGCACCAGATCCCTGACAATATGCCATTCATTGCTGGCAGTGAAAGGTTTAATAACTGGGTTTACAAAGGTGTTTGACACAAACTAAGTTGATTTTTTAGCCTTTGTGGCCATTAATGAACGCATTCAATGAAATTAGTTGTGCCCAGAGTTCCTTTTGTGATATCCTAAATTTTAATTATACCTGTGATATTTTCATTTCAAACTCTGTGAAGTGTCATTGGGAATAGACTAGAATAATTAATGGGTTTGGAAATAGTAATGGGATTATAGGGAATAAAGATAAACTGCATTCTGAGCGGAATATAATTTATTTCCATATTCTAGTTTTATGAGAATGAGCTACATATGGTTTTCCTATGTGCCTGAAGCTGTCCCTGAGTGGACGCAGTAAATCTTATCTAAAGAGATAACAGAAGCTGAACTCCCTGCACATTCCTCCAGTGTCATGGTCAGACAAATTCAGTTCACTGGGGAAAGTCATTATTCATAATTAAAATAAAAAAAATAGATGATTTCAATTGGTTGGTCATTATGGTTATTTCTGTTAAAGAATGTTGCAAGATCTATAAGAGGTATATAGAGAAGTCAATGGGCATTCTTTGTGAACTTGGTGTAGGCAAGCATGGAAGCTCTTAGGACCAGAGCTACTATGTTTCCCCGAAAAAAGGACGGGTCTTCTATTAATTTTGGCTACAAAAAACACACTAGGGCTTATTTTCGGGGTAGGGCTTATTTATTTACTGTATTAATACTGTATACATATACAGTGTGCAATAAGTCTCAAGTCTGTCTAGCTGACAGTCTAAAGCCTCGTACACACGATCAGTCCATCCGATGACAACGGTCTGAAGGACGGTTGTCATCGGTTAACCGATGAAGCTGACTGATGGTCCGTCGCGCCCACACACCATCGGTTAAATAACCGATCGTGTCAGAACGCGGTGATGTAAAACACAACGACGTGCTGAAAAAAATGAAGTTCAATGCTTCCAAGCATGCGTCGACTTTATTCTGAGCATGAGTGGATTTTTTAAAGCAAGTTGGCTTTTTTTTACCCGATGGTTAAATAACCTATGGGGTCCACACATGATCGGTTTTGACCGATGAAAACAGTCCATCAGACCGTTGTCCTCTGGTTAACCTATCGTGTGTACGAGGCCTAAAAGTGGTTGTAACCCTTTAAAAAAATCCTGTTCCTTTAAAGCATAAAATAAATCAATAACATATTTTATAAAAATTTCCTATGTCCTCTGTCTTCTCCTCCCCTGCCCCCCCCCCCCCCCATTGTCAGGTCAGGAGAACGTTTTTTTAATCATTAAAGGGTCACTAAAGGAAAAACTTTTTTTAGCTGAAATGACTGTTTACAGGGCATAGAGACATAATAGTTAACTGATTCCTTTTAAAAATGATTAAAAATAGATAAAAAAAACAATCATATAATGTGCCTGCAGTGTAGTTTCGTTTTTGCTGTTGTTTGCTGGTTCTCTGATGTACAGAGAGCCACTAGAGGGCAGTCAGCCAATAGAGAGCAGTGATACTTTGTCTAAAACTCCTCAGCACCAATCCAGTTTCGTTTTACACACAGTAATCACACCTCCTTGATTAGTGACCACCGTGGGAAATCTCCCAGTACTGTGGTTATCAGGAAACAGGCAACCAGGAAGTGTCCAGAACAGAGAGGATTTACAGCAACATCAAAGCAAAAACGAACAATGAGGACATGAAACCAGGACTGCAGTAAGGTAAAGGAAGCTATTTAGCTAAAAAAAAAAAATCCTTTAGTGACTCTTTAAGACATTATGCAGTCTGTTTTAGGCTTCATTTCCATGGACGTTTTTACAGACACTTTTCTGAGCGTTTTTTGCAGCTTAAAAACGGCTCTCCAAGTTAGTCTATGGCCTCATGCCCACCAATGACGTTTTTGAGCTGTAGATGGCTGAGCCGTTTTTAAGCTGCAAAAAAACTAAATATGTTTTTATATATTTTTTGGACATATTTATTATAGCAAAAAGTAAAAAATATTGCTTTTTTTCAAAATTGTCCCTTTTTTTGTTTATAGAGCAAAAAATAAAAACCGCAGAGGGGATCAAATACCACCAAAAGAAAGCTCTATTTGTGGGGAAAAAAGGACGTCAATTTGGTTTGGGTGCCACGTCGCACGACCGCACAATTGTCAGTTAAAGCGACTCAGTGCCGAATCGCAAAAAAGTGCTCTGGTCAGGAAGGGGGTAAATTCTTCCGGAACTGCAGTCTGCTAACATAATTTGTAATAAAAACATCTTTGCCGTTCTGAAGCTTACACCTGAATTTGCTATTTCCTTTTCTCATATCTCTTCACTCAATTCTACTGTTTGTTGTTTTTACCCGGCTGGGTAATAACAGCACAGAAAAGATACCTGTCGTGTGGACATTCCCTTTATGGCAGCTCTCATCAAGTACCCTAGACGGCGAAGACACAGAGGTAACTTGCCACCCAGGGGCGGACTGACCATTGAGTAAATCTAACACTGCCCGAGGGCCCCATGCCACTAGGGGGCCCCATCAGGGTTGCCAGGCTCAGTAAAACCAGGGACAGTATGTAAAAATCAGTTTTTTTTTTACATCTGTCCCTGATATGTCCAAAACCGACATGCTTTTGATGTGAAAATCCCAAGATTTTAGCTGCCCAGCCTCTGCACTGCCTCCTGGCGTGGTGGCCATCTGTAAGTCCAGGGGCCCCATAATCTTCTATTGCCCGGGGGCCCCATGAGTTGTCAGTCCGCCCCTGTTGCCACCCAAAACAAACCAGCAGCTCCGTTGGGGGTAGTGCTACAACTAAAAAACACCAAATATTACAAATCCCAAAGTTGAATAAATAAGACACCAAAATGAGTTTACAAAGGAGAATATAACAATAATAAAACGTGTATAATCCAAAAAAGGCAATGAATAGATGTAAAAAAAGTCAATAACTTATGTGAAAAAATTCTTCAGGCAAAGATCCAAATAAATATTAAAAGTGTATAGAAATCTATAGAGATGAATATAAAATTGATGAATAAAGGTATAATGATATAAGTCCTTATGGTGCTTCACAAAAAAACTGCAAGATTTCTTGATATCCAGAAAAAATAGTCTCTCAGAACTCTAACCTCATACATGTAGTCGAAGAATATCTTTACTTATTAGATGCAAGCTATATCATTGTATTTTGTGAAGCACCATAAGGGCTTATATCATTATACCTTTATTCATCGATTTTATATTCATCTCTATAGATTTATATACACTTTTAATATTTATTTGGATCTTTGCCTGAAGAATTTTTTTAACATAATTAATTGACTTCTTTTACATATATTCATTGCCTTTTTTTGGATTATACACATTTTATTAATGTTATATTCTCCTTTATAACACGTTTTGGTATCTTATTTATTCAACTTTGGGATTTGTAATATTTGGTGTTTTTTAGTTAGAATTTATTACTGCGCGAGATCACTTTATATATTTAGTCATGTTTGGTATATTGTGAACACTACAAGGTTTTGCTGCTTGTTTTATGTCACTATTATCACTTTTTTTTGTCACTTTTTAACATCACCACACTTACTCCTAGTGGCGCGAAGGACACTTTTACACATGAAACTAGGGAGTTGTGAAAAGGGAGTTAAAGGGTCCTATGCCTGCATTTGAGCAACTGAGTAAATGGGCACTACTGTTACCTTGCAACTTGGGGCCAGATTCATGTACAATTCCGGCGGCGTAACGTATCCCATTTACGTTACACCGCCGCAAGTTTTCAGCGCAAGTGCTTCATTCACAAAGCACTTGCCTGTAAACTTGCGGCGGCGTAGCGTAAATCCGTCCGGCGCAAGCCCGCCTAATTCAAATGGGGCGTGTATCATTTAAATTAGGCGCGTTCCCGCGCCGAACGTACTGCGCATGCTCCGTTTTGTAATTTCCTGCCGTGCTTTGCGCAAAATGACGTTGTAATTTTTTGAACGGCGACCTGCGTTACGTCCTTTCCTACTTCCGGACGACTTACGCAAAAAAAAAAAATTCAAAATTCGACGCGGGAACGACGGCCATACTTTAACATGGCTGGTCTAAATATAAGCCATGAAATAGCAGCCGTAACTTTACGACGGGAAAAGCCGACTAGCGACGACGCAAGAGAATGCAACGTGCAACATAGCTTCGTGGATCGCTGTAAACAGCTAATTAGCATACCCGACGCGGAAAACAACGCGAACTACACCCAGCGGGCGCCGAAGTATTGCATCCTAAGATCCGAAGGCGTATGAAGCCGTACGCCTGTCGGATCGAAGCCAGAAGCCGTCGTATATTGGTTTGAGGATTCAAACTAAAGATACGACGCGGCAAATTTGAAAATACGCCGGAGTATCAGTAGATACGCCGGCGTATTTCGACTGTGAATCTGGCCCTTGGTTGTTAGAGACAACAACTAAAAGAAAATCAGTTAATTTGCAATCTATGCAAAGCCAGCGAGGCAGTTTTTTGTACGTTATAAGGCTCTCTGAATTCCAAGAAAAATTAATGAGCAGCAAAAAAAAAAAAAAAAAATTCAACATAATAATTAACTCGGACTTCTTTAGATGACCTAAGTCTGTTTTGAGCAGGGACCGTCGTGCATGCAAAGCATAATTGGCTTAGTGATGCATTCTCTAAAACCCAATTTAGAGTGATTACTTGTCGTTTACACTCAACAGGGAAAGCACTCTGTCCCTTCTGCTGATGGCGCATAGCATTATTCATGGGTACAGTTACTTATCTGTGATTCAACGCCCACATTGAAATGAACTCCATGATAAAGGCATTACAGATTCAATAGATCAGCCCCTATTAATTTTTTTTTAATCTGCAATACTTTACACAGTGAAATATTTGAGCATTTTTCCAGAGTCAGCGGAGGTAATAGATGTCCGCCACACACCGCTGTGCCTGAATAATAGGGCTTTCAGGACACGGCATGGCAAAGTGGCAAAAGGAAAGTCAAAAAGAATTTAGCAACACCAGAGTTTCAGCTCAGGATTCAAATTTGACAAGCTATTAACTTGATGTGTCAGAATCTAAATGTGTGTTCTGTCTATCACAGTGTGGGGTTAGGAGGAGGCGTGGCTGTGTGCAAGCAGAGCGGCGACAATTTTAACATACGGGCGGTGAGTTGCTTTCTAGCAGAAAATGTGTGCAGCCATCCGTCCTCTCCTCTCCTCCCGCCCCTCCCATATACATCTCTCGGCTGGCTCTGTCTTTGGGACTCCGTCACCCCCCCTCCCCCCGGCCGCCAAGTTTTTCTCCTGTCCCTGCCGCCTATGTTCACAGTGAGAGGGATGAGCTGTGCTCTTCCCATAATCGGCTGTGACAGGAGTTCTAGCATAGTGCTAGAACTCCTGTTTTTGGAGGTGACAGGGTCAATAAAGAGAACCTGTCATCTCCAATTGCTATCACACAGGGAATTGTTTTCTCCTGTGTCATAGCAATAAAGTTAAGTGAAAAAAAATGATAAAATAATAAAAAAAAATTAAATTAAGAAAATAAAGGTTTACCATTTTAAAGAATCGCGAGAGAATCGTGATCTTTGTTCTAAGCAAAAAAAAAAAACGCTATTCTAATTTTTCCCAGAATTGTGCAGCTCTACTCTACTGGTATATGGGAGAGAGATCCAACGCTGATTGTTCGAGACTGGTCTATTAAAAAAGGTCACCCCCTCGGTTTGGTCAAGTGGTATTCACAATGGCTCTCCTAATCTCCCCCCAACCTGGATGTTTACTCATGGTGTAGGCTACCTACCTCTGATAAGAAAATCCATCACAATCGCTAAAGCAGGCACTTCTGAAAGTAAAGCCTAGTACCCCCTTGCCGACAGCTGCACGACTATATACATTGGCAGAATGGCACGGCTTGGCAGATTGACGTATATATACGTCGCCTTAAAAGCCAGGGGTTTCGGGCTCAAGCACGCCCACCGTGAGCTCCGTGAGTCTGACCGCGGGTCCCGCGGACTCGATGTCCGCCGAGAGTCCAGCGATCGTCTCACGGAGAGGAAGAACGAGGAAATGCTGATGTAAACAAGCATTTCCCCGTTCTGCCTAGTGACAGGACACTGATCACAGCTCCCTGTGATCGGAAGCGGTAATCAGTGACGTGTCACGTGTAGCCCGGCCCCCACACAGTTTGAACACATCCCTAGGTCACACTTAACCCCTTCAGCGCCCCCTACAGGTTAAGCCATTCACTGCCAGTCACATTTACACAGTAATCAGTGCATTTTTATAGCACTGATCGCTGTATAAATGTGAATGGTCCCAAAAGTGTCGGATGTGTCCGCCATAATGTCACAAAAAAATCACTGATCGCCGCCATTACTAGTAAAAAAAATATATTACTAAACATGCCATAAAACTATCCCCTATTTTGTAGACGCTATAACTTTTGCGCAAACCAATCAATAAACACTTATTGTGTTTTTTTTACCAAAAATATGTAGAAGAATACGTATCGGTCTAAACTGAAGAAAAAAAAATTATATATTTTTTGGGGATATTTATTCTAGAAAAAAGTTAAAAATATTAATTTTGTTTTCAAAATTGTCGCTCTATTTTTGTTTATAGCGCAAAAGAAAGCTCTATTTGTGGGAAAAAAAGGACGTAAATTTTGTTTGGGAACCACGTCGCACGACAATTGTCAGTTAAAGCAACGCAATGCCGACTCGCAAAAAGTGCTCTGGTCTTTGGCTAGCCAAATGGTCCAGGGCTGAAGTGGGTACACACGATCATACGATAATCTGATCGTTAGTACACAGCTTTTGAGAGCCGATCAAGACAGTTTGTCCAAAATTATCTGAAGGGATAAACATGAAAAACTTTCTCATACGATTTTCGTTTAATCAGTACAGTTTTCATCTGAATTTTTTTTTGGGGAAAAACAAGACTACGTATGCTTGGAAACGAGAGAATACATTACTATACAATACAAAACATTACAGTAAAACCTTGGTTTGAGAGTAACTTGGTTTGAGAGCGTTTTGCAAGACAAGCAACATTTTTTAATACATTTTGCCTTGATATACAAGCGATGTTTTGATATAAGAGTAGTGTCATGTCACAACTGAGTATAAAAGAGAAGAGAGGAGCCTCCAAGTGTAGCAATATGGTCACATTTAATGAAGGTACAACATTTAGCAACTTATTGCTACACTTAGAGGTGCCTCTCTTCTCTTTTATACCCTGTAAGAAAAAATGCTTTGATATACAAGTGCTTTGGATTGCAAGCATGTTTCTGGAACGAATTATGCTCGCAAACCAAGGTTTTACTTTACATCACTTCCAGTTGTATTCTGTCCTGTGAGAATTAAGTTGAGTAACCTCTTCATTTTCATTATGAGACTAGCATGTAAAAAAAAAGGACACTGATTTGTTCAATATTCTCATTGTGTGTACGGACCTTAGAAGCTAATTACTAGTACAGTCAGGGCCGGACTTACCATTGGCCTTGACTGGGCTCAAGCCCAGGGGCCCCACCCAATAGGGGGCCCCCTTTAAAAAAAAAAAAAAAAAAAAATTTTTTTTTTTTTTTAGGGGTCCGGAGGTCCCCAGGGGCCCGGAGGCCCCCAGGGCCCCGGACGGCAACCCCCCTTTTTTTATTTATTTTTTGTAAAAAAATGATTTTTTTTATATATTTTTTATTTTTATATATATAATATTATATATATATATATATATATATATATATATATATATATATATATATATATATATTATTATTATTATTAAAGGGCCCAGGGGTCTCCAGGGCCCCGGATGGCAACCCCCCTTTTTTTTATTTATTTTTTGTAAAAAAATGTTTTTTTTATATATTTTTTATTTTTATATATATATAATATATATATATATATATATATATATATATATATATATATATATATATATATATATATATATATATATATTTTATTATTATTATTAAAGGGCCCAAGGGTCTCCAGGGCCCCCGGATGGCAACCCACCTTTTTTATTTTTTTATAAAAAAAATTACATTTTTTTTTATATATATATATATATGTTTTTATTAAAGGGCTCAGAGGTCCCCAGGGCCCCATGTGGCAACCCCCCCTTTTTTATTTTTTTTATAAATGTTTGTTTTTTTATTTTTGTTTATTTTTTTATTTTTTATTAAAAGGCCCAGAGGTTCCCAGGGGCCCAGAGGTCCCCAGGGCCCCCGGGTTTGGCAACCTCCCTTTTTTTATGTATTTTTTATAAATGTTTTTTTTTATTATTATTAAAGGGCCCAGAGGTTTATTTTTTCTTTTTATTAAAAGGCCCAGAGGTCCCCAGGGCCCCGGATGGCTACATATATTTATATATATTTGTTTTCTTCTTTATTAATTCTTTTTTTTGTAAAGGCCCCCCCGCTTCTCAATTTGCGGCAGCCCCCACGCTTCTCAATTTCAGGCGGCAGCACCCCCACCCCCCCTAGGTTCTCTGCTTCAGGGGGCCCATGCCTTAAGCTGTGCAAGGGGCCCCAAAATTCCTGATGGCGGCCCTGCGCATACCTCCCAACACGCACGGATTCTGTGGGACTTTCCCGCACAGACAGCTTCTTCCCGCAGTCCCGCAAAAGGGTTAATTTTCCCGCACTGCAAGAGGAGGCAGCACGGAAGCAGGAGGAACCGGAGCGGTGTGTGGAGGACTGTGGCTGCTGAAGGGAAGATAGCCGAGAGCCGGGCTAATGACAGTCTGTGGCCCCGGCTGTTGGCACAGGTGAGAGGCACCCCCCCTCAACAACTGCAAAATCCCCCCCGCTCAACAACTTTAATGCGCTCCCCCCCGCTCAACAACTTCAATTCGCCCCCCCCCCCGCTCAACAACTTCGATCCCCCCCAATTCTCGGCTCCAGGGGGCCCCTTCAACACTCAAGCCCAGGGGCCCCCACCACCCTAAGTCCTGCCCTGAGTACAGTAAAACCTTGGTTTAAGAGTAACTTGGTTTGAGAGTGTTTTGCAAGACAAGTAAAATGTTTTAATACATTTTGACTTGATATACAAGCGATGTCTTGATATTAGAATAGCATCATGTCACAACTGAGTATAAAAGAGAAGAGAGGCGCCTCGAAGTGTAGCAATATGATTACATTTATTGAAGGTACAATTTAGCAAACCCACATGACTGATGATTAAAAGAGGCACATCTAGATATGCAGGCATCCGGGGTAAAGATGTCCACATAGACCATCCTTCTCACTGCCATCGACGTCATCCCTTCCACGCTGCGCTCCACGAGCGCTTCAAGCCTCGCTTTCAGATCACTCTACTGCAGGGTAGTCTTTACGATCACAATTGTAGACTGACAGACTTACGGTGAGAGTCGGCGATGCGGAGGATGGTCTATGTGGACAGCTTTACTCCGGATGCCTCTATACTTAGATGTGCCATGTGAGTTGCTAAATGTTGTACCTTCATTAAATGTAACCATATTGCTACACTTAGAGGCGCCTCTCTTCTCTTTTGTACTCTGTAGCTCCTGCTGGATTTTGCTTCTAATCCCCTTGTGGAGGCTTCCATGTGTGGATGGACATTTTATGGTTACACAACCTATCACATTACTATAATCTTTTTATATGGACTATAAACTGAAAGACCTATGAATAAATGGTTGTGGAACGAATCATTTCAGTTTCCATTATTTCTTATGGGGAAATTTGCTTTGATATAAAAGTGCTTTGGATTACAATATGCTTCCGGAACGAATTATGCTCACAATCCAAGGTTTTTCTGTACTACTGTGGGCGCTTACTGTATGTTCTGTACATTTTCTGTCCAGTGGGACATTTTATAAACAAAAGCTTAATTTCTGTGAATGACAATGTAGTATATCTACTGCCTGGCAATTCAACCAGTTTATTTTTGCCATCTAGCACTCTGCTGCCGTTCCATTGCCCTCATCTCTGGTTTTGGACACTCTGCTGCTCCTGATCCCACCACCATCATCTCTGCCAGCTTCCAACTGATTCTGTTCCCACTGCCCTTATCTCTGGTGCCCAGCAGTGTACTCCTGACTCGTCTACCATCATCTCTGCAGCCTGGCACTCTGCTCCTGGTCCTACCACCCCCATGACTGGTTCCTGGCACTTTGTTCCTGACTCCACCACCTTCATTTCTGGTGCCTGGAACTCAGCAACTGATCCTACTGCCCTCATCTCTAGTTCCTGGCACTAAGCCATACCTACTTTGCCTACCTACTATTCCTACTAAAAAATGTCAGCTTTAAGAATACCTGTTGTTTTGCCAAGCCTCAGAACCTGGTTTGCTGATCGTGAGTGCTATTATGCTAATGCCGTTCAAGAGCTCCTCTAAAGAATTTATGTTACTCTACAGTTGAATGATCACCACTGTTATGAGGTTGTTTCACATCCCACCTTGTTCTGCCAACACACACAATCCCCAAACCTGTGAGAACATAGTTTGGGGATTGTGTGTGTTGGCAGAACAAGGTGAGGTGTGAAACAGCCACATAACAGTGGTCAGATCAAGAAAGGTTGATGTGTCTTCCCACCTCTGGGTCTGCCATGTGATTACAGGAGTTACAATGATGGTTGCAGGAGTCTGAAGAGACTGGACCCTGGGAGAGGATTTGAGTGACCTCCCAGAGTGAAGGGCAAATGGCAATTTATCACGAAAATAGAATGTGTTTCCTGAGGGGTTGAAGCTTTGGCACCCCGACTGAGAGAGCCACGGAATGCTGCATGTGAGCTTGGGAACACTGAGCCATGTGGCCTTGCAAGCTTATGTTGGCTTCAATGGGTTGATTTACTAAAACTGGAGAGTACAAAATCTGGTGCAGATGTGAATGGTAGCCAATCAGCTGCAAACTTCAGCTAGTTCAATTAAGCTTTGGCAAAAAAAAAAACTGTAAGCTGATTGGTTTCTATGCAGAGCTGTACCAGATTTTGCACTCTCCAGTTTAAGTAAGTCAATAAAGCCCCGTACACACCACTGGGATTCCCGGCGGTATAAAGTCCACCCGGAATCCCGGCGGGAAAAAACAAGAACCTGCCCAGTAACTTTCCTCCGTGAACACATGGGGCCTCATACACACGACCGTTTTCCTCGACAGAATCCATCAAGAAACTTGGTGGAAGAGCTTTTTTGCCGAGGAAAACGGTCATGTGTATGTTTTTCATCGAGAAAAATGTCGTGGAACTCGACGAGAAAAAAAGAGAACAAGTTCTCTTTTTCCTCGTCGTGTTTCTCATCGGGCTGGTTTACGACGAGAAACATGATCGTGTGTATGCTAAGAAACCAGCGCATGCCCAGAATAAAGTATGAGAGGGGAGCGCACCTTCGGTAAAAGTAGCGTTTGTAATGGAGATAGCACATTCGTCACGCTGTAACAGACTGAAAAGTGCAAATCGTCTCTCACCAAACTTTTACTTAACACGCAGTAACATGAGATTAGCAAAAGCAGCCCCAAGGGTTGTGGCAGTGGAATCGAACTTCCCCTGCCGTTGTATGTGACACCGCGTTAGAGAACAACGAGATTTGGCCTTGACAGTTTGTACGCAAAGAAAGCTTGTCAAGTTTCTCGACAAGCCTAACAAGGAACTCGTCGAGGAAAACAATGTTTCATTTACGACGAGTTCCTTGGTTGTATGTACGAGGCCTGAGAGGTTTTACCGTTGGGAAAATTGCGGGGAGAGCTTTGGCCGGGAATCCCGGCTGTGTGTATGCTCCCTCGCATGTATGCTTCCCGTAGGAAGACTACCGGGTTTAAAACCGCTGGGAATCTCGGCCGGAAAATAGAATGCAGGTTCTCTATTTTCCTGACGGGATTCCCTATAGTTTTCCTGTTGGGAAAACTGCGAGGAAGCATACACACGGCCGGTTTTCCTGACCAAAAGCTCTCTTGGCAGTTTTACTGGCAGGAAAACCGGTCATGTGTACGAGGCTTGAAGTGTCTCATCTCTGAAAGCCCTTGAATTGGCTGTGATCCTAGACACTGACCTAGCGATTGGGTAACAGGTATCAGCTGCCATCAGGCCCTCCTTCCACAATCTCAGGGATATTACTAGAATAAAACACCTGATTGCAGTAGAGGATATGCTAAAATAATTTATGCTTTTGTACCCTCTAGATTGGATTACTGCAGCACCCTCTACTATGATCTCTCTGAAAAAAAAAAAATGTTTCTATATCTGCTTATAAAGTGTTAGGCCGCGATTCAGATACATTGTCGTATCTTTGAGCGGGCGTAGCGCATCTCATATGCGCTACGCCGACGTAACGTAGAGAGGCGAGTACTGTATTCACAAAGCACTTGCTCCCATATGTATGCCGGCGTAACGTAAATGGGCCGGCGTAAGCCCACGTAATTCAAAGTAGCAAGGCAGTGGGCGTGTTGTATTATAATGAAGCGTGACCCCATGTAAATGCATGGCCGATCGAACAGCGCATGCGTGCGCTTGCTCAGAATCACGTCGCAAATACTCCCTAAGATACGTCGGCTCAATGCTTTGTCGACGTAAACGTAACCTACGCCCAGCCCCAATCACGTACGACTTACGCAAACGACGTAAAATACAACGCTGTTCCGACGTTTCCGATGTCCATACCTTAACATGACCCTGCTTTATGAGGGGTAAACTTACGCCGGACCAACGCCTTACGTAAACGGCGTAGCTAAATCCGACGGGCGCAAGTACGTTTCTGAATCGGCGTATCTAGGTCATTTGCATATTCAACGCATAAATCTACAGAAGCGCCCCTAGCGGCCAGCGTAAATATGCACCCAAGATACGACGGCATAAGGAGACTTACGTCGGTCGTATCTTGCAAAATTCAGGCGTATCTCAGTTCCTGAATACGCGGAAAGATACGACGGCGCACATTTGGACTTACGACGGCGTATCTGGAGATACGCCATCGTAAGTCCTTTCTGAATCCGGGCCTTAGTTTCTGAGTTTGGCTTTAATTACTTGCCGACCAGCATGAGCACATTTAGCAAAATGACATACCGGTATGTCGGCCCCTTTAAGAGCCATAGAAGGCAGGGGACCCGATGCGCATGGCCGGCGGGGGTGTCCTCTGCCAGCTATGCACAATCGTGGGCACAAGAGCCAGAATGGGGATTTGTGTGTGTTTACACAAATCCCTGTTCTGACAGTGGAGAAAAGACACATCTGCTGTTTGTAGTAATTACGAACAGTGATATGTTTCATCCCCCAGTTAGTCCCATCCCCCCAAGACCCCTTTCACACTGAGGAGTTTTTCAGGCGGTTTAGCGCTAAAAATAGCGCCTAATTACCGCCTGAAAAACTCCTGCCCTGCAGTCTCAGTGTAAAAGCCAGAGGGCTTTCACACTGAGGTGATGTGCTGGCAGGACCGCTCCAAAAGCCCTGCCAGCAGCATCTTTGGAGTGGTGAGAGGAGCGGTGTGTTTACCGCTCCTCCACCGCTCCTTCCCATTGAAAACAATGGGACACCGTGGTAATACCGCCGGCAATCCACCACCGCACCTCCCGCCCTGTTGTGAAAGGGGCCTAAGTAAGAAACACTCATGAGGGAACACATTTAACCCCTTGATTGCCCCCTAGTCTTAACCCCTTTCCCTGCCAGTGGAATTTACACAGTAATCAGTGCATTTTTATAGGTCTGATCGCTGTTTAAATGTCAATGGTCTCGAAAATTTGTCAAAAGTGTCCAATCTGTCCGCCGCAATGTCACAGTAAAAATCGCAAATCACTGCATTTACTAGTAAAAAATAAAAATGTCATAAATCTTTCCCATAGTTTGTAGATGTTATGGCCGGGATTCAGAAAGGACTTACGACAATGTATCTCCAGATACGCCGTCATAAGTCAAAATGTGCGCCGTCGTATCTATACGCTTATTCAGGAAAGCAGATACACCCGAATTTTGGCAAGATACGACCGACGTAAGTCTCCTACGCGTCGTATCTTGGGTGCATATTTACGTTGGCCGCTAGGGGCGCTTCCGTTGATTTACGCGTCGAATATGTAAATGAGCTAGATACGCCAATTCACGAACGTACTTGCGCCCGTCGCAATAAGCTACGCCGTTTACGTAAGGCTTACGTCTGGCGTAAGTTTACCCCTCATAAAGCAGGGGTAAGTCATGTTAAGGTATGGACGTCGGAATAGCCGTCGTATTTTACGTCGTTTACGTTAGTCGTACGTGAATGGGGCTGGGCGTAGGTTACGTTCACGTCGCATGAATGGACCCGGCGTATCTTAGGGAGTAAATTCGATGTGATTCTGAGCATGCGCCGTTCGTTCGGCCATGCATTTACATGGGGTCACGCTTCATTATAATACAACACGCTCACTGCCTTGCTACTTTGAATTAGGCGGGCTTACGCCGGCCCATTTACGTTACGCCGGCGTACATATGGGAGAAAGTGCTTTGTGAATACTGTACTTGCCTCTCAATGTTACGACGGCGTAGCGCATATGAGATGCGCTACGCCTATCTAAAGATGCGCCGATCTCTCTGAATCCCGGCCTATATCTTTTGCGCAAACCAATCAATATACGCTTATTGCGATTTTTTTACTCAAAATATGTAGAAGAATACATATTGGCCTAAACTGATAAAGAAATTTGTTTTTGTTTTTTAAATTGGGGATATTTATTATAGCAAATAGTAAAAAAATATAGGGCCAGATTCTCGTAGAACTCCGGCGGCGTAACGTATCGTATCGACGTCTTTACGTTACACCGCCGCAAGTTTTCAGTAAGTGCCTGATTCTCAAAACACTTACCTGTAAACTTGCAGCGGTGTATAGTAAAGACGTCCGGCGCAAGCCCGCCTAATTCAAATGGGGCGTGTACCATTTAAATTAGGCGCGCTCCCCCGCCGAACGTTCTGCACATGCTCCGTTCGCAATTTTCCCAACGTGCTTTGCGCGAAATTACGGCGCCCCGACGTGTTTGTGAATGTCGACGTGCGTGCGTTTCCAGCAGACAAATGTTTCTTAGCATGCTAAGAAACATGTCCGCTGGGAGCCTGTCCGTCGGACATGTTCGGTCGTCTGTACGACTTACCGGACATGTCCGCTCGGCCGAAAGCCCTCGCATGCGTCTAAGTGATTCGACGCATGCGTGGAAGCATTGACCTTCCAGGGTCGCGCACGTCGCCGCGTCATCGTCGCGGCGACAGCGCGGCCACGTCACCGCGTATCCTGTACGCGGGGATTTTGGTTTGATGGTGTGTACAACCATCAGACCAAAATCCGGCAGCGGACATGTCCGATGAAAACGGTCCGGCGGACCGTTTTCATCGGACAGTCCGTCCGTGTGTACGAAGGCCTAAGAAATACACAGGAAAAATGCATGTTGACAAGGGGAGTGTAGAGGAAGGCGGGGAGTCTACTGACATCACGACTCCACCCACAGAGCTCCAGACAACAGACCCACCCACAGAATCTGCAGTTTTTCATTTCTTATAACAGAGAGAGGGGAGACATTTGACAGGTAAGGATACATGCAGGAGGCATCTATATCCTATAGATCAGAACTATGGCAGTAGTTTAGAAAGGATGAGAGTGGGTTTACAGCCACTTTAACTTAACCCATTCGATTTTAGTTGACTAAAACTGAAACCATTTAGATTACTAGGACTGCTGATAGGGGGGACCATGGGTCCTTTTGTAGGGGGCCGGATTAGTGATGGACGACAATTGCAGAACTCTTCCTTCAACAGCTGAAAGCTGGTCTCTCCCCCTCTCCCTGCTGAGAAAGAGAGAGTTGTCCCTCACTAATCCCCCTCCCTGAGCGGACCCCCCTCCCAGCGTTGGCTCTAATGTTAGCTCTGCTTCTGAGTTTGTTATCTCTGTAACTTTGTTTCTCTCCCTCTGTCTCTCTGATCCCAAAGTTCACACACAAAGTTTACACACAACATCTCCCCGTTCTTGAGCTCTGTGACCTGATCGCGGGACACCGGCGGCGATCGGGGTCCCGCGGGCGCCGAGCTCGTGGCAGGGTCGTGAGCACGCCGCCGCCGGCGCGCGCGACCACACGTTGGCAATTTAAAGGGGACCTACCTGTACGCCCTTTTGCCTGTCCGTGCCATTTTGCTGATGAATATCAGCGTGCGCTGAACAACATGTGGTTAAAGCGGAGTTCTGACGAAAAAAAAATAAAATTAAAAGTCAGCAGCTAAAAATACTGTGGGCCAGAAATTTTGCGCGTCGTATCTTTGTTTTGTATCTACAAAACAAGATACGACGGCATCTCGGCTCGATATGACAGGCGTACGTCTTAGTACGCCGTCGGATCTTAGGTGCAATTTTTCGGCGGCCTCTAGGTGGCGTTCCCATCGAATTCCGCGGCGAGTATGCAAATTAGCTTGTTACGGCAATCTACGAACGTATGTCTGGCCGGCGCATTTTTTTACGTTGTTTGCGTTCGTCTTTTTCCGGCGTATAGTTACCCCTGCTATTATGAGGCGTACTCAATGTTAAGTATGGCCGTCGTAGGGATTTGCGTAGAATGACGTCACCGTCTTAGAACATTGGCTTGTTCCGGTTTCATTTCGAGCATGCGCACTGGGATACCCCCACGGACGGCGCCGTTAAAAAAAACGTTGTTTACGTCAGGTCACGACGTATTAACATAAAACACGCCCCCATTACATCCTTTTGAATTCCGTGCCCCTACGCCGCCAAAGATACACTACACCGCCGTAACTTACGGCGCGAATTCTTTGAGGATTCGAAAAAAAAAAAAGTTACGCGGCGTAGTGTATCTTAGATACGCTACGCCCGGCGGATATATGCGCCACGCTACGTGGATCTGGCCCTGTAGCTGCTGACTTGTAATATAAAGACACTTACCTGTCCAGGGAGCTCGCAATGTCCTCACCTGAAGCCGATCTGTCCCTCGGCTCCCGGGTGTAGGCGCCGGCATCCTCACTAAGGGAATTAGGAAGTGAAGCCTATGCGGTTTCACAGCCTGGTTTCCTATTGCACATGCGCGAGTGGCGCTGCGCATCCTCACTGGTCCCTGCTGTCTTCTGGGATCTCCCAGAAGACAGCGTGGGGGGGGAAGAGGAGGGGCCACATTGGCGTAGATCCCCGGGGAATCTGCAGCGATCTATTGCTGGAAGTGGGACCTGGATTAGACAGGTATCTGCTCTCCCTCGCCCTGAAAGATGCCAAATGTAACACCGGAGGGGGGGGAGGAACCGGGAAAGCGGAAGTTCTATTTTTGGGTGGAACACCGCTTTAAGTAAATGAACAAATACCAAAACTGCAAAGTTTGTTTCAGTCACGAATGTTTCAATGAATATAATTGACTTGGTGATAAAACTTGTCATTTGTGTAAATGTAACCAGGAATGTGTATAGAAAGAACAAAGGATCACATGTAAAGGTTATAGTGTTGAGTTGAACCTACACTAGCTCTATTAATGCAGCTTTTACAAGGCCGTGGGCTCTGATTGCCTGAAGAAATGTTTGTATTCTGTTATATAAACTATACTTCTCCAATGCTTTTATCTTTTCAGCCAGTGGGAGATTAATTTATCTTTGTCTTGACTTGCTGTTTGTCTCTGAGCAGTGAAAGCTTGTAAAAAAAAACATTGTCAATGTGAACATTCAGTAGTATCTTGATATAAGAAAGGGCCACCTACAAATCCAGAGATAGGGCTTGATTCATCATCCTGTAACATGGGACAATGAATGGGAAAAGTAGCATACTGAGAGATATTATTAATGCCTGAGACAAGGCTTTTTCTGGCACTTTTACAAGTTTAAATCAGTATTTTTTTGCTAGAAAATTACTTATAACCCCCAAACATTATATATTTTTTTTGCAGAGACTCTAGGGAATAAAATGGCGATTGTTGCAATGTCAAAGTATTTGCACAGCGGTTTTGCAAATGCAATTTTTTTTGGAAAAAATACACTTTAATAAATAAAAAAAAGAAAGCACAATATACGTCACAATTTTCTGTAAAATGTGAAAGATGACACTACGCTGAGTAAATAGATACCTAACATGTCACGCTTTAAAATTACTCAAAGAATGGCGACAAACCACGGTATTTAAAAATCTCAAATAGCGACGCTTATAGGCTGGGTTCACACTATTGCAAGTTGGATGTGGGTGTTCCCGCAGGAGATTGTGACCGGCTAACGATGGAGCTGGTTCACACATCTCCGAAGCAGCGGAGTCCAATGCGTCTTCTGATCCGTTTCAGGTACGAATTCAGTCAATAATTCGGACTGAAATCGGACATGAAACGGTGAACCCAGATGTGAGCCGCTCTATGTTGAAGTGTGAACTCAGCCTAAACATTTATACCAGTTACCTGTTTAGAGTTACAGAGGAGGTCTGGGGCTAAAATGATTGCTCTTGCTCTAAAATTCACAGCGATACCTCACTTGTGGTGAGAATACCGTTTACATAAGCGCGTGCGATTTCCGTATGCGTTCGCTTCTGTGTGCAAGCACGGAGGGATAAGGCGCTTACATTTTTTTTTCTATTTATTTTACTTTTTTATTTCTCCTTTTCATTTTATTCATATTACAAGGAATGTAAACATCCCTTGTAATGGAGATAAAGAGGACAGGTCCTCTTTATGAATAGATCTAGGGTCAAAAAGACTCCAAACCTCTCCTTTACCTTTAAAAAGCATAAGATCAAAAAAACAATGTTTGATCACTTGTTTCAACAAAAAAAAATGTTTACTTTCAGCCTGGACTGAAAGTGATGTCATTACGATGCTCCAGTCCTCCAAGGCCATAGAGATGATCAAAGATGATCTACTCTTTGATCGCCTCTTGGACCATTGGATTGTTTTTCAGGCGAGCCAGTGGAAACAGTAAGCCTGAAAAACACCGGCGAGCGGTGGGAGGGGGGACATTTTTTATATTTCTTCGGTTGCTTTCTGGTTTCTGGCCTAGGCCAAAATGATGTCATAAACCCAGAAGTCTTTATAGGCATTTTTCACCTGGAGGAGGGACTTAGCTAAGCACACCCCCCTTCCTCCCTCCTCCCTACATGTCTTAGCAGATGGATTCCAGGAAGTAAATGCAGAATCATCTGCCCTTACTCAAGATGGCTGCGTTTAGGGGGATTTTTAAAGTGATTTCTGAACAAAAGAAAGCATAGAGACATGGATGGATTTGTGAGTTTGCATTGAATATTAAGGGGCATAATTTCAAATTTTGCGCGTCGTATCTTTGTTTTGTATCCACAAAACAAGATACGACGGCATCTCGGCTAGATCCGATAGGCGTACGTCTTTGTACGCCGTCAGATCTAAGCTGCAATTTTTCGGCGGCCGCTAGGTGGCGTTTCCGTCTAATTCCGCGTAGAGTATGCAAATTAGCTAGTTGCGGCGATCCACGAACGTCCGTCTGGCCGGCGCATTTTTTTACGTCGTTTTCGTCCGACTTTTTCCGGCGTATAGTTAAAGCTGCTGTTATGAGGCGTACTCAATGTTAAGTATGGCCGTCGTTCCCGCGTAGAAATTTGAATTTTTTAAGTTGTTTGCGTAAGTCGTTCGCGAATAGGGATTTGCGTAGAATGACGTCACCGTCGTGAGCTTTGGCTTGTTCCGGGTTAATTTCGAGCATGCGCACTGTATCCCAGAATGACTGTATCCCAGAATGACGTCACCGTCGTGAGCTTTGGCTTGTTCCGGGTTAATTTCGAGCATGCGCACTGTATCCCAGTGCGCATGCTCGAAATTAACCCGGAACAAGCCAAAGCTCGCGAACGCCCCACGGACGACGCATGCAAAGTTAGAAAAAAACGTTGTTTACGTCGGGTCAAGACGTATTAACATAAAACACGCCCCCATTACATCCATTTGAATTCCGCGCCATTACGCCGCAAAAGATACACTACGCCACCGTAACTTACGGCGCAAATTCTTTGAGGATTCGAAAAAAAAAAATAAGTTGCAGCGGCGTAGTGTATCTTAGATACGCTGCGCCCAGCGTATTAATGCAACGAGGTACGTGAATCTACCCCTAAAAATATATTAAATAGTGTTCTCATTTTGTGGTGATACAGTTAAGTTCCTTCATAATTGATAATATTATTCGATTTTTAGATGGTAACTAAGCTTTTGTTACAAGTCTCTTTGTAAAAATTATCTTTCTAGTCCAATCTGTAGGAACCTGCTGTATATTTCAAAAACTTTGATTGATTTAGTTGCCAAATTTTTAAATATTTAGGACATATTGGATGTTTATCATTTTTGGTCTTGGACAGAATTCATAAAAATTTAAGAAGTGGTGATTACAATGAAAATGTATTGAAATGAGAAAGCAAATGTTTTTTTCAGATTAAAGTTTGAAGTTCCACCAGGTCTAAATGGCTCAATAAAATGTTCTTGCTTTTATCAAGAAATAACTGAATTTGTATTTAACCTTTTACTGCCTGAGACTAAAGTTCTGATGAGCAATTTAGTGATATTATGTTATTTTGATAATAAATAATTTATTTAGCTTTAATACATTTTTCTTAAGTTCATTCGTTTTTTTTTTAAGTTAAATAAAAACTGTCACAAAGGGACCCAGTTCACATAGCACTTGTCCGCATTAAAAACTGTGATGTGGTTTAGAAATAAAATGAAATTTGTATTTCTGTCAGTAGCTTCACCCCTAGCAGAAGCCCAAATTATGGGCATTCCAGTCAAGGCAGCACTAAAGCTACAGCACCCCCATCCCCATTTCTTCTTCCCTCCTTGTCGTTCAGCCCTGTTACCCATCTGCTACCTTTGTATTTTGAAAATACTGAGACCACAATTCCCTCCATCTGCCAGCTAGTTTGGTGATTACTACAATAGTAGCTGGAAGCTTTTGTTGTGAAGATGGCTGATGCAAAACAGCTCTCTCATTCACAAAAAGCTAACAGCAATACAGAACAAGAAGTATTACATTTGTCCGATAGAGACTATATTTTAAGAATTGCTGGCTTGGAGGGCTGCAGATGTACAGCAGAGGCGGGGGGACCGTATGAGCTCTGCATCGGTACCTCCTCCTTCGAGTACTGGGTGATGGACTGGCCAAGCATGTCTCCAAATCTAAACCCTATTGAGCATCTGTGGGGCATCTTCAAATGAAAGGTGGAGGAGCGCAAGGTCTCTAACATCCAACAGCTCCGTGATGTCGTCATGGAAGGGAGGAAGAGGACTCCAGTGGCAACCTGTGAAGCTCTGGTAAACTCCATGCCCAAGGGGTTTAAGGCAGTGCTGAAAAATAATGGTGGCCACACAAAATCTTGACATTTGGGCCCAATTTGGACATTTTCACTTAGGGGTGTAATCCCTTTTGTTGCCAGCGGTTTAGACATTAATGGCTGTGTGTTGACTTATTTTGAAGGGACAGCAAATTTACACTGTTATTCAAGCTGTACACTCACTACATTGTAGTAAAGTGTCATTTCTTCAGTGTAGCATATGATTAATGATTTGTCCTCTTTAAAGTATAAGAGTAGATTTAGATATGTGTCTTAATCTCTCTTGCCTCTGAAAGCCTGATCTGTATTAGGATCATACTCCAGAGGCTACTGACAGGCGGTGAGGAAGCGATGCGACACCTCCTCACTGCCTGTTTTAACCCCATTTGTGCCAACAATCAAGCCAAAACCGCATGCATTGTGCTTGTGGTGTAAAATAAAAAATTCTGCGCCTTACTCAACAAAGTTATACTTAGTGAACAATATTAAAAGCTGCTCCTCAAAAACAATAAAAAATTGTACATAAATGAAAATAAAAAATAGAGGGCGCTGGGCCCATACAAATACTGTGTATAGTGCCGTGAACCAATCCACTAAGATTGGCAATTAATTAACACTCCCTGGTGAATAATTAAATAACAAATAAAATCAAAATAAAGTCCCATATATTGCAGACAGCGCTGCACATTCAGAAAAAAACACAGCGTGAAAATTCCAATGTGATCAATGTGAATATATAAGTCCCAAACAATAAAGGAAATTTTTGCAGTCCACTTTGTTCGTTGTGATTTTCTTAAAAGGAGAGAAAGTGCCACCACCGCTCTTAATAACTTCAATTCCACCCAAGGTGCTTGATATTAAATTGCTCTTACCAGAGCTAGTTGACCAGTTTAATGAAAAAATGGTCAAACCAGCTTTTGCAGGATTGTGCCTGCGCACATGAGGATATGGACAACCAATAGACAGATCCAGGAGCTCCACATGGGATATTTTATGCAAGAGAAGAAAGCCAGGAAAACCAATAGCGTGATAACGTTTATTTAAAAATATTTAAAAAACATAAAAACAGCCAAATGGCCTCTTACTTTAGAGGGTGCCCACCCGGCACTGAGGCTACGGACTTGTCACCGCCAATCTGCGGTTTCAAATTTGGGATTCGAAAAGGGGGTGGAAGCCGCCGCTGTCTCACCGCCAATGGATCCTTGCCGACACTCCACAGCGCAGGGGGGACGTCACGTGACCAGGTCTGCCTCCGACGTACGTTTCGTTATGCTAACGTCATCAGGGGGGCGTACCTGGTCACTAAAGCATCATGGTATTTGTAGTAAGTACGGGCCGATCATTGGTTGAATGGAAAATCAATTTTAAGTTCAGCCTCAGTTCCGCGATAGCACTCACAGATATACAGCACACATATAAACAGGTCCTATATCTTGTAATCTATAAACAAAGGTAGATTTTACGTATAAGACTATAAAGTTAATCATATAAAAACCCCGCAATTTGGACTTAAAAAATCAGCAAAGAGATAGCATGGTTTTTAATAAACCGCTACTCTCGCATCCCTCCGGACGTGCAGGGTCACTAAAATATAATTCAGATGAGATATAAAGTAACTCTCAATAAATCAGTTAAATACATCATGGCCTATGATAGGACCAGAGATATTAAATATTGTTACACTAGACCATACATATGGACATTAACAATAATATAAGAAAAAGGAAAAACCCAAGCAAAGGGAGTTTCCCTGACTCCCTCTGGAAGTGCATCTTTTATCCAACATCCAAACCATAAATACAAATCATGCCATAAAAATAAGCATCAATCCAAACTAGAAAATGTGATACGATGTGATCCTAATTCATGATAAATATATAGGTAAAAAATATGAAAAATTAAAATAATGACATTATAAAACAAAGACATTATAAAACAAAAAATATAATGTCATTATTTTAATTTTTCATATTGATTCTCCGCGCATTTTTTTTTCTAAAAGTCCGTGTCCCATTGACTACCCATTGACTACAATGGGGTTCGGAGTTCGGGTTCGGGTTCCCGAACCCGAACTTTTTTTTTTAAGTTCGGGTTCGGACCCGAACCCGAACATCCAGGTGTCCACTCAACTCTAATTAAGAGGCATTTTGGATGGGTTTTCAAGGGTTGGTCTTCGGTTGGATGTCCTTGAATGGGGTTTAAAATCTGTTGTCTGGAATAAAAGTGGTGTCTGATGGTTGGTTGTGGTCCAGTAATAGTGACCAGGTACTGATAGGTCTGTAAAGTTTCTGAGGGCAATTGGGAATGTCCCCAAGGTGGTGTCTTACGGCTGGGAGCATATACATTTAGCAAAATGGTGCTACGGACACAATGGGTTGATTTATGGTGTTTCAAGGACTTACAAATTATGACTGTAATGTAAGTCTGTTATTTATTGTCATTTTGGCTATTTATTGTTATCTTGTCTAATAAAAAGCCTTATGGGCATTTAAATCCATTTCAAGTTAAGTGTTTGATTTTGGTTAAGTGGGTGGGTAGCATTGGGGTATGTGAGTGGTTATCTCAGAACTACCATAGTTATGGAAAAGTTTATTTTTTTTTACAAATGATCGTGCTGAGGTTTAATTCATTCTTCTCCTCTGGTTGCTGTCTGGTGCCCTAGGTCTTTAAAAATCTTAGCAGTGCCCCTGACATGCTGCAAAAAATTAACTGATGGGGGTTTTACTTTCCCCTGTTTATCCAAATCTTAAACATACATTGATAGGAATATTTGCTTCAAGATGATCTCTTTTTGCACTTGTTTCTAAAATGTCACTGAAAAGACCGTCCATCCTGTTTAATTACTGTATATATATATATCATCTTTCAGGATTTGTGGTAACAGTACAAAGCCATATTGTATTGTGTTGAAGAATACAACAAACACAACAAAAACCTTAGCATTTCCATTGAAACCATCTCTTTACTTTCTTTGCCCCCTGGGCAAGACAAACACGGGATCCCACGCTTTTCGTCTCGCCCAGCCTGTCTTCTCCGGAAAGATTCTCGCCAGAACAGCACACCCGGGCAAAGCTCTTGATGAGCGGGCTTATAATGTGACACAGCACGGAAAGCAAGCCAAAGCAGACATCAAAGTGCAGACAGACAGAACAGGTAAGAAGAAAAACACTAAAGAACCAGAGGTCAAACTTCAAGCATGTCGTCTGCATTTTCTGTATAGAGTATCAGGGCCGCAGGCAAGCACAATACGAGACAAAAAGGTGTTTACTTTGTATTATGTCAAGTCTCTGTTATATGAAAACTAGGAAAAGAAAACTTTTTCTATTATAGGATGTTCATGCTTATAAAGAACACATTTCCTTCCAACTGAGCTCACATCTCTTTCATAACCACTGTAGAAACACATAGTTCCAGTATATGGGGACATTGATCTTTAGGTTCTAACTGTTGCAGTGTGTTAACACATCCAAAAAACATCCTTGCT
Organism: Rana temporaria; assembly: GCF_905171775.1. Classification (NCBI taxonomy): domain Eukaryota; kingdom Metazoa; phylum Chordata; class Amphibia; order Anura; family Ranidae; genus Rana; species Rana temporaria. The sequence continues at coordinate 37,480,749 of NC_053490.1, forward strand.
GCCCAGCACACAGGCTATTGGGCACCATATACAAAGCAGAGGGGCATCGAGGTGCTGGAACGCTCTCTGTGCTCAAGCACCCAGAGAGCGTTCCAGTACTGAAAGAGAGTCTGTGCTGTGTGTGGCGTTATCTCTGCCCTCATTACAAGTCCTGGCCCGTGGAGAGGGGAAAAGCGACCTTGGAGCATGTGATAGGTAAATGATCAATGCCATGACCACCAATTGGGGGGGGGGGGGTTAACTTTTACTTCCGTGACCACCAATGCACGAAGGGGGTTGTATTTCACTGCTAGTAGTGACCACCAATACAAGGGAGGTGGAAGGCTTATATTTCACTGCCAGTGACTACCAATTACACCAATGTTGAGGGTTATTATTGCATTTACTGACACCGAAGCTAGGAGTTATTATTGTGTTCACCGACACCAATGCTGGGGTTATTATTGTGCTCACTGACACTAATGCTGACTGAGGCTTATTATTGCACTCCCAGAAACAAATGCTGAGGGTTATTATTGTGTCCACTGACACCAAGGATGGGGGTTATTTTTGTGACCACTGATACCAGTGTTGGGGTTTTATATTGCACTCACTGACACCAAGTGTGGGAGTTAATATTGCACTAAGGGCCCTTTCACACTGGGGCATTTTTCAAGCGCTTTAGCGTTAAAAAAAGCGCCTGTAAAACGCCTGAAAGAAGCTGCATCTGCAATCCCAATGTGAAAGCTCGAGTGCTTTCACACTAAAGCGCCTGAAAAACACCCCAGTGTGAAAATGGTCTTAGCGTTAAAAAAAAGCGCCTGAAAGAAGCTGCATCTGCAATCCCAATGTGAAAGCCTGAGTGCTTTCACACTGAGGCGCTGAGCTGGCAGGGCGTCAAAAAAAGTCCTGCATGCAGCTTCTTTGCAGCGCTTTAGGAGCGGTTAATACACCGCTCCTAAAGCCCCCTTCCCATTGAGGAAGCTTTTTTTAACGCCAAAGGGCCTGAAAAGCGCCTCAGTGTGAAAGGGGTCTTAGCAGCGCTTTACCAGCGTTTTTCGGGCGCTGGCAGTGTGAAAGGCCTCTGGAAGCACTTGTGCTTTCACATTGGGATTGCAGATGAGGCTTCTTTCAGGCGCTTTACAGGCTTTTTTTAAACGCCAAAGTGCCTAAAAAACGCCCGAAAAACGCCCCAGTGTGAAAGGGGTCTAACTGATGCCAATGCTGAGGGTTATTATAGCACTCGCCAACACCAATGTTTGGGGTTATTATTGAGTCCACTGACACCAATGTTGGGGGTTATTAATGCACTCAATTACACCAATACTGGGGGTTACTGTACTTACATTGTGATACGCAACACAAAAATGCAGCAGGATTGAAATTTTGCGTGCTATTGTGCAGCCCCCTGGAAGTGTTGGGGACCACACTTGAGGCCCTCTATAAGTTTCAAGTTAACTAATCCTCTAAATAAAGAAAAAAAGTTTTTCTTAAGAAACTTTTGCCTGAGCAGCTCAATGTGTGAAATTAAGAGATTCTGCATAGTTAAACTTTCCCATTAAATTATATTTTTCCTAAATCATTCCGCTCATTCCTACTGGCCATACACGTTGTGCTGTTGCTATGCTATCACATTGGAAGGGGCTGTCTAATACATCTAAATGCACCAAAAAAGTGCATGTACTAGTTTGTGTAATACTGCACACAACAATGCACAGTAGTGTGATGCAATGCATGTCTGTTGGTAAGGTGCATCGGGGTGCTAACAACAATAAATTATTTTGTGTGCCGTGGCAACACACACACTTACATACTCATTATGCAGCACAAAAGTGAACAAAAAATACTTAAAACAAGGCAACAGAAACAGTATGGCAATAAACAGTAACAGCTTATAAATTGGCACAACACCACAAACAATACGGGGACCAAGTGTTTCTGCACCCAAACCCCAAAACTAGGGAGGTCCTAACGAAGGGGCATACTGGAAGCTAAATGTCCTTCTGTCTCTCTAAACTCCTGACACTGGCCAAGGTAGTTTAACCGTTGAGGACCAAAGTTCTTGCGTCCTAGCGCTCAGGCTTAAAAGGGTCCCACAGTGCAGGGCATGAGTACCTAAACTGTATCCTAAGAGAAGGTGACATTGTCCATTTAAGAAGTGGGCAAGGAAGTGGTGGCCAGCGGCCTCTCATCACCAAGCAGCCTTCACTTACTCTCTGGTGTCCGGAGCTGGTAATGTTGGTGACGAGTCAGTACCAACTACGGGTGACCTCAGTATAGATGTGGCAGCTCAGTCTCTTTCTGTCTATCACTGCCATGAACACCATAGCAGGCAGCTTTCCAACACTGCCGATGGTCACCTTTTATTTTCCCCATGAGACTGCCCCAAACTCTGGGCTTTTCGTTCATTTTCCTCCTCCTGTAGATCTTAATCCTCCTGGGACTCAGGGCCAGATTCACGTAGCCCGGGCGCAACTTAACTTTTCCGATTTAAGTTACACCGCTGCAATTTTTCCAAGTTAGTCCCCGATCCACAAAGCACTTACCTGGAAATTTGCGGCGGTGTATCCTAAATCCGACCGGCGCAAGGCAGGCCAATTTAAATGGGGCGAGTCCCATTTAAATTAGGCGCGCTCCCACGCCGGACGTACTGCGCTTGCTCCCGATGCAAATTTCCCGACGTGCTTTCCGCGAAGTTATGATGCGCCGAGGTTTTGTGAATCGCGACGGGTAAAAAAAAGTTGCGTCGGGAAAAAAAGAGTTGCGCCGGGAAAAAAAAATGTTTAAAAAAAATTTGACAGCGATGCGGGTAAGACGGGTACACTTTTACATGGTGTACTAACTTTACACTTTTGTAAAAGGTACCCTATCTTTGCGACGGCAAACTAACACTTACGGCGACTTAACGAAGGGAAAAAGCTTTGTGGATCTCCGTAAGTGCTAATTTGCATACCCGACGCTGGTTTACGACGAGAACTCCCCCCAGCGGCGGCCGCGGTACTGCATCCTAAGATCCGACAGTGTAAGTCCATTACACCTGTCGGATCTTAGGGCTAGCTATGCGTAACTGATTCTATGAATCAGCCGCATAGTTAGAAACAGAGATACGACGGCGTATCAGTAGATACGCCGTCGTATCTCTTTTGTGAATCTGGCCCTGTGTTCTTAGCTTGCTAGAGAACTGTTTCCTTGGGACTACATTCTCTATAGTTCCAAGCAGTTCCCAGTGGTCTTCTTTCCTTACAGGCTGAACAACAGCCAATCACAATGATATTGTTCCAGTAAAAGTTGAGAATTGCCCCATTCCTCCCAACATATAAGCCTCCCTATTGATTAGTGAGTCTGCCAATCATTAAGGTGAAAAGCAGAGGGACTTAGGATGCAGGAAGGGGTGAGGTCATGCTTGTTATATATAGTAAATGTAAAGATTTGCAAATCATTTTAGGTGCCCAAATAGGTAGCCTCTGTTTATGTATATTTTCAAAATTTGCAATGAAAACTTTTGGTAGATAAAACCATTCCTTTGGATGTAATTCGATTGTGTATTTTGCTGATTGCTTGGAATTCTCTTTTAAAACAGAAAAAGCTTCACTTTATTTCATGAAAACGGCTTCAGACCGGAAAAAAAAAACATCCACGAGAGATCATGTATATTTTACGGCACCAAAAAGATAAACTGAGCAGAGGCAAGCATTGCATCTAACATCCTTCAACTTTTTCTAACCCCGTTCACAGTTTCATATTTAACCATCTGCATCATATTTCCCCTCACATTATAATTTAACGGCAAGGTCTCACTTGGGCCGAAGAATAAAATTGTTCCAACAAAATGACTTATTTCCAGATAACTGGAGACTAGTCAGCTGGAATTAGAAATATTTGGGCTTATTACAGTAAAAAAAAAAAAAAAAAGACGACAAACTTGGAACATCTTGCTATTATCCACTAGACAGGATGTGTGATTGTTCCCAGAACCGCTTGTGATTGTGGGTGTGGAATGGACTCATTAGAGCGGGGAATTACAGATTAGAATGTAGAATTACATAGTAGAGGTTAACGTAACATTTCAATGCAATGTGATTTCAATGAGAGGAGCAATAAAAAGTGGAGCTGTAAGCATTGATTAAAAAGGGTAATTTTATTCAAATAATTATTTCATTTTGGGCTAGCACTTTATTGGTTGAAACATTCATTATTGGCCCAGATTCAGGTAGGGGCGCGCAAAACTGCGGCGGAGTAACGTATGGCATTTACGTTACGCGGCCGCAAGTTTTACAGGCAAGTGCTTGATTCACAAAGCACTTGCCTGTAAAGTTGCGGCGGCGTAGCGTAAAAGGGGCCAGTGTAAGCGCGCGTAATTCAAATGATCCCGTAGGGGGCGTGGATTATTTCCCGCGCCGAACCTACTGCGCATGCACCGTCCCTAAAATTTCCCGACGTGCATTGCGGTAATTGACATCGCAAGGACGTCATTGGTATCGACGTGAACGTAAATGGCGTCCAGCGCCATTCACGGATGACTTACGCAAACGACCTACAATTTTGAAATCGCGATGCGGGAACAACGTCCATACTTAACATTGGCTGCGCCTCCTAATAGCAGGAGCAGCCTTACGGCGAAAACGACGTACGCAAACGACGTAAAAAACGAGCGCCGGCCGCACGTACGTTTGTGAATCGGCGTAAGTATGCAATTTGCATACTCTACGCTGACAACTACGGGTGCGCCACCTAGCGGCCAGCGTCAGAATGCACCCTAAGATACGACGGCATAAGAGACTTATGCCAGTCGTATCTTAGGCTAAAGTCGGCGTATCTAGCTTTCTGAATACAGAAAGTAGATACACCGGCGCTACTTAGCAATTACGCTGCGTATCTATGGATACGCAGGCGTAATTGCTCGCTGAATCTACCCCATGTTTTTTTTTTTATCCCTTGATTTCTTGGGCAATCATTAAAATGTACTTGAGTTCCAAGCCCACCTACCTTGGCCATAAAAAGGTGTCTTAATAATATCCCTGTTGGATTTTTACATTTAATTTATACTTATCCTAAGGGTACTTGCTAGGATTGTGAAATACCTGTAGCATCTATGGGCACATAAAGAAGAGCAATGATGCAATACAGTGAATGGTAGGTGTGACCTATTTGCCCTAGCAGTGGAGTATTGGAAAGAGATATGGGAGTACCCCTTCCTGTAGCTTGTCTCTACCAGGGACAGACTGATTCAGTTCAAGCTACAACATAGAATATTTTTAAAACCTTGAAAGATTCATAAAATATATCCATCCTGAGGGGAGGACTGACAACACTCAGGGCTGCCGGACCAAATAAAGCAAGGGCCCCCTGTCAGGCCCCGCCCATGACGCACCCCTGACCCCACTCATGACCCACCCTGACCCCACCCATGGTCCACCCTGACCCCAACCCTACATTTTGCACCAGGTACAGCTTCTCGCTTTTTTAAAATGGTACCCGGAAGGGGAGGGGGGGTCTCTCTCCAACGGTGTCCATTAGAGAGTCTCTGTTAGAGAGATAACCCCTCCAGGACCCATTAGAGATTACAAAGGAGTCTAATGGAAGCATTGTCCCTTACCATTGGGACATTATTGGGCATTGTGCTATTTTATGCTAGAAAGTCAATAGTATTCAAGTGGAAGTCAGATATAGCCCCCACTCTGAGTCTTTGGAAGTCTTTAAAAACGTCAGTAATCCCACTGTATGAAGAGATGTATCAATCTCATGGATGCCCCAAAAACAAAATCACAAAATATGGGACAAATGGCTTGATTCTGATACTGCCACTGTAGATGAACCCAGGTCTGAGCTTCTTATATTTTTTTTTTTGCCTCATTACCATTTGTGTATTTGTGAAGTGTATTGCGCTAACTTATATTTATGTAAACATTTTACCACGACTGATCCTGTGGACGTGGTAAAATGTTTACATAAATATAAGTTAGCGCAATACACTTCACAAATACACAAATCTAAATCCAACCTTTGAGGTTGCACTTTTATTGCAGCAAGACTTAATAAGAATATTGATATTATCTTGGCGCCGGTAACACACACAACTTTTTCATTACCATTGGTGCCCCACACATTGAAGTCACATATATCTTTTGTAACTGAGTAGCGTTGGACAAGTGTCTTTCTGAATTACTGTTTATTAAACCTTCCATCTACGTCTTGGCGGATCTGAGAAGCTCCTTAGCGCTCTGAGAGCGAATTGCACGTTTTAGAATGTAGTTTATAGCGTCTATTGTTTTCTGTTTGCTTCTGTTTTTGTGCTAAGTAAAATAGTGAAAAATTAGCGCAACCCACAATATATGAATATATCTGAAAAAGAAAAACTTTTTGTTTGCACAAAAAATTCTAAGTGAAACAATCCATAAAAAATAGTCTCTCGTGATAAGTGCCTAGAATGTAAAATAAAAGTCCACAGAGCAAGATCACATTCCCTGGTTTTGACAGCAGCGATGTTTCCTTATCTTCAATATGGAAATAAATGGACATCCAAAAATAAAGGCAACAAATAAAATTGGGCAGGTTGACCCCTTACCAGAAAAGATGGATCTCAAAAGAGATCATACAGGCATGTAACAATGGATCAAATGGCTGCGATTCCTGTTGGTAGATAGGATCTGGCGTCCGTCCTGTGTTCTCCAGGTGTAACAGCGCTTCCAATCCACTTCAATGCTGCAAGATTGCCAGCTCTCCCCCGGATGTTAAAAAAAAGTAGAGATAAAAGAAAAAGGGGCTTCATAGTGTAGTAGATTTAAATAAAACCTCTTTAATGGAAGAAGTTCGTAAAAAACATCAGGGTTTAAACAACACTTTGATGTAAATACAAAAGACAAAATAAAAAACTGATAAAAATTATCCTCAGATATATAATCCTTCCAGCTTCGGTAACACCCGACCAGCTGGGTCGTGGCAACGTCTTAATATTAAAGCTCCGCCCGACGTGGCGTTTCACCTAATACAGGCTTCAACTGGGAAAGGAGGCAGTTGTTCTGTTTTTGTGCTACCTTGAGCTGAGGTTTGCCCCAAGGCTCTGTTTTCTACAGCTAGGCCTGTCCAAATTTTCCAACCCTATCAAAAATCCTCACTCCTAGCACTCACTAACTAGAGGGTGCTACAGAGTCTTCTCACTATATACACAGTACACATATAATACCACAGTCATTGTACCAGAAAATATGTTTTAGTTATTGTGCTACAATAACAGACATATCTAAACTTTAGTAAAATCAGTATTTAAAAATACTCTTTCATTGCATACACTTTTCTACAGACCGAAAATAGACAGAGAAATAAGAATTTGTGTAAGCCTACCTAAAAGAAGAACTTGATTCAATTAGTCAGGAGCTACTTAGCAACCAGCAATTGTTGAGGCAAACTTTGAGCATACTTTGGTTAAGAGCATGTAATTAATTATAATATGGCAAATAGAGTGCAGGGATTAGGAGTGGGTAATGTATTAAATGCAAGTGTCAGGAGTATGTAATATACAACATAGTGTATATATTGTAGAGGTCAAAGGCATGTAAAGCACAGCATACAGGGGCCAGAAGTATGTCATGAACATAATTTATATAGTGCAGGGATCAGGAGTATGAAATGTATACTATAGCATATATAAAGTAGGAGTCAGAAGTATCTAATGTGCAGATTGCAGGGGTCAGGCATATGCAATGTACAACATAGGGGGAGAATTACTAAAACTGGAGAGTGCAAAATCTGGTGCAGCTCTGCATAGAAGCCAATCAGCTTCCAAGTTTTTTTTGCCAAAGCTTAATTGAACAAGCTGAAGTTAGAAGCTGATTGGCTACCATGCACAGCTGCACCAGATGTTGACTGAGTGCTCCAGTTTTAGCAAATCTCCCATTCCACCATCCCATTCCACCAGCTCCACTCTCCAATCCACTGTGGGGCTAATTGCTGCCCGACCGCTCCTCCCGTTTCCGCTCTCTGCTCCACTGTGGGGTTAATTGCATGAATAGAGCCATAACAGGTCCTTTTTATACTCCTATATACATGTATAGAGCCATGATAGGTCCACTTTAGTTATGATATAAAATAATGGATGTGGGGGCATTTTGGTGGGCGTAATTTTTTTGGGGGGGGGGGGGCAGCATTTAATTATTGGTACCAGGCAGCACAATGTCTTGGGCCGGCACTGGCAGGCAGGGACACAGTCCTGGCCACCACATTATCGTCTAATTTGAAAAAGAGAAATGCCAATGATTGGGACACAGGACACCCAGCAACAGATGTGCAGCATGTGCCCAGCCCATGCTTACCTCTGTGCCATCCTATGTGAGATACAACGTTCCAACATCTGTACCAGGAACGGAACTTTGGCTCAATACAGCCTGTGCTTGTAGTTCATACTGAAATAAATACAATTATAAGTCCAGTTTACTTTTGGTTTGTTCACATTGTTGCCAGTCAAGACCTGATGAAGGGGGGCACTTGAACCCCTGAAATGCGTTGGCTACTTTTGGGATTGTATCCTTGACTTTTAATGGAATAAAGTTGTATCTGGACCTCTTGGCAGTGGTGTGGCACTTCGCTCCCAATTTGATTGCCATGTAGATACAGGTCAGTAAATGCAGGCACTGTGCGTTCGAGGATCCACATGCACCCGCACCCACATGGTTGTCAAATTGGGAGCACCAGTAAATGCCCCTGTGGGCAAACAGGGGTTACACTGTAGTACACCCTGTGTGAGCAAAGAATTATGCTGTACATGGCAAGTTTTTGTACCTGGACTTTGGTAAAAGTGACTTGATGTATTAGAAAACTGTCTCTACGCTGTATGTCTTTGCCCTCTACAAAGCACCAGAAAATAATAAAAATGTCTCCAATTAAGCAGAAAAAAAACTAGAACATTTTATAAACAAAACTGTAAGATTTTGTCCAATCAGATCACATAATTGATCTGATGAGGAACACTCGAAACAGCACTGATATAACAAACAAAAGCAGTAATTACCGCTTGGCCTATTTTCCTGCGAAGCGTATTCAGTGTTTGCAGATGTTTCGATTTTACTGATTCAAACAATATTTTGACAAGCATATAATGAAAGTGACATTGTGTCAGGTCTGTTCATGAACTGGAGAGCTGAAGAACAGTCTTGAATAATACATTCAATTTCAAGTATAAGACACAAATTAATGCAGCTCTATAGTCATTAATAAATAATTAAAGGAGTTCTATGGTCGCAGCATACACTTTCATTTTATAACATCAGCATTGTAATAATACAAACAATACTTACAATGTATATTTGATAATCCATTATAAACTTACTTGAAATAATCTCCTTTCCTGTTGTAAGTTTTGCTTGTCTGCTGGCCCTCTCTTTCAACATCTTCCTGGTTTCCATGCATGCTTTGTAGCTTCTCCATTTCTAAGGATTACATATCCCATGGTACATGCAAGCAATGGTTCCTGTACTGACTCCACCTCCAGACACTCCTCCTTTAAGCCACTCTGTAGTTTAGAAGGCAAGCTCTGTGGAATGTGTGACACAGCAGTAGCTGTGCCAGTGTTTCAAAATGAAAAAAAAAAAAAACAGCTTTTGCTGCAACTCTCACCTCCAACACTGTCAGCCTCTGTGTTTGAGGCACTATAAGTGAAAAACGATTGAAATGGCATGAAAAAAAGTCTATATTAAACAAACTTTCCAGAAAGTGTACGAAATAATAAGCTGCGCAATTAAGTGAATGTATCCTAATAGGCTTGGTACTAGAGTGCAATCATTAACAACACAATTCCATATCTGAATGCATGAAAAATCCAATATGAATCAAAAAATGCATCAATCTTCTAAGTTGAATTGACAGTTACTGCACGATAGAGTCCAAGGAAATCCCAATGGATATTTTAAAGGTAATTGTTGTGAACAAATTTAGGGCTAGATTCAGGTAGGGGCGCGCATTGTTATGGCGGCGCAGCGTATCGTATTTACGCTACGCCGCCGTAAGTTAGAGAGGCAAGTGCTGTATTCACAAAGCACGTGCCTTCTAAGTTACGGCAGCGTAGCGTAAATGGGGCCGGCGTAAGCGCGCGTAATTCAAATGAGGATGAGTGTTTTATGTTAATTCTTGGTGACCCGACGTAATTGATGTTTTTCCCGAACGGCGCATGCGCCGTCCATGGAATTTCCCAGTGTGCATTGCTTCAAAGTACGCCGCAAGGACGTCATTGATTTTGACGTGAACGTAAATTACGTCCAGCCCTATTCACAAACGACTTACGCAAACAACGTAAAAAATTCAAAATTTGACGCGGCAACGACGTCCATACTTAACATTGCGTACGCCTCCTAATAGCAGGAGCAACCTTACGCCGAAAAAGCCTAACGTAAACGACGTAAAAAAATAGCGCCGGGTGTACGTAAATTTGTGAATCGGCGTATCTAGGTCATTTGCATATATTTTTCGGCATGAAAAAAACTAAGTTTTTCGGCATGTAGAAAAAAAAAAGTTTTTCCAACTTCATCATTAAAACGACGTTGCCCACACACCATAGTTTTTTTTAAATGCTCTAGCAAAGCACGGTGACGTACAACACGTACGACGGCGCTATAAAGGGGAAGTTCCAATGCGGATGACGCCACCCTTTGGGTTGCTTTAGCTGATTCCGTGTTAGTAAAAGACGATTCGCGCTTTTCTGTCTGTTACAGATTTATGAATGTGCTCCGTTATGAACGGTAGTTTTACCAGAACGAGCGCTCCCATCTCATAACTTGCTTCTGAGCATGCGCAGGTTTTTAACGTCGTTTTAGCCCACACACGATCATTTTTTACAACCCGAAAAACGACATAGTTTAAAACGTTGTTAAAAAATGCAGCATGCTCAAAAAAAAATATTGTCGTTTTTCAGAAGCCGAAAAATGATGTGAAGCCCCCACACAATCATTTCAAATTACATTTTTTTAAAACCATTTTTTTTTTATGCTGAAAAATTATTTTTAATAAAACTATTAAAAAACTTGTCATTATAATAATAATGCATAGAACAAAAGTTGCAACAAAAAAAAGAAAACATGTAAAAACACAAACACAGACAAAATACATCACATACCAAGCAGTATATATATATATATAAAAAAAAAAACATGTATGATATAGGGTCTATAAGAGTCCCATACGACAAAAAGTAGACTAGACAGATAATGGCTAAATTAAATTAAAGCGGAGTTCCGGCCACAATTTCACTTTTTAAATATAAATACCCCTGTAATACACAAGCTTAATGTATTCTAGTAAAGTTAGTCTGTAAACTAAGGTCCGTTTTGTTAGGTTGTTACAGCATTTAGACACTTTATAAAATAGAAATTGACTGGGGCCATCTTAAGTGTGGGCATCATGAAGCCAGACTGTATGACTTCCTGGATTTCAGCCTTGCAGATCTCGCACATGCTCAGTGCTGCACAAGCAGTGTAATAGGTTTCAGATCAGGTTTCAGCACCTGTACTGTCCAAGTCACATGATTCTTCGAGACTGGGGAGTGCACAGACTCCTGGAAAGTTACACCCACTACATTCCCAGGAGACTGTGCGGTGTAGGTTTGGAAGCTATTCTGCCTAGCAACAACACTTTGAAGGCATCTAAAAAAAAAAAAAAATTCTTAAAGGACTAATGACATTTTTTTAAAACTACTGATGTAATGTTATATTTATGGGTGGAACTCCACTTTAAATTAAATTAAATCACCCAAGGCAATTTAGAGCAAATATCAAAAAGACTGGAGAGTTCCTATAGTTCCCCAATCCATGAAGTATACCTGTGAAGATGCAATTAGATAGTAATGTCAGGGGTGAGCTCACAAACAGGCAACTAGTAAAATACTGAGAGGTATGTATTCCAATGTTGCCCCTTACCTTTGCTGGTCTGTGTGCAGGGCGTGCCTGGGATCAGAGCCGTCGCAGCTGTATTTGCATTCTGCGAACGGCTCTGATAAAGGCCTAGATGACGCCCGCACATGTGCAATGGCAGCGTGGCGTCATGTTGCACATCCAGTGACGAGAAAAAGTCACTGCGCATGTGCGGCAAACAGGAGACCCGAACCAAATGGACGTGGCGGCGCCTTGCGCTCGATGAACACTGACGCACAGTCATGGCCAAGCCATGAAAATTAAAAGGGGACATCTGGCAAAAAGCAAAGAATGTCCCCTCTGTGCGATGAGAAATCCACGGAAACAAAGAGGAACACTAGTGGCATATATGAGAGGCAATAAATGTCAGATATTGAGTAAAAGGAAAAAATGGACAAAAACGGAAGGTAAAATAAGATAATCAAAGAAAAGATTAAACAAATCGTGAACAAGGAGAACAAAAAAGAGGGGGGGGTGGAGACTAATATTATATATATATATATATATATATATATATATATATATTTATATATATATATATATACAGTATATGGTGAGAATATAGCAGGAAGGAGCATGAGAGGAAGAAAAATTATATTCCTCCCATCCTCCAGATGAATAGCCCTCCAAGATGGGGTGATAACTGACCATATCGTTAAGGCCGAGCGGTGAGGTGGCATTTACAGTAGCTATCCGGCGTGAATCACGTTGTAATAGAATTCTACCAAGGATGAGGAATCTTATTTGAGGGAATTTTCTGCCATGGACATCTATCACGTGTCTACCCAAAGGAAGCTCTTGATTAGATTTTTTCATGGTTAGGATATGTCTGTAGCCTCTTGTATGAAACTCTTGTTTTGTTTTGTCTATATAGAATGAACCACATTGGCAAACTAACGTATAGACCACTCCTATGGTCTGCCAATTAGCATAATGGGCTGGTTTGAAAATCTTGCCATTAGGGAGTGTGATGTTATTGCCAATATACATATACTGACAAAAATTACAACTGCCACACCGAAAGGTGCCAAGGCGCTTACAGGGGTCAGTGCGGAATACTGTGAATTCACTTTGTGTACATTTTTCATATAATTCAGGGATGTGGTGACCTAAAACTTTCTTCTGTAGATCTTGGGTTTCTTTTTCTATCTCTAGATTTTAGGACCAGCCTTCTGATTTTTACTCCACAGGAACAGGCTCAGTAACACTTTGGTAACGGGTTTAGTAACTGGCAAGATGGCCACTCCATATAGGCACAATGCGAGTCCCAGACGAATGCTGACACAGTCCTTACAGCACAGCAGTAGTGGAGCAGTATATCTGGGCTGCAGTGGTGGCCGGTGCTCAATATTTAGGGGGGGCGGCAAACAAACGTGGCCCCCTCACTAGCACTAACTCCCCCCCTCGGGAGTCTGACAGGAAGGTGGGGATCAGTGGCCTTACCTTTGGAGGCCAATGACAAATTGGTGCTGGATCTGGGGGTTGGGCCCTGGAAGCTTAAAGAGGCTTTTGCTGCCCCCTGCTGCTCATCGCTCCAGCTTGCCGGAGGCAGCAAGGCACCGTCGTATCTCTCAGAGTATCTATGAGACTGATTCATAGAACCAGTTACGCATAGATAGATTGTTTTACACTGTCGGATCTTAGGATGCAGTACCGCGGCCGCCGCTGGGGGGAGTTTGCGTCGTATTCCAGCGACGGGTATGCAAATTAGCAGTTACGGCGGATCCACAACGGATTTTCGCGTTCGCTACGTCGTCCGTAGTCAAGTTTCCCGTCGCAATTTTAGTCGTTATTTGACCTGCCCTAACTTTACACAGCAATCGTATTGCTGTATAAAGTATGGCCGCCGTTCCCGCGTCGAAATTTAAAAATTAACGTTGTTTGCGTAAGCCATCCGGGAATACGGAATTACGCTACGTGCGTCGCCGTTAGAAAAAATGACATCACTGCGCACAAAGCACGGCGGGAATTCCGAAACGGAGCATGCGCAGTAGGTCCGGCGCGGGAGCGCGCCTAATTTAAATGGCACACGCCCATTTAAATTACGCGGGCTTACGCCGGAGGCCGCCGGCGTAGTTTTCATCGCAAGTGCTTTGTGAATCAGGCACTTGCGATGAAAACTTGCGGCGGTGTTACGCCGTCACACTTCTACCTGAATCTGGCCCTATGCCTGCCAGCAGGATATTCTCCAACCTGGACTAGGACCTGTACTGTATTTAAGAGTCTGTAGGGGGAAAGTATTAGTGAGGAAGTGAGTATTGCAGGGAAAGCTCCTTTTTTATTTTTACCATTGCTGCACTATTGATTAATAAATCTTTTTAAAAAGGTGGAGATGAGCTTAAACAATATTTGCTGTGGCCACCCTCTGTTGTAAACAGAGCAACGTTGGTATACTTGCATACAACTTTCCATGTATTGTTGGGCTGGCTTAATTCCTTCTGTAATTCTAGACTACATTTATTGATGCAGAGATTAGGGTTCCATAGGTATTATACTATTTATTTCACAAATTCCTTGTTCTATTCGCTGAAGCTAGTTCTTTAGGATTCTGGGACCAAACAGGTGCCTCCCTGAAGATATTATATGATGGATAAGATCCTGCCTGTACATCTCAGAAAGGGAAGGTGCCCTCAACTTTCAAAGGGTGGGGGGCACACAGTAAAATTGGGGGGGGGGGTCGTGGCCCCCTCAGGCCCCACCCTGGTGACGCCATTGCAACTTTGACCAAATCACCAATACTTTTTGTACAAATGCAGCCCCAAACCTACGGGTGAACTTCCACCATGCTTTACGGTTGCCTTTAAACTGATTCATATAATGTTCTTCAACCCTTTAGTATACAAATTGCCTTTTGTTCAAGGCAGATAGTACAAACTCAACTCATCAGTCCAGAGCATTTGATGTTTTTTTTTTTCTACGCCTCTTTATGATTTTGTACATAAGTGAGTCATTTTGGATGTGCATATTTTAGAAGAATGGCTTTTTGGTTCCAACCCTTTTCTGTTGATGACTTCTGCAGACTATGGATGGGTGTACCAGGATTCCTGTGGTTCATGCCGGTTCAGACCTGATTGTGACACCTGACATTTTCTGGTTTCAGATATAAGTGTTGTTGCTCTGCGCTGATGGGGAGTCTATTAACCAGAAAGGCTGCTTCCTCCACCGTGACACCTACCTAAGTAAGGTATGAATATTGGGAGCAAAAGAGTTTAAGGTGGGTATGGCGCTGCTCTGGGATCCTAGTAAAGGGGTTGTAAAGGAAACTTTTTTTTCATAATAAGCATCCTTTACCTGCAGACATTCCTCTTTTCACTTCCTCATTGTTCGTTTTTTCTCAGAAGTTGCTCTATTTCTTCTCTGTTCTGTTCACTTCCTGCTTGTCTGATTGTTACTCACCACCGTTAAGGGAGGCTTTACTGCGGTGGTCAGTGATGTGCCCGCTCCCTCCTGGGAACAATATCTGTGCGGCAGGACGCTTTCTCCGTGTTAGAGACTTCAAGGAGGTGTGATTAACTGGGTGTGCCGCAATGCATACTGGGAAATGTAGTTCTTACATGAACGAGTGCCGCAGACCAGAAAGTGAATGAGAGAACAGAAATTAGAACGTTGGAGGTGATATAGATGAAGGAATTTAATAGGTATTTACTCGTTTTTTAACAGAATCATTACACTATTCTGTCTGTCTACCTTGCAGACATAAATTGTTGCCAATTTTTTTTTTCCTTTACAACTCCTTTAAAGTGCTATGCTGTATTCACTTGTGCATAAACATATATATTTAATAAAGTGAAAATGTGTAAAGCAGTAAGTAATGATTAATAAATGTTGCATGAAAACATATATGCTATGTGCAATAAAGTGACATATGAAAATATTCCTTTAAACTTTGTGGATAAATGTGCAAGAAATCAATAATTTAATAAAGTGACAAGTGCAACTCAATATATCTTGCTTGATACAAAAACACAATGTGCAATAAATAACATATAAAAAAGGGAATACAAAATTAAGGGCCAGATTCTCGTCCAGCGGCGTATCTCTGCGGCAGCGTAACGTATCCGATTTACGTTACGCCTCCGCAACTTATACGGGCAAGTGCTGTATTGCCACGCAGTGTTCCTGGTTCCGGGACCACGTTGGTCTGGAACATTTGAGCTGTGGCTGGGCCCCAGTGATCGACTGGGTCCCCAATCCTGAGAAGATCCCAAGCGTTGTTCCTTTGAGAGGAAGCTGTTCGGTGAGAAGTCCACCTGAGGAGAGCCAGGAGATGCTGGCAATCCAATAGGGTCTCGACCATCCACCGGGGATCAAGGTAACCGGGTACTGAAAGGCTGGACGTTGGTCACCTATCAGTCGGTAACCCAACTACTGTATAAACTACCTGAAGGAGATCCAGGTGTGGAGTCTACTAAGGAGGATTATCTCCGCTATCTCAATCCTAAGGAGGGTCTGTGGCAGAGACTTTTCCCTTAAAGTTCAGAGTGATACTCTGGCTGCCAGGTCAGTGAGAGAGGCCTGTCCAGGTACACTAAACCCACTCTGGTTGGAGTGGCGAAGAAGAAAGTGTTGTTGGAAGCAGGACTTTTTCCCTATTGCTACCCCTGAATCTGCTATTTCTCCTTCTGCTGAATCTCTACTCTTCATCACAAGTTTTATTGTTTTTACCCGGCTGGGTAATAAAGAGCACAGAAAAAGACACCTGTCATGGACATTCCATTACTACTACCTTCACCATACACCCCTAGACGGCGGAGGAGCCACGAGGTAACGTGCCACCCAAAACAAACCAGCAGCTCCTTCGGGGGTAGTGCAACATAAGTAAAAAAGTATTTTTGACATATTCAAATTAATATCTAATCCAAAGTGCTAATGACCAGTCCGTCAATAGAAAGAAAAGGACATCTTTCCAAAACGAAAAACAAAAAAGCAAATATCAAAAACAAAAAACAGGAAACCAGCAAAGTGACTTGTGCTTCTTCTGTGCTTCTTAAGGTAAATATGAAGGTATTAATTACTGCTTTACACATTTGCACTTTATTGAATATATTGGTTTATGTACAAGTGAATACAGCATAGCACCTTAATAGGATCCCAGAACACCGCCATACCCACCTTAAACCCTTTCTGCCCCAATTTTCTGGTTTCAAGAGCTTGATACATTTTTTATCTGCTGCACTGTTTTTGTAGAACTGTTCAACGTTGTTTTTGGTCCTCAACATTACTGGTTCATTTGTATTCTACAGAAGATCTTGAACAGCACATCTGAAAACACCTGTGTGCCGAAATATTTCTGTTGTTGAGACCTTGACCTTGATGATAGAAGATCTACTTGAGTCTTGTTGCTCTTTGCTATATGCCTACGAAAAACGTACAATTTTGGACTTGTTGATGACTAGGGGTGAGCTGAACTGCCCTGGGTTTGGTTCAATCAGGGTTTGACTGAATTCAAAGATGTTCTGATGCCAAACCCGGCATTGACCACTGCCCTCAGGAACATGTACCAATGCAAAAAATATTCCATTTGGCCAGGAGCAGCATTTTTTTTTTTCGAGGACTGATATTTACGAAGGAACAAATTATTTTGAAATGGCGACAAAGGACATTACCCTCCAGACTTTTTTTTTTTTTTTACGAAAAAAAGCACAAAGACCTCAAAGGTCCCCCGAAATACATAGTCGACCCCTCTCTCTTCATAGAAACACCAAATTAAAATGAAATATAAATCCTGTAAGTAAAAATAATAATAATAATAATAAAAAAAAAAAAAATTCTCCCTAACGGCCTGGGATATTTTGTGATTAGCTGGATCAGCATCTCTGAAATCTCAGCACCTAGGGAAAGGGTTTGTATTTATTACAATACTCAGCAATTTTCAGTTCTTTGTTTGCTGTCCAAGTTGGCCTGGCTTGTGATTGGTGATTGCTTTAGCGATTGGCTATGAATTCACAGTAAATACTTGGGCGACTACACTAGTTTTGCATGTGAGTCACAGACCACAAAAATCTCACATCTATAATGAAAGTCAAGAAAATATTTATAAGATACAGACTTAGGGTTGGAGTAATTATCTATGTAGAACTCTGATTTTCTTTTTTCATGTACAGTGCCTTGACAAAATATTCATACCCCTTGAAATTTTCCACATGTTGTCATGTTACAACCAAAAACGTACATGTATTTTATTGGGATTTTATGTGATAGACCATCACAAAGTGGCACATAATTGTGAAGTGGAAGGAAAATGATAAATGGGTTTAATTTTTTTTTTTTACAAATAAATATGTGAAAAGTGTGGCGTGCATGTTTATTCAGCCCCCTTTACTCTGCTACCCCTAACTAAAAGCTAGTGGAACCAATTGTCTTCAGAAGTCACCTAATTGGTAAATGGAGTTCACCTGTGTGTAATATAATCTCAGTATATATACAGCTGTTCTGTGAAGCACTTAGAGGTTTGTTAGAGAACCTTAGTGAACAAACAGCATGATGAAGGCCAAGTAACACATCAGACAAGTCAGGGATACATTTGTGGAGAAGTTTAAAACTGGGTTAGGTTATAAAAAAATATATATCCCAAGCTTTGAACATCTCACAGAGCTCTGTTCAATCCATCATCTGAAAATGGAAAGAGTATGGCACAACTGCAAACCTACCAAGACATGGCCGTCCGCCTAAATTGACAGGCCGAGCAAAAAGAGCATTAATCAGAGAAGCAGCCAAGAGGCCCATGGTAACTCTCAAGGAGCTGCAGAGATCCACAGCTCAGGTGAGAGAATCTGTCCGCAGGACAATTATTAGTCGTGTACTCCACAAATCTGGCCTTAATGTGAGATTAGCAAGAAGAAAGCCATTGTTGAAAGAAAGCCATAATAAGTCCTGTTTTCAGTTTGCAAGATGCCAAGTGGGGGGACACAACATACATATAGAAGAAGGCGCTCCGGTCAGATGAGATGAAAATTTTATTTTTTGGCCTAAAAGCAAAACGCTATGTGTGGCAGAAAACTAACACTGCACATCTCCCTGAACACACCATCCCCACTGTGAAACATGGTGGTGGCAAGATCATGTTGTGGGAATGCTTTTTCTTCAGTAGGGACAGGGAAGCTGGTCAGAGTTGACGGGAAGATGGATGGAGCCAAATACAGGGTAATCTTGGAAAAAAACCCTGTTAAGCCCTATACACACGATCAGTTTATCCGATGAAAACAGACCGATGGACTGTTTTCATCGGACAAACCAATCTAGTGTGGGCCCCATTGGTCTTTTTTCCATCAGTGAAAAAAAATAGAACATGTTTTAAATTTTTCCTATGGATAAAAAAAAAAGATAGAAAAATCAGATCGTCTGTGTGGAACTCCATCGGAAAAAATTCCACGCATGCTCAGAATCAAGTCGACGCATGCTCGGAAGCATTGAACTTCATTTTTTTCAGGTCGTTGTAGTGTTCTACGTCACCGCCTTTTGGCACGGTCGGATTTTTGACTGATGGTGTATAGGCAAGACTGATGAAAGTCAGCTTCATCGGATATCCGACGAAAAAATCCATCGGATTAGATTACATCGTATATGTTGTGTGTACAGGGCTTAAGAGTCTGCAAAAGACTTGAGACTGGGGCGGAGGTTCACCTTCCAGCAGGAAAATGACCCTAAACATACAGCCAGAGCTACAATGGAATGGTTTAGATCAAAACATACTCATGTGTTTGAATGGCCCAGTCAAAGTCCAGACCTAAATGCAACTGAGAATCTGTGGCACAAACTTGAAAATTGCTGTTCACAGACGTTCTCCATCCAATCTGACAGAACTTGAGATATTTTGCAAAGAGGAATGGACAAAAATGTCCCTCTCTAGATGTGCAAAGCTGGTAGAGACATCCCCAAAGAGACTTGCAGCTGTAATTGCAGTGAAAGGAGGAAGTATTGACTCAGGGGGGCGCTATATAAATGCCCCCCACACTTTTCACATATTTATTTGTAAAACATTTTGAAAACCATTTATCATTTTCCTTCTACTTCACAATTACCGTACTTATCGCGATATAACGCGCTCCCGCGTATACCGCGCACCCCCAAAGTGGCCCTAATTCTTGTGGAAAAAAAGTTTTTTTGTTTTTTTGTACTTACAGTTTTGGTGTCTTGCGCGGCGTTCATCGGCGGCCTCGTCGGGTCCGGCGTTCGTCTGCGGCTTCGGGCGTCCGTCTTCGGCGGGTCGGGTGTCCTCTTCGGCAGGTCGGGTGTCCTCTTCGGCAGGTCGGGTGTCCTCTTCGGCGGGTCCGGCGTCCTCTTCGGCGGGTCCGGCGTCCTCTTCGGCGGGTCCGGCGTCCTCTTCGGCGGGTCCGGTGTCCTCTTCGGCAGGTCCGGCGTCCTCTTCGGCGGGTCCGGCGTCCTCGCGTCCTCCCTGCTCGTTTCCCGCCACGAGTTTTAAATACTGCGCCGGCATATACCGAGCGCAGTACACTCGTGAATCTTCGGGCAGGCTCGGCAACTGTCGCGCTGACGTCCTGTGCGTCATGCCGGCGCAGTATTCAAAACTCGTGGCGGGAAAGCGGGTATCGGCGTATATCGCGCACCCACGATTTTGCCCTGATTTTCAGGGCAAAATAGTGCGCGGTATACGCCGATAAATACGGTATGTGCCACTTTGTGTTGGTCCATCACATAAAATCCCAATAAAATACATTTATGTTTTTGGTTGTAACAAAATGTGGAGAATTTCAAGGGATATGAATTTTTTTCCAAGGCACTGTACACACTTTTCCTTATAGTCTTTTATATGGCATGTTTATTACAACTTTATGCCCTTGTGACCCGGGTCGTTCCAGCTCAGGACATATGCTGAGTCCTTCAGGAGCGTGTCCATTTAACCTGATGTTAACTGATGGATGGGTTGTTTGGGGATAGTTTGAAATGATTTAATCCATGTGCTTGTGTGCTAATTGGATATTTATGTGTTCCTAAATCCATGTTGTTAGTACTACAATAATGAAGGCCATATGTGTGAATATATTGAATGGTCCCACAGTCTTGCATCCCCTGGAACCCTGGATGCATCTTTACAGTAGACTTAGGTCTTTGAATATAGGAAGCTCATCAGTGGTATATGGGGTGTTGTATATAGAGGTCTAAGCATTCTTGTAAAAAAATTGGTTGTAAATGTCACAGGATGGTGGTTGGAGGAAATTGTTCACTATTTCCCACACCTTATACCCCAAATAACATACGGAATAGTGTGTAAGAGGAGATTTGGAGGAATGGAAAATCAATACACCAAACATCAGATATACAGATATAAAAATAGGCCCGGATTCACAAAGCACTTGCGCCGACGTATCTCCAGATACGGCGCGTAAGTGCAAATATGCACCGTCGTATCTGTGCGCCGAACTCACAAACTAAGATACGCCTAAAAACAGGCTTCATCCCACCAACGTAACTTGCCTACGCCGACGTAGAGTGGGCGCATATTTACGCTGGACGCATGTGGCGCTCCCATTGATTTTCTATTCAAATATGCCAATAAGGGAGATACGGCGATTCACGAACGTACGTGCGCCCGACGCAGTGCGCGTAAAGTCATACGTCCGTCGTAAAGTTATGCCCCATAAAGAAGGTGTAACTCAGCAGTATCCATGCAAATAGCTGCACCAGGGAATACAAGCCGTCGTATTTTACGTAGTTTACGTTGGACGTGTGTCTGGCTGGGCATAGGTTACGTTCACGCCGTAGGCAGTGATCTGACGTATCTTAGGCAGTTGTTCCGACGTGATTCTGAGCATGCGCATGGGGATGCGTCCACGGGACGGCACATGCTCCGTTCGTTATAAGTATCTGTCTGACACTCAGCCCATCATTTGCATGGGGTCACGACTCATTTGCATGGCTCACGCCCACTTCCACCTACGCCGGCTTACGCCTGAGAAACCCAGCGCAGTTTTGGGAGCAATGGCTTTGTGAATTCCATACTTGCCTCTCTGCGCTGCGTCGGCGTAGCGTATCTTATTTGCGCTACGGCGGCATAAGTGTGCGCTGCTGTCTGTGAATCCGGGCCATACTGTTTAATTACAAATATATCTTGCTAAAATTGGAGTACTCATTATTAATAAAAGGCGGGTTCCAGCATACAAATCTATTGATGAGCAACATAGTATATAACCATGGTTTTCCAATATTCATCTTTTCATTCCGTATAACTTAGATGGGTGTTTTTTTTTCACAAGACATTGAGTGGAGGCGCAATTAGCGGCCTCTATAAAACCTTTTTTTTTTTTTTTCTTTTTTTTTTTTTCTCTACCCCTCCTTCTTTGAAACATTGGGGATAGCCTAAGAGAAATATTAAAATGACTAGGATTACTTTAACCTCTTATAATGTGAAAGGGTTAAATAACCCAGAGAAACGGTCTAAACTGCTGGCGGAATTATGGAGATTAAAGGCGCATGTTGTATTCCTCCAGGAGACACATTTCAGGAGAAATAAAATTCCCAAATTAGGAAATTACAGATTCCCAACTGTGTATCATAGTGCCTCGTTGACAGCAAAGACAAAGGGGGTATCGATTTCTTTCTCAAAGAAGATACCATGGAAATAATCAAATATAATCCAGGATGAGGAAGGGCGTCTACTTATTGTAAAAGGATATATAAATGAACAGAAGGTGACTTTAGTTAACTTATATCTACCTAATGAAGGACAGGGTTCAAGTCTGGAGAAATATTTAAATATCATACATCAGAATAAGGAAGGTATTGTGATTTTGGGAGGCGATATGAATATGGCATTTGATCCTATATTAGACACATCCAAAGGTACCTCACATATAGCGTATAGTAAACTAAGTAAAGCAAAAAAACTCTTACAAGAGCTACAGGTGGTAGATAGTTGGAGGACTACACACAATGGACAATGGACGCACAAATAGGGTCAGTAGTCAGCGGAGCGCACCATCTGTTGCGCCTACTACGCAGACTTATTCCATTTATCCCCAAAGAAGACGTAGCAGTCGTGGTGGGAACAATCGTGAATTCCAGACTGGGCTATGCTAACGCCCTGTACCTCGGACTCCCAAAGTACCAAATCTCCCGTCTGCAAGTCGTTCAGAATACGGCCGCCAGACTGGTGACTGGGAAAAAAAATGGGAATCAATCTCACCTTCGTTGAGAACCCTTCACTGGCTGCCAGTAAAAGACAGAATTGCATTTAAAGCACTCTGCCTGACACATAAGTGCATCCATGGGAAGGCTCCGCAATATCTTTGCGACAAGATAGAACCTCACAATTTGAATCGCGTTCTGCGATCCACCGACCAAAATCTGGTCAGGGTACCAAAAACCAAATACAAGTCCAAAGGAGAAAGAAGGTTTGCTTTTCAGGGTCCTAGACTATGGAACGCTTTACCAACCTGCATTCGGTTGGAGGAAAACACCTGACTTTCAGAAGACAGATCAAAACTCTGCTCTTTTGATGTCATGAGACACGAACAACTAGCGCCCAGAAGCGATTCAGTTCGCATGCGCCGCGCTTTATAAGTTTTTCATTCATTCATTCACACACACACATGATAGAGACTATACGTTTTTTTCTGCAAAACACAAATCATACTCCAGAATAGATTACATATTTATATCTCAAAACTTTTTGCAGTATATAGTGGAGGCCTACATTGGATCATTTTCAATTTCAGATCACGCACCAACAAATTGTACAGTGGAATGGGGAGAACCGTATTTACGTGAGTGGCATTGGAAAATTAATGAATCCCTTTTGAAAGACCCAGAATATGAGGAAAAAATAGCACAGGAATTAGAAGTATTTTTTTCTATTAATGGGGGGGGGGGGGGGGGGGTTACCCCAACCTTTATCTGGGAAACACATAAATGTTTCATTAGAGGAATTTTAGGAATCGTAGGAAGCGCTACTAGGGGAAATCCGTAGATTGGAAAATATACATAAAAAATCATGGCAATACAGATAGAGGAGAAATTAAAGTGTGCACGAGATGAACTGAATTTATTATTAACAGATAAAGCAAAAGCCTCATTAAGACGATGTAAACAAGCCTTTTATGAATACGGCAATAAACCAAGTAGGATGTTAGCAAGAGCACTTAGAGTAACAAGGGCTCAAAACCATATAGAGTGTATTAAAACAACAGGGGATAAGTTAGTTAAATCCTCACAAGAAATCGCAAAGGTATTTAGAAATTATTATATGAGTCTATACCAATTAAAACATGAGCAAAAGACTCGACTCCGTGAGGGAGAGTCAAAGGAATATATAGAGGGGTCAGGAATGCCTAGACTTTCAGAGGAGATTGGGAGGAGTATAGATGGTCGAATTACATCAGAAGAATTTATAAGCGCCCTTAAAATGTTAAAACCAGGTAAAGCTCCCGGACCGGACGGATTTACTCTATTATATTATAAGACCTATGCTGAAAAGTTGATGCCAAGGTTCTTGGATGCATTTAATTCTATACGAGAAGGGCATAAGATGCCAGAGGAAGCTCTTATGTCACACATAGCTGTTATACCAAAGGAGGGGAAAGACCCAGCACAGTGTTCAAATTACCGACCAATATCATTACTAAATGTAGATTGAAAGATTTTTACAAAAATATTAGCAAATAGACTAATGCCATATATTCCCTGTCTGGTACATCAGGATCAAGTCGGATTTACCCCAGCGAGGGAAGGTAGAGAAAACACGCAACGGGTGATAAGTGCGATCCACTTCTCACAGTCCTATAAGAAACCCCTAGTATTTATATCTACTGATGCTGAAAAAGCATTCGATAGGGTGGATTGGAAGTTTTTAAAAACAATTATACAATATATAGGACTGGGAGAAGGGATGCAAAAATGGATTATGAGTTTATATTCTCAACCGAAAGCCAGAGTTAAGATAAACGATACCATCTCTGAGCCCTTTGCTATATGTAACGGGACACGTCAAGGGTGCCCCCTATCACCAATTATCTTTATCTTGACGTTGGAACCTTTCCTAAGAACAATAAGGCTGAATACAGATATTAGGGGTATCTGTGTAAAAGGAGGGAAACATAAACTCGCAGCATTTGCGGATGATTTGATGTTTTTCCTAACTATGCCAGTGCTATCTCTCCCCCCACTTATCAGAAATTGATAAATATGGGACACTCTCTAATTTTAAAGTTAATTACAATAAATCGGAAGCAATGGGGGTAGAGATAAGTATGGCACAACAACAGCAATTAAAGACTTTTTTCTCGTTTAAATGGACAAACTCACACATAGGGTACCTTGGTACTAAAATACCAAAGAAATTAAATAGAATTCTGGAATTAAATTTGGTACCGTTGGTAAGACAAATTAAGTTAGACCTGCAGAAATGGGATAAAGAAGTCTTTACTTGGTTTGGCAGAATCAACATCATAAAGATGAATGTAATGCCGAGGTTGTTATACCTACTACAGACGCTTCCAACGAGGATACCCCAGGGGTTTCTAAGAGACGTCAGAGCAAAGTTCGCGGGATTTATATGGGCAGGGAAACCAGCCAGAGTGCGTAGAGACATTTTAACGCTACCAAAGGAAAAAGGGGGGGTGGGATTCCCAGACCCACTCTCGTATTATGAGGCAGTACATCTGTCAAGAGTATTGGATTGGTGCCAAAGACAAACCATGGATCATTTTGGAACAGGCAATGTCGGAACTACCATTAGAAGGCCTAATTTGGTTAAGTGACTCCACGATACCACAGACAGTTAAACGACATCCAACAATAGGAACGACTATCAGTGTGGTTAAAAAGATTTTTAGAAAAATAAATAGACCAACGGAAGTGAGTCAGATGATACCAATTTTGGGCAACCCGGCTTTTGTACCTGGTTTAAAGGACCCAGGTTTTCTAAATGTGAAAAGACGGGGTAAAACCAGATTAACACATTTCATGAGGGATAACCATATAATGTCAAGTGAGGAAATAGAAAGTGAATTATCAGAAGATCTGGATCCATATAGGAGGAGACAGCTAAGGGCATACCTTCGATCAATCTTGGGGCAGTCGACGGAGATTGCAACATTGTCTGAATTTGAGAAGCTATGTCTAAAAGGAGACTCGCTGAGACATTCGCTATCTCTGTTTTATACCCTAGTGAACGAACTAAAAGCTCCACAATAATTAGGTTATATGCAGGCCTGGTAGAGAGATCTAGGGGTAACCTTTTCAGAGAATCAAAAGAACAAAATATTTGAATTTACCCACAAGGCATCATTAGCATCTAAATACCAGGAGGGGGGGGGGGTACAAGATTTTGAGTAGGTGGTATAGGACCCCGGTAGTTTTGAATCAGATCTTTCCATTGGTGTCGAACCTTTGTTGGCGTTGTCAAAAAGAAGAGGGCACTTTGTTACATATCTTTTGGGAGTGTGAAGGAGTAAAAGACTTTTGGAAAATGGTATCAGAGTTAATTGAAGAAATAACTGAAGTAGCTCTTGGAGAGAATCCCGGCGACATATTTGTTGTTTGACATTCCGATTTCATTGGAAAAATATAAAAAATCTTTGGTAAGACATTTGCTCACAACAGCTAAAGCATGTATTCCGGTTCTCTGGAAAAGTACTATCTCACTAAGTAGACCACAATGGTTTGCAAAAATTACTGAAATTCAGCATATGGAAAATCTTACAATGGCCCTAATGGAACAAGAGGACAAGTTTAGAGAAATCTGGGCCCCCTATATTAGATACAAGGAACGAGGGGAATGGGGTAGGGAGGAGGGGTAGTGGGGAAGAAGGAAAATATTTTTTGTTTGTTTGTTTTTGTTTATGCTTCTGCTGGTTGGACATACAGTTTTGGAGCAGGGGGGGGGGGGGTATAACAGGGGGAGACCCCAGGTTACTGACACTATAAACAGGGAGAGAACACGTTAAGCGTTTACCAAAAATATGTAGAAGAATACGTATCGGCCTAAACTGGGAAAGAAATTTGTTTTTTTATATATTTTTGGGGGATATTTATTATAGCAAAAAGTAAAAAATATAGCTTTTTTTCAAAATTGTCGCTCTTTTTTTGTTTATAGTGCAAAAAATACAAACCTCAGAGGTGATCAAATACCACCAAAAGAAAGCTCTATATGTGGGAAAAAAAGGACGTCAATTTTGTTTGGGTGCAACATCGCACAACAGCGCTATTGTCAGTTAAAGCGACGCAGTGCCGAAACGCAAAAAGTGCTCTGGTCAGGAACGGGGTAAATTCTTCCGGGGCTAAAGTGGTTAACATAGAGTAAATAAATTTATACAAACATGAAACAAAACTGTGATTGTCATTGGAAAAATATTCTTTGACCCATTGCTTTATTTTTATGCTCCAATACAATTTTAACCTTCATGGTAATGATAAAAAAAGTAAAAATTAAATGAAAATAGATTTGGATGTATTCTGGAACCTTGAAAGTATGCCTCGCTGCCTGTAAAGACTTCTGAGGTCTTGTAGAGTCTTGTAGAGTCTTTGTAGAGTCTTTGAATCATTGTTTTATTTTTATGATTTCATGCAAAAGTGGAGTGGTGAAGCATATGACCATTGTACAAAGGGTAGCAGTGTGTGGTGTATATATATACAGCATGGCATACAGAGTAGACTGGAGTATATAATATGCAGCACATTGGAGTGAAACACAGTGTAATACATAGTGTGCAGAGTGAAGCATAGAGAGTGAAGTGGAGCATAGCATATATAGCTAGATTCACAAAGAGTTAACCCCGCGTATCAGTAGATACGCCGTCGTAATTCTGAATCTAAGCCGTCGTACATTTAAGTGTATTCTCAAAATGAGATACACTTAAATGTAGCTAAGATACGACTGCCTGCGCCGTCGTATCTTAGCTGTCTAGTTACGCCGGCCGCTAGGGGCGTGAACGCTGATTTACGCCTAGAATGCGTAAATCAGCGAGATACGCCTATTCACGAATGTACGCTTGCCCGTCGCAGTAAAGATACGCCGTTTACGTAAGGCGTTTTCAGGTGTAAAGTTAGTCGAACAAATAGCTGGCCTAGCCAATGTTAAGTATGGACGTCGTTCCCGCGTCGAATTTTGAAAATTTTACATCGTTTGCGTAAGTCGTCCGTGAATGGGGCTGGACGTAATTTACGTTCACGTCGAAACCAATAAGTCCTTGCAGCGTACTTTGGAACAATGCACACTGGAATATGTCCACGGACGGCGCATGCGCCGTTCGTTAAACACGTCAATCACGTCGGGTCATGGTTTATTTACATAAAACACGCCCACCTCTTCACAATTTGAATAAGGCGCGCTTACGCCGGCCCGTTTACGCTACGCCACCGTAACTTAGGAGGCAAGTGCTTTGTAAATACTTGCACTTGCATCTCTGACGGCGGCATAGCGTAAATAGGATACGCTACGCCGGCTCAAAAATACGCCGCCCTACGTGAATCCACCTAATAATGTATAACACAGCATAAAGAGTATGGTGCTACAGAAAATGAACTGTACACCACAGTGTTTAGACTGCGGTTGTCTAGAGCAGTGGTGGTCAACTTGAAAATTGTAGATTGCTTCAATTGCATCCCCCAGCACTTCCAGAGGGCTGCACAATAGCAGCGTATTTTTATGCTTTGAGTTGCATTTCTTCAAATTAGGTAGCCTATTCAAAAAATAGACTATAGCACATCTTAAAGCCCAAAAATATCGGTCCTGATGATTTTTTTGCAGTGTATCACATTACAAAATGAAGAAGTTAGAGTACAATAACTGCAGCATTTCTGTCAACGGCAGTAATAATAGCCCCCCGTCACTGGGGTTAGCGGCAGTAATAATAACCCCCCGTCACTGGTGTTAGCGGCAGTAATAATAACCTCTAGCATTGGCGTCAGTGAGTGCAATAGAAACCCACATCATTGGAGTTAAAGGTGCAATAATAATCCCCAATGTTGGTGTCAGTGGTCATGATTAACCACTTGCCCTCCAGAAGGTCTACCCCTTCTTGACCAGGCCATTTCTTTTCGATACAGCACTGCATTACTTTAACTGACAATTGCGCTGTCGTGTGAAACTGTACCCAAATAAAATTCCCTTGGTTTTGGGATATACTCGCCGTATAAGACGACACCTCACTGTGCCATTGCCTCACCTCACTGTGCCATTGCCTCACCACACTGTGCCATTGCCTCACCTCACTGTGCCATTGCCTCACCTCACTGTGCCATTGCCTCACCACACTGTGCCATTGCCTCACCTCACTGTGCCATTGCCTCACCTCACTGTGCCATTGCCTCACCACACTGTGCCATTGCCTCACCACACTATGCCATTGTCTCACCACACTGTGCCGTTGCCTCACCACACTGTGCCATTGCTTCACCACACTGTGTCACTGCCTCACCACACTGTGCCATTGCTTCACCACACTGTGCCATTGCCTCACCTCACTATGCTATTGCCTCACTGTGCCATTGCCTCACCTCACTTTGCCATTGCCTCACCTCACTGTGCCATTGCCTCACCTCACTGTGCCATTCTTCACCGTGCCATTGCCTCACCTCACAGAGGAGGGGGAGGAGACGCATGGCGGAAGCCGCTGTGATGCCGAGGAGAAGAAGATGCAGGGAAAGACACCACCCACCGCTCGAAGGAAGTGCTGTCCGTGACCCAGCAAGTGCGGTGCTGGGGGGAGTGGTGGCTATAAGGCCATTGTTTGTATCCCCCCCAAAAAACACCTCCCACCACCACTGCTTTCAGTAGAACATAGAAAGCTTTCCAGTGCCTGGCACCCCGCTCCTGCTCTGATGCCCAACTGGTGCCCAACAGCTTGTAGGCCACAGGCAGAGGGCTGCATGCGGCCCATGTGTAAAGAAGAAAAATTGCGCATACCAAACACTGAAAAAATAAATAAGCAGCAACTCAAAAATGTTATACAACATAAATGATACAAGTCAAAAAATGGAGTTGCGCTAGAAAATGAGAAATATGTCTTAGTGACAAGACATAGGTAAAAAAATATATAGACAAGTGCTAAATATCTGTGAATAATAAATTGATACAAAAATAATGTCCCAATAAATAAAGAAAATCTTTCATAAATTGTCTTTGATGAGTGAAGTGAAAACAAGTCCAAAACATACGATGTGAACGTATTCAATCTTCAAGGTGTTTAAAAACAGCTATGATAGATGGATAAAGTAAAAGACCACCACCAATGAGAAACACTGACCCTTACCAGAGTCTGCGATCCCTATAGGGATCCGATAGTGCAGAGAATATCACAATCCAATGGCAATAACCAGAACGTCCTTCATGATGTAAAAAGGTCCTCAGTAGTCACCGGTAATAATGCGGAATATCCAAAAACAAAAGATAAACTCACATAGTGTAAAACCGTAACAGTATCAAAAAAACACCAAAAGATGTAGATATAGGAGGGCAGCCACTGGTGATTGACGGACAGTTGTGACAGATAGACAGATAACCACCACCAATGCACACACTGACCCTTACCAGAGTCTGCGATCCCAAATGGGGATCAGACAGTGCAGGGAATGAAACAATCCGGCACAGCAACCAGAGCGTCCTTGATGGTATGGTCCTCGGTGGTCACCAATGGGATTTCGAAGTGTCCATAAAGCAAAGGAAACTCACATAGTGTAAAACCGTAACACTTTTAATGGCGATAAAAACGGATACACTTACATTTAAGTAGACAGTAAAAAGCTTAAAAACATATGAAGCCGGCCAGCTCAGCAGAACGTAGATTCGTCCTCAGCGTGTAGTGCGGTGACGTCAGAACGTCGCCTCCCAACGTTTCGTCTCAAAGGGACTTGATCACGGGATGCGGCCCATGTGTTGGGCACTGGGAGTCTGGATTATGTAGTATACTGTGCAGTGTACAGATTGGGCAATCTGTACTATCTAACATACAGTACAACATACCATGTACAACAGCCTAATGTGTATACAGTAATAAACATAAAGAGAATGGCAATTTGGAGTATGCAACTAGTCACATTCACTTCTATCAAAATAACCTCTGAAGGAATCAATATGATTATCAATATTAGTAATATAATGGTTGAACAGCGAGAAAATATAATTGTGAGAGTCACATCAAACATTTCTTTCAAGTAAAAGTTCCAATCATTATTTAAAATTGTTTATAGAAAAAACAGCCACCTGCTAGCATAATGTAAATTTTTAAGATCATTTTTGTATACATCAAAGACTACTAAAATGTGCTTTCTCTAACGAAACCGTTTCATCTTTCTCATATACAATGTTCTATTGTTGATGTAGCAGAAGCAATGCAGTAGAATTTGTGAACACCAGAAACATCTGGTAATATTTTTCTGCAGAAACTCGTGTTTGTTTAGCTATATCCATAAACCCCATGTTATTACATTGGTGTGAGAATGCTGAAAAAGCAGCCTTTACAATTCTTTTCACAATCCTTTCCAAGGTCTGTGGACATTCTGAGAAAGAAATTGTGCATTTTAGGAATTATTCTCGGAAATCTAAAACATAATGAAAGTTGTAGCCACAGAAACATAGGATGCCTGCCCAATAGATGCACCACAAGTGGTTTTGACTTAGGAGAGGTTACAGGGATGGCAAGTGCTACTTGTTAGCGGGTTGAAATAGCTAGATAGGCACTGGCCCAGCCAGGACAGTAGGAGTTATTAACTTTCCTGGTTCTTTGGTCTTTTGGTGGGTTTTTCTGTGGGTCCAGCCCACTAATCCTGTGATGTATAAATATAGGACAGTCGTCCGGCATGTGAGGAACCCCCGGCGAGGTAGTTGGAGAGTTAGGGGCTTCCCCCTTACAAGAGTCCCCAAGAGAAGGTTCCACCTTGCAAAAGAGAAAGGTCCAAGCACTTGTAAGGGAGAAAGACAGAGAATGATATCTCCGAAGAGCAAAAGGAGGCCATCTATCACCATCGGGATGTAAAGTAATTTGAACCTGGGGTTCACCTGAAGGCACCAGCACTGGAGTATGCCTCTAAAGGACTTTACATCTGTATGAACGTGCCTCAGAAATACTATAATTTCTTGAACTTCACCTTTGCAGGTATGCTGGGGCAGTACAAGCTTGGAGTAGGGCTGTAGAAAAACCTTTGTATTTGTATGTTCGACTTTGAAATGTTAATTTTTGCACCTTTCCCTAAGTAAAATATTGAAATGTTGTCCTTGCTTGGTCTAAAGTTTCTGAAGAAATGTATTGCAAGTAACCACATAAGTGGTTGCTAAGAGTGACAGAAGTTTAACAAGCAGCCTGTTAATAGTCCCTACCTGGTATAGGTGGAACGGCCATTAGAAGTGAGGGAGATGTCAGCACTCTTTCCGCCAATGGTCTGTCTCCCAGTGCAACAAGAGCAGATTTGCACCTGTACAGAGTTAAGTGCACATGTGGAGCCTGTGCAGAGTGCACGGCAGGGCCCACTCTGCTACTGAAGAGTAATAGTGGAAACCGGATGGATGCAGAAAGGGTTCGGTATGTCCCTCCTAAATGCAGATTATCGAGAAGGTGTACATTGTCGTTGAGCGTTAACTGGAGATCAGTTGTATTGTAAGTGTGCATGGTGTGCCTTCATCTCTAAGAGTAGAGGCCTGCCTTAAAGCGGAGTTCCGGCCACAATTTTAAATATAAAAACTTTTTAAATATAAAAACCCCTGTAATACACAAGCTTAATGTATTCTACTACAGTTAGTCTGTAAACTAAGGTCCGTTTTGTTAGGTTGTTACAGCATTTAGACACTTTATAAAATAGAAATTGACTGGGGCCATCTTAAGTGTGGGCATCTGAAGCCAGACTGTATGACTTCCTGGATTTTAGCTTTGCAGATCTTGCTCTTGCACAAGCAGTGTAATAGGTTTCTGGTCAGGCTTCCAGAGCAACAGCAGTGTCAGAGGAAGTTGCAAACCTCTCCTCCCCCTCCTCCCTCATGTAAAACAAGCAATATTATTCAAAAAAAATGTATATGTATATATATCTTGTGTGTGTGTGTATATATATATATATATATATATATATATATATATATATATATATATATATATATATATATTACACACATACACACACACACAGCGGCTACTTTTTTCTGTACAGCTTTTCATTAAAAAAAATAATCTCAGCAACAAAATGTATTTATGCATCTAGATGTATTGAAGACAACTTTGTGATGTTCAATGGTAAAAAAAAATGGGGCTTGTGTTCTGGTGTCATATGGGATGGTGGGAGGAATTCAAAACTGCTTACTTACAACTATTTGGACAAACAACTTTGTCTATGTTATATAGATAATCGTTAAAATTGAGTAAATATTCCCCCATCACATAGTATCACCACCCCCCCCCCCCTGGCAAATTGCATTGCTCCAACATATTGCATCACCCCTCCACCACATTGCATTGCCCCCCGCCAAATTGCATCACATCGCACCAGCACATTGCATCACCCCGTCAAAAAATCGCATCGCCCTAAGCACATTGCATTGCCCCCGCCAAATCGCATCACCCCGCCACCAAATCGCATTGCCCCAGCACATCGCATTGGCCCCCGCCAATTTGCATGACATCAGCACATTGCATCACCCCCCCCCCCCCCCACAAAATCGCATCGTCCAATCACATTGCATTGCCCCCCGCCAAATTGCATCACATCGCACCATCACATTACATCACCCCGCCACCAAATCGCATTGCCCCAGCACATCGCATTGGCCCCCGCCAATTTGCATGACATCAGCACATTGCATCACCCCCCCACAAAATCGCATCATCCAATCACATTCCATTGCCCCACGCCAAATCGCATCACATCGCACCATCACATTGCATCGCCCCAGCCAAATCGCATCACATCAGCACATTGCATCACCCCCCCCCACCAAATTGCATCGCACAAGCATATTGAATTGCCCCCGCCAAAAAGCATCACATCGCACCATCACATTGCATCACCCCGCCACCAAATCGCATCACCCCCACCAAATCGCATCGCCACCAAATCGCATCGCCCCAGCACATCACGTTGCCCCCCCACCGACAAATTGCATTTCACCCAGCGCATCGCATTGCCCCCAGCACATCGAATCGCTTCATCCCCCAGCACATCTCATCAAATTGTATCGCCCCAGCACATTGCATCAAATCGCATCAGCACATCCCCACTGGTGACACTGGTTGGCACTGGTAAGTAGCACTGGTGACACTGGAAGTTGGCACTGGCAGTTTCACACTGAGCCCATTTGCCTGTTTCAGTAACACTATATGTAACTGAATGCAGAGACCAGCTGGGTATAGAGAGGGGAGAAATGCAAGGTGTACAGAGAGGGGGGACATGCTGGGTATACAGAGAGGGGGGGACATGCTGGTATACAGAGAGGGGGGGGGACATGCTGGTATACAGAGAGGGGGGGGGGGGACATGCTGGGTATACAGAGAGGGGCAGATGATGGCTGGGTATACAGAGAGGGAGAGATGCTGGGTATACAGAGAGGGGAGGTGCTGGGTATACAGAGAGGGGAGGTGCTGGGTATACAGAGAGGGGCAGATGATGGCTGGGTATACAGAGAGGGGGGGGACATGCTGGGTATACAGAGAGGGGAGGTGCTGGGTATACAGAGAGGGGAGGTGCTGGGTATACAGAGAGGGGCAGATGATGGCTGGGTATACAGAGAGGGGGGGGACATGCTGGGTATACAGAGAGGGGAGGTGCTGGGTATACAGAGAGGGGAGGTGCTGGGTATACAGAGAGGGAGAGATGCTGGGTATACAGAGAGGGAGAGATGCTGGGTATACAGAGAGGGGAGGTGCTGGGTAATGGTATACAGAGAGGGGGAGGTGCTGGGTAATGGTATACAGAGGTGACAAGCTGGTGTAGTACAGAGTTTTCCCCCTCAGTCTGCACTGACCTGCTCAGGAGCTCAGTGTGAGAAAGTTCTTCCCGACTATGATATGGGCGGGGCCAGGAGGAGAATCAGTGATCTCCCTTCTCAGGCTGTCAGTAAACCACGAGTGCAAAGTGAGAATGCTGCAGCTGTGCTGGAAGTGTCACACAGCCCGGGACACTCTCACAGTAAGTCAATAGCCACCCGATGTATTCAATTGCAAATCAGTTTCACACACTGAGCACAGAGCCGCTCAGTGTGTGAAACTTTTAGTGTAATGGCAAAACACACCTGTTGCCCTTATTTAAAATGGCGCCGGCGCGGGCCTCCAGGGATTGATGACAAACATCTCCCAGGAGGCATAGCGGTACATAGATGATGAGCTGAAGCTCCTCCGCCGCGGCGGGAAAGAAAAACACATCCAGATCTAGCAGTGAGCTTTTTTTTAAAAAAAATATTATATGCCAAAACGATATAAGGGGACATAACTACAGGGGATGCAGCATAGTTGTCAAAGAGGGTGGAACTCCACTTTAAGGTTGAGTATTCCCCCTCAGTAGCCTCATGCTTGCGTCAGGGCATTGATGAAGACGGCACAAAGCAAATGTACCTGTACAAGTTGCCTAGCATAGCCCAGAATTCACCCTGTGACCTCTCATGTGACCCTTTGCCTAGCCCCCAATGAAGACATAAGTATGGAGAACATGACAAACATTCATACACCTACCCTTGTTTCTACATCATCAAAGTTATCAATTTCTGTTCAGGTTCTTCTGTAAAGATCCTCCTGGACTGGCATTTGTGAACTTAAGTGGAGCTCCACTGCCACATTTGGCACTTTTTGTGCAGAGCAGGTACCACTTCCGTGTAAGATCCCAGCATGGCGACCCTCCTCCTTCCCTCCACTGCCTTCTGGGACACATAGAGGTCCAAAAAGACGACGGGACCATTCAAAAAGCGCCTGTAAAGCTGCAAAACGTCACTTCCTGTTTCCCTTACTACAGATGCTGGCGGCTGCACCCGGAGCCCATTAACAAATTGGCTAGGGGTGCTGACATTGCGGGTTCCCTGGACAAGTAAGTGTCCTTATATTAAAAGTCAGGAGCTACAGTATTTTTTTTTTTACAGACTGGAATTCCTCTTTAGTCTAAGTGCCATGCTCTTGTAGCACCCTGGTCTTGAACAGGGATGCTGCCAAATCTAGTTTGCTAGGTGGTAACTAACCTGGCCAATTGTTAGGGGATCTTCTGATTCTTTACCCAACTCTGAGTTTGATGCTTCTCTCCCCTCTACCACTGGGTGGCATTGTCACCTATGGCATTGGAATAATAAGGTGCATATGCACTTGGAGTATGAGTGGATAGGTTGTTCTAGCCAATTGTCAGGGGTTTTCTTTGGCCCCAAAGCCTGCTGGGAGAGCATATTTATTTGTGAGGAGTCAGGTGATCGGGTTCGGTGCCACCTGGGCGGCTGTCTGGGTGGACATGTGTTAAAAGCTCCTGGCTGCTAGGCCAGAAGCCTGAGGCCTATCCAGGAGCTCCCTGGTTGCTAGGTAGGGTTGCCACCTGTCCGGGATTCACCCGGACAGTCTGGGTTTTGAATTGTGTGTCCGGGTTTCAGACTGCCTGAAACCCGGACACAATATACATAATGGACTGTGGCTTCCCAAGTAACCAAATACCACAACCACCAAGTGCATAGGGGTGTGCACGAGCCCCATACCCATACACCAACATGGTGCCTCAGAAAAGGGATGTGTGGGCTGTAAATTTGAAGCTCAGCAACAGGCAGATACATTGTGGATGAAAGGTGGCGATACCTGAGCCTCCATCCTTGGGTGAGTGAGCTCACCATCCAATGTACATAACTGAAGTCTCCCCCTTCCCTCCCCTCTCTCTCCTGCCTCTGAGCGAGTGAATGCACTAAGGTAAGAGACACTCAGATATAAGGGGTGCCCTGTGGATTCTGATGTAAGGGGGTTTTGAGAACCCTAATTTAAGGGGGGATGCTGGAAACTCTAATGTAAGTGGGAGGATTGGTGAGCAGAAACCCCCTTACATCAGAGTCCACAGCATTCCCCCTTAAAAAAAAATGTCTGTGCACTGCTAAAGTGTTCGGGTTTGGCTTGAAGAAAAGGTGGCAACCCTAAGTGTAGGGTTGGGGCTTCATGTCGGAAGCCTAACCAAGTTGCACGGGTTCTGCCGGCCAGAGAACCCCTCTTTGTCGGAGGGAAAGGGACAGAGTTGCTAACAGAGGACAACCATTCCTGTCACCAGAGGCAAAGCTTGAACCGAGTTAAAGGGGAAACTGTCGCCATCAAGGGACAACGTTACTGTTATCAGAGGCCAGAGTCTGAAAAAGTACCAGGGCAGCCTTATTCACTAACCGGAGACGGTGAAGAAGTTGGGAAGTCTCAGTGGAAGTCAAGCCAGGGACCCAGCGGGATAGCGGGGGGTGACGCTTGCAAGAGAGTTCAGTCGTTGGGCTGAAGAGCAGAGTAAGGAACCCAGCAGGTCAGCATGAGTGGCCCTCAGAAGCTACAGCGGGAGGCTGTGAGATGGAGGCCAGGTCCTACACAACAGCGATACCAAATTTGGTATGTTTACAGATCTGTGTTGAAGTCAACCAACAAGTTCAGTTGCTAAAGGAAACAGCTTGTTCAGGCGCAGTTCAGCTTTAAGGCGTCCGGAGCTGTACAATCAATATACTGTTCTTTTTTTTTGAGTCTCAGAGTCTGCTAAGTGCTTTTGTTCCTGCTCAAAGGGTGTTCTGGCCCTAACCATCTCTCCCTGGTTCTTTAAGAGAAAATACATCTCTTTTGTTCTGCATCATCAAAGTGTCTGGCGCCCAACTTAATCTACACTACTCTGCACCCACTATGCCTAGTGACCCACACTGTGAGAATGGATTTCAGCTCTCCTTGACCCTAAAGTTCACCATCAGCTCTTCAGAGGTCAGGGCCATGGCTACACTCTTATATATTACTATTTATTTAAAGCTCCACATTGGGAAGATTTACCTTTTTTCTTTTTGTTCTGGTGAACATTTTCACCAGGAGTGAAAGTGAGGTAAACAAAAATAATAATTGCGTTGTCGTCAAAACAGGGATAGATGAGATGTGTTCCAAAGATATTCATCCCATTAAAGATATGTCTTCTCATTTACTGTTGTGTCTACAGGACATACAGTGAAGGGAAGTCTTCTGAATGGATCAAAAAAATGTATAAAAAATTAACCCAATATGAGTTTTAACCTATTAAAAACTAAAAAGTTTGGTTTACATATACACTATATTGCCAAAAGTATTGGGACACCCCTTCAAATCATTGGATTCAGGTGTTCCAATCACCTCCATGGCCACCAGTGTATAAAATCAAGCACCTAGGCATACAGACTGCTTCTACAAAAATTTGTGAAAGAATGGGTCACTCTCAGGAGCTCATTGAATTCAAGCGTGGTACCGTGTTAGGATGTCACCTATATAATAAGTCCATCCATGAAATTCCCTTGCTATTAAATATTCCACAAAATGGTAGGCCACAGAAAATTATGGCGTGGGATCAGTGCATGCTAAAGCTCACAGTGAGCAGAAGTCACCAATTGTCTGCAAAGTCAAGAGCTACAGACTTCATGTGGCCTTCCGATTAGCACAGCATAGAGGGCTTCAGTAAATGGGTTTTCATGGCCGAGCAGCTGCATCCAAGCCTTACATCACTAAGTGGAATGCAAAGCGTTGAGTGCAGTGATGTAAAGCACGCCGCCACTGGACTCTAGAGCAGTGAAGACGTGTTCTCTGGAGTGACGAATAACACTTCTCTGGCAATCTGATGGACATGTCTGGGTTTGACGGGTTTGCCAGGAGAACGGTACTTGCATGGCTGCATTGTGCCAAGTTTAAAGTTTGGTGAAGAGGGGATTATGGTGTGGGGTTGTTTTTCAGGGGTTGGGCTTGGTCCCCCAGGGGTTGGGCTTGGTCCCTCAGGGGTTGGGCTTGGTCCCATAGTTCCAGTGAAGGGAACTCTTAAGGTGTCAGCATACCAAGACATTTTGGACAATTTCATGCTCCCAACTTTGTGGGAACAGTCTGGGGATGGCCCCTTCCTGTTCCAACATGACTGAGCACCAGCCCACAAAGCAAGGTTCATAAAGAAATGCTTGTGCGTGTTTCGGATAGAGGAGCTTGACTTGCCTGCACAGAGTCTTGACCTCAACCCAATAGAACTCCTTTGGGATGAATTAGAGCGGAGAGTGTGAGCCAGGCCTTCTCGTCCAACATGAGTGCCTGACCTCACAAAAGCACTTCTGGAAGAATGGTCAAACATTCCCATGGACACACTCCTAAACCTTGTGGACAGCCTTCCCAGAAGAGTTGAAGCTGTTATAGCTGCAAGGATGTGCCAACTCAATATTGAACTCTACGGACTAAGACTGGGATGCCATTAAAGTTCATGTGCGTGTAAAGGCAGGTGTCCCATTACTTTTGGCAATATAGTGTACTTAAATGAACAAAGTCTTTGGGAAAAAAAAGACCTAAGAGTCCAGGATCATTACTAAAAACCAGAACATTGGTGTAACTTCACAGAACAGCAAATATGAAGTCTGGCACCCTAACAGGCAACAAGCCTACAGTATATGCTATTTTACCATCATGGCGCTCAATTGCCAGTGCCAAGTCTGGAGGACTAGAACAATGGCACCAAGCTTCAAAATGTACAAATAGTAATGTTTTCCATCTTCTGTCCATCTCTGCGTTTTTAAGGCCAAATTCAACAAACTGTCAAAAAAGTATGTGCGGGGGATGAATAAATTATGTCTAAAGACTCACTATAGTTATATAAAAAAAAAAAAAAATTAAACCATTGCTCCTTTCTCTTCTTTTCTGGTCCCTGCAGTTAAAAAGTAGTTCTGTCTTCAACAGCCCATTAATGTCAGTTTTACCTAAAACTCTTACATGATCATTCAAATATGCCTAGTAATCTAAAGTTTAAATACACCCTGCTTATCTACACAAAATTTCAAATACTGTATGTAGCGCCCCCTTACTTTCAGTATGGGCACTACGCTAAAGTTAGTGGGGGATGGGAGAGTTATTTTTGCTCCCATTCACAATTTGTCAAAATTGGGCTGCTGTCATTCCAGAAATGTCCTGTAGGTCAGCCTGCGTTCCAGGGGTGTTGTTTCCACCCCTGGGTGACAGGTGGCGCTAGAGGGGTTCTGGCAGAGCCACTTTTCCCCAGCAGCCAATTAGAGGAGTTTTCCCTCGCGGAGCATGCTGGGGAGGGGTATATCTGTGGCAGACACCATCTTTATTGGGTCTTCCCGCGGTTCCAGGTTCCAGGTGCGGCATCCACCTTTAGGGTGCACGCATAACTTTGTTATAGGTCATAGACTTCTTAATTCTTGCTTTAAATCATTTTCCTGAAAACCTCAATGTACCCAAATGACCCAAAACTAAGGTACTCCCATGTAACAAGTGTACCCCTGTTTACTTATTTTAGAATTGCTGTATGATCATGTCTTAATGCTATTTATAATTACATACTCCCAGACTAACTTTGACCATTTGGCTCTAAAATCCCTGTTTATGTAGTTTCCCAAACCTCTTAAAGGGGTTGTAAAGACAAAAATATTTTCCTCCTAAATTAAAGTCTGACAGTAGCTGATAAAGTAAAAAGTAATGTTTTGCATTATAACTAGTTTGATACCGGTTGAAATCGAGCTGTTTTATTTGCCTCCGTCACTCCTGAATCATTATTCTCACTGACTTCCTGGTTTGCGGTGCGCATTCATTCTTGCTACATCACGGCCTAATGGGAACTACAGTTCCCATTAGGCTTAGCCTCCATGCCTGTGAGGGATAAGAGAGCATCTTCACGCAGGGCTGTAGTCATAGGGAGAGGGTGAGCACATTCTGCTTTCCACCATGCAAAACGGCTCAGATGCTGGTGGAAAGCAAGAAGAGGAGAGACAGGAAATGGCATTTTCAAACCTGGATTACTGTATTTTGGAGGTCAAAAGGAAAAACGAGGTAAGTGATATTTAAATGCTCTAGCTTACAGCAATAAATTGATCTAATAAAAAACTAACCTTTAGTGTTCCTTTAAGCAGGCCACAAATGGGACGAAATTCGGCCAGTTAAGCAGGAACCGGCTGAATTTTGATCCGTCTATGGGCAGGCTGGTTGGATCGAAGTCGATCCATCAACTTTTTTTTGCCCTATCACTGCTGTTGGCTATAGCCGCCAGGAGTGATCATTATATTCTGCCCGTGGGGGCTCCTGCAGGCACTACGGGAGGCATTCCCCAGTCAAACACTGATTGTGTTTGTAGCAAGGTCCCTGGCCTCTTTTAGTCTAATGAGAACCTCCAGAGCCAAGAGCTGCTGACATTCTTTTGTATAGAGTGTTCAAAAACAGGGGGAAGGGGAATAACATATAGGCACTCACATTAGCCCACATCCGAAATGGTAGTTCAAAAAAGAAGGAGTTGAGGCGCATGTGAGGAGCCCAGAGGATGGCTGCTTGAGCCGGGAGCTCCTCACCACCCCAGTCCAGCGGTGCCTGTAAGTAAGCCAAAAACAGTCTGGAAGTCGTGCCACCGCTACACACAGCACCCCCAGACACCAGGGCACCCCTCTATATACTTGGATTAATTAAAGGGACACATTAAAGCTGTTATTTTGCTGTTTAAAAACACTGCAAAAAACGGCAGAAATCCAAGATGGCTGCTGCACCTCACAAGAGCAGAGCTGAGGAGATGCCTGAGGGAAGGAATCTTTCAGAAGCGGCTCCCCTACTTTTTAACCCCCTGGTTCAAGTGAATAATCAGCAAGATATACCCCCCTCAATAAATTCTGCAGAACCCCTGGTAGGCTGTAATATGGAGGACTTTGCAATTCCCCTCATGGGACCTAACATAGGAAATCAGGCTGCTCAATTCTCTGTCAGCCCCCTGACTGCAGCCTCTGCATTCTCAGTGACTGATTTATATCAGGCACTGGCTGAACTTCTGGATAGGGGACTTTCTCAAACTGCTACCAAGATAACAGGAGAATTAAAAGCAGATTTTCAGAATTTGGGCACCAGAATTGAAGCTATAGAAAACAAGCTTGATCAAACTGTGGCAGCCACAAACCAGAACTCAGAGCATATCCAAACAGTACAGGAGCAATTGGATGTGGCCCTTTCCAGGATCGACGAATTGGAGAACAGATCCAGGAGGTATAATATCCGGATCAGAGGTCTGCCTGAATCCATCACTGACATTCCAGCAGCGGTACAAAATGTGATCCAGGGTCTGATCCCTAACATTCCTCAAAACCGCCTAGAGCTTGACAGAGCCCTGGGGCCACCCAGAAAGGACGGCTTACCGCGGGACATCATCGCCAAACCTCACTTTTACGCAGTAAAGGATGAAGTCATGAGACTAGCACGTTCTGTGCCCAATGTTTTGTGTCAAGGTCATCCCGTCCAAATATACGCAGACCTTTCTCCCTCCACAATGCAGCGAAGGCGGTCATTGAAACCGCTACTTCTAGTCCTGGCCCAAAAGGATATAAAATATAAATGGGCATTCCCCTTTGCGGTCAAGTTCTCAGAAAAAGGGAAGAATTACTCCTTCTCCACTTTCCCTGATGGTGAAAGATTACTTCTACGCCTTAAGCTCATATCGCAAGAACCCGCCATGGATACTTCTCATAGTATTCCAAATACTTCCAAGAGACCGACCCCCACCAGTCCTCAATCCCTGCTCTGGACCAGGTCAAAGTCCAAGAAGGCTAGAGACGGCGGAGCCATCTGACCTTGGTTGACACATTGGTCATATTCACCTTGAACTTTAGAGGATCTCGGATGGACCTAAGCATGAGGATTAGACTTTCTCTGATCAGCTTAACAATTTCTTGGACACTTGCTATTACACCGTTACTTCACTTCCTTAAAAGATCGGCCCCCTCTTTTTTTTTTTTTTTGCAGGGGGGTGTCCCCACCTTGATTTTGCGTTCCCTCCCTCCTCGATTCCCTCAGAGCGGAGGACGGGGGGACTTTCGGGTCGGACCTAGATCCGACCGAACTGGGTCTTGACTTACTTGATTCCTTCCAGTTACTGTTTTTGAAAATTGTTTCATGCATTTTTTCAGGGGCGCCCTGGCTGGGGTGGGCCCCATGTACCTCCGCCTTTCCCTCAGACTCCAGAAGGTCTCTGGGGGCGAGGTCGCTTGTTCCCTCCTGGAGCAAGCTTGACTTGTTCTACCTTGGTAGAAGTTCTCGAGGGCGTCTCCCAACCCCCCCCCCCCGAGAATGTATTTTCGCTTTTTTTACCTATTCTCCTTTAGTTGGATTGGGAGACCTTCCTTTCATCTCTTTTTCTCTTTCGATTCTGTTCTTTCCTTTTCTGTTCCTTGCCTTTCCCACATGTGCCTAACCTTTCAATATTTTACAGCTTGCATTACCTACGAACAAAGGGTGTTCACCTGGCTGCCTGATGTCCATCCTGACAGCTGGCAGGTTTGGGAGAGCGGAAGACATCTAAGGGTGAGTGGAGGTGGAGACAGACACAGTGACTTTTCGGATCCCCATGG
This sequence comes from Rana temporaria, assembly GCF_905171775.1. Taxonomy (NCBI): domain Eukaryota; kingdom Metazoa; phylum Chordata; class Amphibia; order Anura; family Ranidae; genus Rana; species Rana temporaria. Next base: position 37,524,075 of record NC_053490.1, read on the forward strand.
CTGATCACGTACAGAGCTCCCTCAAAATAGCCACACATAATGTTCAGGGCCTGAACTCCCCCGTCAAAAGGCGAAAGATCTTTAATAGTTACAAAGCGCTCGGACTTGACATCCTCATGATACAAGAGACCCACTTTCCTGGGCGGTACAGTCCCAAATTTGTCCACTCTCATTTTCCCCTTTTCTATTTGGCTAATGCTGAGAATAAAACTAAAGGGGTTGCAATTTTTCTCTCCAAATCCTGTAACTTTGAATATCTCTCTGACTTCAAAGACCCAGAGGGAAGGTTTATATTGGTTAAGGGCAAAATTGAGGGTCATCTTTACTCCCTGGTCTCATACTATTCTCCCAACAAAGGGCAAGACAAGTTTTTCCAACTAATCTTGGATACTGTAACCCCCCTTATGGAAGGCACAGTCATTTGGGGGGGGGATTCCAATGTGGCTTTTGACCAAGGTTTGGACAAATCCAAACCTCCATCTGCCCAACTTACTAGACCCACTAGGGTCAGCCTGAAAATTGCCAAATTACTCCATGACAGGGGGATGACGGATGTCTGGCGGGAGTCTAATGCTTCAAAGAGAGACTACACCCATTACTCTCACCCGCATAATACCTATGCCAGGATTGACCATATTTTAATTCCTTCATTTGTCCTTCCGGCAGTGATCAAGGCCCAAATCAGAGACACGGTCCTGTCTGACCACTCCATGGTCATCATGTCCATACGCACTATAGCCGGTATGGCAAAGAGTGGACATTGGCGGCTAAACAAGTCCATTCTCTCCAATCCAACCACAACAACAGAAATCAATAAAGCTCTTCAAGAATATTTCACAATTAACAATGTTGAGGATATCTCCGCAGAGACCCTATGGGCAGCCCATAAAGCTTGTATTAGAGGTAAAATTATTCAGATCTCCACACGAATCAAAAGAGAACACGAAGCGGACGTTGTGCGATTGGAGAGGTCATACAGGACCCTAAGGGCACAACACAAAAAGAAACCGTCTTTAGCCTTACTAGAGAATATTGACAAGCTGAGACTAGAACTTAATTTAGTTCTCACAACAAAAGCGGAGAGATCTCTCCGCTGGAGTGGCAATAAGTTTTACACACAAAAAGAAAAGATAGGTCAGATGTTAGCGACCAAATTGTCCCCTAAAACAAGGTTTCATTCCTTGCCCAAGATACGCATAGCGGGTCAAGAACCTACGGCCAATCCAAAAAAGATTCTGGAAGCATTTCAAACATTCTATTCTAACCTGTATAGTGCTCCTCCACAGCTTCCCAGGGACTCGATCGACGATTTCCTGGACAGCCTATCCATCCCATCCTTAGACACAGAACATAGAGACAGGTTGGAAGCACCTTTTTCGGTTGAGGAGGTGGCGACAGTAATCAAGGGCCTCCGTAAGGGTTCAGCCCCAGGCCCAGATGGTCTATCAGTCCCCTATTATAAAACATTTGCAGATACCCTAGTCCCACATATGACAAACTTTTTTAATTTCAAGACTCAAGGCTCCCCCTTGGGTACACAACTGAATACTGCATACATTACGGTTATTCCAAAACCGGAGAAAAATCTAGAAGAAGTTTGTAATTACCGCCCCATATCCCTGATAAATAATGACCTAAAAATTCTTACAAAAATTCTAGCTGTCCGCATCTCCTCTTTCATTGGTAAATATATTCACAAGGACCAAGTTGGGTTTATCCCAGGTCGACAAGGCCCAGATCAAGTGAGAAGGGCAGTAGACATTGTCTCAATCTTGCAATCCAACTGGGACAGAGGTCCGAAACAACAAGGCTTTCTCCTAGCACTTGATCTGCAGAAGGCCTTTGATTCTGTGTCCTGGCAATATCTCCTCCCCCTACTAGAGCGATGGGGCTTTGGCCCGAGATTCCTGGGGGTGATACAAGCTCTCTATTCCAACCCCAAGGCCCTAATCCGAATCCAAGGGTACTATTCTTCCCCAATAGACATAGCTAGGGGTACCAGACAGGGATGCCCTCTCTCCCCAATCATTTTTGCAATGGCAATTGAAACCCTGGCAATAGCTATCCGACAGAACCCTGACATTTTGGGTGTATCATGCGGAGATCAAATTCATAAATGTGGGCTCTTTGCCGATGATTTACTATTATTTCTAACCTCTCCCATTACTTCTTTACCAAACCTCTACAGGGTAATTTCAGAATTCTCTAAAATCTCTGGGCTTCAGGTTAATTATGCCAAATCACAAGCCTTGAATGTGTCCCTCCCACCTTCCACAGTATCCCTCCTCCAACAGTCATTCAAATTTGAATGGTGTCCCTCATCCATCAAATATCTAGGGATTTCCTTAACAGCGCGTACAGAATCCCTATACACAAACAATTATCCTCCCCTATACCGAAAACTTACAGCAGACATGAATAACTGGGCCAAATATGAACTTTCCTGGCTAGGCAGAATTAACTCTATAAAGATGACCTTGCTTCCTAGAATCTTATATCTATTTCGCTCCCTTCCCATCCCCATCAGAAAAGACCAGTTGCAGTCTTTACAAAGCAAAATACTCAAATTCATCTGGGGCAAGTCAGGTTACAGAATCCCCCAAAACACCCTATATAACCATAGGAAAAGAGGGGGGCTGGGATTACCGCATCTATATAAGTACTTCTTAGCCGCCAGGCTGGCTCAACTATCAGTAGTTTACTCCAAATTTGATAAACCGGACTGGGTCCATATAGAGAAACAGGCTGTCCCCCATCTTTCCCTAGACTACTTACTTTGGTGCCCCCAAAAGAGAAGACCACCCATTTTGTCCCCCTCCCTCTCTCAATCTTACGCCCTTTGGGATAGAATCCGTCACCTTCCAGCCCTGGTTTCGAAAGCGCAACCTCTAGCCAATGTATTTCAAAACCCAAATTTTCCACCTGGAATGGACAATAAGGCCTTCAGTTGGTGGTTGGACAAGGGCCTGTACCGCATAGGACACTATTTCACAACCAAGGGCCCTCTTACCCTAGACCAGTGTTTAACCAAGTTGGATCTCCCTGACACTGAAAAATTCAGATTCAGACAGATATCACAATTCCTACACACTCTATGGACGGAGAGACCTCTACCTCCCAAATTCACAGACTACGAGCTCTGGTGCGGGCAGGCCATGGGACAAAGGGGAGGAATATCTGTCATCTACTCTTCCCTCACTCGCCCCACCGAGAAGTCTTCCTACATGATGGCATGGGAGGCCGACCTCCAACTTGAATGGGACCTGGAGACCTGGCAATCGGCTTGCTTTGATTCATTTCAGGGTATCTTAAATACTTCCTTGATTGAAGCAAACTTAAAAGTTCTCATGAGGTGGTATATGACTCCCGCCAGACTTGCGGCCATCTACCCATCATCAGATCCCAGTTGTTTTAGAGGATGCCAACTCCTGGGTTCGATGGTGCATGTCTGGTGGGAATGCCCCCGAATTAGACCAGTCTGGAAGAAGATTTTTAACCTCATCTACACAGTCACTAAATGCTCGGTCCCCAGGTCAGCATCTGTTGCTCTCCTAAACGCTCGGATTCCGGGTATATCCAAGCCCAATCAGAAGCTGATCCGATTTATGCTCCTCGGGGCTAAAATTACCATCGCTAGGGCTTGGAAACAACCCAGGGTTTCCATTAAAGCAGTAAACCGCAAGATTTTGTGGATCATGATGCAGGAAAAGCTGGCCAGCATCCTATCTAACACGAAACAAAAATTTGAAGCTGTATGGGAACCATGGGCGTCCCACTGTGGTTTATCTCTAGATACTGGGGTACACCCTGGGCAACCTGCATCCTCCAGCTCTAGTTAGGCACATGCTCCCTTCCCTTTCTTTTTCTCTTCCCCCCACTTCTCTTTCTCTTTCCTACCTCTTATCCTTTTAAGATAGTTGTTTGACTTACGGGTAATGTTTTATATTCGTTTTTTTATAAAAAACTATTTGGCAACACTATAGGCCTAATTGAATTCGTAAGTACAAGCTAGAAGTGCAGTGAAGTCAAATTCGAACCCACTAATTTTCTTACGTATGCTTTTATTGGAGGGGTGGATTGGGGGGGGGGGGGGCCTGGCCGGGGCACAGAATGATCCCATTAGGGGTGCCCAGGACAGGTAGGACTCCCCTGAGCGAGTGACTACTATATTCATTTTTTTTCCCTCCCCTTCCCCTGTTAGCAAGCTCGTATATTTCCTTTAATCAGCCTACAATCGGGCAATATGAAGTCGGTTGAGGCCTTGTTGCTGACATTTTGCCTTATTTGTTGAATGTTTTGATGTTGTAGACACGGCCTTTGGTCATACTGTAATTGTATTCTATATTTGGAAAAATAAAAATCTATTGAAAGTAAAAAAAGAAGGAGTTTGTACTACACTAGGTAGTGACATGGCGGACTTTCAAAGGCAATCACAGGGACATTACGGGTAATATAAAAATAAATTTAATTACAAAAATATATATAGGTACAAATCAATTTCAATAAATGTTGAGGAAATTACATAAATACATATTATTTGAGCAATATGGTCGTCTCACCGACGCGTTTCGCCTTACGGCTTCTTCAGGACGAGTTTTGAGATTTTATGAGGATATTGCTACTTGCATACGTCTGAAAAGAGATACACATTTATAACATACAAACAACATAAAGACATAATCCAATAAAATATTGAGAGCCGACATGCAACAAAAGACTCGAAAAAATACCAAAAGGTTGGTGGCCGTCCTTATCCATCAAAGATCATTGAAATCACGGGTAAACGAGTACCAGGTGATAAGTTGATAAGCTGTTCAAACAAAAATAAATATAAATGACCAAAAACAAAATATAAATGCATATATAGATACCATATGCATATATAAATGCCTGCTAATGTATAAGTTTGCCCAAAATTATACATTAGCAGGCATTTATATATGCATATGGTATCTATATATGCATTTATATTTTGTTTTTGGTCATTTATATTTATTTTTGTTTGAACAGCTTATCAACTTATCACCTGGTACTCGTTTACCGGTGATTTCAATGATCTTTGATGGATATGGACGGCCACCAACCTTTTGGTATTTTTTCGAGTCTTTTGTTGCATGTCGGCTCTCAATATTTTATTGGATTATGTCTTTATGTTGTTTGTATGTTATAAATGTGTATCTCTTTTCAGACATATGCAAGTAGCAATATCCTCATAAAATCTCAAAACTCGTCCTGAAGAAGCCGTAAGGCGAAACGCGTCGGCGAGACGACCATATTGCTCAAATAATATGTATTTATGTAATTTCCTCAACATTTATTGAAATTGATTTGTACCTATATATATTTTTGTAATTAAATTTATTTTTATATTACCCGTAATGTCCCTGTGATTGCCTTTGAAAGTCCGCCATGTCACTACCTAGTGTAGTACAAACTCCTTCTTTTTTGAATTTGTATAGAGTGTGTTGTAAGGCATAGGGAGTGTAGTGTAAGGTAGATTCATGGGCACCAGACACTTCTTGAATGCAAAGAGATTTTATTTCTCTTGAACAGAACTGTGGGAGAGAGGGTTTAGGGCCAGGACACCCTTAAGGTAGTTACAATGTTAATTGGCAGACTCCAAGACTTCTACAGGTATACAGCCATGCAGGGAAAGGCATCCAGCAAGACACCACATCTGCATGAGTGGGAATGTGTAAGATGAAAAAACATCTGTGTATTAGCGGCCCCCCCGAGCCCCCCTTTACTTACCTGACCCTTCGAAAGTCCCGCGCCGTGAGCGCGCACGCTTCTGGGCCGTCTTTCCGGCTCATTCATTGGTTGATTGAAAGCAGCGTAGCCACTGGCTTGCGCTTCTGTCAATAACATCCAATGACGCGGCCCGCCAGGGAGCGGGGCCGAGTGATAAAGTGAGCGGCTATGGCCGCCGGCTGTATCACGGGAGCGTGCACACAAGCACTCAACACCATGCGAGCTTGCTCGCATTAAGGTGTTGAGTCCTTTGCGGGGGGGGGAGCCGAGACAGCCGCCAAGGGACCCGAGAAGACCAGGTTCGGGGCCACTCTGTGCAAAACAAGCTGCACAGTGTTAAGTATAACATGTTTGTTATTTAAAAAAAAAATACCTTTAGTGATCCTTTAAGGTTGTGTCTACTAATAATGATTTCATGTATTTTTAGTGAAAATATTATTTTTATATTTCTCGGTGGCTTTAGCAGGTAGGCTGTATGGGGCCCTGTGATTTATAACAGCAGCCCTGCATACTGGACATGCAACTCTTGTGCCGCGTACACACGATCGTGAAAAAAAAATACTCTAGCAAAGCGCGGTGACGTACAACACGTACGACGGCACTATAAAGGGGAAGTTCCATTCGGATGACGCCACCCTTTGGGCTGCATTAGCTGATTTCGTGTTAGTAAAAGACGATTCACGCTTTTCTGTCTGTTACAGCGTGATGAATGTGCTTACTCCATTACGAACGCTAGTTTTACCAGAACGAGCGCTCCCGTCTCATAACTTCTGAGAATGCGCAGATTTTTCACGTCGTTAAAGCCCACACACGACCATTTTTTACAACCCGAAAAACGACAACGTTAAAAACGTTGTGAAAAAATAGAGCATGTTCGAATTTTTTTTTGCCTGTTTTTCAGAACCCGAAAAATGCTCTGAAGCCCACACGATCGTTTTTAATGACATAAAAAAAAACTTAATTTTTTACAACCCGAAAAATTATCGTGTGCCGCGTACACACGATTGGAAATTCCGACAACAAAACAGTGGATTTGTTTCCGACGGAATGTTGGCTCAAACTTGTGTTGCAAACACACGATCACACGAATGTTATCTGAAATTCCGAACGTCAAGAACGTGGTGACGTACAACACGTATGACGAGCCGAGAAAAATGAAGTTCAATTTGTGCGGCTCTTCTGCTTAATTCCGAGCATGCGTGGATTTTTGTGCGTTGGAATTGCATGCAGACAATCGGAATTTCCGACAATAACTTTTCTTGTCGGAAAAATTGAGAACCAGCTCTCAAATTATTTTGTTGGAAATTCCGACTAGAAATTGTCCGATGGAGCGTACACACGGTTGAAATTTCCGACCAAAAGCTCACATCGAACATTTATTGACGGAATTTTCGATCGTGTGTAAGCGGCATTACACATTACTTAGCAGGAATGCACTTACATACATTAAACAAAAATATACATTTTCCTAGACCCACTTTAATAACTCCATAATAAGAAGAAGATCATCGGATATACAGGCCCGGATTCTCAAATGAGTTACGCCGGCGTATCTCCAGATACGCTGTCATAACTCTGAGTCCGAGCCGTCGTATCTATGCGCCTGATTCTTAGAATCAGTTACGCATAGATTTGTATTAGATCCGACTTACGCCGTTGTATCTTAACTGCATATTTACGCTAGCAGCTAGTGGCGTGTACGCTAATTTACGCCTAGAAATATGTAAATCAGCTAGATACGCGAATTCACGAACGTACGCCCGGCCAACGCAGTACAGATACGCCGTTTACGTTAGGCTTTTCCCGGCGTAAAGTTACACCTGCTATATGAGGCGTACATGCGGCGTACCAATGTTAAGTATGGACGTCGTTCCCGCGTCCAATTTTAAAAATTTTACGTCGCTTGCGTAAGTCGTTCGCGAATAGGGCTGGGCGTCATTTACGTTCACGTCGAAAGCATTGGCTTCTTGCGGGTTAATTTGGAGCATGCGCACTGGGATACTTTCACGGACGGCACATGCGCCGTTCGTAAAAAGCGTAATTTACGTGGGGTCACATACAATTTCCATAACACTACCACATTTGAATTGGGCGGGCTTACGCCGGCCTATTTACACTACGCCGCCGCAACGTTCGTTTGAGAATACGGCACTTGCCTGTAAAAGTTGCGGAGGCGTAACGTAAATAGGATACGTTACGCCCGCACAAAGATACGCCATTCTACGTGAATGCGGGCCACAGTGTCTTCAGATAATTATTTTCGCAAGATCTTTCCATTCTGGTTTTCCTTGGCTCTATCCTTTTTCAACAGTCCTAAATTCCACAATTCTCACTGACTGTAATTCTTTTCATTTACTGCTGGCAGGTTGTTTGGGAGATTTTGTGATTCATACTCTTGCTGCTGTGTGACCTCTCAGCTCCTGCACAAAGTTCCGTGCTGGATGTCCAAACAGGCACATAAAAAAAAGACAAATGTTTTAATCATTTAAGCCTGTGTCTTGGAGGCCAAATCATAAGCAGAACTCTTGGCAACATTTATTTTTCAGCTTTTGATAGCATGGGGAGGGTTGGAACTTCAATCATTTTTTATCGTTGTCTGTGTTTCCTCTAAGGCCTGACTCACACCTATTTTTTGTGCTTTTTGCATTTTGCAGATTTGCACTACAGAACGTGTTCTATAGGAAACCATGTTAAATGGACTGTAGGGCAAATCTTCAAAATGCATTAAAATTTTGCAGATTTGCACTACAGTCCAATTAACATGGTTTCCTAGGGAACACATTTTGTAGTGCAAATCTGCAAAAAGCACTTAAAATCTATAGGTGTGAGGCCTTACAGACGATTAAGTACTGTCCGTGATACTTTTTTTATTTGCACTAACATACAATTATTCAGGACAAGTTTTCGGGGTGTATCCCCTTCATCAAGGTCCAAGCAGTACTGATTCACGAAAGTATTAGCAGAATGTTAAAAAAAAACAAAAAACACAATCTGAGGTAGGGGTCCTCAAACTTTTTAAACAGGGGGCCAGTTCACGGTCCCTCAGACTGTTGGGGGGCCGGACTATAGTTTAAAAAAATATGAACAAATTCCTATGCACACATCTTATTTTTAGTGCAAAAGAAACAGGAAAAAATATTTAATATTTAAAATTAAAAACAATTTTAATCAACATAAACTTATTAGTATTTCACAGACTCCCCTAATCACAGATCCCCTCCCGATCACAGAACCCCCTCCAAATCACAGAACCTCCTCCGAATCACAGAACCCCCTCCGAATCACAGCACCCCCTCATCACAGAACCCCCTCTGCATAACAGAACCCCCTCATAACAGAACCCCCCCATCACAGATCCCCCATCACAGATTCCCCCATCACAGATTCCTCCCACCAAAAAGCCCCCATATCAGGTCATCCATCACAAAGCCCCTTATAAAAGATTTCCCATCACAGACCCCCATCACAAAGCCCCCCAACACAAACTCCTCTCCATCACAAAGCCCCCCCGTAACAGACACCCTCATCACAGAGCCCCTCATAATAGATCCCCCAAAACAGACTCCCCCATCACAGATCCCCTATAAGATTCCCCCCATAACAGACTCCCCCATCACAGACTACCCCATCACAGTCTCCCCCATCACAGTCTCCCCCCAATCACAGATCCCCCATAACAGACTCACCCATAACAGACTCACCCATCACAGACACACCCATCACAGACCCCTCCCATCACAGATCCCCCCATAACAGACTCCCCCATAATAGATCCCCCATCACATACTCCACAATAACAGATCCCCACATCACAGACTCCCCCCATAACAGACTCCCCCCATAACAGACCCCCCCATCACAGACTTCACCCATAACAGATCCCCCATCCCAGACCCCCCCCCCATCGATATTACACTGCCGTCCCTTCTATAATATCACAGCACCCCCCTCCCTGCTGCTACCTTAATCACACAAGACGTGAAGTAGGGCAGGTCCGGACAAAGGCCAGGACTTTGCAAGTGAAAGGCAAGTGATTGATTGCTGGGACCGTCCTTCTGCCTAGTAACCAATCACCTGCTTCTTAATTTAAAAGGTCCTGCCCTTTGTCCGGACCTGCCATGTTTCTCATCTTGTGTGATAAAGGTACCAGAGGGGAGGGGGATTGCTGCAATGTTAAAGGGGCAGTCCACGGGCCGGGTAAATCACACTGGCGAGCCGGATGCAGCCCACTGGCCGTAGTTTGAGGACCCCTGATCTGAGGCTAAGGAAAAAAAGAGAGAGATAAACAAACACAAACAAATGTACATGGCAATGATAATATTGCATGCCCTCCTAGAGGGATGTTTTGATTTACCTGCTCATCTGCAACCCACCTGGCACTCTGGGTTCAAACATCTTTTTGCAGGCACCTTTAAATGACACTCAACACACGTCAAATATATATACAGTATCTCACAAAAGTTAGTACACCCCTTACATTTTTGTAAAAAATTTTATGTATCTTTTCATGTGACAACACTGAAGAAATTACACTTTGCTACAATGTAAAGTAGTGAGTGTACAGCTTGTATAACAGTGTAAATTTGCTGTCCACTCAAAATAACTCAACACACAGCCATTAATGTCTAAACAGCTGGCAACAAAAGTTAGTACACCCCTAAGTGAAATTGGGCCCAAAGTGTCAATATTTTGTGTGGCCACCATTATTTTCCAACACTGCCTTAACCCTCTTGGACATGAAGTTCACCAGAGCTTCACAGGTTGCCACTGGAGTCCTCTTCCACTCCTCCAAGATGTTGTGCTCCTCCAACTTCCGTTTGAGGTTGACCCACAGATGTTCAATAGGGTTTAGGTCTGGAGACATGCTTGGTCAGTCTATCACCTTTACCCCCAGCTTCTTTAGCAAGGCAGTGGTCATCTTGGCGGTGTGTTTGGGGTCGTTATCATGTTGAAATACTGCCCTGCGGCCCAGTCTCCGGAGGAAGGGGATCATGCTCTGCTTCAGTATGTCAGAGTACATGTTGGCATTTATGGTTCCCTCAATGAACTGTAGCTCCCAAGTGCTGGCAGCACTCATGCAGCCCCAGACCATGACATTCCCACCACCATGCTTGACTGTAGGCAAGACACACTTGTCTTTGCACTCCCCACCTGGTTGCCACCACACATGCTTGACACCATCTGAGCCAAAAAAGTTTATCTTGGTCTCATCAGGCCACAGGAGTAATCCATGTCCTTGGTCTGCTTGCCTTCGGGAAACTGTTTTCTTGTGCAACATCTTTAGAAGAGGCTTCCCTCTGGGAGGACAGCCATGCAGACCAATTTGATGCAGTGTGCGGCGTATGGTCTGAGCGCTGACAAGCTGTCCCCCCACCCCTTCAACCTCTGCAGCAATGCTGGCAGCACTCATACGTCTATTTCCCAAAGACAACCTCTGGATATGACGCTGAGCATTTGCACTCAACTTCTTTGGTCGACCATGGCAAAGCCTGTTCTGAGTGGAACCTGTCCTGTTAAACCGCTGTATGGTCTTGGCCACAGTGCTGCAGCTCAGTTTCAGGGTCCTGGCAATCTTCTTATAACCTAGGCCATCTTTATGTAGAGCAACAGTTATTTTTTTCAGATCCTCAGAGAGTTCTTTGCCATGAGGTGCCATGTTGAACTTCCAGTGACCAGTATGACAGAGTGAGAGCGATAAGACCAAATTTAACACACTTGCTCCCCATTCACACCTGAGACCCTGTAACACTAACGAGTCACATGACACCGGTGAGGGAAAATAACTAATTGGGCCCAATTTGGAAATGTTTTACTTAGGGGTGTACTCACTTTTGTTGCCAGCGGTTTAGACATTAATGGCTGTGTGTTAAGTTATTTTGAGGGGACAGCAAATGTACACTGTTATACAAACTGTACACTCACTACTTTACATTGTAGCAAAGTGTCATTTCTTCAGTGTTGTCACATGAAAAGATAGAATAAAATATTTGCAAAAAGGTGTAATCACTTTTGTGAGATTCTGTATATGATCTTAGCTTTTACTGAAGCACAGTGGAATATATATATATATATATATATATATATATATATATATATATATATATATATATATATATATTTATATATATATATATATATATATATATATATATATATTTATATATATATATATATATATATATATATATATATATATATATATATACACACACAACAAAGGGCAATTGATCAACTGAGTTCTGGATAACAGCCAAACTCAGTAGAGGAATCCCCTTAAAATAACTGCTTAATCACAGTTCAACATTACAAAAGCACAATATACAAATATGTACAAAGGAATATCAGCTAGAGCAGTGGTTCTCAACCTGGGGGCCGGGACCCCCTTTCGAGGGTCGAACAATGATTTGCCAGGGGTCACCGAATCCTGAGCTGTTCCTGAAGCCTGCACAACTCTCCCAGCCTTTTTACGGCTGCCCATCTGGGCTGTTCCTGGAGCCTGAGGCCGCCCAGCTGGGCTGTTTCTGGAGCACGCGGCTGACCACTCAGCCTCTTTACAGCCGCCCATTCAGTTCACGGCATGGGGGCAGAGACTTGAGGTCAGCTGACTGGTGAGGAATGTGAAGTGGGAAGGGGCTGGAAGATTCCCCATCTCCTGATTTCGGCATAGGTGTCACTGCTACGAGACACCACAAAGTTGGAGACACAGTGAGTTACAATACCTGTGATTATAGTTGCCATTAAAAGTCCCCACTACAGTTCTCAGATCAGCAGATGACCTTGATGAAGAGAACCTAAGTTGGCTGATCAGAACTCACACCAGCACTGCCACTCATCCCAACTCCCCAACAGCACTGCCACTCATCCCAACTCCCCGCCAGCATTGCCTCTGATCCCAACTCCCCGCCAGCACTGCCACTGATCCCAACTCCCCGCCAGCACTGCCACTGATCCCATTCCCCCCAACCCCCACCAAGGAGTAAGAGAAATAATAAAAATAGAGAATACATGGAAGGGAGAGGAATAGAGGGGGGAAAACCAAGAAAAAAAATGAGAGAAAGAATAAGAGAAAGAACAAGAAAGACAGCTAGTGACAGAGATGGGGGGGGGGGGGGAAGAAATTAGGATAGAGAGAGAGAGAGAAAACAGAAAGAAAGGAGAACAAAGAGAAAGAGCAGTGCATCCTAAAATGTACCATAAAGGGTTTTAATACTGTACGAGTGGAAGGGACTCAGGGAGCGCTAAAATTACTTGTCTTGCCTTGGGTGCTGACAACCCACAATAAAATAATTTTGGGGTTAGGGGTCCCCACAACTTGGGAAATGTTATCAAAGGGTCACGGCACTAGAAAGGTTGAGAACCACTGAGCTAGAGGGTAAACTGGAAAGATTATAAAGAATCCACTATTTAATGCAATATGTTACCACACTAAAGGGGAATCCTAGGCCGGCCTTTTAAACCTTTATATCCTAATGAGAGACCAGATAGAATTGAAGCAGGACATGGGGCCCTCTAACCAATAACAACAGCAATGTCCAGAATGCAGGCCTGCAATAGTCTTCACCACAGTGTTGCCAACCTACCAGATTGAAATTTACTGGCACGACACCCGAAATTTACTGGCGCAGCCACGTTTTTACTGGCATTTCACAAAAGTTACTAAATTAAATTTTCTCCCCCTGCCTCCAATCTCCCACAGGCACCTGCCTTCAATCACCCCCTGCCTCCATCCCCCTCTGCGGTGCCACCAACAACCCCTGTCTCCATCCCCCACCCTCTGCGGTGCCACCATCCCCCTCTGCGGTGCCACCAACACCCCTTGCCTCCAATCACCCCCTGCCACTAACACCCCCTGCCTCCATTGCCCCCTGCCTTCACCCCCCTCTGCGGTGCCACCACAGCCACCATCACCCCCTGCCTCCAATCACCCCCTGCCTCCAATCTCCATGCGCAGTTCCAAGCCGTACTGATCTCGGCTATTTTTACTGGCACATTCCCGCAACCAAGGACATTTACGAACGGGGTGATAAAAATGCCAGTTTTTACAAACTGCTTCACCAGCAGTTGGAGTTTATTAGATTATATCCAAATATGGCACAGTGATTTGATGACAAGCAAGACAGGCTAGTGATACTCCTTGAAGTAGTTTAGGGTAAGTATTCTGAATCAGCTGCAAAGGCTATGAATGTGGTTTTCAGTAGCAGCTTAATGCCCTGAAGAGATTATCCATACCAAATCACCTTTCAGATAGCTTACTCAGCCACAACTCACATGAAAGAAGATCTGCCGATATTTATTCGTCATATGATCCGTAGAATGTAAAGTTACAACAGGTAAAAAGAACGATTCTTCCATGCAGGTTTAGAAGATGCGACAGGTCACATTGAATATACAGCATAAAATGGCTGATACAGAGAAGAGGGGGAGGAGAAAACTCAGCAGCATGAAAACTACGGAGAGGCACAAGAGACAAACTTAAGATGAACATTAAAGAGACAGTACATCATTATAAATCAATATCATGTAACATGAAAGTAAGGATGTCTATGTACAGTGTCTTATGTAATGCAGTAATGTGTTTCCATGGGCAAGGTGTCTGTACACAGTGTTCAAGCAAGATAACCAGATAAGGATTGCAACCGCTGGGCAACTGCCCTCTCACCAACGACAGGACCAGATAGAAGCCTCTCGAACAGCGACCCTGGATGGGATGTCTTTCGGAAAGACAAACAGCGATGACCCACCAGTTGTAGGATACAGGCGGTCATTGGTTCCATCTGATGAGTTGATGCCACGTGGATGTCTGATGAACAGCAAGCAGAGTTGGGCCTTCCGGTGCCGGGTGGGAGCTACTCGATCACCACGAGGTAGGCCCTCTCTCTTAGCAGCAGAAAGGTGTGAACTCATGAGGCCCAGGAAGAAGAGAGGGCGGGTGGATTCTCTGACCCTTTTTATAATTCCTCCCAGAGGTCCCTTCGTGTTGCCCAGGGGTATATGGGATGTGTAGTCTGGGGGTAATATCACAACATCTGAACGACTGATCCAAAGACTACTAGTCCCACAATCCTCCCTGTTTGGCTCACAGATTTGATGACAGTTATTGGAGCCCAGCACTAGAGGGACATTAGAAAAAAATGGAGAATGGCGGGGGGCAGTTTGTATAACCGGTAATTGTAGTCCGCTGTCACTACAGCAATAAAACTAGAATAGTTAGTTAGTGAGATAAGACAGAGAGAGAGAGAGAGAGAGAGACAGAGAGATATAGACTGTGTGTGTGTGTGTGTGTGGGGGGGGGTGATAGTCACAGAGGGGGTCGTAAAACTGTAGAATAATGAGTAAGGAAGTCTATCTGTGTGCAAGTGCACTACAACGGCTACAATCATCTCAAGTAGGGATGAGCTTCGTGTTCAAATCAAACTCACGTTCGACTCGAACATCGTATGTTCGATGAAATACGAACGTTACGGGCTGTTCGCACCAAATTCGAGTGGCGTGTCACGGCCCATAATTCACTGCGGCATCACAGTGCATTGCTGGCTGATAAATTGGCCAAGCATGCACTATGACCCGCATGCTTGGCCAATCACAGCTTGCAAAAAACAGAGAGACATAATTGGCCATAATTATGGCTCAGGGGGTTTAGTACACGCCCTACACTATAAAAGGCCGTCTGCAGGTCGCCTTGTGTAGTGTGTTGCAGAGGTTAAGAGAAAGAAGACAGAGAGAGAGAGAGAGTGTAATTTTTTGTAGGTAGATAGAGCAGGCAAGCTAGTCAGTTAAAGTTATAGTCTGCAGCGTGCACCTAAAGCTACGTGGGGCCAGATTCAGAAAGGATTTACAACGGCGTATCTCCAGTACTATCTTCAGGTTACTGTGCGGCAGTCTGTGCTCGATAGGCAGACGACTTGTGGCGTTGTATCCTCCCGCTTGGCTCTCGGTTCAGATGCCGGGATCAGATCTTCATTTGATTGGATGTGATTACATGGACTACACATATATTGGAGTGGGCTGCAGTGGAGAGACACCCCAGACGATGTGCTTTTGACCACGAAACGCGTCGGGAGGACTCCACTTTCGCCCCATTTACATGCAAGAGCTCTTTTACTTCCAGCCAAATGTAAGTTTGTTAGCTGTGAATAAACACATATTTTTTCTTTTATACGGAGTTACGCTATGTGGCCACTTCTCTTTATTTTTCTCTATGCACCACTAACACACTGAGCCAATTGGTTTTGGGATACCAACATCAGTATAGCTTCCGGCTTACTCCTGGGGACCTATTCCATATATGGACCTACCCACCAGTTGGACCTACGCTTCCTGCCAAGGATTGCTGTTTGACAATCATCATATAAAGCCTTGACTGACCTCTTTTGGCATATGCCACCAGTGGTCAACAAGTTCCGGTAAGCCTGCACTTTTTCCGGTGATGGGATTGTCACGTTAAAGGAGTCACGCTTTTTCTATTTATTCACCTTTTCACTTGAATGACTTGTGGATGTTGATGAACTTTGCTACATACCTCGGATCATCACACTTAGGAGTTTTTGTTGGACTTTGTTTTTATGTTTGATACCACCTTAGGTGCATCAGTTCACGTGCCAGTTGGCACTGTTGTCACCCCTCGCTACAGAGGAATCTCACATGTTTCACAATTTGTGTCTAACATTTATTAATGTTATATGTGTTTTATTTTTTACTATACACATTTTTTGGTATTTTGATATTCATTTATTAATTTTAGCGCTACACATACGTATTTTTTTGGTTGTTTTGCTTTTTTGAATAAGCCGTGTCAGCAGCTACCATTTACGCACACCTGGCAGCGCAGGGTATCCACTCTCTTTCTGTTTTTTTCTATTCGAAATCTACACTGCAGCAGCCTTCTCAGTGATATATTCACAGAGATATGGATATATTTGAGTACAGAGCATCCCACACCGTGAATTTTGACGGTGTCTTTACCGTCACAGGCAATGACACTGAATTTGGCGGGTTATTCATGCGTTTGAAAAATGTCATGACTTCAGAGATACATCTCCAGTGGGATTTGATCTTCCTGGAACAATATATCTCTGAACAAATGGTCCCACGCAGCCTCCGTTGGGAGATCCATCCCCAACAAGGAGACCCAGATTTAGAATCATGGTATAAATATTTCAATGAGGCTGGTACCAACTTTCTGGGATTTCTCATTTCCAGAAAAAGGAATAGATTACTTGTGTTGGATAAAGAAATCAAGGTACTTAAGGAGAAACTTGTGACACATAAGAACTCTCTGGAATACAACTCCTTGTCCTCCAGTCTCCAGAGTCATTTGGAGAAGGAGGACAAGGATCAGAGAATCAAAAAACACAAGAAATATGCCAGAGACGTGGGTGATTATAAATCAAACACTGTCTTTGGATGGCAGAAAACACTCACGACCTCTAATTCAATGAATACTGCCCCAGCTGCAAATACTGGTTCAGAAATACCCTCTACATCCACAGGTGGCACTACGAGTTTGGCATCTCAATTTGGTGCCAAATCCTTACCGCCTTTGAGTGTCCCGCCAACCCAGGCATTACCTCCAATGCCCCAAAGGCCACAATACCAGAGCCCCGTACGCCCAATTACCCCGCTAGAGGAAGGGCTAACAATAGGGGAAAACGTGGGGGGAAAGGGCACAATAGAGGTAACTCTCATCATTCTGGATCACGTCCGTCACGAGATCAGGGAGGTTATTCCGGATGGGCGTCTCCAGCTCCATATAGAGAGCAATATGATGACCGCCATCCCCACCAATCATATTACAATTCACCTGCTGTGCCTGTTCATAACAGATTTTCCCCTCTCAGAGACCACAGAGACTATGGGCAACAACAAGCACGTGGCGGTTATGAGCAATCACCCTACCGTCATGGCTCCCGTGGCACCAATGCCCAGGGTGGGCAGGGTTTTCACGGAGATACTCCAAGGGTCCAAACCAAAGAGAGGATGTAGAGCAGGACGGCGCATACAGAAGAGAAAAGAGAAGGAGAACATAAGTGGCCAAGGAGTATTCAACTTGAGTTCCAAAACACTGACTGTGGCAGAACAGTCCGTGTTGGACAAAGGACTCAAGTTTGCTCCTTCAAAACCATTAAATAAATTTGGCACATTTATTGATGTGCAGAAATTTATACGCAAAATTAATATTCAGCGCTATATGGTTTCCAATACATTTGTAACAGACAACAGGGCAGCGACCTCAGGAACGGTTCACTCAGGATTATCAAACCCATCTCTTTTTAATCCTTCCGTCGCTGTGGCTCCTGCTGTCAAATTTTTTTTAAAGAGCTGGTTCTCAAAGACTTATCTCAATTAAAAGAGAAGAGACACTCCTCGCAGCCCTTGTCTAGCCAAGGCGTTCGCTCTTTATGTGATAACAAGGATTTGATCATTCGTCCGGCAGACAAGGGCGGGGGGATTGTTGTTCTAGACAGGTCACAATACGAGCAAGAGATGCATCGTATACTTGGGGAACCTGGTACTTATCAAGAAATCCCCAATAATCCTACTGCCACATATAAGAAACAATTACAAACCCTTGTTAACAAGGGGTTTGATCTTAAGATTCTCAACAAGAAAGAGAAACTTTTTTTGGTTCCCAAAGTACCCAGAATTCCGACAATATACTACTTGCCTAAAATACATAAACATCCTACACAACCACCAGGCCGGCCTATCGTGAGCGGCATCGATTCTGTCACCTCACGCATAGGCCGTTATATAGACTTTTACCTCCAGCCCATAGTCAAACGCACTCCTTCATACATCAAGGATACAGGCGAAACCATCCGCCTTCTGGAGGGGTTGGACATACAGGAGGGTTGCATCATGGTCACTGCAGATGTGGCCTCCCTGTACACCTGCATTCCTCATCATCTAGGCATACAAGCGGTAAAACACTTTTTAAGTAGCGAAGAATCACTCGCTTCGTTTCAAAGCGACTATTTAATCGAACTTTTGGATTTCGCTACAAAACATAGCTATTTCTGGTTCGATCAACGCTTCTTTTTACAACTTAGGGGTGTGGCAATGGGCGCCAAATTCGCACCGAGTGTAGCGAATCTTTTCATGGCCAAGTGGGAGGAGGATGTCGTCTATGCCCAGACAGTTCCATCTCTGGGCCTATGGGCTAGATATATAGACGACATCCTCCTCCTATGGAATGGTAGCCCTGAGTCATTGAAGTCATTTTTTGACTCTTTAAATAGTAACGATAGGGGTATTTCCCTAACATATGAGTTTAGTCCTACTAAGATTCATTTCTTGGATTTGGAGATAACCATAGTTGATAAGAAGTTCCACTTCCAAACCTATTTTAAACCAACCGACCGTAATGGTTATATCCCTACGGGGAGTTGCCACCACCCATCTTGGCTCCGGTCGGTTCCCCGCAGTCAATTCCTTAGACTGCGTCGGAATTGTACGGACGATAACTCCTATCTTGCCCAAGCAGAGATTTTAAAATCTAGGTTTCTAGAAAAGGGGTACCCCATTAGTGATGTAGATTCAGAATTACAGCGAGTCCTTTCATTAAACAGGAAGTCACTAATATCTGTTAAGTCCAAGCGTCCTACGGATGAGGGTTTTAAATTTGCTATGCTGACTACATATTCCACTCAATATAAACAAATTAAGAGTATTTTCAACAGGCATTGGAACATCCTTAGAGGGGATAGAATTTTAGGTCCACTGCTTCCTGAACAGGCTAAAGTGGTCTTTAAAGGCGTACCTTCCTTACAGAGCAAAATCGCTCCAAATATAATAAACCCTCCTGTCAAAAGCTATTTTTTTCATAATTTAGTAGGCTTCTTCCCCTGCAGGAAATGCAAGGTATGTCAACATAATGCTCTAACCACAAGAAAAATCTTGGAGTTTTCCTCCACGGTTACCAACAAGCAGTATACTATAAAAACATTTTGTACATGTGCGACTAAGTACATTGTATACTTACTAACGTGTCCTTGCGGCATGCAATATGTCGGTCGCACCATCCGCACTTTCTCGATCAGAGTGAGCGAACATATTGCACTCATAATAGGCGGGGACACCAAACATCCAGTCCCCCGACATTACAGGGAATTCCATCATAGAAACCCCAAAGGGACACAATTTGTTGTCATCGATAAATATACTCCTCCATGGAGGGGTGGAGCCATGACTAGGGGGGTCTCCCGCCTAGAGACATTCTGGATATACGAACTTCAGACATATACCCCGTTCGGAATGAACGTCGAATGGGATATAAATTCTTTTATTAATATGTCATGAGCTATTCATATTATTTGTTCTATTTTCTGGGTCTTTGGAAATTCAATATATACGCGCAATAATCATATACGCGCTTAATGTTTTATTCTGGATTCTGTTATATTTACAATCATTTATGCTATGAGAGTCAATGTATATGGTGATCTGACTCACACTAAACATGAGGCATTTTTTTGATCACATGAGGTAGTAGGGATATATTTTGTGTTTTTTTTATATATGCGATTCTAACACATTTGTTTTTAGCGATAATCTATATATACATTTATTTATACAAGATCGCAATTTTAACATATTAAATACATGTTCTAAATAAACTCTTTTTTTAACACTAATTGTTTCTGATCTAGAGTGGATGTTAATTTCCATCTCCAGCGCAGAATCGATATTTTTATAAGTTTTTATTTTTATTTAATTTTTATGACTGGCCCTTATAGTTGATGTGCCGCTGATGGGAGTATTAACACTACCCATTTATACTGCGCTTTGCAATAGACATTATTTTTGTGATTCTCCGTTTATTTTTGTGCCCCATTTTTTCATTTGTTTAATTGGACATGCGACTCCTCTCTACGGGCGCCGCTCTGACCAATCACGGATGACCTCTCTCATAATGAGGCTTGGCGCGCACGCATGCGCACTTTAGCTACCAGACATCCGGGTTCCTCAGAGCGAGGCCTGGTCTGCAGGCGCGCTCTCACTGGACACTACACGGCAGCCTCTATCTATTCAGAGTGAGGCTTGGCTATCGCGCACGCGCGGTAGCATAGTGTAATCCACGACACACAAACAATACATGGTTACTATGCTCTGCCGTGCTTGTTAGCACATGCAAACGAGGCTTGGCTCTGGCGCACGCGCGGTCGCATCTGTCGTCCGTGGCATGGTAAATTTTCACAGTTTGCCTCAACTATTATTTATTTTATACATTTCAAGTATTTTAATGGCCAGTGCATTTCATTTTGTTTCATTTTACTCAGTATGTCCATGTCACACTCCTAATGACTACATTCCAAATGTAACAGCCACGTTAAAGACACTATACCCATATTCTCTGTGAGGTTCCTGTTTCATATAGAGGCTTGGAGTGCAAACTGCAGGTTCCTGTTTCATATAGAGGCTTGGAGTGCAAACTGCAGGTTCCTGTTTCATATAGAGGCTTGGAGTGCAAACTGCAGCGCCATCTTGGATAGGTGATGTGCTATCTGTGATTGCTGATTGTTTGGGGTGAGTCAGATCTTCATTTGATTGGATGTGATTACATGGACTACACATATATTGGAGTGGGCTGCAGTGGAGAGACACCCCAGACGATGTGCTTTTGACCACGAAACGTGTCGGGAGGACTCCACTGTCGCCCCATTTACATGCAAGAGCTCTTTTACTTCCAGCCAAATGTAAGTTTGTTAGCTGTGAATAAACACGTATTTTTTCTTTTATACGGAGTTACGCTATGTGGCCACTTCTCTTTATTTTTCTCTATGCACCACTAACACACTGAGCCAATTGGTTTTGGGATACCAACATCAGTATAGCTTCCGGCTTACTCCTGGGGACCTATTCCATATAAGGACCTACCCACCAGTTGGACCTACGCTTCCTGCCAAGGATTGCTGTTTGACAATCGTCATATAAAGCCTTGACTGACCTCTTTTGGCATATGCCACCAGTGGTCAACAAGTTCCGGTAAGCCTGCACTTTTTCCGGTGATGGGATTGTCACGTTAAAGGAGTCACGCTTTTTCTATTTATTCACCTTTTCACTTGAATGACTTGTGGATGTTGATGAACTTTGCTACATACCTCGGATCATCACACTTAGGAGTTTTTGTTGGACATTGTTTTTATGTTTGATACCACCTTAGGTGCATCAGTTCACGTGCCAGTTGGCACTGTTGTCAACCCTCGCTACAGAGGAATCTCACATGTTTCACAATTTGTGTCTAACATTTATTAATGTTATATGTGTTTTATTTTTTACTATACACATTTTTTGGTATTTTGATATTCATTTATTAATTTTAGCGCTACACATACGTATTTTTTTGGTTGTTTTGCTTTTTTGAATAAGCCGTGTCAGCAGCTACCATTTACGCACACCTGGCAGCGCAGGGTATCCACTCTCTTCCAGATGCCGGGATCAGATGGGGGTATAGATGGACCCTGAGATTGGCCGCCGACGCACGTTTCGTGATTAACACGTCATCAGGGGGGCCTGTCGTGGCGATTGAACGATGCTCAATTGGTACTAAGGGGCCCAAAGTGTGCCAAGAAAATATATATCCCCCACACCATTACACCACCACCAGCCTGAACCGTTAATACAAGGCAGGATGGATCCATACTTTCATGTTGTTTACACCAAATTCTGACCGTACCATGTAAAAGTCGCAGCTGAAATCGAGACTCATCGGACCAGGCAACGCTTTCTCAATCTTCTATTGTCCAATTTTTGTGAGCCTGTGCGAACTGTAACCTCAGTTTCCTGTTCTTAGCTGAAAGGAGTAGCACCCGGGGTGGTCTTCTGCTGCTGTAGCCCATCTGCTTCAAGGTTCGATGTGTTGTACATTCAGAGATGGTATTCTGCATACCTTGATTGTAACGACATCAACAAGGCATTTTGGTCGACACAACTACCTACTACTGGAAATGTTCTCTTTTTCAGACCATTCTCTCTAAACCCGAGAGATGGTCATGTGTGAAAATCCCAGTAGATCAGCAGTTTTTGAAATACTCAATTAGACCAGGGATCCTCAAACTACGGCCCTCCAGCTGTTGTTACAGCTGGAGGGCCGCTGTAACATCCCATGAGGCATTGCAAAACTCTGACATTCACAGACATGACTAGGCATGATGGGAATTGTAGTTCCTGAACACCTGGAGGGCCAAAGTTTGAAGACCCATGAATCAGACCAACCCATATTGCAATGCCTTGTTCAAAGTCACCTAAATCCCTTTTCTTCTCCATTCTGATGCTCAGTTTGAACTTCAGAAAGTCGTATTCACCACGTCTAGATGCCCAAATGCATTAAGTTGCTGCCATGTGATTGGCTGATTAGCAATTCTGTGTTATTAAGCAATTAAACAGGTGTGCCTAATAAAGTGGCCGGTGAGTGTATATTTGTATTTTATCCAACATAAAACTTTTTCATTTGAATTCTCAGAGATTTTGTTGTCTGAGTAATAAAAATGGGGCGTTGATAAAATATGTGCACGGCACACTCCGAGACGCGTAAGTCACAATTTTTCGCCTAATTGTAGCACTGTCCTCTAATTTGAGGCAAGTATTTTTCATTTCGGGAACCACAAAAGGAACACTAGATGAAAGAGTAGCTGACAGGCCGAGTACGTGGAGAATGTAACTTGTCATTACCGTAGCGGGACGGAGAGCCTCGTTTCGCTTGTCGTGTTTACCTTTCATCAGTCTGATGAGAAAATGGCTTGGAAAATTATTCACCTTGTGATTATCTTGTCTCACTCACAGGACGGGGTTTCTCTCACTCTTATTTAGTAACGTGTGGTAATAATAGCGATGCTGCTGCAAAAAAAAAAATCCTGGGTCCCATGCTGGTCAATTTGGAGGGACAGCACCTTGATTCCCCCATCCGGACAAGTATTGAGTCAGCCCATGGGGAGCCCTCCAAGCAGTGGCAGTTCGTCCATAGAGGGCGCTGGAGCGTCGCCCCCTCTGGCTCCGCACCGCCACTGACTAATAACATAGGTTCATTGCATTGCATGAATCGATGTTATTGTCACCGCTGCCGCTGGTCTATTCAGATGGCCGGACCTAGAGCGCCGGCCACCTGAATAACGGCAGCTGGTTGGCTGTACGGAAGTGCCTATCAGAGCCGGCGGCTCTAATAGGCTTTTCGAGTACAGCCCTCAGGCTGTAGTCGGCTTCTGAATGCTTATACTCGGGATGTACCGGCGGTGCGTTCCTTGGATAAGACTGACAGGCGTCTCAGCCAATCAGGTTCACCGGTTCTGGCTATCGGTAACCTGATTGGCTGAAGCGTCATCGAGGGCGGGAGAAGACATCGAGGGACGTGGATGGCTGACTCCAGTAAAAGGTAAGTGCCGGGCGGGGGGGGGAAAGGGGCATTTTACAGGGCACAGCGGCGACGAAGGGCACAGTGACATCAATGGGCACAGTGGCGACAATGGGCACAGTGGGGACAATTGGCACAGCGGCATGAATGGGCACAGTGGCGACAATTTGGCACAGTGGCGACAATTAAAGGGCACAGTGGCTGTGTTTGATGGCATGGCACAGTGGCTGCGTTTGATGGCATGGCACAGTGGCTGCATTTGATGGCATGGCACAGTGGCTGCGTTTGATGGCATGGCACAGTGGCTGCGTTTGATGGCACAGTGGCTGTGTTTGATGGCACAGTGGCTGCGTTTGATGGCATGGCACAGTGACTGCATTTGATGGCATGGCACAGTGGTGACAATTGATGGCACAGTGGCTGCATTTGATGGGCACAGTGAGGCTGCAATTTTTTTATTTTTCGTTAGCGCCCCCCCCCCCAAAAAAAATTTGAGCACCAGCCGCCACTGCCTCCAAGGGAGCAACCATGTCCATAGACTCTGTGTCTGCTGTACCTACCCTACGGCAGGAAGAGGACCTGTTGGAGCTCGCCGTGGCCCTTGCAGATACTTTACTTGTCTGGCCTGCCGACCTCACAGTGGACCAGTTGGGTCTGAACTCTTGCCTGCCTGCATCTAAATCACTGGCTAAAGTTACTGGCTGTGTCAGCACCTGAACTGATCAACTCCACTCTGCCTGCTAACCAGGATTTGTGCCCATTTCCCAGGAGTTCATTACCTCCAGATTCTCTGGTCTGGAAGCCTGGGCAGGATTGGTGCCCTGATAGTGCCCCCCCCCCTAGGGGCGGACTCCGGACGCCCAAACTGTCCATCAGTCCCGATGAAAAATTCGGATCAACCGAGGAGCGTGCAGGTTTCTGGAGGGTTCCCATGAACTGTCCTCAGGCGGGTAACCCTTCCATTTAACGAGATACTGGAGTTGCCTCCCCCTCTTCCGGCAACCTAGAATAGATTCCACCTCGAATTCTTTTTCACCTTCAATTTCCACTGGAGGAGGTGGAAGTTCTTCCCTTCCTGGAAAAGAATCTGGTATAACGGGTTTAAGCAGAGATGCGTGGAATACCGGGTGAATCTTGTAGGAATCCGGTAATGTTAACTCAAAAGCCACGGGGTTGATCATCCTTTTAATTTCGAATGGACCAATGAACCTGGGGCCTAGTTTCCGAGACGGAATGGGCAACCTAAGGTTCGTGGCCGATAACCTTACCTTCTCCCCAACCTTCTCCCCAACCTTAAAAGCTGGACACTCCTTCTTCCCCTTGTCATAACATTTTTTGTAATAATTTTCCTGAGCTTGTCGCATGCCTTCTTGGAGTTTTTGAAAATTTTGTTGCAGAGAGACTATGTGGTCTTGGACAGCTGGCACCGGTACCTCGGGGATTGAGTCTGGAAGAAAGGAAGGGTGGTAACCATAGTTGGCCCAAAATGGAGTTTGGTTGGTAGATGAATGTACTGAATTATTATACGCAAATTCTGCGGATGGTAGCAGAGACGACCAATCATCTTGGGATGAGGAGCAGAAGCAACGGAGATATTGTTCCAACGTTTGGTTGGTCCTCTCCGTCTGACCGTTGGACTGCGGGTGGTAGGCTGATGAAAGGCAGGTCTTAATTTCCAGTGACTTACAGAGCTCTTTTCAAAATTTAGATGTAAATTGCACACCTCTATCCGATACGTTGCTTTTGGGTGCCCCGTGGAGTCTCACAATCTCTTTAAAAAAAATTTGGGCGGTTTCTGCTGCAGAGGGTGTGCCAATCATGGGTACAAAGTGTGCAAGTTTGGACAACCGGTCAACCACCACTAAGATTGTAGTGAAGCCTCCGGAAGGTGGTAGATCTACAATAAAGTCCATAGAAATGTCCGCCCAGGGGCGCTCAGGAACAGGAAGGGGTCTGAGTAAACCCCAGGATTTGGTGTTTGGACCCTTGTAGCGTTGACACCGGGAACATGAAGATACATAGTCTTTACAGTCCGACCTACACTTCGGCCACCAGAAGGAGCGGCTAACTAGCTCTGCGGTTTTCCGTGCTCCAAAGTGGCCTGCTAATTTATGGTCATGGAACATGCTTAATACTAGTTGTCTCGTTTCCTCAGGTACAAAAACTTTGCCTTGTGACCACAGCAAACCGTCTCGTTTTTCCAGAGAGAGAAAGGGTAGGTCGGTAATTTGGCTGGAAGCCGTCTTCAGAGAGGTAAGTAGGTCCAACTGGGAAACTAGAAAAAAGTTCTGGGGGGTCAAGATGGTACTGGGTTCTGACTGGTCGGCCGTTTCGGGGAACATCCTGGATAGGGCGTCAGCTTTCCCATTTTTAGATCCAGGTCTGAAAGTTATGTGAAAACTGACGCGGGCAAAGAACAAGGCCCAACGGGCTTGTCTTGGTCTTAGACACTTGGCAGAGCATAAGTATTCCAAATTTTTATGATCTGTGAAGATCAAAATGGGATGAAGAGCACCTTCCAGGAGGTACCTTCACTCCTCTAGAGCAAACTTGATGGCCAGCAGTTCCCGATCCCCAACGTCATAATTTTTTCCCGTGGAGCTTAGTTTCCGTGAAGCGTAGGCTACAGGGTGCAGCAAGGACTTGGGTCCTTGTCTTTGTGACAGAATAGCACCAGTGGCAGTTTCTGAGGCGTCAACCTCCAAGATAAAAGGTAAGCTTGGGTCTGGGTGCCTAAGAACAGGGGCTGAAGAGAACAGGATTTTCAGTCTTTCGAATGCTTCCTGAGCTTCCTGAAACCAATGGAAATGATGCCCTTGGCGAGTTAGTCCGGTAATAGGGGCCACAATAGCTGAGAAGCCGACAATAAATCTTCGATAAAAATTGGCAAAGCCAATGAAGCGCTGTACCCCCTTCTTGTCAACTGGCACTGGCCAATCCTGAACTGCCTTGACCTTTTGCGGATCCATGGATATTCCATCGGTGGAAATGATGAACCCCAAAAACTGAACTGTATTTTTTTCAAATTCACATTTTTCCGCTTTAAGGTAAAGCTTGTGTTTTCTGAGGATAGCTAGGACCTTCTTGACATGGAGACGGTGTAGCTCAAGTGATACTGAGAAAATGAGGATGTCATCCAAGTAGACGACCAAGAAGTCATCCAGATATTGGCGAAAGATGTAGTTTACCAGGTGTTGGAATGTGGCAGGGGCGTTGCAGAGGCCGAATGGCATCACTAGGTATTCGATGTGCCCAAACCTTGATCTAAAAGCGGTCTTCCACTCGTCCCCGGGCCTGATCCGGATGAGGTTGTAGGCCCCCCGGAGATCGAGCTTGGAAAAGACCCGGGCTGACCGAAAGCGTTGAAAAAGCTCCGGAATGAGAGGTAATGGATACCTGTTTTTAATGGTGATTTTATTTAGCTCTCTGTAATCAATGCAAGGCCTGAGAGAACGTCCTTCTTTTCAACAAAAAAGATTCCGGCCCCGGCTGGGGAAGAAGAAGGGCGGATGAATTGCTTCTCTAAATTCTCATCGATATAGGCCTTGAGGGCCACTAGTTCAGTCTCGGAAAGCGGGAAGATCCGACCAAAAGGAATTTTAGAACCGGGTAGTAAGTCAATGGGGCAATCGTATGGCCGATGTGGGGGAAGGTGGTCAGCTTGTTGTTTGTCGAACACGTCCTTAAAATCCGAGTATGCAGCAGGAACGTGTTGAAGGTCCATTGGTGCAGATATCAGGGTAGAGCAGGAGGCTTTGATGGGTAGAAGACAATGCTGAGAACAGTAGGAAGGAGGAAATGTGATGTCCTTCTCAAGCCAGTCTATGGAAGGTTGGTGCGCTTGTAGCCATGGTAAGCCCAAAATGATGGGAAATAAAGGAGATGGAATAAGGTCCAGGCACAGGTACTCTTGGTGACCGGTGTCAGAAATGGCATGAATAGGCAGGGTTTCCAGGGTGACTAATCCGGAGCGGGGTAACGAACCGTCTGCCAGGTGGATCTGTAGATGAAAGTCTTTAGGCCGGTAGGGAACATGCAGCTTCTGGGCCAGGGCGGTATGCAAGAAGCAGCTGCAAGCCCCGGAATCAACGATGGCCGGCAGCCGAATTGCCCCCTGCGGGAGCTGTAGGGAAAGAAAAAAAACAACGTAAGTCTGCGGTAAGTTGGAAATGTGACAACTGAGAGTAGGAGGAGATCTTGACTTACTGGGTCTTATGGGACAAGTGCATAGTCCTCTACGGGTCTTCTACCTTGACCCAGTTGATGAAGGGTAATTTCAGCTGTGGCCGAGCGGAGAGGATTGTCGTATGATTTAGATAAGTGTTCAAAGAAAGTGTCACTAGTATCCAATATTGGACTCCTCAAAAGGCGAGCGCGCCCTGTCGGCCTCGGACATCTGGCTGGCTTGTACTATCAGAAGATAACAGAAGTACACTTACCAAGGCCAAGATGCTGAGGGCGGCTCCCTTTGCGACCTGGCGCGGTCCGCCCCCTGGAGTGAGGACAGGGGGAAAGACGCACCAGGAGGCACCGGTACCGGAAGGTAGAGGTCGGGTGCGTGGAACAGGACCGATCAGGAAGCAGTCCACTGGAAGTGGCCGGGAAGCACACCGGGATGATCCTGGAGGTCCGGGAACTGGGAACGGAAGAAGCAGAAGGTAATCCGGGAGACAGGCTGTGGTCAATGGAGCACGGAGAGCAGGATAGTCAAAGTTCAAGCCAATAGGTCAAGGGCAGGTGAGATCAAACAGTCCAGTAAACAAGCCAAGGTCCAAGGTTAGGAGAAAGCAGCAATCCGGGGAACAGAGCCAAGATCAGGTAATCAGGAACAAACAGCAGGGATTTTCACAACCAGGAAATACACCAACAATTGCTGTGACAAGCCAGCAACCAGCCAGGGGAAGGGGAGAGGTTTAAATAGCCCGCTCAGGGCTCTGATTGGTCGGACGGACCGCGCACGCGCGCGCCAATAGCGTGCATGCACGCGGCGCTAACAGCAGTGATTGCGCTGGTCTGGAAGCCTGGGCAGGATTGGTGCCCTGATAGCCACCCTGATCAGTGAGCTAGCCGAGATGGATCAGAGGGATGGTGAGGCAGGACCCCGGTCAGTTGAAGACTTGTTTCAGCAATGAGTTCGAAAGCGGTTGGCATTATATGGTGCTAACCCATCAGAGACCGCCATACAGAATGCCATTAGAGGCATCCAGCTGCAGGACGAGAGAGAACGAGAGCGACAAGAGAGAGAACGAGAGCGACAAGAGAGAGAACGAGAGCGACAAGAGGAGCTGGAGATCGCCTACAGACAGCTGCTAGACTCTGCTTAGCAGCAGGGTGGGGCTCCCTTTGCCTGGGACTATCAGGAAATATCAGCTGACAACTCTGAAATCCTGGCTGAAGAATCGGCAATGTGGCAGAGTAACAGTGTGCTTTGCCAACCTGCCCCCGCAGCTATGGAGGCAGAGGTCTTATGGCGGATGCAGCAAGTGCTGACTGACCTTGATGATCCGGTTTCTGCATGGGATGATCTTGAATGGAGGAATGTGCCTGTCCAGCAGTATGCCAGTGAATTGGCAGTGGAAAATCTGGACATTGCCATTCCCAAAGCTGAAGTGCTGACCGCAGGGCTGAGCTCTGCTAACCTCTGCTCAGTACCTATTAGACATGTGCACTGCCAAAAAAATATTTTTTTCCGTTTATGTTATTTTCGTTTTTTTTCGTAAATTCAGGAAATTCGAAAAATAATTTTTTTCCGTTTTTGTTTCATTCTTTTTTTATTTTTTCGGAAATTCGTAAATTTCGAAAAAAAAATGTTTTTTAGCTTTTTTCGGAAATTCGTAAATTCGGGAAATTTATGGATTTCCGAAAAAGCAAAAAACGAAAAAAAAAAAGAATGAAACGAAAAAAACGAATGAAATGAAAAAAATATATATTTTTTTTTCGGAAATTTGGAAATTTACAAATTTTCGAAATTTCGAATTTCTCGAAATTTCGAATTTCGAATTTTAGAATTTTTCTATTTTCGAATTTCGAATTTTTCAATTTTCGAATTTCGAATTTTTCAATTTTCGAATTTTCGAATTTTCGAAATACGAAAATTCGGAAATACGAAAATATTCGGAAATACGAAAATTCGGAAATACGAAAATATTCGGAAATACGAAAATTCGGAAATACGAAACTTCAAAATTTCGAAAATGGATAAATTCGAAATTCGAAATTTCGAAAATTGAAAAATTCGGAAATACGAAACTTCAAAATTTCGAAAATGGAAAAATTCGAAATTCGAAATTCAATTTTCGAAATTTCGATTTTCAAATTTTTCAATTTTCGAAATACGAAAATTCGGAAATACGAAAATATTCGGAAATACGAAAATTCGGAAATACGAATAAAATTTCAACATTTCGAAAATGGAAAAATTCAAAATTCCGAAGATTGAAAAATTCGAAATTCGAAAATTGAAAAAAACAAAGTTCGAAATTTCGAAAATTGAAAAATTCGAAAATCGAAAAATTCGAATTTTAGAATTTTTCAAAAATTTTGGAATTTGGAATTTTTCAATTTTCGAATTTTCGTATTTCAGAATTTCGAAAATTCTGATATAGAAAAATTAAAAATTCGATAATTGAAAAAAATCGAAAATTGAAAAAAAATGTTTCAAATTTCGATAATTGAAAAAAATCGAAATTGAAAAAAAATGTTTCAAATTTCGAATTTTTCAATTTCCGAATTTTCGAATTTTTCAATTTTTTTTCAAAAATTCGAAAATTGAAAAATTTCGAATTTTTCAATTTTCGAAATTTGAAAATTCGAAATTCGAAAAATTCGAAATTTGAAAATTGGAAATTTGAAAAATTCGAAATTCGAAAAATTCGAAATTCGAAAAATTCGAAATTCGAAAAATTCGAAATTCGAAAAATTCGAAATTTGAAAAATTCCAAATCTGAAAAATTCGAAATTGGAAAAGTGAAAAATTCGAAAATTAAAAAATTCGAAATTCTAAAAATTCGAAAATTGAAAAATTCGAAATTCGAAAAATTCGAAATTTTCGCATTTTTCAATTTTCGAATTTTTCAATTTTCGAATTTCGAATTTTTCAATTTTCGGAATTTCGAATTTTTCCATTTTCGAAATTTTTTAATTTTATTCGAAATACGAAAATTGAAAAATTCGAAAATTGAAAAATTCGAAAATTGAAAAATTCGAAATTCGAACATTGAAAAATTCGAAATTCGAAAATTAAAAAATTGAGAAATTCGAAAATTGAAAAATTCGAAAATTTGGGGAAAAAAAACGGAAATAGGAAAATTCGGGAAAAAAACGGAAATAGGAAAATTCGGGAAAAAAACGGAAATACGAAAATTCGAAAAAAAAACGGAAATACAAAAATTCGGGGAAAAAACGGAAATACGAAAATTCGTAAATAATAAATTTGTAAATACGAAAATTCGTAATTAACGAATTTCCGAATTTTCGTAAAAAAACGAATTAGAAACAAATTGCACGTGTCTAGTACTGTACCTATAGCATCTTCTGGGTTCCATGGACAGGAGATGGTGAACCTCTATCCCCAGACACCAGTTGCAGAGACTGGGGATATAATAGACTTTTCTGCTGAGGGAGAACAACCTGATGAGCCTCCAGCAGAAGAGCTGGTATCAGGGCCAAACTTCACTGTGCTCTGCCCAGCACCAAGGGCAGAATCTGTGGAGTTACAAGGAACTTCCCCAGCTGAAGCGCTGGTCCCCGGACAGAGGATTTAAGACCTCTGCCCCACCCCTGTGGCAGTTCCGGAGGCTCTAGGTGAGAAGGTGGCGATCACTGTCCAGCAGCAGACCAAGCCTTGGAATGTTAAAAACCACCCACCCAGCTGAATCACTGAGACAGGAGGATGGAAGTCTTGCTTTGCAAGCACCTGGGGATTTTCACCTACCACAAGTGGATGGGACTTCAGTCTCCACTTGTATACCCCAGGGATGGGGGGCAGTTGGCCCAGATCCCCAACAGCATGATGAACTGAGCCCAGTCACCCTGTCTTCTCTTCAGCGGCTGAAAGGACTCCAGGGAGAAGGGCCAGTCCAGGCTTCTCCCCAGCGGCAGGCATGCTCTCTGAGAGAGGCAGAGGTTGGCTGGGTGAGTAATGCTCGGTTTGGGACAATTTATTTGGGGTACTGTGTGAGTACCGACATTGGGGTCTCCACCTGTGTTAGTCTCCTGCCAAAGGGGGAGATGTGTGACAGACCTAGCCGGGGACAGGCTTTTGGAGAGGACTGAATGCGAGCCTCTTGCCTTCCGATTATGGGCCAGGGCCTCAAAACAGGAAAGCGGATGGGTTATCCCAGCAGACAGACCTGGAACCTTAAGACTACTTTTCCAACATCCTCGAGTTGACCCGTTCGGGGTCCCACTGTGGCTGTTGGACTGTTTCCCAGGGGAAGTAATGTCATGGACCTTGGAATGCTGAAGGGTATCTCTTTGAAATCTGTTACACAGTGGGGGGTCTTCTTCCCTGTCTTAAAGCTCCAGACGGCTCCATTGTTCTGTGTCTGGCTATTGTGTACATTGATTGCCCCCTGGGGCTTCTGTCTCAATACACATAACAGTCCCTCCATTCAAGCTATCGGACCAATCCCTGCTGAACTCATTTTCAAGTCCTCATTTGCATGGTGATGAGGACCTGAAGGAGAACTCCATGTACTTTACAATTGACCAATAGGAAAGCGATTGTTGGGGGCGGGATGTTCCAAATTCTGTTTAAAAGTGTGTTGTGTACTTCCAATAAAGGTCTTCCTGTTTGAACTTACATACAGCCTGCCTGGTGTTTGTTCTAATGGATCCCGAACGGCACATAGTTGTAGTTCGGATCCCGGAGCCTTGGATGACCGAACCATCAGACGTTGCGATCTGCAAGCTGACTTAATAGTAGCAGAGGAGTGTCGGGAGAGCGGAAGGGTCTCGTTACAGATGGAATAGTGCCCCAAGGGTCCGATAAAAGCAAGCAAAGTGCCACATCTGGCTCCTAGGCTGCAGTTTGGAGACCGCTGCTATATACTGTATGTAGATCTCCATTGTAACTTTATCACTAATGTACAAAAAACATTTACACATGAGTAAACATTTATAGTTCTTTTCCAAATACGCCTTTTTTCTGTTCTTAGCAATGATAGTTCTTTCTGACAGATTCCCTTTTAAAGTGTATTTGCCTTTAAGCAGTTTGTGTTCTAAAATTCCGCGCTGGTATAGAATTGCACTTTCTTCGTTTTCTTTGGCCTGTTTATAAGGAAACTCTATCTCGCAGTCGGTTCTGCAATTTTCTCCACCGTATTTTGACTGTAATGTTTAGCTTATGAGAGTTCCTCAAATATTTTTTGATTTCGAGCCGTTTTCCCAAAGCCTTGCATTATGAAAATTGTGTTTACATAACTGTGATCTTTGGGCCGAGAGGAAACAATGAGTCATAGAGAAATGGCAAAGGCTTTTAAATGTCACCGGAGACGTGCCACTTCCCACAGACGGTGTAATAAACAATTTCCTCCTCTGGACGGTAGCGTGTGGCACCCTAATGCCTCCTATTATTTATCATTTATCAGCAAAGTATTAATCTACCTGGATACACGCCGGTACCTTTGCTCTCTTCTTAGGAAATAGGACATGAGCGGAATTCCCAGGAAACATCAATAGCGGAGAGCTGACAAGATGTAGAGGCAGATAAGGGGGCTCAGCGGGGATTCTATCTGGGATAAGAAGGTTATTGCGAGCAGCTCAACATAAACAAACAAAGCTGCTAAATGATCATGTCTTATTTTCTGTAGTATTAATAGAGACTTAACATCAATCTCCCGAGACTCGGAGAACAGAGGCGAGAACCCGGGAGACATTTACTCTGCTGAGGGCAGGAGAAAGTGCTATTTGATTAAAATTGAACTCTAAACGGATTTAGAAGACATAAAGAAATGTAGCTCTGTATTTAATAATACATCATTAACAACGCTGGTTCCTGGCCTAGGCCAACAAGGCCTAGGGCAGCACTTTGCAGGGGGCAGCACAGAAAGAGTCCCCGCCGGCAGTCTTATGGGGGGGGGGGGACTGGGCTAAGAGGCAAATTAGTCTAGCGCCCCCATAAAACGGCAGCACTGCTTCCAGTATGCAGGGTATGGTGACCACGTGTCCCGGACACTTTCATTCCAGGACAATACAGTGTCCCGGAATAAAAATGACACAGCTACCCCCCAGGCCAATCTGATGCCCCCCAAAAAAGGGCAGCCACATCACCGTTTACTCACTGACGGTACTTGTCCTGGACGGGAATGCCTGGAGGAGCACAATCCCGCCCCCTGCTTGTGATTGGAGAAATCATAAATCCCACCTCTTCTGTCCAAATCACTGTGCTGTGATTAGTTACAGGCTCAGCACAAGCAGTTTTTTTTAAAGGGGGGGGGGGTGTCCCTGAATGGTAGTTTAAAAATGTGGTCACCCTAATGCAGGGAGGCCGGCCTGCATTCCGCAACTGTGTGAGGGGGCGGGGGTTTGGGGGAGCGGTGCTGCTAATTTTGACTGTCCTATCATCTTGGACCACAAACCTTCCTCACTGTGCTATATGTTTTCTGCTGCACCATTGGCATGATCAGGGCTCAAAATTTCAAGTCCTGAGCTACTAGCCAGGCCCCAAGAGTTACTCGCCACCAGTTGCCCCACCTAATTCATACACTGCCCTGCGTCTAATTGCACCCGTAAACACGCCCTCGAAGATTATCTCTTGGAATGACACTGTTAAATGTTTTAAGCAGAATCAAGTTACAAAATTAAATATTACCAACAACAACTTTAACAAAATGGGACATGGCACTGGGGTCAGACCAGAGGGACAGGGCACTGGGGTCAGACCAGAGGGACAGGGCACTGGGGGCAGATCAGAGGGACAGGGCACTAGAACTGGGTCTCTTCCCCATTCTCTTGCTGTCTCCTCTGCAACTCCCATCCATCCTCTCTCTCTCTCCCATTCATCTCATCATCAGGAGCCTGTGTGTGCGGCTCCACGCTTGCATGTCCCCACTTCCCCCTTTTATTCAGGCTGGCAGTGAGGAGAGGAGGTGCAGCACAGCCGGAGGGAGTACAATCCAGCGCTGTGCGCTGAATCATAGCACAGCGCACAGCACACATTGAGACCAGTCTGTTCACAGTGCTCAGGCTGAACTGTTGGCCACTTACATAGAGCACAAGGAGAAGAAAACTGTACAAACTGGAAGGCTGCCGCTGTCATGTCAGGCCAACTTTCAGTGAGCGCTGCACCAAAGTGGTAATTTTCGCAATCCTACACCTCACTCATTACTTTCTGCTCTCCAGCTACATTGGTCGGGGAGGGGGGGCAGGCTCAGAGAGGTCATACTGTTAGGTCCCATGGCTTAATGAGAATTGTAAGGAGAGCACCTGTGTACTGCTCTGCCTGTGCGCGACTCACCAGACTACTTTTCCCGAGCATGCACCTTTCCTCTTCGGCCACCAATCTCATCGGGACTCTAAGTGTAGGCACAGATTGGAGGGAGATTGGTCATGTAGCCCTGTCATCACTCGCCCCCAGCTTAAATGCACTCGCCAAATGCTAGTAGGCGAGTGGAAATTTTGAGGGCTGGGCATGATTATATCTTCTTAGTCCTCTCCATAAAATTATCAGAAATTTGTGCTTAAAGTAGAACTATGGGCAACACTTTTATTTTTGGATAGAGTAAGGGAGGGTTATAGCCCCTGTCAGTTTATTTTTTACCATCCCTGTCCCATTGCAGAGATTGCCCTTCACTTCCTGCCCCATAGTCAAACAGGAAGTGAGAGGACATCTATGCAAATTTAGGGAATCCATTGCCCCCCCCCCCAGGCCCTCAGAACTTGTGTCCCCACTCGAAAATTTCAGGGCGGGTCTTAAACAGAAAGGGGTGTGACCTTGACAGGAATGGGTGGGTCATATTTAAATTAGAGGGTGCACAAGTTTAGTCAAATCTAGGGCAGCACAAAACCTAAATACACTACTAATCATTAACCAACTCATGACCGGCATGTAACACCCCCTTCCTGTCTAGGCCTTGTATTATTGCTGTGATAGTTTGCCTGACAATTTCTCCATCTTGTACACTCTACCCAAATGAAATAGGTACTTAACGGCTCATTGCATACGGGTCTGTTTAGCTGCTGTGTTTCCCTCCCGGTGTTTTAGTGTGCCCAGGAAAGACAGGTGCAGCTTCCAGCCCTGCTGCCTGTCAAAGTCCATGGCTGGCTGCAGCTGGGCATGGACCAAGTGGTACAGAAAGCCTACGTTCTGGACCTTTGTCTTTGAATGCATAGGGCACTATACATACAGCGTTCAGCCCAGCATTCATCCACTGTGGTTTTCCCTCACCCCAAAGCACATGCATTACAGCGCACTGTACCACACAAGTTAGCAAAAATCCTGCCTGTCTGGTTCTTGACCCATTTTTGTGAGTTAATAATTGGGCTGCCTTAACCACTTAAGACCCGGACCATTTAAGGACCTGGCCCGTTTTTGCGATTCGGCACTGCGTCGCTTTAACTGACAACTGCGCGGTCGTGCTAAGTGGCTCCCAAACAAAATCGGCGTTCTTTTTTTTCCCACAAATAGAGTTTGCTTTTGGTGGTATTTGATCACCTCTGCGTTTTTTCTTTTTTGCGCTATAAACAAAAATAGAGCGACAATTTAAAAAAAAAATGCAATATTTTTTGCTTTTTGCTATAATAAATATCCCACAAAAATATATAAAATTTTTTTTTTTTTTCCTCAGTTTAGGCCGATACGTATTCTTCTACATATTTTTCGTAAAAAATAATTGCAATAAGCGTTTATTGATTGGTTTGCGCAAAAGTTATAGCGTTTACAAAATAGGGATAGTTTTATGGCATTTTTATTAATAATTTTTTCTTTACTAGTAATGGCGGCGATCACTTTTTGACACATTTTTGGGACCATTGTAATTTTTACAGCGAAAAGTGCTATAAAAATGCACTGATTACTGTATAAATGACAATGGCAGTGAAGGGGTTAACCACTAGGGGACGCTAAGGGGTTAAGTGTGCCCTAAGGGAGTGATTCTTACTGTAGGGGGGGCGTGGCTGCACATGTGACAAGACACTGATCACTGCTCCCGATGACAGGGAGCAGACAATCAGTGTCCTGTCACAGGGCAGAACAGGGAGTTGCCTTGTTTACACAGTCATCCCCCCGTTCGGCCTCTCCGTGAAATGATAGCGAAACACTGGCGGACATCAAGTCTGCGGGTCCCGCGGGCACGGTCACGGAGGTCGCGGCAGGAGCGCGCGCGGCCGTATGGCGCGAAATTGAAAGTGACGTATATACGTTACTTTGCGCAGCTGTGCCATTCTGCCCACGTATAAATGCGTGAGGCGGTCGGCAAGCGGTTAAAGTGCGATATAGCGCTCATTAATGTGCATTTAACACAGGGCCGATCCTAGGGTCAGAGGCGCCTGGGTGCAGAAATATTTCTGGCGCCCCCACATGGGCATGGTCATCTTACTAACTCCTTCCCTTTACAAATGTTTCTATGGCTACGACTCAAACACAGAGATGCTCCCCTAAGAAGTCTTCATTAGTGTCCCCCATCAGAGTCCCCCCAGCAGGTGTCCCCCATCAGATCCCCCCACAGCAGGTGTCCCCCATCAGAGTCCCCCCAGCAGGTGTCCCCATCAGAGCCCCCCACAGCAGGTGTCCCCCATCAGAGCCCCCCCAGCAGGTGTCTCCCATCAGAGCCCCCCCCAGCAGGTGTCCCCCATCAAACCCCCCCAGCAGGTTTCCCCAATCAGAGCCCCCCACATCAGGTGTCCCCATAGATCAGTACTTGTCCAATAGATCCTTGTAGCTTGGGCGCTCTGGGAGCAGCACATTACAGGGGGTGGGGCATATGTGGCATCTTTGGTTACTTGGAGGGTGGCACTCAGAGAGCATTTCTGGGAGTGTACGGGATGATTGGCAGCAGCTCTGGACACAGACAAGGAGGAGGGAGGGAAGCACTTTGGAGCTTCGGCGCCCCCACCTCTGCAGCGCCTGGGTGCGGAGCACCCTGCGCACCCTGCCTAGGATCTGCCCTGATTTAACACACTACAACAGACCACCCCGATGTGAATGGGCTCCGGCGACGCTGACTATGACACATGTTCCCTTGTCAACGGGTTGCCTTGTGTTCCACATTTATCAGTATTTTGGAATCCA
This sequence comes from Rana temporaria, assembly GCF_905171775.1. Lineage (NCBI taxonomy): Eukaryota > Metazoa > Chordata > Amphibia > Anura > Ranidae > Rana > Rana temporaria. The sequence goes on from NC_053490.1 coordinate 37,562,402, forward strand.
AAAGCTGACCCATCGGAATCCTTACACCGTGCTTCACATTTTCCGCAGCAAATGAATAACAAATGCGATTTCCAACATAAAGCTCGGAGATCTCCAGCAACAGAACCGAGCCGCAGATGGAAAATCTGTGTCACTCCGATGTCCTCCTAGGTGTGACTTTGATAAACAGCCTCTACCAACCATGAGAATACTGGACGCTGACAGCTGCATTTTCTGTTCCCACATCACACGGAACAAATAAGTCCCAGAAAACATCCCCGATGACTCAGCGGCTTTATGATTTCCAACATAAAAATAGGAAAAGACCGATGGGAAAGGGGGAATAGACAAGCTTTCCTGTGAGTCACCTAGGAAGCCAAGCTACAACGGAACACTCAAATAATAATCCGACCAACTCACAGCTGATAAATCTATCAGACTGTTCTCACGTCGCCTTAAAGGCAAAGGAACTCCGGACATTTCCGTCTGTGCTGTGTGCAGGAGATGATACACACCTGATACAGATTTACACACACCGGACACTTTATTAGGTACACCTTGCTAGTAGGGATGAGCCGAACACCCCCACGTTCGGTTCGCACCAGAACCTTCGAATGAACCGAACGTTTGCGCGAACATTTAGAACCCCATTGACGTCAATGGGACTCGAACGTTCGAATTAAAAAGTGCTCATTTTAACCACTTGCCGACCTCCTCATGTAGATATACGTCAGCAGAATGGCACAGACAGGCACATGCACGTACCCGTACGTCCTCTGCTTGACGTGGGTGGGGGGTCCGATCGGGACCCCCCCTGCTACATGCGGTGGTCGGTAAGCCTCGGGGAGCGATCCGGGACGACGGCGCGGCTATTCGTTTATAGCCGCCCCGTCGTGATCGCTCCCCGGAGCTGAAGAACGGGGAGAGCCGTGTGTAAACACGGCTTCCCCGTGCTTCACTATGGCGGCGCATCGATCGAGTGATCCCTTTTATTAGGGAGACTCGATCGATGATGTCAGTCCTACAGCCACACCCCCCTACAGTAGTAAACACACACTAAGTGAACACTAAATGTTACAGCGCCCCCTGTGTTTAACTCCCAAACTGCAACTGTCATTTTCACAATAAACAATGCAATTTAAATGCATTTTTTGCTATGAAAATGACAATTGTCCCAAAAATGTGTCAAAATTGTCCGAAGTGTCCGCCATAATGTCGCAGTCACGAAAAAAATCGCTGATCGCCGCCATTAGTAAAAAAATAAATAAAAAAAAACTGCAATAAAACTATCCCCTATTTTGTAAACGCTATAAATTTTGCGCAAACCAACCGATAAACGATTATTGCGTTTTTTTTTTTTTACCAAAAATAGGTAGAAGAATACGTATCGGCCTAAACTGAGGGAAAAAAATTTTTTATATATGTTTTTGGGGATATTTATAATAGCAAAAAGTAAAAAATATTGAATTTTTTTCAAAATTGTCGCTCTATTTTTGTTTATAGCGCAAAAAATAAAAACCGCAGAGGTGATCAAATACCACCAAAAGAAAGCTCTATTTGTGGGGAAAAAAGGACGCCAATTTTGTTTGGGAGCCACGTCGCACGACCGCGCAATTGTCTGTTAAAGCGACCTAGTCCCGAACTGTAAAAACCCCATGGGTCTTTAGGCAGTATATTGGTCCGGGGCTTAAGTGGTTAAAGCCTAATATGCAAGTTATTGTCAGAAAACGTCTTCGAGAACCCGGGTCTTGCCCCAGGGAACATGTATCAATGAAAAAAAAAGTTTTAAAAACGGTTGTTTTTTCTGGAGCAGTGATTTTAATGATGCAGCATCATTAAAAACACTGCTCCAGAAAAAACTACCATTTAAAAAAAAAAATCCATTGATACATGTTCCCTGGGGCAAGACCCGGGTTCTCAAAGACGTTTTCACAGGCATACTATAGACACCCAGCAGGTACAATATTTAAAGGAATTTTTTTTTTATTTAAGCATCATGATGCTTAAATAAAAAAAATAAAAAATTCCTTTACATATTGTACCTGCTGGGTGTCTATAGTATGCCTGTGTAGCTTTATGGTGCACACTGCAGAGGACACAGGCAATACACCACGTGAGAATACTGCAGCTAGCACAATCAACTACATGCCAGTAAATTAGAAAGAACTGATCTAGCTAAACTATACAGTGTATAAATATATGTACAACACCTGGGATGTATATATATCCTCTACACACTGTAACATTAACTGACTAACCTGCCTGCCTGCCTGCTCTATCTACCTAGAAAAAATGACACTCTCTCTCTCTGACTGATCTCTAACCAGCGCCAGAACACACTACACAAGGTCGACCTGCAGGCGGCCTTTTATAGTGTGGGGCGTGTACTAAACCCCCTGAGCCATAATTGGCCAAAGCCACCCTGGCTTTGGCCAATTACGTCTCTCTGTACTGACGGCGCTGTGATTGGCCAAGCATGCGGGTCATAGTGCATGCTTGGTCAATCATCAGCGCGCAATGTGAATTATGGGCCATGGCACGTCACTCGAATTTGGCACGAACAACCCGTTTTGTACGTATTTCGACGAACGATCGAACTTATGATGTTCGAGTAGAACATACGTTCGACTCGAACACGAAGCTCATCCCTACTTGCTAGTACTGGGTTGGACCCGCTTTTTCCTTCAGAACTTCCTTAAATCTTGGTGGCATAGATTCAACAAGGTGTTGGTAACATTCCTCAGAGATTTTGGTCCATAGGGACATGATAGCATCATGCAGTTGCTGCAGATTTGTTGGCTGCACATCCATGATGCAAATCTCCCATTAAACCACATCCAAAAGGTCCACCTCAAAAATATTAAAAGCCAGCAGCTACAAATACAGCAGCTGCTGACTTTTAATAAATGGACACTTACCTGTCCAGGGTGCCCACGATGTCGGCAGCCAAAGCCGAGCAATCACTGGTCTCTTGGCTGCCCCCGCCGCCATCTTCGGTGAGCGAATCAGGAAGTAAAGCATTGAAGCTTCACTGCCCGGTTCCCTACTGCGCATGCGCGAGCCACGTGGCGCGTCCTCACTGGTCTAACCTGTCTCCTGGGACCAGTGTGTTTCCCAATGGACAGCGGGGATGGACGGGAAGGGGCGTATCTGCACCCCCCTCCCCACTGAAAGGTGCCAAATGTGACACCGGGGGGGGGGGGGGGGTTACGAAAAGCGGAAGTTCACTTCACAACGATTATTGTGATTTTTTTTACCAAAAATAGGTAGAAGAATACGTATCGGCCTAAACTGAGGAAAAACATTTTTTTTATATCTTTTTTGGGGATATTTTTTTATAGAAAAAAGTAAAAAATATTGCATTTTTTTCAAAATTGTCGCTCTATTTTTGTTTATAGCACAAAAAATAAAAACCGCAGAGGTAATCAAATACCACCAAAAGAAGGCTCTATTTGTGGGGGAAAAAAGGACGCCAATTTTGTATGGGAGCCACGTCGCACGGCCGTGCAATTGTCAGTTAAAGCGACACAGTGCCGAATCACAAAAAGTGGCAAGGTCCTTAATCTGCATAATGGTCTGGGGCTTAAGTGGTTAACCAGGGCTCCATGGAACCCAATGGTTCCTTCAGAGGTTGCTAGGGGTTCCTTGGGCAATGAGAAATTTCTGCCTCTCAGATAAGTTCCCAATGACACCATTGATGGTTTTAGCTATCTGTAAGGGGGGAATTCTTCCCTATGACCACAAGTAAGAAGCATTCTTCCCACTGACAATCACACTAAGCCCCCATTCACACCTGGGCGTTTTGTCGCCATTAGTGTGACGCCGCTGCCGCCCCGAGACGCCAGAGGGATGAATTAACATTGCCCTCTATGGAGATGGTTCACATCTCCACGCCTGCCGCCTGCCGCCTGAAAAAAAGTCCCGGACCTTTTTTTCAGGCGGCTTTCGGCGTTCGGCATAGGAGATGTGAACCATCTCCATAGAGGGTAGGCGGCTCCCCGCTGGGCAGAGGGAGGCGGGGGACAAGCAGTCACAGTCCCGCTGCGGGCGCTGGAATGAAATCATTGCTTCCTCTTCAGACGCTGACAGAGAGACATCACAACACGCTCAGCTCATCACCGGATTGTTGTTGACCTGGAGGCCGCCGGGAGCCGATGTGACAAGCCGGGCGGACATGGCACGATGAGTCATCAGGCTGAGATGAGGCTGCAGACTGGTGGTAGTAGTAGGTGCTGTCAGCATGGCAGAGGCTGGTAGAAGGAGGGCAGAGTGCGGGCCAGGCAGCCAGCAGGAGGGATCTGATCTCCCGGTCTGTACAGAGTGCGGAGCAATGTCTGCGGGATCATGACTATGGCTGCATTCACAATCGCGGCGTTTTGTCGCCGCGAATCGCGGTACAAAACGCCGCTATTTGTCGCCGCAATTCGCGGGACAAAACGCCGCGATTTTGTACGCCGAGGTGTGAATGCAGCCTAATGTATCATGAGTTGTAGATATAGTCATTTTTAGCAGGAGTTTACCTGAGACCGAAAAGTTATTTCAAGGGTTCCTCTGTGTCGAAAAGGTTGAGAAAAGCTGGTCTATATTCTGATGTGTGTGTGCTTTGTACAACAGTGTGAAAGTTTATTTTATTTGACAATTCTATAATCATATAAAAAAAAAAACACAAGAACTTTATAAAACGAAATATGAGTTATAAATCCTTCCTGAATGCCATTGAAACCACGACAATTTTAGGATGGAATCCCGGGAAATCTCTTCTTAATCAGTATCAGTGGAGGTGTTGAGCCGGTGTACTGAGCAGAGTCATGTGGTTGGGGAACAGTGAATGGCTTTTTGTCTCTAAGGAGCTTTACTCCATAAACCTGAATATTCCAAATATCATATCGTCTGAGTGAAATTAATCTTTCCTAATATCTAAGCTTTATATCTCTGACGCATTTCCAGTCTACAGATTCAGCCAGTGATAAGAGTAGTCAAATGTGTTGGTAGTTTGCTCTGCCTTTGAAGTAGAAAAAAAATGTTTGATGGAAGGTTTTATGCTTAATAAGGCGAGTTAGGACTTAAAGAAACACTGTACATTTAACAAATTTTATGTACCGTATTTATCGGCGTATACCGCGCACTTTTTTCCCCTGAAAATAGGGGGAAAATCACAGAGCCATCATCTCGACTCGGCTCTCACTCGGCTGTCACGTCACACACGCACAGTCCCACCTCCGCCACCAGCATTGGACCAGTGTTCTGTCTGTCACAGGAGATGGTCCAATGCCGATGGCGGAGGCGGGACTGTGCGTGTGTGACGTGACAGCCGAGTGAGAGCCGAGTCGAGATGACGGCTCGGTGATTTCCGGCGGTGATTTCCGGCGGGCGCTCGTTTCCACTCCGAGGTATGCCTTAGGTACGCGATACAGTCTCGGCCAGCGCTGCCGCTCTGCATGCGTTTAAGGGTTTCCTCACCCTCCCCTTCACCACAGAATGAGAATGCTGAACATTTGGGTATAGAAGCCCCAAGCCGCGCTACAGGTGTCAGGTAAAAGAAATTCTGCTTATTTTTTGTGACATCATGAAAGTCTAGATGGGAGAATAAGAAGTAATTTTAAGAATTGATAAAAAGTTTGTGTCTAATGTTAAATAGTGATTATAAATAACTGTAACTGTAACTGTAGTTTTTCCAGAAAATTCCCTCTTAAAATTGGGGAGCGCGTTATACGCCGGCGCGCGTTATACGCCGATAAATACGGTATGTCATTTACTTGTTTAGCACCCCCCTGGCCCCAAAGCCAAGTGGGATCCTTAGGGACAGGGTGGGCTAGCTTCATCTTAGGGTGTAGTCCTCGAATCATACCTCCCAACTGTTCCTGATTTCGAGGGACAGTCTCTCATTTGGAGCAATGTCCCTCTGTCCCTCATTCCTCCTCATTTGTCCCTCATTTTGGTCTGATCTATATAGATGTATATAAAATGCACGTTTTATCTATCAAGTGTTTCCCAGAGCTAAACCTCTCATCCCATTTCTAAATTTCTACATTTGTAAATTCCAAAAGCCAATATAAATGAATAGTAGTGGTAAAAACAGCACTTTTGGGTTTAACCAATCTTATTTTTTTGTACAATTCTCCTTTAACCACTTGCCGACCAGCCGCCGCAGTTTTACTGCGGCAGGTTGGCTCGGCTGGGCGAAATCACGTTATATAACGTCACTTTGCCCTGTGGCCACTAGGGGCACGCGATGACTGCCGGGCACCAGCGATTGCTCGTTACAGAGCGAGAACCGGGAGCTGTGTGTGTAAACACACAGCTCCCGGTTCATTCAGGGGGAGAAATGACTGATCGTATGTTCATACAAAGTATGAACGGCGATCTGTAATTTCCCCTAGTCAGTCCCATCCCCCCTTCAGTTAGAACACACCTAGGGAACATAATTAACCCCTTGATCTCCCCCTGGTGTTAACCCCTTCACTGCCAGTAAGAGGCGGCCTCCGATGCTGTGCTCTGGAGCTCTGGATGACGGAAGATCTTCTCATCGCTGGACCGGAGAGGAGATCACCCGTCGCTGGATACAGACACCGTTGGAGCAGGAAGCCGGGAACGAGTGGATTACCACCGCTGGATTTTTTTTCTTTTTTTTTTATTAAGACACAATTTCACTGGGAAGAAATGCGGTCAATTGTCCAAGCAATGGTCAGTAACGGCATAAGCAGACATAGACAGATAAGACAGATAATCTGACAGCAGGCCAGGTAGAAGCTGGGTTAGTAACAGCATCAGAATGAGTATCAGGATCAGGATCACAGGAGCAAGACTGAAGACCATTTAGCATGGAACTTGTGCAGTTCAGAATTAAATCGCCTTCTGGCTGTGTGTGCAAATTTGCACAGGTGCGTGCTCGTGCTTGTATATGTGCATAAGGGCAGGGTGGTTACACTAGTAAATGCCTCCCTTGTTAAGATACCCAAAAGTCTTGAGACTCGCTGGGCGCAGTGGTGTATTTAGGTTTTGTGCTGCCCTAGGCCTGACTAAACTCGTGCACCCACTAATTTAAATATGACCCACCCCTTCCTGTCAAGGCCACACCCCTTTCTGTTTAAGATCCGCCCTGAAATTTTTGAGTGGGGACACTAGTTCTGAGGGTCTGGGAGGGGGATGGATTCCCTTAATTTGCATAGATTTCCTCTCACTTCCTGTTTGGCTATGGGGCAGGAAGTGAAGGGAAATCTCTGCAATAGGACAGGGATGGTAAAAAATAAACTGACAAGGGCTATAACCACCCCTTACTCTATCCAGAATGAAAAAAAAAAGTGTTGTCTATAGGTCTTTAAGCACAAATTTCTGATAATTTTATGGAGAGGACTAAGAAGATATAACCAGGACATTGGTGCAGCAGAAAACATATAGCACAGTGAGGAAGGTTTGTGGTCCAGGATGATTGGACAGTCAAAATTAGAAGCAGCCCCCCCCCCCCCCCCCACACACACACACTAACAGTTGTGGAATGCCGGCCGCATACTGGAAGCTGTGCGGCGCTTTATGAGGGCACTAGACTAATTTGCCTCTCAGCCCAGTCCGCCCCATAAGACTGGCGCTACACTAACAGTGTAGCGCAAGCCGGCGGGGACTCTTTCCGTGCTGCCCCCCTGTAAAGTGCTGCCCTAGGCCTTGTTGGCCTAGGCCAGGATACAGCGTTGGCTGGGCGCCATCACTTTGGATGTAAAGCCAACAGCACCAGCAGACTCCGAGCTGTCACGTAAGTGACACATCATAGTATTGCCCTTTGCTCCTCCCCTGGGTGCTACATAAAAGGGAGGGGAGGGGCAAAGGAGCTGGAACAGTACAGACAGTAAACAGGGAGGGAGCTGTACTAGGGAACTAATTATTTTGGAGTAGTCAGCTTTTCTAGCAAGTTTAAAGGCACATTTCAAGTATTTAAAAAAAGAAGAAATATTTAGAAAAGGGAAAATGTAAGCATGTAAAATACAAAATGTTACTGTTCTTTTATCTGCAATTGTTTAAGTTGGCGACCAAGCCTCTTTAATGGTGTTTTTTTTTAGTACACAGTTCTTGAATCTGAGTTTTTAATTTTTTGAGTTGTTCTTCTTGAGGTTGTTGAGTAATTGCAATGCTGGAATATTTCAGCCAGACCTGTGTTGGAATATTTACTGCATTACTGAGTATTTTGCAGTCCAGATTGCTATCTTGCAGACATTAAAGTGTAAGGATGTAAAGATGTCATAGAAGAAGGATATGAGTAATAAAACATGTTTTTTTTTGTTTGTATGTACTAAAAACAGGACGTGGCTTAAACTCCAGCTATAGGTCATTTTATGATTCTTACCAAAACTACTGGCTGCATTGTTTTCCTGAGGTCATCACCTGTCTTGACTAACAGGCTGTAAAATTGGACCTTGGCTATCCTTATCGGAGCACGCTCTTAAACACCTCTGTTTCTCATCATCATCATCTATCATTCACCTTTGTTTTTTTCTGTGTAATCATCCACACGCCCGTTCACGACATCATTGGGATTGATTTACTAAAGGCAAGTAGACGGTGCACATTGCAAGTCCATTGGTTCCAGAAAATAGTAAACAAGGGGAAGCTTTGCGGATGTCCATCATCCCCAAAAATGCATTTTTTTCCCTTTCATGTGATTGGGTATTCTTTGCAAAGTGAAGCTTCACCTAATTTACTAAGTTCTGGCGGCAAATGCTCTTGCAGAGAGGCAAATGCTCTTGCACAGCCCCCCCGAGGATGCCCACTGGACCACCAGGGATGGCCATATAGACCACCAGAAATAAAATAAAAAATAAAAAAAGATGCCACCCTAGACCACCAGGGATGAGGAGGACACAAAAAATGGATGCCAATCAGTGCCGCAATGGATGCCAATCAGTGCCCACAATGGGCATCACTGATTGGCAGGCATTGTTTGGCACTGATTGGCATCCATTAGTACAACACATACAATAGTGCCCATCTATGCCCATCCGTGCCACCTATCAGTGCCCATCCATGTCGCGTATCAGTGCCCATCCATGCCGCCTATCAGTGCCCATCCGTGCCACCTATCCGTGCCCGTCCGTGCCGCCTATCCGTGCCGTCTATCCGTGCCCATCCGTGCCGCCTATCTGTGCCCATCTATGCCACCTATACGTGCCCATGCGTGCCCCCTATCCAAGCCCATTCATGCCGCCTATCCGTGCCGCCTATCAGTGCCCATCCGTGCCGCCCATCAGTGCCGCATATTAGTGCCCATCAATGCCACCACATTAGTGCCACCTCATCGGTGCCCATCAGTGCCGCCTTATCAATGCCCGTCAGTGCAGTACCATTAGTGCCCATCAGTGAAGGAGAAAATGTACTTATTTACAATGTTTTATAACAGAAACAAAAAAAAAAAAATTTCTACATTTTCGGTCATTTTTTTTTTGCGGGAAGGTGTATAAGTGCCCTGTATGGAAGTGGTTAAACAAGTTCCGTCAGAGGGATAAAGGGTTAGGGAAGATCCAGGTACCTTGCTTTGTGGATCACGGGTATGACCATGGATCCAGAGGACTACTGTTTTCCACACTGGATTCAGCGACCACCGGATCGGCCTCTCTCACTGACCTAGCAGTCGGTGCGAAGCTCGTTCAAAAGTCTCTGCCACAGATTTGATGAGTGCCGTGGAGTCCTTACATGGTCCTCTGCCACAGGATCATGTAACCACACATGCACTTTGCAAAGTTCCAAAGAAATAACACAGCTCACGGTGCCAGGATCTTTCAGCCAAACCGGCCGCACTGTGAGGTAGATTAGCCAGGATGTGTCCTCTAATTGAATCTTCCTGCAGAGAATACAGCACGGGAACATCCCTGGACCAGTAGGCCCCAGAATCTCCTGGGCCTATCCTCAGTAGCAGAACCTCGGGCCAGCAGGCCCCGAGACCAAAAGGCTGTTAACACATCCCTGAGGCCAGGAGGGCCATCAGGTCAGGATCGGAATACCTAAACGTGATGGATTGGAGGTAGCTTGATGAATCCAGCTGCCCACAGGATCCATAAGCTGCTGAATACATCAGTTCATTTTAATCCAGCCACCCGTAGTTCCAACATGGGTCCATTGCCAAAAATCTGAAAAAAACTGAAAGGGCATTGACGTCACAAAAGAAATATCCAATGAATCGAGTGGATATTTCTTTTGTTTTTTTCAGATTTTTGGACCAAGCTTCTTTAACCGCTTGCTGCCCGGTGCACGCAGATATACGTCTGCAGAATGGCACGGGCAGGCAGAAGGACGTATATATACATCTCCTTTATAAAACGGCTGTTGCGCGAGCGCACGCCCGCCGCGATCTCTGTGAGCCCGCCTGTGGGTCCCGCGGACTCGATCGCCGCGGGCATACCCGCGATCATCTCACGGAGAGGTAGAATGGGGAGATGTTAGTGTAAACACAACATCTCCCTGTTCTGCCTAGTGACACTGTCACTGATCGTGTTCCCTGTCATCGGGAACAGCGATCAGTGACGTGTCACAGCAAGCCACTCCCCCTACAGTACGAATAACTCCCTAGGGAACACTAAACCCCGACAGCGCCACCTAGTGGTTAACCCCTTCACTGGCAGTGTCATTTTCACAGTGAGCAGTGCATTTTTATAGCACTGATCGCTGTAAAAATGACAATGGTCCCACAAAATTTGTCAAAAGTGTCCAATGTGTCCGCCATAATGTTGCAGTCATGATAAAAATCGCCATACATGTATAGATTTGTCTCGTTTAGCTTGCAGGCTGCAGAAGAAAAATCCAAAAGATTCCTCCATCCACGCTATACGGCATCAAAGGAGGAATGTCCCATGCCGGCTATTCTATTCTGACAGCCAGCCCCTGTGGCTGTCAGAATACTCCAATAGTGGCTATTTATTATTGGATGCTAATTTTCCACCCAGCTCCTTCAACAAAAGATGGTTTTCAATTGATTTCTATTGAACTGAAGATATCCTTTCACTGTGTTATATTGATTTTGATATGTAGCGCTACCCCCTCAAGAACCGCTGATTGTTTTGGGATCGGCGTATTGAGTTACCTCTATGTGTTGTCTAGGGGTGAAGGTAGTGAGTAGAGCAGTAATTGAATGTCCAGTCTGCAGAGGAAGTTTTCTGAATGCTTTATTTCTCGGTCCAACACGACCAACATTAACTTGAGGTAGACAGAAAAGGTTGATGAAATAAAGTAACTTTGCAGTATCAGGCCTTGAATAAGGAAAAGCAGTCCTGCTTCTCTACAGCTGTAACAATATGTCGCCACTCTAGCCAGAGTGGGTGAAGTGCCACCGGACAGACCTCTGCCATAGGCCTGGCAGCCGGAGCGTCACTTTAGGTTGCTGGGAGGAACAAGTCTCTGCCACCGACTTGGCTCTGATTAGATTAGGATGCCAGATGAAACCTCTGCCACAGGCTCAATGCTGACAATATGAACAGCAGAACGAATCCTCCCAATAGATCACTTCAGGGTCACCGGTTGACAGTGCAAGTGTACCTGTCATTGTCCGGTCACCAGATCCCCGATGGCATCCCCGAACGGCATACAGCCTGGGATCCCCTCAGTAGAAGTGGGGACCCAGTAAGTCACTGGGGCCCCTTTGTGGCATCAGTTGCTCCAGGCCAGAAGGGCCCAGAGTCTGGAACTCCACGTAGCGCGCAACCCCAGGCCAGGTAGGCCATAGTGGTGGGGCCCTCGATGTGCGCACACCCTAAAGGTGGGTGCCGCACCTGGAACCAAGAACCCGCGAAGAACCCAGAACAAAGGGCTCCGCCACAGAAATACCCCCTCCCAGCATGCACAGCGAGGCTCAACTCCTCTCATTGGCTGCTGGGAAGAAGCGGCTCCGCCTGGATCCCTCTGGCGCCATCTGCTGTCCAGAGATGAGACCATATCTCTGGACGTACAGGCTGACCCACAAGACAATCCAGGATTTGGCGACAGCCAAATTTAACAAAATTTAGAATGAGAGCAACTTACCTCTCTCATTTTCCCACTAACTTTAGCGTAGTAAAATGATTGCTGTTTGCTGGTTAATCAGATATCTATGACCACCTTCAGATCTATGCATTGCTGTAAAGGGGAGTGAAATTCTCTTTTTATGGATGTTACAGCAACATATGTTAATGCACAGCAGTGTTTGTGTTGCGTGCCACTCATTTATAAAGGGAACAGTGTACACTTTAATATGAACGAAATAAAAAAATTTGACGAAATGTACTGTACATCTGAGAAAAAAAACAAAACCAGACTGTTATGTGAATGCCCTATTGAAGGTTGAAAGTATTGGAATACTTACACAGGGCCATATTCTTGTACATTTGAGGCGGGCGGTGCGTAAGCCATTTACACTACGCCGCCCCAACCTACAGGAGCAAGTGCTGTATTCCCCAAACACTTGCTCCGTAGTTTGGGGCGGCGTAGTGTAATTGGCCCGGCGTATCCCCGCGTAACTCCAAGGGGGCGGCTTCTATTTAAATTAAGCGCGCCCCCGTTTCGAGCGAACTGCGCATGCGCCGGGCTAAAAATAGCCCAGTGCGCATGCTCCAGTTCTCGGCGGAAAACGTCAATGACGCCAACGTGTGCGTCATTGGCATAAAGTCGTATTCAAGAACGACTTAGTAAAACGACGTACCCGACGGGAAAAGACGACGCGGACCCGACGCCATACTTAACATGGCATACGTGGGACTGGCGTAAGGTTACCCCTCATATAGCAGGGGTAACCTTACGCTTACGCAAACGACGTTTCGTTCGGGAATCGGCGTATCAGGCTCATTTGCATAAACAAATGAGACCTGAACGTAAACGCCACCTAGCGGCCGGCTGGGTAATTACATTTAAGATCTGACAGTGTAAGTGACTTACACATGTCGGATCTTAAGCGTATCTATGCGAAAATGATTCTAAGAATCACTCGCATAGATACGCGGGCCAAAAAAGAGAGATACGACGGAGTATCCTGAGATACTCCATCGTAACTATACTCAGAATATGGCCCACAGGTACTAAAGCTCTATTGTTAAAGCAGGATTTTATAACGCTCCACGCACCCGTGTACCTCTCGCCATTCAAGGTTTCTACCTTGAAACATGTCCTGAGATGTTTGTAAACGAAGGCAAATTTTCTTTGTATGACAAACTACGAACGTTGTAGCAAAAACGACGATCTGTTTAAGATCCTGAGCAACCGCACTTGCAGAGTGCAAATGCACTTTTCAAAGTGCACAGTCTATTTTTATTTAGTAAATCAACCCCAATGTCCCGAATGTACACTACCTGCGTTTGAGAAATTTACATTTGGGCATATGTGCCACTTTATGGAAGTATCAGCACATAGCTGTGTACAGCCGCCTTCTCCAATTCATGTCTATAGTCTACTGTACGCAGCGCTAGGGGCTCCAGGGCACTAAAATACACCCATTTGCTTGACCTTAGATCGGCAAATGAGCCCATGTGAATGAGCCTTTTAAGACTATAAAATAAAACATTGGAGAGATCTCAGAAAAAGTGAAACTTCTACTCCATCACTGCACAATGTTTCTAAATGAAAAGAATGGATTGTATATCTTATGTTAAGTGTTTAAATCCCCTATCTGACAAAAGCCAATCTGCTTTCTATCTGCGGGAGTCACTGATAAGAGAGCAAGCACTTCTCAACTCTCCTCATTTTCACACACCCTTCACCTGGCTCTGCCTTATGTATAATGTAAGTGATCGCAGATGTAATACTTGGAAGCGAGATTAACTGAAATCTGATGATTGCCATACAAGGGTATTAACGTTAGCAGAGCAAAGAAAAAGGTATTACCGGTACTTAACTCCCCTGTTCCCAGCACCATATAGTCATCTTTCCTTCCTTCCTTCCTTCCTTCTTTCCTGATCCATTCAGACCCAAAGAGCAAAGTTAAAGCGGGCGTTCACCCTAAAAAAAAAATTCTAACATTACATTGAGCTGACTTCTGACACTGACAGTACGCTGATCTTTTTTTTTTTGTACATACCGTTTTATCGCTATTTACCCCCCAGGCTTCCAGGTAGTGAATCCCGCGGGAGTGGGCGTTCCTATTCACAGGCTAAGTGATTGACGTATGACAAAAGCTTCCCACCGGCGCATACGGCGTGTCACGAGTTGCCGAAAGAAGCCGGACTGCAAGTTGGCTCTATACGGCGCTATACGGCGCCTGAGCACCGACGTTCGTCTTCTTTCGGCAACTCGTGACGCGCCGTATGCGCCGGTGGGAAGCTTTTGTCATACGTCAATCACTTAGCCTGTGAATAGGAACGCCCACTCCCGCGGAATTCACTACCGGGAAAGCCGGGGGGTAAAATAGCGATAAAACTGTATGTACGAAAAAAAAAAAAAGATCAGCGTACTGTCAGTGTCAGAAGTCAGCTCAATGTAATGTAGAGCTGCACGATTCTGGTCAAAATGAGAATCACGATTCTTTTGCTTAGACTAAAGATCACGATTCTCTCGCGATTCTCAAAAACTGAATGCCAGAAACCCCCCCCCCCCCCGAATAAATAAATAAACCTGTGATTTATCTGAAAATATGAATATATTTAAAAAGAGACCAGTGATATGTCTATAATGTTAAAGACCATATAACTCCTATGAAGAAAGCAGAATCAAATCAGATTCTGCTTTTTTCATAGGAGTTATATGGTCTTTAACATTATAGACATATCACTGGTCTCTTTTTTTATACATCAGAGGCAGTACCGCCAGCAACCATTGGGTGGCACATGGATACACACTACAGTTGTACAGATCTGCAAGAGAAGCCCAGGAATCCATCCAGCGGCGCAGGCTGCTGACGTCGGTTTTCTGATATCGGCGCCATTTGCGTTCCACGAAGGTTACGTGGAACCGGCGGTGACACAAAAGAATCGTGGGTCATCCCACGGGGAGTTCGCGGGCGGGGAGAATCGAGATTGCGATTCTCTCCGCTATTAATCGTGCAACTCTAATGTAATGTTAGAATTTTTTTTAGGGTGAACCCCCACTTTAAAGTCGTATTAAACCCAAAAACAAAAATGTTATATATTGCAGCATATTAATCATTAAATCTGATCGCTGCATTATGTAGCGCTACCCCAGGAGGAGCCACTGGGGTAGTGGCCCCTCTGACACACCAGGTTGAGTGTACAGACATGCAATACCACTGGAAATCACTGAATGTAATACTTACCATAAGGTGACCAGATTTTAAAATGAAATCCGAGGACATATTTATTTTTACTAGTAATGGCAACAATCAGCAACTCAATGCCTGTCGCCCGCCTCACAGCCGGTCTCCGTGCCCGGCTTCTACTGGGTGGGGAGCGGAGGAAGATCACTCCGCCAGGGAAGGCAAGGAGATAAGCAGGCAGGGGGCTGGCATGCTGAATGGGCATGCACCCGAAACTGAAGAAATATTCCCTCATCAGAAAGGGCCACAGATAATGGAAAAAAAATACACCCCCCTAAGCTAGAAGAAGCGGCGGAGCAGGGGTGTGTAATTCAGATTTTTTTTCTTTTATTCTGCACTGACTACCTTTGAAATTGCCCAAGCCCGAATCCAATCTGGGGTCAAAACCGGAGACAGACTTGGTCCGGGGACAGTGTCCTTAATCCGGGGACTGTCCCCGGAAACTGGGGATGTCTGGTCACCCTAACTTAGCACCCAGTAATAGCACTAGATGAAAGAAAACAGGCACCAAACCAGGTAGTAAAGGCAAACCTAACCACTTCAATACGGGGCATTTTCACCCCCTTCCTGCCCAGGCCAATTTTCAGTTTTCTGCGCTCTCACACTTTGAATGACAATTGCACGGTCATGCAACACTGTACCTAAATGAAATTGTTATAATTTTTTCCCACAAATAGAGATTTCTTTAAGTGGTATTTGATCACCTCTGCGGTTTTTATTTTTTGCGATATAAACAAAAGAATTTTTTTTTTCCTCACTTTAGGGCGATATGTATTCTTCTACATATTTTTGGTAAAAAAATCGCTATTAGCGTATATTGATTGGTTTGCACAAAAGTTATAACGCCTACAAAATAGGGAATAGATTTATGGCATTTTTAATTATTTTATTTTTTTTGCTAGTAATTAGGCGATCTGTGATTTTTATCGTGACTGTGACATTGTGGCGGATAGATCGGACACTTTTGACACTATTTTGGAACCATTCACATTTAACCACTTGCCGACCAGCTAACGCCGATATTCATCGGCAGAATGGCACGGCTGCGCAAAGCAACGTACCTGTATGTCCACCACTTGCTCCGTGACCGTAGGACCCGCGGACTCTGCAAAATGGGGAGATGCCCATGTAAACAAGGCATTTCCCTGTTCTGCCTAGTGACAGGAAAGTGATCTACTGCTCCCTGTCATCAGGAGAAGTGATCAGTGTTGTGCCACTTGTAGCCCAGCCCCCACACAGTTAGAATCACTCCCAAGGACACACTTAACCCCTTCCCCGCCCCCTAGTGTTTAACCCCTTCCCTGTCAGTGTCATTTACACAGTAATCAGTGCATTTTTATAGCACTGATCGTTATATAAATGACAATGGTCCCAAAATAGTGTCATATAGTAGTCACAATAAAAATGGCTGCTCACCGCCATTACTAATAAAAAAAAATGCCATAAAACTATCCCCTATTTTGTAAACCAATCAATATACGCTTATTGTGATTTTTTGTTTTACCAAAAATATGTAGAAGAATACATATCGGCCTAAACTGAGAAAGAAATTCGTTTTTTTATATATATATATATTTTTGGGGGATATTTATTATAGCAAAATTTAAAAATATTGCTTTTTTTCAAAATTGTTGCTCTTTTTTTTTATAGCACAAAAAATCAAAACCACAGAGGTGATCAAATACCACCAAAAGAAAGCTCCATTTATGGAGAAAAATAAATATCAATTTTGTTTGGGTGCAACGTTGCACGACCGTGCAATTGTCAGTTAAAGTGACGCAGTGCCGAATTGCAAAAAGTGCTCTGGTCAGAAAGGGATTGTACAGCGATCAGTGCTCTATAAAAATGCACTGATTAGTGTATAAATGTCACTGGCAGTGAAGGAGTTAACACTAGGGGGGATCAAGGGGTTAAATGTTTTACCTAGGGAGTGATTCTAACTGTAGGGAACTATATACTAGGAACACATGATCTGTCTCCTCTCCCCTGACAGGACGTGAGTCTGAGTGTTTACACACACAGATCCACGGTCCTGCTCTGTATCGAGCAATCGTGAGTGCCCGGCAGACATCGCGGCTGCCGGGCACACACATTGCCATTGCCGTGCTCCCCCTATACCGCCAGGAAGCTGAGGAGGTTATATGACGTCCACCCAGGATGGGAGATCCCATCTGCGGACGTCATATGACAATGGGTGGGTAGAGAAGTGGTTAAAGTGGTTTTAAAGGCTCAAGGTTTTATAGAATACATGAAGGTAAAAAAGCCCCCCTAATAATCAGCTGAGCTTCCTCTTGATCCAACGATGTGCACGTGAGCTGAGCTTTTCCTGGGTCTCTCATTCCTCCTTGGCTGAGACAGCAGCAGGAGCCATTGGTTCATGCTAGAGTCAATCACAGCCAGAGAGCCAATGAGGAGAGATCAGGGGGTGGGGCCAAGCTGTGGCTCTTTGTGTCTTATGGACGCATAGAGTGGAGCTCTGGAGCAAGCATGCAACAATGCCCCCAGGGCAAGCAGCTTACTATTGGGGGCACTGGCTGAAGAGGAGGAGCCAGGAGCGCCGGTAGGAAACTTGAAAGTAGAAGGATTGGGGCTTTTTTTGTAAAAACCATTGCACGGAGCAGGTAAGTATGACATGTTTGTTATTTGAAAAAAAAATGAACCTTTAATGTAGCTTTAATATGTTGTCACCCAATATGAGTCTGAGACGCTTCTGAGATAAATCAGAATTCATTGGTAGGTGCATTTGAGCTGCAGTTGACATTTTTTGACCCGAATTTGACTTACTTCAAGCAAGTTTTGCATTCTCGTTGACTTGTATGGGAAAGCAAAACCCAATGAAGACCCCTTTCATATGGACAGACCAGTCAGGTCCACCTGTCAGTTTTTTAGGAGAACCCAATCGGACCACCCATTGCTCTCTATGGAGCGGAACATGACGGAAAAAAATTCTAGCGAAAATTCCACTCGTCTGTATGGAACTCCTGCAGAGAAAAAAAAAAAATGCTCGGAATCAAGTCGACGCATGCTCGGAAGCATTGAACTTCATTTTTCTGGGCTCGTCGTAGTGTTGTACGTCACCGCGTTCTTGACGGTCGGAATTTGGTGTGACAGTGTGTATGCAAGACAGCTTGAATGGAATTCCGTCTGAAAAAAACATCAGAGTTTATCCCGATGGAAAATCAGATCGTGTGTACGCGGCATTAGATTAGACCTGCCCTGAGAGAAATACATTGGCGTCCAATGCTACCTACCTGGCTAATTTTAAAACATCCATGTGACTGAAATTTTCAAAAGGAGAGTTTGGAAGTGAAAACGTTCATATTTCTCAGGTTTAGATTGGGTACATTTCTCACCAGGAATGGTGGGCAGTCAGACACTTTCCTTTTTTCCTGAAACTACCGTGATTTATTGAAGCCAGGTTAACAATAGCAATGCACAAACAGCTCATGCCTACCCTTCCTCCATGATATAAGTAAGGATGGGTGCAATCCCACACATGAATTTTACAGTGTAATGGCTGGCCAATGTTTAGCACATCTGTGGGTAACTTGCTACCTCAGCAGAAACCCCTAGATCAGTGGTTCCCAACCTCAGTTCTCAAGTATGAAGTAACAAGTCATGTTTTCAGGATTTTCTTCACCTCACAGAGGTGCTTTAAATCAATGTTTGGTATTTATGATAGGTATATTGTCTAAAGGAAACGTCTTAAATATGACCTGTTGAAGGTACTTAAAAATTGAGGTGCCCCAGATAATTGTACATTGGTTAACACCAAATGGAAAACTAAAGTAAGTCCCATCAGGGCCGGGACAAGGGGTGGGCAGGAGGGACGGCTGCCCCTGGCGCACTGGTTTATTGCAGGGATGGGGTGGGCACCCTGCCTTCACCCCCTTCTGTGGTGCCACAATCTCCCCTTGCCTCCAATCTCCCTCTGCCTACAATCTCCCCCTGCCTCCAATCTCCCCCAGGCCCCCTGCCTCCAATCACCCCCTGCCTCCATTGTCCCCTGCCTCCATCCCCCTCTGCGGTGCCACCAACAACCCATGTCTCCATCCCCACCCTCTGCGATGCCACCATCCCCCTCTGCGGTGCCACCAACACCCCCTGCCTCCAATCACCCACTGCCACTAACACCCCCTGCCTCCAATCCCCACCAGACCCCTGCCTCCAATCACCCCCTGCATCCATCGACCCCTGCCTCCATCCCCCTCTGTGGTGCTACCAACAACCCCTGTCGCACTCCCCCACCCTCTGCGGTGCCACCATCCCCCTCTGCGGTGCCACCAACACCCCCTGCCTCCAATCACCCCCTGCCACTAACATCCCCTGCCTCCAATCTCCCCTTGCCTCCTTCCTCCATCCCCCTCTGTGGTGCCACCGCAGCCACCATCAGCCCCTGCCTCCAATCACCCCCTGCCTCCAATCTCCATGCGCAGTTCCATGCCGAACTGATCTCTGCAATTTTTACTGGCACATTTCCGCAACCACAGACATTTACGAACGGGGGAAAAAAGTGCCCGTTTTTACGGACTGTCCGTAAAAATACGGACGGTTGGCAACACTGTCTGGCACACATTCTTTTAACCTGGGACAAAATTGGGGACGTTTTTTTCCCCAAAGGACAGTCCCCCAAAATTGGGGACTGTCCCAGAAACTGGGGATGTCTGGTCACCCTACGATAAGTTCTCACCTTTTTCTTAGTAATGCATCTGAATTGGTTTTTGTATATAAAGACTCTAACATACAGCTGGAAACGTGTTAACTAATATGTTGCAGAAACCAAATAATGTGTTTTTCTTATCAGATTACTTCCCATCACACAAAGCTTTCGGTCATCCAAAATCCCCTTTTGTGCTTTATTGAAAACTGCAATAAAGAACAGTTCCAGGAAGACAGCTATATTCACTAAAGAAACACATATACAGGAACTGTTCTAGCTACTATAAAATTATTATAGTAATGCACAATCTTAGGTTCCACTGGCCCAGTTGGAGGCTGCAATTCTGCCAGCTCAGCATCACATCCCTGCCTTATTTTCCTTTTTGATCACTCTTGGCCATTATCATACCGTTGACTTCAAACCTTATCCATTGGTTCCTTCTCCTGCACACATATTTATTGGCGTATAGCATGCACCTTCACTTTAAGAGCAAAGTTTCAGGAAATTTTTTTAATTTTAAATAAAGAACTGTGAAGCAAAATAAGGGTCAGTGCCCATCTGCAGCCTTACAAGTGCCCATCTGCAGCCTCACAAGTGCCCATCTGCAGACCCACCATTGCCATGAATGCACACACAATTGCCAAAAATGCACTCACCATTGCCAGGAATGCATCACTAACCATTGCCAGGAATGCATCACCCACAATTGCCAGGAACGCCCCCACCATTGCAATGCCAGGAATGCACTCACCATTGCCAGGAATGCACCCACCATTGCCAGGAATGAACTCATCATTGCCAGGAATACACTCACCATTGCCAGGAATGCACCCACCATTGCCAGGAATGCACTCACGAGGGCCAAAGATTACCTACAGGAGAATCTCCTGTTTACACAGCGGCCTCTTTAATAGAAAGTCCCGCCTCCTTTGATGTACAGAACAGTCGTCCAATGGCAGTGCCGTAGATGGGACTTCCTATTACAGAGGCTACCGGTTAACAGGAAATTCTCCTGTGTGTGTATGGCACGTGTCCCGCCTCCTCCCTGTCCCCTTCAAGGTAGCCAGCATATACATCTTTTGTGCCCCTGGCGATGGGAGATATGTCCAAATAACCAAGCGGGCTGTTCAAAATCAGAACTTGGACATGCCTAGTTTAGATGGTCTAACAAAGACTTGTCGCAAATGCCCTTTGCAGGCAGGGACAGTGGGCCCCTTCGGTTGTGTAGTTGTAGCGCTACCCCCGAAGGAGCCGCTGATTTGTTGTTGGGATCGGCATATTAAGTTACCTTGGTGTGGTCTAGGGGTGTAGTTAGAGAACAAAGTAGTGAGTGAAAGGTCCAGACAGTGAATAGAGGTTTTCCAATGTTTTATTTCCAGGCCAACACGGCCAACATCAACATCAAATAGGAAGAGAAAGGTTGATGAAGAGAGAGAGAAAACTTTGCAGTATCAGGCCTGGATATGAACCGAGCAATTCTGCTTGCAGTAGTATCAAATTATTGTTCGTCGCCACTCTAGCCAGAATGGGTGAAGTGCCCCCGGACAGACCCCTATCGTAAGCCTGGCAGCCGAGGTGTAACTTTAGATTACTGGGAGGAACAGGTCTCTCTCACAGGCCTGGCTCTAGGGCCTCTGCCACAGGCCTATTATTTTAAGTGAACTGAATAGATGAACGGAGAGAATCCTCCCAGTAGATTTCAACAAAGGCCACCGGATGACAGCAAAACGTACCTGTCAGCATTCCGGTCACCAGATCCCCGATTGGTTCGTTCAAGCCCCGTTGGACAACCTGCCTCCGGGTTCTCCTCAAGCCGACCCCCCATCGAACGGCACATAGCCTGGGATCCTCTCAATAGAACTGGGGATCCTCTAAGTCACTGGAGTCCCCTTTTACCTCCGAATGAGGTTCTGTGTAGCTTGCAATTTTGGCCAGGTGGGCCGCACTGCCCCCTGTCACAGATATACTCTCCCCCAGCATGCCCCGCAAGGGGAAACTCCTCTAATTGGCTGCTGGGGAAAACTTGCTTTGCCATAACCCCTCTGGTGCCAACTTCTGGCCAGGGATGGCACTGCATCCCTGGAGTACAGGCTGACCCAGCGGACATTTCTGGAATGACAGAAAGTCCCAATTTAGTAAATTGTGAATGGGAGCAAACTAACTCTCCCATTCCCCACTAACTTTAGTGTAGTGCCCATACTGAAAGTAAGGGGGCGCTACATAGTAAAAAGAAGTCCCAATGCTCAGCTTCCCTACACCTGTGGCTACTGATCCCAGAACCACCTCTTCAGGCACTGCCAGCCCACCTGGCTGCAGCTGCCCCTTTCACTAGCCCTCCTGGCTAAGACTCCACAGTCCTCCCAGACTGACTCTGCATCCATCCCAGACTGCTTGCACCCAGTCCTCTCAGGCATGCCTCTCATCCTCTGACTGTAACACTCATCAGCCCTCTTGGCTGTCGTCCTTAGGACACCTTTATGTGTCATAAAAAGTGTCCCTTCCGTACCCGAGCCCAGGCCCAAGGTCACCCCCCAGACTAGGGGGCACCCTCAAGGGCCACAACAGCCTAACACCCCATCTCTATCTTCCACCCGAACACCACTGTCCCCAGCTGGGCTCACCCTGAGTATTTGAGGGGGCGTGCCCCCTGCCAACCCATCTTTTGGGGATTGCTTAAGGCCCTCATGAATACTCCAGGCAGCTCCTCCCATTCTTCTAGAATCTCCACCTGTGAATCCTCCAGCTCTCCCTGAGTCACTCACCTGACCCAGATTTCCAATACAACACAGGCTTGGCAGCCACGATTCACCTATACTGCACAGAGAGAAAAAAAAAACTATCTCTTTAACACACTAACTAGAGGGTGCTAAATCTAGAACATGGGCAATACAATACTTACGATTTTTCCTAAACAAATACCAAATTCACAGTTAGAATTTTGTATATGTCTCCTTTAACCTCCTGGGCGGTGTTCCCGAGTCTGACTCGGGGTGAGATTTTTGGGCTAGGATCGGTAACCCCGAGTCAGACTCGGGCTCGCCTCGCTGGATGTACAGGGAGTTTTACTTACCTTGTCCCTGGATCCAGCGATGCCACCGCGCTGTGTGAGCGAGCAGGACCTCGCTCGATTCACACAGTGCCTCCGTGTGACGCCGATCTCCGTTCCCTGCGACGTTACGACGCACGGGGACGGAGAACGGCGCCAAATTCAAAAAAGTAAACAAACACTATACATACAGTATACTGTAATCTTATAGATTACAGTACTGTATGTAAAAAAAACACACCCCCCTTGTCCCTAGTGGTCTGTCCTGTGTCATGCATGTCATTTTATATAATAAAAACGTTTCTTTCTCCCTGCAAACTGTAGATTGTCCATAGCAACCAAAAGTGTCCCTTTATGTCAAAAATAGTTTTAGATCAGCTAAAAAACAGCGATAATAAATTATAATCACTTGCAGAATTGTGCTATAGCGATTTGTGGGGAAATTCGTCATAAAAAAAAAAAATAATGACAGCAACAATTCTGCAACTGAGCAAATTTCAGTGATTTTGATTTGATTACATTATTGAATAATTTTTATTATAATTATATTATTTGTTATAATTATTTATAATTATTTATTATATTATAATTTATAATTTTGTTTTTAAAAAAATGTCATACCCGGGATGCCTATTAGAAGCTTGTTTGGACAGATTTAAGTGAGTTATTTCTAAAAATGACAGACCTACAATATAAAACGCCAAATTTCCTTGCAAATAATGGTACCGCTTTCAGCATGTTTTTTCTGAGAGAATCATACCGCCAGGGAGGTTAAGGGGCCACTATGCCTACATACATTTGCTAATAGGTGTCTCTCATTCCCATCTCAAAAAGTTCGGAGGTATGTGTGACGGTATTAAAATGATATCCCCGTCAAGCATTCCCTTCTCCCCATACAAGAACATCCCCTCCTGGGATCGCCATAATAAGTCACACATGCCAGGGCTTAATGCTGGAACAAGAGACTTTAATGACACAAAAACTCAGCTTATATGTGGTTACAACCTGTTAGGAACGCCCCCCCCACACAGTGGGGTTTCCCATACAGATTATAGGAGACAAGTCGGAGCCGACCATGCAGACACATTTCTTTAGATAAAGACATCAGTGGAGTTAATTACCACACTGAAGCAATCAGAATAATTAACATACCACTTCTCTAATCATTTAGCCTGATGATACAATACACATCTTTTAAGGGTAAACACAGATCTTTTTCACACAACACAATAGATCAATTAACGTTTAGAATAGTGAGGGGACATTAGCACTTCAATAACCTGTTAGAGGAATGAATCACACATTAAATTCCTTTCTACCTCTACAGACAGGGCAAGCAGGGAGAATTAAACTGAGACATATAGGCAAATGCATCACAATGGCCCCCCTTTTTCTCCCTGCTCCGGCAAACCCGGTTGGACCTCTCCTGGTCCAGTAGGGTTGACGGGTTCAGAGCTTTCAGTCCGAGGTTAACTCCGTTTGGCGTGACTGACCTCCCTTGGCAACTGCTTCCGACTCAGGTATGCCACCGGGTCGTCAGATCACACGCCGGTCAGTCCCCAAGTCTTTGTGCGATCTGCAGAGTCACCAGAAGTCAGTGTGAAGACGGCGAATGGGTCTGTGCGCCGCCATCTAGGTGTCCCGCTATGGGAGGGGGCAGGTTATGGCTCTGAAGTGACAATCACAGGAGATTCATAAAAAGAAAAAGTTATATTTGTTGAAATGCTGTAGCACCGGTGCTCAGAGTCCGGGGGGGGGAGGGGAATCAGAGCCCCATAAGGTCAGCCACCCCCTGCTCCCTCCGCAGCCGCCGGTTCTCCTCTTGGAGCTTCTCCAGCTCCATCTCCAGTTCATGGAGCCTGGGGGGGTCAGCCTGCTGTGACCTCAGGTGGTTGTTCTCCTCCTCCATGCGGCTTATGCACTCCTCCAGCTCCATGTATTCACGGATCAGCTCCTGCTTGCTCATGTCCTGCAGGCTTTCCACGTGGTCCTTCATCATCAGGAACTGGGTGGTGGTGTAAGGGGCCACCGGTGGGCCCTTGGCGAACATCTCTGGGGCGCCCGCTGCGATTCCATCTCCTCCAGTCGCTTCTTCTCCTCCCAGGTCCGCTGGTTATATGACTTCCAGGACCTCTTCTTCTTGGAGGGTAGCTGGCGGTGCCTCTTTCTGCCCAGCTCCCTCCAGGGCCCCTCCGGCTCATGGCTGTCGCCCATGACCAGCTGACAATGGTGTTCCCTGTTGTCCGTAATAACAGATTGTACCATGAGGGCTTCGTAAGGGGTGCCCAATGGTTCTTCCTGACCCAGCTCCTGGGGATCCCAAGCCGAGTCTACACAATGGGCTGCTGCTGGTGGGCCGTACCCAGGTTGAGACCAATTTGATCTGGTGTTGTCATTCAGGGGGCAATTTTGCTTGAAGTGACCCAACTGTTTGCACCGGAAGCAGCGTTGTTCGTTGTCCTCCTGGCGTGGATAGCGAGGGCTCGATGTCATCGGTCTGTTAGGCGGTTGGTATCTAGCGGTTGGTGGGTGTGAGGGCACCGTTGGTCGTGGAGGTTGTACCCGTGGTGTGACCTGGTTTGTTTTGCGAGTATCCGCATATTCATCCGCCAACTTCGCGGCCTCTGGTAGAGTCATGGGCCTGCGATCTCTCACCCAATCTTTGACGTCCGTCTGGATGTGATTGTAAAATTGCTCCAGGAGCATTAGTTGCAAAATGTCCTCTGCGGTGGTGGCCTGGCTGCTGTTAACCCAGTTAGAGGCCGACAGGGACAACTGGCATGCCCATTCCGCGTAAGAGTCTTTCGTGGTTTTGCGTGAGTCCCTGAACTTCTGTCGGTGGGACTCTGGGGTTACTGCATAACGAGCCAGGAGCACTTCTTTAACCCTGGCGTAGCTATGGATATCCTGATCTGGCACGGTCCGGAAAGCATCAGAAGCTTTGCCTGACAGTTTGCCTGACAATATTGCAACCCAGTCTCCTCTAGCTATTCGGTGCAGGTTACATTGTCGCTCAAAATCTGCCAGGTAGTTATCAATTTCACAGTCCTTTTCATCAAAAGCTTTAAAAGCGCTAAACGGAATCTTCCTTGCGTCTGCTGTGCTGTACTCACTGTTTGGAGAATGTGCGGCTGCTTGTCGGACTGCTGCCAGTTTTAACTGTAGCTCTGCATCTCTTATTTGTTTATCCTTCTGTAGTTCTGCGTTTACTAACAGGTCCATCACTTTCAGCACCACATCCGGCGTTGGGTTCGGGCCGAACCACGCTAGCTTCTCTCTCATTTGCTTGTTGGTTGGTGACTCCTCCTGAATCACTGGTGTCTCCATCTCTTGTACTGCTGGCGTTGCTGCAATCACGTTCTCCTGGTCTAGCTCCATTAATTCTGCTATGATGACCCGCTTGGTTTTGTTGCTAGCAATCCTTCCACAAACTTCCAGTAGTTCTTTCAGTGTATTTCTTTTAAGCAGGGTGTAGCAGCCTTCCATTCACTGTTCCCAGTGTCTGCTTGGAGTCCTGGTGTAAGGGAGAGTAGAAGGGAAGATCCCGCTGCTGCCAACCAATTGTGACGGTATTAAAATGATATCCCCGTCAAGCATTCCCTTCTCCCCATACAAGAACATCCCCTCCTGGGATCGCCATAATAAGCCACACATGCCAAGGCTTAATGCTGGAACAAGAGACTTTAATGACACAAAAACTCAGCTGATATGTGGTTACAACCTGTTAGGAACGCCCCCCCTCACACAGTGGGGTTTCCCATACAGATTATAGGAGACAAGTCGGAGCCGACCATGCAGACACATTTCTTTAGATAAAGACATCAGTGGAGTTAATTACCACACTGAAGCAATCAGAATAATTAACATACCACTTCTCTAATCATTTAGCCTGATGATACAATACACATCTTTTAAGGGTAAACACAGATCTTTTTCACACAACACAATAGATCAATTAACGTTTAGAATAGTGAGGGGACATTAGCACTTCAATAACCTGTTAGAGGAATGAATCACACATGAAATTCCTTTCTACCTCTACAGACAGGGCAAGCAGGGAGAATTAAACTGAGACATATAGGCAAATGCATCACAGTATGTGTATATAAAGACCGATTTTCATCATTTACACTTGGTGCAATGAAAAGCCATGTATGGGCAGGCTGATTGAACTCAAGCTGATCAATCAATTAACTTGGGTACAACCAGCCTGTCGGATTTTTAATGTGATTATTGCCAGCGGCTATAGCCGCTGGCGATAATCACTGTTTTCTCCCGGTCGGGACGACTACCCCTCCCGACCAGGAGAACGCAGTAGGAGGGATTCCCCCATCAATTTGGACTGTGTTGATAGGGAAATTTATGATTTTCTTTCCTGCAACCCGTGGTTGCACTGTCTATTGCTGGCTTTAAAAAATGTCTGAATTTTTGCAGAAAGGTAAAAGTTACTGCAAAAGTGTTTATTATCATAAATAGAGCAAGCAGCTGTTTTCCTATATCCTATTAGACATTCTTTGATGGAAGACATTCTGAGCGGTAATGTGAACCCTCTGTGTGAAAAGAAAAAAAATCCTCCCAATAACTGTACCAGCTGTGACCAGCCACTTGCTTCATATGTCATCCAGGTAAATGGCAAGTCATACTGGTACATGGAGGAGGGTGAACACCTGCATCCACTCTACCGTGGAGTATCAGACAGACATTGATCCTCACCTGCGTTATTGCAATAACACGCGGGCTTATTAATGGAGCAGTACAAACACATAACCCTACCTGGGAACCATCAGCACTTGAAATTCAGACTTCTGGACAGATGCCTGGCTTGTGATAAGTAGGGCTGTTGTATTTTATGGATGAACCTTGGTGAATTTTCAGCATGGGAAGTTTCAGCTGTTGTAAATGATTTTTTTTATGCATATGGCACTGATGCTAACAGTATATTGTGCATATCGTTTTGATCTGACAATACTGACACTTAAGAAAAACAAATACTTAGTCAAATACTTAGTCATTGTAGTAGTGTGGTACCCCAGGGGTGTGGTGACCCAGGATTCTCAACCAGGCAGGTTGAGGGGCTCCAGGGTATTTGCTGGTTTAAGAGGAAACTGGCTTTTCAGTTTCCTCTGTATTTACTAAAATCCACTTTGGGATCTGGAGCCCGGGGATTTCGTAGAGATCCGGGTGGGATGAAATCCCCAGTCCTGAGTTCAGACTTTAGAGGTGATCAGCACACTGATTGTGCAGGTGTGTGTGGGCCTGATAGCAGACTCAGGACCAGCATTCTGGGCTCCACCCTCCCCAGGAGTCCAGGCTTACAAGGGAGAACTCAGAGAGTGCAGGTGTGCACTGGGAAGTAGCTAGAGAGCTGTAGAGTGCAGTTGTGCACCGTGAAACCCAGAGACCTAAATCTGAGGTTGCTGACAGGCGTCAGGAGGGCTTCATGCTGAGCAGTGGTGCTACTGCTGAAAACGGCCAGGTGGCTTGGCATTTCCTTTTACATGTGTGAGCCAGGAGGCTGAAGTCATTATTTTGTTTGGACTTTATTTTTGCCTTTAATAAAAATGGGCTACCAGGCCCTTAAATATAGTTCTGGACTGGCGTGAATCGCTTAAAAACCGCATATCCCACTTGAGCTAAACACCCCCAATATTACATCATTTACGTATAAATCATCCACATACACATTAAACCTTAACCCTCAGGCCCCTTTCACACGGGCCAAATACATTTTTTTTTTTTTTTAGCAGGAGATCCATCCGCTGATCCTCTGCTGAGCTGACTGGAGCAGCCAGATGACAGGCCTGTGTCCTCTGTGCTTATGCAGAGCAGACACAGACACAGCTTTCGCTCTGCTCTATAGGTAGCCAGATGTAAACGGATCAGTTGTTCCTATTAGGGTGCCCACGTGTCCCCGATTGCCCGGGACTGTCCCGCAATTGACATGTCTGTCCTGGGTCCCGGGCACCTTCTGGGACAATACAATGTCCCGGAATGAAATAGAGGACACAGCCACCCCCTACTAACTAATAACTACATTTCTGGAACTGGTTGCTAGGGCTAGCGCTGCCTGGCATCTTGCAACCAGTGACAATTTACTCTCAAGACCAGGGCCGATCCTAGGGTCACAGGCGCCTGGGTGCAGAAATATTTCTGGCACCCCCACATGGGCGTCGTAATTTTACTAACTTCTCCCCTTTACAAATGTTTCCTTGGCAATGACTCAACCACAGAGATGCTCCCCCACAAAGTCTTCATTACCCTGGGATCCTTACATGATCTCTTAACAATAAACAAAATACAGAAAGAGAAGCAGAGTACTTTATTGGGACCTGGAGCGGGGCCTCTGTGATGGACACAGAGAGGGCTTCTGTCAGAGAGTCTGATAGATGTTCGGCACCCCCACCTCTGCAGGCGCCTGGGTGCAATGCACCCTGTGCACCCTGCCTAGGATCGGCCCTGCTCAAGACAGTGAGACCGGGAGCGAGGTCTAAGCCTAGTGCAGCACTGCTGTCCCCACCCACCTCGGCACCTCCTCCTTTTCTGGCACCAAGCGGCAAGCAGTAGCGACTGGTGTGATCTTCACTCTCCAGATAGTGACGCCACTCCTTTCCTTCTACGCGCGTGGCTCATGCATCTGGTGGCAGGCTATGGGTGGCAAGGGGCACTTAATCTGGTGGCAAGTGGCCCATTCACCTGACAAATAACCCACCACCAAATTCCCCATCAACCCGGAGACTACATTTTCCTCCGCCTCCCCTCATCTTTTTTTGGGGAAGGTGAGAGAGGGGGTGTGTCCCTGAATGGCAGTTTGGAAATGTGGTCACCCTAGCTCCTATACACCCAGCTGCCTTCCGGTCTGATCCGGGCCACATCCGGCCAGATGGACGGGAATGGATCCCTTTCCATTTTTTTTTGCAGAATCGGATCAGGCCCGGAGGTAGCCGGATGAAAATGGACACGAGTCCATTTACGTCTGACTGTGCATAGAGGTTAATGGAAAGGTCCAATTGAAAAACAGGCCGCCGGACCCGATCAGACCTCATGTGCGAAAAGGGACTTACCCTCAGCTAAAACCTTAACCACTTGCCTACTGGGCACATTTACCCCTTCCTACCCAGGCCAATTTTCAGCTTTTAGCGCTGTCCCACTTTGAATGATAACTGCGCGGTCATACAACACTGTACCTTTATGAAATTTGTATATTTTTTTCACACAAATAGAGCTTTCTTGTAGGCGGTTTTTAATCACAACTGGGTTTTTTATTTTTAGCTAAATAAACAAAAAAGACCTAAAAATTTTAAGGAAATAGTTTTCATAGTTTGTTATAAAATATTTTTTCCTTCACTGATGGGCACAAATGAGGCTGCACTGATGGGCACTGATGAGGTAAAATGCAAAATGACAAATACCATGGACTAGTCATTGAGTAACGAGCAAGCGGGCGTAAGAGTGGGACAAGTGGAAACCCTTAGCAACCAGCTGCAGGTAACTAGAGACAGGCCTATGAAGTCAACACTCAGGAAGCCTTGAGGGGACAGTGCTATAATAACCTCTGACAAGTTCTCTGACACATAAGATAAAAGCAGCTGGAAATTTGTTTTGGGAAGGTAACTTATGCCGTGTACACATGATCGTTTTTTCCGATGAAAAAAGTCTGATGGACTTTTTTCATTGGAAAAAGCGATCGTGTGTGGGCCCCATCAGACTTTTTTCCATCGGTGTAAAAAAATAGAACTTGTTTTAAAATTTTCCGATGGAAAAAAAAAATGATAAGAAAATTCCAATCGTCTGCGTAGAATTCCATCAGAGAAAAATCCATGCATGCTCAGAATCAAGTCGACACATTTTTCTCGGCTCGTCGTATTTTTTTTACGTCACCGCGTTTGGACGGTCGGAATTTAGTCTGATCGGCCCGGATTCACATACATCGGCGCATATTTATGCCGCCGTAGCTTATCTCTTTTACGCTACGCCGGCGCAGTGCACAGATGCAAGCACAGTATTCACAAAGCACTCTCCCCCAGTCGCTCTCAAATCTACGCTGGGTTTCCTCAGCGTAAGCCAGCGTAGGTGGAAGTGGGCGTGAGCCATGCTAATGAGGCGTGACCCCATATAAATGAAGGACTGAGCGTCATAAAGCTTCACCTTCTGTGAACAGCCTTTGGTCATCCTAGTAGGCAGAAGCTTCATCCGCTTACCTTGCACCTTTTACATTATTTATAGTGTAAGTTTGAGTCCAGGCCTCCACCTTCCTTCTGCAATTCATCTGTGGAACTTGCACAACCTCATCAAGCTGCCTTTGACTTAAAGGGGGCAATTCGGTGGCTCAACTGGACCTTGGGTCAACCATATATTTTTAAGTGTAAAGGAGTCCTAATGCCCCGTACACACGGTCGGAATTTCCAACGGGAAAACGTCCGTCGGAAATTCCGACAGGAAAATTGAGAACCTCCTCTCAATCTATTGCTGTTGGAATTCCCGACGGGAAAAATCAGATGGAGCATACATACGGTCGGAATTTCCGACCAAAAGCTCCCATCGGACTTTTTCTGTCAGGAATTCCGACCGTGTGTACGGGGCATAAGGGTGGAATTCATCTCACTTTGGGAGATTTCCTCTGATTTTCTATTGCATCTATGGTGCAGAAAGTTGATGGAAATCTCTCCAATGGTACACAGAAAAACAAAAAATAGCCTGGCAGAGGTTTTAACCCTTCCATACTCTATCCAAAACCACACAAAACGCTATAGTATGTACAATTTTTGTTCTGGGGTTTAGATATGCTCTAACAAAAGATTTCTTTGCTTTTGCTCAGGATAGAGTTTAACGTTGACATGATTCTCAAATGTGATCTCCTGCGTGGTCAGCTATGTGGTGATGTGGTAGCTTGGCCAAGTCTCGCTGAGTGCTTGTTATGAAAGTTCCTTTCTCTCTGTTTCAGTGACACGGATGGAGGCTCACATTTTTCACACTCTTTTATATGGTTCTCGGTTGAAGTTCCAATATTACAGTCTGACGTTCATACAGCCTCCCCTCTGCCATAGCTAACAGCCAATGCTGCCAGATAGACCATGCATAAGCTGAAAACCAGGCCAAAATTCAGGGGCTTATTGGGTTGAGGTTTTGCTTGGCAGCATGTGTAGCGTTTGGCTTACATCCCATTGTGGGTTTCTTATAAAGATGGAGATCTCTTTCCTCTTTCTCTGTGTTTTCCTTATTTTATCTTAAGACTTGAATATATGTTGTGAACATGAACACAACAACTGACTTCCTATAAGTAACAATTTTCTTTGGAATGCCTACAGTTTTTACAAAACAGTAGACAGAAAGGGTGGTGAACATGGTAATCTAACGCTCAGTCTTAAGTTACTGGGCTGCAGGATTTGGGGAGTCCTGTCCATGCTGACCCTCTGGATTTAAAGAGGAACTCCAATTTAGGTTTTTGCACACCAACTGCAGTCGCCCACCTCCTGCGAAGCCCCTCCCAAGATTCATTATTTTTTCAACATTATATGCTTGCATTTTTTTCATTACTATCTTCTTGCTGGTCTTCTGATGTCACAGGACCTTCCTCTTTTTCCTTGGTGTCAGCACTTCTTCCTCCTGGATTGAGCACTGTGGTTCAGGATCCCAGGGTAAGTGATGACAAACCCCCAGGAAATGGGTGGAATCACACTGAGAGAGGAAGTAAACCCTTATGGGTTTTACTTCCTCTCTGTTTCCCTGCAAAGGTAAAGCATAATGGGCTACTATGCATCGCATAGTAGCCCATTATGGGGGATGTATTATATTGGCCTACTTCAGCATGTAATCCTTTGAATAGATCCCTAGCCATCTATCTTTTTGATTTATATCAAATTTATTTAGTTATATATGTTTAACTATGGTTACTAGATGTAAATACACATTTTTCTTATTATTATTTCTATTTTAATAATTTACAGACTTTTGTCTTTTTGCCGGGGTCTCCAAACGCTCTAATATCTGCACATTGGCTAATCCAGTGGATCTAACTACCACTGGTAATTGGCTTGGCATTTTGTTCTTCTCGCTATTGGGACCTCCTGGGCTGCGTTTTGGTATATTGAATTCAGTTATTGGCAGAGTTGGTAAGCACACAGTAATAATGTTTTCTTTACTGATATGAATATGTAATGTGCTATATTATTTTGTTTGATGTGTATTAATGGCTCACTTTTATGTCATACACAGACCACACAATTCAAAAAAAGAAAAGTTGCAAGGCCCTGACGAAGCACATCTGTGCGAAACTTGTTGGCTACCTGCACACTATCACTTATCCTGCTTTTGTAACTATTGTGGTCCATATTAATCTCTGGAATTGTTTTTAATAATTATTAATGTAGCGCTCACCCCCGAAGGAGCCGCTGGTTATAGATTGGGATGGCGTGTTACCTCTGTGAGCGTCTAGGGTAGACGATGAGAGCCTTAGCAAATGCAATGTCCACACAGCAGATGTCTTTTCTTGTGCATTTATTTTACCCAACACGGTAAACAGTAAAACTTGAGGTAGATAGCAAAGAAGGATGAGGAGGAGAAATAGCAGGTTCAGGCTTAACGATGCGGAAACAGTCCTGCTTCCAACGACACTTTACTTTCGTCGCCACTCCAGCCAGAGTGGGTATAGTGTACCTGGACAGGCCTCTCACACCGACCTGGCAGCCAGAGTATCACTAGGAGCTTTGAGGGAAAAGATCTCTGCCACAGACCCTCCCTAGAACTTAGATCATGGAGACAATCCTCCTTGGTAGAACTTGTATTAGAATCGCCCTCAGGTAGTATTTTTGCTCAGGTTACCGACTGACAGGTTGCTGACATCCAACCTTTCAGTGTCCGGTTACCTTGATCCCCGATGGATTGTCTAGGCCCTGTTGGATTTGCCAGCCTCTCTCGTCTCTCTTCAAGCAGACTCCCCATCGAACAGCTATCTCGCTTGGGATCTTCTCAGAATTGGGGACCCAGTCGAATACTGGGGCCCCGCCACAGCTTTAAATGTTCCCGGGCCGACATGGTCCCGGAACAGGATTACCACGTAGTACGTGCACCCCGGCCTGGTAGGCCATCTCGCCGGGGAGCCGTGATGTGTGGTCACCCTAAAGGAGGGTGCCACCTCAGGAAAAGAACCCCGCTCCCTAATGGCGTCTGCTCAAGAAGTACCCTCCCCCAGCATGCCCCGCGAGGGAAAAACCCTCCTGATTAGCTGCTGGCAAGAGGCACCCTAGCCTGAACTCCACTGGCGCCACCTGACGCTCCGGGGTGGTATGACACCCCAGCAACAACAGAATGAGCCCACAGCACAGCCCAGCTAAAGCAGAGACCCAATTTGAACAAATCCACTGGATGAGAGCTAACTAACTCTCTCATCCCCCTTAAATTTAGAATAGCACCGGTACTTGAAAGTACACAGACGCTACATTAAATTTTGATATATTTTTTCAAAACAATCTGTGTTTAGCGTGTTTACCTTTTAATATCATCTGACATCTCTCACTTTAAAATCCCTAATCTGGGTGAGTGATTATCTCTCCCAAATTGTTCTCTCTTTTTCTTTTTTATTTAACCATGGGACTGTGAGATATTGTCGTTTGTATTTGGAAACAATCCTACTATCCTTCTGATTTATACTGTGATAACTAAGACTGTCACAGTGCAATACAATTTGTTTAAAGAATTAATTAATTTAAAAAAAAAAAACATTTTAAATGTTTTAAAAAGCTGTCATGCGTAAAATCAGTAAAAATGTGTGTTGTTTTAGTGTGCAACTAATGTAGGTACATTTATTTTGTTGACTCATGGTAGTTGTGTGAGTCTGCAATTGGGCCTGGGTTACTCCTGGTCAGGCTGGTTCTGGTTCTACAGGGCAGGTCTCTGACGCCTCCCTCTGGTTCTAGAAGCTTGGAGAAACTTCTGGAAGTTAGTGGGTGGAGGGTAGGAGGTTGTAATCTGCATACTTGAGGGAATCTGGCCAATACGCAGGCAAACGCACTGGCAGAGGTGGCTGGATCAGCCCTTAAATATCCTGGAGCCTGCCCAGCAAGGGGAGTCAGGTGAAAGATGGAGTGCTGATTTTACTGTCATGTGGCCCGGGAGAGGACCCCAGCTCTGGATCTGGATTCTTGATCAGGTTCTTCATTTTTGTGTATATAGAGAAGGAAGTTTGTCCTCATCTGCTGTTCTTCAAGTCAAGTTGGGCCTCACCTTAAGGCATCCTATACTTTAGGGTGAAAAAAACACCTCGCTGTCACGGGCCCCCCAGCCCCCCCCCTTTACTTACCTGAGCCCGTTCACCTGCTGTGCGTGTCCCCCGGCGTCCTCTTCTCCACTAAGGTTCGGTGTTTATTGGATAGATTGATAGCAGCGCAGCCATTGGCTCCCGCTGCTATTGATCAAATCCAATGACGCGGCCGCCAGGGGTCGGGACCGAGTCATTCCCCTTGGAGGCTATTGACACAGAGTGTATGACAGGGAGTGCGCCTGCAAGCTAACCCCCTCAGGAGAGAGCTTCCCAGAGGGGGTTAGCTATTGCGAGGAGGAGCCGAGACAGCCACAGTGGGACCCTATAAGAGGAGGATCAGGACCACTCTGTGCAAAACGAACTTTACAGTGGAGGTAAGTATGACATGTTTCTTATTTAAAAAATAAATACAAATAAACCTTTACAACCTCTAAGTACACAAGCCATAGTTATATTGTCAAATTTGGTGTGAGCATTCCAGTCTTTAGTGACCTCTGGTCATGTCTAGGACTGTCTTTGATAATAACATAGAAGGACTGGACACATACAGGCATGTTGACCAGCTATTTCTTCCTAACATGCATTGTCCACGTCTGGTGAGCCAAATGTGAACAAATGACTAGACATGTGTGTTCCCGTTCGTAACGAATGGATTTTCGTACAAATTTGTTAGTATTCGTACATTCGGATCAATTCGAACATCCGAAAAGCTGAAAGAACCAAAATACGAAAATTACGGAATTACGAATAAGCAAAATAAGGAACAAGCGAAAATACGAACGTATAATTGGACAATCTTACTAAAATACGAAACACCGAAAAAGCAAAAGAACGAAAATGACATCTATAACGAACGATTTGAATTCCGTATTTTAAATCCTTTGTCTGTTCGTATTTTCATTCGTACGTTCGTATTTTCATCTGTGTGTTTTGTAAATCCGTTACTTTGTCTGTTCGTAAATTTGTGTACTTGTATCGTTCTTTCGAATGGGCACTGGGCAGTGTAGTTAGTGAGTGATTATCTTAATATCTTAGCCAATCAGCTTATCTCTTTTGTGCTGAGACACATTGTACAGTGTAAAGCCTCGTACACACGATCGGACTTCAAACAAACTTTTAAGTGGATTTTTGTCTGAAGGGAGTTGGCCAGACTTTTGAAACCGAAAAAGTTTGTCTGATAGAGCATACACACGGTCGTATTTTTTGGAAAACGCTAATTTTGACGTTTGTTGGGGCTTAAGAGAAAGTATATCTTAAAGGAGTTGTAAAGGATTTTTTTTTTTTTTGCCTAAAATGAATGTCTGCAAGGTAGACAGACAGAATAGTGTAATGATTCTGTTAAAAAACTAGAAAATACCTATTAAATTCCTTCATCTACAGTATATCACCTCCGGCGTTCTAGTTTCTGTTCTCTCATTCACTTCCTGGTTTGCGGCGCTCGTTCATGTAAGAACTACATTTCCCAGTATGAATTGCGGCACGCCCAGTAATTCACACCTCCTTGAAGTCTCTTATACGTAGAGAGCGTCCTGCCGCACAGATGTAGTTCCCAGGAGGGGGTGAGCACGTAACTGACCACCGCAGTAAAGCCTCCCTTCACGGTGGTGAGTAACAATCAGACAAGCAGGAAGTGAACAGAACAGAGAAGAAATAGAGCAACTTCTGAGCAAAAACGAACAATGAGGAAGTGAAAAGAGGAATGTCTGCAGGTAAAGGATGCTTATTACGAAAAAAAAAAATTCCTTTACAACCCATTTAATATGGATTAGCCGCGTGTTGCTATGTATTTACGAAATTACAAAATTACGAATCCATTAAACGAAAATTATTATCTAACAAAATTACGAATTTCAAATCAACGAAAATAAATCAGAAAGAATTACGAATCATTCAGTATAAACGAAAATAAAACTGTTACGAAAATACGAACGGGTCCGAATAGGAAAACCTGAGTCTTACGAAATAACGAATCTACGGAACGAGACGAAACGGAACAAAAAAAAATACGATTTTTTTTGTTGTGCACATGTCTACAAATGACCATCATACATTAAAATTATAGTAATATTACAATAAAAATTCTTATCAATTACTACAGCAGCGCTAGTTGTCACTTTCTAAATGACAGTTCATAGAAGGTAATAGATTTGAAGGATAGGTCATGTGTCAGAGTCCAGTGGGCAGGGCCGCCATCAGGGGGGTGCAGGCAGTACACCTGTAAGGGGCCCGGATGGCAACCCCCTTTAAAAAAAATATATATATATATATATATATATATATATATATTTTTAGAGGTCCGGAGGTTCCCAGGGGCCCGGAGGCCCACAGGGCCCCAGATGGCAAGCCCCCTTTTTTTATTTATTTTTTATATATTTATTTATATTTTTATTTCTTTTATTTTTTATATATATATATATATATATATATATATAATTATTATTATTATTATTATTATTATTATTATTATTATTATTAAAGGGCCCAGAGGGCCCCGGATGGCAACCCCCCTTTTTTTTATAAAAACATTTTTTATTTTTTTAATATATATTTTATTTTTTTATTAAAGGGCTCAGACGTCCCCAGGGCCCCATGTGTCAAACCCCCTTTTTTTTATTATTTTTGATAAATGTTTATTTTTTTTATTTTTGTTTATATATATTTTTTTTATTATTAATAAAGGGCCCAGATGTCCCCAGGGCCCTTGGCAACCCTCTTTTTTTTTTCTTTTTTTTTTATGTTTATTTATTTATTTTGTATATATTTTTTTAAAACGTGTACTCTCCACCGCATGCGGCTGCTGATTTTTATATTTACATTTATGTTGAATGATAAATGGTAACATTGAATCATTAGTCATCTACCTTAAGATTTCCTTTAGCCCATAGCGCCGAGATAGTGGAAGAAGGCCTTTATTTTCACTATATTTGTTTGCAAATGACCATCATAGGTATATATCATATAGGTTAAGGGCATTGACGGGTCAAGGATCTTACACTTTTTTTTAAACTGACACCGTCTCATGCCTATACAGAGATAAATGGCCCCGTGGGGCCAAAGGTTATGGTACTTAAAGTGTACGGGTGACTGGTTTATAAACAGACACTTCTAGAACAGACATTGTTGAATGGTCATGTCAAGATTACATCATTTTAACCTGTGGCTTTTAGAACACTCAGTAGGCAGAAAGGTGTAAAGATGTTAAAGTGATATTTAAAAAAATAAAATCTACCTTTACTAACAAACATGTTATACTTACCTGCTCTGTGTAAAGGTTTTGCACAGAGCAACCCTGATCTTTCTCTTCTCGGGTCCCCCACCGGTGCTCCTGGCCCCTACCTCCTGTTTAGTGCCCCAATAGCAATCAGCTCGCTCCTGAGCCACTGCTCTGTGGGTCCATTCACACACAAAAATCACTGGTTGTGATTGACAGTAGCAGGAGCCAATGCCTTCCGCTGCTGTCTAGGCCAATTAGGAGGAAGAGACCTGGGAGAGCCGCTGCTGTCATGCATATTTCTCGATCGAGATGGGGCTCAGGTAAGTTTTAGGGGGGCCTGCTGCACACAGAAGGTTTTTTACCTTCATTCATAGAATGCATATATCAGAGCGCATGCGTCAATTACGTCTTCGGCTGTATATATAGTAAATATCTCCCAAACGGCGCACATTTAGGAGATATTTACAATGGGGTAGATTCAGGAAGCAATTACGCCTGCGTATCCATAGATACGCAGCGTAATTGCTAAGTAGCGCCGGCGTATCTACTTTCTGTATTCAGAAAGCTCGATATGCCGACTGTAGCCTAAGATACCACTGGCATAAGCCTCTTATGCCGTCGTATCTTAGGGTGCATTCTAACGCTGGCCGCTAGGTGGTGCACCCGTAGTTGTCAGCGTAGAGTATGCAAATTGCATACTAACGCCGATTCACAAACGTACGCACGGCCGACGCTTGTTTTTTACGTCGTTTGCATACGTCATTTTCGCCGTAAGGCTGCTCCTGCTATTAGGAGGTGCAGCCAATGGTAAGTATGGACGTCGTTCCCGCATCGCGATTTTCTAAATTTGCATCGTTTGCGTAACTCGTTTGTGAATGGCGCTGGACGCCATTTACGTTCACGTCAAAGCCAATGACGTCCTTGCGACGTCATTTACCGCAATGCACGTCGGGAAATTTTCCCGACTGAGCATGCGCAGTACGTTCGGCGCGGGAACCCGCCTAATTTAAATGATCCACACCCCCTACGGGATCATTTAAATTACGCGCGCTTACGCCGGCCCCTTTTACGAAACGCCGCCGCAAATTACGGAGCAAATGCTTTGTGAATGAAGCGTAGCTCCAGTAATTTACGGAATTTACGTAAAAACGGTACGCTGCGCCACCGTATCAGTGCGCGCACCTAGCTGAATCTACCCCAGTACCTATAGGCAAGCCTTATTATAGGCTTATCTTTAGATCCAATTATTCAATGGTAATTTACAACTACTTTAATATTAGGACACTTACCTGTTTAGGGAGCCCACAATAACAGTACCCCAAGCTGATCCATCCATCGGCTCCAGGTGCAGGCTCCTGCTTGCAACTTCACAGTCTGTTTCCTACTGCGCATGCGCGAGCCGCATTGTGATTTCTGAATGGTCCTGTCTTCTGGGATCTGTGTGTTTCCCACAAGACAGCACAATGATGCGGTAATCTTACACAGAAGTAGGAGCGGGTAACTGGTTATGACAAGTATTCATCCAAAGGTGTCAAATGTGGCTGGGTGGAGCTCCGCTTTAAGTAAATAGATGGCATACATGTCAAGCCTATAAACTGCACATGTCCCACAAAGGGTGAAAAGCGTGGATTCTTAAAATTGCCCATAGCCATGCTGTAAAGTTAACAGACGATTGGATTGCTTTACATTTGTTTTTAATGTATTTTATTATAATTTAATTTTAAATAATTGTATTTATTTGTAATAAACATTATTGCAAACACAAGGGGGGCTAACAAGCCCCTTTGGACAGATGACAGCTCCTTCATGGAAACATTAGAAATCCATCAGACCTCTAATGTCACCTTTGCCCTCCATTGCAGCAAGCTCACTTTTACTAACTATACCTGGCTAACCCATTAAATACCAGGATGTTTATGAATAGACCTTGAAAGACAAGTAGGTAGATTCAGGTAGAGTAAGGCCCCATACACACGAGAGGATTTATCCGCAGATACGGTCCAGCGGACCGTATCCGCGGATAAATCCTCTCGAGGATTTCAGAAGATTTCTATGCGATGGCGTGTACACACCATCGCATTGAAATCCGCGCTGAAATCCTCTGCCGATGACGTGTCGCGCCGTCGCCGCTATTATGACGCGGCGACGGGCGCGACGCTGTCATATAAGGAATTCCACGCATGCGTCAAATCATTACGACGCGTGCAGGGAATTCCTTTGGACGGATGGATCCGGTAAGTCTGTACAGACGAGCGGATCCATCCGTTGGAATGGATTCCAGCAGATGGATTTGTTGAGCATGTCAGCAAATATCCATCTGCTGGAAATCCATCCCAGGGGAGATTTATCCTCGGATAAATATCCGACGGAGTGTACACACCATAGAATCTATCCGCAGAAACCCATTTGATGGGATTTATCTGCGGATAGATTCTATGGTGTGTATGGGGCCTTAGGCCGACTTATCAGTAGATAAGTCGACCTAACTCAGAATCTACGCCGACTTATGTTTAAGCGTATGCTCAAACAGAGATACGCTTAAACATATCTAAGATACGACGGCTTGCGCCGTCCTATCTTAGATTGCACATTTCTGCTGGCCGCTAGGTGGCGCTTCCATTGCGGTCGGCGTAGAATATGTAAATTAGTTGATACGCCGATTCATGAACGAACGCCCGGCCGCCGCAGTCGATTTACGCCGTTTCCGTAAGGCATTAGCAGGCCTAAAGTTATTCCACCTATTAGGTGGAATAACAATGTTAAAGTATTGCCGCCGTTCCTGCTGCGAGATTCAAATTTTTTACGTCGTTTGCGTAAGTCGTCCGCGAATCGGGATTTACGTCGTTTACGTCCACGTCGAAATCAATAGGATCATACGGCGTACGTAGCCGCAATGCACACTGGGAAATGTAGGCGCCCGGCGCATGCGCAGTGTAAAAAATACGTAAAAAACGTGAGGTCAAGCCTCATTAACATTAAACACGCCCCCCCCAACACATTTGAATTAGGCGCCCTTATGCCCGCCGATTTAGGCTACGCCGTCGTAACTTAGCAGGCAAGTACATTGTAAATCATGTACTTGCCTAACTAAATTACGGCTGCGTAGCTTAAATTCCTTAAGCTACGCCGCCGCAAAGTTGCGGAATTCTACCTGAATCTACCTAAAGGGGTTTAACAGCAGCTTTAATTAAAATAACATGGTGACCCTGCCATTAGTTTCATGTCTGGGTACTACCTGTAATAGGGTGACAACGTTCTGTCCTTTTCTACCAGTCGTGCATCTACAATGTCACATGGCTGCACAGAGAAAGCTGGAGATAAGCTGCACTAATATTCAACAAAGGATGTTAAAAAAAAAAAAATGGTGAACAAGGTATTTCAACGGCTTGTCGCTTTAAGGCCTATAGGGAGCACGACACCGGAGCCGATGCACATGGCTGGGGGCCGCAATGTCTGCTGGCAACCCACGATCGCTCCTCAGAGAGCCAGAGCGGGAATCTGTCAATGTAAACAGACAGATCCCCGTTTTGTCAGGGAAGTAAAGAGAGATCTGCTGTTCCTAGTAATCAGGAACAGCAATCTCTCTGTACTCCCAGTCAGTCCCATCCCCCCCACAGTTAAAAACACCTTACTAAGACACACTTAACCCCTTGATCGCCCCCTAGTGTATACCCCTTCCCTGCCAGTGACATTTATACAGTAATCA
Organism: Rana temporaria; assembly: GCF_905171775.1. Lineage (NCBI taxonomy): Eukaryota > Metazoa > Chordata > Amphibia > Anura > Ranidae > Rana > Rana temporaria. Next base: position 37,604,474 of record NC_053490.1, read on the forward strand.
GTGGCTATTTTTAGCACTGATCGCTGTTTAAATGTCACTGGTCCCAAAAAAGTGTCAAAAGTGTCTGATCTGTCTGCCGCAATGTCACAGTCCTGATAAAAATCGCTGATCATTGCAATTACTAGTAAAAAAATTTAATTATAATAAAAATGCCATAAATCTATACCCTATTTTGTAGACGCTATAACTTTTGCGCAAACAATCAATAAACACGTATTGCTATTTTTTTTTACCAAATATATGTAGAAGAATACATATTGGTCTAAACTGATTTTATTTTGGAGGGGATATGTATTATAGCAAAAAGTGAAAAATATATATATATTTTCAAAATGTACGCTTTTTTGTTTATAGAGCAAAAAATAAAAACCGCAGAGGTGATCAAATACCGCCAAAAGAAAGCTCTGTTTGCGGGGGGAAAAAATACATCATTGTTTGGTTACAGCGTCGCACGACTGCGCAATTATCAGTTAAAGCAACGCAGTGCCGAATCGCAAAAAAATTCCTGGTCATTAAGGGGGCGATATGTTCTGGGGCTGAAGTGGTTAAATAAAAGAGTACATTTTTTATTATACACAGCGTTTTATAAAACTAAATGTAAGGTTTTGCAATTACTTTAAGAGTTAGGAATTTACTGCGCCTATTTCAGAATGGAATGTTCCTTCCTTTCTGTGCCCCACTTTTCATACAGCAATCAGAATGACCGCCATAACCCGTTATCGGACACTGTTTTTCTTCAGCTGAGTGCGAAGTCACAGACGGCCTATCATGAGGAGTTCTGCCAGTGGCGTCTTTGTAAAGGAGCATTTTCCTTCCAATGTACCGTGAACTCTGGCTCCACTTCAATCCGATGTTTGTGTTGCCGTCTATTTAAAGCTTTGCTGGAAGAAGATTAAATGGCAAATGACTCGTAGCAAACAACACTTCGATGCAATAAACAACATTGTTTACAGACTCTAATCAACTCCAGAAGTCAGAGAATGTAGAGAAAGGGCTTGTTGGGCGCTGGCGCATTTCAGCACAAGAAAGCGTGCTTCTGGTAGTAGTTCCTACTGAAAAGGCAAGTACAGGTTTTCAGGGCTAAATTTAGTATTAGGTTAAGACCAGGGAAAAGATATACCTGTGCTCAAATCTAGGATGTCCCGATACCGAGCATTTCCCTTATACTTGGGGGAAATGCTCCGCTGCTTCACCCGATACCTGGGCAGTCAGGTGTCGGGTGGTGGGGCGAGTTACATGTCTTCTCAGTGTTGTCTTCTCCCCCGTGCTGTCTTCTCGTCCCCCGTGCTGTCTTCTCGTCCCCCGTGCTGTCTTCTCGTCCCCCGTGCTGTCTTCTCATCCCCCGTGCTGCCTTCTCGTCCCCCATGCCGTCTTGTCCCCCTCCGTGCTGTGCTCCCCCCCTGCTATCTTCTGTCCCCCACCGTGCCATCTTCTCTCCCCCTGAGCCGTCTTCTCCCCCTCCGTGCTGTGCTCCCCCTGTGCCATTTTCTCTCCCCCCGAGCCATCTTCTCCCCCTCCGTGCTGTGCTCTCCCTCGTTCCATCTTCTCCCCCCCCGTGCCGTCTTCTGTCCAACTCCGTGCTGTGCTCCAACCGTGCCATCTTCTCTCCCCCCGAGCCACCTTCTCCCCCTCCGTGCTGTGCTCTCCCCCGTGCCGTCTTCTCTCCCCCCATGCCGTCTTCTGTCCAAATCCGTGCTGTGCTCCCCGTGCCATCTTCTCTCCCCCCTGCCATCTTCTGTCCCCCTTTGTGCTGTGCTCCCCCCGTGCCATCTTCTCTCCCCCCCATGCCGTCTTCTGTCCAAATCCGTGCTGTGCTCCCCCGTGCCATCTTCTCTCCCCCATGCTGTCTTCTGTCCAAATCCGTGTTGTGCTCCCCCCGTGCCATCTTATCTCCTCCCGTGCCGTCCCCCGTGCCATCTTCTCTCCCCCCTGCCGTCTTCTGTCCAAATCCTTGCTGTGCTCCCCCCGTGCCATCTTCTCTCCCCCCGTGCCGTCCCCGTGCCATCTTCTCTCCCCCCTGTCGTCTTCTGTCCAAATCCGTGCTGTGCTCCCCCCGTGACATCTTCTCTCCCCCTGTGCCGTCCCCCGTGCCATCTTCTCCCCTCCCTACCGTCTTCTGTCCAAATCCGTGCTGTGCTCCCCCGTGCCATCTTCTCTCCCCCCGTGCCGTCCCCCGTGCCATCTTCTCTCCCCCCTGATGTCTTCTGTCCAACTCCGTGCTGTGCTCCCCTGTGCCATCTTCTCTCCCCTCGTGCCTTTTTCTTTCCCCCTCTGTGCTGTGCTCTCCCCCCGAGCCATCTTCTCCCCGCCTCCGTGCCACTCTCCCCCCCTCAATCTGTCAGGAAGGAGAGCTAAGGTAGGAGCCGGCTCCTACCTTTTCCGAATGGACAGAGTCAGTGATCACTGACTCTGTCCATTCACATAACTGTGCATCGTAACCTGTGATTACGATGCTTCAGTTTATGAATGGAGAGGAGCTTTCTCCATTCATTTCAGCTGAGGCTGCAAAGAAAGGGACTGGGGAATCTGTGTCCTTAGTCCCTTTCTCTGTCTTAAAGGGGAGATGTCAGAGGTCTGTTAAGACCCACGATATCTCACCAAAGCCCCCCAACAGGGCTGATTAAAAAGAAAAGAAATTGCAATAAATAATTTAAAAAATAAAATGTAAATAATAATAATAAAAAAAAAAACTGACAATCCACTACAACCCCCCCCCCCCCTAAAAAAAAAAAAAAAATATCACTGTAAAAAAAAAAAAAATCGTGTAAAAAAAAACGCCACTGTCATGACATCAAAAACAAATATCGTATTCGGTATCAGCGAGTACTAGAAAAAAAGTATCGGTACTTATACTCGGTCTCAAAAAAGTGGTATCAGGACAACCCTACTCAAATCCCAATAGCTTGTGCATGTAGTATACACCCCTTAGATATAAAAATGAAGTAAGGAATGTACCATCATCCAATAGATATGAAATAGACATAAACAGATAAGGGACTGGTCCCCAACAGGTCCCCCAAAACAAAGACAATATCGACTATTGCGGTACAGGTGTAATTAACATAAATTCAAATACCGTATGTTTGATGAGGAATAAATATAAAGTTTTATTAATAAAAAATTTATATAAAATCACGAAAAAAATATACGTTATCAAATACATATTAAAATACACGATGAAAAATCAGTAAATATCACCAGCATAATAATCCTCATTCCCCAAGGGGGGAAATCACATTGGTTCTCAGCCCTGTCCTCAAGTACCCCAACAGCCCATGTTTTGGCAATTTCTCTTAGATAAGTGGAGTTCCAACCAAAAATTTAACTTTCGCTTTAAGAGCAGGTGACCCCCTGACATGCCACATTTGGGATGTCATTTTTTTGGGGGCGCCAGAAGGAAGTTCACTGCTCCCCCCTCCCTCTCGGCAATCATCTGGGACACGTCACAGGTCCCAGATGATTGCCCGGGAAATGCAGTGTGGCTTGCAAATGCGCAGTGTGTGCCTGGCTGTGAAGCCACATCTGGGCGCCCACAGACGAGCGGGGCTTTGTACGCCCGCATCGCTGGAACCTGGGACAGGTGAGTGTCCAATTAATAAAAGTCAGCAGCTACACTTTTTGTAAGCCAAAGAAGTGAGCAATCACATGACCGCTAATCCCTCAGTTTTCATTTCTGCTCTGAACAGAGAGCAGTGACTGTCAATCACCGCTCTCTGCCCTTCCAACACCCACTGGAGGGGGCAGGAGCGGCTGGCTTAGGCTCTTAACAGCACGCTGAGGGGATGAGTCAGTTGCTAATCAGGCATCTGAGTGGATCCCAACAAAAAAAACCTTGTGACATCAGCCGACAACAGACTTTAGCCTGCTGTTTTTTTGACATAGGAATTCAAATGTAAGTGCACTTCTGTGACCCAGAAGAGAAGTACGGCCAAAAAATCTTGTATTTGTCTAGGGCAGGGTCTCCAAACTTTCAAAAAGAAAGGGCCACTTTACTGTCATTCAGACTTTAGGGGGAACGGACTGTGCCCAGTGGGAGTGAACAATGCCCAATCTTTGGTATTAGGGGGGAAATGGTTTCAGTGGGAGGAATGGTGCCCCATTTTTGTTATCAGTGGAAGGAATTATGCCCCATTGTTGGTGTCAGTGAAAGAAATAGTGCCTTATTGTTGCACATTTTTTCAGCATTTATGTGCATTTATTTATTTTTTCCAAAAAGGTGAACTCTTTCTTTTACCACCATGACCCGGCACTGACTTGGAGACACTGGGCCAGATACTCAGAGACTTATGTTGGCGTATCAGTAGATACGCCGTCGTAAGACCAAATCTGCGCCATCGTATATTTAAGCGTATTCTGGAAACCAGATACGCTTAAATTTGGCTAAGATACGAGCGGCGTAAGTCTCCTACGCCGTCGTATCTTAGGGTGCATATTTACGCTGACCACTAGGTGGCGCTTCCGTTGTTTTCCGCGTTGAATATGCAAATGAGCAAGATACGCAGATTCACGACCTTACGTACGCCCGTCGCAATTAGTTACGCCGTTTACGTAAGACATATGCCGGCGTGAAGATAAAGCAGGTCTCTAGGTGGCGTAGCCCATGCAAAGTATGGAAGTTGGAACAAGCATATCTTTTTACGTCGTTTGCGTAAGTCGTACGCGAATAGGGCTGTACGTAAGTTATGTTCACGTCGTAGGCAGTGTTCGACGTATCTTAGGCATTCTATCCGACGCATGCGCACTGGGATACGTCCACGGACGGTGCATGCGCCGTACGTTCAAAACGTCATTTACGTGGGGTCATGCTTTATTTGCATAAAACACGCCCACCTCTTCCCAATTTGAATTAGGCGCGCTTACGCCGGCCGATTTACGATACGCCGCCGTAACTTAGGACGCAGGTGCTTTGTGAATACAGCACTTGCTTCTCTAAGTAGCGGCGGCGTAGCGTAAATAAGATCCGCTACGCCCGCACAACGTAAAGCCGCCCTACGTGAATCTAGGCCATTGAGTTTGAGAGACAACATGCAGATCAGTAATCTTTCCACCGGCTCTTAACCACATTCAGCTCCTTGTCGGAAGGCCAGGATGGGAGTCATTCTAATACATAAGCAAAGCCGTGCATTGTTGTGGTTTCAGACGTGCAACACTTTAGACATAAGTCAAGACTTAGCCTAAGGCCCCTTTCACACTGGGGCGGGAGGTACGGTGGCGGTAAAGCGCCACTATTTTTAGCGGCGCTTTACCATTGGAATTGCGGCGGTATTCGGCAATGCGCCTCTGTATAGCTGTGGTTTCCCATTGCTTTCAATGGAAAGAAGCGGTGGAGGAGTGGTAAACACACCGCTCCTTCACCGCTTCAAAGATGCGGCTAGCAGGACTTTTCGGAGCGGTCCTGCTAGCGCACCGCTCCAGTGTGAAAGCCCTCGGGGCTTTCACACTGGAGAAACAGCAGCCTCTGTTTCAGGTCGGTTTGCAGGCGCTATTTTTAGCGCAATAGCACCTGCAAACCGCTCCAGTGTGAAACGGGGCCTATAGGAAATTAGGAGTTTACAGGATTTCTGGCAGGCCAACAAGTGTTTTTATGTACTTGCAGAAGATACAGAACATGAGAAACTGTGCATTTATTGGAGGCATGTATTGAATTTTTATTAAACTTTGGCACTTTTAAAAGTGTATGTGTTTTTTTTTTTGTATAAGTGTAGCGCTACCCCCGCAGGAGCCGCTGGTTAGATTTGGGATCTACTCTCACTAATCTATCCAACCCCTTTAAGTGTCTCGAACCCTCCCTTGGCACACCAAGCAAATTGCAAATATATTGCGAATCCCACGTGTAGCTATGGGACCCCAATAATACACGTATAAAATATCTAGAGTGACATGCAGTATTGTTGTTACCTTTTCTTTGATTGCAGACTTCAGGAGCAAACACACCTCACAATAAATGCAGTTAAACCAAGAATAACATGTAAGAATAAAAAGAACAAACAATGATTTACACACACAAATATATATATATATATATATATATATATATATATATATATATATATATATATATATATATATATATATATATATATATAATCTCTGCCTCTGCAAAGGGCCCTTTGCGAGAGTCAATAAAACAGCAAAAGGAATGTTAACAGTATAAACTCTATAACTAACTTTAAATCATCTATGCTCGCGAGCTCCCCTAGTGGGTAGTCTATTGAAGTGCAATTGCTAATAAATCTCCATCAGGCCTAGCCTGCTCAATCCCAGAAAGTTCCTCAGCGACGAAGTCTATTTGTAGGCTCGTTGGTGCACTTTTTAATATATTTGTAATCCACAGGGGTCTTTAAGCTCAGTCTAAGGTATAATCAACACAGGTGTAATGTACCGATCCTCCAGTCAGCATCAGTCAACATGGCCAGAGTGACTTTCAGATATTCAGATCAGTAAACAGTATGCCTTTCTGAGATGTGAGGCACTGTAAGTCACAAAGCTATTGGGTATGGAAACTTGGGCAAGTGCCCTCACACGAACAGGCCTAGTCCGCCTGAGCTTCTTGCTGAAGATAAAGGACCAGATTCAGAAAGATGCGTGCATCTTTCTGCTGGCGTAACGTATCTCCGATACGTTACGCCGCTGTAACTTTGGGCGCAAGTTCTGTATTCAGAAAGAACTTGCGCCCTTATTTACGGCGGCGTAACGTATGTGTTGCGGCGTAAGGCTGCATAATTCAAATGGGGATGTTGGGGGCGTGTTGTATTCAAATTTGCCTTGACCCCGCGTTTTTTACGTTTTTTTTTTGGACGGCGCATACGCCGTTCGTGAAAACATCCCAGTGCGCATGCTCGAAAATCCACCGCAAAACGTCATTGCTTTCGACGTGAACGTAAATTACGTCCAGCCGTATTCACGAACGACTTACGCAAACAACGTAAAAATTTCAAAACTCGGCGCGGGAACGACGGCTATACTTAACATAGGATACGCCGCACATACCCCTCATATAGCAGGGGTAACTTTACGCCGGAAAAAGCCGAACGCAAACGATGTAAAAAAAAAGTGGTCGTTCGTTTCTGAATCAACGTAAATAGTAATATGCATATTCCTCGCGTAAACAAACGGAAGCGCCAGCCTGAAATTGCAGCCTAAGATACGACGGTGTAAGACACTTACACCTGTCGGATCTTAGGGATATCTATGCGTAACTGATTCTCTGAATCAGGCGCATAGATACGACGGCCGGACTCAGAGATACGCCGTCGTATCTCCTATCTGAATCCGGGCCATTAACTGTTCAGCGACACGCCACAACACACGATCTCCGGTGTCCTGCTTTCCGCAGCTCCAGTCGTCAGTCAGTCAGTCTGTCCGATCTCCTGGAACACGAGCTGGATACACTTGATCTTGTCTCCTCCGGATGGTTGGTCTCCCGGTGGATCCAGGCCCAGGCTTGGGCCTAAAAGCTCAGCTGTGGTGCTCTCCACAGCTCCGCAGAGGGAGAGATGCAGATCCCAAGAGAGCGAGTTTGGCTTCACCCAGTCTTTAAATAACCTCCCCCATAAGTCTGTGCTCCAGGAAGACAAGGCATTGTGGGAGCTGTAGTTTATTTGTACTAATTGTCAATGGAGTCCGTTTCTCCTGGTACCTCTAGTCCCACAATGCATTGGTTTCTTTAGAAAAAAAATAAACAAACAAGTATATACAGGTAACTGGAACTCCAGGGGAGGAATTTAGGTATGCAATATTACCACAAGTCTTTGACAATATGACCCCCGCTACATAAGATAAAGTAAGGAATATTTAAAACCCCTATCAGATTATTTTTTGCCTGCTTGAGTCCTGCTGTGAGAACTTTCCCACTCTATCCAAAACTAAAAATAAAGAGTTTAAGAACCAGGTCAGCATTGGATGTCTCCTGTATTTTTTCTAGCATGGGTTCTCTTTGAGCACATCCTTGCATCTCATGACCCAAATGCCTTTGTTTGCTTTATGATAACAGGAAGAACGTTTTATACAGCAGAAGTCACCAGTTATTGAAATGTACTGTAAGGCAGCTGAGCATACAAGTCACAGTAGTGAGTGATATATGAAAGTTCTGGGCGATAACAATGTATCAGAGAGAAACTATTCTATAATATAAATAGGTTGGGCGCAATGAGTCATGTCATAAGGTAGGGACGAAGGCAGTGTCCCCTACTGTAAATGAAAACCCACCACACAACTAGCCATCTTTAACCACTTAAGCCCCGGACCATATTGCTGCCTAAAGACCCAAGGGGTTTTTACAGTTCGGGACTGCGTCGCTTTAACAGACAATTGCGCGGTCGTGCGACGTGGCTCCCAAACAAAATTGGCGTCCTTTTTTCCCCACAAATAGAGCTTTCTTTTGGTGGTATTTGATCACCTCTGCGCTTTTTTTTTTTTTTCGCTATAAACAAAAATAGAGCGACAATTTTGAAAAAAATTCAATATTTTTTACTTTTTGCTGTAATAAATATCCCCCAAAAACTTATATACATTTATTTTTTTCCCTCAGTTTAGGCCGATACGTATTCTTCTACCTATTTTTGGTAAAAAAAAACGCAATAATCGTTTATCGGTTGATTTGCGCAAAATTTATAGCGTTTACAAAATAGGGGATAGTTTTTTTGCATTTTTATTTTTTTTATTTTTTTTTACTACTAATGGCGGCGATCAGCGTTTTTTTTCGTGACTGCGACATTATGGCGGACACTTCGGACAATTTTGACACATTTTTGGGACCATTGTCATTTTCACAGCAAAAAATGCATTTAAATTGCATTCTTTATTGTGAAAATGACAGTTGCATTTTGGGAGTTAAACACAGGGGGCGCTGTAACATTTAGGGATCACTGTGTGTGTGTTTACTAGTGTAGGGGGGTGTGGCTGTAGGAATGACATCATCGATCAGATCTCCCCTATAAAGGGGATCACCCGATCGATGCGCCGCCACAGTGAAGCACGGGGAAGCCGTGTTTACACACGGCTCTCCCCGTTCTTCAGCTCCGGGGAGCGATCGCGACGGAGCGGCTAAAAACAAATAGCCGCGCCGTCGTCCCGGATCGCTCCCCGAGCGGACCCGACCTCCGCATGTACCGGGGGGGGGGGTCCCGATCGGACCCCCGACCCGCGGAAAGGCAGGGACGTACAGGTACGTACATGTGCCTGTCCGTGACATTCTGCTGACGTATATGTACATGAGGAGGTCGGGAAGTGGTTAAAGGTCACTGTTTTAAAGTAAAAGTTTTGTGATTTTTTTTTTAACCACTTTAATACCAAACACATTTACCCCCTTCCTGTCCAGGCCAATTTTCAGATTTCAGCGCTGTCACATTTTTGAATGCCAATTACTCAATCATGCAAACACTGCACCCAAATGTACGGTAATTGTTATTTTTTGAGACAGATAGAGCTTTCCTTTGGTGGTAATTAACCACCACTTTTACTGTTTGCTATACAAACAAAAAAAATTATAAACAAAAAAAAATACTAAATATTTTGAAAAAAAAAGATTCCACATTTTCTTTATAAAATTTTGCGAAATAATCTTTCTTCGTAAATTTAGGTCAAAATTTATTCTGCTACATTTCCTTGGTAAAAATAACAGAAATAATTGTATATTATTTAGTCATTGTGAAAGCTATAGAGTCTACAAACTATATATATATATATATATATATATATATATATATATATATATATATATATATATATATATATATATATATTTGAGGCCCTTAAAGTGATTCTAAAGTAATGTTTTTCCCCTATAAAAATAAGAAACATTTTATACTTACCTGCTCTGTTGTAATGGATTGGTACAGAGCAGCCCGTATCCTCCCCTTCTCGGGTCCCTCTTCGGTGCTCCTGGCCCCTCCCGCCTTTTCAGTGCCCCCACAACAAGCAGCTTTCTATGGGGGCACCCGAGCTGAGTCACAGCTCCCTATGACCATTCATACATGGAGCACCGAAGAGGCAGACACCCCAAGTTATTGAGTAAGAGGCATGGTGAGTTTTTTGTCACAATTTCTTGGAAAATTAAGAAACAAAATAAAAAATAAAAACATTTCACAGTTGTTACCAGAGCAGTACAGCATCGCCATGACAGGTATGGCAGTGATCAGGGACACTGACTGGTGACAAAATGTAAAAAAAAAAATTTGAATTTTTTAACATTATTTCCATGATTGCTTATTACAGTGATGATCACTTTATAAGAAATAATTTTTACACCGTGAAACTGTTAATGGCATTCATTTATGTACCATTGTGTACAACTGTGATAGCTGTGACTGGCCACAGCTATCACATAGTACAGGTCCACTGTGATTGGCCCTGTACCATGTTATCACTGTGATGAATCAGAGATCTTTACAATAGTACACAATGACTATGGACAAAAGCTATTGTTTACAACTGACATGTTATAGCTGTGATTGGTCAAAGTGATCACATGGTACCAGGGCCATGCACTGTGGCTTTCTACATTGGTCTGTGTTCAGACACAGTGGGTCACAGATCTCACCGCTGGGCAGCCCTAGGGTGCACACAGATGACATCCACCCAGGATAGCAGAGCTCCCACTCAGCTTTAAAGCGGAGGTCCGGTTAAAAAAAATAAAGAAATTAAGTCAGCAGCTACTAACACGGTAGCTGCTGATTTTAATAGGGACACTTAGGCCTTGTACACACGACTGAACATGTCCGCTGAAACTGGTCCGTCGGACCAGCTTCCGCAGACATGTCCGACCTTGTGTAGGGCCTACCGGACAGTTTTCCGGCCTAGCGGACAGGTTTCCAGCGGACAAAAGTTTCTTAGCATGCTAAGAAACTTGTCCGCTGGGAGCCTGTCCGTCAGACATGTCCGATGGTTAGTACGACTCATCGGACATGTCCGCTGGCCCGAAATCCCGCGCATGCGTCGAATTGCTTTGACGCATGTGTGGAAGCATTGAACTCCCGTGTCAGAGAACGTCGGTGTCTTCTACGTCACCGCGTTCTCTGTCCGCGGGGATTTTGGTCTGATGGTGTGTACACACATCAGACCAAAAGATCCCATCAGACATGTCTGATGAAAATGGTCCGCGGACCATTTTCATCGGACATGTATGCTCGTGTGTACAAGGCCTTACCTGTCCAGGGTGCCCGCGATGACGGCAGCCAAAAATCGAGCAATCGTTCGGGACTCGGCTGCCCCGTCGCCATCCTCGGTGAGGGAATCAGGAAGTGAAGTGTTGTGGCTTCACCGTCCAATTCCCTACTGCGCATTGCGCGAGCCGCGTGGTGCTACGTGAATGGTCGATGTCTCCTGGGACACACACAAGGTCCCAGAAGACACCGCTTCCCCAGCAGACAGCGCGAGGAGGAGAATAAAGAAGACGGGCTGCCGATCAGGAAGTGGCAGATTAGGACGATCTGTCTAGCAATGGGCACTTCTGGTATGTGGAGCTCCGCTAGGCCGTGGATGAGGTGGTACTTACAATGAATGAAAAGTGTTCTGTGCACTGGTGACTTCTGTGTTTGCTTGAAATCTTCAGTCTTCTGCACCCAGATACCCCTGCAGCTGTGATCTTCTGGTACTGCAGGCGTTAATATAAGTTGCTGTACCTGTTACAGGCACTCATCAAAAATGCTGACTATGCCCACTCTCCTCACTCCTCACTCCCCTCCTCCACGCTTCCATTAATAAAACACAATCTGTGAATCGAGGACAGATGAATAAAAGTTCTACCTTAAAACAAAAAAATAAAAATAAAAGAAAAGGGTGGAATTTTAAAGGCACCAAAAACAACACAATAATTATAATACATTTTTTATTTTATTTTTTATTACAAAGTGCATATTAAAACACAACAGTATATAATGTTGTAAATTGTATATATAAAATCCATCAAGCAATGTCCAAACGGCCTGTTGTACATGACGTTACTTCAGCTCAACATGTTTCGGCAAGTGCTGGCTTCCTCAGGAGACATCCCCAGCACTTGAAGATCAAAGCTGCGGAGGTATCCGGGGTAAGAGAACTGAAGACTTCAGCCTATCACAGCAGTCACCAGAATATCCGGAGCTAAATCCTGAACTGAATGCCTTGTGGTTATTCGGTGTAGATGGACCCATACATTTTGCAATGCATGCATCAAGTTGGCTGCCAATGCAACCCAGCATGTCAAAAACTGCAAATGAGCCACCCTAACTTTGTAACACAATGCACAGCAATGCAATACTGTGTGTTCCCATGCATTGTGGCAAGCTACAACACAAGTGCACCTGGGTACTAAATAGCATTGAAACTAAATAGCGTTGCATTGCACCAATGCAGGGATCATGGGTTATCGCATTGCAAAAGTGGAATTTGGCCCTGAGAGTTTACCTTGCAATATAAAAGTGGAAACTTGCTCTAAAGTTTTAGGGTGATAATGGGTCACTTTAAAGCATTTATTATATTTTCCTTATTTATTGATACCAGCTGTTATGTGCTCTGCGGAGGGCACATAACAAAGCCGAGCAGCTGCGTCCTACAGACCCCCTTCAAAGCAGTAATATTCTGACAATAATCTGTGATTTAAAGAGAAACATTAACAGACAGAAAAGGAAACACTTTCCATGGAATTCATAAAGAGTGTCTACTACTCTCTTTAGAATTCTGTTGGGCTTCTGCATCACAACTGTTGGTTCTTGGTATAGAAGTCAGAGGCCCGGATTCACAGACAGTGGCGCACATGTAAGCCGCTGTAGCGCAAATAATATACGCTACGCCGACACAGTGCAGAGAGGCAAGCACGGAATTCACAAAGCCAGTGCTCCCAAAACTGCGCTGGGTTTCTAAGGCGTAAGCAGGCGTAGGTGGAAGTGGGTGTGAGCCATGCAAATGAGCCGTGACCCCATGCAAATGATGGGCCGAGTGCCAGACAGATTGGTATAACGAACTGCGCATGCGTCGGGACGTGGACGCATCCCTGTGCGCATGCTCACAACCACGTCAGAACAACTGCCTAAGATACGCCGGATCACTGCGTACGCCCTGAACGTAATCTACGCCCAGTCACACACGTCCAACGTAAATTACGTCGGCTTGGGTTCCCTGGTGCAGCCCTTTGAATGGATGCTGCTGAGTTACACCTCCTTTATGGGGCATAACTTTACGCCGGACGTATAACTTACGCGCACTGCGTCGGGCACACGTGCTTTTTGTGAATCGGCGTATTTTCCTCATTTGCATATTTTCAATGTGAGCGTAAATATGCGCCCAGCGTAAATGTGTGCCCACCCTACGCCGGCGTAGGCAAGTTACGCCGTTGGGATGAAGCCTGTTTTTAGGCGTATCTTAGTTTGTGGGCGGAGCATATTTGCACTTACGCAGCGTATCTGGAGATACGTCAGCGCAAGTACTTTGTGAATCCGGGCCAGAGTGTCCATACTGGACATCCTACGGTTGGTTTACTAAAGACAACTAGGCTGTAACTTTGCAAGAGACATTTTTCTCCAAAGCTTAGTGAACATGGTGAATTTTCACTTTGCAACAAAAATAAATAAAAAAACAGCATTTTCACCTGCACATGATTTGATGATGGAAGTTAATAAAGCTTCACCTCCTTCACTAAGCTCTGGGGAAAATGTCCCCTGTAAAGTGCAACTTCCCTTGCAAAGGAAACAGTCTATTTACCTTTATTAAATCAACCCCTCTGAGCTCCATACAAGGCCACTGCACCCAGCTGAGGCGTTTTGTGGTGGGATGGGTGGAACCTGGTGGGGGACTCTGAAACCTCACACACATGCTCGGTTTTTTCGGCAAGAACCAGCAAGAAAACTGCTGGCAGAGCTTTCTTGACGAGTATACCGAGCGTGTGTACGAGGCATTCAGGTTTCTCTCTATTTTCTCATCGTGATTCTGGGCAGTGTTTTCCTGCTCATACTTTCCTGTGTATACTTACCTGTCGCCGTAGAAACCTGCGCATGCTCGAAATGACTTTGACGCATGCGCGGTAGCTTCCTAGGCATAGGAAGGGTGCAGCAAGATGGCGGCGACGGCATCGAATGTGAAGAGCGCATGCTCGTTGTACGCGATGACGTCACTGCGTTCTTGGCTTTCAAAAGAATCGCGGTTCTTTTGAAAGAAGTGTCTGTACACTCGGGCAGCAAGAGATTCTTTCAAAGAATCTCGTCAGGAAAAACAACGTTTTTTTCCTGAAGAGATTCTGGCCCGTGTGTACAGGGCTTGAGAGTTTATTACCCCATTAAGTCCACCTTGCCTGCGATCGACAGCAGTGGAAGAATTCATAGCCAATTAGTGGCTATAGAATCCGCCCATTGCTGTTCAATGTCATTCACATAGACCTAATGGGGATCTAGTTTTTCAGCATTCCCACAAGGCTCCTCCCTTAGTCAGTGTCTGGGCCCACATGATTGGTTGCTCGGATGCTGGCAGCCTGAGTCCCAGCAACCCGTGAAGTAAATACAAAACACATTCATAAAGTTAAACACACAACACTTCGCCATGATAGGTCTGGTCTGTCTGTATGACAACTTTGAGTTGGTCTTAAATCGGAGTATCACCCAAAAATGGAACTTCCGCTTTTCGGAACCCTCCCCCCCTCCGGTGACACATTTGGCACCTTTCAGGAGGGGGGGTGCAGATATATTTGCACCCAATTCCAGGCATAGACTCCCATAGGAGTCACGCCACGACTCCGCCCCCCCCCCCTGCCGTCTCATAGGAAACACACTGTTCCCAGAAGAGAGTGACAGCCGAGAGATGAGCGATTGCTCGGCCTTGGCTGCCGACATCGCGGGCACGCTGGACAGTTAAGTGGCCATTTTTTAAAAGCCAGCAGTTGCAGTATTTGTAGTTGCTGGCTTTTAAAAAAAAAAGTTTTGGGTGGACCTCCGCTTTAAATACTAAGGGCCAGATTCACATAGAATTACGTTACTCCACGGCGGCGTAACGTATCCCATTTACGTTACACCGCCGCAGGTTTACAGCGTACGTGCCTGATTCTCAAAACTCTTACCTGTAAACTTGCGGTGGTGTAACGTAAATCCGATCGGCGCAAGCCCGCCTAATTCAAATGGGGCGGGCACCATTTAAATTAGGTGCGTTCCCGCGCCGAATGTACTGCGCATGCTCCGTCGGGAAAATTACCCGACGTGCATTGCGCTAAATTACACCTGTCGGATCTTTTGGCTATCTATGCGTAACTGATTCTATGAATCAGCCGCATAGTTAGGACGGGCGGATCACAGAGATACGACGGCGTATCAGGAGATACGCCGTCGTATCTCTTCTGTGAATCTGGCCCTAAGTTCTGGCCCATGCAAACAAGGGGCCCCAGTAGTTTAAAATACACTGTGCTGCTTGTAAAAATATTGGTTAATGCAAATACCATACATGTTGGCTTTTTCTGTCACCCATGGCTGAAATACTCCGAATGTGTACATTCCTATATCCTGGCTTATTTGTGGGACATTGGCTACAACAAAAAGGTCATCAAAGCTCCTTCCTTGAGAACAACTAAACTGATCATCTCTCTTGCCTGCATGAGCCAGTCTACGTAAAAGGCAAACTTTGCCAGTAATTACCTCAACTTTTATTTTCTACAAGCAGGAGCTCATTCTGCTTAAATTTGTCGCACCCATACTATAACCACACATTGTAAAATGTAACGCAAATGAGGACTACCTAAATCCGTTGTATGTGTCAGAACTGCTGCTGAAATTCTCGCAAGGCTTTTATGAAATTGGTACAGGACAATATAAAGGTACTATACCACCAAAAAAGTGTCGCTTATGCTTTATTAACCCCCCCCCCCCCTTTATATCTGGACTGCACTAAAGGGGGCTTTATTGAGGGCGATGGCTTTCGGGGGGACTGTGGGAGGTCAGGGAGCACTATTGAAAATAGGGATGTATTGTGGAGGGTAAGGGCTGTTGACCGCTGTGGAAGGTTGGGGGGACACTATGGCATAGGGTTGCCACCTCATCTGTTTAAGACCAAACACATTAATTACACAGGTTCTGAGGCTAATTTAATTCAGATAAAGCACTAAGGCTGGTCATACATTATTTAATTTCACTTTTGATTTTCCAAAACCATATAATATGAGGTTAAACCACTTTCAAATTGTATGCAATGAGGCAGGCTTTTGCACTACATAGTTGAAGGCAAATCAAAAGGAAATTTATTAAGAAAATTGTATATTATATGGCCAGCTTAAGTGAGTTTAATTACCACCTTAATTAGCCGCAGAACCTGTGTAATTAATGTGTTTGTAAGGTGGCAACCCTGCTATGGGAGCTGGGAGGCACTTTGGGAGGTTGGGTGGCTCTGTGGAAGGTGAGGGCTCTCAGGACAGTGTGGTCCACTGTGGGAGGTTGGGGGGGGGGGCACTATGGGAGCTGAGAGACACTGTGAGAAGTTAGTGGGCACTATGGGAGCTGACAGACACTGTGGGAGGTTTAGCAGCTCTATGGTGGGTGAGGACTCTTGGGCACTATGGGCCACTGTGGAGGGTGAGGACACTTAGGGGCGTTGGGGGCACTGTGGGACACTGTGGTAGGTTGGGGGCACTATGGGAGCTGGGAGACACTGTGGGAAGTTGTGAAGCACTATGGGAGCTGGGAGACACTGTGGGAAGTTGTGAAGCACTATGGGAGCTGGGAGACACTGAGAGGTTGGGCAGCTCTGTGGAGGGTGAGGGCTCTCAGGCACTGTGGACCACTACGGGAGGTTGAGAACTATGGAGGCTGAGGGCACTTAGGGGGGTTGGGGGCACTGTGGTCCACTGTGGGAGGTTGAAGGGAACTATGGGATCTGGGAGACACTATGGGAAGTTAGGGGACACTATGGGAGCTGGGAGACACTATGGGAAGTTAGGGGACACTATGGGAGCTGGCAGACACCGTGGGAGGTTGGGCAGCTCTGTGGAGGGTGAAGGTTCTCAGGAACTGTTGGCCACTGCAGGAGGTTGGGGCACTGTGGAGGGTGGGGGCTCTTATGGGGGGTTGAGGGCACTGGGGGCTACTGTGGAAGGTTGGAAACTACGGAGGATTAGGGCTCTTAGGGGGGTTGGGGCCACTGTGGCCCACTGTGGGGGTTGAGGGGCACTATGGGAGCTGGGAGACACTATGGGAAATTTGGGGGCACTATGGGAGCTGGCAGACATTGTGGGAGGTTGGGCAGCTCTGTGGAGGGTGAAGGCTCTCAGGCACTGTTGGCCACTGCAGGTGGTTGGAGCACTGCGGAGGGTGAGGGCTCTTAGGGGGGTTGAGAGCACTGTGGGCCATTGTGGGAGGTTGGTGGGCACTATGGAAGCTGGGAGACACTGTGGGAGGTTGGGTAGCTCTGTGAAGGGTGAAGGCTCTGAAGCACTGTGGGCAACTGCGGGAGGTTGGGGCACAGTGGATGGTGAGGGCTCTTAGGGGGTTTGGGGGCACTGTGGGAGGCTGAGGGGCTCTATGGGAGCTTGGAGGAACTGTGAGAGGTTACAGGATCTGTAAACAGCTTGGAATCCTGGGAGAAAGAAGGCAGCGGCATGTATTAAATGGCTATCACTACACTCTTCAATAACAAAATTCAGGTATCAGCCAGGAACCTTCTTGCATAAGAAGATGCTCCCTTAGCTGTAAACACATCTCTCTTACATCACTCCAGTGGGGTCCATGGGAGTTCCCTGAAGGCAGTTAACAACATATGGAAGCATTGCAATACATGTGCACATAATACCATACTGATCTTGGATTCCGTCTTTGATTTACTAAACCTATTTGCTAAGATTCTTGCTCTCTAAAATGGAATAAAAGGCTATATTCAGGTTTTTGTTCCATTTTAATTAAGTTATTAGAGACCGATGTTTGCTGAGTGACCACCCCTGAATTGGCGCAGCAGGGGACGAAATGCATCCATTTAGTTTCTGACATGTTAATTAAATGTGTAATCCACCTGATTAAGTTCAGTTAAAGTAAATTGATTGTGATTAGAGAAATAAGTAAGCTTCCATTTCTGAACTCTCCTGAGAAGTTTGGTTCCCTGGCTATTATTCTGATTATTTTACTTCAATGCTTTCTGACTCACTGACCCAGCACAAGTATAATATTTACAGCATGCTTGTTCTGAGCCTATAAAAGAGACAGGGATTTTAGTTACATTTTAAGAAACAGCAGAGCTGCAGAGTTGTCAGCCGCTCCCAAAACTAAAGAAATTGTCCCCTTTCTGCAGTGGCACTATCCCCTCCGCCAGCTCCCCGCTGAACTAATGGGGCCAGGGAAAGTATAGTTTTAATTGATCCAGATTTTTTCAGAAGTGGGAAGTCCCATTTGCTGCTGTGGTGTTCTCAGGGCTGATAAATAACACACTTTCTTGGCAGAACTGCCAGTAACAAAGCCTCTGCTTAGCTGGTCTGATGATTCAGAAACCCCTGCCACAATGTACAGACAGACTGGTCACACCACTACTTTCTGTTGCAGCTTCCATTGTGACCTGCACACTCATTTTACTATGAAAGTGCATCATCATACTGCTGGCATCCCGTCATGGAATTTTAGTGGGTCGGCATAACTGCCAGACAACCAGAATTTTTCTACGAAGCCCAAAAACATTTTTTCCTGTGTCATATTGGATTTATTTATTGTCCCTGGCACTGAAGCTTTAAACTTTATTTATTTTATTTTACTTTATAATTTAATGTTCTATAAAGAAAAATGTATGAAATATAGCCAAAGATTCTATGTCCGATTGCAGATGAAGGCGAGATTAGACACAGCTCACACAGCAGGCCTGCCACAGTGAGCAGGATTGAAAGGGATGTTTACGTTCAGACTCCAGAAGAGTGTGACGCCCACATTCAGACTCCAGCAGAGTGTGTCGCCCACATTCAGACTTCAGAAGAGTGTATCGCCCACACTTAGACTCCAGAAGAGTGTATCGCCCACACTTAGACTCCAGAAAGTGTATCGCCCACACTTAGACTCCAGAAAGTATATCGCCCACACTCCATGCTGAGACTCCTGCAGAGTGCGACGCTCATGCTGAGAGTCCAGCAGAGTGCGACGCTCACGCTGAGACTCCAGTAGAGTGCAACACTCAGGCTGAGACTCCAGCAGAGTGCGATGCTCACGCTGAGATTCCAGCAGAGTGCGACACTGATATTGAGACTCCAGCAGAGTGTGATATGCACACTGGGACTGTACCAGACATTGAGACTCCACCAAAATGCCAGGGGAACTATGGGAACATCTCCTCCAGTAAAGATGGGGGTAAGGTTACAAGAAAGGATAAGTAGATACTAGTGGTAGGGGATTTTATTATTAAAGGGACAGCGAGGGCAAACTGTCACAAAGACCGTGAACTTCGAACAATATATTGTTTACCAGGCGCTCGGGTTCGGGACATTGCAGATCGGCTGGACAGATTGTTGCGTAGGTCTGGAAAGGACCCAGCTGTCTTGGTACATATTGGTACTCATGACAAAGTTAGAGGAAGATGGAGCATCCTACAAAATGATTTCAGAGACTTGAAGAATTGAAAGAAATAACCTCCATGGCAGTATTTTCAGAAATACTGCCTGTACCTCAAGTCACACCAAGAAGGCAGCAGGAGCTTAGGGAACTTAACAAGTGGCTGAGAAACTAGTGCAGAGAAGAGTAGTTTGGCTTCATGGAGGACTGGGCTGACTTTGCGGTCAGTTACCACCGGCTCTATAGCAGGGACGGACTGCAATTAAATGGGAGGGGTGCAGCTTTTTTGGGAGTGAAGATGGTCAACAAGTTGGAAGAAATTTTAAATGATGCTCACATTCAGGCTCCAGAAGAGTGTGACGCTGACATTCAGGCTCCAGAAGAGTGTGACGCTCTTGTGCAGGCTCCAGAAGAGTGTGACGCTCTTGTTCAGGCTCCAGAAGAGTGTGGAACTCACATTCAGGCTCCAGAAGAATGTAACGCTTACATTCAGGCTCCAGAAGAATGTGACGCACACGTTCAGGCTCCAGAAGAGTGTGACGCTCACGCACAGATTTCAGAAGTGTGTGACACTCACGTTCAGATTTCAGAAGACTGTGACGCTCACGTTGAGACGCCAGAAGAGTGTGACGCTCATGTTGAGACGCCAGCAGAGTGTGACGCTCACGTTGAGATGCCAGAAGAGTGTGACGCTCACGTTGAGACGCCAGAAGAGTGTGACACTCATGTTGAGAGGCCAGCAGAGTGTGACACTCACGTTGAGACGCCAGCAGAGTGTGACACTCACGTTGAGACGCCAGCAGAATGTGACGCTCACGTTGAGACACCAGCAGAGTGTGATGCTCATGTTGAGACTCCAGTAGAGTGTGATGTGCACATTGGGACTGTACCAGACATTGAGACTACACCAAAATGTCAGGGGAACCATGGGAACATCTCCTCCGGTAAAAATCGGGGTGTGTGTGTCGCCCACATTCAGACTCCAGAAGAGTGGGCCATTCAGGCTCCCGCAGAGTGGGCCGTTCAGGCTCCAGAAGTGTGGGCCATTCAGCTTCCAAAAGAGTGAGCCAGTCAGACTCCAGCAGGGTGGGCCGATCAGGCTCCAGCAGAGTTGGCCTTTCAGGCTCCAGAAGGGTGGGCCGTGCAGGCTCCAGAAGGGTGGGCAGTGCAGGCTCCAGCAGAGTGGGTCATTTAGGTTCCAAAAGGGTGGGCCATTCAGGATCCAGCAGAGTGGGCCATTCAGGCTCCAGAAGGGTGGGCCATTCAGGCTCCAGAAGGGTGGGCTGTTCAGGCTCCAGAAGGGTGGGCCGTTCAGGCTCCAGAGGAGTGGGCCAGTTGAGGCTCCAGAAGAGTTGGCCTTTCAAGCTTCAGAAAGGTGGGCCGTGCAGGCTCCAGAAGGGTGGGCCATGCAGGCTCCAGAAGGGTGGGCCGTTCAGGCGCCAGCAGAGTGGGTCCTTCAGGCTCCAGAAGGGTGGGCCATTCAGGCTCATGCAGAGTGGGTCATTCATGCTCCAGAAGGGTGGGCCGTTCAGGCTCCAGGAGAGTGGGTCATTCAGGCTCCAACAGGGTGGGCCGTTCAGGCTCCAGCAGCGTGGGCCGTTCAGGCTCCAGCAGCATGGGCCGTTCAGGCTCCAGAAGCGTGGGCCGTTCAGGCTCCAGAAGCGTGGGCCGTTCAGGCTCCAGCAGCGTGGGCCTTTCAGGCTCCAGCAACGTGGGCCATTCAAGCTCCAGCAGATTGGGCCGTTCAGAAGAAGTGTGACACTCACATTCAGACTCCAGAAGAGCGTGATGCTCACATTCAGGCTCCAGTATAGTGTGACGCTCTTGTTCTGGCTCAAGTACAGTGTGACGCTCTTGTTCAGGATCCAGTAGAGTGTGACGCTCTTGTTCAGGCTCCAGTAGAGTGTAACACTCTTGTTCAGGCTCCAGTAGAGTGTGATGCTCTTGTTCAGGCTCCAGTAGAGTGTGACTCTCATGTTCAGGTTCAAGAAGAGTGTGACTCTCACTTTCAGGCTCAAGAAGAGTGTGACTCTCACGTTCAGACTTAAGAAGAGTGTGACACTCACATTCAGACTCAAGAAGAGTGTGACACTCACATTCAGACTCAAGAAGAGTGTGACACTCACATTCAGACTCAAGAAGAGTGTGACACTCACATTCAGACTCAAGAAGAGTGTGACACTCATGTTGAGATGCCAGTAGAGTGTGACGCTCATGTTGAGACTCCAGTAGAGTGCACATCGCACATTGGGACTGTACGGCCCCGTACACACGGCCGAGGAACTCGACGTGCCAAACACATCGAGTTCCTCGTCGAGTTCCTTGTTGGACTTGTCGAGAAGCTCGACAGGCTTGCTTTGCGTACACACGTAACAGACAACAATTTGGTCATTCTCCAGCGCGGTGACGCTCACCACGTATGACGCGACTATAAAGGGGAGGTTTGATTTTGTTGGCGACACCCTTGGGGCTCCTTTTGCTGATTCCGTGTTTACGCGTGTTAGTAAAAGTTTGGTGAGTGACGATTCGTGCTTTTCAGTCTTTGTGCTTTCAGATTGATCTCTGCCGTTCAGTTTGTACTTGTGGGGGTCGTATCTAGGCAATCGGGACGTGCGGTCAGGTCGTATTGTTTTACATTGCGGTCCTGTCCCCGCGTTTTGGATTGTCAGGTCGTTCTTCATAGGTCTTGCTGTTCTTCACTGCGGTCTGTTTAGTGCAATTCTGATTTGTCATTCGTTCCTAGCCTTGTAGCCATGTTGCAGGCACCTAGTCGTCGCCGACTTCGTGCTCAGCATCTTATGTGTGTAGGTCTGTTTGTTTATGACCTAGACGATGAGGAGTTCATGAACAGGAGGAGGACGCGTTCATGGACCAAGAATTGGTTGCTCCGTAGGAACCAATTCTCTCACATGCCTTTGCTGCGGGAGCTTCAGGAAAATAATCCTGTTGATTACAGGAATTTCCTGAGGATATCTGATCCCGTCTTTCAGCACCTGTTGGCTTTGGTGTCCCCCTATATTACCAGGCAGGACACCGTTATGCGGGAAGCCATCAGTGCTGAGCAGAGGCTAGTTGCCACCCTCCGTTATCTGGCAACTGGGAGAAGCCTTCCGGACTTAAAGTTCTCGACGGGCATCTCCCCCCAGGCTCTGGGCCTCATCATTCCTGACACCTGCTCTGCCATCATCCAGGTTCTGCAGGAGGAATATATGAGGGTAAGTTTTCTCCTTTAATATCACATTTTATGTCTATAATGTATGCTAATGTCTTGTAGTTATCTCCTCCTTCCCTAATTACCATGTCTGGAATATGCTGTGAATGTCCCCTTTGCCCCCATGCATGCTGTAAACTTTATTGATGCCCCTTTTTTGGCCTACATGCATATTTCCCATCACTTACCTCCCCAGCATGCTATCCTGGGCCCCAACCTACCTAGCCTAGTCACTTCCCAATGTATTGTGTTATATCCATTGTAATGCTCCCCCCTCCCCTCCGAAATGTGTTGTAAAGTCTATGTTCACCAATATTAAATATAATTTTTTGTTTTAGTTTTGGACTCCCAAACTCATCTAGCCCTCCCCTCCAAAATGTGTTGTAAAGTCTATGTTCACCAATATTAAATATAATTTTTTGTTTTAGTTTTGGACTCCCAAACTCATCTAGCCCTCCCCTCCAAAATGTGTTGTAAAGTCTATGTTCACCAATAATCCTAATTTTTTTTTTTTTTTACTCCAAAACTCATCTAGCCCTCCCCCAAACTTGGGCACTGGCCCATCAGAGGGGGTGTTTAATGTGCTAATTGTCTAAATATATTTAGATATAATATGCTAGTTCCCAGAAATGTTATAATGCTTATAATGTCTTTGTCTAATCTGCTTGCAAGGTTATGTGGCTAATTTTTTGATTTTTTCTTCCCCAGCTTCCGTCCACACCACAGGAGTGGCAGACTGTGGCTTTGGACTTCCAGACCCGTTGGAACTTCCCCAACTGCGGGGGAGCCATCGACGGGAAGCACGTCCACATCGTGCCTCCACCCCGTTCTGGTTCCCAGTTTTTCAACTATAAGGGGTTCAACAGTATTGTGCTGATGGCGGTGGTGTCAGCACAGTATGAATTCCTTTTTGTGGATGTCGGGATGAATGGACGGATATCGGATGGGGGAGCCTTCAGGCAGACGGAGTTTGCGCTTCGCCTTCAGGATGATGATCTGTCATTGCCACCGGATGACCAGAATGTAGAAGGCCTGCCATTTGTTTTCCTGGCTGATGAAGCGTTTGCCCTGGGACCCCATCTTATGAGGCCATACCCTCAGCGCACCCTCACCCCAGAGAGGAGTGTCTTTAATTTCAGGCTGGGCCGAGCACGCAGAGTGGTTGAGAACGCCTTCGGCATCATGGCCAGCCGGTTCCGCCTTTTCCTCACCTCTCTCCACATGGCGGAATATAAGTGGAATACAATAATTTTTGCATGCTGCATCCTACACAATTATTTGCGGAGACAATCTCCTACTTATATGGCCCTGGTTGGGCCCGAGGCACAACTTTTGTCTCCAGCAGAAACTTTGCCGGGCCTTGAAGCTGGCCACACAGGACTGCCCCCCCAGAGTGCCCGTGAAGTGCGGGACAAATACATGGACTATTTCTTGGGTAGGGGGGCAATACCATCTCAAGGCAATTTGCCGTAATTTCTACTTTAGAAAAAATAAATACCAATCTTTTTCAAAAACTTGTTATGTCTTGCTTGTGTTGCTTGTAGTTGTTTACTAATTGTAACTATTGTTCTACATGTAGTGTCAAGTGTATTTTCCTTATCAACTAGCAAACATTTCCCAGGTGACCCCAAAACAAAACACACCTAAACTTAGATGCATTTTAAGCAAAACCCCACACACTTTTTGCAATTTCAAAATCTCTTTATTTTTTTACATAATCAGCTTTTTTAGACACAAAATATCACAGATGTATATTTTTTGTTTTTTTTGTGTGTCCAAAAATATATATATATATATATATATATATATATATATATATATTTTTTTTTTTTTTAATATAAACATTCAAAAATCACATTTTTTTTATTTTTTTTGTTTATTATAGACATCCAAAAATCACATATTTTTTTTGGGTATTTTTTTATTATAAACATCCAAAAATCAATTTTTTCTTATTTTTTTGGTATTTTTTTTATTATAAACATCCAAAAATCAAATTTTTCTTATTTTTTTGGTTTTTTTTTATTATAAACATCCAAAAATCAATCTTTTCTTTTTTTTTGGTATTTTTTTTATTATAAACATCCAAAAATCAAATTTTTCTTATTTTTTTGGTATTTTTTTTATTATAAACATCCAAAAATCAAATTTTTCTTATTTTTTTGGTATTTTTTTTATTATAAACATCCAAAAATCAAATTTTTCTTATTTTTTTGGTATTTTTTTTATTATAAACATCCAAAAATCACATATGTCTGTTTTTTTTTTTTTTTTTTTTTTTTTTTTAGAAACATCCAAAAATCACATTAATTTTTTTTTGGTAGGTATTTTTTTTTGATTCCCCAATAAAGCACCAATCTTGTTTTGTTATTTTTTTGTGTTTTTTTTTATTCCCCAATAAAGCACCAATCTTATTTTGTTATTTTTTTGTTTTTTTTTTATTCCCCAATAAAGCACCAATCTTGTTTTGTTATTTTTTTTTTTTTTTTATTCCCCAATAAAGCACCAATCTTGTTTTGTTATTTTTTTGTTTTTTTTTTATTCCCCAATAAAGCACCAATCTTATTTTGTTATTTTTTTGTTTTGTTTTTTATTCCCCAATAAAGCACCAATCTTGTTTTGTTATTTTTTTGTTTTTTTTTGATTCCCCAATAAAGCACCAATCTTGTTTTGTTATTTTTTTGTTTTTTTTTGATTCCCCAATAAAGCACCAATCTTATTTTGTTATTTTTTTGTTTTTTTTTTGATTCCCCAATAAAGCACCAATCTTGTTTTGTTATTTTTTTGTTTGTTTTTTTGATTCCCCAATAAAGCACCAATCTTGTTTTGTTATTTTTTTGTTTGTTTTTTGATTCCCCAATAAAGCACCAATCTTGTTTTGTTATTTTTTTGTTTTTTTTTGATTCCCCAATAAAGCACCAATCTTGTTTTGTTATTTTTTTGTTTTTTTTGATTCCCCAATAAAGCACCAATCTTATTTTGTTATTTTTTTTTTTTTTTTGATTCCCCAATAAAGCACCAATCTTTTTTTGTTATTTTTTTGATTTTTTTTTTATTCCCCAATAAAGCACCAATCTTGTTTTGTTATTTTTTTGTTTTTTTTTTGATTCCCCAATAAAGCACCAATCTTATTTTGTTATTTTTTTGTTTTTTTTTATTCCCCAATAAAGCACCAATCTTGTTTTGTTATTTTTTTGTTTGTTTTTTTGATTCCCCAATAAAGCACCAATCTTGTTTTGTTATTTTTTTGTTTTTTTTTGATTCCCCAATAAAGCACCAATCTTATTTTGTTATTTTTTTGTTTTTTTTTGGTAGTTTTAAACTCTACCCAAAACATCTATTAGATTGCGTAATTTATTTTCCACCCTCCTTGTCCTTTGTACAATTTCTCGGCTGGCCTGATTTATTTCCTCCACTTCTTCCCTGCATGCCAAGATTTCTGAAATTATCATCTGGGCAGTATGCGTGTCCAAGCCACCACCAGCTCCTGAAATGTGGGACAAAAGCATTTATTACAATTAGGCAGACCTACATCTAGATTACCTGAAGCTGGGTTAGATGATACTTTCTTACCGGATGTGGTGGCAGACTCATCCCGCGGGGGTGGGCCTTGGATCGGTGCTTCCTGGTTCTCTGCTTCATGTCGCCCTACAAGAATGAAGAAAAGGTGTTTTAAACATTATTTCAAAAGATTGTAGGCCTGAAAGAGGAATATGAATCATTCTTCAACTAATTACAGGGACTATTGTTGGTTTTTAAATCCACTCTAAGCAGGACGCAGGATTGTAGGCATTTCCAAAGATGAATAAACTCGTTGTACCTTTGGTTTATTTTTCAACATGGAAGCAAACCTCACCTCTGTGTTAACCCCTAAATAATGACGTTTTTGTGGCCAACAATTGTGCTACTGAGTCCATATGTGTCACCAACTGCTGAGCAGACTATCCTTTTCCTGTATATTGTCTTAATTTTGAGTATTAAAAACACATTGACATTAATTCCACAATGGATCTCACCCCCCCCCCCCCTTAAAAAATGCTAAAATTTCATGTTTGTGGGCACAATCTTTGGTCGTACGAGTCGTCGTTCTAAATGAACGTCGACTTTTCCTGACAAATATTTGGGCCCACAAACATGAAATACATACAGTACAACCTTAAAGAAAAAGCACATGGCGCAAATAGCAAACACAAGACAGGATTACACATCAAAATTACTTACTTCTTCTAATTTCTTTTCTGATTAGTTTCATGGTCTCTGGCTCCCGCAGCTTCAGGTCCGACCATCGCTTACGGAGTTGCTCGCGTGACCTTGTGACCCCAAACTTGCGGTACAGTCGCCTTTCAACCTTGTCCATAATTAGGGCCTTTAATTTGTTGGGATGTTCATATGGCCCGTGTTTGCAATCATAATCCTCCTCTCGGAGGATCTGAGCCATCTCCACCATCTCCATAAAGCTCATGTTGGTGGCTTTAAAGGTCCTTCTCCTGGATGGGCCAGCGGATCTGTGGGCTCTCTCTTGTTGTGGGGCAGGCATGTTGGAGGGCTGGGGTGCTGCTGCTGCCATCTTGTTCATGTGGGTGTGACGATAGAGAAGGGGCGGTGAAATCACGAGAAAGAATGTCAGGGGTGTGGAGACGGGCGGAGCGTCACGCATGCGCGTGTATAAAGGGAAACCACGTGAGTGAAGGCGGCGTTCCCAATCTTTAGAAGATCGTGTCAGACGACGGTACGTAACTTGTTTTTGAACGTTTGAGTTTGTCACCTAGATATGGTGTTAACCTAGCAGAAAGAAGCAATAAACATAACTTTAGATTTAAGTCAGCCAAGATCTGACATGCAAATGGCCCTTTCTAGTGCCGTGCTGTACGTAACCGCGGTTTCCTCGAAAATTTTGCCCAAACTATGTTGTGTGGGCAATGTCGTTCTTTGACCATCAAAGGGGTAATTTTTGGCATGAAGAATCTTGTCGTTTGAACTCATGAGTAAACTTGAGCGTAATGCTTTTCTAACGTGACCGAGTATCAAACTCCTGCTCAGATAATTCCTTCTTGGTGATTGCGCGATGAAAGATAAGGGGCGGGGGGAAACATCAAATTATTTAAGCATGGGCGGACGACGTGTGCGGAGTGTATATAAAGCTCCAACACACGTGGCGTCCGTCCAACCGGGGTGCGAAAGAAAGACGTTTGAACGACAAACGTGTAGGTATGCTTAGAACTTGGGACAGCAGTGGCCTATTCAGGAAAGACAGACATTTAAGGGCTAGCTGGTGCTAAAGAGTACTTGACTTTATAGACTGTGGATTGACAATATTTATTTCTCCTTGGTTTTGGACAGGAAAAGATGAACCAGTTCAACAAACCCGAGTTTTTGGAGATCTTTATTGACCGGTGGAGACCAAAGACCCCATATCCCGCAACAAAGACTTGCGGAAAACAGCACTGGAGAGCCTGCTCCCAATTGTGCGGAGACAGGTGGAGTTTGATGTGACGACTGACCAGTTGGAGGTCAAAATTGGGACCTTGAGAGGCACCTACAGGAAGGCACGCAACAGGGTCTTGGCTTCGATGAGGTCTGGAGCTGGAGCAAGGCAGGTATATGTACCAAAGTTGTGGTACTATAGTAAACTGAGCTTCCTGGATGAACACCTGGAGGTAAGGGAGTCACTTTCTAGCCTTGCCCCCAGAAGGAACAGAAGGTCCAGCCTTCCCTCCAGCCTTCCCTCCAGCCTTCCCTCCAGCCAACCTGCTGCTCCCTCTGCAGATGAACCCTCTCAGCAGCCTTCCATCCTGGATGAAGATCCGGATTTGCCCAGCTGGAGCCAGGTATAGTACTTTCAATGTGCAAATGTGTGGTGTTTAAATGTTGTTAAAGAGATGTAAATTAAGATGTTAAAGGTCAAAAAAAGGTAGAGATAAAAGTGTTATACAGATCATTTGTCAGTATTGGCCAGGAATGATTTTTGTGTGATTCCCAAAAAAACATGGGTCACAATGATTGGCTTAGCTAAGTCGTGAAAAAAAATATGCAACAGTCAGGAGATGAAAATTGAGTCTTAGTTTTAAAAAAGAAAGTAAAACTGTACTTTTTTTCCATACACAGGACGAGACCAGCCAGCAGGAGGATTGGGAAAATGCCAGGCAGGAGGAGGGCAGGGTGAGTGGCTTGGAGGAGGCTGCAGGCCCAAGTAACTTGGACGAGGTGGCAGGCCCAAGTGGCTTGAAGGAGGTGGCAGGCCCAAGTGGCTTGGACGAGGTGGCTGGGCGAAGTACCAGGTGTCAGGTGCCTCCTCTTCGCCTACGTCCGAGAAGGCAGGTGAGGGATACGAGGGTGTGCGTGACGCCTCACTGGCCCTCATTCGGGACGCCCATGCAACCCTTCAGCAGCCTCCCACTGCTCAGGAGGGATTTGTGACTGTTGTTTTGGCAAAAATGGCAGACATGACAGTGGACCAGCGATTACTCTTTGAGGGACTCCTCATCACCCTAGCAAATCAGGGGGTGAGGGGTCTTCTCACGGAGGACACTGTCATTTGCAGACATGCCCATCCTCAGACACCAGATAACTCCCAACCTCCCCCACCTTCTTCTTCTCCTGCTCCTTCTCAACATTCTTCTTCCTCTTCTTCTCCTGCTCCTTCTCAACATTCTTCTTCCTCTTCTTCTCCTGCTCCTTCTCAACATTCTTCTACCTCTTCTTCTCCTGCTCCTTCTCAACATTCTTCTTCCTCTTCTTCTCCTGCTCCTTCTCAACATTCTTCTTCCTCTTCTTCTTCTACTACTCCTACTCCACCTTCTTCTACTGCTCCTCCTCCTTCTACTGCTTCTTCTACTGCTCCACCTCCTTCTACTGCTCCTCCTCCTTCTACTGCTCCACCTCCTTCTACTGCTCCTTCTACTGCTCCTTCTACTGCTCCACCTCCTTCTACTGCTCCTTCTACTGCTCCACCTCCTTCTACTGCTCCTTCTACTACTCCTCCTCCTTCTACTGCTCCTCCTCCTTCTACTGCTCCACCTCCTTCTACTGCTCCTTCTACTACTCCTCCTCCTTCTACTGCTCCTTCTACTGCTCCACCTCCTTCTACTGCTCCTCCTCCTTCTACTGCTCCACCTCTTCCTCCTCCTCCACCACCTTGGTCTACTCCTCCTCCACCACCTTGGTCTACTCCTCCTCCTGGCATGGGTACTACCCCTGTGGCACCACCTCCAGCCAGGCAGAAGAGGAAGGCTGCTGAGAAGGCTGCAGAGAAGGTCAAAGAGCAGGCTGCAGGGAAGCCACCAAGGAAGGCCTTGAAGAAAACAAGAAAGTGACTCCCTTACTTCCATGTGGTGTACCAGAGTTCAGGCTGCTATAGTACCACAACCTGGTGACATATGCCTGCCCTGCTCCAGTTTGTGACCTCGGGGAGTCCAAGACCTTGATGCGTTCCTTCCTGAATGAACCTCTCAAGTCCCCATTTTGGCCTCCAACTGCTCACCAGTCACATCAGGCCACACCTGGCTGTGCACAAATGGCAGCAAGCTCTCCAGTGCTGACTTTTGCTTAGTTACTTTATTTTTTTAACCCAAATAAATGGTAAATTTTGATTTTACAGTTCATACTTGTCCTTGTTTTTTTTTGCTTTAAAATTTAGCTTGTGAGAAGGCAGGTTATGTTTAAAATAAAATGGGATATAAGGTGTAATTTGAAAGGGACAGATGAGATAAGACAAAGCAATAAGGTTTCAATGGGGGGAACTTGACATTCCAAAAAATAAGAGGATTTGCATTTTTGCTAAATTAAAAATTAAGGGGAATATTAAGAGCAGGATTTAAAACACAGGACCAAAATAAGGTGACAATTTTTTCTGAAAATATTATTGAGATCAGTAAGAAAAAGGTTCCACAAAATTTTACAGAACTCTGTGTGAATATCCTAACAAAAGCAAAAAAGAATATTGCTGTTTTGTGCCCTTACAAAAAATTTGGTAAAGCGCTGCAAATAAACGATGCAATAATGTTGGAAGCGGGACGAAACGCTACTTTTACCGATGGTGTTCTCCAGTGTCTACGTTTTTCACAGGTTTCTTAGCATACACACGACCGAGTTTCTCGTTGATAAAACAGCCCGACGAAGAACTCGTCGATCCAAAATCCACTCCCGTCGAGAAAAGAGAGAACCTGCTCTCTATTTGCTCGACGAGTTCCTCGGCGGCTCCATCGGGCCGAAAGTGTACACACGACAGAGTTTCTCGACAGAATCCGGCTCTCACCGAGTTTCTCGACGAATTCTGCAGAGAAACTCTGTCGTGTGTACGAGGCCTACCAGACATTGAGGGGTAGATTCACAAAGGAGATACAACAGCATATCTCCAGATTATCCAAATCTTATTTGTTTGTCTTATTTGCTTGATACTCTGAATAATTTCCTTTTTCTGAAATAGTTTTTTAAAATAGTTTTTTTTTTGTATTCCTACAGGATTGTATTTGTTCTGTTTATATATCCTAACTCATCTCTCTAGTTTCCTTAACTCATCTTCCTTTCTCTTCTCCTCTCTCATTCTTATTTTCTCTTCTCTCTAATTCCCCACCCCTTTTTTTTCTCTCATCATTTTTATTACTCATCCTTTCCTTCTTTTCATTCCTCTCTAATTTTTTCGCTTTTTAAGGAGTCCTTTAGTCCTTAACATTGACTTCTGAATATACTACACAATTGGAGAGTTCCACAAACTCCTCTGGGCATTGGTAAGAGAATTTATAGTTTCCTACGTGCACCATGATCACCCAAACTACGAATTTCCCATTTAAATTTGTTACACACAATGTCCAGGGATTTAATTCTGCTATCAAATGCAGAATGGCCTTTCAACATTATAAATCCCTACATGCTGCTTTTCCTTCAAGAGACACATTTCCCTCCTAATTATAATCCTAAATTTCTACACCAGTATTACCCTCACTTTTACCTAGCACATGGCCCAAACAAAACTAGAGGAGTAGCAATATGTTTCTCTAAAAAAGTAAATTTCTCACTTGAGAAAAAAATAATTGATCCAGAAGGTAGATACCTAGCATTAAGTGGACACCTAGAGGGCTCACTAGTAACTTTGATTACTTACTATGCACCCAACACTGGCCAACTACCTTTCTTTCGTAAATTACTTTATACAGTATACCCTGATTTAGAGGGAGTCATTCTCTTTGGAGGAGACTCTAATGTAGCCTTGGACTCCATCTTTGACAAAACCAGGAAACCTACATCCACTCAGCGACATTTCCCCAAAATCGGATCTAAATTAGCCAAAATGTCACATTACCATAACTTAATTGATATTTGGAGAGAATTGAACCCATCCAGGAAAGATTATACATTTTTTTTCACATGTCCATGAAACATACTCAAGAATAGATCACTTCTTCACAAATCTCAGAAATATATATTTATTTAAATCCAGTAAGATAGGAGAAGTAACTTGGTCAGATCACTCTTTACTCTGGACCACATGTACCTCCCTACAAGACTCCAGAGGTCCCGCTGCCTGGAGATTAAATGATTCTCTATTAAGCGATCCTTCTGTCTGTTTTGAAATTCAGCAACACATCAAGGAATATTTCTCCATAAATATTCCAGAAGACACTTCGCCTGTAATAAATTGGGAAGCTCACAAAATGACAATTAGGGGCTATCTCTTACAAATAGCATCCCGAATTAAAAAACAATCAAACTCATTAATTATTGAGAAAGAACAAGAATTTAATACTCTACTTATATGACACAAACGACACCCCAACCTAGACCTTAGAAACAAAATAGATTCCACCCGATTGGAATTGAACCTCTATCTATTTAAGAGCTTTGTGAATCAGGCACTTACGCTGTAAACCTGTGGCGGTGTAACGTAAATGGGATACGTTACGCAGCCGCGGAGTAACGTAATTGTCTGTGAATCTGGCCCATAGTGTGTAAATTATACCCACTAAAATCTCCACATTCCCCTGTGGCCCCTATACTATATAATCCTCACTTTCCTCCTGGACAAATTCCTCAACAATTTTCATGGTGGGTTAACAAAGGTCTTTACAGAATAGCACACTTCATTGATCATAAAGGGATCAGACCACTATCTTACTTCCAGAAGACATTAGAGATACCGCAGATGGAATTATTTAATCTAAATCAAATTACTCACTTCATAAAATCCTTAGATAAAGATCCAATAGACATTACTGCTAAAACCTTATTTGAAAATAAATGCTTGTTCAAACATGAACCACGAGGGGGGAACTCCGAGCTCTATGCCATCTTCAATGAAAAGCAAACCAAACCTTCTTACAAAATAGCTTGGGAATTGGACCTAGGCGAGACTATAGAGGAAAAGATCTGGGAAAAATGGTCAAGCATGGTGCACAAGGGAATACTTAATATTTCACTTATAGAAGAACATTTTAAGGTATTGTCCAGGTGGTATTTGGTCCCAACAAAAATAGCAAAAATATACCCGGACGCTTCACCTCTTTGTTTCAGGGGATGTGGACAAGAGGGGACCATGTACCATATTTGGTGGTCATGTCCCAAAGTCCAACGCTTTTGGACCAGAATTTTTACGCTATTGGTAAACATGGAAATGGGTTTGGGACTTTATATTTGCAAATGTGTGCAACCAATCCTCTGCTTTTAACATACGAAGTTAGACAGTTGAATTCGGCTTGCAATTTGGTTGGTAAGTTTTGAGCCTGGTTATTACGCTATACAATTTTACTTATTTACTTATACATACTGTTTGCATCAACACGCATCTCATTTAAAGTCCCAACCCTTTCTTTCTTTCAACTTTTAGGGATGGAGGTATGTGTTATTCACATGCCTCATTCAAAGTCCCAAACCCATTTCCATGTTTACCAATAGGGATGGAGATGCGATTTTGATGCTTATACATTTACCCTTATGCGTTTTTCCCAGTGCTTTTTATTGCCATACCTATTTTAGATGGAGGTTGGCAGGTGACACACACCCCTAGTCACCTGCTCTCCATCTACTCATTAGCACTTGTATGGCTCATTGAGGAAACTAGAAAAGTTTAGTTAGGACCACAGTAATGCAGAGAGCCTTGTAAGCGGCCTGTGGCTTATCCATATATTTGCAAATGTGTGCAACCAATCCTCTGCTTTTAACATACGAAGTTAGACAGTTGAATTCGGCTTGCAATTTGGTTGGTAAGTTTGAGCCTGGTTATTACGCTATACAATTTTACTTATTTACTTATACATACTGTTTGCATCAACACGCATCTCATTTAAAGTCCCAACCCTTTCTTTCTTTCAGAATTTTTACGTTAGTCTACTCTGTGACTGGACTGGATATACCTAAGGATCCTAGAAAGGCACTATTCACAGACCTGTCAGACAAGACCCCAAAAAATCTTAGAACTCTTATCTTTTTTATTTTTTCTGCAGCTAAAATTACGATAGCATGTTCATGGAAGACTCCAGTGATTGATCTTGCTATGGTAAAAAATGTAATTTCTTGGATCATGGTCAATGAAAAATTGACCAGCATCCTTAAAGATATACAAACAATATTCGATAAAATATGGTCCCCTTGGATTAAATATCTCCATACACCATGATCTCTAAATATAAATAATGATGACACTTGAATCGCAATACATGACTCCTACTTCGATGTAACAACCTCATTACCTCTCTTCTATATCTCCCCTCCCTTCTCCTCCCCTACTTACTTCATTGATTGTTTTTATTGCAATTTACTCCATCTTCGTGAAATGTAAACATTTTGATATTGTGATAATGTTTATGTCCCATATAATATTATTTCATATAAAAATCTATTGAACAAAGTGAAGCTACAAAAACAACAAACGGGAAGGCGCAAACACCTCGTGCCTTACCCGGGAATTTTTGTTTTATTCAAAGGCAATGGAAACTACAAACTGTATACTCACAAAGGTGCAGTGTAAACCAATATGTGAATCGGAAGATGTCATATGGTGCAAGGTACACATGCTCCAAGAACCTTCGGTGCACTAGAAAGCTGATGCATTTCGGGGGCGCACCCCCTTTCTCAGAGCTGTGCTCAGTGCCCCCAAAATGTGTCAACGTCCTAGTAGACAGGAGATTGTTGTTGGAGCATTTGTACCTATATTATATTGCATGTTCCGACTCGCATGTTGGTTTACACCGCACTTTTGTGAGTATGCATTTTATTGGTTCCATTGTCTTTAAAGGAGAAGTCCAGCACTCCTGTGACCTGTTTTTCAGCAGAGAGCGGTCTGTAGTCCGCTCTCCGCATGACGTCACTGCCATCAGTTGAGGCATCGTGTCACCCCGACTTCCAAGTCTGGATCCTTCAGCTGCCTTGATTGATGGCAGTCTAAGTGAGCCGCTGAGACGGCCGCTCCAATGAGCGCGGAGAAGTAGAGCAGAAGTGATGCTGACTGACAGTCAGCATCGCTCTGCTCGGGGAGGAGTGAGAACCGAGCCAACGGTTCTCAGTGCAGAGACAGATGCAGCATTAGTCTGATGCTGCATCCACCAAGGTAAGTATGATTCGGGAAAAAAAAAAACTTCTCCTTTAACCACTTAATGACCATTTTTTGCATTTTTTGCGATAAGGCGCTGCGTCTCTTTAGTTGACAATTGCGCAGTCGTGCGACGCTGTGCCCAAATAAAATTTACATATTTTTTCCCACAAATAAAGATTACTTTTGGTGGTATTTTATCACCTCTGCGGTTTTTATTTTTTGCTCTATAAACAAAAAAATGTACATTTAAAAAAAAAACAAGATTTTTAACTTTTTGCTATAAAAAAAATACCCAAAAATGTTTTTAAAAAAAACAAATTTCTTCCTCGGTTTAGGTCAATTCCTCT
The DNA here is from genome assembly GCF_905171775.1 of Rana temporaria. NCBI lineage: Eukaryota > Metazoa > Chordata > Amphibia > Anura > Ranidae > Rana > Rana temporaria. Next base: position 37,640,018 of record NC_053490.1, read on the forward strand.
ACATATTTTTGGTAAAAAAATAAAAAAAATCGCAATAAGCGTATATTGATTGGCTTGCGCAAATGTTATAGCGTCTGCAAACTATGGGAAAGATTTATGGTATTTCTATGGCATTTTTATTATTATTATTTTTTTTAATAAGCAATTTTTAGCGGGACTGCGGTTATAAATTGGGGGTACTAATGCGCAAACCAAAAAAATAGGACTAATAAATAGCTGCCAACATAAATAGTGTTCCCACACTAAAGGTATATAAAAAATAAAGCAATGTGGCACTTACTAAGTTATCAAATATGAATAATTGTTCCTCATAGGATACATATAAAACCTCACATGTGTATATCTCATATAAAATAAAGTGGATACAGTACAAAAGAACAGGCATGCTCAGAATCAAGTCGACGCATGCTTGGAAGCATTGAACTTTGTTTTTTTCAGCACGTCGTTGTGTTTTACATCACCGCGTTCTGACATGGTCCATCAGACCGTTTTCATCGGTTTGACCGATCGTGTGTACACATGACCATTTTTAATGGTGTAGAAAAAACAAAGTTTTTTTCAACCCGATTATTGTTAAGCCTGCCTTGCCTACACACGATCGTGACAAAAAATGCTCTAGCAAAGCGCGGTGACGTACAACACATACGACGGCACTATAAAGGGGAAGTTCCATTTGGATGGCGCCACCCTTGGGGCTGCTTTTACTGATTTCGTGTTGGTAAAAGTTTGGTGAGAGACAATTCGCTCTTTTCAGTCTGTTACAGCGTGATGAATGTGCTATCTCCATGACGAGCGCTAGTTTTACCAGAGCGAGCGCTCCCTTCTCATTACTTGCTTCTGAGCATGCGCGTTTTTTTTTAACGTCGTTAAAGTCTACACACGACCATTTTTACGACGTTAAAAACAAAGTGAAAATTTAGAGCATGTTCTAAATTTTTAATACCCATTTTTAACGTCGCGAAAAATGCTCTGGAGCCCACACACGATCGTTTTTAATGGCATTAAAAAAAATTATAATTTTCACATTGCGAAAAACAGTCGTGTGTACGCGGCATAACACATGAATATGCTTTGATCTAAACCATTCCATTGTAGCTCTGGCTGTATGTTTAGGGTCGTCAGCACACTTTTCAGATATTTATTTGTAAAAAAAATTGAAAACCATTTATAATTTTTCTTCCACTTCACAACTTTGTGCCACGTTGTGTTGGTCTATCACAAAAAAAAACAAGAAAATACATAGGGCCAGATCCACAAACGAATTACGCTGGCGTATCTATTGATACGCCGGGTAATTTCAAAGTTCCCGCGTCGTATCTTTATTTTGTATCCACAAAACAAGATACGACGGAATGAGGGATCGATCCGACAGGCGTACGTCTTAGTACGCCGTTGGATCTTAGGTGCATTTTTCCGGCGGCCGCTAGGTGGCGTTTCCGTCGAATTCCGCGTTGAGTATGCAAATTAGCTAGATACGGCGATCCACGAACGTATGTCCGGCCGGCGCATTTTTTTTACGTCGTTTGCGTTCGGCTTTTTCCGGCGTATAGTTACCGCTGCTCTTATGAGGCGTACTCAATGTTAGGTATGGCCGTCGTTCCCGCGTCGAAATTTGAATTTTTTACGTCGTTTGCGTAAGTCGTTCGCGAATAGGGATTTGCGTAGAATGACGTCACCGTCGTAAGCATTGGCTTGTTCCGATTTAATTTCGAGCATGCGCCGTTAAAAAAAAAACGTTGTTTACGTCGGGTCACGACGTATTTACATAAAACACGCCCCCATCACATCGATTTGAATTGCGCGCCCTTACGCCGCCAAAGATACACTACGCCGCCTTAACTTTCGGCGCAGATTCTTTGAGGATTCGAAAAAAAAAAGTACGTTACGGCGGCGTAGTGTATCTTAGATACGCTACGCCCGGCGGAAATATGCGCCGATGTACGTGGATCTGCCCCATATAGGTTTCAAAGGGTATAAATACTTTTTCAAGGCACTGTATTCTTTCAAAGCAATTACATCTTTGCACACATCTTTGGTACTGACTAGTATTCCAATGTTTCCTTTCTCCCTCAGTTCTCTCCCTCCCTCACAGCTAATGTGACCCCAGTGCTGATGGAGGGAGGCAAGGAAGGGGCAAACAAGGGTGCTGTGGAGGCCCCCAACATCCTCTTTGTCAACTGATCCTCATAAGTTGTTAGGACATCAGCGGCTAGAAGATTATAATGGTGCACAACGAAAACCTGGGGCTCCGTGTAACATAAATGCATGCTTGATCCAACCACTGGCTTGTACACAATTTTGGGTACATTTTTAGTAATTTTGCCAATGGTCCCCCGGAAGAAACCTGAAGGCATCCTTGTTGAAAAAGCCTGCCCTAAACCCTATATGGATGATTATTAGCAGCTCAATTTGGCTACTAAAATCTCTACAATCTCTTTGTATCAACTCACATTAAACTAATGCCGCGTACACACGGTCGTTTTTTCTCTTGTAAAAAAACTTTGTTTTTTATCATGAAAAAAAACAACGTTTTTTCAAACTTCATTTTTAAAAACGACGTTGCCCACACACCATCGTCTTCTGAAAATGCTCTTGCAAAGTGCGGTTACTTACAACACGTACGACGGCACTCTGTTCCATTCAAGCTCGCGTCATAACTTGCTTCTGAGCATGGGCGGGTTTAAAACCGTCGTTTAGGCCCACACACGATCATTTTTTATGACACAAAAAACGGCATTTTGAAAAACGACATAAAAAATTGAAGCAGGTTCGACTTTTTTTTGGTTGTTGTTTAGAAGACAAAAAACGAGAGTGAAGCCCACACATGATCATTTTAAATGACGTTTTTAAAAACTTTGTTTTATTTCATCACAAAAAACGACCGTGTGTACGCGGCATAAGAGATTTTCAGTACTGCAATAGAGCGTCTGATCTCCCAAGATCGCACAATGTCGCAAATGAATCATGCAACAGAAACTATCAGCAATTAATCTCTTCTCCTCCATAGACTTGAATGGGAGTAGGAGATTAACTGCTGAACAATTGCTCATTTAGGAGATTTTTGGCCTGATTCTTCCCATTCAAATTTCCCTCTTGTGAGATTCATTTCACCAGACTAATCTCCTAACAATGGCCCAACATTCTCCTGCAGGATCACAAAAGAGCGTACTTTGCATCGGGAGCTTTGTTCAGTCTCTGAGATAAAATAATTGCAGAGGTTAAAGTGTATCTAAAGCTATGGTGCTGGTGCCCAACATGCGGTCCTTTGGCACTTTTTGTGTGGCCCCTGTAGACACTAATCTGTAGTGATTGTAGCAGTACTCAGTCTCCAACAACTCCTATACCATGTCCTCAGTCTCTGACCATCTCTTGTATCATATCCGCAATCTCTGCGTATCTTCTGCATTATGTTCTCAGTCTCTGACCATCTCTTGTATCATATCTGCAGTCTCTGACCATTTCTTGTATCATATCTGCAGTCTCTGACCATCTCTTGTATCATATCCGCAATCTCTGCGTATCTCCTGCTATATGTTCTCAGTCTCTGACCATCTCTTGTATCATATCTGCAGTCTCTGACCATCTCTTGTATCATATCTGCAGTCTCTGACCATCTCTTGTATTATATCCGCAATCTCTGACCATCTCCTGTATTAGGGGCCAGATTCACATAGAACTGCGGCGGCGTAACGTATTGTAGATACGTTACACCGCCGCAAGTTTTCATCGCAAGTGCCTGATTCACAAAGCACTTGCGATGAAAACTACGCTGGCAGCCTCAGGCGCAAGGTGGGCCAATTCAAATGGGCGTGTGCCATTTAAATTAGGCGCGCTCCCGCACCGGACCTACTGCGCATGCTCCGTTTCTCAATTCCCGTCGTGCTTTGCGCGCCGTGACGTCATTTTTTCGAACGGCGACGCGCGTAGCGTACTTCCGTATTCCCAGACGTGCTACGTAAACGACGTTAAATTTTAAATTTCGATGCGGGAACGACGGCCATACTTTATACAGCAATACGATTGCTGACTAAAGTTAGGGCACCCAAAACGACGACTAACTTTGCGACGGGAAACTAGACTAGCGGCGACGTAGCAAACGCGAAAATCCGTCGTGGATCGCCGTAACTCCTAATTTGCATACCCGACGCTGGTTAACGACGTAAACTCCCCCCAGCGGCGGCCGCGGTACTGCATCCTAAGATCCGACAGTGTAAAACAATTACACCTGTCGGATCTTATGGATATCTATGCGTAACTGATTCTTTGAATCAGTCGCATAAATAGAAACAGAGATACCACGGCGTATCAGGAGATACGCCGTCGTATCCCCTTTGTGAATCTGGCCCTAGGTTCTCACTCTTTGACCATCTCTTGTATCATATCTGCAGTTTCTGATCATCTCCTGTATCATATCTGCAGTCTCTGACCATCTCTTGTATCATATCTGCAGTCTCTGACTATCTCTTGCATGCTCTCCGCAATCTCTGTCCATCGCCTGTATTATTTTCTCAGTCTTACCATCTCTTGTATCATATCTGCAATCTCTGACCATCTCCTTTATTATGTCCTCAGTCTCTGACCATCACTTGTATCATATCCGCAGTCTCTGACCATCTTCTGTATTATGTCCTCAGTCTCTGACCATGTCCTATATCATGTCCTCAGTCTTTGACCATCACTTGTATTATCCCCATAGTTACCCTGGCTCCACTGCATTCTCCATATTATTCTATCCTGATTTCATTCATCACCACCTTGCAGAGGTTCCAAATTACAGGCTGCTGTGGACTTATCAAATATGGATGGGGCCCAATGTTTTCCATGCACCTTGATACTCTCACCATTATGGCCAAATCACTATTTCTTTGTGCTGCTAAGATAACAGATTCATTTAGAATATCGACTTTAGACTATGCTGCTATCACAGTTTTTCAAATATTATTAATTGTTATATTATTGTTTACTAGTGGTAATAAAATTAAGGCTAAATTCCAGGTATGAATTTTATTAGACGTGCACTACCGAATTTTTTATTTTTTTTGGTTTCATTCCTTTTTCATAATTTTTTTTCCCTTTATTGGATCATTTGTTATGATTGGCATTCGTTACTTTGGATTATTCATAACTGGATGCATTCGTATTCATTCTGTTCCATTCGTTTAGATGTGACATTCGTTACTTCGAATACGTAAGTAACTTTGGATGCATTCGTATTTATTCAATTCACTAACAGTTTAAAGGAAATTCCAATACCTATAATTTAATAGTTTATAATAAAATAAAAAAAAAATAATAATAACAACTATGGCCCAGATTCAGTAAGAATCTGCGCCTTTCTTACACAGGCACAGGGCAGCGTTTTTGCCCTGCGCAAATTTTCTGCGCTGCCCGCGATTCACGGAGCAGAAGCTCCGTAAATTGCGGGGGCGCTGTGTTAACTTGCCCGGCTTCAGGGCGCCTAATGTAAATGATCCCGCCGGGGGCGGGAATCATTTAAATTAGGCGCGCTCCCGCGCCGAGCGTAGAGCACATGCTCCGTCGGGAAACTTTCCCGACGTGCATTGCGGCAAATGACGTCGCAAGGACGTCATTTGCTTCAAAGTGAACGTGAATGGCGTCCAGCGCCATTCACGATCCACTTACGCAAACGACGTAAAATTTGAACGTCGCGACGCGGGAACGTGGCCATCCTATAGCATTGGCTGCGCCTGCTATTAGGATGTGTAACGTTACGCGAAACCCGACGTACGCAAATTACGTAAAGTTTGTGAATCGGTGTTAGTATGCAATTTGCATACTATACACAGATCACAATGGGAGCGCCCCCTAGCGTTTTTCGCTAGAATGCAGCCTAAAATCTGCGTGGCATAAGGCGTATGCCGCGCAGATTTTAGGCTGCAGTCGGCGTAGCGATGTTCCTGAATCAGGAGCATTTGCTACGCCGGAGCAAGTAAGCAATTGCGCCGTGTAACCTATGGTTACACGGGCGTAATTGCTTCTTGAATCTGGCCCTATAATATTAGTTAATAATTGAATTATAATAGAAAATACGAAAAACAAAATTATCCAAATGTATTTGATTCGATAAACTCATAGGATGAATAGTTTTTCGCTCTTTCAGATTTCCTTCGTTTGGATTTTCGTTTTTTTCTGAAAGCTTGTTTTCGTATGCATTCGTCAAAAGAGTCTTTCGTTCATTCAGATGCTTCCTGCCGGGTGACTGCCCTGCTGCATAGTGGAAATGCATGGCTGACATTCATTTATACATTTTCTAATTGAATGCCAAGTGGTCTTTCATTGGACTAAGAGGAGATTGTGGTGTCACTTCCCTGTCTCTCCACCTCATTGAATCAGAGAACATTTGAGAAATGTGCAGTGCATTCTGTGAATGGCCCTGTGCCAGCCAATTGTTACAGGACCCAGTAGACAGTGATGATTGCAGTAGTAGTAGTAGTAGTAACTATTACTGTGATTCTTTTCTTATCTGAGAGTTCCCACAGATATGAGATGTGTTTACTTACATCGATCCAAGCTGGACCAATGTATCTATGCAAAAATAAACAAAAAAAACTAAACTGTAATTTAGTTTTAAAATTTAGTTCAATCCAAATTTGGAGCAAGTGAATTAGACACACTAAGGGACAGTTCGTAAAGATAAACATATAATTGGCACTGCCTGGTTGTAAGACTTTGAGGGTATCAGTGATTAGACTCCAGAGTGTGCCACATCGCTAGGTACAAATATAGACATAGAAGTTCCCCAGTTGTGGGACTTTATAGGCACTTCACATAACAGATACATTGATAGAAAAGTGATATTTACAGTATTATGAATCATCAGTAAAAGACAGCAAACATGAAATATACATGATATGAACAACTGAAAATACACCAACTGAAACAGCAAGATAATAATACAATCTGGTATACTCCACCCAACACGTTTCAGAGACTATGTGGCTCCTTCATCAGGGGTATAAGAGATAACCTTGTAGTCGTTCATTGGTGTATCAAAGAACATTCCATGTTTGGTTTAAAAACAGAGGCCCAGATTCTCGTACGAGTTACACCGGCGTATCTCCAGATACGCCGTCGTAACTCTGAGTTTGAGACCTCATATCTATGCGCCTGGTTCTTAGAATCAGTTACGCATAGATTCGTATTAGATCCGACCGGCGTAAGTCTCTTACGCCGTCGTATCTGAGTTGCATATTTACGATGGCCGCTAGGGGCGTGTACGCTGATTTACGCCTAGAAATATGTAAATCAGCTAGATACGCCAATTCACGAATGTACGCCCGGCGGACGCAGTACAGATACGCCGTTTACGTTAGGCTTTTCCCGGCGTAAAGTTACCCCTGCTATATGAGGCATATCAATGTTAAGTATGGACGTCGGAACAGCGTCTAATTTTTCACGTTTTACGTCGTTTGCGTAAGTCGTTCGCGAATAGGGCTGTGCGTCATTTACGTTCATGTCAAAAGTATTGGCTTCTTGCGGGTTAATTTGGAGCATGCGCACTGGGACACTTTCACGGACGGCGCATGCGCCATTCGTAAAAAGCATCATTTACGTGGAGTCACATTAAATTTACATAACACACGCCCACATCTTCCACATTTGAATTAGGCGGGCTTACGCAGGCCTATTTACGCTACGCCGCCGCAACTTTGGTTTGAGAATACTGCACTTGCCTGTCAAAGTTGCGGAGGCGTAACGTAAATAGGATACGTTACGCATGCACAAAGATGCGCGCTTCTACGTGAATCCGGGCCAGAGTCTCAGAACTTTCTGCCTTTCCGCCCAATCTTGGAGGTAACGCATGTTGTACTAGATAGAAAAGCCAATCGTAAAGAGGAGCACCCAAAAGGTGCTACACTCAACCTTGAAAGTCCCACAAATGGGGAACCTCTATGTCTGCCTGGTTGTAAAATCTTTTAATTTTCTGTACAGCCCATCCTCGGCTCCTTCATTTCTGTTCATTCAATATAGATGCCTTAAAAGTGTATCTTTTGCAAAAACATTTTTATTGGAATAGGGTGAAGAAGTTTTAGACCCTCTATCAGGTTTCTTTGCCACCACTGGGGACAGGGCAGCCATCACAAATTTTGGGGCCCCTTACACAGCTTTAGGCAGGGCCAGGGAAGTATATTGTAAAATTTGGACACCATGGAATGATTGGATTCAGTCTGAGGGAGGGGGAGGACTGATGGGGGGGGGGGAGTAGGGTGTATGGAGAAGGAGAGGGAGAGATATTTTTGGGGAACTTACATTTTTTTTATTTTTTTATTATAATTATATATATATATATTTTTTTTGGTTATTGTTTGTTAATTGTGATTGAGTTTTGAATTGGATAGGGTTGGGGAGGGAAAAACTTGGGAATGTATATCAGGATAAGGAATGATAAGAAACTATATGAATCATGGGGGGAGAGGGCACGGGGAGTGGGCTAAAAGAAAATGAGAGGACATGGGATAGCGTCCCTCCATGTCCGAACATTAGGGAATCTGAAGTTTTTGTTTATTAAATGCTACCCCCTAAAGGGCCCTCCCCCTTCTGTTATGGACCAATATTGGGAGTTAATAGGCAACGCTCTTGGCTCGGAAGAGTGGGAGGATGGGAATTAACGGGGGAGTTGAAAAGACCCCAATGGTAGGAACGTTATTGTTTAGTTTCCCTTATATAAATTTTTTTCCTTTTCCTTTCTTTCTCGCTTGTGTACTGTGATAAGTCTATTGAATGTATTTTTTTATTTATTTATTTTTGTTAGATGATTGCTATTTTCCATGTTCTGTATAAATGTAGAGGAAAATTTATTTTGAAAATAAAGAAATTGAAAAAAAAAAAAAAAAGGCAGGGCCCCCCTGGAGCAAAGAACCGGTGGGTGCTGCAGAAAAAGTGTAATCTCTTATCTCCTGACACAAGATAATAACCTGGGTACCATCAGGCCCCTTACAGGTATAATGCAAGAGAAAAAAATAAAGAAAAAAAAGGGGCCCGTGGACCATTGAGCCCCTTAAGGCCCCGTACACACGAGAGGATCGATCCGCTGAAATTGATCCGCGGATCGGTTTCAGCGGATAGATCCGCTGGTGTGTACGATCCAGCGGATATTTATCCGCGGATATATTTCGGGCCGACCGATTTCCAGCGGATAAAAATTTCTTAGCATGCTAAGAAATCTATCCGCTGGAATCGGCTCCAGAGGATCGATCCGGTGGTCTGTACAGACTCACCGGATCGATCCGTCCGAACCCATCCCTCGCATGCGTCGTAATGATTCGACGCATGCGTGGAATTCCTTATATGACAGCGTCGCGCACGTCGCCGCGTCATCATCGCGGCGACGGCGCGACACGTCATCGCGATGGGAATTTGGCGCGGATTTCGATCCGATGGTATGTACACTCCATCGGATCAAAATCCTCAGAGGATTTATCTGCGGAAACGGTCCGGAGGACCGTATCCGCGGATAAATCCTCTCGTGTGTACTAGGCATTACAGGTGTAATGCAAAAAAAGAATACAATTTAAAAAATATATAAAAATAAACGTGAGGGGGACCAGCCGGGCTCCTTACAGGTGTAATGCAAAGAAAAAAAAACAGGAGGAAAGAAAACAACCTCTCTACTTTGGGACCACTGTTACCTGTCATTGTGGGAAGGACATCCAAAATTTGACACTGTCACAGGAACAGGACGTGAAGGAAAATCATCAGGTGGTGACAACTGTTTGGCCACATCTGTCCAAGAGGGTCTCTCAGTTTGAGTAGATTTCCACACACTTACTGCTGTGTCTACAAGACAAGAAGTGAAGGGAAAGTTCCACAAGAGGACTAAGACAGCAATACAAACCTTTTAAGGAGGCCCTGTCACCAACTGAGGAAAGCGCAGAAAAATTAAGTATTTTAAATGCTTTCTTGTAGTGTTTTCTTTCGGTAAAATGGTTTTGTATTTACTTGAACTTGTTAAGATATTTGACTATTCTGGGAAAAGTCAATTCCCTAGCACAGCCCCCTCCCTCCTTGCATATCACAGTCTTCTTCTCTTCTAGGAGTCTGTATAATGCTGCCTGTCATTCAACTCTGAAGGTGGTGTGTAGTAGTATGCCAACACAACATTTGGAAGAGAAGTTGGTTCCATACACTAAAATAGAATTTACAGTGTTGATGAAGGATTGTGAAATGTGTCTTTGGGACATATTGTGGAATTGTATATTGTGGAACACATTTGTATAAAATAATCAGCTCGTTTTGAGCAATAGAAATAGCTTCAACATTACAGAACAAGACCAGTTAAAGACAAACTCCAGGAAAAAGTAACCCATTTTCCACCCCCCCTCCCCCTCTCTGATTGCTGGGTAAAAAAAAAAAAGAAAAATGCCTGTTTTACCCACCTTAAGCAGTTCTCATATTGGTCATTCAGTACCAGAACCTTCTCCTCTCATTTTACTTCTCGGGTTGATCCTTCTTCTGGGTGTCCACATCATGTATGCATGTGCGTGACATTGGCACTTCCTGTTGTCTGGCCAGTTAAGATGTCCTCTCAAAATCCAGAAGAGGTCTGACATCAGATGGAGGGGAATGAAGGGGACTGACTGACAAGATGGAGATCGACTTGTGGCCTCTGCAGTTGGAGAAGTCCTCAGTGAGGGACCTGGATGAGGTGAGTGTAACTTGCTTCAACAGGTAAAGAAAACTTAACACCTGGAAGGATAGGCTAGTGGGGATGGGAAAAAGTCGATTTTGCTCAGTTGGGCTTTAACTGTGACTAACAACTACAAATTATATCATGACCATGACTAATGGTAACATTTGCAGACAACTATCTAGCTTTACCTCAAGCAAGCTTTATGTTCTACGTCGGAACATAAAGGCCCAGATTCACAGAGAGCGGGCGCACATTACGCCGCCGTAGCGCAAATAATATACGCTACGGCGATGCAGCGCAGAGAGGCAAGCATGGAATTCTCAAAGCCAGTGCTGTCAAAACTGGGTTTCGAAGGCGTAAGTCGGCGTAGGTGGAAGTGGGCGTGAGCCATGCAAATGAGGCGTGACCCCATGCAAATGATGGGCCGAGCGCCAGACAGATACATATCATCAACTGCGCATGCGCCGAGACGAGGACGCATCCCTCTGCGCATGCTCATAACCACGTCGGAAAAACAACTGCCTAAAATACGCCATATCACTGCCTAACGTAACCTACGCCCAGCCACACACGCGTCCAACGTAAACTCCGTAAATATACGCCAGCTTGTGTTCCCTGGTGCAGACCTTTGCATGTCTGCTGCTGGGTTACACCTCCTTTATGGGGCTTAATTTTACGGACGTACAACTTACGCGCACATCGTGTAGCCTGCGTCGGGCGCACGTACGTTTGTGAAACGCCGTATTTCCCTCATTTGCATATTTGAATAGAAAATCAATGGGAGCGCCACATGCGTCCAGCCTAAATATGCGCCCACGCTACGCCGGCGTAGGCAAGTTACGTCGGCGGGATGAAGCCTGTTTTTAGGCATATCCTAGTTCATGGGTCCGGCGCACAGATACGACCGCGCACATTTGCACTTACGTGGTGTATTTTGAGATACGTTGGCGCAAGTGCTTTGTGAATCCGGGCCACAGACTATATCAAACATCATTAGCTCACTGTTGCATGGCAAAGACTATTAGACAGAAGCAGATGCCTTGATTCCTCTTATAACATTACCCAAAAATAGCATTTGTTGTTCATACAACTCATGGGACTATTTCTATACCTGTAGTGGCTGAAATACCTCTACGCGTTTCGTGACACCTGTTCACTTCTTCAGGGAGATTCAGAAGAGACTTCTTTACAATGAGACTGTATAAAGTACAAAGAGGAATTTTCACACTTTCAGCAAAGAAATTAAAAATACACGCCAATAGAGCTGTTTGATGGAAGTAACTTATGACGTTATTGTGATATTTATTGTGCATGGGCCCTTCTTTTAGAGTAAGGAGTAACACTGTTTTTTAAAAATGTATATAAAAAATAATTTATGTTTTTGTAAATATTTCGATATAATCTTTTAATCAATTAAAGTATCGCAATAATCCCATGAGTGGTATAAATATCACATTTTCTTTTTGGGTTAAGTCTATTCCTATAGAAAATTTGGCCAGTCTGACCAATATCAGTCATACAGTAAAACCTTGGATTGCGAGCATAATTCGTTCCAGAAACATGCTTGTAATCCAAAGCACTTGTATATCAAAGCATTTTTTTTACAGGGTATAAAAGAGAAGAGAGGCACCTCTAAGTGTAGCAATAAGTTGCTAAATGTTGTACCTTCATTAAATGTAATCATATTGCTACACTTGGAGGCTCCTCTCTTCTCTTTTATACTCAGTTGTGACATGACGCTACTCTTATATCAAGACATCGCTTGTATATCAAGGCAAAATTTATTTGCCGTCAAACACTTGGATTGCCATCACAATGAGCGGCGTAATGGCGACCCATAAACATCAACAAGCCCGGAGACACAGGGGAAGCGCACGGCATCCTGGGAGCCGAGGAAGCTGACGTCAGGATCCTCGGTGAATAGGAAGGCAGATTTCGTGGGCAACAGGCATTTCGAGGTGAGTAAAACATTTTCTTTTTTTTTCTTTTTCAGGTCTAAGCTACAATATAAAGCAAACTTATATTTTTGATGGAAACTCCGCTTTAAGTCATGGTATAACCCCAAAGGCACAGATGCCTGGGCTGAAACGGCTTTACATAAAGGAAAACAAATATGAAATCTACAGAAATGAAAGGTACAATGCATGACCCCAGTTTTCTATTGCAGCAACGGGTGAAATCTGAGCCATACAGTATATTGTATTTGTGTTCATCAGTCATTTTCTGCTTTAAGTTTAACTTTGTATAAGAGCCGACGGAAGCGAAATCTGCAAATATTGACTTTATGTCTGACTTAGAACCTTTCTATGAAATACTGGCAGAAAGCTAGCCAGTGACACCCTGCTCAGCAATATGCAAGCGTTAAACTTTCTGAATGATAGGCGTAACCCTAACTATAACCACAAAACATGGGGGCCCCATTGCAAAACTTTGATGGGGCCTCTGGGCAACCTCAAACTGTAGCAAGTGGCAATACATGTAACTGAGTGTGTGAGTGAAGAACTTGTATAGCGCTACAAATGCGAACTGAATCGCCTCAAGGCGCTTGGTATCCATTTCCTTCTATTTATCTTTCAGAATAGGTGGGTCTTGAGTTTTTTCCTGAAGGCCTGGTGATTCACTTCCGTTCATTCCGTAACTGACCTTAAATAAGAATGAGCTCAGGTGTGTTTGGTTGCGCAGCGCCCCACAGCTGCACATATACAAGGGGCAAGTACATGTGCAGCTGTGGGGTGGGAAATGCCCATGCCACTTATAATTGGTACAGTACACTGAAAGCTTACTGGCGGGTTCGCTTAAGTGGATTCAGACCAGGATCGGAACACTCCAGAGTCCATCCCTAATCCTAAAAGAACTTCACTTCCCCCACCCCTATGTTTTTTACCCCTCTTACCTTTTTCGCTACTTACTGGTATAATGCAGAATTCAGAAACTCACCTGGCCAGGGGAATTGATCATTGTCCTGCTGTGATCCCTTGCACCACTGTCACACGTTGGGTCCCGCTCTGCCATTTTGGACGTCCTGCAGGATTTCATGCCGCGCGCGCCCGCGGGTGCGCGCAGCGCGGCGATCGGTGATGCGAGGTGTCAGTCTGACACCCTGCATCTACGATTTTGGTAAAGAGCCTCCGGCGGAGACTCTTTACCACGTGATCAGCCGTGTCCAATCACGGCTGATCACGATGTAAACAGGAAGAGCCGTTGATGGCTCTTCCTCACTCGCGTCTGACAGACGCGAGTAGAGGAGAGCCGATCGACGGCTCTCCTGACAGGGGGGGTTCGCGCTGATTGTTTATCAATTCAGCCCCCCCTCGGATCGCCACACTGGACCACCAGGGAAGCCCACCCTGGACCACCAGGGTGGGCCAAAAAAAAAAAAAAAAGTCTTTAAAAAAAAAAATGCTTTTTTTTTTAAAAAAAAAAATGCTTTTTTTTTTTAAAAAAAAGATGCCAATCAGTGCCCACAAATGGGCACTGACTGGCAACATGGGTAGATCAGTGCTGCCCCACAATGTCCATCAGTGCCACCCCAAGTGTCCATCAGTGCCACCCCACAGTGCCCATCCATGCCCAGTGCCCACCTATCAGTGCCCATCTGTGCCACCCATAAGTATCCATCAGTGCCACCCATAAGTGCCGCCTATGAGTGCCCATCTGTGCCGCCTATGAGTGCCCATCTGTGCCGCCCATGAGTGCCCATCAGTGCCGCCTATGTGTGCCCATCAGTGCCGCCTATGTGTGCCCATCAGTGCCGCCTATGTGTGCCCATCAGTGCCGCATACCAGCGCCGCCAATCAGTGCCACCTCATCTGTGCCCGTCAGTACTACCTCATCGATGTCCATCAGTGCCATCTCATCGGTGCCCTTCTGTGCCGCCATATCAGTGCCCGTAATTGAAAGAGAAAACTTACTTATTTACAAAAAAATTAACAGAAAAAAATAAAAACTTAATTTTTTTTCAAAATTTTCAGTCTTTTTTTAGTTGTTGCGCAAAAAAAAAAATCGCAGAGGTGATCAAATACCACCAAAATAAAGCTCTATTTGTGGGGAAAAAGGGACGCCAATTTTGTTTGGGAGCCACGTCGCACGACCGCGCAATTGCCATTCAAAGTGCGACAGTGCTGAAAGCTGAAAATTGGCTTGGGCGGGAAGGTGCGTAAGTGCCGGGTATGGAAGTGGTTAAGGAACTGTATTGATGAGATCTCTCGGAGTTCCTACCTCTGCACACCTGCTGTGGCCATTATGAGGGGCTCTCAATCTCCGTGTTGGAATGTTATTTTATATTATGAAAAATTGGAACAAGAGCCGCTTGAATACACAAAGGTGAGTGGGAACACCAAAGCCTCCCAGGTGGATAGGAACAGAGCTGGGAATTATGACCGAGAGATATCACTGTTGGAGTATCCAAGATATATGAGAAGGCATGTGCTAACTCAACACCCCCAGGCATCGACCATAACCAAAATATCACTTTTTGGCCCTTTCAACTTTATCAACCTTGCAAGAAGTTCTTTGTAGATCCATAAAACGACATTATCTTGTGTTATCACTGACAGTAAAAGTTAAACGGTTACTTACAATGAAGATGTCATCATTGATTTTCCTCTAGCGCTAAGCACCCTGCCAATGTTTTTCTTTCCAGACGTAGACAAGAGAATTCATATTGCAAATTTACACAGCGCTGACAAGTTATGCAGTGCAAGCTCTGCGGAGTACAAAGATGATTCTCATCAGTTGCTTCCCACCTAACAAGCATACAGTGTAACCTTGGGAACATTAGAAACAATGCTAAAGAAGAGTCATAGTAGGCAGTATGTAAAGGCAAGGGTGTGGAGGAAAAAACAATGGGCTAGATTCAGGTAGGGGCGCGCATAGTTACGGCGGCGCAGCGTATCGTATTTACTCTACGCCGCCGCAACTTACAGGAGCAAGTGCAGTATTCACAAAGCACTTGCTCCGTAAGTTGCGGCGGCGTAGCGTAAATGGGTCCGGCGTAAGCGCGCGTAATTCAAATGTGGAAGGGGGGGGGCGTGTTTTATGTAAATCTATGATGACCTGACGTGATTGACGTTTTTTCAATGCGCCGTCCGTGTACATATCCCAGTGTGCATTGCTCCCAAGTACGGCGCAACGACGTATTGGTTTCGACGTGAACGTAAATTACGTCCAGCCCTATTCGGGGACCACGTACTTACGCAAACGACGTAAAAAAATTCAAAAATCGAAGCGGGAACGACGTCCATACTTAACATTGCGTGCGCCACCTAATAGCAGGAGCAACGTTACGCCGAACAAGCCTTACGCAAACGACGTAAAAAACTACCGCCGGGCGCACGTACGTTTGTTAATCGGCGTATCTAGGTAATTTGCATATTCTACGCCGAAAACAACGGAAGCGCCCCTAGCGGCCAACGTAATATTGCACACAATTATACGCCGCCGCATTCAAGTTACGTCGGCGGAGGAAGCCTATTTTTTAGACGTATCTGCCTTGGAGAATCGGCGTAACGATACGCCGACGCAGGTTTGAAATTACGGTGGCGTATCTGGAGATACGCCGCCGTAAATGCTTGCTAAATCTAGCCCAATATATTCAGTGATAAATAACAGCGCAAATATCATGCAACATAAATGTTTGCATTTTATTCTCCAGGGCCTCTTCTTACAGAAAACACATACTGTACTTTTTGAGGGGCTTTACAGTAATTTGTAACATACATTGAGATACAGATGTGTACAAAAAATGAAAATAATTGTCCTGGCAAGTTCCCATGCATTTTATTTCTAGCCAGTTGCTTCCCATAGAGTCTCCAGTGCCACTTGCAGGTGCTGCCATCAGCCAGCCCCCTTCCCCTGGCACTCCCAGTCCATGTAGTATTCTGGGAGAGGCTCCCATAGACTTCCCATTCTCAGTCCTATTGTAGTCCCAGGCTGAGAAGCAGAGAGTCAGATCCCAGGCAGAGAAAGCAGAGGTGTCGGGACTCCCTCTGCTGTTCTGGGTGGGAGGGATCACGTGGCTCTCTGCTGACTTTTCTCCGCACAACTTTCCCTGGAGTTGTCAGATCTGCTCGGAGAGGGTCAGGGGGACACCTGCACTGAGGACTGCTCTATGGGGACACCAACACTGTGATATCCCACCAGGGAGACATGATCCAGCCTGTCCTGCTGGGATCCAAGCTCTGAGCTCTGTCTGCACACATCTGGTAAGACCACATCTCCTGATTCATGGGTTACACACTTCTCTGCTCCAAGGATTCTGTGAATTAGAAAAGAAATGGCAGTTGCAGCTCCTGTGCCATAGACAGACTAAGCTGCTGTGCTGGGGGACTACAAGTCTCAGCATACCCTGACAGTCAGCTGTATCTGATGTTAATTTTTTTTTGTGTTTAATCTTGCTGATCACTATGCATCCTTTCTGGATGATAGAAATTTTTGAATGACATCACATTGACTAATATATTAGGACATTAGCTCATTTAGAGGGACTGTCCTCCTTTTGTGACAAAATCCCATAATAATAAAATAATAATAATAATATTAAAATCCCAACTGTTCCTCACTTTTAATGTATATAGAGATCTATAAAGGTTTATCACAGACATTTTCTGCTTTGAAGATTCAATAAATTATAACAAGTGAGGGTTCTTGCTCTTGTTACAGTTCTTGTTGTATAGGCAGCCTAAACTATTGAGGAACTACAAGTCCCAGGATACCCTGAACAGCCAGCTGTACCTAATGTGCTTTTTTTAGTATAGTTTAATCTTGATAATCACTATGTATCCTTTCTAGAAGTTTTGGAATGCCATCTTGTTGACTAATATATTAGGACAGAGATCTTGCTGATCACTATGGGCTAGATTCAGCAATGATTTACGCCGGCGTACCTATAGATACGCCACGTAAATTCAAATCTGCGCCGGCGAATCTCCTTTCTGTATTCAGAAAGCAAGATACGCCGAAATTAGCCCAAGATCCGACTGGCGTAAGTCTCTTACGCCGTCGTATCTTAGGGTGCATATTTACGCTGGCCACTAGGTGGCGCTTCCGTCGTTTTCGGCGTAGAATATGCAAATGACCT
The DNA here is from genome assembly GCF_905171775.1 of Rana temporaria. NCBI lineage: Eukaryota > Metazoa > Chordata > Amphibia > Anura > Ranidae > Rana > Rana temporaria. The sequence goes on from NC_053490.1 coordinate 37,657,747, forward strand.
AGATACGCCGATTCACAAAACGTATGTGCGCCCGGCGGAATTTTTTACGTCGTTTGCGTAAGGCTTTTCCGGCATAACGTTGCTCCTGCTTCTATGAGGCGTACGCAATGTTAAGTATGGACCGCGTTCCCGCGTCGAATTTTGAATTTTTTACGTCGCTTGCGTAAGTCGTTCGCGAATAGGGCTGGACGTAATTTACGTTCACGTCGAAAGCAATGACGATTTGCGTCGGAATTTCGAGCATGCGCACTGGGATCCTTTCACGAACGGCGCATGCGTAAAACGTAAAATGCGCGGGGTCAACAATAATTTAAATAAAACACGCCCACATCATCCCCATTTGAATTAGGCGGGCTTACGCTAGCCCAGAATACGGAACTTGCGCCCTAATTTACAGCGGCGTAATGTATCGGAGATACGTTACGCCCGCACAAAAGTACGCTGGGCTACCTGAATCTAGCCCTATGAATTCTTTCTGGATGATAGAAGTTTTTGAATAACATCCCATTGACTAATATATTAGGACAAAGCTCATTTAGAGGGACTGTCCTTCTTTTGGGACAAAATCCAATAGTAAGAAAATAATAATAATAATAATAATAATAATAAAATCCCATCTGCTCCTCACTTTTAATGTATATAGAGATCTATAAAAGTTTATTACAGACATTTTCTGCTCCGAGGATCCAATACATTATAAAACGTGAAGGTTACAGTTCTTGTTGTACTATAGGCAGCCTAAACTGTTGAGGAACTACAAGTCCCAGGATACCCTGAACAGCCAGCTGCACTTGATGTTCTCTTTTGGTTACTGTTTAATCTTGCTGATCACACTGGGGCAGATCCACAGACATCTGCGCTGGGCGCAGCGTATCTAAGATACGCTACGCCGCAACTTATCTTTTTAAAATGTAATCTACGACGAATCCGCGCCATAAGTTACGGCGGCGTAGTGTATCTATCGCGGCGTAAGGGCGCAAAATTCAAATGGATCTAATGGGGGCGTGTTTTATGTCAATACGTCGTGACCCGACGTAAACTACGTTTTTTTGGAACTGCGCATGCGCCGTCCCTGGGGTATCCCAGTGCGCATGCTCGAAATTAAACCGGAACCCGCCAATGCTTACGATGGTGACGTCATTCTACGCAAATTCCTATTCGCGAACGACTTAAGCAAACAACGTAAAAAATTCAAAATTGTACGCGGGAAGGACGGCCATACTTAACATTGAGTACGCCTCAGTATAGCAGCTTTAACTATATGCCGGAAAAAGCCGAATGCAAACGATGGAAAAAAATGCGCCGGGCCGACGTACGTTCGTGGATCGCCGTAAATAGCTAATTTGCATACTTGACGCGGATTTCGACGGGAACGCCACCTAGCGGCCGCCGAAAAATTGCAGCTTAGATCTGACGGCGTACGAAGACGTACGCCTGTCGGATCTAGCCGAGATGCTGTCGTATCTTGTTTTGAGGATTCAAAACAAAGATGCGACGCGGGAATTTTGAAATTACGCCCGCGTATCAATAGATACGCCGGCGTAATTTCTTTGTGGATCTGCCCCTATGTATCCTTTCTGGATGATAGAAGTTTTGGAATGGCATCCCATTGACTAATATATCAGGACAAAACTGATTTAGAGGGACTGTCCTTCTTATGGGACAAAACTATAATAATAACATAATAAAATCCTATCTGTTCCATACTTTTGATGTATATAGAGAGCCATAAAAGTTTATTGCAAGCTTTTTCTGCTCCAAGGAGCCAATAAATTCTACAAAGTAAATGTTTTACAGCTTTGGTTGTACTATAGACAGCCTGAATTGCTGAGGAACTACAAGTCCCAGGATATCCTGAACAGTCAGCTGTAATCTGATTGTACTGTTTTTGTTACTGTTTAATCTTGCTGATCACTATGTATCCTTTCTGGATGATAGAAGTTTTTGAATGGCATCACATTGACTAATATATTAGAACAAATCTGATTTAGAGGGACTGTTCTTCTTATGGGCAGTGCCGGGACAAGGTCATCTAGAGCCCAGGGCGAACATGCTAAACTGTGCCCCCCTGCCCACCAAGATGCATTATGTGCCAGCAAAAATCCCCCCCCCCCCAAAAAAAAATTGAGTGCTAATTTGCATGCTTACCCCCTAAGCATAAATCCCCCTCCTCCCCGTACACATCTGCCTCCCTGTTGAAATCCCTTCTCCCATCCCCCAAATCCCCCTAGCACAAATGCCCACTAGCACAAATCCTCTACCCCTCTTATTTCCCCCTCAGTACAAATCCCTCCACCAATACCCCCTCCTAGCAAAAATATCACCAATCATCCCTACTAGCACCCCCCCCCCCCCCCATCATGACAAGTCTTATCCCCCTACTGCCTCCCAAATTCTCCCTGCCAACACAAATTACCCCCCCCCCAATCTTCATGCAGTGCCCCCCCTTCCTCACATGAAACCACAGTGCCCAGGGCGGCTGTTCCTCCTGCCCACCCCTTGCCCCGGCCCTGCTTATGGGATAAAATTTAATAATATAAAATAATAAAATCCTATCTGTTCCATACTTTTGATGTATGTAGAGATCCATAAATGTTTATTTAGAGGGACTGTCCTTTTTCTGGACAAAATCAAATAGTAATAAAATATTATTAAATCCCCTCTGTTCCTCACTTTTATTTTTTTATAAATTTTTTACACAATCTCTCACTTTTAATGTATAGAGATCTATAACAGTTTATTAAAGAAATTTTCTGCTCCAAGGTTCCAATTCATTATAAAAAGTGAAGGTTACAGCTCTTGTTACAGTTCTTGTTGTACTATAGGCAGCCTAAACTGTTGAGGAACTACAAGTCCCAGGATCCCCCGAACAGCCAGCTGGACTTGATGTGCTTTTTTTTTTGTTATTGTTTAATCTTGCTGATCAATATGTATCCTTTCTGGATTATAGAAGTTTTGGAATGACATCCCATTGACTAATATATTAGGACAAAACTGATTTAGAGGGACTGTCCTCCAAAATCCCATAATATTAATAATAATAAAATCCAAACTGTTTCTCACTTTTGATGCATATAGAGATCTATAAAAGTTTATTGCATGCTTTTTCTGCTCCAAGGAGCCAATAAATTCTACAAAGTGAATGTTTTACAGCTCTGGTTGTACTATAGACAGCCTGAACTGTTGGGGAACTACAAGTCCCAGGATATCCTGAACAACCAGCTGTACCTGATGTTCTCTTTTTAGTATAGTTTAATCTTGATAATCACTATGTATCCTTTTTAGAAGTTTTGGAATGCCATCACGTTGACTAATATATTAGGACAGAGCTCATTTAGAGGGACTGTCCTTCTTTTGGGTCAAAATCCCATAATAGTAATAATAATTAAAATCCTTTTCCTCACTTTTGATGTATAGAGATCTATAAAAGTTTATTGCAGACGTTTTCTGCTCCAAAGATCCAATAAATTATAAAAAAAAGTGAAGCTTATGTTCTTGTTGTACTAAAAGCAGCCTAAACTGTTGAGGAACTACAAGTCCCAGGATACCCTGACAGCTTTTGTAATTTATAGTTGTAGCTGGTGTGAAGGTTTTTTATATTATTATTGTTTGTCCCTGGATTTCATTTTGGTGAGCCCTTTATAGCCCATTACAGACTTTTTCTGCTGCATTGAATTAATAAATAATGGTAAGGTTACAGCTCTTGCACTAGAAGCAGCCTAAACTGTTGGGGGAACTGCAAGTCCCAGAATCTCCAGTTGTTCCTGATGTGAAGTTTTTTAATGTTTACACCTGGGTTTACTCTTGTTGGCATTTGCTGACATCCCATTAACTATTAGGATCAAATAATATATTATAAGTTTATTAAAGGTAGTTTCTGCTCTGACATTTCAATAAATTAAGGGTTATAACACTTGTTGTGCTATATGCAACCTAAACTGTTGAGGAACTACAAGTCCCAGCCAGGATATCATGACATCTCTTGCCAGCTGTACCTGGTGTGAATCTTTTTTTATTGTTTGTCCCTCAATCCTGACAAGCTCTTTATAGCAGCTCCTGTGCCTTAGACAGCCTAGGCTGCTGGGGAACTACAAATCCCAGGATACTCTGACAGCTTTTGCAGATAGGGGAAAGGGAATAGCCGCTCCAGGTGGGAACCCAGGTGAATATCCTCTGTTGCAGACAACTCAGGTGCAGGCAATGCACTTAGCAAAGCAGGAACAAAGATTGTCTCTGGACAGCCGCACTCTGAACAACTTGTAGCCTTTTATTAAAAGAAGGACAGCACTACAAGTCACAGCAAAATAAAATAAAACCTGACTGCTGACGCGTTTCGCACTGAAACTAGTGCTTAGTCATCACTAGATTGGATTAAAAACTAGTAATTGGACTTTGAAGGCACACGATAATATAGGTAAGAGAACTAAGTAAATGTATTAAAGGAATGTCATAAAAGCAGTTATAAACATAAAATCAAAAAGAAATCAGGTTGATAACTGGTCCACATAGGCTGTTTACAATGATATTACAATTCTACCATATAGAGCTCAGATATAAAGCATGATTCTAAAATTGACTCAAATATTGTAAAACCGAGTGGTATCCAGAGGAGTAGGAGGACTTGCCCTACATATTGCGCGCTATGAAAAGCGCTTCCTCAGGAGCATAGACATTTCAATTCACACAGATTGACCTTGTGGGGTAAAAAACGATCGGTCTTTTTTGGAGCCTAACGTTGGCTAAAGTTCACCAGGATACTGATCAAGCCAGTTAGGGGGATAATATCATGGGAGCAACAGAGTTGCATTAAGTGGTAGGGCAATCAGTTGCTGGTAAGCAAAAAAGACTCCAGGTCCAGGGGTATATGCGGATGGCGAGGCTGTAGGCTGGGTAAGTTAGGCCAGATTGCTAGTGAGCCAGTTGCCAGCTTGTAAGTTTCCAATCCAAGTGGATGGAGGTAATGTACAAGCAAAAGCAAAACAAAGGGTCCTTAGAACCAACAGCCTTATTGCATGTCCGTGTGGATATCCCCTGGTTGATGGAGGACGCCTGTACGGTCATCACTAAGCACTAGTTTCAGTGCGAAACGCGTCAGAGGTCAGGTTTTATTTTATTTTGCTGTGACTTGTAGTGCTGTCCTTCTTTTAATAAAAGGCTACAATTTGTTCAGAGTGCCGCTGTCCAGAGACAATCTGGACAATCTGCTCAGAGGATTCAATAAATTACAAAAACAAGTCAAGGTTACAGCTCTGCTTGTACTATAGGGACGCTAAACCGTTGAGGAACTACAAGTCCCAGGATATCCTTACAGCATTTGTAATTATCAGTTGTTGCTGGTGTGACTTTTTTTTATTGTTTGTTTTTTATTGTTGTTTTATTGTTTGTTTTTTTCTTGTCTGAGCTCTTTATATTTCTTCTGGACTATAGAAATTCTTGGCGCCTCTTATATATAATATATTTATAAAAGACGGAGATTATTTGGAGGGACTGTCCAAGCTTTGGGACCAAATCCCCTTGGTCCCTCAGTTTGACATGTAGAAATCTGTAGACTTTTTCTGCTCTAAGAGTTCAATAAATTAAAAAAGTAATGGCAAGGTTACAACTTGTTCTATAAGCAGCTTAAACTGTTGGGGGAACTACAAGTCCCAGGATGTCCTGACAGCTTTTGTTATTGCCAACCAGTGGAGGTTCGTCCATAGAGGGCGCTGGAGCGCCGTCCCCTCTGGCTCTCACCACCACTGAGTCTAATAACATAGATTCATGCATTGCACGAATCTATGTTATTATCGCCGCTGCCGCTGTTCTATTCAGATGGTCGGCGCTCATGTCCGGCCATCTGAATAACGGCAGCTGATTGGCCAACAGCTCTGATAGGCTTTTCCGAGTACAGCCCTCGGGACCCGGAAGCTTATACAAGGAACGCACTAAGGATGCGCTCCTTGGATAAGACTGACAGGCGTCTCAGCCAATCAGGTTGGCTGATTCTGGCTACTGGTAACCTGATTGGCTGAGACGCCTGTCAGTCATCGAGGGCGGTAGAAGACATCGAGGGACGTGGATGGCTGACTCCAGTAAAGGTAAGTGCCGGGCGGGGGGGGGGAGAAGGGGCACTTTACAGGGCACAGCGGCGACATCAATGGGCACAGTGGCGACAATAGGCACAGTGGGGACAATGGGCACATCGGTGACAATTAAAGGGCACAGCGGTGACAATTAAAGGGCACATCGATGACAATTGATGGCACAGTGGCTGTGTTTGATGGCATGGCACAGTGGCTGCGTTTGATGGCATGGCACAGTGGTGACAATTGATGGCACAGTTGCGGCGTTTTATGCCATGGCACAGTGGCTGCGTTTAATGGCATGGCACAGTGGTGAGAATTGATGGCACAGTGGCTGCGTTTGATGGCATGGCACAGTGGTGACAATTAATGGCACAGTGGCTGCGTTTGATGGCATGGCACAGTGGTGACAATTGATGGCACAGTGAGGCTGCAATTTTTTTTCCGTTTGCGCCCCCCAAAAATTTTGAGCACCAGCCGCCACTGTTGCCAACTGTTCCTGATGTGAAGTTTTTTAATGTTTCTCCCTGGATTTAATATTGATGACCCCTTAATATCCCTTCTGAATTATAGAAATTCTTGGCATCCCTTTGGCTAATTTATTAGGGTGGGAGCTCATTAAGAGGGACTGCCCCTCTTTTAGGACATAATCCCCATCCCCTATTTCTGATGTCTATACATCGGTGTAAATTCATTAGATTTTCTATTCTAAGGATTCAATAAAAATAAAAATTAAGCTCTTGTACTATAGGCAGCCTAAACCTTTGGAGAACTACAAGTCCCAGGATATCCTGAAAGCTTTTGTTATTGCCAGCTGTTCCTGATGTGTAGTTTTTTAATGTTTGCCCATGGATTTACTCTTGTTGAAAAGGAAGTATCTGGATTATGTAAATTCTTGGCATTTACTAACATCCCATTGACTAATATCCTAAAAAAAAAAATAGATCTCACTTGGAGAGACTGTCCTTCTTTTGGGACGAAATTTCCTCTGTCCCTCAGTTCTGATGTATAGACATCTGTAAAAGTTAATTATATGATGTTTTTTAACCTCCCTGGCGGTATGATTCTTTTTTGGTTTTAGGTGCTGAAAGCGGTACAATTATTTTGCATGGAAATTTGGCGTTTTATATTGTAGGCCTTTAATTCTTAAGAATAACTCACTTAAATCTGTCCAAACAAGAGTCTAGTAGACATCTCGGGTATGATAAAGTTTGAAACACAAAATTATAATATAATAAATAACTATAAATAATTATACCAAATAATAATATAATTATAATAAAAATTATTCAATAACGTAATCAAATAAAAAACACTGAAATTTGCTCAGTTGCAGAATCGTCGCTGTCATTACTTTTATTTTTTGATGACGAATTTCCCCACAAATCGCTATCGCTCAATTCTGCAAGTGATTATAATTTATTATCGCTGTTTTCTAGCTGCTCTAAAAGCACTTTTGACATAAAGGGACACTTTTTGGTTGCTATGGACAATCTCCAGTTTCCAGGCAGAAAGAACAGTATTTATTATATAAAGTGTGTGTAGGACACTGGGCAGACCACTAGGGACAAAGGGGGTGTGTATTTTTTTCATACAATCTATAAGATTACAGTATACTGTATATGTACTGTGTATTTACTTTTTTGAATTTGGCGCCGATCTCCGCTCCTGTGCGTCGTAACGTCGCAGGGAACAGAGCTCGGCGGCACACAGGCACTGTGTGAATCGAGCGAGGAGGCAGCTCGATCATACAGGATCCAGGGACAAGGTAAGTAACTCTGCCTGCCTGGATACTGTGATGCGAGCCCGAGTCTGGCTCGGGGATACCGCTAATGGTACAGGATTTCCACCCAGAGCCAGACTCGGGAATACCGCTGGGGAGGTTAAATGATTTTGCCTGGATTTAATCTTGACGAGCACTAAGTATCCCTTGTAGATTATGGAAGGTCTTGGCATTTAAGGACATCCCATTGACCAAAATATTAATAAAGGACAGAGCTCACTTGTAGGGACTGCCTCTCTTTTGGGACGAAATCCCTTCTGCTCCTCAGTTCTCATGTATGGAGATCCAGAAAAGTTCATGATGTGTCATTTTTAATGACTGTCCCTGGATTTAATCTTGAGGACCACTAAGTATCCCTTCTAGATTATAGAAATTCTTGGCATTTAATGACATCATGTTGACTAATATATTAATAAAGGACGAAACTCATTTGGAGAGACTGTCCTTTTAGGACCAAATCCCCTCAGTCCTGATGTATAGTGATCCAGAAAAGTTCATCATGTAAACTTTATTAGTGATTGTCTCTAGCAAATGTATCCCTTCTCGAAGGTTCACATCTATGCAGTTGCGGTTGATGTGGTTTTCAAGCACGTTCTAATTTTTTTAACCTGTATTTTTGCATGCAGTTTTCATACCTTTTTCTTTGAAAAACTTTGAATAGCTGGTTGCTAAGGAGCAGGCTGGGAAGCTGGCCCCTGCGTCTTTGACAACCGATGAGTCATCAGCTGTCAGCAGGGTTCCCCGCTGACAGCTGAATGTAAAAAAAAGAATTGACAGCAGAAAAAAAAAAACTGAAAAAAAATACATCATGGAGCCCCCCCCTCCAAATCCATACCAGGCCCTTCGGGTCTGCTATGGATTTTAAGGGGAACCCAAACGTTTTAAGGGGCCAAACGTTTAAAAAAAATGGCATGGGGTCCCCCCCAAAATCCATACCAGTCCCTTATCCAAGCATGCTGCCCGGTAAGGCAGGAAAGAGTGGGGACGAGTGAGTCCCCCACTTCTGAACCATACCAGGCTGCAGTTGATGGTTAGCATTTGTCGCAGGCGGACCTTTTTTTTTCCTTAGCAACCAGCTATACAGAGTGTGTCAAAGAAAAAAAAAACACTTGTGTTTTTGGTGCGACTCCATTGAGGTCTATTACACACAAAATGCAATCTGCTGTGGGAAAAAAGTCCCTGGCCCTTTCCAAGAAACGCAGTGCCACAAAATGCACGGATGTGAACTACAGTGGAACCTCGGATTTCGAGTAACACGGTTAACGAGCGTTTGGCAATGCGAGCACTGAATTTTTAAAAATCGTGACTCGGTTTGCGAGTGTTGCCTCACAAAATGAGCATGATTCAGGCCAAAGCGGTGTGCAGTACCGCTTTTGGCCTGAGGTGGAGGGCACCGGAGCAGAGCAGAGCCGAACCTCGCCGATCGCAGCCGATTGGCGCCATTCGGAAATGCACGGAAAGGCCCAAGGACAGCATGACTGACCTCAGCAAATCTCGGGTAGGAAGTCTTTCCGAGGTTTGCCGAGGTCAGCCGAAGTGTCCTCTGGCCTTTTCGGCCATTTCCGAGGCTCTCCGGCGCCCCCTGCCTCTGGCCACATGCGGTATTGCATCCCATTGAAGTCAATGCGGAACTAATTATTTTAGTTTCCATTGACTTCCATGGGGAAACTCTCTTTGATATGCGAGTATTTTGGATTACGAGTATTCTCCTAAAACGGATTATGCTCGTAATCCGAGGTTCCACTGTACATCCATAGGAAACCATGCTAAATGGACTGTAGTGCGTTTTTGCAAAACGCACCAAAAAAAACACATAGGTGTGAACCGAGCCTTTAAGAATTCTTGGCATTTAAAGTGAATGTAAACCCAATTTATGAAATTTGATCTGGGCACATATATCTGCAGTGCTTTTCTTATCTCTCTTCAAAGAGCTATGTCCATTAGCTCTCACCTGAACTGTTCCTCTGTTATCAGGCTGATAACTCCTGACAAATTCTCTGACACATCAGACAAAAGCAGCCTGAAATTTCTGTCAGGGGAGGTTGCTATAAATAGATTAGCAGGGAGCAGGCCCTGTTACAAAACACCTCTAAGAGGCTCCGTCCAATGACGGCACGATCACTTGTAAACAAAACAGCGTCGTGATGACGCCGTTTCCTCCCTCCCCTCTCTGTACCGAACGGTACAGTGTGAGAGGAGAGGGGAGAGAGCGGATGCAGCACGAGTGCTGTGGGCTGGATCTGTGACAAATGCACAGATCCCTGCTCAGCCATCCCTGCCCCATACCAATACTGTGCAATACCCCACACCACTCTGCAATACCCCACACTACTCTGCAATACCTCACACTACTCTGCAATACCCCACAATACTCTGCAATACCCCACAATATCCTGCAATACCCCACAATACCCTGCAACGTCGCCTATGGGGATTTTTAAGTAGCAAAGTTTGGCGCCATTCCACGAGCGTGTGCAATTTTGAAGGGTGACATGTTGGGTATCTATTTACTCGGCGTAACTTCATCTTTCACATTATGCAAAAGAATGGAGAAAAAATACTAAATTTGCTAAATTTTTTAACAGAAACAAAGAAAAAATCATTTTTTTTTACAGAATTTTCAGTCTTTTTTCTCTTATAGCGCAAAAAATAAAAAACCCAACGGTGATTAAATACCACTAAAAGAAAGCTCTATTTGTGTGAAAAAAAGGACAAAAATCCCCTCTGCTCCTTAGTTCTGATGTGTAGACATCTACACAATTTAGTAATATTTACTTTCTAAAGTGTTACATTACATTACACTTTTCATCCAGTCGCTACATTATTGCAGTTGTTATTTCGAAAATCCAGTCATGGTGGATAAAAGCATTTAAAGGATTAATCCAAGGCTTTGAGTACACATGTATTCTTCCAGGTCCGTATAACTGGGGGCATGGCGGGGGTGTGTCTGTCCTTAGTATACTTTGTGTTACAAGGCGTCCCTCTTTGTTATCTCAGAAAGTTGGAAGGTATGCAGAAATGATTTACAGTATCTCACGAAAGGAAGTACACCCCTCACATGTTTGTGAATATTTTATTGTATCTTTTTATGTGACAACACTGAAGAAATGACACTTTGCTACAATGTAAAGTAGTGAGTGTACAGCTTGTATAACAGTGTATAATTTGCTGTCCCCTATAAATAACTCAACACACAGCCATTAATGTCTAAACCGCTGGCAACAAAAGTAAGTAAACCCCTAAGTGAAAATATCCAAATTGGGCCCAAAGTGTAAATATTTTGTGTGGCCACTATTATTTTCCAGCACTGCATTAACCCTCTTGGGCATGAAGTTCCCCAGAGCTTCACAGGTTGCCACTGGAGTCCTCTTCCCCTCCTCCATGATGACATCACAGAGCTGGTGGATGTTAGAGACCTTGCGCTCCCCCACCTTCCGTTTGAGGACGCCCCACAGATGATCAATAGGGTTTAGGTCTGGAGACATGCTTGGCCAGACCATCACCTTTACCCTCAGCTTCTTTAGCAAGGCAGTGGTCATCTTGGAGGTGTGTTTGCAGCTCAGTCTCTGAAGGGAGAGGATCATGCTCTGCTTCAGTATGTCACAGTACATGTTGGCATTCATGGTTCCCTCAATGAACTGTATCTCCCCAGTGCCGGCAGCACTCATGCAGCCCCAGACCATGACACTCCCACCACCATGCTTGACTGTAGGCAACACAATTGTCTTTGTACTCCTCACCTGGTTGCCGCCACATGCTTGACACCATCTGAACCAAATACGTTTACCTCGGTCTCATCAGACCACAGGACATGGTTCCAGTAATCCATGTCCTTAGTCTGCTTGTCTTCAGAAAACTGTTTGCAGGCTTGCTTGTGTATCATATTTAGAAGAGGCTCCCTTCTGGGATGACAGCCGTGCAGACCAATTTGATGCAGGGTGCAGCGTATGGTCTGAGCACTGACAGGCTGACCCCCCACCCCTTCAACCTCTGCAGCAATGCTGGCAGCACTCATAAGTCTATTTCCCAAAGACAACCTCTGGATATGACTCTGAGCACGTGCACTCAATTTCTTTGGTTGACCATGGTGAGGCCTGTTCTGGGTGGAACCTGTCCTGTTAAATCACTGTATGGTCTTGGCCACCCTGCTGCAGCTCAGTTTCAGGGTCTTGGCAATCTTCTTATAGCCTAGGCCATCTTTATGTAGAGCAACAATTCTTTTTTTCAGATCCTCAGAGAGTTCTTTGCCATGTTGAACTTCCAGTGACCAGTATGAGAGAGTGAGAGCGGTAACACTAACGAGTCACATGACACTGGGGAGGGAAAATGGTTAATTGTGCCCAATTTGGACATTTTCACTTAGGGGTGTACTCACTTTTGTTGCCAGTAGTTTAGACATGAATGGTAAGCCCTTGTGGTGGGGGGACAGCACCTCTGTAAGGGAGGACTTTTCATTTTCCCGGAGTTCAGCATGTCAAATCGGCGGCAATTGCCGGCAATGGCACCGTCCTAATCGGTCTGTACTACTTTTTGCAATTTCGGCCCACGATTTACATTGACATCTGTGCAGAAACCTGCACAGATGTCTGTCATCGCGGTCGAAATTGGGACTGACAAGCGTGAGTGACTCCCGCAACCCTGTGTGAACTTGGGCTAAAATGCAAATCAATTTAGAACTTTTTTGAATTGAGTTTTTCTGGATATTTTTGTTCTGTCTCTACCATTAAAATTATAGACTGATCATTTCTTTGTCAGTGGGAAAATGTACAAAATCAGCAGGGGGTCAAATACTGTATTTCCCTCACTGTATGGGCATAGCTCACATGTGAATGCTGCATTTTTCTGCCCTGCAAACATGCAAAAAAGGCATGCAAACGCACTGAAACACATTACAGTGCACATCGAGGCCCAAGGAAAGAAAGAAAGGACTGTACTGAAACAGTAAAACGCATCAAACGCACCGTAATGCACTGCAATGCATACAAAATGCATCAAAATTGCACCGCACGCCAGTTCAGTGAAAAAGAACCCCGAGAAATAATAATAAAAAAAAACATCTGGAATGATTCTGGAAACGCATCAAAAACACACTGGATTGCGCCAAAAACACGTTAAAAAACGTGCATGCAAAAATGCATCCAGAACGGATCTAAAGTGCGTTTTTGTGGTGTATACCAGTCCCAAGTGCCGGTTCACACCACATGCAGTTCAGTTGGTTCCTTTTCTGTATCAAAAATGCATGGAAAGAAGGCAACATGGTTTCCAATTACATAGTTTACACCAGTGCAGTCAAATTCCAGGGCTTTCCAGGTCCAGAAAAAAAGTAGAACATGCTACATTTTTCCTGCACTGGACTGTACTGTAAAATGCATAAAAAACGCACCGGAATGCACTGGAACTCATCAAAAATACATCATAAGCGCACGAGACCTCCGTACAGTGCCGAAAAACAGGAAAAAAGAAGAAAAAAATAACTTGGAATGCATCAAAAGCGCATTTGGAACATGTCAAAAATGCGTAAAACCCGCGCATTCAGAAATGCATCGGGAAAGGATCTGGAGTGCGTTTTTGTGGTGTGAACCAGCCCTAAAATGCATATCAATGCACCAGAATGCATAAAAAATGCACCAGACCCCAGTACAGTGAGGGAAAAATAGGAGAAAAAAAAGCCCCTAGAAAGCATCCGGAAACGCATAAAAAAGGCACTGCGACACATTAAAAGTGTGCATGCAGAAACGCATTCCAAGATGCATTTGTAGTGTGTTTTTGTGGTGTGAAATAGGCCAAAATGCATGTTAAACGCACGTTAAACACAACACACAAAAAAAAACGCACTGCACAGATGTGAATCGACCCTTCCAGTGACGCGTAGATTTTATCGCATTCCTGGGGTTCAGTTTTTACCTTCTCTTCTCTATCCAGCATAATCATTTATTTTTTTAAGTAAAAACTATTGATACATTTTATTTCTAGCCAGTTGCTTTCCATAGATTCTCCAGTGCCCCTTGCAGGTGGTGCCATCAGCCAGCCCCCTTCTCCTGGCACTCCCAGTCCATGTAGTATTCTGGGAGAGGCTCCCATAGACTTCCCATTCTCAGTCCTATTGTAGTCCCAGGCTGAGAAGCAGAGAGTCAGATCCCAGGCAGAGAGAGCAGAGGTGTCGGGACTCCCTCTGCTGTTCTGGGTGGGAGGGATCACGTGGCTCTCTGCTGACTTTTCTCCGCACAACTTTCCCTGGAGTTGTCAGATCTGCTCGGAGAGGGTCAGGGGGACACCTGCACTGAGGACTGCTCTATGGGGACACCAACACTGTGATATCCCACCAGGGAGACATGATCCAGCCTGTCCTGCTGGGATCCAAGCTCTGAGCTCTGTCTGCACACCTCTGGTAAGATCTCCTGATTCATGGGTTACACACTTCTCTGCTCCAAGGATTCTGTGAATTAGAAAAGAAATGGCAGTTGCAGATCCTGTGCCATAGACAGACTAAGCTGCTGTGCTGGGGAACTACAAGTCTCAGCATACCCTGACAGCCAGCTGTATCTGATGTGATTTTTTTTGTGTGTTTAATCTTGATGAGCACTATGCATCCTTTCTGGAAATATAAAAGTCCATGACATTTAATGACATCCCATTGACTAATTCGTGGTTGCATTCACAACTGAGCGTAGCGATTTATTAGCGTTTTTATTGAGAGTTTTTGAGCGTTTTTAGAAGACTATTACAAGCGTTTTATTAGCGTATTACAAGCGTTTTTATTAGCGTATTACAAGCCTTTTACAGCTTTTTGTTTAGCCAATGTAAAGCACTAGGGGGAGAAGACGGAGAGGAAATTAGGGGTGGAGAGCAGAAAAGCCTAGTAAAACGCTCACATCGGGCATTTCTATAGAGGTGTATGGAGCCAACAACACTTATACAGGGGGTCCCCGACTTACGAACGGGCTAGGGACTGTAGATTTGTTCTTAAGTTGAAAATGTTCGTAAGTCGGAACAGCATGCGCAGAACGGCAATTACGTCATTTTCTGATGTTCCGTCATATGTTAAAAGGGGCCATTGAAATGACTTGGATTTGGCTTGTTGAGCGTTTTAGAGCTTCAAGCAGCACATCGCTCAGGTGTGAATGGACGCAGCTCACTTGGAGGCACTGTCCTGCGACCAAATCCCCTCTGTCACTCAGTTCTGATGTATAGACATCTGTAACAGTTCATCAAGTGATGTTTTTTAATGTCTGTCCCTGGATTTATTCTTGAGGACCACTAAGTATCCCTTCTAGATTATAGAAATTCTTGGCATTTGATGACAATGACATATTAATAAAGGACGAAACTCATTTGGAGGGACTGTTCTTCTTTTGGGACCAAATCCCCTCAGTTCTGATGTAGAGACATCTGTAAAAGTTCATGATATGATGTTTTTTAATGATTGTGCCTGGATTTAATCTTGATGAGCGCTAAGTATCCCTTGTACATTATGGAAGGTCTTGACATTTAATGACATCCCATTGACTAATATATTAATAAAGGACAGAGCTCACTTGGAGGGGTTGCCCCTCTTTTGGGACCAAATTCCTTCTGTCCCTCAGTTCTGATGTATGGAGATCCAGAAAAGTTCATGATGTGACATTTGTTAAGACTGTCCCTGGATTCAATTTTGAGGACCACTAAGTATCCCTTCTAGATTATAGAAATTCTTGGCATTTGATGACAATGACATATTAATAAAGGACGGAACTCATTTGGAGGGACTGTTCTTCTTCTGGGACCAAATCCCCTCAATTCTGATGTATAGACATCTGTAAAAGTTCATGATATGATGTTTTTTAATGATTGTGCCTGGATTTAATCTTGATGAACACTGGGTATTCCTTGTAGATTATGGAAGGTCTTGACATTTAATGACATCCCATTGACTAATATAATAATAATAATTAAATATTGAGGACCACTAAGTATCCCTTCTGGATTATAGAAAATCTTGGCATTTAATGACAATGACATTAATAAAAGACTGAACTTTTTTGGAGGGACTGTTCTTTTTTGGGGACCAAATTCCCTCTGTCCCTCAGTCCTGTTGTATAGAGATCCAGAAAAGTTCATGATGTGACATTTTTTAAGACTGTCCCTGGATTAAATATTGAGGACCACTAAGTATCCCTTCTATATTATAGAAATTCTTGGCATTTGATGACAATGACATATTAATAAAGGACGAAACTCATTTGGGAGGGACTGTTCTTCTTTTGGGACCAAATTCCCTCTGTCCCTCAGTTCTGTTGTATAGAGATCCAGAAAAGTTCATGATGTGACATTTTTTAAGACTGTCCCTGGATTTTATTTTAATTAATGACATATTAATAAAGGATGGAACTCATTTGTCCCTCCGTTCTGATAAAGAAAAGTTCATGATGTGAACTTTGTTAATAATTGTGCCTGGATTTAATCTTGATGAGTACTAAATATTCTTTCTGGATTATAGAAGATCTTGACATTTATCATATTGACTAAAATATTAATAAAGGAACTCATTTAGAAGGGCTTTCCTTCTTTTGAGACCAAATCCTCTCTGCTCTTCAGTTCTGATGTGTAGACATTTACACAAATGAGTAATATTTACTTTCTAAAGTGTTATGCCGCGTACACACGATCATTTTTCGGCATGAAAAAAACGTTGTTTTTAAAAAATGTCATTTTAAATGATCGTGTGGGGGCTTCACATCATTTTTCAGGTTATGAAAAACGACAAAAAAAAAAAATTCGAACATGCTGCATTTTTTAACGTAGTTTTAAACAATGTCGTTTTTCGGGTTGTAAAAAATTATCGTGTGTGGGCTAAAACGATGTTAAAAACCTGCGCATGCTCAGAAGCAAGTTATGAGACGGGAGCGCTCGTTCTGGTAAATCTACCATTCATAATGGAGTAAGCACATTCATTACGCTGTAACAGACAAAAAAGCGCAAATCGTCTTTTACTAACAAGGAATCAGCTAAAGCAGCCCAAAGGCGAATGGAACTTCCCCTTTAGAGTGCCGTCGTACGTGATGTACGTCACCGCGCTTTTCTAGATCATTTTTTAAAAACGATGGTGTGTGGGCAACGTCGTTTTAATGATGAAGTTGGAAAAACTTCGTTTTTTTTTCAACATGCTGAAAAACAACGTGAGATACGCTGATTCACGAACGTACTTGCGCCCGGCGCATAAATATACGCGGTTTACGTAAGTCGTACGTCCAGCGTAAAGTTATTCCCCATCTATGAGGCGCAACTCATGTAAAGGTATGGACCAGGGAACAGCCGTCGTATTTTACGTCGTTTACGTAGTAGTACGTGAATAGGGCTGGGCGTAAGGTTACGTTAACGTCGTAGGCAGTGATTCAACGTATCTTAGGGAGTATTTTCGACGTGATTCTGAGCATGTGCACTGGGATGCGTCCACGGGACGGCGCATGTGCCGTTCGTTCGGCCCATCATTTGCATGGGGTCACGCTTCATTTAAATGGATCACGCCCACTTCCACCTACTTTGAATTAGGCTGACTTACGCCTACGAATTTACGTTACGCCGGCGCAACGTTGGGAGCATTTGCTTTGTGAATTCCATGCTTGCCTCTCTGCGTTGCGTCGGCGTAGCGTAAAAGAGATATGCTACAGCGGCATATACTGTATATGCGCCGATGTATGTGAATCCGGGCCATAGAGTTTATAGGTGGCCGTCCTTGTGATTTCAAAAAGTTGGAAGGTATGCAGGAAGGATTTATATTTAGAATTTTACATTTCCTATAATAAAAGTGTATGTATAGCCAAAACTTTTCTTTTATGTCATTTTGGATAGAGCAGTGGTCTCCAAACTGCGGCCCAGGGGCCAGATGCGGCCCTTTGCTTGCTTTTATCTGGCCCTTGGGGAACTATTTCATTCACTAATACCAACAATGGTGCATTGGTTCTCCTACTGACACCAACAATGGGGCCCAATGACATTAACATTGGGTCACAATTCTTCCCAATGAAACCAACGATGGGACACAATTCCTCACAGCGACACCAAGGATAGGGCACAATTCCTTACAATGACACCAATGATAGGGGACAATTCCTCACAATGACACCAACAATGGGACCCAATGACGGGGCACAATTACTCCCACTGAAACAAACAATGGGGTGTTCATTTTTCCCACTGATGTCAGGACCTTTTCGACTCCCACTGACCACTGTCCAGCCCTCGTAAACTCTGAAGGACAGTAAACTGGCCCTTTGCTTAGAAAGTTTGGAGACCCCCTGGAATAGAGGAAGGAGGGGTTCAATTCAGGTTATTGTTTGCCGGGGAGATTTTCTTACACTTTCTGTCTTGGAGATACAGTGAGAGGCAATCTCCCCTAAGTGAGGGGAATTCCCATTTTATGCCCCGTACACACGATCGAAAAATCCGACAAGAAAAGTCAGATGTGAGCTTTAGGACGGAA
Source organism: Rana temporaria (assembly GCF_905171775.1). Classification (NCBI taxonomy): domain Eukaryota; kingdom Metazoa; phylum Chordata; class Amphibia; order Anura; family Ranidae; genus Rana; species Rana temporaria. The sequence continues at coordinate 37,676,051 of NC_053490.1, forward strand.
ATTCCGACCGTGTGTATGCTCCATCGGACTTTTGCTGTCGGAATTTACCCCAACAAAAGATTGAGAGCTGGTTCCCAAATTTTCCGATGAAAAAAATTCCTTTCGGAAAATCTGATCGTCTGTAGCAATTCCAACGCTCAAAATTCTGAAGCATGCTTGGAAACAATTCGATGCATGCATTGAACTTCATGTTCTGACAGTCTAAAGTTCAGAGAACTTTTGTGTGACCATGTGTATGCAAGCCAAGTTTGAGCAGAATTCCATCGGAAAAACCATCCAAGGATTTTCCGACTGAAAATCTGATCGTGTGTACACGGCATTAGGCTTTGTTTACACTTGGGGGACTTGTCATGCAACTTTGAACATCAAAGTTGCATGACATATCGTTCCCCACGTTTTCCAGTGATACCCATTCATATATGTGCGACTTAAAGTTGCAGCAACTTCAAAGTAGTTCATGCACTACTTTGGTCTGACTTTCAACTTGAGGGCCATAGATGATGTCCTAGCGGACGAAACACGTCGGGAGGACTCCATTGTTGCCACATTTTATACAAAGCGCTTGAATATCATCACAAATGTAAGTGCTCTGACTTCATTAAACTTTTGATATGTAATATAGAGTTATGCTATGTGGCAGTTTTTTTCTTCTATTATATGACACAACCCTTCTACATCTATTTGGGATTCCCTGGACCATCATTTCTATGAGACAACCCACTAGGAAGTCACCTTTCCCTGAGATTCTCTCTATCCTGCTGGTGTTTGTCATCTCTGGCACAGCATCCTGAAGTCCATAGGATCGCCCAGATTACATTGTGGTTCCACCACGCAAGCCTTTTTGACCCATTGAACGTAGGTTCTCTAGGGTCCATACATTCTGGTAAGCCTTTTACCTGTGGGGTGGTTTCCTTCACTTCATCACTTCTTCACTTGCACAGATCTGCATGGTTTGAAGTCGTCACCGTATTTTGAACTTTAGCGTAAAATGAAGGATGGATGGCCGCACTCCAAACCAAACAGGTTGTCTTTATTTAAACGAACAGCAAAAACATACCGGATCACAGCAACAGAAACAGGAGGATAACCGACGTTTCGCACTGACTTAGTGCTTATTCATGGCTGAATTTTGTTGAACTTTGTCAACACGGAAGTTTGATCACTCTAAGGACAGATAGGGCCAGATTCACGTATCTTAGACAGGCAAGTGCAGTATTCACAAAGCACTTGCTCCGTAAGTTGTGGCGGCGTAGCGTAAATTGGCCGTCGTAAGGCCACGTAATTCAAATTTGGAAGAGGTGGGCGTGTTGTATTAAAATGATCCGCATGCTCAGTATCACGTCAAATTTTCTCCCTAAATTACACCGGCTCAATGCTTAGTCGACGTGAACGTAACCTACGCCCATCCCTATTCACGTACGACTTACGCAAACGACGTAAAATACGACGCTGTTTCCGACATCCATACCTTAACATGACTTGCCCCTGCTTTTTGAGGGGTAAAGTTACGCCGGTCGTACGCCTTATGTAAACAGCGTATATTAATACGCCGGGCGCAAGTACATTCATGAATCGGCGCATCTAGCTCATTTGCATATTCAACACGGAAATATACAGAAGCGCCCCTAGTGGCCAGTGGAAATATGCACCTAAGATACGACGGCGTAAGAGACTTACGTCAGTCGTATCTTAGACAAATGCTGGCGTATCTGATTCTTTGAATCAGGCGCCGAGATACAACGCCTCACATTCGGACTTACGACGGCGTACATGGAGATACGCCATCGTAAGTCCTTTGTGAATCTGGCCCATAGTCTTTGCATTTTTGCACCTGTTTTGGATTTCCTGCATATAGACTTTCATAGTGTGCTTATGGGAACATTTCTATTTATTTTGTTCACTATCAATATTTGAGCACTTTATTTATCAAGTTTATTATTTATATTTATATTATTTATTAATTCATTTATATATTTTGATTAGCGCTACAATTTTTTTGTTTCCAACTTGAAGGCAATAGACTTCAATTTTAACCCTAAGAAGTTGCTTGAAGGTCGTATCAGGTTCACACTGATCCCAAATGGAAGTCGTACGTCTTCTGATCCAACTTTGCCCTGCGACTTCAGGTCCGACTTCCATGTGACTTCAATGAATGGGATCCGATTTTGGGATGATTGCCACTTGTACTTTGACCAATCAAAACCTGACCTGTCACCAACCTGAATGCATAATCCACTGTTTCGCAAAAATTATAATAAATGCACACAGAGCATTGCAACTGTAATCAGTGTGTTATGGGTGAAATGCGTAGGCTCCTGCATCGTCTACATCCGAGCTGCAGGTCTGTACAGTCTGTTCTTTTATCAGGTCTATTCTTTTATCAGGCTGGAGGAAGTAAACAATGGACTACAAGCATTTTGACATCACTGCACTTGTGCCGGCGAGATTTGTGCGTCCCTCTGCCATGGTGGCCAACTTGTAGTCTTCCATTCACAGATTTCGTGGCTTTACAGCCAAAAGGACATTGTACCAGCTCTGGCGGTCAGTAAGAAGAATGCCTCCCTTACAGGTAAATAAAATGATCATTGATGTCAGTGATTACTTATCTGAGGGGTGGAAATGACTCGTGGCTCCATGAATCCCATTGCAAACTCTGGAGGAACCATGCTTGAGCAAGGCTGGTACACCCTCGCAATTGTTTTTAATTCTGTCTTTTTTCGAAGGATAGACTGAATGAAAATGTCAATACATGTGATTTTTAACCGTAATTCACAGCGTATTTTGGCGAGCATATATGCAAGTCTAATTAAAAGTTACATACAGTTTTTATCGGCGTATACCGCGCACTTTTTCCCCCTGAAAATAGGGGGAAAATCAAGGGTGCGCGCTATACGCCGATAGTGTACCTTCGGCTCGGAGGGGAAGGAGGGGGACGAGCGCTGCCAAGTGCCACTGAGCGCCGCCGGAATTCACGAGCCGTCTCTCCTGTTTACTCGGCTCTAACGTCACACACACAGTCCCGCTTCCACCACCGGCATTGGACCAGTGTTCTATCAATCACAGGAGCTGGTCCAATGCCGATGGCGGAGGCGGGACTGTGTATGTGACTGCCGCCGAATGAACAGGATGAGCAGGAGATGACGGCTCAGTGATTCCCTTACTCCACGAGAGAAGGTGAGGCTGCAAATGGGCACATAGGCTGCATCTAGGCAAATCAAACTTAGGGGCACATAGACTGGAGCTAGGCACATAGGCTGCATTTAGGCACATATTAGGCTGCATTGAGGCTGCAGATGGACACTGACCACAAAATTAAAAAAAAAAACATTTTTTTCCTGAAACTTCCCTCTGAAATTGGGGTGTGCGTTATACGCCGATAAATACGGTAAATACAAACTGATGGAAAACCAATACTTGTGTAGTTGCTTGTCAGCTTGACAACTGTACACCTCAATTATGGGAAGTGTTACAAATAGCCATTTCCATGTGGCTTTTATGTATAGCTTCATTCACTAGGCTGTTAAAAAATAAATAAAAAAGCATATACAAGATATACAAGTTTTTTTTTTTTGTATTACGGATCTGAATGCAGCTGCATTGTTTTCAAAGGGTCCTTTCACAGAGGTGCATAAATATGCACTGCATTCCTATCTATAACACAGAATCCTCAAATCTGCACCTGTACGTGCTTATGCATATAAACACATGTATAAGCATTTGAAAATGTGTAAATTAAGTGAAAACAAAAGAATAAAATAAATTATCATTATGTATTCATACACATTCTTACGTGTTTAAACGCATCCATACACAAGTACAGTGCTCAAAAAAAAAAAATGAAAGGGACACTTTTTAATCAGAGTATAGCATCAAGTTAAAGCGGTTCTCCACCCTAAAGTGGAGTCCCGCTGATCGGAACCCTCCCCCCCTCCGGTGTCACATTTGACACCTTTCAGGGGGGAGGGGGGTGCAGATACCTGTCTAAAGACAGGTATTTGCACCCACTTCCGGCCCAGCATTCGGGCAAAAGACGGGCATTCCGTCACTTCCCGTCACCCCCCCCGTTGTGTGCTGGGAACACTCGGCTCCCAGCACACAGCGGGAGCCAATCGGCGGGCGCGGCGCAACTCGCGCATGCGCCGTAGGGAACCAGGCAGTGAAGCCGCAGCGCTTCACTTCCTGGTTCCCTCAGCGTGGATGGCGGGGGGAGCAGCAGAGAGACGAGCGATCGCTCGTGCTCTGCTGCGATCGGCGCTGGACTCCAGGACAGGTAAGTGTCCTAATATTAAAAGTCAGCAGCTGCAGTATTTGTAGCTGCTGGCTTTTAATATGTTTTTCCCATGGCACATCCGCTTTAATGAAACTCCTAGGATATTGATCTGGTCAGTTAGGTAGCAGAGGGGGTTGTTAATCAGTTTCAGCTGCTTTGGTGTTCATGAAATTAACAACAGGTGCACTAGATAGGCAACAATGAGACGACCTCCAAAACAGGAATGGTTTTACAGGTCGAGGCCACTGATTTTTTTTTTCTCTACTCATCTTTTCTGACTGTTTTTCACTAGTTTTGCATTTGGCTAGGGTCAGTGTTACTACTGGTAGCACGAGGCGATACTTGGACCCTATAGAGCAGTGGTCATCAACCCTGTCCTTAGGACCCACTAACAGGCCAGATTTTATGTATTGCCTTGGAGAGATGCAGACTAGAATACTGCAATAACTGAGCAGCAAATTATATCACCTGTGATGTATTTCAGTTATCTTGCAAACCTGGCCTGTTAGTGGGCCCTGAGGACAGGGTTGATGAACATCGCTATAGAGGTTGCACAGGCAGTCCAACTCCTCCAGGATAGCACATCAATACGTGTCATTGCCAGAAGGTTTTCTGTGTCTCCCAGCACAGTCTCAAGAGCATGGAGGAGATTCCAGGAGACAGGCAGTTACTCTAGGAGAGCTGGACAGAGCCGTAGAAAGTCCTTAACCCATCAGCAGGACCGGTATCTGCTCCTTCGTGCAAGGAGGAACAGGATAAGCACTGCCAGAGCCCTACAAAAATGACCTCCAGCAGGCCACTGGTGTGAGTGTCTCTGACCAAACAATCAGAAACAGACTTCATGGGGGTGGCCTGAGGGCCCGACGTCCTCTAGTGTGCTCTGTGCTCACTGCAGGACACTGTGGAGCTCGATTGACATTTGCCATTGAACACCAGAATTGGCAGGTCCGCCACTGGCACCCTGTGCTTTTGACAGATGAGAGCAGGTTCACCCTGAGCATATGTGACAGACGTGAAAGGGTCTGGAGAAGCCGCGGAGAACTTTATGCTGCCTGTAACATCGTTCAGCATGACTGGTTTGGTGGTGGGTCAGTGATGGTCTGGGGAGGCATATCCATGGAGGGACGCACAGACCTCTACAGGCTACACAATGGCACCCTGACATTAGGTATCGGGATGAAATCCTTGGACCCATTGTCAGACCCTACACTGGTGCAGTGGGTCCTGGGTTCCTCCTGGTGCACAACAATGCCCGGCCTCATGTGACGAGAGCATGAGCCAGTTCCTGGAGGATGAAGAAATTGATACCATTGAATGGCCCCCACGCTCACCTGACCTAAATCCAAAAGAACACCTCTGGGACATTATGTTTCGGTCCATCTGACGCCACCTCAGTCTGTTCAGGAGCTCAGTGATGCTCTGGTCCAGATCTGGGAGGAAATACCCCAGGACACTATCCGTCGTCTCTTTAGGAGCATTCCCTGATGTTGTCAGGCATGCATACAAGCAATTTGGGGCCATTCAAACTACTGAGGACCATTTTGAGTTGTTGCAATGAAATTTCAGCAAAATGGACTAGCTTGTTGCATAATTTTTGCACTTTGATATTCGGGATGTCTTTGAATTCAGCTCTCTGTAGGTGGATAATTTTCATTTCCATCAAATGATGTGCCATCTTTCCTTCCTAACACATTACCCCGTCCATACCAGTATAGATTCTAACACATTACCCAGTCCATACCAGTATAGATTCTAAGACATTACCCAGTCCATACCAGTATAGATATCCAGCATGAGATTTTTCCCCATTGAGATCTGATGTGTTTTCAAAGTGTTCCTTTAATTTTGTTGAGCCGTGTATTTTACTGATCATTATATAGGAACTTTTCTCCTAGAAAAAACATTTAATAACATCAGTAAAATTTGCTTCTCGTTAAAATCTTCAGTTCATTGCCTCCTTCAGAGACGCTGTATACTTGTTACGGTGCTGTAAGAGTTAACAGCCCCCATTGCCAGTCTATAAAAATTATGCCTCTCACCTGCCCCTTTTCTTTTCACCATTAACTGAGCTTCTGTAACTATTATCACACAATGCATTGTATTCTGTGAATGGAAGAGGAGTGGATGAATGACAGGATCTTCACTGCCCATTCACAGAACGCTGTGCATTACCCATTACATACTAAACTTTAGTTCAGTTTTAAGGGTCAGGTTCAGGTTCAGGTTAAGTATTTGGTTGAAGGATTAGGGGCCAAGTTGGATTGAGGGTTTAGCCCGAGAACTAGGTGTTAGTGATAGAGGTTATGTTGACTTTAGGGGTTAGGCATTAGAGTTAACGCAAATCGCTTGTCTGCCAGTGATTTACCTTAACGCCTAACCCAAAATGTCAACATAACCACTAACCTTGACAAGGTAGAGAGAGAAAATAACCGCTCAGCAGTCTTCAAAGAACCTCCTCACTGGAACCAAACCATGGGTGCCGGCAATGCAATAGTGCAAAGATACGAAGGAAGCTTGGACAGCCGCACTCCAAAAATGTTCTTTTAATTAAGATCGATCACAAAACGAACCTGCCACAGCAAAAAGATTGGAACAAAAGCTAATGTTTCGCACTGTAGCTTCAGTGCTTAGTCCTTATGTGCAGTGCTACCTATGTGGGCTGCAGGAAGGGCACTGAATCAAGAGTGGCACGTCCCTAGAAGAATTTGTGATAAATCATTGATACAAATTGATTCATCAGCAAATGTTGATAATGCGTTGTCACAAATAAAGCAAATGTTACCAGACACTGATTACTCCATTGAAGAATTGGAAAGCCTTTATTGACGTTAAACATGGCACTTTGGCGAATGCCGGTGGGTCTTTACATTTTACAAATATACCCCTATGTTGAATTCACTGGCCCAGATTCAAGAAGCACTTGCGCCCGCGCAACCATAGGTTGCGCGGCGCAAGTGCTTACTTGCTCCGGTGTAACGAGTGCTCCTGATTCAGGAACCTCGTTACACCGAATGCAGCCTAGGATGTGACAAACATAAGCCTCCTTATGCCTTCACATCTCAGGCTGCATTCTTGCGTTGGCCGCTAGGGGGCGCGGCCTTTGTGATCGGCGTGTAGTATGCAAATTGCATACTACCACCGATTCACAAAAGTTGCGCGGGCCCTTCTCACGCAAGGTACGGAGTTTCCGTACGGCGCCTTTAGCATAAGGTTGCTCCTGCTATAGCAGGCGCAGCCAATGCTAAAGTATAGCTGCGCCTCCCGCTCGCGACGTTCGAATTTCACGTCGTTTACGTAAGTGAACCGTGAATGGCGCTGGACGCCATTCATGTTCACTTACAAGCAAATGACGTCCTTGCGACGTCATTTGCCGCAATGCACGTCGGGAAAGTTTCCCGACGGAGCATGCGCTGTTCGCTCGGCGCGGGAGCGCGCCTAATTTAAATGATTCCCGCCCCCGGCGGGATCATTTACATTAGGCAGCCTTGCGCCCGGCTGCTTAGCATATTGCCCGCGCAATTTACAGAGCAACTGCTCCGTGAATCGCGGGCAAAGCGCAATATTTGCGTGGGCGCAGAGAAAAAAATTTGCTCTTTGCCCACGCAAATATTGCGCGATTCTACTTGAATCTGGGCCACTGTTTTTGCTTTATAGAGTTTAATATTTGCCTCCAAGCTCATCGAACGCCTTGTCCATGACCGAATGAGTTGCTACCTCACGGACAACAACCTTCTCGACCCCCTACAGTCCGGCTTCCGCCCACAACATTCCACTGAAACTGCCCTACTAAAACTCAACAATGAACTGCTAAAACCAATGGCCATTTGCCAATGGGTTGTAAAAAATGATCGTGTGTGGGCTAAAACGACATAAAAAAAACCACGCATGCTCAGAAGCAAGTTATGAGACAGGAGCGCTCGTTCTGGTAAAATTACCGTTCATAATGGAGTAAGCACATTCATCACGCTGTAACAGACAAAAAAGCGCGAATCGTCTTTTACTAACACGGAATCAGCTAAAGCAGCCCAAAGGCGAATATAGTGCCGTCGTACGTGTTGTACGTCACCGCGCTTTGCTAGATCATTCTTTTAAAACGATGGTGTGTAGGCAACATCGTTTTAATGATGAAGTTGGGAAAACTTCGTTTTTTCGACATGCTGAAAAAACAAAGTTTTTTGTTCATGCTAAAAAATGATCGTGTGTACGCGGCATAAGAAACATTATTTGCAAAGTGCATCAACCCATAGCAACAAATCACATGCGATTTTTGTTGGTGGGTGCAGTTTTTTTTTTACTTTGTCTGATGACAAATGGATATGTTGTCCTCAAGATAATACATTAGCAGTATAAAGAGCAGAGAGTTAGTACTAGGCAACAGAACATTTGCAGTTCCCATACCATGCACTGTATTCTGACATGCGGGGGTGTTCATAGTGTTTGTGATGGAATGGGTACTGTTCTCTATGTGAAATTCTGGTCAGAGTTGAGGAATTTTATGAGCAAAATTCTGAATAGCCTGTATAATAACTGAGCATTGTGACATTGTGAAGGAATGTTCTTAGCAATGAAATTCTTCAAGTGTTCTTCTCTGTTCATATAGTGAATGTCAGATGGGTGGCAATTTGTTCTGAGATGAAGCTGGGTGCTGGGTTTAGACAGATGATGCTGTGTGCTGTGTGTGGGCAAATAGGAGGCTGGGTGCTGTGCGTGGGAAGAGGTGAGGCTGGGTTCTGTGTGTGGGCATAGATGAGGCTGGGTGCTGTGCGTGGGAAGAGGTGAGGCTGGGTTCTGTGTGTGGGCATAGATGAGGTTGGGTGCTGTGTGTGGGCAGAGGTGAGGCTGGGTGCTGCGTATGGGCAGAGATGAAGCTGGGTGCTGTGTGTGGGCAGAGATGAGGTTGGGTGCTGTGTGTGGGCAGAGGTGAGGCTGGGTGCTGTGTGTGGGCAGAGGTGAGGCTGGGTGCTGTGTGTGGGCAGAGATGAAGCTGGGTGCTGTGTGTGGGCAGAGATGAGGCTGGGTGCTGTGTGTGGGCAGAGATGAGGCTGGGTGCTGTGTGTGGGCAGAGATGAGGCTGGGTGCTGTGTGTAGGAAGAGGTGAGGCTGTGTGTGGGCAGAGATGAGGCTGGGTGCTGTGTGTGGGAGGGGATGAGGCTGTGTGCTGTGTGTGGGAAGAGATGAGGCTGTGTGCTGTGTTTGGGAAGAGATGAGGCTGTGTGCTGTGTGTGGGAAGAGATGAGGCTGTGTGCTGTGTGTGGGAAGAGATGAGGCTGTGTGCTGTGTGTGGGAGGAGATGAGGCTGTGTGCTGTGTGTGGGAAGAGATGAGGCTGTGTGCTGTATTTGGGAAGAGATGAGGCTGTGTGCTGTGTTTGGGAAGAGATGAGGCGGTGTACTGTGTGTGGGAGGAGATGAGGCTGTGTGCTGTGTTTGGGAGGAGATGAGGCTGTGTGCTGTGTGTGGGCAGAGATGAGGCTGTGTGCTATGTTTGGGAGGAGATGAGGCTGTGTGCTGTGTTTGGGAGGAGATGAGGCTGTGTGCTATGTTTGGGAGGAGATGAGGCTGTGTGCTGTGTGTGGGAAGAGATGAGGCTGTGTGCTGTGTGTGGGCAGAGATGAGGCTGTGTACTATGTGTGGGAAGAGATGAGGCTGGGTGCTATGTTTGGGAGGAGATGAGGCTGTGTGCTGTGTGTGGGAAGAGATGAGGCTGTGTGCTGTGTTTGGGAAGAGATGAGGCTGTGTTCTGTGTGGGGGAAGAGATGAGGCTGGGTGCTATGTTTGGGAGGAGATGAGGCTGTGTGCTGTGTGTGGGAAGAGATGAGGCTGGGTGCTGTGTTTGGGAGGAGATGAGGCTGTGTGCTGTGTGTGGGAAGAGATGAGGCTGTGTGCTATGTTTGGGAGGAGATGAGGCTGTGTGCTGTGTGTGGGAAGAGATGAGGCTGTGTGCTGTGTTTGGGAAGAGATGAGGCTGTGTGCTGTGTGTGGGAAGAGATGAGGCTGTGTGCTGTGTGTGGGAGGAGATGAGGCTGTGTGCTGTGTGTGGGAAGAGATGAGGCTGTGTGCTGTATTTGGGAAGAGATGAGGCTGTGTGCTGTGTTTGGGAAGAGATGAGGCGGTGTACTGTGTGTGGGAGGAGATGAGGCTGTGTGCTGTGTTTGGGAGGAGATGAGGCTGTGTGCTGTGTGTGGGCAGAGATGAGGCTGTGTGCTATGTTTGGGAGGAGATGAGGCTGTGTGCTGTGTTTGGGAGGAGATGAGGCTGTGTGCTATGTTTGGGAGGAGATGAGGCTGTGTGCTGTGTGTGGGAAGAGATGAGGCTGTGTGCTGTGTGTGGGCAGAGATGAGGCTGTGTACTATGTGTGGGAAGAGATGAGGCTGGGTGCTATGTTTGGGAGGAGATGAGGCTGTGTGCTGTGTGTGGGAAGAGATGAGGCTGTGTGCTGTGTTTGGGAAGAGATGAGGCTGTGTTCTGTGTGGGGGAAGAGATGAGGCTGGGTGCTATGTTTGGGAGGAGATGAGGCTGTGTGCTGTGTGTGGGAAGAGATGAGGCTGGGTGCTGTGTTTGGGAGGAGATGAGGCTGTGTGCTGTGTGTGGGAAGAGATGAGGCTGTGTGCTATGTTTGGGAGGAGATGAGGCTGTGTGCTGTGTGTGGGAAGAGATGAGGCTGTGTGCTGTGTTTGGGAAGAGATGAGGCTGTGTTCTGTGTGGGGGAAGAGATGAGGCTGTGTACATAGGTGAAGGTGGGTTGTGGCTGTGGGTTGCATACAATAGTGTGTGAATGAGCGGGATGTTGCATGCACAGATATGTTTTTGCTGATAAGGCTTGTATTGTGGGTAGGGTGACCACATTTCCAAACTACAATTCAGGGACACCCTCCCTTCCCAAAAATCAGCTTGTGCTGTAACGAATCATAGCACAGTGATTGGACACAAGGGGCTAGATTCAGCATTGATTTACGCCGGCGTATCGATTGATAAATTAAAAAGCTGTGCCGGCGTATCTTCTTTCTGTATTCAGAAAGCAAGATACGCCGAAATTGGGCTAAGATCCAACTGGCGTAAGTCTCTTACGCCGTCGTATCTTAGGGTGCATATTTACGCTGGCCACTAGGTGGCGCTTTCGTTGTTTTCAGCGTAGAATATGCAAATGACCTAGATACGCCGATTCACAAATGTACGTGCGCCGGGTGGAATGTTTTTACGTCGTTTGCGTAAGGCTTTTCCGGCGTAACGTTGCTCCTGCTTCTATGAGGCGTACGCAATGTTAAGTATGGACGTCGTTCCCGCGTCAAATTTTGAATTTTTTATGTCGTTTGCGTAAGTCGTTCGCGAATAGGGCTGGAAAAAATTTACGTTCACGTCGAAACCAATACGTCCTTGCGGCGTACTTTGGAGCAATGCACACTGGGATATGTACACGGACGGCGCATGCGCCGTTCGTAAAAACCGTCAATCACGTCGGGTCACCACCCATTTACATAAAACACGCCCCCCTCATACTCATTTGAATTAGGCGCGCTTACGCCGGCCCCATTTACGCTACGCCGCCGTAACTTAGGAGGCAAGTGCTTTGTGAATACAGCACTTGCCTCTCTGATTTACGGTGGCGTAGCGTAAATACGATACGCTACGCCGCCGTAACAATGCGCCCGACTACCTGAATCTAGCCCAAGAGGCGGGATTTATGATTTCTCCAATCACAAGCAGGGTTCGGGGATTGTGCTCCTCCAGGCATTCCCAGTCAGGACAAGTACTGTCAGCGAGTAAAGTGGTGATGTGGCGGCCTTTTTTGGGGGCATCAGATTGGCCCAGGGAATGGTTGTGTCAGTTTAATTCAGGGACACTGTATTGTCCTGGAAAAAAGGTACCCGGGACAGACCTGCAAAATGCATGACTGTCCTGGGCAATCCGGGACACGTGGTCACCCTAATTGTGGGCCAGTGGTTGGGATGGGTGTTGGCTTTCAGAAGGTATTAGAGGTCAAGGATCAGCATAGCAGCCAGACAACTAGCATTTTGAGAAAGAACTCACCTACTAGAGTCACCTCTCCTACTTTACTGGTAGCTCAAGTTGATATTGTGTATGACTTGACTTCCATCCTGGTTTTGCCGTCATCACATTGGCTGCTCGGTGTAAAGCGAGACGTCTGTCTGCTCCATAGTTGACAGTGTTTAATCCGCCCTCCAGGAAAAGCTCTCTATGGTGACTGTTTGAAAACTTCTGACAGGTATTTTTGTCACTGATCTCCCTGACTGTCTATAAGGGGATCCCTTTCCCGTGGTGTCATGGTGTCAGCTCGTCCTTCATGTAATGCAGAAAGAAGACGTTAATGGCTTCACGCACAATTAGAAGTGGCAGGTGCGCAAACCTGACACGCCATCTTCCCAACAAAGGCAACGGGAGTAAACGCCACAAGGCAGGGCGGCAGAAGACACAAACCGCGGCTTACTTTACTCACATTTTTTAGAGATAATTAAAGGAAAATTATAGCGTTTGTATCAATCAGCACTCATTTTAAAGAATTTTATTTTGGCCTGAAGCTTTTTTTGCTTTTGGTTTCACCGTGTTTCCCCAACCTAAAACATGTCTCTAACCCGACCCCCCTGACCCTTCACCTTGCTTAACTCTTGCGACTTTATGGTGTTTTTTGTATATTTTTTCTTTAATTGTTATAGTCAGGACTAAAAAAAATAATTGTATTCGGGTAAATACGAGAGATGTACCAAATATAATGCAAAAGTTGGCATAACTTAGCCGGGAATAGACGATTCAGATCTCGGCCCGATCAGCAGGAACCGGCTAAGACTGTGTGTATAGGCAGGCTGAATGGACCAAAGTTGATTGATTGATCAACTTGGGTACAACCAGCATGTCAGATTTCACATGCGATTATTGTTAGTGGCTGTTTTAGCTGCTAGCAATAATCAATCTGTTCATCTGGCTGGGATGGCTTCCCCCACTGGGAGAACACAATGGCCAAGCTTCACAAAGCACTTACGCCGACGTAAGTGCAAATGTGCGCCGTCGTATCTGTGCGCCAGACCCACAAACAGACATGCGCCTAAAACCAGACTACACCCCGCCGATGTAGCTTGCTCACGCCGGCGTAGAGTGGGCGCACATTAAGGCTGGGCGCATGGTGCCGCTCCCATTGATTAGCCATTCAAACATGCAAATGAGGAAAATACGGCGATTCACGAACGTGCGTGTGCCCGGCGCATGCTACGCGAGATGCGCGTAAGTTGTACGTCCGGTGTAAAATTATTCCCCATAAAGGAGGTGCAACCCGGCAACAGACATGCACAGGTCTGCACCAGGGAACACAAGCCGGCGTATTGTGCGTTGGACGTGTGTCTGGCTGGGCATACGTTATGTTCACGGCGTACGCAGTGATCCGGCGTAGCTTAGGAAGTTTTGCCGGCGTGGTTGTGAGCAGGCGCATGGGGTTGCGTCCACGTCATGGCGCATGCGCAGTTCATAATACGTACCTGTCTGTCGCTCGGTCCCATCATTTGCATGGGGTCACGCCTCATTTGCATGGGTTCACACCCAGTTCCACCTACGCCGACGTGCGCCTTCAAAACCCGCGCCACGCTGGCGCAGCGCTGGGAGCACTGGCTTGCTGAATGCAATGCTCGCCTCTCTGCGCTGTGTTGGCGTAGCGTACGGTGGTTACTCTACGGCGGCGTAATGTGCGCCTTGCTCTTTGTGAATCTGGGCCAATGGATCCACCCCCCCCATCAACCCATGGTTGCAGGAAAATCGCCCAATCTATGGCCAGCCACGCATAGGTCGTTCAAATTTCATGTCTTGGTAGAGTAACTGTCCCTCTATAGCAGGGTTGCCAGACCTTTTGAATAGTGAGGGCCACTTCAGCGACTTGGTAACCGTTTGCAGACTACAATGAGCAGAGGAGGAGCGGATGACAATGACAGGTCCGTGTTCACTCTGCATGTGCAGAGCAGACACAGCTACAGCCCACTCCCCTCTATGGGCCCTCCAATCCTATCCATCCCAGATGGAAGGGGACGGACCCCCTTCTGTTTTTTGATTTTTTGGATTGGAGGTAGACGGGTGTAAACAGACAAATTATTTTTTCATCTCCCGCTCCATAGAGGTGAATGGAGGGTCCAATTGTTTCCGCCTGAAAGACGGACAGGTGGACCCAATGGGACTGATGGCTGCCCCCCCCCTTTTGGTAAGAGAAACTGTTGGGTACTGCTGGCTAGGGTGACCACGTGTCCCGGATTGCCCGGGACAGTCACGCATTTTGTGGGTCTGTCCCGGGCACCTTCATTTCAGGACAATACAGTGTTCCAGAATGAAACTGACACAGCCACCCCCACGGGACCATCTGATTCCTCCAAAAAAGGCCTCCACAGGTCTTGGCCGGCCAGGACAAGTCAGTGAGTGAAGTGGTGATGCAGCAGCCTTTTCGGGGTGTGATCAGTGTATATGGGTAGAACGCGCAACCGTCGCACCGGCTGTGCTGTGATTTGGCACATCACAAGATGATTTTTGGGAGGGGGGGGGGGGGTGCCTGAATAGCAGTTTGGAAATGTGGTCACGCTACTGCTGGCTACCCCCCAAGTGAGAAAAACTGCTGATGTTTTGCCATCTGCTCCCCCTGGGTCAAACTGTTGGGTACTAATGGCTTCCCCCCTGGGTGAGGAAAACTGCTGGCTTCCACCCCTGGGTGAGAAAAACTGCTGGGTACTGCTGGCTGCCCCCCTCGGTGAGAAAAACTGCTGGGTACTGCTGACTGCCCCCCATTGGGTGAGGAAAACTGCTAGGCACTGCTGGCTGCCCCCCCGGGTGAGAAAAACTTTTGGGTACTGCTGGCTGTCTCTCCTGGGTGATGAAAACTGCTGGGCACTGCTGGCTGCCCGCCCTGGGTGAGAAAAACTGCTGGGTACTGCTGGCTGCCCCTCTGGGTGAGCATGTACTGCTTGCGTCTACTGTCCCAGGCGGAGTGCATTTGGTATCACTCCACCTGTGACAAGATGCCAGACATGTGTTCTTTCACTTGGGCTCATCGCTCATTATCACTTAAACTTTCCCTTTTACAAGGCTATGGGAATTGTGTTGCTCTCTTACAGTATGGCTGCGCAGTCTATAGATTCTACTTTTTTTTTTTTTAATCTGGGGTCTCCAAACATTTTTGTAAGTAGGTGTAGCGCTACCCCCGAAGGAGCCGCTGGTTGATTTGGGATTGGTGTATTAAGTTACCAAATTCTTCTGTCTAGTGGTGATGCTTGTGAGTGTGGATAAAAGAACAAGTGTCTAGCAGGTAGCGTGAGTTTTTAATGCTTTATTCCAAGGCCAACATCAACATGACACACAGTATAGGAAATAAGGTTGATGAGTAGGAAGGACTTGTAGCATCAGGCCTTGGATATCAAAAACATAGGGAGCAAGCCTGCTCTCGGCACAGACAATTCAAACGTCGCCACCCTCGCCAGGGTGGGTAAGTGCCCTTTGGACAGGCAATTAACTTGGACCTGGCAGCCAAAGGGTCACTCGCAATAATCAGAGCACTGGGAGGAAACAATGCCTCTGCCACAGGCGTAGTAAATTTTCTTGGTATAATTGAAGTGTAAGAATAGAGAATCCTCCCAGTAAGTTTTGTTCTACAGGATCACCCACTGACAGAAAAAGAAAAATACCTGTCACGTAGCGCGGTGATCGGATCCCCAGAGGTTCGTCCAGGCCTCACAGTCAACCTCTGCACTTAGGTTCTCCCGAGCCAATCCCCCACCGTTCAGCCTCCAGCTTAGGATCTGGAAACCAGCAAGCCGCTGGGGTTCCTTTCTTCATCAACAGAAGGCTCCGCGAGGTGCACAGCCTCAACCCGGCCGGCCACGAGGATGGGGCCCGCAAATGCACGCACCCTAAAGGTGGATGCCGCACCTGGAACTCGGGCCCCGCAGACTCTCACGAAAAATGGCCGGTGCTCCAGATATACCCCCCGCCAGCATGCCCAAAGAGGGAAACTCCTCTGATTGGCTGCTGGGGAAGGATTCCGTCAGAACCCCTATAGCGCCAACTGTCGCCCAGGGGTGGAAGCGCACCCCTGGACACACAGACTGACCCAAGAGGCAGTTCTGAACTGGCACCAGCACAAACTAACAATTAGTGAATGGGAGCAAGTGAAATCTCCCATTCCCCACTAACTTTAGCGTAACGCCCCACTAACAAAAGGGGGGGGGGCGGTACATAGGCCACATGGTTTATTTTTACAAATGCTCAGAGTCCTTCTTAGTCCCTTCTTACATTAGGGACCCCATCAGAACCCTGTTACATCAGAGCTAATTTTTGGAGTCCCACCTTTTTTCAGGGTCCTCGGCTTAGATCCCGTACATCAGGATCCACCTTAAAAGGAGAAGAATAGCCAAAGCTCGTTGGCTGTATTACTCTTATGGATCCCAGGAGTGCAGTTTGTTTTGCACTCCTGTGACCCTTTTCAACAGAGAGTGGGCTGAAGTCCACTTTCTGCTGTCATCACAGAAGTTGGTCCAGGCACTGCGTCATCCCGACAATGGAAGTCGGGATCCGCCAGGTGCCTGGACCCACACCTGGTTCAGCCTCTGTGAGCCGCTGAGAGCCTGAGACGGCCGTTCCGCCCTTCCACAGCTCAGCGCTCCAATGAGCAAGAAGGGAGCAGAGCGGAGAGTGGTGACTGACAGTCTGCAGCTCTCTGCGCACGGAGCCGTGAGAACCAAGTGATCGTTGGTGTTTGATCGCTCAGTTTTCAGTGCAGAGGTTCCGGGGGAAGGTTCACGGGAAAAATATTACGCCACCATCTGACTTTGTAGAGGCTGCAAAAGTTGGGCTGAACCTGGAGTTTCAAAGAGTTATAAGAAGCCACTGTGTGATTAACATTACCAGCAACCATGTAAAAACGAGATATGAGTTTTGATGGAGTTGACTTTCAATTAAACTGATGACATCCTCGTATAACTACAGATTTGCTTCAATAATGATCTCAGTCTTCCATTTGGTCTTTTGTCCCTTTCAAACCCTGGACATAATGAAGGGTGCAATATGCGTCACTTTTGTTCAGACAAAGTAAACCGATAAACTTGCCACGCGTGATTTCCATGGTAATTGGCTCTATTATTTAACAAAAAAGGGAAAAATGTATAAGACTTTGATAAGTGACCTCTTTGAAACATTTTATTTTGAAACATAGGGCTTCTGATCCCCCTGTATGACACCCCACAGTAGGAGTTTGCTTTTTTTTTGTTTCACGTTGAGAAATTTAATGATTCCAAGCATAGATCTGGTGTGATGGAAAATCATGTTTGTGCTTTGATTGAAGGTTTTCTTGGTAATAATGAACACCGGCTGTACTGGTCAAAGCTGGTCAAAGTGTGTGTGAACCCTAACAATGAACTTTTCCTGTTTGCTTCCTTTTAGTCTGTTAATATACATTTGAAAGAGTTTTGTTATATCTGTTCAATAAGTGGAAAAAAGACTTGTTGATAATGTCAGAAATTCAGAGCTTTCCTGTGCACACTTCTAGTGTTATCTCAAGGAGTCTAATTAGCCTGCCTAGGTCTCATGTTGGAAATATAGATTAAAGAGGGTGTTTACCCTCATGCTCTGTACATACGACCGGGTTTTCCAACGGGAAAACTGTGAGGAGAGCTTTTGTGTATGCTCCCTCGCAGTTTTTCAGACACGAAAACTGCCAAACCCTATGGCCCGGATTCACATACATTGGCGCATATTTATGCCGGCGTAGCGTATCTTTTTTAGGCTACGCGAGCCTAGCGCAGAATGTCAAGCACAGTATTCACAAAGCACTCGCCCCCAAATCTACGCTGGGTTTCCTCGGCGTAAGCCAGCATAGGTGGAAGTGGGCGTGGGCCATGCTAATGAGGCGTGACCCCATGTAAATGATGTACTGAGCGTCATAAAGATACGAATAACGTACGGCACATGCGCCGTCCCGTGGACGCAACCCAGTGCGCATGCGCAGAATCACGTCGAAACGACTCCCTAAGATACGTCGAATCACTGCCTACGACGTGAACGTAACCTACGCCCAGCCCTATTCACGTACTACTACGTAAACGACGTAAAATACGACGGCTGTTCCCTGGTCCATACCTTTGCATGAGTTGCACCTCATAGATGGGGAATAACTATACGCCGGACGTAAGTCTTACGCAAACCGCGTATATTATGCACCGTGCGCAACTACGTTCGTGAATCGACGTATCTCCCTCATTTGCATATTTGCAATGAGGCAGCCAGCGAAAATATGCACCCGTGATACGCCGACGTAGGAAAGTTACGTCAGTCGGAAGAAGCCTATTTTCAGGCGTATCTAGTTCTGTGGGCACGGCGCACAGATACGACGGCGCATAGTTACACTTACGCGGCGTATATCGAGATACGTCGGCGTAAGTGCTTTGTGAATTCGGGCCTGTCTCTTTTTTCCTGTCGGGATTCCCGACTGACTTTTCCCCTCGGAAATCCCGAGCGTGTATATGGGGCATCAGGAGAGACTTCCCTCCTCTCCACTCCTTCTCCCCTCCACTGCCAGAATAGGGCTCTCTATTTTTTTGTGGAGACTGCAAGCCTTAATTTCTCGTCCAACATCAGTGCCTGACCTCACAAATGCGCTTCAGGAAGAATGGTCAAACATTCCCATAGACACACTCCTAAACCTTGTGTACAGCCTTCCCAGAAGAGTTGAAGCTGTTATAGCTGCAAAGGGGGGCAACTCAACCTTGAACCCTATAGACATAGACTGGGATACCATTAACCTCCCTAGCGGTAATCCCGAGTCTGGATCGGGGTGAATTTTTTATACCAAAAGCGGTATCCCGAGCCAGACTCGGGCCGCCTCGCAGCATCCACAGGCACAAGTTACTTACCTTGTCCCTGGATCCTGATGCCTCCTCGCTGTGTGAGCGAGCGGGTCCTCGCTCGATTCGCACAGTGCCTGTGTGCCGCCCATCTCCGTTCCCTGCGATGTTACGACGCATGGGGGCGGAGAACGGCGACAAATTCAAAAAAGTAAATAAACACTATGGGCCAGATTCACAAAGATACGACGGTGTATCTACAGATACACCATCGTATCTCTGACTTACACTGGTCCTATCTATGCGCCTGATTCATAGAATCAGATAGGGCTAAGATCTGACAGTGTTACACTGTGTTACACTGTCGGATCTTTTTTTCAATTTAAAAAATGGCGCCGGGGGCGTTCCCGCTGATTTACGATAAATAATATGTAAATCAGCGAGATACGCAAATTCACGAACGTACGCGGACCCGACGCAGTCTTCTTACGACGTTTCCGTAGCGGCGTGCCCGTCGTATACTTACCCCTGCTTTTATCAGGCGCAGCCAATGTTAAGTATAGCCGGCGTTCCCGCGTCGAATTTGAATTTTCAAACGTCGTTTGCGTAAGTTGTTCTCGAATACGGACGGACGTCGTTTACGTAAGCGTCGAAACCACTGACGTCCTAGCGACGTCAGTGGGAGCAATGCACGCCGGGAAATTTCGCGGACGGCGCATGCGCATTTAAATCGGCGCGGGAACGCGCCTGATTTAAATAGTACACTCCCCCTAGCCGCGGAATTTGAATTCCGCCGGGGGATTTGCGATCCGCCGCCGCAAGTTTGGAGGTAAGTGGTTTGTGAATTACCCACTTGCCTCCCAAACTTGCGGGAGCGGATCTTAAATCAGGTAGATCGAGCGGATCTATAGATCCGCTGATCTACGTGAATCTGGCCCATTACATACAGTATACTGTAATCTTACAGATTACAATACTGTATGTAAAAAATACACCCCCACCTTGTCCCTAGTGGTCTGCATGTACTTTTATAAAATAAAAACTGTTCTTTCTGCCTGCAAACTGTAGATTGTCCATAGCAACCAAAAGTGTCCCTTTATGTCAAAAGTGATTTCAGGGCAGACAGTACAAATACAATAAAATTCAATACAGGAGGAATCAGAGCTCATTAGAGCTTACAATCTAGAAGGAAGGGTCAAGTGATACAAAAAAGGGTAATAACTGTGAGGGGTGAGCTGATGAAGAAAATTAAAGTATGGTTGTTAGGTGGAGGCAGGATAGACTTCTCGGAAGAGAAACATTTTCAGGGATCGCCTAAAAGTGGATAGAGTTGGAGATAGTCTGACAGATTGAGGTAGGGACTTACAGAGGATGGGAGAGGCTCGGGGGAAGTCCTGGAGGCGAGCATGGGAGGAGGTGATGAGGGAGTTAGAGAGCAGGAGGTTTTGGGAGGAACAAAGAGGATGATTTGGTTGCTATTTTGAAACTAGGCTAGTAATGTAGCTGGGGCATAGTAGTAGATGGCTTTGTAAGTTATTGTTAGTATTTTTTATTTAATTTGTTGGGCAAGTGGCAGCCAATGGAGGGATTGTCCGAGAGGGGTAGTAGACGCTGAGCGGTTTGTAAGGTGGATGAGTCTGGCATTAGCATTCATGATGGCCTGAAGGGGGGATAGTCTATTTAAAGGTAAGCCAATGAGGAGGGAGTTGCAGTAGTCGAGGCGAGAGCGATGTTGAAGATGTTGTGGAGGTTGATGCGGCCAACTTTGGAAAGTGATTGGATGTGAGGCCGAAAGGGGAGTTCAGAGTCCAGGATAACACCTCGCACCCTTGCATGTGGGGACGGGTGAATGGTTGTGTCGTTGTTCTTGACAGAGAAGTCAGGGGGAGAGCAGGGCTGTCTTAATAGCATCATGGGCAACTGGGCAAAGTAATGCACTGGGGCCCCACCAGCTTACCCCAATTTACACACCTACTTTCAAGAAATAATGTATAAATAGTTGATAGAATTAAACATATATTCATTAGTACTTCAGAAAAATTGATTTTACAAAAGGAAAACATTCTATAAATCAAAGTCTAGTCAACACAAAGGGCACAGTACTGGGGAGTCCGGAGTACACAACACCGGGATTAGGAGGGAACAGGATAGGTTCTGTGATGCTTCCAAGGACATAACCATATCGGGACAGTTTAGTAAAAAAGAATCCGGGAGAGTTGGCAAGTATGATGTAATGCAACATTATTGTGGGGCTCCCCATGTACCTGGGGCCCCTGGGCAGTGCCCATGAGTCCCCTTGCATTAAGATGGCCCTGGGGGAGAGATACGTGGGGGAGGAAATATTTTGAGCTTGGTCTAGGACAAGTTGAGTTTGAGGAAGTGGTGTGACATCCAGACAGATAATCTATGGCTATGAATAAAGGGGCAAATCCACAAAGCAGATGCGCCGACTTAACTCGAGATTTCTAATTTTACTCCGCGCGTATCTTTGCGCCCGATCCTCAAAACGAAAAATCCGGTTTTTCCGTCCTACTTAAAATAATTACTCCGGTGCATCCTCTGACGCAAATTACGCTAGTCACGCCGCTTTATTTGATAGGCAAAGATGCAAATGAGGGAGATAGGGCGATCCTCAAAATTAAGTGTGTGCGCCATAGATTACGCCCTGTGCGCCGTAGATAACGCCCTGTACGCACCTGTTAGTTTTCTGGAGCAAAATTAGACTTTATAAAAGCAGCCCTAATTTTACACCAGCCCTGTAAAGGTCTGCTGAAGCAACACCATTTAGGAAGAGCTGCCAACACTTCTTTGCTTGACTTCATTGTGACTGCCAAAATGCCCGGGCCATCAATGATTATAACGGCACTCGCAACTTTACAAGCGCAGAGAAGGAGGAGGGCACAGAGGAGGAGGAGGGCACAGGAGAGGGTATACCGCCCACGCCAAGATCTCTTTGGCATGACTGCGTCTGAGGTCATTGGCAACTTCAGATTTAACCAGAAAGCCATCCTGGACTTAACCAGGATCCTGCAGGATGATCTGAACACCCCAACCCAACGATCCCATGCCCTGCCAGCTCACATTAAAGTTATGGCCACCCTGCATTTTCTGGCCACTGGGTCTTTTCAGAGAACATGTGGAGGTCTGGCTGGGATGGTACAGTCCTCGATGAGCAGGTGTGTGCACCAGGTTGTCCCTGCAATACTGAGATGCATGGGCAGTCAATTTGAAAAGCCCACCCAGGAGGACCAGCGAATGAAGAGCATGGCCGACTTCTATCAGATTGCCCGATTCCCACGGACCATCGGGGCCATTGACTGTACCCATGTGGCACTACAGCCCCCCCATGATACAGAGCACCTGTTCAGGAATCGCAAAAACTGGCATTCCATCAATGTGCAGGTAATCGTAGATGCCCATGGCCTCATCTGGCATGTCTGTGCCAAATTTCCAGGTTCGTGCCATGACAGCTACATCTTTAGGCAGACCAACATATCACGTGAATTGGAGCAGAACGTGTATGGAGACAGCTGGCTGGTTGGTGAGTGACATGTGTGTCAGGTTTGACTGTCCCCCCCCATGATGCAGACATCACATGGGGCACATGCATGACTAATATCCTCCTGTCTTTTCCCTTCCAGGTGACTCTGGATATGCCCTGGGACCTCACATGATGACCCCATTCAGGAACCCCCAAACCCCAGGAGAGCAACGCTACAACGAGGCTCATATTCGCACCCGGGCAGTAGTGGAGCGTACATTTGGGCTGCTGAAGTCCCGCTTCAGATGCCTGGACAAGACTGGGGGTACACTGTTGTATTCCCCAGACTTTGTGTGCCAAATAATAGGGGCTTGTTGCATTCTTCATAACTTTGCAATGAGAAGGGGACTGGAGATTAACTTACGTGCTGACCTGACCCCCCACCCAGGCAATCCCCCCCTAGCCCACTCTACCCGGTCTACTGAGGGCACAGTAGCCAGGAGACGCCTCGCAGAAGGCATCTTTTCTCAGTAAATGGCCAGAAATCATGTCACAATGATATTATTTGTTTTCACTGCAAACGCACATGAATTATGTGACAATGATATTATTTGTTTTCACTGCAAACGCACATGAATTATGTGACAATGAGAATGTTGCTTTGCACAGTAAACGCACATGTTTAATGACACATTGAGAATGTTTTTGTCTCTGGAAACGCACATGATTTATGTCACAATGAGAATGCATGAATGCACACCACTGTGGTCCCTAGCACAGACACATCACATGCACATCGAATTGGATTAGATCCAAGTACCCCCCCCCTTTGGTACTTGGGAGCAGTAACGCCCCGCCACGGCTCCAATTATGTCACTGTGCATTCATACACCATTCAGGAACCTAGGATGACTTCTCCCTGGTCCTGGGGATCCCTTCTCCACCAAAACTGAGGGTGACACCCTTATTTTGTCAGGAATGCCACCCCCCCCACATTCACACATCATTCACACACATAAACCAAATCATAAGTACAGTATAATAAACAAAATTTTAAAACCAAAAAAAAAAAAAAAAAAAGTACCCCTGGTATTTAAGTCCGGCGGCGAGTGCTCCGTCTGGGCTGCCCACGGGCACGGCCACGGCCACGGGCACCTGGAGGATCTTCACGGGGGGGGAGCAGGGGAGGGAGTATCTTCATTGGGGGGGGAGCAGGGGAGGGAGGAGCCTCCCCTGGTGTCTGACCTCCGGCTGGCCTGCCCTCCAAGGCCACTGCTATCCTGGTCAGGCAGTCAGTGATGGCAGCCGTATTGGCCTGGCCAGCCCGTGTGTTGTCCTGCACAGCCCGGGTGTTGTCCTGCACAGCCCGGGTGAGGGCAGTCACCTCCTGGCCCACACCTGTTGTGGCGGTATGCAGGGACCACAAACAGGTGATGACACCCAATGAATTGGTGGCCACATCACTGAGTGACTCCCTCATTACATCCAGGCTGTGCTCCATCTTGGCCATAGTTTTTTTGATGTCACCCAGACTGCGGGTCTGCTGGGCATTGTCCCTCAGCAGACTGGCCGGCATATGCTCAGACCCCCCGCTGGTCTCATGGGTCGCCATCCTGCCTGCCCCTGAGGCTTGTGGCCAGGTAGGAGGGGATAGAGTGACCCTTGTGGGTTGCGGCATGTTGTGGGAGGAGTGGGAGGGGCTACCCCTGATGGTGGCCTGACTGGTGCCAGCCTCTGGGGTAGCCTCTGGGGGATCCTCTGGGGTAGCCTCAAGGGGAGCCTCTGGGGAGCCTCAAGGGTATCGTCAAATGTCATCAGATCAGATCCGGAAAAGCATACACATGAGCGGTTTTTGCAACGAGAAGTCAGTCAGTCAGTGAGTCAGTCAGAGTCAGAGGTGGAGTAGGGTGCTTCGGACCTTCCGTTACGAGCCTGCTCCCACCCAGACCTGACAGTCAGCTACTAGGCAGACTACCATTACCTGTCCTGCACAGGAAACAGCTACTAGGAACTACTGGGAACCAGGAATCCAGCTCTCTTCTCTCCTCGTGGACTCCTTCATTCGCCGCAGGTAAGACCCTGCCTCTCAGGGCCTACCATCCAGGGGAACCACTGACGGCCGTCCTTCTCAGGGCAGCCGTCACTCAGACCCCTCACTGCGGCTCTCTTTTCCCCTCTTGGGCTCGGCATCCCCACTCGCACGGCCACCCACGATTGTGGTGGCCCCTAGACACCCCACCTGGGTGTATTCTCGGCGCTTCTCGGCGTTTTTTACACGCCCGCGCCAGCCTGCTACTTTCCGCGGCCGCCGCGCCTCAGGAAAGTCCGCGGCTTCAGCCGCGGCCTACCGGCGCTCCGTCCGTTTTTCTCCCTGCGCCTGCCACCAATAGTGCAGGTCTTTCTGATTATCGCCCCCGCACCCCCAGAGGTCCCCTCCACCCCCCTGCTAAGCAACCAGATTGGGGGAATCATTTTCTTACCAACCTGGTTGCCCCCCCAGCCTGGGTCCTGTATCTTTGCCTGGCGGCCATCTTGGTGCACCCCAGCAACAGTGACACCCAGCATCCCCCCCCCCCCTCTTTTTCCCCTCATTAAGTTCAGCAGTCTTTGACCCAGGGCTTGAAGCCGATCGCCTTTAGGGATCAGGAAGGAATTTTTTTCCCTGCCGCAGCACATTGGCCAGCTTGCCCAGGGTTTTTTTGCCTTCCTCTGGACCAAGGACTGCTGAGAGCGAGGATTCTCCGAATCCTCTCTCACCGATCACCCGCACCCCCGCCCACGGTGACTGGCAACAATGGTTAAATTGCGATACTCTGCGGAAACCATTTGGGGTCTGAGACAATTCGCAACAATTTTACCTGCCGTCACCAAAAAAGCCTTAAAATCAGATCAACTTTTGAGAATCGATCGACGATCGATCATCAAAAATTTCAACCATTTAACACAGCTCAAGCACATATCATGTGCGTTGCTTAACACTAGATCAGCAGTTAAACACCGATCAGAAATCCATGATTTCTTACTACAAAACGATCTGGACTGCCTCTTCATTACAGAAAGTTGGCTGTCAGACGATTGCAACACCATTCTTGGAGAACTGGTACCAGCAAATTATCGTATCCTAACGGAAAATAGAATAGGGCAAAGAGGAGGAGGCCTGGCGGTGATTCATAAGTCTCATATTGCAATCACTAAACCGGTCCTTCAAAATCCTCTACCTTTTATGGAAACTCTTACGCTTCAACTTCAAGCTCACTCTCAGGAGACCGTTCACATTCTCCTCTGCTATAGGCCCCCTGGGCCCAAATCGCATTTGATTTCAGCATTAACGGAGTTCATATCCACTTACTCCCTTAACAGCAATCATCTTTTGCTGCTCGGGGATTTCAATTTGTGGGCCAACTCCTCACAGGATCCCATCGCGGATGCCTGCATCGACCACCTGGAAGGGTTAGGACTTCAGCAACTTATATGCGGACCAACGCATGCTTCAGGTCACACACTCGACCTAATTTTCAGACAAAATCTGAAAATAAACATTTTGGGTAATGAACCTTTGCCATGGACAGACCACCATGCAATCAGCTTCATAATTCCCAGAATTCCACTAGTCATGAAAGTACCCAAGCCGGTGACAATACACTGGGCTAGATCTCAGAGGAAGCTCCACTCGGAACTCTTCAGATCTACCCTGGGAAACCGAATTGGGGCTATTCCTCCTCAGCTAGCAGCCTCAGATACTTTGGATGCCATAAATGCAGCTCTGCTACAGTCAGCCGACTTAGCAGCACCAAAGCGCAAAGTCCGCAGCCGGGCAAAAAAGTCCAGCTGGTTCAATAACCAGCTGTCGCTATTGAAGCAAGAGCGCAGAAGGGCGGAAGCCGCCTGGATAAGAAGTCCTTCAGAAGACCGCCTCAACTTCTACAAAGCAGTAACTACACGATATCACAAGGAAATTTTCAAAGCCAAGAAACTTCACTTTTCCACGGTGATTAACAGCGCAATGAATCGCCCACGTGAACTCTTCAGGATGGTCACCCAGACCATGAATCCGGGATGTCTTGAAGTCCCCACTTCAGACACCCAAGAGTTCTGCAATGAACTATCGGATTTCTTCATCAACAAAATTGAAAAAATTCGGGTAAGTATTCGGCAAAACAATACTCCACTCAGCCCCGTCTTCAATCAAAACAACGACAGAACGCCTCTACAATCAACTAAGTTCACTTTGGAACCCATCTCCATCGATACAACAAAAAAATTCATTGGCCTGCTGCGCGACAGCACAGCACCGAATGACATCATTCCCACCAAGCTACTGAAGGAATGTGCCGACATCCTGGCGCCTCCGATCACACAGCTTATAAATCAGTCATTTAAGGAAGGCATAGTGCCTTCCCTGCTGAAAGAGGGCACAATCCTGCCGATCTTGAAAAAACCTAATTTGGATCCTATGGACCCAACTCACCGCCGTCCCATAACAGGTCTAAATACTCTGTCCAAGATAATGGAGAAAGTGGTGGTAAATCAGCTGCAACAGCATCTGGATACCCACAACCTACTCGATCCATTTCAATCCGGGTTCCGTCCCGGACACGGGACAGAAACGGCCTTACTGAAAATATGGGATGATGCGCTCGAGGCCGCAGACGAAGGAGAATCGTGTCTCCTGGTTCTGCTGGACCTAAGCGCAGCCTTTGACACAGTAGACCATAAATTGCTACTGAGACGACTAACAGAAGTCGCCGGAGTCTCAGAAGATGCCTTACCATGGTTCTCCTCTTTTCTCGGAAACCGTTCACAAACAGTGAAACTGGGATCTTTCACGTCAGAAAAACGCGCGGTGCCATGTGGGGTCCCCCAAGGATCCCCCCTATCACCGGTGCTGTTTAATATCTATCTTCGTCCTCTCTTTGATATTATCAGTAGCCAAGAACTACTCTATCACTCGTATGCAGACGACACGCAGTTGTACTTTCGCATCTGCCAAAAAAAGGATCATCATCTCAGATTAGAGAAATGTCTCTCTTCAATAGAAAACTGGATGACTAAGAGTTATCTCAAACTCAATAGCGCTAAAACAGAACTCTTTATGTTCAATGCCAGTCGGAAGAGACAACCGACAACTAACTGGACACCTTCGCCCATCCTGGGTCAGACCATCTCCCCTAGCTCCAAAGTCAAAAGTCTAGGAGTCACGTTTGACACCTTCATGACAATGGACGCACAAATAGGGTCAGTAGTCAGCGGGACGCACCATTTGATGCGCCTTCTACGCAGACTTATTCCATTTATTCCCAAAGAAGACATAGCAGTCGTGGTGGGAACAATCGTGAATTCCAGACTGGACTATGCAAATGCCCTTTACCTCGGGCTCCCCAAGTACCAAATCGCTCGTCTTCAAGTCGTACAGAATACGGCCGCTAGACTTGTGACTGGGAAAAAATCTTGGGAATCAATCTCACCTTCGCTGAGATCCCTTCACTGGTTGCCAGTGAAAGACAGAATTGCATTCAAAGCACTCTGCCTGACACATAAGTGCATCCATGGGAAGGCTCCTCGATATCTTTGCGACAAGATCAAAACGCACAATTGCAACCGCATTCTGCGATCCACCGACCAAAATCTGGTCAAGGTTCCTAAAACCAAATACAAGTCCAAAGGAGAAAGAAGGTTTGCTTTCCAGGGCCCCAGGCTTTGGAATGCTTTGCCAACCAGCATTCGGTTGGAGCAAAACCACCTGACTTTCAGAAGGCAGATCAAAACCCTGCTTTTCTGAAAGGCATGAGACACTAACAACTAGCGCCCAGAGGCGATTCAGTTCGCATGTGCCGCGCTATATAAATTTTTCATTCATTCATTCATTCATTCATTCATTCATTCATTCATTCATCTGTGGCAATAATGATTTCCTGGCCAATCTGGAGATCTTCTTCCTCCTCCCCCTCATCCTCCTCCCCCTCATCCTCCTCCCCCTCAGCCTCCTCATGAGGGGAGGTTTGGCCACTCCCCTCCCCTGGGGACTCCTCAGCAGCCTCCTGTCTTTGGGGTGGTGCAGCAGCCTGGCCTGATGGCCCAGCAATCTCCTGGTCATCTGTGGAAGACACCAAACAATCACAGGTTTGAGGATCCACACACTTGGCACATGTTCCCTTCCCCCACCCACACATGCTAATCACCAAATAAAAAAACAAAAACCTTACCTGGCCTCACAGGAACATCAGACTGATAACCAGGCAGGCCCACCACCTGCTCTGGCTCGAAACACCGGGCCACTGCCCATTCCTCCTCAGTCAGCCGGATGGGGCATGGTCCCCCTCATCCAGTGCCCCTCCTATGCGCAGTGAGCTTGGCCACCTTATTGCGGACCACGCTCCTCAGATCATTGATCTTTTTCTTAATGCCAGCGGGGGTCCTCGTCTCCCCTCCCCCCGCCGCATTTATGTGATCTGTTATTTTGGCATAGATCCTCTTCCTTTGGGCCGGGGAGGTGTTCCGGCTATCAGGCCCATGTAAATATCTTCCATATTGGATGATATACCTGGCAAGGATTTGCTTTTCAACATGGGAAAAATTCAGCTTCCTGCGTTTGGGAGCCATCACAAACACCACACAGCAACAAGAAAACTCACAGGACAAACACACAAAAATACACACCAAATAAATACACAAAAATACACACAGACGCAGACAGCTACTACAAAGTCAAATACAAACACACAAAAATACACACAGAAGCAGACAGCTACTACAAAGTCAAATACAAACACACAAAAATACACACAGAAGCAGACAGCTACTACAAAGTCAAATACAAACACACAAAAACCAAACACAAAATCCAAGCAGAAAAAAAACAAACAAAAAAATTAGCAGAAACAATCAAACAAAAATTACACTTATCACAAACAAACAACAACTACTATCTACTACTCCTCCAACACTTCTCTATCACACACAACTTACCAACAAACACTGACAAACTAAGAGCAGAAGCAAATTGCTCATGGAAGGGAACACAGGGAAATACTTTTGCAAATGAAGTGTGTTTGACTGGAGCTAGTTAAGCACAGGGCGATCCTCAAACTAAGTACACTTGGCCTTTTACCTATCTCACTGATTGCGCCAAGCAAAGTTCT
The DNA here is from genome assembly GCF_905171775.1 of Rana temporaria. Taxonomy (NCBI): domain Eukaryota; kingdom Metazoa; phylum Chordata; class Amphibia; order Anura; family Ranidae; genus Rana; species Rana temporaria. Next base: position 37,705,755 of record NC_053490.1, read on the forward strand.
GCACATGCGCAGTGAGCAGCAGATTCCTGCGCGCATGCGCAGTACGGCCGGACCTTCATTTGCATGGGGTCACGGCTCATTACAATGAAGCACGCCCACTTCCTTCCCACTTGCCATAACCCCGCCTTACGCCTCCGAATTTAGGTTACGGCAGGCGCAATTTTGTGCGCAAATGCGCTGTGGATAAGGCAATTACGACACCAACTTAGGGCGCCGTAACTTAAATGACATAAGTTTGAAAAAACTTATTTTGCGCCGCTGGCTGTGGATTTGGCCCAAAGTTTTTTTTACCGAAACACGTAAGCTGCTGTAACTTAAAGTATTTTTATCGGGAGGACAAGTTACCCGCTTTCCATCTCACTCTCTCATACTGTTTTAAGTACAAGGAAGACACCGTAAACTTTGAAGCACTGCTGGTCTACCTCCTAGGCGGACATCTTCATTTGTGGACAGAAAAACATCTGTTGATCTCCTTGTAACTTGCACTGAACTCATATCTCATTGAACAAAACTCTATTTTTCTGTGTTACTTTTCACCTAACATCGATTGTCAATGTCAGATAGAGTCTTTTGAGCAAAGTGTTTATCTTACAAGTAACATCTCTATATCATTCATTCAAAGTGGTTTCCCTTTAAAAGCAAGGCTTTGTGTGACTTTCTTCTCTAATCCCGTGTAGAAAAAGGTGCTGTTTTCTCAAATCCTTCACCTAATCCTAGATCAAGGACTTTCCTTCTAGGTGTGACCTTAGAGTTATCAGTTCCACCTTGTCAGAAAACAGAGCTTGGAGCTCTTGTGCCTCCCACGTTTACAGACTGAAAGGGCGTCAAAGGGCGTCAAGTGCTTTATTATGTTATCCCCTACGGCTGACTTTTCTATGTGGAAACTATTTAAAGGGAGCCTAATCCTCTCATTTACAGTATTTGCCTAGAACAAATATTGAAGGCCAATTGTACGTTACTTAAAAAAAGTCAGTCAAAACATTTTGTATTTTGTCTGGCTGGCTATCCCGCTAGTAAAACTTCTAGTCAATAATATGCTCATATTTTGATTGGATCTAAAAGTACGCACTGGTTTAACCCTTATTGCAGACATAGGGCCAGATCCACAAAGATCTGCCTATCTTTAGGCAGGCGTAGCGTATCTAAGATACACTACGCCGCCGTAACTTAGAGCGTAGTTTCCGCATCCTGAAAGAATTTGCGGCGTAAGTTACGGCGGCGTAGTGTAACTGTGTCGGCGTAAGGGCGCTCAATTCAAATGGATAAGATGTGGGCGTGTTTTATGTTAATTCTACTTGACCCCATGTAAATTAAGTTTTTTTTGAAAGGCGCATGCACCGTCCGTGGGGGTATCCCAGTGCGCATGCTCAAAATCACGTCGCTAATAGTCAATGCTTTCGACGTGAATGTAATTTACGCAAAGCCCTATTCGCGAACGTTTTACGCAAACAACGGAAAATTCGGCGCTGTCCCGACGTCCATACTTAACATTGCGTACGCCTCATAGACCCAGGGGTAACGTTACGCCGAAAAAAGCCTTACGTTAACGACGTAAAAAAATGAGCCAGGCGGACGTACGTTTGAGGATTGTCGTATCTAGCTAATTTGCATACTCTGAAATCAACGGAAGCGCCACCTAGCGGGCAGCGTAAATATGCTCCTAAGATCCGACGGCGTACTAAGACGGACGTCAGTCGGATTGAACCCACATTCATTGTGGATACAAAACAAAGATACAACGGGGCATCTTAGAACTTACGCAATAGATACGCCGGCGTAAGTTCTTTGTGGATCTGGGCCACTATGTGTTCTTCGGCTTCAAGGGATTGTACCGGTTGGCTTTTTTTCAGTAATCGATGTGGCTAGAGAGCCCCTTGGCTGTTATTACAAGCAGAAGCAAGGGGTGTCTCCTTCCCATCCTGGCGCCTTCCGTAGCTCGCACTGGCTTTTCCGTCCTACCGGGAGGCTCGAGCGACCAACCTGCAGGTCCGCCGGCTGACCGGAGACCCGAACATTGGCGAAATTGCCTTCAATCAGATCTCAGATCTAGAAAGGGTTAAAACCACCTGTGTTGCGGCGCTTCTGAATCGCTTTTCAGGCGCTTTGGAAGCGCTGCCCAGGGGTGGTGGAGGAGTATACAAAAAGGTGCTGCTGGACTTTTTTCCCGTCTCGCAAGCACACCGCCCCAGGGTGAAAGCAGGCTTTCACACTGGGGAGATATGAGAGGCAGTTTTCAGCCACTTTACTGGGGAGCTATTCTTAAGCCCCATACACACTATCAGTTTTTCTGCAGGTTTTTGTCTTCAGGTTTACCAAAACCATCTAATATGAGGTCAAAACCTTAATGCCGCGTACACACGATCGGTTTGTCTGATAAAAACGGTCCATCAGACCATTTTCATCAGACGAACCGATCGTGTGTGGGCCCCATAGGTGAGCCCCATCGTTTTTTTATCCATCGGTGAAAAAACTAGGAACTTGTTTTAAAATTATCTGATGGTTAAAAAACCGGTAGAAAAAAAAACGATCGTCTGTGGGCACGTCCATCGGTTAAAAAAATCCACGAATGCTCAGAATCAAGTCGAGGCATGCAGACCCAACTACAGTTACAGGGAAGGTGGTCACATGCTTCTCCAGTATTTTTGTTGGCTTTAGAAGAGAAAGGAGCGGAGCGACGGGTGGGCACTGGTAAGATAAGTGGGTAGGGGTGCCCTTTGCAGAGACGGCACCCCTACCCATTTATACTTATCTTACCAGTGCCCAACCGTCCCTTTGCCCTGAAAAAGTAACTGCGTCTCTTTAAAAAATAAAATATGTAGGTTTAGAATGCCTTTAACATTTTCATCGGGATGCCCAACCCTCCACCATCTCACCTTTCAGCGCCTGTAGTGGTGCACTCAAATACCTCCATCCAATGTGTGTGTTCAATGTCAGTCACAGACTAATGCACTGAAAGTTTATTTGGCCGGTGCCGGCAACTGGTGATTGTTTTGCCTATTGTGCATTCCATTCTGCTCCGCTCCAGCAGTCCTCGTACCAAGAAAGGGAAAAGAAAGCTTTAGCTACTTACCCATTGTGTTTAAAGAACTCTTTTGTCCATTTGTCTTGTTTGTGCGGCGGGCCGGCTGTCAGTCAATTTTCCCTCCACCCTTCTACTTCTCCTTTTGTCGATGTGTATATCATTATCACCTCTCTTTCGGTTACTGTTTAAAACTGGAAGGGAGCTTGACAAGAAAATGTGGAAGAATGGCTTGAAAAAAAAATGTGCATCTTTTTTTTTTTCTCTTGAACTTCCTTTTGTAAGGGTCAATGTAAACGGTTCTCCGCCAAAAAAAGTATTGTTTCTATTTTTTAAGGAGCTTTTCTAAAGAGTGCTACTAATGCAAACAGCAAACACTCTAGCTGTGCTAAAATCACGAATAAATAAAAAATTAGTGCAGCGCTGTAAGGTGAAATGAACAAGCAATAGATGTGACACGAAAAACTGTTACTAGCCACACAATTAGCAAAACATGAAATGCAACAGCAAATTTAGATGTGAATAACGTGCTATGATCAAAAAGCAAAAAATGCTAATAAAGGTATAACATTCAATAACTCCAAAGTCCATTCAAAGTGAAAAAATGAAAATTGAAAAGTGAATAATGGATAATGAAAAAATAGTCCACCAAGAAGTTGAAATAATAAAGGGGTTGTAAACCTTCGTGTTTTTTCACCCTAATGAATCCTATCCATTAAGGTGAAAAAACACCTTGCGGTGTCCGATGACTACCCAGCGTTTTTCTTACCTGAGCCCCGTATTTCCCCGTATCAATTGCTGCCAGTGTGCCCATCAAATGCCGCCACTGTGCCCATCAAATGCTGCCAGTGTGCATCCCCCGCCCGCCCCGCACTTATCTTGTCTCGGTGGGGCCAGGGCTGGTGCAAGGATTTTCGACACCCTAGGCGAAACCTCATTTTGCCGCCCCCCCCCCTCCCCCTGGCTCCGTCCCAACTCCACCCCTTTGCCCTGCCCCATGTATACGGTAGAGGTGGCGGGTGGAGATTTTTTGTAATCCCCAAATGGAATCACCCAAGTGTAATACCCCCAAAGTACAGTATACAGGTGGAGGGTTGGGGGTGTGCAGTATACAGGTTAGGGGGTGGGGGGTGCAGTATACAGGTTGGGATGTGCAGTATACAGGGTGGGGGTGTGCAGTATACAGGGTGGGGGTGTGCAGTATACAAGTTGGGGGTGTGCAGTATATAGTTGGGGGGGGTGCAGCATACAGGTTGGGGGTGGGGGGTGTGCAGTATACAGGTTGGGGGTGGGGGGTGTGCAGTATACAGGGTGGGGGTGTGCAGTATACAGGGTGGGGGGTGTGCAGTATACAGTTGGGGGTGGGAGGTGTGCAGTATACAGGTTGGGGGGGGGTGTGCAGTATACAGGTTGGGGGGGGTGTGCAGTATACAGGTTGGGGGGGGTGTGCAGTATAGAGGTGGGGGTGTGCAGTATACAGTTGGGGGTGTGAAGTATACAGTTGGGGGTGGGGGGTGTGCAGTATACAGGTTGGGGGGGTGTGAAGTATACAGTTGGGGGTGGGGGGGTGTGCAGTATACAGTTGGGGGTGGGGGGTGCAGTATACAGGTGGGGGGTGTGCAGTATACAGTTGGGGGTGGGGGGTGCAGTATACAGGTGGGGGGTGTGCAGTATACAGGTTGGGGGTGGGGGGTGTGCAGTATACAGTTGGGGGGTGTGCAGTATACAATTGGGGGTGGGGGTGCAGTATACAGGTTGGGGGTGGGGGGTGTGCAGTATACAGTTGGGGGGTGTGCAGTATACAATTGGGGGTGGGGGTGCAGTATACAGGTTGGGGGTGGGGGGTGTGCAGTATACAGTTGGGGGGTGTGCAGTATACAATTGGGGGTGGGGGTGCAGTATACAGGTTGGGGGTGGGGGGTGTGCAGTATACAGTTGGGGGGTGTACAGTACACCCCCTGTACACAGTCAGTATGCAGACAACTGTTTTAGGAGGTCGGTATCCCCCTGGCAGTAGGTCCTCTCACATACACACAAGCAGTCAATGTGTGTGTGTATAATTGACTCACCGTCAGGCAGATGACAACGGAGCCCCATCCCAGCTCCTAACATCACTGGACACTAAATTCGCTCTCCCCCATTACTGACCATAGACTCCGCCCTCTTCTCTTCCACCACTCCGGAGTCCGGACTGTACAACCCCGCCTCCTTAGCGACATTCTAATACAGCTCTGCCCTTCAGAGCTCATCTCTCATAATCCGGGCGGTACAGGACTCCGCCCCCTGCAGATCACTTTCTAAAGGGAGTTACCGAGCGATCTGAGTGGGCGCCGGGGCGGCAGTGTCCGTGCAAACGAGGGGGAGAGGGAGGGGGGTGCCTCTGACTGAACTATAGGAGCAGGACAGGAAGATCCCAGGGGAGGCAGGGCGCGCCATCGCCATTCAGCTGCTCTGACGCCAATTATTTTTCAACACCCTTAGTGGCCAAGGATGCGCCCTAGGCGGCAGGCGCTCTAGGCGGCTGCCTAATCTGCCTAGTGGTAGCGCCGGCCCTGGGTGGGGCAGTGGCTCACAGCGGTTTCCTCTACGCTCCTCAAAGTCTTCTCCCATCCTCTCTTCCCGTCCTCTGCTATGATTCCAATCCCAGCGCCTGTCGTTTCAGCCAATCAGGTGAAAGGTAACAGACCCGAGCACCTGATTGATTCAGTGTTAGGAAAGCGAATAATCATTTGCTTTCCTAACACAAAGCTGAGTGAACTGCGAGCGCCCACTGTTCACCTTTTTGGACGCCTGTTAGAGCCTATGGCCCGGATTCAGATACATTGGTGTATCTATTGGCGGGCGTAACGTATCTCAGATACGTTACGCCGCCGTAAATTAGGGCGCAAGTTTCGTATTCAGAAAGAACTTGCGCCCTAAGTTACGGCGGCGTAATGTATGTGGTCCGGCGTAAGCCCGTCTAATTCAAATGTGGATGATGTGGGCGTGTTTTATTCAAATTACATGTGACCCCACGTAATCGACGGTTTTTACGAACGGCGCATGCGCCGTTCGTGAAAAAATCCCAGTGCGCATGCTCGAAATTACGCCGCAAATCATCATTGCTTTAGACGTGAACGTAACTTACGTACAGCCCTATTCGCGAACGACTTACGCAAACGACGTAAAATTTTCAAAATTCGACGCGGGAACGACGTCCATACTTAACATAGGATACCCCTCATATAGCAGGGGTAACTTTACGCCGGAAAAAGCCGAACGTAAACGACGTAAAAAAATGCGCCGGGCGGACGTACGTTTCTGAATCGGCGTATCTACCTAATTTGCATATTCAACGCAGAAGTCTTGGGAAGCGCCCCTAGCGGTCAGCGTAAATATTGCACCCTAAGATATGACGGCGTAGGAGACTTACCCCGCTCGTATCTAGGCAACATTGAGGCGTATCTGATTCTATGAATCAGACGCCGAGATACGACGGCCCGCATTCAGAGTTACTACGGCGTATCTGGAGATACGCCGACGTAACTCGTTTCTGAATCCGGCCCTATGGCTCTAATCAGGTGCTTCCAAAAAATACCCCGCCGCTGTAATTCAGGCTCCCGGCGCCCGAAAAGGGGCCGGGCACCTGAATAGGGGGTGGCAGCGGCGACCATAGGTAGATTCAGGCATGAATCTCTCTATGGTGATAGAGCGGTGGCAAAAGAGAGAGGGCGGTGCCCATGATCCCCTTATGGACGCACAGCCACTGTATCTGTGTGATGTGATCTCTCTGCAAAAAATAAACCTTGGGACGGTTTGTTAATCCATGGTGTGCTGGCGAATATGTACACTCTTTTGGGTATTCAGACAGCCGCAGGTACTGGCTAAATCTGAAAACACTAGCCAACAGTGTAAATTCTTTCATACACACTGTTTAGTAAGGGTTGAGGAATCGATTGGATTTCTCTGGTTCAACTGAACCAGAGAAATCTATGCAAGTAGACTGTGAACTTCCAGCTAGCAAGGCTTCCTGTTCATTAGGAAGTAAGAGAGAAGGTTTCTGCAAAACATGTACATTTTTTTTTTTTTTTTTTTGTCTTTTAAAACTCCAATAGGAAGGAGAAATCAAGTAAGAGTATTTATTTTTTATTTTATATATATATATATAACAGTGGACGCAAGGAGTTCCTCTTTAAATGCACTGTTCTGCTGCTGCGTTTGTTTATGTCCAAAGTGCAATAGAAAGGAATCACGCCCTTGCACTCTCTGCATTCAGGTATCACATACATTTCCTGCAGGAAAGACGTATCTGTAGCCTGTTCACACCCAGCGATACAATACAGTTCAGGGGGTCACGTTAACACTTATTTTGTTGGAAGAGATATAGAGATAGAAGCGGTGAAGAGTACACAGAGTAGCTATCCATTGGGGTTTGTTTCCTAACGGTGAATAGATTGATCTAGTCATATGATAAATATACTTTGTGATGGAACCATCCAGCTCCCAGCATGGGTGCTTCCGCCAAGATACAGCTTCCTCCAGTCTGGACCCAAGAACCAGGTATTATAGCTAAGCACCCAAGACTCTAGCCGACACTAGCTTAGGTGCATTGGAACTGGAATTCCCTTTATTGCAAAATCACACAAAATATATAGCACACCAGATGAGGTGAGCCTAATCACATTATTGCACGCAAACTGTATACAGGAATATAATTAACATAGATAAGGAACAGCCAACATAAACAGTTTGCTAATCCACCTCTAGCAACTAATAGCTGACAGTGATCTAATTAACATTAACAAATTAACAATTAGCCACTTTAACAAGCCTAGGTGACCAGACCATCTAGCACCCAACCCATAACCCTGGATACAAAGTACATTAAACATTATTATAAGCATAAGCAAATAACATCCCACATTGGTTCCATAACAAGGTAAAGCAGTCACAATATTAATCACATCTCCAAAAGATGATCAGACAGACAGAAACAATAAGTGACTCAATTAACAATGGGAATGCACACCTAGGCGGCACACAATGGGCCAAAGACACTTAAGCTATAACACCTTAAACAGATTATATCAGGAGAACCCCAGCATCAGGTTGCTTTGAGCTGATGATCTTAAAGCGGGGGTTCACCCTTAGAGGGCACTTTTCCCCCTTAGATTCCTGCTCGTTTTTACTAGGGGAATCGGCTATTTGTTTTAAAATATGTGCAGTACTTACCCGTTTACGAGATGCATCCTCTCCGTCGCTTCCGGGTATGGGCTGCGGGAATGGGCGTTCCTTCTTGATTGACAGTCTTCCGAGAGGCTTCCGACGGTCGCATCCATCGCGTCACGATTTTCCGAAAGAAGCCGAACGTCGGTGCGCAGGCGCAGTATAGAGCCGCACCGACGTTCGGCTTCTTTCGGCTACGAGTGACGCGATGGATGCGACCGTCGGAAGCCTCTCGGAAGGCTGTCAATCAAGAAGGAACGCCCGCTCCCAAAGACCCATACCCGGAAGCGACGGAAGAAGATGCAGCTCGAAAACGGGTAAGTACGGATCATATTTTAATACAAATAGCCGATTCCCCTAGACCGAACGAGCAGGAATCTAAGGGGAGAAAAAAAAAATTTAATACATGGGTGAACTCCCGCTTTAACATCTGCTCTGAGTATCAAAATCTAAAGCAGTCATTTCTGGTTATGGGCATAGAGGCCCTAAATATGTATCTGGGTCCTCCAGTTCCCTGATTCTATATGTTTTGGGGAGACATGGACTTAAATCAGAAACAAAACCACTCCAAGGGTCCCCCAGGCACACACTTCCCAAAGAGTAGTCTTCCCTTAAAAGCCAGGGCACGAAGTCAGTAGTAAAGAGGCCCCCCGGCAGTCTCCTCCAAAAGCCTGTGTCCTGGTTGGGTCGGTCACAAAAGTTATTTTGGATAAATCTAAACTTACTTTACTATGCTTCCTGCTTTTGTAAGGCACAGGTGACATAGCCAGGGCCTTCCTGCCCCTTGGGAAGGCTACACGATCAGTGTTTTACAAGGAGCACTTGTGATCACGCTGCAAGATTTTTCCTATTGGTCCTGGTGATCATTGTCTACGATAGAGAATGTAATTCGAATTCCTAATTTTTGGAATTGCCGCAAGAACAGAAGGTGAGGGGAATTCTTCTGATGTGCAAACCTGTTCCGATGACAAATATCCTTAATCTTTTTGAAACTATAAAAAAATGTTTGCTTTACATACACTTTATACTTTAGTAAAGGCATTTGTGGATCTTGCGTTTAAAGTGAACTCCAGCTTTTTGACTGTGAGCCCAGCCTACCTAATGAAGAGCCCCTAGGGAGGCATGTAAACAAATGACTGGGGTTACAAGAAAGTGCAGAATGACGCAAGTTTTATTGAGGCTGAGAATCAATACTTCAATATAACAGAACAGAACACAGCTACTTATAATTATCCTCATAAACAACGTCCGTATGGTAACACAGGTGAACAGCTGGGGGGATCCAAGGTGTGAAGACAAAGAATGACCCCAGTGGAATTGCACTCTAGTAGCAATTGTTCCCTACAGTAGCTGGGTCTTCCGGAGAATCTATGTGCTATTAGGCTCTCGACTGGCTGCCGGCATACTGGTTCTGACATTGGACAATTTAGCACCTGGCTGCAGATCTGGCAGATCTGGCTACCGCTGGCTAATGGGGGGAAGCAGAGAAACTTATTTCCTGAGCATGTTGAGGAACCCAGGGAGTTGTAAGAAAAACAATAGAGGGGCCTGCGCCTGTGTCTGAGGATGGTGAGTAAATAGGCACTTGGCCACAGAAACACCTTGGAGAAGGCTTTTTAAGGTCCAGCATGACTATCCCTTTGTGTGCCAAGTGTGCTCCAAGAGAATCAAGCTTGGGGAAGGAGATGGCAATTCCTTATTTTTGATTAGGACTTTTAACAAACTCATAAATGTGTTATGGTCAGGTGTCTACAAGTCTTTGGCCATATACTGTATTGCCTTAAATTGAGTAGGGATTTTCGGTCTATAACTAGAACAATTGTTGGCACTTTGAGGCCTCGTTTACACGACCGTTTTCCTCGACAAAATCCATCAAGAAACTTGGTGGCAGAGCTTTTTTGCCGAGGAAAACGGTCGTGTGTATGTTGTTTTTTTTTTTCTCATCGGGAGTCTCAATTTCCTCGTCGTGTTTCTCGTCGGGCTGGTTTACAACGAGAAACACGTTTGTGTGTATGCTTAGAAACCCGCGCATGCTCAAAATACCTTCAGTAAAAGTAGCATTCGTAATGGAGATAGCACATTCGTCTCGCTGTAACAGACTGAAAAGCGCAAATCTCTTACCAAACTTTTACTTAACACGCAGTAACATGAGATTAGCAAAAGCAGCCGCCCCCAAGGGTTGTGCCAGTGAAATCAAACTTCCCCTTTTGTAGTGTCGTCGTACGTGTTGTACGTCACCGCGTTTGAGAACAATGAGATTTTGTCTTGACAGTGTGTATGCAAGGAAAGCTTGTCAAGATTCTCGACAAGCCTGACAAGGAACTCGTCGAGGAAAACTATGTTTCTTTTACGACGAGTTTCTCGGTCGTGTGTACGAGGCCGAAGAGTTTTTGGTATAACAGTTATAGTCATGGCGTCAAATGGCTTCAAAGTTGATCAAGGAGTATGCGTTGTAGACCTTTGTGAAATAAGGAGATAGTATTTGTTGAAAGATTTTGTAGTGCCAAGGTCTAAATCCATCAAACCCATGGGCTTTATTTGCTTGAGCTCAGAACTTATCCTCCGACACTGGAACCTCCAACACTTCCAAGGCTTCTGATGATAGCTTGGGCATCCCTGATGATTGTAGATATTCCTGAATTTTAGAGATGTTAGGTTGGGGTTGGGAAGTGGAATACAGTGGGGATTTATTGTGCAATTGTTCATAGTAGGATCTGAAACAAAATTTGTTTTATGGGTATTCATTATATATGCAATATAGCGGGATGAATGTTGTACCACGTGGGATCAGGCTACAAGATTAGTGCATTTATTCCTAAATTAGTAGTATATCCTCTATTTAGAAGTTGCATGCTTAATTTGTAGAGCAGTTAAAGTGGAGGTTCACCCGGAAATGTTAATTTTTAACATTAGATTCATGCTCATTTTGTCAAGGGAAATCGGGTAGTTTTTTTAAAAACAAAGCAGTACTTACCGTTTTAGAGAGCGATCTTCTCCGCCGCTTCCGGGTATGGGCTGCGGGACTGGGCGTTCCTATTTGATTGACAGTCTTCCGACAGGCTTCCGACGGTCGCATCTATCGCGTCACGATTTTCCGAAAGTAGCCGAACGTCGGTGCGCAGGCGCGGTATAGAGCCGCACCTATGTTCGGCTTCTTTCGGCTACTCGTGACGCGATGTATGCGACCGTCGGAAGCCTGTCGGAAGACTGTCAATCAAATAGGAACGCCCAGACCCGAAGACCATACCCGGAAGCGGCGGAGAAGATCGCTCTCTAAAACGGTAAGTACTGCTTCGTTTTTAAAAAGACTACCTGATTAACCTTGACAAAATGAGCATGAATCTAATGTTAAAAACATTTTTTCGGGTGGACTCCCGCTTTAAGATTGTAATTTATCCCTTATTGTGAAAATATTTTGTATTGCATTAGATTGAGACCTCTAGAGACAATCATGAGGCAAGATTTTCACATTGTCCAACACCTACCTTCTGGTTATGTCTGTTGTGTGGTTCAGCTCAAGTGTAGTGCCTTTGATGAACTTCAGTCCAGCCAGTGAAGTACGTTACAGGGCTTTTGTCCCGCTTTTATGCAAAAGTAACGTTCAAAAACGTACACAAAAGGTTACCCTTGCCAAGGTTTCAGTGTCATAATGACAAATGTAAATTTTGCAGCCCCCTGGCTATTTGGGCTGCGTAGTCGATTAGCCTGTAACCCCACAGATTCACCACATTCTCTCATAAAGTCTTGTGAGAAACAAACTGCCCAACCTGGGCTCCAAAGGCTCCTCCCTAATTGCGGACAGTTTCCCAATACCTCTCTCTGGTAACGGCCTGGTCAGATCACCTCTCCTTGAGACCAGATCACTCACTCTCCTAGAGTCTGTTTACACACACTTCTTATTGCAGCAGTTTGTTTCCAGGGTAAGGAACTCTGAGACATTGACAGACCTAATCTTAAAATTGATGTGCACACCTGCACAATCAGGATGCTGGTCTCAAGCAAAACATGGACCCAGCAGTCCCAATTGTCTACAAAGTCTCTGGGCTCCAGACCCCAATCCAGGATTTCCCAATCCTGGAGAAAACTTCAAAACCAGATTCTCCACTCAGAACGGATAACCAAGAGCCTCTTAACCTTATAGGTCAGGGGTGCCCAACAAGTGACCCGAGGAGCCCTCTGATGTGTCCCGCGACCTCCTGCTCTGGGATGGAATAAAAAAATATTACTGTTATTAAAGGTCAGTTTATTACTAAAATCACAGTGTATATATGGGCATATCTGTTCAGCAGTGGTTACTGAGCTGCTTTCAAACTGATCCGGAGCTGCAGAGCAGGTTACCTGCACTGAGCCATAGACTTCTGTTATTACCTGCGAGTTTGGTGAGCTTTTTAAAAGTGCATCAAACCTGCAGAATATAATAGAAGTCTATTGCAAAGTGCAGGAAAGCCAAAGGTACACTGCGTTGCACCCGCGGTGCGGGTAAATCTCAGCTCATCAGTGTGAAAGCAGCCTTAGGGCCCCTTTCAAATGATCAGTCCGACCAATTGGGCCCTTTATTCATCTCTAAGTAGTGGCAGACATAAACCGACTTGTGTCCTACCTCCAATCCGATCCACTAAAAAGTCTGCTCTGCATATGCAGAGCAGACTCGGACATGCCATCCACACGCGCTGCTCATTGTGGCCCCCAACCAGTTACCGAGTCGCTTAAGTGACCCTTGCTCTTCAAAAGGTTGGGCACCCCTGTTATAGGTGAATACCCTAGGTGACATCTAACTCTTCTGACACTGTGCACTTCTGTCACACAGTCAATAGGTTGCCATTGCTCCACTGCCCGCCCGTAACAGTGGAGAGCTTGGGTGTAGGCCACGCAAAAACTAGTCTGTGTCTGCACCACTAGCATATAAAGAAGTGGCTGATGACTTAATCTCTAAAAATCTTTATTGAAAGCCATGCATAATACAGAAAACAGGACAGTCACACCAAAGACCACCTACCTTCTGTGGCTATGGAAGCTGGATTACAGGGCAGAGATGTAGAATTTATGAACAGTCTACAGTGGGGATCCAAAGTTTGGGCACCCCAGGTAAAAATTTGTATTATTGTGCATAACGAAGCTAAGGAAAGATGGAAAAATCTCCAAAAGGCATCAAATTACAGATTAGACATTCTTATATGTCAAAAAAAGTTAGATTTTATTTCCATCATTTATTTACACTTTCAAAATTACAGAAAACAAAAAAATTGCGTCTGCAAAAGTTTGGGCACCCTGCAGAGTTAATATCTTGTACTGCCCCCTTTGGCAAGTATCACAGCTTGTAAACGCTTTTTGTAGCCAGCCAAGAGTCTTTCAATTCTTGTTTGAGGTACCTTTGCCCATTCTTCCTTACAAAAGTCTTCCAGTTCTTTGAGATTTCTGGGCTGTCTGTCACACACTGCTTTTTTAAGGTCTATCCATAGATTTTCAATTATGTTGAGGTCAGGAGATTGTGAAGGCCATGGCAAAATTTTCAGTTTACGCCTCTTGATGTAATCCCCCGTGGATTTTGAGGTGTGTTTAGGATCATTATCCATTTGTAGAAGCCATCCTCTCTTTAACTTCAGCTTTTTTACAGATGGCATCAAGTTACCATCCAAAATTTGCTGAAATTTTATTGAATCCATTTTCCTTCTACTCGTGAAATGTTCCCTGTGCCACTGGCTGCAATACAACCCCAAAGCATGATTGATCCACCCCCATGCTTAACAGTTAGACAGAGGTTCTTTTCATTAAATTCTGTGCCCTTTCTTCTCCAAACGTACCTTTGCTCATTCCGGCCAAAAAGTTCTATTTTAACCTCATCGGTCCACAGAACTTGTTTCCAAAATGCATCAGGCTTGTCTATATGTTCATTTGCAAAGTTCAAACGCTGATTTTTGTGGTGAGGACGTAGAAGAGGTTTTCTTCTGATGACTCTTCCATGAAGACCATATTTGTACAAGTATCTCTTTATAGTGGAATAGTGTACCACAACTCCAGTGTCTGCCAGATCTTTCTGGAGGGATCGTGCAGTCAAACGTGGGTTTTGAATTGTTTTTCTCACAATCCTGCGAGCTGTTCTGTCTGATATTTTTCTTGGTCTTCCAGATCATGCTTTAACTTCCACTGTTCCTGATGACTGCCATTTCTTAATTACATTCCGAACAGAGGATATTGACATCTGAAAACGCTTTTCTATCTTCTTATAGCCTTCTCCAGCTTTGTGAGCGTCAACTATTTTCAGTTTCAGTTTTCTAGACAACTGCTTAGAAGAAGCCATGGTGCTGATTGTTGGGGCAATGTCAGATGAGTCTGGGCATTTAAAACCTTTGAGATTAACATCACCTGGTCTTCCCAGACGATGATTGAGAACAATCCATGACACTGGCAGGTCTCAGCTTTGCAAAGGGGGCAGTGCATGCTATAAATTCTGCAGGGTGACCAAACTTTTGCAGACGCCATTTTTTTGTTTTCTGTAATTTTGAAAGTGTAAATGATGGAAATAAAATCGAACTTTTTTTTACATATTATAAGAATGTCTAATCTGTAATTTGATGCCTTTTGGAGATTTTCCCATCTTTCCTTGGCTTCGTTATGCACATTAATACAAATGTTTACATTAGGGGGGCTCAAACTTTCGATCCCCACTGTATGTTTTGCTGCAGAACATACTCCTCATGCTTTTGGGAATATGGTATGGGCACTGGGGACCATGCTGGAGATTTCTAGTTGTGGTTAGGCTGGGTTCACACTACGGTTTTCCCGTCCGTCAGCCGCATACGATTTATATGAAAAAACGTATGCGGCTGAAACGGACGGGAACGTATGGAACCGCACATATGTACGTTTTCCATTGACATTAATGTTAAAGGAAAACGTATGCGGTTGCCATACTGTTTTTAAAACGACCCCAAAACCGTGGTTGAACACGGTTTTGCGTACGTTTAAAAAACGTTTTGCCAGCAAATCGTACGCACCCGGATGCATCTGAGTGCATACGATTTGCAATGCATTCTCTATCTATACGTTTTCCCGTCCGGGCCCGTACGTTTTCAATACTGAAATCGTATGCGGCTGACGGACGGGAAAACCGTAGTGTGAACCCAGCCTTACACAGTTAATGCTGTAGTTCTTGACATAACCTTTCAAGTACAGAAAAGAGGGGAAGGAATTTTTACAGCTAAATATAGAGAGATATGTGACGCTTTTCAAAGAATTTTAGTGTTCTCTCAAGCATAATTAAATTATATATTCAATTTTAACTTTTTTGTCCTAGATAAAGTTGCAGAGAATAAGGACTTAGTTGGGCTTTTACTGCTCTGGGACCCTGTTATCAGGTTGACAGCGGTTTCACCGGACAGGAAATAAGGACAAATCTACAACAGGGACACAGCCAACAATAAAAAGTTGAGCGAGGGTTCTAGCCTTCCACTCAACTAAACAAAATCATTTTATTTGACTGTTTCTGTTGGAGATTATTCTTCATTCCTTGTCCAGTGAAATCGTAGTCACCATGGGGCAGATCCACATACATTTGCGTGGGGACAGTGTATGTGATATACGCTACGCCGCTGTAACTTACTTTGCAAATCTTTGAATCCTGAAAGAATTCACGCCGTAAGTTACGGCGGCGTAGTGTATCTCTCGCGGGGGAGCGGAATTCAAATGCGGCGAGTAGGTGGCGTGTTTCATTTAAATGAAGCGCGTCCCCGCGCCGAACGAACTGCGCATGCCCCGTCCGTCAAAACTCCCAGGGTGCATTGCTCCAAATGACGTCGCAAGGACGTCATTGATTTCGACGTGAACGTAAATGGCGTCCAGCCCTATTCACGGACGACTTACGCAAACGACGTAAAATTTTCAAAATTATACGCGGGAACGACGGCCATACTTAACATTGAGTACGCCACCAGATAGCAGCTTTAACTATACACTGGAAAAAGCCGAACGGAAACGACGTAAAAGAATGCGACGGCCGGTCGTACGTTGGTGGATCGTCGGAAATAGCTAATTTGCATACTCGACGCGGATTACGACGTGAACGCCACCCAGCGGCCGCCGGAAAATTGCATCTTAAAATCGACGGCGTACTAAGGCGTACGCCTGTCGGATCTAACACAGATGCCGTCGTATCTTGTTTGGTGGATACCAAAACAAAGATATGACGCGCAAAATTTGAAATTACGCGGCATATCAACAGATACGCCGGTGTAATTTCTTTGAGGATCTGCCCCTATGACTGTAAAGCTAGCAGAATTTCACTGGAAAATGTTACTCTTCATTTTGATTTTCTAACATTAGTGGAACCAAATTGATGATCGTTTTTGACTGCAGTGACAAATTCAAAGGTGGAAGATGGAAAATATTTCTTGAACTAACAAATTGATAACAGTGAATGTGTTTTTTGTTAGGGAAATTCCGTTCATACCAAAATTTAACGTTAAAAGAAAATTGCATTTCGAAGTCCTTACGAGTGCCATTTGTCAAGTTGGCATTAAGAAATGTACCAAAGTGATTTTTTTTTTCTTTCTAAAATCCACCAATGTATGTCCAGTTGAACCACTTGACTACTTTTTAGCTTTAAGTGCTGTCGCACTTTGAATAACAATTGACGGTCACGCTGTACCCATATGAAATTTATATATCTAATACAGATAGAATTTTCTTTTGGTGGTATTTAATCATCGCTGTATTTTTGTATTTTTTGATAAATAAAAGAGAAAAGACCCCAAATTTTGGGGAAAGAAACAACACGTTTTTTCTTCGTTTCTATTATAAAATTTTGCAAAAAAGTAATTTTTCTTCTTCAGTGATGTGCACTGATGAGGCAGCACTGATGGGCACGGATAAGCTGCACTGATGGGCACTGATGAGGCTGCACTGATAAGGCAGCACTGATGGGCACTGATAGGTGGCAATGATATGCTGCACTAATGGGCACTGATGAACACTGATGGGGCTGCACTATTAATCAGTGCCCTAATTATCAGTGTAAATGTCCCCTGTCACAGGAAAGCCAGTTATCGGCTTTCCTTTCCTCACACACTGACAGCGCTGAGGAAAAGAAATGCTGATGATTGGACACAGCTGATCACATGGTAAAGTGTCATTGGCTCTTTACCCTGATTGGGGATGTGTTGTGTCCGAGGTACATGATCGCCACGAGGGGCGTGACCAGGAGGACTTCATATAACGTCCACTCGGAAGGAGGAAAGCCTGCCCGGCCGTGAATCTGCTATGGGCCGGGCAGGAACTGGTTAAAGTGGTACCGTATTGAATTCGGATTTGGAAAAACCTCCGACAAGTAGGGTTTTTATAACAGAAAGACTACTGGTCTCTGCCATAAATGTCTCCCTTTGCTTGTCAGCGGTAATGTGTTCTGTGCAGTGGTGGCTGGACACAGCAGCAGCCAATCAGCGGGTCCGGCAGCCGCGATGGCCGCTGCAACCCGCCGATCATTCAGAAGAGAATGTAAACAAGGCAGACCGTTGATCTGTCAGGGAGCAAAAGTGAGATCGTGTGTTTCAGCTAAGCTGAAACATGGATCTCTCTATTCCTCCAGTGTATCCGTTTTCCCACACAGTTGGCAAGCGCCTCCCAGGGACACACTTAACCCTTTGATTGCCCCTGATGTTAACTCCTTCCCTGCCAGTGTCATTTATACAGTGTCAGTGCATTTTTTTTAGCACTGATCACTGTATTGGTGTCACTGGTCCCAAAAAAGTGTCACTTAGTGTTCAATTTGTCCGCCGCAATGTCACAGTCTCGCTAAAAATCGTGAGCACTGCCATTACTAGTAAAAAAAAAAAAAAAAAAAAAAAAATGCCATAAATCTATACCCTATTTTTGTAAACACTATGGGCCAGATTCTCGTAGATCTCCGGCGGCGTAACGTATCTCCTTTACGTTACTCCGCCGCAAGTTTTACGGGCAAGTGGCTGATTCACAAACCACTTTCCTGAAAACTTGCGGCGGCGTCGCGTAAAGTCCACCCGCGCAAGCCCTCCTAATTCAAATGATCCTGGTAGGGGGCGTGGATCATTTAAATTAGGCGTGCTCCCGAGCCGATCGTACTGCGCATGCTCCGTCGGGTAAATTACCCGACGTGCATTGCGCTAAATGACGTCGCACGGACGTCATTTGTTTTGATGTTAACGTAAATGGTGTCCAGCGCCATTCACAGACGACTTACGCAAACAACGTCAAATTTTAAAATTGAGACGCGGGAACGACGGCCATACTTAACATTGAGTATGCCACCTAGGGGGCATGTTTATCTTTACGCCGCGTATCTCTTACGGAAACTACGTTAAATCACTACGACGGGCAAGCGTACGTTCGTGAATCCGCGTAACTAGTCATTTGCATATTCTACGCTGACCGCAATGCAAACGCCACCTAGCAGTCAGCATAGATATTGCAGCCTAAGATACAACGGCGCTGGCCGTCGTATCTTAGGCATGTTTAAGTGTATCTCAGTTTGAGAATACACTTAAACATACGACGGCCTTAGATTCGGACTTACGTCTGCGTATCTGCTGATACGCCAGCGTAATTCTTTGAGAATATGGCCCTATAAGCTGGATTCACAGACACTTACGCTGACGTATCTTGAGATATGCAGCGTAAGTGCACAGATGCGCCGTCGTATCTATGCGCCTGATTCTTCATAGAAGATACGCCTGAAATGTGGCTTCATCCGACCGACGTAAGTTTCCTACGCCGTTGTATCTTGGGCGCATATTTACGCTGGTCGCAAGGGGCGCTTCCATTGATTTACGTGTCGAATATGTAAATGAGCGAGATACGCCAATTCACAAATGTACTTACTCCCGTCGCAATAATCTACGCCGTTTACGTAAGGCGTACGTCCGACGTAAAGTTATTCCACATATAAGGAGGCGCATTCCCATGCAAAGGTATGGACGTCGGAACAGCCGTCGTATTTTATGTTGTTTACGTAAGTCGTACGTGAATGGGGCTGGGCGTAGGGTACGTTACGTCGGAGGCATTGAGCCGTCGTAGCTTAGGGAGTAAATTCGACGTGATTCTGAGCATGCGCGCGCATGCGCCGTTCGTTCGGCCCATCATTTGCATGGGGTCCAGCTTGATTTAAATGGACCACGCCCACTTCCTTCCTACTTTGAATTAGGCGGGCTTACGCCGGACAATTTACGCTACGCCGGCGCAACGTACGGAGCAAGTGCTTTGTGAATACTGTTCTTGCCTCTCTCTGTTACGTTGGCGTAGCGCATATGAGATGCTCTACGCCCGCACAAAGATACGCCGCTCTACGTGAATCCAGCCCTTTAACTTTTGCGCAAACCAATCAATATACGCTTATTGGGATTTGTTTACCAAAAATATTAGGCAGACTACATATTGCCCTAAACTGATGAAGAAATTCGATTTTTTTTTTATTAGGAATGTTTTATAGCAGAAAGTAAAAAATATTGTTTTTTATTCAAAATTTACGGCCTTTTTTTGTTTATAGAGCAAAAAATAAAAAAACACAGAGGTGATCAAATACCACCAAAAAAAAAGACATACATTGTATTTGGGTACAGCGTTGTACAACCACGCAATTGTCAGTTAAAGCGACGCCGTTCCGTATCGCAAAAAAATGGCCTGGTCATTAAGGCCCCGTACACACGACCGGATCTGTGCGCTGAAACTGGTCCGACGGACCAGTTTCAGCGGACAGATCCGGTCGTGTGTAGGCCCGACCGGACAATTGTCCGGCGGATCGGACAGTTTCCAGGGGACAAAAATTTCTTAGCGTGCCAAGAAATCTGTCCGCTGGAAACCTGTCCGTCGGACGTGTTCGGTCGTCTGTACAGACTCACCGGACACGTCCGACCGACCGCCATCCCTCGCATGCGTCGTACTGATTCGACGCATGCGTGGAAGCTTTGAACTTCCAGGGCCGCCCACGTCGCCACGTCCCTGCGTATTGTTTACGCGCAGATTTCTGTCTGATGGTGTGTACAACCATCAGACAGAAATCTCCGGGCGGACATGTCCGCTGCAAACGGTCCGGCGGACCGTTTTCAGCGGACTGTCCATCCGTGTGTACGAGGCCTAAGGGGGTAAATCCTTCCAGAGCTGAAGTGGTTAATGGGATAAAACACATGGGGAAAGGTGCATGTTTTTCATTTTACACGTTAATGTATTGTATATCTGGTGTTTTGCTTTTGACCGTGCCCAGGGGTGACATAAATCTATACACTGCATTCCCCTGTGCTAGAGACATTATAGCTAAGTAAACCTGCCAAGTCTTTAATGTACATTCCTCTGTCAGTTAATGATCAGAACACAGAGTCAAAGTACATGACCACAGAAATCCGTCTAACCTTTAGATTGCAATAAACAATTTGACAAGGTTCTCTCCCTATGGCCAACTAAGCATGGCTTTGTATTAGACGTTTAATGCCCCTTTAAAGCATAATGGACAACTGTTGTCTTTTAATCAAAGCCGCTGAGCGCAGTCCATCAAGTCCTTTGTTTTCGATCCAGTAATCTTTATTATATGGCCTCACCAGGCAGCCTTGCTTCTGAAAACGCCTTCCTCATCCTGTGTATGTGTTTTACAGTTTCATTCAACCCTATGGGGGGAGCTGTACTCTGCAGGACTGCCGGTGGCTGCCAAAAAGCTGCACTCTGGGCAGAAAAACTCTAAAATATATTTAGATATATTCCTCAATAACTTGTATAAATCCACTTTATGCTCAGCAAATGTTTTTGCAAATTCGGAGATTACTATGTAAAGTAGCAGTGACATCAACGTTGGGCTGTATATAAGCTCCCGGCCCCTCCCTCCTGTTGAGCGCCCCCACAGCAAGCATCTTGCTATGGAGGCACCTGAGCTGAGCCGCAGCTCTGTGTGTCCATTCAGACATGGAGCCACGGCTCTGCCCCTTCGCTTCTCTCTCCTCATTGGCTCACTGACTTTGATTGACAGCAGCAGGACCCAATGGCGCCCATTGCTGTGTCTCAGCCAATCAGGAAGGTGAGTCCTGAACTGCCGAGTCTCTCGTGCAACACCACTGGATCCAAATGGGGCTCAGGTAAGTATTAGGGGGGCTGCTGCACACAAAAGGTTTTTTATCTTAAGATAAAAAACCTTCTGCCTTTAGAACCACTTTAAAGCGGGGGTTCACCCTAAAAAATAAAAATAAAATTCTACTATGTCATCCAGCATACTAGCGCGAGCTACAGTATGCCTTTATTTTATTTTTTTGCGACGTACTCACAGTTTAATCGCGTAGTTAAGTTTCAGACTCCCCGCGAGGAGTAGGCGTTCCAAGGCAGAGGGGAACATTATTGACGGCCGGCTATGGCGCGTCACGCTTCCCGAAAATAGCTGAAATAGGACTTGGCTCTTCACGGCGCCTGCGCAGTCAGCTCCTAGTCTGTGTACAGGTGCCGTATAGCGCCGTGAAGAGCCGAGTCCTACTCCGGCTATTTTCGGGAAGCGTGACGCGCCATAGCCGGCCGTCAATCATGTTCCCCTCTGCATAGGAACGCCCATTCCCCGCGGGGAGTCTGAAACTTAACTACGCGATTAAACTGTGAGTACGGCGCAAAAAAATAAAATAAAGGCATACTGTAGCTCACGCTAGTATGCTGGATTTAATGGTAAAAACTTGTTTTTAAGGGTGAACCACCGCTTTAACCGCGATCAATTGTGGATCTATCTTCAGAAGGCTCTGCAAGTCAAAACGAGCCCCTACATGGACTGCCTGTCCATGGCACCTCAGCGTTCTTTTGAATGAGTCCTAAAGAAGCGGAAATGGGAAACTAGCAGGACATATATAGTATTAGGCAGATTCCGAGAGACTTATGGTGACGTATCAGTAGATACGCCGTCATAAGCCCGAATGTGCGCCGTCGTATCTTTAAGCGTATTCTGGAAACCAGATACGTGTGAATTTGGCCAACATACGACCGACGTAAGTCTCCTACGCCGTCGTATCTTGGGTGCATATTTACGCTGGCTGCAAGGGGTGCTTCCGTTGATTTACGCGTCGAATGTGTAAATGAGCTAGATACGCTGATTCACGAACGTACTTGCGCCCGTCGATGTAATCTACGTCGTTTACGTAAGGCGTTTTTCCGGCGTAAAGTTAAACCACCAAAAAGCTGGTCTAAGTCGTTTGGGGTATGGACGTCGGAAGTGCAGTCGGATTTTACGTTGTTTACGTAAGTCGTACGTGAATGGGGCTGGGCGTAAGTGAGGTTTCACATCGTGCGCATTGTGACGTCGTATCGTAGGGAGTAGGGTTGTCCCGATACCACTTTTTTAGGACTGAGTACAAGTACCGATACTTTTTTTTATGTACTCGCCGATACCGAATACCGATACTTTTTTTAAATGTGTCCCCAAATGCAGCCATGTCCCCCCACATATGCAGCCATGTCCCCCCACATATGCAGCCATGTCCCCCACATATGCAGCCATGTCCCCAAACATATCCAGCCATGTCCCCAAACATATCCAGCCATGTCCCCAAACATATTGCAGCCATGTCTCCAAACATATTGCAGCCATGTCCCAAAACATATGCAGCCATGTCCCCCACATATGCAGCCATGTCCCCAAACATATGCAGCCATGTCCCCCCACATATGCAGCCATGTCCCCCACATATGCAGCCATGTCCCCAAACATATCCAGCCATGTCCCCAAACATATCCAGCCATGTCCCCAAACATATTGCAGCCATGTCTCCAAACATATTGCAGCCATGTCCCAAAACATATGCAGCCATGTCCCCAAACATATCCAGCCATGTCCCCAAACATATCCAGCCATGTCCCCAAACATATTGCAGCCATGTCCCCAAACATATTGCAGCCATGTCCCCCATATAGGCAGCCATGTCCCCCACATATGCAGCCATGTCCCCAAACATATGCAGCCATGTCCCCAAACATATTGCAGCCATGTCCCCAAACATATTGCAGCCATGTCCCCCATATACGCAGCCATGTCCCCAAACATATTGCAGCCATGTCCCCAAACATATTGCAGCCATGTCCCCAAACATATTGCAGCCATGTCCCCAAACATATGCAGGCATCTATTTAGGCATTGGGTGTATTTGCAGGAGTACAAGTACTCCCGCAAATACTCGGTATCGGGACAACCCTAGTCGGGAGTATTTGCGACGTGATTCTGAGCAAGCGCGCTCATGCGCCGTTCGTTCGGCCATGCATTCACATGGGGTCACGATTCATTTGAATACAACACGCCCACTGCCTTGCTACTTTGAATTACGCGGGCTTACGCCGGCCCATTTACCTTACGCCGGCGTACATATGGGAGCAAGTGCTTTGTGAATACAGTACTTGCCTCTCAATGTTACGTCGGCGTAGCGCATATGAGATGCGCTACGCCTAACTAAAATGCGCCCGTCTCTCTGAATCTGGCTAATAGTCTATAAATTTAATCACAGTCTCTGAACTGGCATTAAAACATACTGCCGCTTAGGGGTCCAGCTCATACTCGCCTCTGGAAAGCTGCCGACTCCACATGCTATACACATGAATGCATATGTTATTTCTTTTGGTTGTGATCCATCATCTCCTGTCTTCCTAAAAGAAGCCTCTGAACTGTCATCTACACTTCTCTACTGAGGTCAGTAGGAATCTGCTGATCTGCCTTTGACATGTATTTCAAACACACGTCAAACACAAGAAAACCCACGCAAGTACCCATCTGCGTGAACCCGAGTTCAGTCAATATATGGAAGTTCTACTTCATTGGATGTGTGATTGAAGTTTTATTTAGCTTTGTATTGTTTATATTACATTTCTGTATATCCTCTATTTTTTTTTTGCATTGTCTTCTTTTGGTTATAAGATTGTCAGCTGGGGGCTTGCCAATGATTCACCGGGAGAGACAAGGAATGCATTACCTCAGAGCCTGTGTACTAAGCCACATACCTGCCTGGAGCGTGCAATTCCACCTTCTAGTTAACAATTTAACTTGTCTTCCCAAGGAACCTTTGTTCCATATTAAAGCATTGTTCAGTTCTTTGGCTGCAAAAAAAAAAAAAAACTTTCTGACTAGAATGCCAGCAAAATTTTACGAGCGTATTCTTGTGCAACTAAGCAAAAGGCTTTTGTAAGTTCAATTTATCTTAACATTGTTGTTTGCATGAGCTGTAATGTGCATTGATTTCCATTCACAGATTATAAAGAAGTTAATTGTATTATGATCATGTGCAATGATCAGTCATATTGGAGGTGTAGTGTTCTATGTCTGTATAGTCTGTATAGAGTGTAATAGAATTGTATGGTGATAATATCCAGTGGTTGGTCATGTTGGGGGTGTAGTGTTCTGTGCAGAGAGAGTAATAGAATTGTATGATAATAATATAAAGTGGTTGGTCATATTGGAGGTGTAGTGTTCTATGTCTGTCATAGGCATGAGCAGGGGGTGTGCCTGGGCACACCCTAATCCTGGGGTTGGCAACCTGTTAATGGTGGGCAGGTGACAGGTAAACCACAATCCTTCCTTGCCGACACTCAGAACCTGGACAGGAGAGGGGGCGGGGGGGGGGGGGGGTGGAATTTAGTGGAACCGATTTGTATTTTCCTCCTGTAGCAGCTGAAAGTAGGCTTCTCCTCCTCTCCCTTTTGTCAACAGCTGCCACAGGAGGAAAATATAGGGGATCGGCACTAATATAAGTCACCCCCACCACCCCTCCTTTCCATGTTCCTGGTGCCCGGGTCCCCCATGTACTTCGTTGCTCTTCCTCCCATTGTTTTAGGATGGAGAGCGGGGAAGAGGCCGGTAAGTATATCAAATGCATATGTGTTGGAGCTTTGGGGTGCACACCCTAATGCAATAGGCTGCGCACACCTATGATGTCTGTATAGAGTCTGTATAGAGAGTATTAGAATTGTATGATGATTTTAACCAGTGGTTGGTCGGTTGGTTATGTTGGGGGTGTAGTGTTCTGTGTATAGAGAGTAAAATAATTGTATGATGATATTATCCAGTTGTTGGTCATATTGAAGATGTAGCGTTCTATGTATAGAGTGTAATAGAATTGTACTTTGATTATGTCCAGTGATTGGTCAGGTTGGAGATGTGGCGTTCAATATATAGAGTGTAATGGAATTTGTATTATGATCAGGTCCAGTGATTGATCAGATTGGGGGTGTAGTGTTCTATACAAAGAACACTACACCTCCAAACTCACCGATCACTGGATGTCCAGTGATTCAGTTATAGGTCATGTTGGGGGTGTAGTGTTCTGTGTATAGAGTGTAATAGAATTGTATGATGATAATATCCACTGGTTGGTCATGTTGGGGGTGTAGTGTTCTATACAAAGAACACTACACCTCCAAACTGACCGATTACTGGACGTCCAGTGATCCAGTTATTGGTCATGTTGGGGGGTGTAGTGTTCTGTGTATAGAGAGTAATAAAACTGTATGATGATAATATCCAGTGGTTGGTCGGTTGGTCATGTTGGGGGTGTAGTGTTTTGTGTATAGAGGGTAAAAGAATTGTATGATGATAATATCCAGTGGTTGGTCATTTGGTCATGTTTGGGGGTGTAGTGTTTTGTGTATAGAGAGTAATAGAATTGTGTAATGATAATATCCAGTGGTTGGTCGGTTGGTTGTGTTGGGGATGTAGTGTTCTGTGTATAGAGAGTAATAGAATTGTATGATGATAATATCCAGTGGTTGGTTGGTTGGTCGTGTTGGGGGGTGTAGTGTTCTGTGTATAGTGACTAATAGAATTGTATAAATATAATATCCAGTGGTTGGTTGGTTGGTCGTGTTGGGGGGTGTAGTGTTCTGTGTATAGAGTGTAATAGAATTGTATGATGATATTATCCAGTGGTTGGTCGGTTGGTCGTGTTGGGGGTGTTGTGTTCTGTGTATAAAGAGTAAAAGAGTTGTATGATGATATTATCCAGTGGCTGGTCGGTTGGTCATGTTGGGGGTGTAGTGTTTTGTGTATAGAGAGTAAAAGAATTGTATGATGATAATATCCAGTGGTTGGTCATGTTGGAGGTGTAGTGTTCTGTGTACTGTATAGAGTATAATAAAATTGTATTATGATTAGTGTTGCTCACGAATATTCGCATTGCGAATA
Organism: Rana temporaria; assembly: GCF_905171775.1. Lineage (NCBI taxonomy): Eukaryota > Metazoa > Chordata > Amphibia > Anura > Ranidae > Rana > Rana temporaria. The sequence goes on from NC_053490.1 coordinate 37,732,121, forward strand.
TTCGACTCGAATATAGCATATTCGAGAAATCGCGCTATATTTCGAAATTCGCGGTGAATATTCGCAATTCCGAATATTCGATTTTTTACAATTTTTTTTTTTAATCAGATCACATCCTAGATATCTCCATCGACGTCTAAAAGCATTGCTGGTATCATTAGAGACCCTGGGCCGAGTAGCTGAAGCGTTCATTGAATTTTCCAGAAAGATCGCAATGCGATTATTCGGCAAACGCAATATCGCGCGATTATTTTCCTCGCCCCGATCTTCCGCATCAGAGCGATTTTTACAGTTTCATTTTTAAAACAGATCACATCCTAGTGATCTCCATAGACGTCTGAAAGCATTGCTGGTATGATTAGAGCCATTGGGCCGAGTAGCTGAAGCGATCATTTTATATTGCCGAATATTCGCAATGCGAATATTCGGCAATAGGAATATTGCGCGATTATTTGCTCCGCCCTTTTGCATCAGAGCCAATCAGAGTTCTCCTTCCACACTCGTCACAGGTTAGCAACCAATAGGAACCTGCCTGCATGGACATTATATAAGCTCACTCCCAGCACCATTTCATTGCAGATTCAGAAGCTGGCTGTAGAGTGTGGAGGCTGTTTCTGTGTTCCTGGTTTCCTGTGTCTTTGTTCTTGATTGATTTAGATCATCACCAGCATTGCTATTTAGTGATTCCAGTGGATCTTTTCCAGTATATCAACTGCTTTTTTCAAAGCAATAGACCCAAGAGCTTTTTTCAAAGCTACGTTTTGTGCTGTTTTGTGCTGTTTTTTTCATTTGTGTTACTGTTTGATCCTGCAATCCTCCCTGTTCAGTTATATTTGCAAGAGATTTCAGAACACATTTTGCTGAGCTTTATAAAAGAGCTTTTCTAAAAGCTAAGTTTTGTTCATCTTGTGTTACTGTTAGATCTTGCAGGTTCGCTGTTCAGTGATATTTGATAGGCATCTCAGTTCAAATTTTGTTTAGTTTTCCCTAAAGAGCTTTTATAAAAGCTAAGTTTTGTGTTCAGTTTAGTTAAATTTTGTGTAGTAAGTGTACACACTGTTAGTGTACATTTATTTCATCTAGCTTAGCTTAGTGTGTGTTTAGTGTCTGTGTTTTGTGTTTAAAAAAAAAAAAAAAAAAAAAAAAGTTAGTGTTTGTTTAGTGCTTTTTTTTTTTTCTTTAATTTTGTAGTCCTTGTCTGGTGTACTACTTTTCTTATAGTTTAGTAGCTGTCTGTGTACGTCTTTGTCTGCGTGCCTGTCTTGTAAAAAATACACAAAAACACATTTTGTTCACATTTTCCCCCCCCAATAAAGTTTAACCCCCCCACACACATATCAGCAATTATGAGCGGCATCCGTGGCCGTGGCAGTAGGGGTAGGGGAGTTACTCCCAGTGCTGGATCGCTGCCAGCACGGGGTACCTCTCGTGCCCCTACTAGTGGTAGAGGATCGGGTGCAAGGGGAGTACGCCTGATCCGGGAGTTCTTCCCATCGGGCAGCCGCCCGATATTGCCATCTCAGGCTCAAGTAGTGGTGGACTACATGGGGCACAGCAGTGCCACTGAGTCGTCGGTCCCGACTCACAGTAGTACCACCATTACACCGTTGCCTGTACTACCCCCCCCCAGCCCCCAAGAGTCCAGCATCTTACTGTTCGACAGCGACAGTGAGAGGGATCTCTTGGGGGAGGCCATGCATCAGGCAGACCTCCAGCTCTGTCCTGATGGTCAGGACCTTTTTGAAGGGATGGATGAGGAGGATGGGATACCTGCTGGCAGTATCCCAGAGACATCCCTTCAAACTGGTGCTGCTGTTTTGGTGCAGGAAACAGCAGCACCTAGTCAGACCCAGGCGTGGGTGAGGGGACAGCGGAGCCAGGCTAGAGGCTCCATGTCACGTGGTTCCCTCAGACCAACACATCTCAGCCCTTGGTCTGACATCTCTGGGGGCGAAGAGGGTGACCCATCATGGTTGCCATCTGACGCGTCGGCTCACTACGTCAGTGACGACGGGGAAGGTAGGCACCCTGGTGAAACGGTGCGCCAGGTCACCACCAGGGAGACCATCGTCAGGGTCTCCACTGGTGATGGCAGCAGGAGGTGTCAGGAGGAGGAGCAGCAGCAGCAGCAGCAGCAGCAGGCAGCTCCACCTGTGCGCACCGAATCCCAGCAGGTGCAAGTAAGCGTCACCCCATCTGACAGGAGGGCGGTGCTGAAGTCACCTGTCTGGAATTTCTTTACCCTGGTGGCAGACAACCCTACCGTGGCCATCTGCCGGATTTGTAAAGTGAGGGTGAAGAGAGGGAAGTGTTTGGCTCGGGTGGGTACCACAGCCCTGAACCAGCACCTGAGGATAAACCACTGGGCGTTGTATGACGAGATGAAGCGTGGTGGTGGTAGCAGCGCCACCACCACAAGTGAGCAGGGTACAGCAGCCCCTGCCACATCTTCATCTGTTTCCAGCAGGTCATGCCCCCCCGCTCCCTCTAGTAGAGGTACTGGTACCGGCAGCCAGACCTCTACTTCCACAGCACCCTCCACGTCTGTGTCCCGCACTGCCGTCCGGCGCCAGGCGTCGATTTCAGACGCCTTTGACCGCACCACTCCCTTCCCCCCTGGAGACCGACGTGTGCGTTCCCTCAATGGGCTCCTGGCAAGGGTTATTGCCCAACATCTGCTGCCCTTCAACATAGTTGACAGCAACCCCTTCAGGCAGATGTTGGAGCAGGCCCAACCCCAATGGCGTGTCCCCAGCCGCCATTTCTTTGCCAGGACTGGTGTCCCTGCCCTACACCAGCACATTGTGCAGAATGTAACCCTGTCGCTGGATCACGCTGTCAGCGACAGGGTTCATCTGACAATGGATGGCTGGACCAGCAGGCATGGGCAGGGACGCTACATCAGCTTCACGGCCCATTGGGTTTCCCTCCGAGGCGTCGGTGAGGGATCGTCGGCAACCGATCTTGTGGTGCCGCCCCGGGGTGTCCAGGGTAGAACTGCTGGTCTCCCTCAAGCCACTGTCTCCGCAGCTGCTGAGCCTCCCAGCAAGCGCCCCCGTAGCTACTCAAGTGTGGGGCACGTGCGCTGTCAGGCCGTGCTCCAGCTTGTTAGTTTAGGGGACCGGAGACACACTGCAGAAGAAGTGCTGAAAGCACTTCAAGCTCAGGTCCAGAAGTGGCTGACACCCCGAAGGCTCCAGCCAGGTATGGTTGTCTGCGATAACGGCAGCAACCTACTCGCCGCCCTCCATGCTGGCAGTCTGACGCACGTGCCCTGTCTGGCACATGTCCTCAACCTGGTGGTGCAGAAGTTCCTGCGCACTTATCCAGGGTTGAGTGACATTGTGGCAAAGGCGCGTAGGATTGCCAGCCACTTCAGGCGCTCCCCAACCGCTACCGCGTCCCTGTCCAAATTGCAGCGGAAGTACAATCTGCCCCTTCACAGGCTGATTGTGGACAGTGTGACGCGGTGGAACTCCACCCTCCACATGCTGAAGAGGTTGTGGGAGCAGCAAAGGGCGGTGAGGGAGTACCTGATGGAACTAGGCACTGAGAGGGCTTCACCACAACTCCCTTTCATCGCCTGTGCGCAGTGGGGGCAGATAAACCAGGTCTGCCAAGTGTTGTCCTCCTTCGAGCAGGCGACCAAGATGGTCAGCAGTGAGCAAATTGGCCTCAATAGCGTGCTGCCAATACTGTTCATGCTGGAGAGGACACTAGATCGCCTGCTCGAGGCTGGGGAGAGTGCCTTGGTGGAGCAGGAGGAGTCAGCAATGCTCCACCGAGACCAGGGCCAGGACCAGGAGGAGGAGGAGGAGGAGGAGGATGATGATGAAGAGGAGGAGGAGGTGGTTGCTGGTGTCGTCCCGGAGTCAGGGCCTGGTCAGGAGGGAGAGCCGGTGTTGGGGGCACCGATAGTCCGGGGGTTGGGCATGTCTGAGTTTGACCAGCAGCGCCTCAGGGAAGAAGAGTCGCACCTCATTCACCTGGCCAGCATTGAGGAGTCACAGCGGGCTGTGCTCTTCCCCATGGCTGCCCACATGCTGAGATGCCTCAGGAGGGACCCCCGGGTTAAGACCATCAAGACGAGGGATGATTTCTGGATGGCCACCCTTTTGGATCCCAGGTGCAAGGGGAAACTGGAGCAGTTCATCCCAGCCAGCCGGAGGCAGCACCGGATGGAGGAACTGCAGGCAGCCATTGTCAGACGGTTGGAGCAGGCAACTCCCCGGCCTCCAGTTGTCCCCCCTCATCTCACCCAGCAGGTGGCTGCACCCAGCTGCAGCCGAGCAGGGGACCTAATGGAAGAGATGAGGATGTTCTTCCAAACCGAGCGACCCAGTACCACCACCAGCAGCAGCAGCAGCAGTCACCACCAGCGGCTGGCCCACATGGTGGCAGACTACATGGCGTCCGTCGGTGCTTCTGACAGTATGAGCACCGACGACCCCATGGAGTACTGGGTTGCCAGATTGGACACCTGCCGCGAGCTCGCTCAGTATGCGCTGGAGTTATTGTCTTGCCCCCCCTCCAGCGTACTATCTGAGCGGACATTCAGCGCGGCAGGTGGGGTGGTCACGGACAAGAGGACCCGTCTGTCCACAGACTCCGTGGACAGACTCACATTCATAAAGATGAATGAGTCCTGGATCGGCGGTGACTTTCTGGCACCCGTCGTCGGTTCAGGGCGCTGAAGGGTCCCTTGCCATGCATTCCCTGATGAAGCCCCGGACCTGATGTATTTACAGTGCTGAATATAACTATTTCAACATCAGAGAAAATCAATGTTAATATTTGGTACAGTAGGCTTTCTTTGCAATTACAGCGGTCAAACATTTCTTGTAGTTTTACACCAGCTTTGCACACACTGGAGGAGGGATTTTGGCCCACTCCTCCACACAGATCTTCTCTACATCAGTCATGTTTCTGGGCTATCGCTGAGAAACACGGAGTTTGAGCTCCCTCCAAAGATTCTCTATTGGGTTTAGGTCTGGAGACTGGCTAGGCCACGCCAGAACCTTGATATGCTCCTTACAGAGCCAATCCTTGGTTATCCTGGCTGTGTGCTTTGGGTCATTCTCATGTTGGAAGACCCAGCCTCGACCCATCTTCAAAGCTCTAACTCAGGGAAGGAGGTTGTTGCCCAAAATCTTGCAATACATGGCCCCGGTCATCCTCTCCTTAATACAGTGCAGTCACCCTGTCCCATGTGCAGAAAAACACCACCAAAGCATGATGCTACCACCCCCATGCTTCACATTAGGGATGGCGTTCTTGGCATGGTACTCATCATTATTCTTCCTCCGAACACGGTTAGTGAAATTATGATCAAAAAATTATATTATAGTCTCATCTGACCACATGATTTTCTCCCATGACTCCTTTGGATCAGTCAAGACAATTATGTCAGCAGTTATTTCACACCCTATATACTCTTATTAAGACTGCTGTACATCATGGCAACTCCTGCCCATGTGATATGACTCTGTATCAACTACTACTGTTAATACTACTACTGCTGCTTCTGCTGCTGCTGCCGCCCAGTCAATACACCTATGTCAGCAGTTATTTCACACTCTATATACTCCTATTCCTACTGCTGTTCATGATGGCACCTCCTGCCCATGTGATATGACTCTGTATCAACTACTACTGTTAATACTACTACTGCTGCTTCAGCTGCTGCTGCCGCCCAGTCAATACACCTATGTCAGCAGTTGTTTAACACTCTATATACTCTTATTCCTACTGCTGTTCATCATGGCACCTCCTGCCCATGTGATATGACTCTGTATCAACTACTACTGTTAATACTAGTGCTGCTTCTGCTGCTGCTGCCCAGTCAATACACCTATGTCAGCAGTTATTTGACACTCTATATACTCCTATTCCTACAGCTGTTCATCATGGCACCTCCTGCCCATGTGATATGACTCTGTATCAACTACTACTGTTAATACTACTACTGCTGCTTCTGCTTCTGCTGCTGCTGCCCAGTCAAGACACCTATGTCAGCAGTTATTTGACACTCTATATACTCCTATTCCTACTGCTGTTCATCATGGCACCTCCTGCCCATGTGATATGACTCTGTATCAACTACTACTGTTAATACTACTGCTGCTTCTGCTGCTGCTGCCCAGTCAATACACCTATGTCAGCAGTTATTTGACACTCTATATACTCCTATTCCTACTGCTGTTCATCATGGCACCTCCTGCCCATGTGATATGACTCTGTATCAACTACTACTGTTAATACTACTGCTGCTTCTGCTGCTGCTGCCCAGTCAAGACACCTATGTCAGCAGTTATTTGACACTCTATATACTCCTATTCCTACTGCTGTTCATCATGGCACCTCCTGCCCATGTGATATGACTCTGTATCAACTACTACTGTTAATACTACTGCTGCTTCTGCTGCTGCTGCCCAGTCAATACACCTATGTCAGCAGTTATTTGACACTCTATATACTCCTATTCCTACTGCTGTTCATGATGGCACCTCCTGCCCATGTGATATGACTCTGTATCAACTACTACTGTTAATACTACTGCTGCTTCTGCTGCTGCTGCTGCCCAGTCAAGACACCTATGTCAGCAGTTATTTGACACTCTATATACTCCTATTCCTACTGCTGTTCATGATGGCACCTCCTGCCCATGTGATATGACTCTGTATCAACTACTACTGTTAATACTACTGCTGCTTCTGCTGCTGCTGCTGCCCAGTCAAGACACCTATGTCAGCAGTTATTTGACACTCTATATACTCCTATTCCTACTGCTGTTCATCATGGCACCTCCTGCCCATGTGATATGACTCTGTATCAACTACTACTGTTAATACTACTGCTGCTTCTGCTGCTGCTGCCCAGTCAATACACCTATGTCAGCAGTTATTTGACACTCTATATACTCCTATTCCTACAGCTGTTCATCATGGCACCTCCTGCCCATGTGATATGACTCTGTATCAACTACTACTGTTAATACTACTACTGCTGCTTCTGCTGCCCAGTCAAGACACCTATGTCAGCAGTTATTTGACACTCTATATACTCCTATTCCTACTGCTGTTCATCATGGCACCTCCTGCCCATGTGATATGACTCTGTATCAACTACTACTGTTAATACTACTGCTGCTTCTGCTGCTGCTGCCCAGTCAATACACCTATGTCAGCAGTTATTTGACACTCTATATACTCCTATTCCTACTGCTGTTCATGATGGCACCTCCTGCCCATGTGATATGACTCTGTATCAACTACTACTGTTAATACTACTGCTGCTTCTGCTGCTGCTGCTGCCCAGTCAAGACACCTATGTCAGCAGTTATTTGACACTCTATATACTCCTATTCCTACTGCTGTTCATGATGGCACCTCCTGCCCATGTGATATGACTCTGTATCAACTACTACTGTTAATACTACTGCTGCTTCTGCTGCTGCTGCTGCCCAGTCAAGACACCTATGTCAGCAGTTATTTGACACTCTATATACTCCTATTCCTACTGCTGTTCATCATGGCACCTCCTGCCCATGTGATATGACTCTGTATCAACTACTACTGTTAATACTACTGCTGCTTCTGCTGCTGCTGCCCAGTCAATACACCTATGTCAGCAGTTATTTGACACTCTATATACTCCTATTCCTACTGCTGTTCATCATGGCACCTCCTGCCCATGTGATATGACTCTGTATCAACTACTACTGTTAATACTACTGCTGCTTCTGCTGCTGCTGCCCAGTCAAGACACCTATGTCAGCAGTTATTTGACACTCTATATACTCCTATTCCTACTGCTGTTCATCATGGCACCTCCTGCCCATGTGATATGACTCTGTATCAACTACTACTGTTAATACTACTGCTGCTTCTGCTGCTGCTGCCCAGTCAATACACCTATGTCAGCAGTTATTTGACACTCTATATACTCCTATTCCTACTGCTGTTCATGATGGCACCTCCTGCCCATGTGATATGACTCTGTATCAACTACTACTGTTAATACTACTACTGCTGCTTCTGCTTCTGCTGCTGCTGCCCAGTCAAGACACCTATGTCAGCAGTTATTTGACACTCTATATACTCCTATTCCTACTGCTGTTCATCATGGCACCTCCTGCCCATGTGATATGACTCTGTATCAACTACTACTGTTAATACTACTGCTGCTTCTGCTGCTGCTGCCCAGTCAATACACCTATGTCAGCAGTTATTTGACACTCTATATACTCCTATTCCTACTGCTGTTCATGATGGCACCTCCTGCCCATGTGATATGACTCTGTATCAACTACTACTGTTAATACTACTGCTGCTTCTGCTGCTGCTGCTGCCCAGTCAAGACACCTATGTCAGCAGTTATTTGACACTCTATATACTCCTATTCCTACTGCTGTTCATGATGGCACCTCCTGCCCATGTGATATGACTCTGTATCAACTACTACTGTTAATACTACTGCTGCTTCTGCTGCTGCTGCTGCCCAGTCAAGACACCTATGTCAGCAGTTATTTGACACTCTATATACTCCTATTCCTACTGCTGTTCATCATGGCACCTCCTGCCCATGTGATATGACTCTGTATCAACTACTACTGTTAATACTACTGCTGCTTCTGCTGCTGCTGCCCAGTCAATACACCTATGTCAGCAGTTATTTGACACTCTATATACTCCTATTCCTACTGCTGTTCATCATGGCACCTCCTGCCCATGTGATATGACTCTGTATCAACTACTACTGTTAATACTACTGCTGCTTCTGCTGCTGCTGCCCAGTCAAGACACCTATGTCAGCAGTTATTTGACACTCTATATACTCCTATTCCTACTGCTGTTCATCATGGCACCTCCTGCCCATGTGATATGACTCTGTATCAACTACTACTGTTAATACTACTGCTGCTTCTGCTGCTGCTGCCCAGTCAATACACCTATGTCAGCAGTTATTTGACACTCTATATACTCCTATTCCTACTGCTGTTCATGATGGCACCTCCTGCCCATGTGATATGACTCTGTATCAACTACTACTGTTAATACTACTGCTGCTTCTGCTGCTGCTGCTGCCCAGTCAATACACCTATGTCAGCAGTTATTTGACACTCTATATACTCCTATTCCTACTGCTGTTCATGATGGCACCTCCTGCCCATGTGATATGACTCTGTATCAACTACTACTGTTAATACTACTGCTGCTTCTGCTGCTGCTGCTGCCCAGTCAAGACACCTATGTCAGCAGTTATTTGACACTCTATATACTCCTATTCCTACTGCTGTTCATGATGGCACCTCCTGCCCATGTGATATGACTCTGTATCAACTACTACTGTTAATACTACTGCTGCTTCTGCTGCTGCTGCTGCCCAGTCAAGACACCTATGTCAGCAGTTATTTGACACTCTATATACTCCTATTCCTACTGCTGTTCATCATGGCACCTCCTGCCCATGTGATATGACTCTGTATCAACTACTACTGTTAATACTACTGCTGCTTCTGCTGCTGCTGCCCAGTCAATACACCTATGTCAGCAGTTATTTGACACTCTATATACTCCTATTCCTACTGCTGTTCATCATGGCACCTCCTGCCCATGTGATATGACTCTGTATCAACTACTACTGTTAATACTACTGCTGCTTCTGCTGCTGCTGCCCAGTCAAGACACCTATGTCAGCAGTTATTTGACACTCTATATACTCCTATTCCTACTGCTGTTCATCATGGCACCTCCTGCCCATGTGATATGACTCTGTATCAACTACTACTGTTAATACTACTGCTGCTTCTGCTGCTGCTGCCCAGTCAATACACCTATGTCAGCAGTTATTTGACACTCTATATACTCCTATTCCTACTGCTGTTCATGATGGCACCTCCTGCCCATGTGATATGACTCTGTATCAACTACTACTGTTAATACTACTGCTGCTTCTGCTGCTGCTGCTGCCCAGTCAAGACACCTATGTCAGCAGTTATTTGACACTCTATATACTCCTATTCCTACTGCTGTTCATGATGGCACCTCCTGCCCATGTGATATGACTCTGTATCAACTACTACTGTTAATACTACTGCTGCTTCTGCTGCTGCCCAGTCAAGACACCTATGTCAGCAGTTATTTGACACTCTATATACTCCTATTCCTACTGCTGTTCATCATGGCACCTCCTGCCCATGTGATATGACTCTGTATCAACTACTACTGTTAATACTACTGCTGCTTCTGCTGCTGCTGCCCAGTCAATACACCTATGTCAGCAGTTATTTGACACTCTATATACTCCTATTCCTACTGCTGTTCATGATGGCACCTCCTGCCCATGTGATATGACTCTGTATCAACTACTACTGTTAATACTACTGCTGCTTCTGCTGCTGCTGCTGCCCAGTCAAGACACCTATGTCAGCAGTTATTTGACACTCTATATACTCCTATTCATACTGCTGTTCATGATGGCACCTCCTGCCCATGTGATATGACTCTGTATCAACTACTACTGTTAATACTACTGCTGCTTCTGCTGCTGCTGCTGCCCAGTCAAGACACCTATGTCAGCAGTTATTTGACACTCTATATACTCCTATTCCTACTGCTGTTCATCATGGCACCTCCTGCCCATGTGATATGACTCTGTATCAACTACTACTGTTAATACTACTGCTGCTTCTGCTGCTGCTGCCCAGTCAATACACCTATGTCAGCAGTTATTTGACACTCTATATACTCCTATTCCTACTGCTGTTCATCATGGCACCTCCTGCCCATGTGATATGACTCTGTATCAACTACTACTGTTAATACTACTGCTGCTTCTGCTGCTGCTGCCCAGTCAATACACCTATGTCAGCAGTTATTTGACACTCTATATACTCCTATTCCTACTGCTGTTCATCATGGCACCTCCTGCCCATGTGATATGACTCTGTATCAACTACTACTGTTAATACTACTGCTGCTTCTGCTGCTGCTGCCCAGTCAATACACCTATGTCAGCAGTTATTTGACACTCTATATACTCCTATTCCTACTGCTGTTCATCATGGCACCTCCTGCCCATGTGATATGACTCTGTATCAACTACTACTGTTAATACTACTGCTGCTTCTGCTGCTGCTGCCCAGTCAATACACCTATGTCAGCAGTTATTTCACACCCTATATACTCTTATTAAGACTGCTGTTCATCATGGCACCTCTTGCCCGAGTGATTTGACACTGTATTGTCAATGTCTACTACTACTATTACAGCTCAGTCAAGACACCTGTGTCCCAATTTTTTGGTACACTATTGACTACTATGACCACTACTGATGCTGTAAAGTATTCCCCAAGTGTTTTTATGCTATGTATTACTATTACCACTACTGCTTGTAAATCATGCCTGTGTGATACTTAGTGGGAATGCTTTAATAAGCATTCCCAGTATGGATACCCGTAAATGTATTAATCTTAATTAGTGTGAATGCTTTAATAAACATTTCCAGTATTGATATACGTAAATTTAGTAATCTTATTATTCCTTACGTTTTTTGGTTCTGCGTAACTTCGGCATACTTTCAGCTATTGAGACCATTCAACTGTAAAAATGTTCGTCTCTTTCAGCTAATGATGGGACTTCTTCAAGTTTTTTTCTACTTTTTACACTTTTATAAATTTTAAGCTTTTAGACCCTTTTTTTAACATTGAAGTCAATGAGAACATCCTTTTCCCCTTTGAATTCACATGCCCTGCCAAAAGTTTCAGCTACTTCATACTTTCACTTACAGACACTGAAAAAACTGTAAAGCGGTCACAAAATATTTAGCTATCCGGCTATGACTTTTCAGATCGTCATCGTTTACAATTTTTTGTTGAAAACGCAATTTACGTTTTGCGAATTTTTCACAAAAATGCGATAGGTTATAATGTAATCCTATGGAGGGGATTTAGAGTCTGTCATGTGACCTTAACATTGGAGATCTTTGTAATTAAAAATATCTTTACAAAAAGGGGAAACAAAATGGTCTCACGCCCACAAGATCTACTTTTCATACACAATTTTTATATCAAAACGTAGCTATGCTTGTCTGGTTTCTGGCAATGTGATCAATTCTGCGATACGTATTTTAGTTTTAGTTATTGGAGCAACAGCCAGAAATTATGTCTCATAGACTCTCATGTTAAATTATCTAAAAAATGTTGCTGCAAAACTCACAAAGACGCTCTTTTCTAAATCGCAGACATGGCCACATTTTTAAGTTTATCAACATAAATTTCATATCAATGCGTTCACAAGGGCCGTGTATTTCAAACGGTGTAGTCGTTGTATCGATCGCATGTACGGTTGAGGATTTATTAAGCTTTGTTTGGAGGCTTAAATCATGTATTTGATCTGTGAATTAAAAGCGTTTGTAATGTTATTTCTTTCCATAAATAACTTTCCTGACCTCAGTGCAATATTCCTCCTCACTGACCTGGGGGGGAGGGGAAACCTCTTGAGGGGGAGGGGCGACCAGGAAGTCAGCATACTCTATACTTTGCAGATAGAGAAAGAAGCTGTGTGTCCTAAAGATAGTGTAGTGGTTATGGTGAATGTCTTTGGCAAGGGGCTCAGCAATTAAGCTATTCAGCATTCCCACTCGCATTTTCCTCAGGAAATGCATTGTCTAGTTACATTATATTTTAATACTACTGCTGCTGCCTCCATGCTGAGTAAAGCTTCATGACCTCTCTGGCACAGCGGATTCACCAACAGCCTCCGCTTCAAGCTACCAGACCGGATCGTAACAGCAAGTGTAACTAAAACAATTAACCTTATGTTAAACCCTGGTTTGCGGCCTTTATACTGCAACCATTAGGCTGTCTGCAAGAGCAAATCTGCACTCTCTCTCTCTTTCTTGCTCTCTCTCTCTCTCTGTATATATATATATATATTGTTGCTTTTGTTATGTTCATTTTTCAACAGTTTATTTTGTGTTCGTCGTGTCTGTGTCCGTGTGCTTTAGTTTGTCCTAGGTTTGTGTTAAATAAAATGATAGTATAAAATGTTTTTGCTTATTATGAAGTTAGATGTGTTGATGTTGATTTGTTCGATGTGAAGTTAGATGTGTTGAAAAACCTAAAAATCGATCTCAAAAAGAAATGAAACATTTCCAAAAAATAACATTTTTTAATCAAAAAATTAATTCAGACATAGCTGAGCATGAGCTTCTGAAGCCTTTCCAGCTCAGCAAGATATTCTAATTGCTGCTGCTCTAGCTGCGTATTTTGCTGGACCAGGTAGCGAATTTGTTGATGATTTCCCTTAATCCTCAGATGTGTCTTCTTTAGCAGCGCGTGCTGCTGCATCATCTTTCTTGCTACTGTTAGGATATAATAAAAAAACATTTGGATTTCAAAGAACGTTACCAAATAAATAAAATATTTTTTTTGCTTATTAATCAATCATTATCATGTGTATACACTTGTTATGTGTCTAACACATCCCGGGAGTGCAGAATTATTAGGCAAATGAGTATTTGGACCACATCATCCTCTTTATGCATGTTGTCTTACTCCAAGCTGTATAGGCTCGAAAGCCTACTACCGATTAGGCATATTAGGTAATGTACATCTCTGTAATGAGAAGGTGTGTGGTCTAATGACATCAACACTCTATATCAGGTGTGCATAATTATTAGTCAATTTCCTTTCCTTTGGCAAAATGGGCCAAAAGAAGGACTTGACAGACTCTGAAAAGTCCAAAATAGAGAGATATCTAGCAGAGGGATGCAGCACTCTTAAAATTGCAAAGCTTCTGAAGCGTGATCATCAAACAAAAGAAACGTGTGGAAAAACAAAGGCGCAAAATAACTGCCCATGAACTGAGAAAGGTTAAGCGTGCAGCTGCCAAGATGCCACTTGCCACCAGATTGGCCATATTTCAGAGCTGCAACATCACTGGGGTGCCCAAAAGCACAAGGTGTGCAATACCCAGAGACATGGCCAAGGTAAGAAAGGCTGAAAGACGACGACCACTGAACAAGACACACAAGCTGCAACGTCAAGACTGTGCCAATAAATATCTCAAGAAAGATTTTTCTAAGGTTTTATGGACTACTGAAATGAGAGTGAGTCTTGATGGGCCAGATGGAAGAGCCCGTGGCTGGATTGGTAAAGGGCAGTGAGCTCCAGTCCGACTCAGACGCCAGCAAGGTGGTGGTGGAGTACTGGTTTGGGCTGGTATCATCAAAGATGAGCTTGTGGGGCCTTTTCGGATTGAGGATGGAGTCAAGCTCAACTCCCAGTCCTACTGCCAGATTATGGAAGAGACCTTCTTTAAGCAGTGGTACAGGAAGAAGTCACCATCCTTCAAGAAAAACATGATTTTCATGCAGGACAATGCTCCATCACACGTGTCAAAGTACTCCACAGCGTGGCTGGCAAGAAAGGGTATTAAATAAAAAAAAGTAATGACATGGCCTCCTTGTTCACCTGATCTGAACCCCATTGAGAACCTGTGGTCCATCATCAAATGTGGGATTTACAAGGAGGGAAAACAGTACACCTCTCTGAACAGTGTCTGGGAGGCTGTGGTTGCTGCTGCACGCAATGTTGATGGTGAACAGATCAAAACACTGACAGAATCCATGGATGTCAGGCTTTTGAGTGTCCTTGCAAATAAAGGTGGCTATATTGGTCACTGATTTGTTTTTGTTTTGTTTTTAAATGTCAGAAATGTGTATTTGTGAATGTTGAGATGTTATATTGGTTTCACTGTTAAAAATAAATCATTGAAATGGGTATCTATTTATTTTTTGGTTAAGTTGCCTAATAATTCTGCACAGTAATAGTAGTCACCTGCACACACAGATATCCCCCGAAAATAACTAACACTAAAAACAAACTAAAAACTACTTCCAAAAAAATTCAGCTTTGATATTAATGAGTTTTTGGGGTTCATTGAGAACATGGTTGTTGTTCAATAATAAAATGAATCCTCAAAAAATACAACTTGCCTAATAATTATGCACTACCTGTATACTTCTAGCATCAATACCATATTATGGTTCTACAATCTGACAGGTGCGCTTTATATGTTGTCCATTTTTATATCTACATTTTGTTGTTGAAATGTTATTAATCATTGTGCACATATTTACCTTCCTGAGCGAGGCTCACAGGACCGCTCTCTTCCTCCTGCTCTTCTGCTTGAGAAGTTGGGGTGGTGGGGGGGGGAATCTCCTCAGCTTGCTCCTCAGCAGGAGCTGGGGTTGGGGAGTGGGAGGGCCCTGGCTGCTCCTCTTCATCCATCTCCTCCTCTGCCGCATCCTCCTCTGCCGCATCCTCCTCCTCCTCCTCATCGGCCTGGCGCCTTCTGCGCTTGGCGCGGATAACTGGCATTGGAGCTCCTATAATAACACAATGTTCATATATTATAAAAATGTTTTCTAATGACGTATGCAAATTCTGTGTACTCTGCTGTATTGTATATGAATACAAATTGATTTATATAGACAGTTAACCAATGGGACAATGTTATATTAAAGGGTCTTGTGGGCACTACAGGGGACTGAGCGTGAGCTGGGATGCAACCATGTTAAAATGAGCTGTTTTTGTCTCCTTTGTTTTGTTCAGACCATCTCATGTTAAAAAAAGGGCCTGATGGAGCACACGGGATTACTATAACAACCCCACTCCTAACACAGGAATTTAGTGGTAATCTATATATATAAAACTCAACGTGTGTGTGTGCATAAATGTATGTATGTATGTATGTATGTATGTATGTATGTTCCAGCATCACGTACAAACGGCTAAAGATATTTATATGAAACTTGGCACACAGGTTACTTATATGTCAGCCACAAACATAGGATAGGTGGTTTAAACCTTACCCACCCCCACTTGCCATGGTCGGGGTTTTTCTTTAAAGTCCCATGCAAAGCAATGGGAAAATTATGTTCCCACATAACTTCTGTGTTCCTGTCTGCTGCCCCATGTCTTTTTTCAACAGTACTATGAATACCTTGGCCGGTGGTGATATATGTTAGCACAACATGGCATCTTGGTTAACAACATCTGACCTTACATGAATTACATATGACCTTACATAACTGTCACCAAAGGAGCTGCGGTGGCTCCACGCGATTGCCACTGCACTGACAACTGATTCACCTCTGCAGCTAGGGGTTCGGATCCCGCTCTCGGCTACCTGTGAATTGAGTTTGGTGGTCTCAGCCCCGCCCCTGGTGGGTGTGCTATGCGAGGTTGGGTTGGGAGGACCCCCTCACACCCGCCATTGCCAACCGGGGCATGGAGAAAGGTGGCAGATTGCCTCTGGGGGAGGCCTCCCAACTCCTGCAGGCCGGCTCCTCTCTCTTTCGAGTTCACGCACAAAATACACTTTTTTAAAAAAAAACATAACTGTCAACAATAACTTACCTGGATGATATTTAGCCCGAAGACGTCTGACATGAACCATTTGGCGCCTCTTCAGGTCAGACCACTTCTTAACAATGGCCTTGTGGTCATGTTGGCCGCCAAAGTCAGCGATTAGGGCGCTGACCACAGCCCTTTTCTCTGGCTGCCTCCGCAGCTCATCGTATCCTGTTTCCAGGAACTTCTGCAAGATGAAGAACAAAGTATATTGTAATACTTCTGTTGACAGCCTTATGGATATATGACGTAAATGTATGCTATTCAACAATTGGAAGCATTCTCGCCTTATTAATCAATGACAGGGGTAACATGAAAGATTTTATATCCTGCCATTTCGGTCGCCACCTTTTTTGCATAAATATAGCAGCCATTATCATTTGCATAATTATGAATATATTATTAACAACACAGGATACACGTATAGGGGAGATATGCGTTGCTAACTCTTTTCCCTGTCAGGAGCCTAACGCCCCGGGGGGTCAGAGACGGGACCTTTTTCGGAGGACCACTGACGTATGTACCCGTCGCAGTTTTTTGTGATGTCACTCTTTAGGTGTGTGCACATTTTTCACTGCATCCGGGTGGAGTTTTTGGGTTGTGTTTTGCACGCCACAGGCTTTTCAACAGGAAAAAAACAGCTGGAGGCAGAATGGTTGCAAAACACTACGTGTTTGTTACTTAACTCTGGGTTTCAAGACCAGTCCACCTCCAGCTGTTGCAAAACTACTACTCCCATCAGCCACGGTCTGTCAGTGCATGCTAAGAATTTTACTTTTGCTGCATCTAGGGTGCCACAGTTTAGAGACCCGTGCATAAAGGCCTGAAAAATGGGGGCCTGCAGAACTTACAATACTAGAAGTGCCAGCATTCCCAGGCATGCTGGAAGTTGTAGTTCTGCAACATCTAAAGGGCAATATGTATTCGAACGTCCTTGGGCCTTGAGGACACTGAAGTCAGGACGTTCGCATACGTCCTATGTCCAAAAAATTTTTAAATTCATTATGCTAAATAACAAGGAAAAGTGCCTAAATACACATTTGCCAACCAGGGTGTCTGCAGCTGTCCAGGCATGCTGGGACTTGTAGTTTTGTAAAAGCAGGAGACACATTTTTTGTGAAATACTAATATATGATCATATATACTAACTTTTAAACTAGACTAAAATGCTGGGCTGGGCTGGGACTTGTAGTTTTGTAAAAGCAGGAGACACATTTTTGGTTAAATACTAATATCTGATCATATATACTAACTTTTAAACTAGACTTAAATGCAGTTGAAGATGATGAAATAACAGTGGTCAAAATACTTACACAAATCAGCAACTTTTCCTCAGACTTAGTGAAATTGCTTCCAACCATGTTGCTGTGTGATTGCGCTGCGATCATAAGTTGGAAACTGGCAAGGCTCCAGGAAATGGTCGCGTGTTGTTCGCGTGTTGATTGCGCTGCTTGGACCGAGATGGGTCCATATGGCTTCGGCTGTATGGACCACAGTAACTCTTTTCCCTGTCAGGAGCCTAGGAGCCTAACGCCCCGGGGGGTCAGAGACGGGACCTTTTCGGAGGACCACTGACGTATGCAACCGTCGCAGTTTTTTGTGATGTCACTCTTTAGGTGTGTGCAAATTTTTCCTTGCACCGGGTGGAGTTTTTGGGTTGTGTTTTGCACGCCACAGGCTTTTCAACAGAAAATAACCAGCTGGAGGCAGAATGGTTGCAAAACACTACGGGTTTGTTACCTAACTCTGGGTTTCAAGACCAGTCCACCTCCAGCTGTTGCAAAACTACTACTCCCATCAGCCACGGTCTGTCAGTGCATGCTAAGAATTTTACTTTTGCTGCATCTAGGGTGCCACAGTTTAGAGACCCGTGCATAAAGGCCTGAAAAATGTGGGCCTGCAGAACTTACAATACTAGAAGTGCCAGCATTCCCAGGCATGCTGGAAGTTGTAGTTCTGCAACATCTAAAGGGCAATATGTATTCGAACGTCCTTGGGCCTTGAGGACACTGAAGTCAGGACGTTCGCATACGTCCTATGTCCAATAAAATGTTAAATTCATTATGCTAAATAACAAGGAAAAGTGCCTAAATACACATTTGCCAACCAGGGTGTCTGCAGCTGTCCAGGCATGCTGGGACTTGTAGTTTTGTAAAAGCAGGAGACACATTTTTTGTGAAATACTAATATCTGATCATATATACTAACTTTTAAACTAGACTAAAATGCAGTTGAAGATGATGAAATAACAGTGGTCAAAATACTTACACAAATCAGCAACTTTTCCTCAGACTTAGTGAAATTGCTTCCAACCATGTTGCTGTGTGATTGCGCTGCGATCATAAGTTGGAAACTGGCAAGGCTCCAGGAAATGGTCGCGTGTTGTTCGCGCAATTGCGCATGCGCGATCGAAAAATCGCAATCGCAATATGTATTTTGGTTAAAATATCATACATATTCGATTTCAGAGTGCTGCTACAGCAGTTTTCGAAATATCTGCAATAAATTTCGCATTCGCATGTTGCGATATTTCGATAAAATATCAGGAATATTCTGAGCCAATCAGAGCGCTCCTCCAGCATATCTCGAAATTGCGCAATAAATATCGCATTCGCATGTTGCGATATTTCGATAAAATATCACGAATATTCTGAGCCAATCAGAGCGCTCCTCCAGCATATCTCGAAATTGCGCAATAAATATCGCATTCGCATGTTGCGATATTTCGATAAAATATCACGAATATTCTGAGCCAATCAGAGCGCTCCTCCAGCATATCTCGAAATTGCGCAATAAATATCGCATTCGCATGTTGCGATATTTCGATAAAATATCACGAATATTCTGAGCCAATCAGAGCGCTCCTCCAGCATATCTCGAAATTGCGCAATAAATATCGCATTCGCATGTTGCGATATTTCGATAAAATATCACGAATATTCTAAGCCAATCAGAGCGCTCCTACCGCAGTTATTAAAAAAATCGCAATTATTTTCGCATTCGCAATAGCGAAAAATCGCATTCAATTAATTTCGATAAAATATCACGAATATTCGAATTTAGCGAATATATCTCGAATATTCGAATATATATTCGAGATATATCGCGAAATCGAATATGGCATATTCTGCTCAACACTAATTATGATCATGTCCAGTGGTCGTAATGTCGGAGGTGTAGAGCTCTGTGTATGCAATGTAATATAATTTTATTACGATCATGTCCAGTGGTCGTCATGTTGGAGGTGTAGTGTTCGCTCTCTGTATAGGGTGTAATACAATAGAATTATAATCATGTTGAGTGGTCGGTTATATTGGAGATGTAGTATTCTATGTGCTTGGCATTAAATAATTGGACTATGGTCATGTTCAGTAGGCGAGCATGTTGAGGGTGTAGCATTCTATGTCTGTATAGAGTGTAATAGAATTGTATTAAGGTCACATCCAGTAATCAGTCATGTTGGAAGTGTAGTGTTCTATATATAGTGTATGATAGAATTGTATTATGGTCATTTTAGTGGGCGATCATGTTGGAGGTGTAGAGAATGTAATATCATTTTATGATGATCATGTCCAGTGGTGGTTCATGTTGGAGGCAGCACTGTTTCTTGGCATGGGCTTGGCTATACTCGAGCAGAGGGGCAGTCTCAGCTCACCTCGACTCGACTGTGCTCGGGCGGGGAGGGTGGTCTCCGCTCGGCTGGGCTTAAGCAGAGGGGTGGTCTCAGCTCACCTCAGCTCCGATCTGCTGCTTGGGACAGGGGACAGGCAGTCTTGACTCACCTCGGCTTGGCTGGGCTCAGGTGGAGGGGACGGTCCCAGTGATGTAAGTAATGATCACGGGTAAATGAAGAAGAATGATGCTCATGTTCGAGAGGATGCTGATCATGTCCCCAGCCTCTGACCGTTTCCCCCGCCTCTGACCATGTCCGCAGCCGCCAATCTTGTCTGTAGCCTCTGATCATGTTAGCAGCAGCCTCTGACAATTTCCCAAGCCTCTGACCATGTCTGCAGCCTCTGATCATGTCCCCAGCCTCTGATCATGTCTGCAGAGTCTAACCATCTCCTGTATTATGTCCGCAGTCTCTGACCATCTCGTGTATAATTTCTGCAGTCTCTGATCATCTCCTGTATCATATCCTTAGTCTCTTACCATCTCTTGTATCATGTCTGCAGTCTCTGATCATCTCCTGTATCATATCCTTAGTCTCTTACCATCTCTTGTATCATGTTCGCAGTCTCTGACCAACTCCTGTATCATGTTCGCAGCCTTTGATCATGTCTGCAGTCTCTGACCAACTCCTGTATCATGTTCGCAGCATCTGATCATGTCTGCAGTCTCTGACTGTCTCCTATATCATGTCTGCAGTCTCTGACCATCTCTTGTATCATTTCCGCAGTCTCTGACCAACTCTTTTATAATATCCACAGCCTCTGATCATGTCTGCAGTCTCTGACCATCTTCTGTATCATGTCTGCAGTCTCTGACCAACTCATGTAGTATGTCTGCAGTCTCTGACCATCTTCTGTATCATGTCCGCAGTCTCTGATCAACTCCTGTAGTATGTCTGCAGTCTCTGACCATGTCTGCAGTCTCTAACCATCTTCTGTATCATGTTCGCAGTCTCTGACCAACTCCTGGAGTATGTCTGCAGTCTCTGGCCATCTCCTGTATCATGTCCAAAGTCTCTGAGCAACTCCTATAGTATGTCTGCAGTCTCTGACCAACTCCTGAGGTGGAGCTCTAATACAAAGAGGTGTAGCCTAAAGAGGAATGGGTGGAGTTTACAGATGAAGAGGTGGATCCTAAACAGGAAGGGGTGTGGCAAATTCAGATCGGAGGTGACCAGTTTTAGTCTTGCCTAGGGAAGCGCAAATAAAAATACACCACTGATTGGAGGTGTAGTGTTCTATGTATAGACTGTAATAGAATTGTATTATGATCATGTCCAGTGGTTGGTCATGTTTGAGGTGTAGTGTTCTATGCATATTGAGTATAATAGAATTTTATTTTTATCATGTCCAGTGGTTGGTCATGTTGGAAGTGTAACACAGGTTTATGGTGCTGTTGAAAAAACCAAGAAGCCGTTCACTTAACCGCAGTAAAGCACAGTAAAGCCTTCTTAAAACAGAAGAAGTTAATAAAAATGGAAGATGTGTACAGTTATATTTTTATAGTTATATTTCATAATATAATATATTATAGTTATATTTTTATAAGGATTTATTTACATGGTTCTGACATCTTGTAGAATGATGGAAGTGATGACCTTTAACCACTTCCAGCTTCCATACCGGGCAATTACGGACCTTCCCGCCCAAGCCAATTTTCAGCTTTCAGCACTGTCGCAATTTGAATGACAATTGCGCGGTCATGCTACACTGTACCCAAATGAAATTTTTATCATTTTTTTCCCACAAATAGAGCTTTCTTTTGGTGGTATTTGATCACCTCTGCGACTTTTATTTTTTGCGCAACAACTAAAAAAAGACCGAAACTTTTGAAAAAAATTTAGTTTTTATTTTTTTCTGTTAATTTTTAAATTTTCTGTTTTCTTCTTCAATTATGGGCACTGATATGGCGGCACCGTTGAGGTGGCACTGATGGGCACCGATGAGGTGGCACTGATGGGCTCCGATAGGCGGCACTGATGGGCACCGATAGGCAGGGCTGGACTGGGACAAAAATTTGGCCCTGGACTTCATCCAGACTGGCCCACTTTGACGGGTCTCTCCCATGGCAGCCGGACAACTCCCGCACCCCCCCCTGACACCCAAGCCCCCTCTCCCCCTAGCCACTAGCCATTCTACTTTATTAGAGTAGAGCGGCTGGTACTGGTACTCTTATAGGCAGCACTAGTGGGGAAGCTAGACATTATTTCACCCAGGGCAAAGAATCAGTTCAGTGCCCCCCCTTATGGGACAAGATTAGGCACAAGTGAGAAACTCCCAGGCCATAGCTGTTGAGTCAGCTGTCTGTCCCCTCCCCACATTCTCCTCTATTGTCCCCCCTGCTCCTCTGGTCCTCCCCTTGCTTCTCTGTTCCTCCCCAGGTGAGCGCTGCGGGGAGGGAGAGGAGGTGAGTGCTGAGGAAAGGGAGAGACAGAGGAGCAGGGGGGGGGAGGCAGTCCGCTGTCACTGAACCCGGCCCACTGTAGTCCCAATGGCCAGTCCATCCCTGCCGATAGGCGGCACTGATGGGCACCGATAGGCGGCGCAGGTATGCGGTACTGATGGGCTCTCATAGGCGCACTGGGCACTCTTTGGCGGCACTGATGGGCACTCATGGGCGGCACGGATGGGTGACACTGATGGACACTTATGGGTGGCACAGATGGGCACTGATAGGTGGGCACTGGGCATAGATGGGCACTAAGAGGTGGCACTGATGGACACTGGGTGGCACTGATGGACACTGGGTGACACTGAGGGGTGGCACTGATGGCATTGATGGGCATCATTAGTCAGTGCCCATGTTGCCAGTCAGTGCCCATTTGTGGGCATTGATTGTATTCAATTTTTTTTTATTTATTGTTTTTTTTTATCAATCTGTGCTCTATTGAGCACCGGGGGGCACTCCCTGGTGGTCCAGTGTGGAGATCCGAGGGGGGCTGCGCTGATAAACAATCAGCATGAACCCCCCCTGTCAGGAGAGCCGCCAATCGGCTCTCCTCTACTCGCGTCTGTCAGACGCAAGTGAGGAAGAGCCGGTCAATGGCTCTTCCTGTTTACACCGTGAACAGCCGTGACTGGACACGGCTGATCACGTGGTAAAGAGCCTCCGCCGGACACCCCGGATCACCGATCGCCGTGCTGCGCGCCCCCACGGGCGCGCGCCGGCATGAAATCCTGCAGGATTTCACAACCACTTCCCGGACATCAATTGACCATTGACCGGGCGGGAAGTGGTTAAATACCCTCTGCATTGGGAGAGCTCTCCTCCTCTTCACAGCAGATATGTGAGGAGCTTTTTGGGCTTCTTTAATGATGAAGTCCAGGTATGTAAAGTTTTACATAATTACATTGATCCAGATTGGATTGTAAGTATGTATGTGCCATACCTGTGGAATCCCATGGAAATGGCTGTAGTAGGCACTGCTACTCTAGTGATCTCCAGTAGCTTCAGGACCAATCAGCTTCCAGGGGGATGCCAAAGTATGGCACATACACCTGTAATCCAAGCTGGACCAATGTACCTATGTAAAAATTGCCTTACCTGGAATTCACCTTTAAGCCGCCCTCACTGTCTGATTGTACTTTATTATATAATAATGAATAGCTGCAGTGAGGTGACAAAGAAAAAATCTGTGTAATCACTACAAATGGAATGAGAAAACTACAAATCCAATCCAATATTTTCAAGGTAATAAAATATTCTAGTTTCCTTCAGTGCGTCTGGTCGGCACTCATAGCAATGTGAATGCATTTCGTTCTTTGCTTGCAACTGCTGATAACATACTTGTTGTAGAAAATGACCTTGACACTCATATATATCCGTTTTTTAACACATTATAAAGCATAATCTTTTTCCTCACCGGCTAAGCAAACATATATTCAGGTAAATGTGTAAACACAGTACATTCTGCATCCATCAAAGGTTATTTGTTTCCAAGAGAAGAGCGTTTATAGCCGGAATGTGTTTATTCAATTCCTGAATGAATATTACTGTATAATAAAAACTCATTGGCCCAGATTCAGGTACATTTGCGCTCTATTTGCGGAGGCGCAGGGCAACGATTTTGCCCTGCGCCCCCGCAAATATTTTGCGCTGCCCTCGATTCACGGAGCAGTAGCGGGAATCATTTAAATTAGGGGCGCTCCCGCGCCGAGTGTAGAGCGTATGCTCCGTCGGGAAACTTTCCCGACGTGCATTGTGGCAAATGACGTCGCAAGGACGTCATTTGCTTCAAAGTGAACGTGAATGGCGTCCAGCGCCATTCACGAATCACTTACGCAAACGACGTAGATTTCAAATTTTGCGATGCGGGAACGACGGGTATCCTTAGCATTGGCTGCGCCTGCTATTATCGCCATACGGAAACGACGTAACTTGCGTACACAGGGCCCGCGCAACAATTGTGAATCGGTGTTAGTATGCAATTTGCATACTATACGCTGATCACAATGGGAGCGCCCCCTAGCGGTCAACGCAAGAATGCAGCCTAAAATCAGCGTGGCATAAGAGCCTTATGCCACGCAGATTTTAGGCTGCAGTCGGCTTTACGATGTTCCTGAATCAGGAGCATTCGTAACGCCGGAGCAAGTAAGCAATTGCGCTGCGTAACCTATGGTTACACAGGCACAATTGCTTCTTGAATCTGGGCCACTGTGTGCAGAATACAATGCAATATGAAGCTCTCTGGCATTGAGCCCACTGGCCAACACAGAGGACCTACAATAGCTAGGAACAATTATCTGTAGTATACAGGTACAGAATGCTTTCTAGTCTTGCTCTTGGTTATATAGATCAGTGCTCCCCAACCTTTTTATCGCCGCGGACCGGTAAACGTTTGATAATTTTTCCGTGGCCAGGGGGTTGGAGAACACTGATTAATTATACTATAAAAAAAAGGGAAAATAAACAAAACTAGGAGCCTGATGGATTACTTATGTGAGGGTACCTCCATCAATAATGGTAGGGTGTGTATACAGAGAGCAAAACCTGGCACTGTCACCCACTTCCTCTGTGCACTTGCCTCACAGCAGCTTCTCTTCAGTCCCCGCGTCTCCGACCTCGAGTCCTCAGTCCTCCCGCGGCGCCTCCTCCTCGGCCAATGGCGTGGGGTTTGCCTTTCGGCCAATCAGGAAGCGGGAGGACCCGCACCCTAATTGGCCAGGAGGAGGATCAGTGTAACAATAGCGAATTTTCATTCACTATTGTCACACAATGGGCGGGCTCTGCTCGGTGCCGCCACAGTGAAATTATTTAAAGTTCCTCGGGCGGCCCGGTACCGTTTGATCCACGGACCGGTACCGGTCCGGGGCCCGGGGGTTGGGGAACACTGATATAGATATCCAAGTTTATCTGTCTTTAAAAATTAAAAGTTACTTTTGATTTTGACTCTAACCTAAAATGTGGCCATAGGGGAGTTCTGTACATTGGGTTAACAATCTAGGTTTGCTTTCATGCCTGGAATGTGAATGGAGGTGTGTGGAAGCGATACGAAGGCAAGTATATGAGCCTGTGGGGATTCACATTAAAGTGATCCTCCATCTATTTAATAAGTGCTATAGTGTAGGGCTTGTATGTAACCCCCTCAGTGGCTTGAACAGAAAAATTGTTGGTGGCCGCACACACTATGGATGGGCGTCTAAACTTTATTGTAGCATATCGAAAGATAAAACCGAAACAGCATAATGAGCACAAGGAGGAGAACGTTAACGGGTTTCACGCAAGTAACAGCGCTTACTCATAACATAAAAAAGAGTCCCCTCCGTGGTTAGTTTCAGTTCCATAGTTGAAGATGTGAACCTCAGCTTTTGGAGCCGCCTTGATTTGATGCCAGCCATGCCCCTGCAATTGCACCTTGGAAATGGGGTATATATAATGGGTATAGAAAAGAATCACCTCCCTTTAAAATAATCACATTTTGTAGTTTTGTAGCCTGAAATTAAGACACACATGGTTTTTGTTTTATCCAGCTGTATTTACTCTGTGCAAGTTATAACATCCAAAGGAAAGATATAACCCCAACAAAATATAAAAACAATTCAAAAACAGAATCACTGAGTTGGAAAAAGGATCACCCCTCCTAAAAATGACTTGTAAACTCAATCAGGTGTAGCTAATCAAGATCTCAATAGCACACATAGCCATTTGATTTTCAACTGTGATCAGCTGTGGTCATTTTGATTAGATCAGCGTGAAAAGAGCTTTCCTGTAGCACTTCAGTCCCTGGTAGTGCAACTGAAGCAAACAATCAACTATGGGTGGCAAGGCACTGTCAAAAAATCTCCGGGATAAAGTTGTGGGTAGGCACAAGTCAG
Organism: Rana temporaria; assembly: GCF_905171775.1. Taxonomy (NCBI): domain Eukaryota; kingdom Metazoa; phylum Chordata; class Amphibia; order Anura; family Ranidae; genus Rana; species Rana temporaria. The sequence goes on from NC_053490.1 coordinate 37,758,527, forward strand.
GAGATGGATACAAAAAAAATTCAAGGGATTTATCAATGCCTAGAAGCACAATGAAGTTTATTATTAAGAAGTGGACAGTATTTCGTACAACACAGACCCTCTCTCGATAGGGACGCCGCTCCAAACTGGATGAAAGAGCCATGAGGAAACTGGTCAGAGAGGCTACCAAGAGTCATACAGCAACTCTGAAGCAGTTGCAGGAATTTATGGTAAAGAGTGGTCATTGTCTTCGCCCCTCTTTCTTCCGGGAACGCGGACTCCCGCATGCAAACACGGGAGCCCCCAGTCACGGCACCGATGACATCATCGGCGCACTATGTCACATGGCGCACTTATTATAGGCTTTCCTATGATTACAACTTCCACCTCTTTAAACCCTTTGAAATGCCTTAAAGACGTAGGCTGCTGTACTCCTGGGTACAGAATGACATTGACAGGCCTAATTTTCAACCTGATCCTCCATGGCCTTGGTTATAATTTTTCTTGGTGTTTATTACGTGTTCATGTGCTATTTCTTAATTTTTTGTGCTGTCGCCCCTGCGATTCTGAAAATCCATTAAAATATTGAAAAAGAAATGCCTTAACCACTTGCTTACTGGGCACATATACCCCCCTCCTGCCCAGGTGAAATTTCAGCTTTCGGCACTGCATCGCTTTAACTAACAATTGCGCGGTCGTGCGACGTGGCTCCCAAACAAAATTGACGTCCTTTTTTCCCCACAAGTAGAGCTTTCTTTTGGTGGTATTTGATCGCCTGTGCGGTTTTTATTTTTTGCGCTATAAACAAAAAAGTGAGACAATTTTGAAAAAAATACAATATTTTGTACTTCTTGCTATAATAAATATCCCAATTTAAAAAAAAAAAACATTTTTTTTCTCAGTTTAGGCCGATACGTATTCTTCTACATATTTTTGGTAAAAAAAAAAAAAAATCGCAATAAGCGACTGGTTTGCGCAAAAGTTATAGCGCTTACAAAATAGGGGACAGAATTATTATTTTTTAATTATTTTTTTTTTACTAGAAATGGCGGCGATCTGCGATTTTTAATGGGACTGCGACGTTATGGCGGACACATCGGACACATTTTTGGCGCCATTCACATTTATACTGCGATCAGTGCTATAAATATGCACTAATTACAGTATAAATGTGACTGGCATTGAAGGGGTTAACACTAGGGGGTGAGGAAGGGGTTAAATGTGTGTCCTATGAAGTGTTCTGACTGTAGGTGGAGGGGGGGTGACTGGGGGGGTGACCGATCTGTGTCTCTATGTACAAGAGACACAGATCGGTCTCCTCTCCAGAGACAGCACCGCTGCCTCTGTGTAAAACGGCAATGACAGATGATCTCATATGTTTACATATGAGATCATCTCTCATTGGCCGCACAGATCGCATCGCGAACGGCCACTCTGATTGGCCGTTCGCGGCGATCTGTAATTGGCTGTGTCCGAGGGACACGGCCAACACAGATTTTCCCCGCAGCGCGCTCTGGAGCGCGCGCGGGGACCGCCCTAAGGGGCGGACATCAATTGACGGCAGTTTGGAGATTGGGATCCGCACTGTAGCCGTCAATTGACGGCAGGCGGATCCCAAGTGGTTAAAGACTGCCGTCCACAAAGGTCACCATCAAATTTAACTGAACTTGAGCAGTTCTGCAAAGAACAGTGGGCAAATATTCCAAATGCCTAGTACACACGATCGGTTTTCCCGCTGGGAAAACCGAGGGGAAAACCGAGAACCTGCTCGGTAACTTTTTCCCCCTACACACGACCGAGCTTTGGTTGGGAAACCCGGCTGTGTGTATGCTCCACCGCAGTCTTTTCCCATAGGAAAACTGCCGGCTTAAAAACTGCCGGAAATCCCGGCTGGAAAAAAGAGAGCTGGTTTCCTTTTTTTCCCCGGGAACATACACACGGCCGGGATTCCCAGCCAAAAGCTTTCATGGCAGTTTTCCCGACAGGAAAACCGGTCGTGTGTACGAGGCAAAAGTCTAGAAGTTAGTAGAGACATATCCCAACAGACTAAAAGCTGTAATTAAAGCAAAAGGTGGTTTAACAAAATACTGACACAAGGTCGGTGATCCTTTTTCCAACTCAGTGATTCTGTCTTTGATTTGTGTTTCTTTTTTTTCTGACATGTTGGTGTTATATGCTTCACTTAAAGTGGTAGTATACTCTGTACTACCACTTTCACTTACAGGTAAGCCTATAATAAGGCTTACCTGTAAGTATAAAGAATATCTCCTAAACCTGTACGGTTTAGGAGATATTCCCCTCGCAATGCGCCGCTGACTGCAGTGGCGCATGCGCAGCGGGATCTTCGGCTAAAGGCCCGGCAGCCGCCGGACCTTGCCGGACAGAAGTCTCCCGCGCGCAGCGGCTTTACTACCGCTTTAAATGTTATAAGTTGCACTTAGTAAATACAGCTGGATAAAACAAACTGTTAGATAGATTCAGGTAGAGTTAGGCCGACTTATCACTAGATAAGTCGACCTAACTCAGAATCTACGCCGACTTATGTTTAAGCGTATGCTCAAACAGAGATACGCTTAAACATATCAAAGATACGACGGCTTGCGCCCGTCCTATCTTAGATTGCAATTTTTCGGATGGCCGCTAGGTGGCGCTTCCATTGCGGTCAGCGTAGATTATGTAAATGAGTTGATACGCCGATTCACGAACGTACGCCCGGCCGCCGCAGTCGATTTACGCCGTTTCCGTAAGGCCTTAGGCGGCCTATAGTTATTCCACCTATGAGGTGGAATAACAATGTTAAAGTATGGCCGCCGTTCCCGCCGCGAGGTTCGAATTTTTTACGTCGTTTGCGCAAGTCGTCCGCAAATCGGGAGTTACGTCGTTTACGTCCACGTCGAAATCAATAGGCCCGTACGACGTACTTAGCCGCAATGAGCACTGGGAAATGTAGGCGCCCGGCGCATGTGCAGTAGCCAAAAAACGTCAAAAACGTGAGGTCAAGCCTCATTACCATTAAACACGCCCCCCTCCAACCCATTTGAATTAGGCGCGTTTACACTACGCCGCCCTAAGTAAGGAGGTAAGTGCTTTGAGAATCATGTACTTGCCTCTCTTACTTAAGGCGGCGTAGTGTAAACACGCTAGCCTCGCTGTCTTAAAATTGCGCGCCCCTACCTGAATCTACCCATGTGTCTGTATTTCAGGCTGCAAAGCAACAATATGTGATTATTTTTAAGGGGGGGATTCTTTTTCATACCCACTGTACACCTCATATTATGGAGGTTACCTGAGGGTAGAAAAAAACTGTGGATCCTGCCAGAAATCTTGTGAGTTTATAGCTCTCTCTATGAATTATAGAGAACCCCCATGTTACAGAGTGGTGGGGTATTCAATAGTTCTGGGGCAACAGCGCTGCTCACCCATAGACGCAGTGCAGTGAGTGAAGTCGTCACCCTAGGACGCGACGTGTGAAAGAAAAATGAATTCACCAGCTAAGCACCGGTAAGCTGCATTATATTTCAGTTTTGTTCTTGGCTTTAGAGATTCTGTAGAGCTGACTGTAGTATTGGTACAAACCTTCTGTTGAGTGGGTGAAGCATTGACAACTTGCTGTAACTTTGTACTCTTCTGGAAAAACAAGGCAATCATGCATAGCAGAATGTGAAAAGGAATCAGAGAAAAGATTGCCCATGGTCACATTCTACTGACATTCCTGCTAGGCGGCAGATTCCTGAAGGCAGGTTATTGGTTTATTGGCTTCTTTCAGAAAACTCATTAAGCCACACTTAGTGCATTTAATAAGCGTGCACTTTTTATTTGTGAGCGTCCATAGCCGGGTCCACTATTTGGGATTTGTTAGGCAGCCAAACAATATAAAATGGTGCAGACTTCTAGGAGACCTGCTGATTGATATTGTTCAGGCACAGAAAACCATGACCGCAGCTGATGATTATTATCAGGGTCCTTTCCCCGGGGGCACATTTAAAGGCAAAGTTCACCAAAGGGTAAAATAGGTTTTAAGGAAAATAACGGTACCTGTGCTGCAAAATGACCCTTGTCTGTACTAATCTGAAAATCTGCTGCCTTCATGTGAACCCGTGTCGTCCTCATCCGGGGACCTTTATATTTTCATTTCCAAGAAATTCACAAAGGGACTGAATAAAACTGCACAAAAATAGCATAAAAAAAAAAAACATTTCAAGAGTATCTAAAGCCAAAAAGTTCCCCAGCAAAAGTTCTATTTCATGTGCTTGCATATATATGTAAAGCCGCACTGCTGCGTCAAGGCACATTCAGGGCCGTCTTTAATGTTGATCGGACCCTGGGCAAAAATTTTCTTGGGCCCCCCCATGCAATTTTGCTTTCCACTTGCTCTGAGACATACAATAAATATCAGCTAGACTTAAAGCGTAGGTCCACGCGATTTTTTTTTTTTACAAATACTGTAGCTGCTGACTTTTAAAAAATGGACACTTACCTGTCCAGCGTGCCCGCGATGTCAGCAGACGAGGCTGAGCAATCGCTCGGTCCTCGGCTGCTTCCGCCGCCATCCTCGGTGAGGGAATCAGGAAGTGAAGTCTTGCAACTTCACTGCCCGATTCCCTACTGCGCATTCACGAGTATCGCGGCGCGCCGTCACTGGTCCCCGCTCTCTCCTAGGAACAGTGTTTCCCAGAAGACAGTGGGGGGGGAGTGACGTGAAGGGCTGGACTCCTGCCCGTGGGAGTCAGAACCCAGAAGTGGTGCAATTACCTGTCTTAGACAGGTATTTGCATCCCCCTCCCCCTGAAAGGTGCCAAATGTGACACCGGAAGGGGGGAGGGATCCAAAAAGCAGAGGTTCACTTTTTGTGTGAACCTCCGCTTTAAAATCAGTTTACTGTATCAGATCAGGCAGTGATTGTGATTGGTTGCCAGAGGTTACAGCATATTATTACCACTTACTGACTTGTTTCTAGAGGTTACAGCACATATTACTGCTCTCTGATTAGTTGCTAGAGGTTACAGCACATTATTTCTTCTTGTTGATTGGTTTCTAGAGATTACTGTACAGTAATACTGCTCACTGATTGGTTTCTAGAGGTCACAGCACATCATCTCTTCACTGCAGAGGGGCATGATATACATACGAATTCCACCTTTATTTACATATGAATGCCGCCTGCTCTGCCTCCCTGTGATAATTTCTACTGACCCCTGCACTCTGCTTTTCTTACTACTGAACTCTCTTTTCTGTGTGACTTACTTCTGTTCTGAACTCTGAACTCTGGGTTAGTGCCGACACCTGCACCCTGCATTATTTTCTACTGACTCCTGCACTCTGCATTTCTTACTGCTGACGTCTGCACTCTGTGTTATATACTACTGACCTCTGGATACTCTGTTACTTATTTCTGACACCTGAGCTCTTCAAACTTTCCTTAATTTTTAATAAAGCCTTGTTAAGTTTACCTTTGAATAAACAGCATGGTGCACCCTGGTGATCTATGTTTTTTCCCATTTTGTTCAGATCTCCACCTTATTAGGGTTGCCCTCCATTGAGTTATTTGGTTAACACTGAACAGGTCTGGACTCCTTTAAGGAAGAATAGGTTGCCTCCATGGCATACCTGCTCCTAATTGAGTCATTGCTATAGATGTCCCATGTTGGGAGCTTTGTTAGACCAGAGTTAGGGACCACACTGTAACGGAATGACCCATGACACCCAGAGACTTTTGAAGGATGGGGGGTACTCCTGTGCCAGCGTCACTAATGACTCTTGGGTCTAGGGCCATCCTGTGCCCCTTTTGGGCATAGGGTGACTGAGAAAAAATAATTATAAATTTCATGAGACGGGACATTACTGATAATTCATGTTTTGCAGGATATCTTGGAATATTACAAGTTGTTAAAGTCTGACTCCAGATGGAGTGTTTTCATTCAATGGGGGGACACATGCTTTTGAGGTCACATTCCATTGTGAGATGCTAATTCAGTCCGTAAAGGTCAGATGTCTAGCTTTTAGGTGTTAATTCAGCCTGGCTCCTAAGAACTCTCATTATGTATGCTAATACTGTTTTGTGTGTGGAATGTACTTGTCAACTGTAGTAATTAGGTCATGTTAAATGGGTGCCAAAACGTCTGACATAGAAATGTGTATTATGCAGGTGAATCACTTATTGTCGGAGACGGGACGTCTGGGGGATGACTAATAATTAACTCCTCTGAATGTCATTATCTAAAAGAATGCGATTAAAGCCCCATTGTGTGATGTGTGGGTGGAGAGTTTCTTTGTTCCTTTGATTACTGTAACATGCTTGTAACTGCATAAAAAGCTGAGAGTGTACCATTAAAATTCATTCATTTGACTCAGAACACAGAGCGTAAGTCTCGTCTCTCTGAGGGAATTCTTATGGATCGTGTCTGCTGGCTTGTCGGACTGTCGGATAAGCTGTTGTGGGTTGATGGAATGGGAGATCGTAAACGGTGGTGATCATTACACACACTTTGCACGAGGCAGTATGGCTTCACAAATATTCACAGGTGTATGCAGTAAAACACTAGACCAGGTCAGGGGGGAACACTTTTACTTGCATGGAGTATCTCTTTATGCTCTACATCAAGTTCTTACCATCATGCTTGCTCTAGGTCAGAGACCCATCCAAGTTGGACCAAGTATGGAAAAAAGATCATTCCTAGAATTCTGCTGTAAACTTTCATGAAATAAGCAGTTTCTGCCTCAACAATTATGACTTCCAACCAATAATTTCTAATGTCTGTTTTTTTGTAAAAATGCAATGTGGGAATTTCCATTCATTTCTCATGTGTGAGTCATACAGGAATGAAGGGAGTACAGGATAAGACTGTTCCAACTTAGTTTTATGGTCAGGGAAACACATCCGTGAGAGACGGGATTATCCTGTTTAATGTATTAACAATCTTGGCAATAGCACTCCTTGTGTTTGATTTTAATAGGTTTAGTTGATATGTCCGGCAGATAATTGGTAGGTTAGGTTCTTGATGGATATTTTATCTCAAATAGTCTTTTTAGCTGGCCTCAGCTAAGAGCTAAACAACCGCAGGGCCTACTAACCTCAGCGCTGACCTGCTACAGGTCATAAATTAAAAAGGAGTTACAAGCGACCTGTTATAACTGTGCCAAATTCAAAAAGTCCATGGCATTAACTTCAACCTATCATTAAACTTCACATGAATTAGTGGGTCATAGTTCAGTATTAGCAGATAGCAACGTTTTAGCTGTCTGTGCGGTAAAACTCTTCATTTATGGCTCTTGGCACTAAAGCTATTGAAGCAGACCAAGATATGGCGAATGTAAACAATGCATGCACCGATATGGGTCTGCAATTATAGCATTTGGACTACAGGAAAAAATTAGGTAGCAGTAAATCACTATGGTTGCCTGCTGATATATGTTAAAGAGCTAATATGGTATGGTATGCTTAAAGCGGGGGTTCACCCTTAGAGGGCACTTTTCCCCCTTAGATTCCTGCTCGTTATTACTAGGGGAATCGGCTATTTATTTTAAAATATGTGCAGTACTTACCCGTTTACGAGACGCATCCTCTCCGTCGCTTCCGGGTATGGGCTTCGGGAATGGGCGTTCCTTCTTGATTGACAGGTTTCCGAGAGGCTTCCGACGGTCGCATCCATCGCGTCACGATTTTCCGAAAGAAGCCGAACGTCGGTGCGCAGGCGCAGTATAGAGCCGCACCGACGTTCGGCTTCTTTCGGCTACGAGTGACGCGACGGATGCGACCGTCGGAAGCCTCTCGGAAGGCTGTCACTCAAGAAGGAACGCCCGCTCCCGAAGACCCATACCCGGAAGCGACAGAAGAAGATGCAGCTCGAAAACGGGTAAGTACTGCTTATATTTTAATATAAATAGCCGATTCCCCTAGACCGAACGAGCAGGAAGCTAAGGAGAGATTTTTTTTTTTTTTTTTTAAATGGGTGAACTCCCGCTTTAACACAGCCTCCCTTACCCTAGAGCAGTGATGGCAAACCTTGGCACACCAGGGGCCAGATCCACATACCCGAGCGCATTGTTGCGGCCGGCGTAGCGTATCTCTGATACACTACGCCGCCGTAACTTACAGCGTAATTTCCTGATCCTGAAAGAATTTGCGCCGTAAGTTACGGCGGCGTAGTGTAACTTTGGCGGCGTAAGGGCGCGCAATTCAAATGGATGTGATGGGGGCGTGTGGGTATCCCAGTGCGCATGCTCGAAATTAACCCGCAACAAGCCATGACCTTACGACGTGAACGTCATTCTACGCAAAGCCCTATTCACGAACGACTTACGCAAACCAGTGGCAGACAATGTGCCCTCTAGAGGCAGATACGAAAAGTTCATTTTTAACATTAAATTGATGCTCATTTTGTCTAGGGGAATCGGGTATTTTTTTTACAATCGAAGCAGTACTTACTGTTTTAGAGAGCGATCTTCTCCGCCGCTTCCGGGTATGGGCTGCGGGACTGGGCGTTCCTATTTGATTGACAGGCTTCCGACAGGCTTCCGACGGTCGCATACATCGCGTCACGATTTTCCGAAAGTAGCCGAACATCGGTGCGCAGGCGCCATATAGAGCCGCACCGACGTTCGGCTTCTTTAGGCTACTCGTGACGCGATGTATGCGACCGTCGGAAGCCTGTCGGAAGCCTGTCAATCAAATAGGAACGCCCAGTCCCGAAGACCATACCTGGAAGCGGTGAAGAAGATCTCTCTCTAAAACGGTAACTACTGCTTCGATTTTAAAAAAAAATACCCGATTCCCCTTGACAAAATGAGCCTCAATCTAATGTTAAAACATTTTTTTCGGGTGAACTCCCGCTTTAAAGAGGAGCTCCAGGCTCCTGCAGAAAAAATAATGCAGCTGTTGATTTTTATTAATAGGACACTTACCTGGCCAGGAGTCCAGCAGTGTCTTCACCAGAGTCAATCTTTCAATCGGCTCTCTGGTGCTGATGCCTCAAGGGGGGGGGGGGGGGCAATTTGGGGTAGGGGTCAGAGCAATAAGTGGGGCTTTAAACTGGAATTCAACACCTACACCCAACTAATCTTAAAAATGCTCCCTACCCCGTCCTAACACCTATAGCTGACTAACCTCTAACCCAGCCTCCAATTTAACATATTAAAGCCAGCGACAGCCAGGGAACTAGCATTTTCAGGTCAATCTCGGCGTGGAATGGTATGTTTTTTTTGTAAAAATGTACAGATGTAGATGTAAGTATGAAAACAATGAACAGGCAAGGGACGGTCTTTGGCATACAAATTGATGCTAAAAAGCATCCCTCTTGGAGAGTTCAAAGGTGTACATTTATTGTATTTTTACAGATTGAAACAGCTTTCTGCGGACTCAGAGAACTCAAGGGATATATAGAATTTTCCATGACCACTTATAGAGCCAGGAATTCAAGCAGATCAAGAAAAATAAAAAAAAGCAGTCAAAGCAAAACTGTGATTGAGTTCTTACTAGTGTAATATGGTCACATGGGTGGGACATAGAAGTAGAAGCGTGGTTTGTATGATTTACACCATGAAATAAGGCCCTCTGCTGGCTGAATTCTGAATAACAGCATTCTTTTAACTAGTATATTACAATAAAGTATTGCTTTCAAAATTTAAAAGGCACCTTTTACATAAAGTAAGATATTTTACATCTATGTAACGTAACTGTGGGGCTAACGGATGAAACACATTATTGGCTATCTTTTTATGGAATTACAAGACAGGATGTTTGCTGTGTGCTATGACGTAGTCTACTAGGTAGATTCACATACATGGCCGCAACTTTAAGGCGGCGTAGCTTAAGGCATTTAAGCTACGCCGCCGTAAGTTAGAGAGGCAAGTACATGATTCACAATGTACTTGCCTGCTAAGTTACGGCGGCGTAGCCTAAAGCGGGCGGGCATAATGGCGCCTAATTCAAATTTAGCTGAGGGGGTGTGTTTTATGTTAATGGGGCTTGACCTGACGTTTTTGAAGTTTTTTTTTAACTGTGCATGCGCCGTGCGCCTACATTTCCCAGTGTGCATTGCGGCTACGTCCGCCGCACGGGCCTATTGATTTCGACGTGGACGTAAACGACGAAAATTCCTATTCACGGACGACTTACGCAAACGACGTAAAATTTTCGAATTTCGACGCGGGAACTGCGGCCATACTTAACATTACTATTCCATCTATTTGATGGAATAACTTTAGGCGGCCTATCTCTTACGTAAACGGCATAAATGTACTGTACGTTCGTGAATAGGCGTATCTACTGATTTGCATATTCTACGCCGACCGCAATGGAAGCGCCACCTAGCGGCCAGCAGAAATATTGCAACCTAAGATAGGACGGTGCAAGCCGTCGTATCTTAGATATGTTTAAGCGTATCTCTGTTTGAGAATACACTTAAACATAGGTCGGCGCAGATTCTGACCTAACGACCTAACTCTTACTGAATCTAGCTATACATTTCTACCTGGGAACATGGCTATATGGACTGATAGGAACCTGGCTTACCTGCCAACTTTGTTTCGTTGTCAATGCTTCATATGCCAGTTCTCTAAGGCTAAAGCTCAGCTTGATTATATTGAAACAGTTTGATCCTTGCACACCATACTATGAACAATTCATAAGGGGTGTTATAAATTCAAAAGGGTGCCATCCTTTCTCATGTTCATATCACAAAGCAAATGCAGTATATGACAATGTGGGGGACACAGCAAACACATAGAAAAAGGTGCTCTGGTCAGATGAGACCAAAATTGAACTTTTTGGCCTAAAAGCAAAACGATATGTGTGGCGGAAAACTAACACTGCACATCACCCTGAACACACCATCCCCACTGTGAAACATGGTGGTGGCAGCATCATGTTGTGGGGATGCCTTTCTTCAGCAGGGACAATGGAAACTGATCAGAGTTGATGGGAAGATAGATAGAGCCAAATACAGGGCAATCTTAGAAGAGAACCTGTTAGAGACTGGGGCGGAGGTTCACCTTCCAGCAGGACAACGACCCTAAACATACAGCCAGAGCTACAATGGAATGGTTGAGATCAAAGCATATTCATGTGTTAGAATGGCACAGTCAAAGTCCAGACCTAAATCCATTTGAGTACAGTGGAACCTCAGGTTGCGAATAACGCGGTTAACAAGCGTTTCGCAATACGGGCACTGTATTTTTTTAAATCCTAACTCTGTTTGCTAGTGTTGTCTCGCAAAACAAGTAGGATTCAAGCCAAAGCGGTGTGCAGTACCGCATTTGGCCTGAAGTGGTGGGGGGGGGGGGGGCGCGGGTGCCGAGTGGAGCCGAACGGCACCGATCTGCACCGTTCGGAGGAGTTTGGAAATGATCGGAAACACTTGGAAATACGCCATTCTCGAGCTGTCCCCAGGCCTTTTCGTGTGTTCCCGAGGCTCTACGACGCCCCTCACCTCTAGCCGCAAGCGGTATTGCATGCCATTGAAGTCAATGCGGAACAAATTATTTATATTTCCATTGACTTCAGTGCAGAAACCCACTTTTATATGCGAGTACTTCGGATTACGAGCATTCACCTGGAACGGATTATGCTCGTAATCCAAGGTTCCACTGTATCTGTGGCAAGACTTGAAAATTTCTGTTCATACAGTAGACGCTCTCCATCCAATCTGACAGAGCTTGAGCTATTTTGCAAAAAATAATGGGAACAAATGTCCCTCTCTAGATGTGAAAATCTGGTAGACACATCCCCAAAAAGACTTGTGGTTATACAAAGTATTGACCCAGGGGGGCTGAATACAAATGTACACCACACTTTTCAGATATTTATTTGTAAAAAGTTTGGAAAACCATTTATCATTTTCCTTCCACTTCACAATTATGTGCCACTTTGTGTTGGTCTATCCCATAAAATCACAATAAAATACATTTACGTTTTTTTGTTTCAACAGTTTTTGAATAAATAAATAAAAAATGTGATCCTGAAAAAAATCCAGTGAGCTCATAACTTCCTATTGTGAGCTAAAACAAGAGTGTGTGTTGTCACCCTAGGACAGGTAGTAACAGATCACTAATGGAAAAAAAGTTGAATAAAAAAGAAAACATTTGAAGCCATACATTTTAAAATTCTTCTTCTTTGTTTTTGTTTTTACAGATTAAAAGAAATAAAGATGGCAAGTAAAATGTCCACGGTTTGGGTCCTCTTGTTCTTAGTGCCATGTGTACAACTTCAAGGAACTAATATGAAACCGACTTGGCCAACCTATAAAGTCCCCGTCATCGTTCCTGAGTCTACAACTGGTTTGGAGAAGCCTCACTTTGATGCGGCGCCAAGGCTAGACGTGCCATGTTCCTGCGGTCCTGATTGCCACAAACATTTCCCAACACCAACAGTTGAGGACCTGAAAGAGAACATGGCATATGAAACACTTTATGCCAATGGGAGCCGCATACTGACTGAAGTAGGCATCTACGTTCTTGGCACCAATGCCGGGACTAGAAACGGAGCCAGCAAGTCCCGTCAGAAGAGACAGATCTATGGTCATGACACTAGATTTAACATATATGGAAAGAACTTCTTACTTAATTATCCCTTCTCAACATCAGTAAAGTTATCCACAGGCTGTACAGGTACTTTGGTAGCTGAAAAACACGTCCTTACAGCAGCCCATTGTATCCATGATGGTAAAAGCTACGTTAAAGGAGCACAGAAGCTCAGAGTGGGCTTCTTAAAGCCAAAAACAAAAGATGGTCGTAAAGGTTTCAACCACACATATTCGGGAACAGGCGATAAAATGAAGTTCCAGTGGATTCGGGTGAAAAGGACACATGTCCCAAAAGGTTGGATTAAAGGTAATGCTAATGATATTGGCATGGATTATGACTATGCTTTGTTAGAGCTCAAAAAGCCACATAAAAGACAGTTCATGATGATCGGAGTAAGTCCTACAGGTCGCCAATTGCCTAGTCACCGAATCCACTTCTCTGGCTTTGACAATGACAGACCGGGAGACCTCGTGTACAGGTTCTGCGAAGTTAAGGACGAAACGTATGACCTTCTATACCAACAATGCGATGCCCAACCCGGCGCCAGCGGATCTGGAGTCTATGTCAGAATGTGGCGGAGAGATAAGCAACAGTGGGAGCGAAAAATTATTGGAATATTCTCCGGGCACCAGTGGGTTGACAAAAATGGTGACAAACAGGATTTCAATGTCGCTGTGCGCATCACGCCCCTTAAGTATGCCCAGATATGTTTCTGGATAAAGGGAAACTATATAGATTGTCAGGATCGTTGATTCCCAGTCCAAATACTTCAGAGTGACTGTCTTATAATTTCGAGAAAGGCCAAATATGAACAAAAAGAGACATTGCTAAAGCATTCCACCAAACGGTTCAATGAATCCATTGTTTGAGGTGTTGTCAAGGAAGACTGGAGTGAAACACTGAGGCACAATGCTCACATAGATCTTTATACTTCACAGATACTAAGTGCAACGGTTGCATAAGACAGCTGTTGATGAGAGATGTTAATATATTTTTACAGAATGATGGATTTTTGCTTTTGCCTTTTTTAAGTTTATTTTTGTTTCTTACTGGGCAATCGGCATAATTAACCAGCATTTTTACGCCAACCTGCAATATTGATTGGTGGATTTCTTTTTGAATATAAGACATTGAAGATACAGAAAGTTATTTGACGGTGACAGCTTGCCGCACAATATATAATCTGCACTTTCCTGGTCTAAAATAGAATTGAAAATACTCGTCTCTTTTAAATTACTATTTCTGTACTGATGTTTGATTACTGCTGTGGATGAGCAACTGTATTTTTTCCCCCCCTAAAGTGGCTTTTAATCTCAGGATGTACAAAATATGCAGATGGAAACTAAAATGTATTATTATGATGTCAAACGAGAACGTTTTTTTTTAGCAGAACTCATTTAGAGAGCAATATTTTATTTTTCACCTTAAATGTACAGGATGATAAAAGGGATAAAGTTGGCACTGGGGTAGATTCAGGTACAGCTGCGCGCTCCTTACGGAGGTGCAGTGTACCCTTTTTACCCTGCACCTACGCAAATTATTTCATTCATGAAGCAGTAGCCACGTAATTTGCGTGGGCGCTCCTCAAAAATGCCCTGCGTAAGGGCGCCTAATGTAAATGATCCCGTAGGGGGCGGGAATCATTTAAATTAGGCGCGTTCCCACGCCGAGCGTAGAGCGCATGCTCCGTCGGGAAACTTTCCCGATGAGCATTGCGGTAAATGACGTCGCAAGGACGTCATTTGCTTCAAAGTGAACGTGAATGGCGTCCAGCGCCATTCACGATTCACTTAAGCAAACGACGTAAAATTTAAACCTCGCGACGCGGGAACGACGGGTATCCTTAGCATTGGCTGCCCCTGCTTTTAGCATGTGCAGCCTTACGCGAAACCGGACGTACGCAAACAACGTAAACTGTGTACGCAGGGCTCGCGTAGGGTTGTGTATCTTGTAGAAATGGCTGTGTAAATAAGATATTACAAGGTTGTCTCAAGTATTTGCTCTCAGCTACAGATTGTCTACTTAAAGGCAGCCATACATGGTTGAATTTCGAAACAATTGTCTTTTGAAAATCAGAAAATGTGTGCGTTTCGTGATCCGATGGCGCCACCATTGATTTCGAAATTCAACCTACCAAACCTTCAATTTCACCTCATGTTCCTACAGAAAATAATTTTCATGTCTGGGAATCTTCTTTTCTTACACATGCGCATTTCTTTTTCAATTACATTTCTCGCACGATTCTCCCATCATTGATTCGAAAATCGTTAGTTTTTCAAAAAATGTCCAACATGTCCGATTATTAACCACTTGCCTACAGGGCACTTTCACCCCCTTCCTGCCCAAGCCATTTTTCAGCTTTCAGTGCTGTCACAATTTGAATGACAATTGCGCGGTCATGCAACGCTGTACCCAAATGAAATGTTTATTATTTTTTCTCCACAAATAGCGCTATCTTTTGGTGGTATCTGATCACCTCTGCGGCTTTAATTTATTGTGCCATAAACAAAAGAAGAAGGCTACGCCCGCCTAAAGATAGGCAGATGTTTCGGAATCCGGGCCAATATTTTTTACTTTTTGCTATAGTAAATATCCAATTTAGTTTTTTTAATTTTTTCCTCGTATTCTTCTACATATTTTTGGTAAAACAAAAATCGCAATAAACGTATATTGATTTTTTTGTGCAAAAGTTATAGTGGCTACAAAATAGGGGGTAGATTTATAGCATTTTTATTATTTATTTATTTTTTACTAATAATGGCGGCGATCTGCGATTTTTATCGTGACTGCGATATTGCGGCGCACACATCGGACACTTTTGACACATTTTTGGGACCATTCACATTTATACAGAGATCCGTGCTATAAAAACACATTGATTGCTGTATAAACATGACTGTCAGGAAAGGTGTTAACACTAGGGGGCGATCAAGGGGTTAATGTGTTCCCTAGGGAGTGATTCTTACTGTAGGGGGGAGGGGACTGACTGGGGGAGGTGACCGATCGGTGTCCCTACGTACAAGGGACACACCATCGGTCTCCTCTCCCTAACAGGATGTGGATCCACGGTCCTACTCAGTTACTGGGCAATCGCGGGTGCCTGGTGGACATCGCGTATCGGGTTCCCAGTGATGCAGCACGTGCGCGTCCCCTATCGGCTCAAGAAGGCGCAACGTCATATGACGTCCCCCCAGAATGAGAGGGTCTTCGTCCCGCCATCCTATGACGGCGGGCGGTAGACAAGTGGTTAAAATTCAATGGCCGCACGAAAATCGTCTGTTGCTGCAGCCTACTAATGGTGCGAACTACGAACGAAAATTCTTAGATAAGATTTTCGAAAGAAAATTATTTCGGAATTCGACCCATGTATGGCCTGCCTTAAGCTAAGTTGTCTCTTGAGATCGTTCCATACAGTCCTATCACAACCAGAGAACAAGTTGTAGCTTATATAGGGCTATGAACTTCCCATGATACAGCTTGGTGCATACAGTAGGCGTACGCAGCCTATTGCAATAGGGTGTGCACCCTAAAGCTCAAACACACATGCATGTGTATGTCTACGTATATATGACCCCGGCACATTGATTTCCCTGCCGGCACAGTGAAAGAGAGGAGCATAGAAACTTCTCTTATGGCCGAACAGGTAAGGCCTTCGCGGACCGTTTTCATCTGACATTTTGGTCTGATGGTTGTACACACCATCAGACCAAAATCCCCACGGACAGAGAACGCGGTGACGTATACGACACTGACGTTCTCTGACGCGGAAGTTCAATGCTTCCACGCATGCGTCGAATCACTTTGACGCATGCGTGGGATTTCGGGCGAGCGGACATGTCCGATGAGTCGTACTGACCATCGGACATGTCCGAAGGACAGGCTCCCAGCGGACAAGTTTCTTAGCATGCTAAGAAACTTTTGTCCGCTGGAAACCTGTCCGCTAGGCCGGAAAACTGTCCGGTCGGCCCTACACACGACCGAACATGTCCGCGGAAACTGATCCGCAGACCAGTTTCAGCGGACATGTTCGGTCGTGTGTACAAGGCCTTAGAGGTAGATCTTTCACATGTTCCTGCTGCTACACAGAGCGATATTACTAATGCGCATGGGGTGATTAGGTTGTGCCTGGGCACACCCATCACACCCTGTGCGCACGCCTATGGCTTGGGGATTGGTCCAGCACTGTCACATGGAGTGAGTCACGTGCTCCATCATACCCAGAAGTACCATCTATTTCCTTTGATGTGAAGCATCAGAGAAGTAAAAGAAAGGTTACTACGGTCTGGTGGAGAGAGGAGAATAAAGCCCTAAATGTGCAATGTAATGTTTTTCTTTAGGCTTAGCCTAAAATAATATTTCCGGACACGTGGATGCTGGTTAGTTGAGCTATCAACAAACTTCACCTATGTTTTGGGGACTCCGGTTACAAGATGCCTCCATCCTATATTCACAACTGATATCTGCAGCCATTGCAATGAGGTCTCCAACTTGCTGATAGAGCTTTTAGAATGTTGTATTGTACCAAGTAATTGAAACCCGCTTTCTGTGTGCTACTGGGTATATTAGCCAGGACATCTGGCAATGATATAAGGTTTTGCTTCTTGAGTCTCCAAAATAAGTTGCCAGTGGGTGACTCAGCCCCAAACTACAAAATAAATATATTGGTGGACGTCCAGCCTTACTTTTGGTCTCACTTAGCTAACATAGGTGTGGTTAAATCTAACTTATCTGGTTAAATGTCTCATGTAGGGGAAAACAGAAAGGATCATGTGGAGGCACAGATGTGGTACTCATCAGGCGTCCTAACTGTTGAATATAGAAATTAAAGTTAATTTATAGGATGGGTTCATGTAAAAACGTATCTACACAAGTTTTGATTGTAGTCCCAAAAGATTGCATCAGCTGGTAGGTATCGAAATTCCAAGGTCACCTATGTTGCAGGATCCCCCACCCCAAATAAAAAAAGTAAAGTAAACGCTATGAAAAAATAAAACATTAAAAAAAAAAGGAAATAATACCGCAGCTGCTGCTTTTAGCCGATGGTGATGTCACTGGACTTTCTTGTGCAGGCCCAAGGATCCCAGATTCCATGAGAATGAGCTCCTGCCTAATACTGGTGTGTCTTCTCACAAGATCTGGGATCCTCAGGTATCCTAAGATTCCAAAAGAAGACCCAGTAATGTTACAACAGGAAGGTGAGTATTCCTTTTTGTTTTACAAATATTTTATTTCTTCATAGCTTTCACGCATATTTATTCATGGGGTAGACCACTGCAACATAAACAAGTGGCTACTAATGTAATAGGTTGTACAGTCCTCTATGTAAAATACTACAAAATATGTTGGCCCTAAATAATTCTGCATTTAGTTAATGACATAACAATTCTTATCTAAATAATTTACAAAGGGAACTTATTTTGGTGAGAACCATACTGCATATGCAACTTTGTCGCGTCATTGATTTGATTGACAGCAGGGGGAGCCAATGGCTGCGCTGCTATCAATATAACCAATAAAGAGCCTTTAAGCCGCTTGGAAAACGACACAGGAACAAGCCCAAAGGAAGTTCGGGGCTCAGGCAAGTAATAAGGGGGCAGAGGGTGAAAGATGTTTTTTCACCTTAATGCATAGGATATATTAAGGTGAAAAAACACAAAGGTTTACCCACTTAAGGACCGCCTAATGCCGATATACGTCGGCAGAATGGCAAGGCTGGGCACAAGCATGTACCTGTACGTGATTGTTAAATGCCCAGCCGTGGGTTCCCGGCGCGTGTCTGCGACCCGGTCCGAAGCTCCGTGGCCGCGGGACTCGCGGACCCGATCGCCGCTGGAGTCCCACCATCGATCTCTGTAAACACAGCTTCCCGGTTCTTCACTGTGGCGCCGTCATCGATCGTGTGTTTCCTAATCTAGGAAACCACAATCAATGATGTCATACCTACAGCCACACCCCCCTACAGTTGTAAACACAGATGAGGTCACACTTAACCCCTTCAGCGCCCCTTGTGGTTAACTCCCAAACTGCAATTGTAATTTTCGCAGTAAACAATGCAATTTAAATGCATTTTTTGCTGTGAAAATGACAATGGTCCCAAAAATTTGTCAAAATTGTCCGAAGTGTCCGCCATAATGTCACAGTCACGAAAAAAATCGCTGATCGCCGCCATTAGTAGTAAAAAAAAAAAATTAAGAAAAATGCAATAAAACTATCCCCTATTAGTAAACACTATAAATTTTGCGCAAACCAATCGATAAAGGCTTATTGCGATTTTTTTTTATACCAAAAATAGGTAGAAGAATACGTATTGGCCTAAACTGAGGAAAAAAATTGTTTTTTATATATTTTTGGGGGATATTTATTATAGCAACAAGTAAAAAATATTGCATTTTTTTCAAAATTGTCGCTCTATTTTTGTTTATAGCGCAAAAAATAAAAACCGCAGAGGTGATCAAATACCACCAAATGAAAGCTCTATTTGTGGGAAAAAAATAATAAACATTTCCGATGGACGCCTAACCGATAGGTCAAAACCGATGGTTAGTACGCAAAAGCATCGGTTCCAAACCCACGCATGCTCAGAATCAAGTCGACGCATGCTTGGAAGCATTGAACTTAATTTTTCACAACACTGGGTGAAGTTCCTCTTTAAAGCAGAACGAAAACTCCACAAAAAAGAAAAAAATGGGCCTCAGTGGTATTGTGCCATAATTTGGTGATATCCACAGCATACTAGCACATTATGGCAGACTTACCGAGCACGTGATCACCTCCAGCACTGCTGTGTCAGTGCTCCCGTCTGACACGGATGCTTCCATCTTCTCCAGGTCTTCCTTCCGGGTTTGGACTCTTTGCCTGCTTGATTGGCTGGGTCATGATGAAGTCACTCACACACATGTTTCTGGAAACCAGATACGCTTAAATTAGGCTAAGATGCGAGCGTAAGTCTCCTACGCCGTCGTATCGTAGGTGCAATTTTTCCGCTGGCCGCTAGGTGGCGCTTCCATTGAGTTTGGCGTAGAATATGTAAATGACTAGATACGCCGATTCACGAACGTACGTGCGCCCGTCGCAGTAAAGATACGCCGTTTCCGTAACAGGTACACCGGCGTAAAGATAAAGCTGCCCCCTAGGTGGCCTAGTCAATGTTAAGTATGGCCGTCGTTCCCACGTCGAAATTTGAAAATTTTACGTTGTTTGCGTAAGTCGTCCGTGAATGGGGCTGGACGTAATTTACGTTCACGTCGAAACCAATACGTCCTTGCGGCGTACTTTGGAGCAATGCACTGGGATATGTACACGGACGGCGCATGCGCCGTTCGTAAAAACCGTCAATCACATCGGGTCACCAATCATTTCCATAAAACACGCCCCCCATCCTCATTTGAATTAGGCGCGCTTACGCCGGCCCCATTTACGCTACGCCGCCGTAAGTTAGGAGGCAAGTGCTTTGTGAATACAGTACTTGCCGCTCTGACTTAAGGCGGCGTAGCGTAAATACGATATGCCGCCTTAAAGATGCGGTGCCCTACCTGAAACTAGCTATAAGTGTACAAAATGTTCTCCAGTCTTCTGTAGCAATTTTTCATCCCCTTGGGATTATGGTGCTTGTTTATTTGCTTCCAGTTGTTTACACCATTGTCGGTGTGATTTATTTACTTTAGTTCTGTCCTACATAATAGCAAGCTAATGTTGAATTTCAGTGTACTGTTCTCCCATATGTTTCTCATTGTCTAGAACAGTGGCCTCCAAACTGAGGCCCTTTGGTTGCTTCTGTTCAGCCCTTGTGGCACTGTTCTTCCAACTGATACCAATAGTGGGGCGTAATTTCTTTTAGCAATATAAATTATGGAACACTATTCCTTCCACTGACACCAACAATGGGGTATAATTCCTCCCAATGACACAGATGTGACATCACAGTTCCTACTGGCCACGGGTGCTATGTTATTTTTTTACTCCACTAACCAACAAGCTTGAGACATTACTTACTCCCACTGAAGCTGGGAATTTTTCTACTGCCACTGGCCACAGTCTGGCCCCTCTAATGCCGCGTATACACGATCGGAAAATCCGACAAGTAAACGTGGATTTTTTTCCTGACGGAATGTTGGCTCAAACCTGTCATGCATACACACGGTCACACCAAATTCCGACTGTCTTTTTTCTTTTTAAAGTGTATTTTGTGCATGTACTCGAGAGAGGAGCCGGACTGCAGGAGTTGGGAGTAGGCAGGCCTCCCCCAGAGGCAATCTGCCACCTTTCTCCATGCCCCGGGTGGCAATGGTCCTCCCACACAGCCCGCCCTACCTGCTCCGCTTTGAAGCCCAACGGGGCAGAGGGACTCCCTACAAGGGAGTGAGAGGATCTAGCCCGCTCAACCAGCCCCGTTAGTCCTTCGCCTCTCTTTTTAGAGGCCGCGTGGTCAAAGTGCGTGCATGTTAACTCATTTTCGAGTGCGTGTAAGTGTAGTGGTTTTTGTGGGAGGGGGGTGGGCGTACTAAGCGCAGGCTTACCTCGCATAGCACACCCACCGGGAGCCGGGCTGAGACCACCAAACTCAATTCACATGTAGCCGAGACCGGGATCCGAACCCCTGGCTTTAGAGGTGAATGGCTTGTCAGCGCAGTGCCAATCGCGTTGAGCCACCGCAGCTCCAAATTCCAACTGTCAACAAAGTGATGTACAACACTACGACAACCCGAGAAAAATGAAGTTCAATGCTTCCGAGCATGCGTCGACTTGATTCCTTGCATGTATGGTTCTTGGTGGAATTTCATACAGACAATCAGAATTTCCTCCAAGAACTTTTCTTGTCAGAAAATTTGAGAACAAGCTCTCAAATTTTTCTTGGCGGAAATTCCGACAGAAAAATTCCAATGGAGCCTACACACGGTCGGAATTTCCGACCAAAGGCTCACATCTGACTTTTCTTGTCGGAATTTCCGATCATGTGTACGCGGCATAAGTCTGAAGAACAGTAAACTGGCAACTTGTTTAGAAAGTTTGGAGACCTCTGGTCTAGAACAATGGTGCTGAACCTTCTAAGAAGTTTGGACCCCAAGTTCTGTGTAGATTCAGTAGAGAATCGTGCCAATTTGGCAGTGATGGGCTATGAAAATCTTATTTTTAGATACTAGGTTGAAATCACAGGGCCAGATCCACAGACGAAGTACGCCGGCGTATCTATTGATACGCCGGCGTACTTTTAAATTTCCTGCGTCGTATCGTTGTTTTAAATCCTCAAAACAAGATACGACGACTTCTGGGTTAGATCCGACAGGTGTACGTCTTCGTACGCCTTCGGATCTAAGATGCAATACTTCGGCGTCCGCTGGGTGGCGTTCACGTCGTTTTCTGCGTCGGGTATGCAAATTAGCGATTTACGACGATCCACGAATGTACGCGCGGCCGTCGCATTTTCTAACGTCGTCTGTAGTCGGCTTTTTCCAGCGTATAGTTAAAGCTGGTATTTTGCGGCGTATAGATAGACTTGCCATGTTAAGTATGGCCGTCATTCCCGCGTCGAAATTAAATTTTTTTTTTTTTTTTGCGTAAGTCGTCCGTGAATATGGATGGACGTAACTCATGTCTAAGTTAAAAAAATTACGTCGTTGCGACGTCATTTCGCGCAAAGCACGGCGGGAAATTTCTGGACGACACATGCGCAGTTCATTCGGCGCGGGGACGCGCTTCATTTAAATTAAACCTGCCCCCAACCCGCCCAATTTCAAATCCGCCGCCAGAAATACACTACGCCGTCGCCGTAACTTACGGCACGAACTCGCTGAGGATTCGAATATACGCTGATCCAAATGTATGTGGATCTGGCCCACAATTCACAGGTTGGGCTGCTTTTCTTTTGGCTGGTGAATGTGTAGGCAACACTTTAGGTGCTAATGGGTGTCTGGATTTGGGCACAGCCATCATTCCTTTAGAAACACTGTAGAAGAGGTATATAAGTGTATTTATATTTCATTTCTTTTTAAGTAGTTCTTAAGGAGAAATGAGATACTGCTTGGGCGGATAAGTGGTAGGCCCCAAAAGCTTGTGTTCAAAATGTAACTGTTACTGCAAATAATAAAAATGATCATGGACAGTACTCAATTGTGTTGCCTAAAAGGAAGTCCACAATATTTATCTGAGATGTTTTTAACAATTGTGCAAGAAGAAATTGAAGACCAGTAGGCCAATATTACGGGGCTTCACAGTTTGTTGAGCTTTGGCAATAATATTTCTTTTTTGCTTTTCTTATTCATGATGTAAAAGGTGACTTCAACTCTTCTGAATGTACATCACTGGAAAAAAATAATGAAATGAGACTAAACAAGTGTGTCATCTGTTGTCTGATCATTTTAGTTTATTTCTTTTTCACAGATTTGATCAATTTTGCACACAGAATGAAAACACTATCACACATTATGACTTATGAGGCCCCGTACACACGTCCGAGAAACTCGACGGGCAAAACACATTGTTTTGCTCGTCGAGTTCCTTGTGAAGCCGTCGAGGATCTCGGCGAGCCAACTTTTCCCATTGACTAACGAGGAAATAGAGAACATGTTCTCTTTTTGGCCCGACGAGATCCTCGTCGGTTTCCTCAGCGAAAAGTGTACACACGACCGGGTTTCTCGGCAGAATACGTCTCCCATCGAGTTTCTGGCTGAATTCTGCCGAGAAACTCGGTCGTGTGTACGGGGCCTAAATCATTTCTTGGATTTTTGTTGAAAGGTCACATTGGGAATGTGTAACTTAGAATAAAGAGAACGAATGCAACATATATTATACAGTTTAACGTTATAGTTTATTTCCGCTTTTGCAGTCAAATTGGGATAACACCTAATTTATATTTGCATGTTGCCATTTACATAACTTAAAGCAGAGTTCCACCCAAAAGTGGAACTTCCACTTATCCGTCTCCTCCCCCCTCCGGTGCCTCTTTTGGCACCTTTCAGGGGGGAGGGGGGAATGGGTACCTGTTTTTGACAGGTACCGGTCTCCCAGAAGTTTGGCCTCATCCTCCTTCCTCCACCGCCATACCAATTAAAAAGGGCAGCGCACTTCCCACATGCACAGTAGGTAACCGGAGGTGTAGCCGAAAGTTCCCTTACCAGGAATGGCCGCGGCTGCCCCCGACATCTGATCCAAAGATCGGCTGGGGTGCCGACATAACGGGCTCCCTGGAGCGGGAATTGTGTCCGTATATTAAAAGTCAGCAGCTGCAGTATTTGTAGCTGCTGACTTTTGACAATATAGGGTAGTTATATTAGTCCAGCTCGGATCATTGTAACTATGTATATATACTATACTTGCCTGATCCCCTGGAAGCTTGAAATCACTGTTTGTAAGGGCTGTTACTACAGTGATCTCCACTAGCTTCTGGGTCTTGTGCTGTACTGCTGCATTGGAAACAAAGGAGGTTGCTAGCTTGGTACATGGAGCATTCAGAAGACACTTTGCATTCATTCAATGTATGCACAGCATTCTGTGATTGAATAAGGTGGGGTAGCGACATCATGATCCCCACCCTGTCCAAGTTTTCCAGCCAGCTCCTTCAAGAAAAGTCAATTACACAAAGGGCTAGATTCAGGTAGCCGGGTGCATTATTACGGCGGCGTAGCGTATCGTATTTACGCTACGCCGCCGTAAATCAGAGAGGCAAGTGCTGTATTCACAAAGCACTTGCCTCCTAAGTTACGGCGGTGTAGCGTAAATGGGGCCGGCGTAAGCGTGCCTAATTCAAATGAGTATGAGGGGGCTTGTTTTATGTAAATGGGTGGTGACCCGACGTGATTGACGTTTTTTACGAACAGCGCATGCGCCGTCCGTGTACATATCCCAGTGTGCATTGTTCCAAAGTACGCCGCAAGGACATATCGGTTTCGACGTAAACGTAAATTACGTCCAGCCCTATTTGCGTACGACTTACGCAAAGGACGTAAAAAATTAAAAATTTGACGCGGGAACGTCGTCCATACTTAACATTGCGTACGCCTCATAGAAGCAGGAGCAACGTTACACTGAAAAGCCTTACGCAAACGACGTAAAAAAATTCCGACGGGCGCACGAAAACGACGGAAGCGCCACCTAGCGGCCAGCGTAAATATGCACCCTAAGATACGACAGTGTAAGAGACTTACGCCAGTCGTATCTTAGGCTAATTTCGGCGTATCTTGCTTTCTGAATACAGAAAGAAGATACGCCGGCGCAGCTTTGAATTTACGCGGCGTATCTATAGATACGCCGGCGTAAATCAATGCTGAATCTAGCCCAAAGACTTTTGTAGAATACAGCAAGGCTGGCAGGGCAAAAACACTGCTCGAGTTTCGGCCAAGCCAGCAGGAATAGGTAAAAATTCGAACAGTGTGCAACTAGCTTAACTCCAGGGCAAATGGTCTCATACACAGGCATGCATGATCGTCAGATATGTAGACCCTTTTTGTATTTATTTTATTTCCAGGGAAGAATATTGTTAATGGTGCGCCATAAAAAGACAATTTCGGAAATTGTGCACTTTCAACCTTGTGGTAACAGTTTGGCGAAGGTCCTTTTTTTGATCCAACACAACTGTCCCACCTTTACACAAAGCTAGCTCCATAAAGACATGGTTTGATGAGTTTAGTGTGGAGGAAGTCAAAAGTGGACAACACAGAGCCCTAACGCCAGCCCTACGGAACACCTTTTGTGATTGAATGAATGAACAAATGAAAAACTTGTATAGCGCTACACATGCGAACTGAATCGCCTCAAGGCGCTTGGTATCCATTTCCTTCCAATTTGGCCTTCAGAATAGATGGGTCTTGAGTTTTTTTCTGAAGGCCTGGTGATTCATTTCTGTTCGGATATTGGTTAGTAATGTGTTCCACAGTTGGGGGGTCCTTGGACTGCTAATCTTCGTTCTCCTTTTGTCTTGTAACGGGCCTTGGGGATTTGAAGTAAATTTTGGTTGGTGGACCTGAGAACGCGATTGGGGTTGTGGTATTTTATATTCTCACATAAATATTGGGGAGCCATTCCTTGCACACACTTGTGCGTCAGGCAGAGGGCCTTAAATGTGATCCGGTCCTTCACGGGCAGCCAGTGGAGGGACCTCAGGGAGGGAGTGATCGATTCCCAGGGTTTTTTCCCTGTTATAAGTCGTGCCGCCGTATTTTGGACGACTTGTAGACGAGCAACCTGGTATTTTGGAAGACCGAGGTAAAGGGCGTTTGCATAGTCGAGTCTGGAGTTGATTATTGTTCCCACGACTACTGCTGTGTCTTCTTTTGGGATGAAGGGTACGAGTCTGCGTAGCAGGCGCAGCAGATGGTGAGATCCGCTGACTAATGTGCCTATTTGTGCATCCATTGTCATGTCGGAGTCAAAAGTGACTCCAAGGCTTTTGACTTTGGTGCTCGGTGATTAATAGGAACTCCAGTTATGAGCCAAATCTTCTTGTCCTACATCAGTACCTTATCTCACAAAGGCTTATTTGACTGAATGGGAACACATTTCCACAGACTCACTTCAAATTTTTTGGAAAGCTTTTCAAGAAGAGATAAGAGTGTTATAGCCAAAAAGGGGGGAGGGGGGGGGCAACTCCAAAATAATGTGTAACTCAAGAATAAAAAACCTGAATTTAGCTTAACCACCTCCACACTAAACAAGACAAAGAACTCTCACAGCCCCCCGTACATCTCAGTAAGGCAAAAAACTTTAATAGTATGAAAAAGTTATAGAAAGCTTAATGTAAAAACACACACATATGACAAAACACATACATTGCTAAAAGAATGTGACCAGACCACCTCTATGGTTGTATTTTGAAACCATAAATGCTATTATGTTGTATGCATTACAGTATATATAATGTCCTCTATATAAGCACTAAGGGCCAGATTTAGGTAGAAGTGCGGCGGCGTAACGTATCGTAGATACGTTACACCGCCGCAAGTTTTCATCGCAAGTGCCTGATTCACAAAGCACTTGCGATGAAAACTACGCTGGCGGCCTCCGGCGTAAGCCCGCGTAATTCAAAGGGGCTTGTGTCATTAAAATTAGGCGCGCTCCCGTGCCGGACCTACTGCGCATGCTCTCTTTTGAATTACCCGCCGTGCTTTGCACGACGTGACGTCATTTTTTCGAACGGCGACGCGCGTAGCGTAATTCCGTATTCCCGGACGGCTTACGCAAACGACGTTAATTTTTAAATTTCGACGCGGGAACGACAGCCATACTTTAAACAGCAATACGATTGCTGAGTAAAGTTAGGGCAGGTCAAACGACGACTAACTTTGCGACGGGAAACTAGACTAGCAGCGACGTAGCGAACGCGAAAATCCGTCGGGAATCGCCGTAACTCCTAATTTGCATACCCGACGCTGGTTTACGACGCAAACTCCCCCCAGCGGCGGCCGCGGTACTGCATCCTAAGATCCGACAGTGTAAAACAATTACACCTGTCGGATCTTATGGATATCTATGCGTAACTGATTCTATGAATCAGTCGCATAGATAGAAACAGAGATACGACGACGTATGAGGAGATACGCCGTCGTATCTCTTTGGTGAATCTGGCCCTAAGCTACTTGGAGCAAGAAATATTGAAGGAATAATACACCTTGGTAAAATTGTCCTGTGAGTTAAAAAATTAAAGATGATCCACAGAAAACATGGATGTTGCACCAAAATCCTAATGAACACAGACCGATGACAATTGTGAGAGCAATCAAACACTGGAGTACATGTATCCGAAAGCTGGTAATAGTGATCTGATGGAGTTTCAAATGTCAGGTACAAGATGTGAAAGTAAAATGTCCTTTATATATTAAATAGTGGGATCATAGGCGTGCGCACAGGGTGTGGCAGGTGTGCCCAGGCACACCCTAATCATCCTGCGCAGCACAGATTCCCCCTACTTGCCTAGCTACCATCTCCCCCCGCAGCGCTACCCTCCTCTTCTATCGGCTGTTGCTGTTGGGATGTTTTAGGAGTGGGGAAGGGACCAGTAAATATGTAATTTACCAGCTCCCTCCCTTTCTGAATGAACATGTGAGTGATCGGTAGTGTGTGTTTGGGCTTTGGGGTGCACACCCTAATGCAATAGGCTGCGCACACCTATGAGTGGGATCACTCTGTATTCTAGACTCCCTCCCTCACACTAAAAGTGGATTAACAGTCTATAAAGCACTGGGCTACCAATGAGAATCCCGTGGGGCCCTTATGGAGTGCATAGGCTGTACTAGGTGAGTTGTTACATAGTCAATATTCCTTTTAGATAAATTATGAACAGGTACTTATCCGGTCATAGGGTACGCGATCAAACTCAATGCAGCTTATGCCATGCTTCAAATCCTCAGGGTGATACTGTTATGGTCACAAAAAAAATCGCCTGACCGGTTTCACCGGACTCTCCCGGCTGCTTCAGAGGCTAAATCAAAAAGTTTTTAAGCAGTTGGGAGAGTCCGGTGATTTTTGGCTGCTAGTCAATGGATAGCCACTGGCACCTGCTACCGTGTTTCCCCAAAAATAAGCCGGGTCTTATATTAATTATGCCAACAAAAGACACAGTAGGGCTTATTTTCGGGGTAGGTCTTACCATGTAACGTGCTGTCTTCTCTCCCTCCCTGCCTATCAGGAATCCCCAGTGTGAACTGAGTTAAAATGCTTGTAAAATCCTATAATCCACTCTATTACAGTAGCATATAATGTACAATGTGTGCGTTTCTGTAATACAATTGTGCCAAATACATTTGTTATAGCGCGGCTCTGCATTTTTGTTACTCGCCGGAGCTCTCTTCTCCGCAATTATATTACAGAAACACACACATTGTACATTATAAACTACTGTAATATAGTGGATTATAGGATTTTACAAGCATTTTTAACTAGGGCTTATTTTCGGGGTAGGGTTTATATTGCTGCCCTCTTGGAAATTAACGCTAGGTCTTATGTTTGGGGAAACAGGGTAATAGTTGAGGAGAGACACAGAACAGAGCTCTACATATGTAAACAAGGCAGAGCTCTGTCCTGTCAGCAGGCATATGAGGGATGCAAAGCGGGGAATAAAATCCAGCACATCCCTTATTAAAAACACCACACTGTGTTCACATAAACACTGGTTAGGCACACATTTAACCCTTTGATCACCGTAGATTTTTAACCCCTTCCCAGCCAGTGTTATTAGTACAGTGACAGTACATATTTTTTAGAGTTGATCACTGTATTAGCGTCACAAGTGTCAAAAATGTCAGATTGTCCATCTCAATTTTGCAGTCCCGCTATAGGTCACTGAACTCTGCTATTTACTAGTATAAAAACAATGAAAATTCCAGTATATATATATATAGACACTATTAGCCAGATTCAGATACAATGGCGTATCTTTTGGCCGTCGTAGCGCATCCCATTTGCACTACGCCGACGTAACATAGTGAGGCAAGTGCAGTATTCCCAAAGCACTTGCTCCGTAAGTTGCGGCGGCGTAGCGTAAATTGGCCGGCGTAAGCCCGCCTAATTCAAATGTGGAAGAGGTGGGCGTGTTTTATGTAAATTAATCGTGACCTCACGTAAATGACGCTTCGAACGAACGTCCGTGAAAGTATCCCAGTGCGCATGCTCCAAATCACGTCGCAAAAAGTCAATGCTTTCGACGTGAACGTAACTTACGCCCAGCCCCATTCACGGACGAGTTACGCAAACGACGTAAAATGTGAAAAATTCAACGGCTGTCTGACGTCCATACTTAACATTGGCTGCGCCATGTTTTTGGTGGTTTATCTTTACGCCTGAAAACGCCTTACGTAAACAACGTATCTTTACTGCGACGGCCGTGCGTACGTTCGTGAATAGGCGTATCTTGCTGATTTACATATTGTAGGCGTAAATCAGCGTACATGCCCCTAGCGGCCAGTGTAAATAGACAGCTAAGATACGACGGCGTAGGAGATTAATTCAAATTGTGACGAGGTGGGCGTGTTTTATGTAAATAAAACATGACCCCACGTAAATGACATTTCTAACGAACAGGGCATGCGCCGTCCGTGAACGTATCCCAGTGCGCATGCTCCTAATCACGTCGCAAATAGTCAATGCTTTCGACGTGAACGTCATTTGCGCAAAGCCCTATTCGCGAACGACTTACGCAAACGACGTTAAAGACGTAAAATTCGACGCTGTCCCGACGTCCATACTTAACATTGGCTATGCCTCATATAGCAGGCATAACTTTGCGAAAAAATCCGCCGGGCGCACGCACGTTTCTGAATCGGCGTATCTAGCTCATTTGCATATTCTATGCGGAAATCAGTGGAAGCGCCACCTAGCAGCCAGCGTAAATATGCACCCTAAGATACGACGGCGTAGGGGACTTACGCCGGTCGTATCTTAGCAACATTTAATCGTATCTCAATTTGAGCATACGCTTAAATATACGACAGCGCGGATTTGGACTTACGACGGCGTATCTACTGATACGCCCATCGTAAGTCTACCTGAATCTAGCCCTATATCTTTTGCGCAAACCAATCAATATACGCTTATTGGGATTTTCCTTCCAAAAATATGTAGCAGAATACATATTGGCCTAAATTGTCCGAATTTGTTTGCAATGGTGGAAATACACTTTGAACAATTTAGATATAAATAGTACTTTCTGGCTCTCCTCTTGGGAGTCCATGGATAGCTTTAGTGTTATTTGGGGATTTTTTTTTATAGTATAAATATAATCAAACTATACAGCAACAGCCACAAGTCAGACTTTAGTATTCCTGGTATGTGCTAAAAATGCCGAAGTAATGAAGTTGGCATTTGATGGAGAATGGCGTGGAGATTAGATCCTTTTGTCATCGCCCCATGAAGTGTGTTGCATGCCTGGCATTCCTGCCCTATTCTTCACCTAAGCAGTTCTTTCTTATGTCCCCGGATGGAATGCCGATCACATCTGCTTGGAACCTTTGTCAGAGTGCGAGGACCGAGGAGACGGAGCTCCACCAAGACGCCCATTGCTAGGCATGGCTGCTGCTATAATATTCGGGCAAAATGTAGCACATTGGCCCAAACAAACGATTTAAAGTGATGGGCTTACAATCTATTAGATTGTAAGCTCTTGTGAGCAGGGCCCTCTTAATCCTTTTGTATTTTATTGTATTGTAACTGTTTTGTCTCCCTTTTATATTGTAAAGTGCTGCATAAACTGTTGGCGCTATATAAATCCTGTATAATAATAATAATAATAATAATAATAATGGGAAACTTGGACTTCACCTTTAAATGTGCTGTAATCCTACACAGTGATGTCATACAGATCATCCCTGGGTGCAATACTCTGCATATCAAAAGCAAAAGTACCATTCCACTTCTCTAAACTTGAAGTTCAATTGACAGAGTGACAATAATGAGGCACAACTGGGAGACAGGAACAGAGGCCCAGATTCACAGCTGAGATACGACGGAGTATCTCAGATACTCCGTCGTATATCAGATACTCCGTCATATATCAGATACTCCGTCGTATATCAGATACTCCGTCGTATCTCTCAGAGTATCTATGCGACTGATTCATAGAATCAGTTACGCATAGATAGCCCTTAGGCCCCATACACACGAGAGGATTTTGATCCGATGGAGTGTACTCACCATCGGATCGAAATACGCGCCGAAATCCCATCGCGATGACGTGTCGCGCCGTCGCCGCGATGATGACGCGGCGACGTGCGCGACGCTGTCATATAAGGAATTCCACGCATGCGTCGAATCATTACGACGCATGCGGGGGATTTATTCGGACGGATTGATCCGGTGAGTCTGTACAGACCAGCGGATCAATCCGTTGGGATGGTTTTAAGCGGATAGATTTGAAAGCATGTCTTCAAATTTTTATCCGCTGGAAATCCATCCCAGGGGATAAAAATCCGCGGAAACAGATCCGCTGGATCGTACACACCAGGGGATCTATCCGCTGGAGCCGGTCCGCGGATCAATTCCAGCGGATGGATCCTCTCGTGTGTATGGGGCCTAAGATCCGACAGGTGTAATTGTTTTACACTGTCGGATCTTAGGATGCAATACCGCGGCCGCCGCTGGGGGGAGTTTGCGTCGTAAACCAGCGTCGGGTATGCAAATTAGTAGTTACGGCGATCCACGACGGTTTTTCGCATTCGATACGTCGCTGCTAGTCTAGTTTCCCGTCGCAAAGTTAGTCGTCGTTTTTGGTGCCCTAACTTTACACAGCACACGTATGTGCTGTATAAAGTA
The DNA here is from genome assembly GCF_905171775.1 of Rana temporaria. Taxonomy (NCBI): domain Eukaryota; kingdom Metazoa; phylum Chordata; class Amphibia; order Anura; family Ranidae; genus Rana; species Rana temporaria. Next base: position 37,790,258 of record NC_053490.1, read on the forward strand.
TGGCCGTCGTTCGCCCGTCGTCGAAATGTGAAATTTTTTCCTTCTTGCGTAAGACGTCCGGGAATACGGAAGTACGCTACGCACGTCGCCGTTCGAAAAAATGACGTCACTTCGCGCAAAGCACGGCGGGGACTTCTAAAGGGAGCATGGCACACGCCCCTTTGAATTACGCGGGCTTACGCTGGAGGCCGCCGGCGTAAGTTTTCTCGCAAGTGCTTTGTGAATCAGGCACTTGCGATGAAAACTTGCGGCGGTGTAACGTATCTACGATACGTTACGCCGCCGCGATTCTACGTGAATCTGGCCCAGAGCGTTGTCACCCTTTACCCAGGCGTGCCTGAACAGGGAGCTTCATAATCGGGTCACCTGGCATTGTTTTAATAAAAGCTGCTGATAAAAAAAATAAAAAAATACTAACCTTAGAGAATGACCATAGAAGTTATTTTACTGAGTTGATACCTGGAGCAGACTTCCAGCAGAGGTAGTAAACTAGTTAGTCGACAATGAATTTGAACATGCTTGGGGTAAGCATGCATGTAGAGCAGGGGATTAGTATGGGAGCCACATCCTATATTTTACAAATATTCACAGACTCAACAAAATCTCGTTAAATTGGTTGTAAACTCTTTTACGACCACTTGATGCTACAGGTATGTTAAGGCTTACCTGTAGCTACCCAGGATATCTCCTAAACATGTACGGCTTAGGAGATATCCCCTGTCCCCTGCATGTGCCGATGTCATTGGCACATGCGCACTGGGGAAAACTAAAGCAACGGCACCTATGTGCCGTTACCAGCGGCTCTCGCGTGCATGCGCGGGAGTGACGTCATCGCGGCTCTGTGATTGCTTCAATCTGTGTGCCGTTACCAGCGGCTCCCGCGTGCATGCGCGGGAGTGATGTCATCGCGGCTCTGTGATTGCTTCAGTCTGTTTGCCGTTACCAGCGGCTCCCGCGTGCATGCGCGGGAGTGACGTCATTGTGGCTCTGGAGCCGCGATACCCAGAAGTAAGAGCCTGGGAGAAATTACGGCGGCCGGAGGGGGAGACGTGGACTGCTGCGGGGGCTTCGATCTGAGATAAGTAATACATAATGAGTTAGTATGCTATGCATACTAGCTCATTATGCCTTTGTCTTGCAGGGTTTTTTTTTCTAGGGTTTACTTCCTCATTAAGAGTCTCTCTTACAAAATTGCGCATCCTCACACGTCAGGATGGCGCGCACGTGCACGTGCACGTGAGGACGCGCGCTCGTAGGTGGGGAGAGTGAAGCGCTGGGAGCCTGAGGGGGGATGAGGACGGACCGCATCCAATGAGGGAGAGGAGCTGGCAGCTCCCCGTCTGTTAGCCGCACGCCGCACGCCGATCGCGGCTTCTGCAAATCAGCTGGCCAGGCACAACAGTGGCGCAGAGGGGGACGGCTCCCTGCACGGACCGAACGAGCCCAAACAGCACAAACGACGCCAGGTCAAAGATGCCAGGAAGCAGGTCAGTGCAGAGGAACACAGCAGGTGAGAGACGGAGAGAGCGCTGCCGGAGGTCTGTATCCTAAGGAACGTGGTAAAAACAGCAAAGCACTCCCACCACCACCAGAGTCAAGGTCGGATTTTCCTTTTATGTTTGTATTATCTGTGTCCTCTCTCTACCTACCCTATTGAGCACTTGGAGGAGGAAGGAGAGGTAAGATAGAGGACTTTTAAGGACCCCTAAGGGGAAAGGATTAATTATGAAGAAAGGGTTAACGCAGTAAAGATTTGGAAAAAAAAAAAAACTGTGATGTTACATGACTGTTGCCAATGACACTGGGAAAGTAAAAAATGCACAAAATACCTCCTGATTCAACGATAAGTATAAAGTAATATCCTGGTGCCGTAGCAAGAGTGACTGACTTATATAAGGGGTATCGTTAAAGCCGGTCTAAGGGGACTAGACTAACCCTTAATCTTAAACACCAATTTTTCAAGAGACATTCTTTACTTGAATATAGAAGCATCTCACAGGGCATAGATAAGTGACCAAAAAAAAAAAAAAAGCACCATACTATGCCTGGTTGGGCCGGGGCCGACAGCGGCTAAAAGAACCGGCAAATAGAGGGGTGAGGGGGTGAGGAGGAGAGTGGACTGAGTGGCAGGAGGTCTGAATTAGGATAGACCATATAAGCTCTCTCTCTTGTTTCTTTTTGGGAAGTGACCCCGTGGAAGGTATGTAGAGGAGACCCCAAAAAAGAACGGGGGAAATTTGCTGAAAAAACCAGAGGAGTGGCTCAGCAGTAAAGTTTGAAAAAAAAAAAACGGTGATGCTACATGACTGTTGCCAATGTACTGGGAAAGTAAATAACGCACAAAATACCTTTTGATCCAATGATAAGTATAAAGTAATAACCTGTTGCCATAGCAAGAGTGATTGACTCATATAAGGGGTACCGTAAAAGCCGGTCTAAGGAGACTATACTAACCTTCGACCTCAATCGCTAATTTTTCAAGAGGAGGAAGGTTTGTAGAGAAGACCATTATAAAGCGGGGGAAATCTGCTGAAAAAATCAGAGGAGAAGCCCAAGTGACCCCCCCCTCCCCCCGGATATAATGTTCTAATCCCACAGGGTCTACAAAGTGATTTTTAGCAATGTCATAAATAAATATAGGATAAGATCCCAAATCCTCTGAGAACTCACCCAGGACTTCTAGGGTCAGGAAGACAAATACATAAACAAAGACATCTGGGATTATTCCCCCTAGAACGGAGGGGAATTTATATATGCTGGACTTGTGGGGTACCATTACTTAGAGTATCTACATAACTAGGGGTTTTCTGAAAAAATTGGAAAACTAGGGAACAAAAAAAAGGGAACAGACACCCCACCTAGTACTTCCCCCCTCGCCATTTGGAAGGTAGGGGGGGCTAGGTGGAGAGTAAAGAGGAACCCGGGGGAGGCAGTTGAAGGTCAAGCTGGGGAAAAGAATTAGAAAAAGGGAAAATATGAGCAGAATGACGAGTAGGTCTACAAGGGGGGGACCTCCGACAACCCCGAGTAATACATCAACAACAAGCTCTATAAGACCTTTCATGACTAAAGGGGTAAGTCCGCAAACACAAGGAGCCCCGGGAGGGACAAAGCAACAGCAATCCAATAAAGACCAAAAGTCTGTAAACAAAAAACCCCAGGGGGAAAACACCAGCGAAACATCAATAGAGTCAAGAGAAGAAGGCAATATAGAGCATGGATCGGAGGGCAATGGGAATAAGGGACACCGATCAGATGCACAGCCCCCCCATAACGGAGAAATTGCAGAGATGCTACAAAGGATGGAAATGGCGATTAAGGAGGAAATCAAAGGAGAAATACAGAATCTGCGTACAGACCTCGGACATTTTATGTCCAGAATTGAAACAATAGAAGAACGAACAGAGACGGCCGAACAAGAAGTAAAAGGGTTAAAACATCAAATTGACCAGACACAACGACAACAGAGACTTATCCTCTACAAAATAGAAGATCAGGAAAATAGAAACCGCAGACAAAATCTAAGGATAAGATCGATCCCAGAGGAAAGGGGAGAAGATCTCAGGAAAAAAATGCAGATGATATTCAATCCCCTCCTGGAAAAACCAATAGAAGAACCCATAAGGATAGAAAGGGTCCATAGAGTGGGGAATCCACAAAGAGTTAACTCAGAGCGAACAAGAGATGTGATAATCAGATTCCGACTCTATGAGGATAAAGAAATAGTGTGGAAGAAACTGCGGGGTCAATCTCCGATAGTGCTGGATGGGAGAGAGTTACAGATATTCTCTGACCTATCCGCCGAGACCTTGGCAAGGAGACGAGTACTGAAGCCACTTCTAAAGCAGATGATAGACTTAAACATTAAATATACTTGGGGACATCCGGCATGCCTAATTGGCACAAAAGATGGAAGATCGGCAACACTGAGATTTCCGGAAGACCTAGAAGAATTCTGCAAAAAATTAGATATTCAGATACCCGACCTACCAGGATGGGAATAGAGGAGTAGGAGATAAGGGAGGAGGGAGAAAAAAAAAAAAAGAAAAAAAAAAAAAAAAAATTCATAATGATCTAATTTTGGGAGATCCGTTTTTTTATTGTCCTGACTTTTGTTGGTGGTGCTGGGTGTGTTGGGGGATCTACCCATCCCCCCTCCCCCCGCACAATGAGTGAAGCGGAGGAGAGGTAATCCCAGGACCCCACCTAGAGGAAACTGGGCCAGACATGGAGGATGGTCCAGAGGCCAAAAATTGGCCGAAAGGGGAGGGAGGGGGAAGGGGGGGGGAGTGGGGATGGGAGGGGATGGGGGGGAGGAGGGAGGGAGGAGGGGAACGGGAGGAGAGGGAGGGAAGGGGGGGAGGGACCTATCTCACCAAAATAATCAGAAAGAATGGGAAGATTAAAAGATGCCACAAATCAAATGTATATCTTATAATGTGAAAGGTCTCAATAGCCCGACCAAGAGGCATAAGGTTCTCAAGGAATTGAAGGGTTACAAAGCAGATATATCCTTTTTACAGGAAACTCATATTACCCTAGGATCAAATATTAGACTATATGCCCCAGATCTCCCCACTTGGTACTATGGGGATTCTATATCCAAAAGAGCAAGAGGAATAGCAATCGGGATCTCAAAAAGGGTACGGTTCGAACTAACCGATAGACTGACAGATCCAGAGGGGAGATTCCTTTTCCTGAGAGGAAAATTGGAAGGATTAGAATGTACTCTGGTAAATGTCTATGCCCCAAATGACTCACCGACAAAATTTCTCTTGGGGATACTAGGGAAATTGACAGACTTCAGGAGGGGAAGAGTAATCATAGGAGGAGACTTCAACCTAAGTATGAACCCAAAAATAGATAGGACATCCCAGACATCGAGCGTGCGGGGCGTACAGTTAAGAAAGCTCAGGGACGCTTTATTTAGGAGTCAATTGATAGACGCTTGGAGAGTCTTTAACCCGGACAAACGAGACTACACTTTCTACTCCCCGGTGCATGGGACTTATTCTAGGATCGACCACATACTAGTCGATCACAGAACCCTAGATATCGTGGTGGAGGCAAAAATAGAAACCATGACGATCTCTGACCATGCACCGGTTAGTACCACAATAGACATTTCAGGAAATCCGAGGCCGAAACAAAATTGGAGGTTAGACGAACATTTGTTGATAGAGGAGACCAGTTTAACAAGAGTAAAAAAAGAGCTGGAAGAGTATTTTAGGTTAAACGAGATGAAGGAAGTATCGGTGGCAACAGTGTGGGACGCCCATAAGCCAGTGATAAGAGGAACTTTGATCTCGGAAGGGGCAAGAAAAATAAAAGAAAAAAATAGGAAAAAAGAAGAATTAATAGAAGAAATTTTCCTCTTAGAACAAGAACATAAAAAGATAGAGAAACAACGGGATCTATATTTAAAACTGGTTAATAAACGTAATGAACTGAAAGATATTATGAATCAAGAAACCCGAAAGGAATTTAATTTAATCACTAGGGAAAGATATACGTGGGGGAATAAAACCAATAAACATCTAGCAAGAATGGTGCAGAAAAAGAAATCAAAAAACTATATAGACAAAATCAAAAACGAAAAAGGAGAGATGTTACATACAACAAAGGAAATCGCGGAGACCTTTAGGCTATATTATGAGAGACTGTACGCGGTGGAACAAAGGAAAGGACAGGAGGGAGAAAAAATAAATAAAACTGTAAATTTCCTAAGGGAAGCAGGACTGCCAAAAATAAATAGAAGTGAATCTGAGATAATGGATAGACCAATATCGGAAAAAGAGATTAATTCTGCATTAGCGAGTACAGCATCAGGTAAAAGTCCGGGACCCGACGGTTTCACCAACCTGTATTATAAAAAGTGTAAGGAGATCCTTCTACCAAAATTACGCCAATATTTTAATGGGTTGGGCGAAGATTTCTTTTTGAGCCGGGAGGCCTCAGAGGCTATCATAACAGTTATCCCCAAGGAGGGTAAGGATAAAGGGGACTGCTCAGGGTATCGACCAATATCTCTGCTAAATACAGATGTAAAACTGTTTGCAAAGGTCTTGGCCGAGAGAGTAAAACAAGAAATGGCAAAGATGGTACACCCAGACCAGACAGGGTTCATCCAGGGAAGAGAGGGGAGGGATAATGGAGTCAGAGCGGTATTGATAATGCAAAAAATGAAAATAACCGGAATCCCCAGTCTGCTCTTGTCGATAGATGCGGAGAAGGCATTTGACAGAGTAGACTGGGGATTCATGCTGCGTACCCTGGATGAAATGGGGTTTGGCCAAAGGATGAGGAAGTGGATAACAACTTTGTATCAGGAACCAAGGGCAAAAATTAAAATAAATGGAAGCCTATCCCAAGAATTGTTAATGAAAAACGGAACTAGACAGGGGTGCCCCCTGTCTCCACTCCTGTTTGTGCTCTCCCTGGAACCATTATTGGCCAGGATACGTAAGTGCCCCGACATAAGAGGAGTCAAAATAGGGGAGGACGAACATAAACTCTCAGCATTTGCTGATGACGTCCTCTTCTATTTGTCAGACCCTAAAACCTCAATCCCAAAATTATTAGATCTATGCACGTCATACGGAGAAATATCAAATTTCAAAATTAACGTAGCTAAAACCGAGATCCTAAGTATCAATGCCAACGGACGAGAGGAAAGGGATTTAAAACAGAAATACTGCTTCTCCTGGGTAAAAGCACTCAAGTACCTTGGTATTCTTCTTGTCCCATCAATAAAAAAAATGTATGAGAAAAATTATATTACTTTGCTAAACGAAATTAGGGAGGAAATTGGGAGGATAAAAAATAGACCAATATCCTGGATAGGACGAATAAAAATGGTAATCCTACCAAAGATTACCTATAAGTTCCAGATGATACCCATAAGTTTACCCGGAACACTCTTCTCAGCTCTTAAAAAACAGATTATGAACTTCATATGGAGAAATAAGAAACATAGAGTATCCCTCCAAACCCTAAGACAACCCAAAATTAAGGGGGGACTAGCGGTACCAGACATTAAAACATACTATGAGGCTGTGGTTCTGTCGAGGGTGGTGGAGTGGGCTAGGGCCAGTAAGGAAAAAAGATGGGTTAATATCGAAAACGAAATGGCAAAAGCCAGCTTGGACAAGATTATATGGAACCCACCTCAATATAGGACACTAGATAAGAACTCACACGAGATAACTAAAAATGCACTAAAAATTTGGGACACTAAATATAAAAAAATAGAAAAGGAATTTAACTCACCATTACTGGCACTAAAAAACAATGACTATTTTGCACCGGGCAAAACACAGATTGGTGGAAATTGGATAAAAAAAGACACCACTCAATTAAGGGACGTAATAAAAGATGGGCACATTGTAACACTACAAGAATTAAAGGGGAAATTTTTTTTTGGGGAAATTGACGAATGGAGATACCATCAGCTAGCCCACTTTATACAAAGACTGCCGCACCCATTGAGGTCAGGGGAGCAGTTAACCGATTTAGAAAAATGATGCACATCGGAAAAGGGAACGATCTCAAAATTATATAAGATTCTGATAAAGGTGGACGAGCGGATGATCCCTCCTTTTGTTAAAAAATGGGAGAGGGAACTTGGATCAAAGCGAGATAAGACCTCAATAGAAAAAATGCTGACACTGGTCCATTCCTCGGCAGTAGACAGCCGTACAGCTGAGATGAGCTATAAATGCCTGACTGGATGGTACATGACCCCAGATAAACTATCTAAATTCAACGAAGGACAAACGGGAGAGTGTTGGAGGGGATGTGGCTCCCCGGGAACTATGGCTCACCTGTGGTGGAAATGCCCTAAGGTGGAGGAATTCTGGAAAAAAATATTGGGATGCATAGAAGAGATCACAAAAGAAAAAATTAAGCTGGACCCGTGGGTAGTATTGTTTCATGGGGGTGGGGAAAAAATCAAAAAATATAAAAAAACCCTGGTCCCACATCTATTAAATGCTGCCAAAAGAATAATACCGAGAAATTGGCAGGAAGTAGACTGCCCCCACATTTGGGAGTGGATAGACTCCGTGGAAGAAACTTATAGAATGGAAGAATTGAGAGAAGGAGTGGAAGGCAATGATATAGTTCAAGATAAGAAGTGGGAAAATTGGAGGATTTTTAAGAGATCCTGGAGCTATGCCGAAAAACTTAGGGGCTGAGACCTAAAGATAAAGTAAAACAGAGACGTAGGCATCAGGAGAAAGTTTTCTGGATTGCTTATGGTGAGATAGGGGGAGGGTGGGGGGGTTGAGGGGGGGAGGGAGGAATGGGGATAAGGCAAAGGAAGTGAAGAATCGTCTTACCTGAGACTTCTAATAAACAAAAAAAAAAAAGGAAGGAGTAATACCTTAAACCCCAAAAAAAAAAAAAAAAAAAAAATATATATAATACATTTTTTTCACATACTGTGGCAAGAGAAAAACAAAGTAAGAAAAATAACTACACTAATGATGCGAAACCTGCTTAGAGACGCTAAGGGCTGGCAAACGGAACATGAGCGTATAAGTGTACACTCTATGAGGTTGAAGTCTGAAGTGGAAAAAAAAAAAAAAAAAAAAAAGAGTCTCTCTTACATCAGGGTCCCCATTACAATACACGGTTACGTAGGGATTGGGTTGAAGTGGAGGCCATAGTCATCAGAACCCCACTTACATTAGAGCTCCCCCTTACATCAGGCCCCCCATTAGAGAACCCCTTACATCAGGATCTCCATCAGAGTACACCTTATCTTAGCTTCCCCCTTACATCACAGTCCCCATCAGAGTTCACCTTACATAAGGATCCCCAGGGCCGATCCGCCCTATAGGCTCACTATGCAAGCCGCTTAGGGTCCCACAAAGCTGCAGAGGGTCCCCCAAATTACTAGATGCCCCGCCTGGTGAGAAGTCATTTTCTGCCCCTCACCCCCCTTCTCAACTCGCTGGCTGCATGGGACAAGAGGTAAGAAGTCAGAACCCCCCGCTTCTCACTCACTTTAATGTAAGATGTCATTTCCGACAGCAGAACACCCCCTCCCCCCGCTTCTCAACTTTAATCTTTAATGTAACACGTCACTGTTGGCAGCGTCCCCAGTCCCCTCCCCCCCCCCGTTTCTCAACTTTAATGTGACATGTCATTTTGCTTAGGGCCCCAGGGAGGTCAGGATCGGCACTGAGGATCCCCCTTACATCAGAGTCCCCTGTTACATAGTGATTGGTTTGAAGCTGAGTCCTTAGACATTAGAATCCCCTTACATCAAAGTCCCTATCAAAGTCCACCTTATATTAGAGTTTCCATCAGATACCGCCCTTACAAAAGAATCCCCATCAGAGTTCCCGTGATAGTATAGTACCCCTTACATCAGAATCCCCCTTACATAGGGATTAGGTTGAAGCAGAGACAATAGGCATCAGAATACCCCAACATCAAAGTCCCTCTTACATAAGCATCCCCACCAGAGCCCTCCTTACATCAAAGTCCCGATCAGTGCCCCCCTTACATTAGAGTCCCCATCACAGCCTCCCTTACATCAGGGTCCAAATTAGAGTCACCCTTACATCAGAGTTCCCTGCTACATAGGGATTGGCTTGAAGCAAAGACCATAGGCATCAATATCCCCCTTACCTCCAAGTCCCCATCAAAGCCCCCCTTACATCAGAGTCCCCATCAGAGTACCCCTTACATTAGAATCTCCCTTACACCAGAGTCCCCTTTTCTGTCAGGCTCCTCAGAGAGGCATAACGGGGATCTGTCAATGTGAACAGACAGATCCCTGTTTTGTCAGGGAAGTAGAGAGATCTGTTGTTGTTCCTAGTGATCAGGAGCAGCGATCTCCCTCTACTCTCAGTCAGTCCCCTCCCCCCACAGTTAGAAACACCTCCCTACGGAACAAGTTCCTCCACCCCAAACTCACTCATTCAAGTCTTTATGGACCTTGCTTTGTGCACTGGTTCAAATCATTTGGTGGAGGGGGGATTATGGTGTGGGGCAAGCTTACTGAGGAGAAACAGGAAGTGAGAAATTCAGACAAAGGAAAAAAACATGGGAAATGGAAGGAAAAGGTAAGTGAACCAACAATGCACTAGCTTAAAGAGGAGTTCCACCCTAAAAATGAACTTTGTATTAACAGCTTGCCTTCATTGTAAAAAAATAAAAAATAAAAATAAAAAATACATGTTTTTACTCACTTCTATCTGTTATTTCGTAATCTGCCTAGTTCCTGGTCCTAGGTGGTTCAACTTCCTGTCCTAAGACCCCATTGCCTCCTGGGAAATCATGACAGTAATTTCCCAGCAGTCTCTGGGCATTGCTGTGCCTAAAAATCGCCCAGCATGCACTTCTCTCTGAAAACCAGGAAGAAAAAGGAACTGGGCTTCACATGCCCACACATATGATGGATACGGCCACAACATGAGCTGGAGCATATAAGGCAAATGTTTGCAATGATTTCTGGGACGATTGGGGAGCTATTAATATGTTTCAGGGACTATTTAATGTGATTAATTTTAGCTTACAAAAAAATAAAAAAATTTGCCCGAAACCCTGCTTTAACTAGATGCCGACCAGCCGCCGCAGTTCTACGGCGGCAGGTCTGCTCTCCTGCGCGAGAGCCCGTAGCTCTATGTCGGCAGGCAAAGCGGCCACTAGGGGCCCCCCGCTCGCTCCTGACTCCCGTCGGGCACCCGCGATCGCTTGTTACAGAGCGAGAACCCGGGAGCAGTGTGTGTAGACACACAGCTCCCGGTCCTGTCAGGGGAGAAATGCCTGACCGTCTGTTCATACAATGTATGAACAGCGATCAGTCATTTCCCCATGTCAGTCCACCCTACAGTTAAAACACACCCAGGGAACATACTTAACCCCTTCCCCGCCCCCTAATGTTAACCCCTTCCCTGCCAGTGGCATTTTTATAGTAATCAATGCATTTTTATAGCACTAATCGCTATAAAAATGCCAATGGTCCCAAAAATGTGTCAAAAGTGTCCGAAGTGTCCGCCATAATGTCGCAGTACCGAAAAAAAATTGCTGATCGCCGCCATTACTAGTAAAAAATAAAATATTACTAAAAATGCCATAAAACAACCCCCTATATTGTAAACGCTATAACTTTTGCGCAAATCAATCAATAAACGCTTATTGCGATTTTTTTTATGAAAAATATGTAGAAGAATATGTATCGGCCTAAACTGAGGAAATTTTTTTTTATATATATATTTTTGGTGGATATTTATTATAGCAAAAAGTAAAAAATGTTGATTTTTTTTCAAAATTGTCGCTCTATTTTTGTTTATAGCACAAAAAATAAAAACCGCAGAGGTGAGCAAATACCACCAAAAGAAAGCTCTATTTGTGGGAAAAAAAGGACGCCAATTTGGTTTGGGAGCCACGTCGCACGACCGCGCAATTGTCAGTTAAAGCGACGCAGTTCCGAATCGCAAAAAGGGGCCTGGTCCTTTACCTGCATTTTGGTCCGGGGCTTAAGTGGTTAATGTGATTAATTTTAGCTTGCAAAAAAAAAAAAAAAATATGCCCGAAACCCCACTTTAAAGGAACCTATTTAGAAAATAAAAAAACAAACCTTTACAACCCCATTAAAGTTCATGTGCGTGTAAAGGCAGGCATCCCAATACGTTTGGTAATATAGTGTAAATTGATAGATTTGATTCAATTTGATTAGAGTAGGCTAGATTTGATTTGATTTGGTTCGATTTACATATACTTTAAAAGCATAAAAAAAAGCATATTTTTTCTACTGGTGTGCGAATTGTAGGTAAGCTTTAAGCAGGGAGTTTTTCTCAAATTTAGAGCAAAGGCTGCATAGAGGGAAATCTCTGACATGAGATAATCCTTTAAGTGTTTTCCAAGTGCGCGTTGCTGTGGAGGAAGCTGGGAACGCGGCCATATCTGCTGACCTTGCGAAAATAACACAACATTCAGTTTTTGGGCCAGCGCACAAAAGTTCTCCTCAAGCCTGGATGGCGGTGGGAGGAAAATGTCACTATAAAGAAATAAAATATTGTCGCCTTACTAAATGTCAGAAGTCACATTAGCACATTTTGTCTCGTGGACCTGCGTTGGGCTCAGAAGTGCCCATTGTTCCCGGTACACAAGGACAGGGGGAAGATTTCTCTGGCACCACAAAAATTAGAAAAGGGAACTCCGCTAAGCACTATTTGCATCCATGCTGAAATAACCCTGACGGGTTTCAGACAAACAACCACTTCTGGGAAAAACATTTTGGGCCAAATTCTCAAAAACATGTGTAAATTTAGGATTATCTAACTTATGTCATTTAAGTTACGGCGCCCTAAGTTGGTGTCGTAAGTACCGTATTCTCAGTGCATTTGCGCACAAAACTGCGCCATCCTTAACTTAAGTTTCAATGCGTAAGGCGTGGTTATGGCAAGTGGGAATGAAGTGGGCGTGCTTCATTGTAATGAGCCGTGACCCCATGCAAATGAAGTGCCGGCCGTACTGCGCATGCGCGCACGAATCTGGACCTCAATGCGCATGTGCAGAACTTTGGTCAGCGCAATCAGTGAGATAGGTAAAAGGCCAAGCGTACTTAGTTTGAAGATCGCCCTGTGTATAAATAGCCCCAGTCAAACACACTTCAATTGCAAAAGTATTTCCCTGTGTTCCCTTCCTAAAGCAAGTTGCTTCTGCTTTGAACGTTTGTCAGTGTTTGTTGGTAAGATTGGTTTGTGAGAAAAGTGTTTGTGGAGTTGGAGGTTATAGTTGGTGTTTGTTTTTGATAATTTGTTCTTTGTTTTGATTGTTTGCGTGTTTGTTTTTGATAAGTGTTTTTTTTTGGTTGTGTTTATATTTTTTGTTTTCCTTTTTTGCCTGTTTGTTTTCGAATTAATAGTAGCTGTCTGTATATTTTTTATTTTGGCTTGTTTGTATTTCCTTTGTTGTGTGTGTGTATTGTTGTTTGTTTTTTGGGTGAGTTCCCTGTTGCTGGGTGTTGTCTGTCATGGCTCCCAAGCGCAGGAAGCTTAATTTTACCCTGGCAGAGAAGCATATACTTGCTCAGGGCGTCATTAAATTTGGGCGATTTCTCCATGGCCCTGAGAGCCACACCACCACCCCGGCCAGGAGGAAGGAGATCCTTCAAAAGATCACCGATCGGATCAATGCGGCGGGGGGGGGGGGGGGAGACCAGGACCATCGCTGGAGTGCATAAAAAAATAAATGACTTGAGGAGCGTGTCCCGGAAAAAAAAGCTGGCAACGCTGCATGCCCATACCAGGGGCACTGGAGGAGGGGGACCCTGCCCAGTCAGGATGAGTGAGGAGGAATGGGCAGTGGCCCAGTGTTTCCACCCACAGCAGGTGGTGGGCCTGCCTGGCTTTGACAATGATCCTCTTATGAGGACAGGTAATTTTTTTGAATTTCTATCTGGTGATTAGCATGTGTGGGTGGGGGAAGGGAAGATGTGCCAAGTGTATGGATCCAACAACCTGTGATTGTTTTGTGTCCTCCCCAGATGGCCAGGAGGTTGCAGCCCCATCAGCCCAGGAGGTGGCAGCCCCATCAGCCCAGGAGGTGGCAGCCCCATCAGCCCAGGAGGTGGCAGCCCCATCAGGTCAGGAGGTTGCAGGCCCATCAGCCCAGGAGGTGGCTGGCCCATCAGGTCAGGAGGTTGCAGGCCCATCAGGGCAGGAGGTTGCAGGCCCATCAGGGCAGGCTGCTGCACCACCCCCAAGACAGGCTCATGCAGAGTCCCAAGAAGGGCAGGATTCGCCATGGGAGGGGAGTGCCCACAACTCCCCTAATTTGGATGTTGAGTGGGAGGAGGATGAGGGGGAGGAAGATGACAATATTCTGATTGGGCAGGAAATAATGATGGGCCAAGATATGACCTTTGAATCATCCCCTGAGGGAACCCCACAGGCGCCCAGAAGTCAGGCCACCATCATGGGTCGCCCCTTCCAACCCTCCTCCAACATGCAGCAGCACCCATGGCTCACTCCAACTCCTCCTCCAAGGCCACAAGCCTCAGGGGCAAGTAGGATGCCGACCCCTGAAAACAGGGGGGGGTTGGTGCGTCTGCCGGTCAGTCTGTTGAGGGACAATGTCCGGCAGACCTGCAGTCTGTCTGCAATACAAAAAACAATGAGCAAGGTGGAGCGCAGCCTGGGTGCAATGAGGGAGTCACTGGGTGACGTGGCCACCAACTCCGTGGGGGTCATCACCTGTTTGTGGGACCTGAGGAACGCCACAACAGGTGTGGCCCAGGAGGTGACTGCCCTCACCCAGGCTGTGCAGGCCAATACCCGGGCTGTGCAGGCCAATACGGCTGACATTACTTCCTGTCTGACAAGGATAGCCGTTGCCTTGGAGGGAAGGCCAGCAGGAGGACAGACACCAGGGAAGGCTGCTTCCTCCCCTGTACAGTCCCCCCCCCCCTGAAAATACTCCCTCCCCTGCACAGTCCCCCCCCTGAAAATACTCCCTCCCCTGCACAGTCCCCCCCCCTGAAAATACTCCCTCCCCTGCACAGACCCCCCCCCGTGAAGATCCCCCAGTCGGCCGTGGCCGTCCCCGTGGCCGTCCCCGTGCCCGTGACCGGGCCCGTGCCTGTGCCCGTGGGCAGCCCAGAAGGAGCACTCGGCAACATCCCTAATTTGCAGGGGTATTTTTTTTTTTTTTTTTTTTTTACACTGTAATTATGATTTGGTTTATGTGTGTGAATGATGTGTGAATGTGGGGGGGGTGGCATTCCTGAAAACATAAGGGTGTCACCCTCAGTTTTGGTGGAGTAGGGATCCCCAGGACCAGGGAGAAGTCATCCTAGGTTCCTGAATGGTGTATGAATGCACAGTGACATAATTGGAGCCGTGGCGGGGCGTTACTGCTCCCAAGTACCAAAGGGGGGGGGGGTACTTGGATCTAATCCAATTCGATGTGCATGTGATGTGTCTGTGCTAGGGACCACAGTGACGTGCATTCATGCATTCTCATTGTGAGATAATTAATGTGCGTTTTGTAAATAAAAATAAACATTCTCTTTGGCATATAAGTAATGTGCATTTATTTTGCCAAATAAAGATTTAAAGGTCACATAATCTCTGTGATTTGTTCTGGGCAAATCAAAAACAAAAATATAATTAGGATCCATTTACTGGGCAAAGATGCCTTCAGACAGTTGTCTCCTGATTGCCTGGCCCTCAGCAGACCGGGTAGAGGGGTTTGGGGGGGGGGATTGCCTGGGTGGGGGGTTAGGTCAGGACATATCTCCACATGCATGCCCCTTCTTAATGCAAAATTGTGCAGTATGCAACATGCCCCAATAATTTTGCATACAAAGTCTGGGGAATACAATAGTGTACCCCCTGTCTTGTCAAGCATGCCAAAAGTCCGCTCTACTATAGCCCGGGTCTGGATGTGCACCTCATTGAATTTTCGTTCTCCGGGTGTTTGGGGGTTCCTAAAGGGGGTCATCAGGTGGGGTCCCAAGGCATATCCTGAGTCACCTGTAAGGGAAAAGACAGGAGGATATTAGTCATGCATGTGCCCCTTGTGATGTCTGCATCATGGGGGGGGCATACCTGACACCAATGTCACTCACCAATCAGCCAGCTGTCTCCATACACGTTCATCTCAAAGTCTCTGTAGATCTTGGTCTGCCTTAGGATGAAACTATCATGGCACGAGCCGGGAAACTTGGCACAAACGTGCCAGATGAGGCCATGTGCATCTACGATCATCTGGACATTGATCGAATGCCAGCCTTTCCTGTTTCTGAACAGGTGTTCAGTATCATGGGGGGGCTGGAGTGCCACATGGGTGCAGTCAATCGCCCCGATGGTCTTAGGAAAGCCAGCAATATTGTAAAAGTCTGTCATTGCTTGCACACGCTGGTCCTCCTGGGTGGGCATGACAAACTGGTTGCTCATGCGCCGCAGTATGGCAGGGACCACCTGATGTAGACATTTACTCATGGTTGACTGCACCATCCCAGCCACACCTCCAGATGCTCGCTGGAATGAGCCACTCGATAAAAAATGGAGGGTTGCCATCACTTTTTCAAGAGGTGTCAGGGCATGGGAACGTAGGGTTGGGGCGAGTAGATCCTCATGAAGGAGTTGGGTGATCTCCAGGATGGCCTCCCTATCAAATCGGTAGTTGCCAATCACCTCATAAGCTGGCATTTGACAAATATCACGGCGTGGCCGATAAACACGCGCCTGTGCCCTCATCCTCCTCCTCTGTGCCCTCCTCCTCCTCCTTTGTGCCTGTATGGCAGCAAGTGCCGTCAAAATCATCGCTGGTCCTGGCATTTTTAAACAACAACCTTCACAACTAGAGCTCTAACCTCTAGTCACTACCTTCAGCAAACCCTTCCACAGCATGTGTAAAATTAGGGCTGGTTTTATAATGTGGAAATTTAGTCAGAAAAACTAACAGGTGCGCACAGGGCGGAAAATACGGCGCACACACTTAATTCTGAGAATCGCCCTAACTCCCTCATTTGCATCTTTGCCTATCAAAAACAGCGGCGAGCCTAACGTAATTTGCGCCCGGGAATGCGCAGGTGTAACTAATTTAAGTACGGCTGAAAATACGGAAATCTTTGCTTAAGTCGTTTTGACGATCGTGCGCAAATATACGCGCCGTGTAAATTTAGAAAAATGGAGTTAAGTCTGCGTATCTCTTTTGAGAATTTGGCCCATTATTCTTATGGGGCCACCAACAGTCATAGGTATGTAGAAGGGTTACAAGAGTTCACTCATTTTCCTCGACCAGGGCTGAACAAAGAGTTCTTGGCCCAATAGGTTTTTCTTCCCCATGTTCTGTCCCAATTACATGTATTTTTTTTTTTTTATGTCATATTGAACTGCATCAGGGTATTATTGTTCAGTAGTATGCTGACATCTAGTGGCTGTTTTGGGCCGCTATAACTTGTTCACTGCGTGATTTGGGTTCTCCATGTGTCCTCCCCTTCCTGCTTAGTTCTGGCTAGCTCAGTTTTAGCTAGATCCTCCCTGTTTCTTCCATGTTCCCTGTTATAGAATTATTAATAACGCACGTACATAATTAAAAATCAGCGATTCATAGAAATATTAATATCGCACGTGAATAATTAAGATAAGCTATAAAAACCTTTTTGTCTTTATAAAAATTAAAACAAAGAATAGCGCTGCGAAAAAGAGAAAAATATTACATTTATTGATACAGAGAAGAAACTTGTATTACTCCAATATTTCCAACCATAACATAAAGGATATCACTTGTTAAAACAGAGAGGATATTTCTGAATACTGATACAACATACATGATAATATGGCTATAGAGGATTCAACAATAAGTAATGCTAAGTTGTAGAGAGAAACAGAGGGCGAGAGAGAGAGAGAGAGAGAGAGAGAGAGAGAGACACAGACAGAGAGAGAGAGACAGAGAGACAGACAGACAGAGAGACAGAGAGAGAAAGAGAGAGAGAGATAGAGAGGTTACATCACCACGCCTGGGTCAGCTCATCCATCATGCTTCAGTCTGCTTGGTCAAGACATCATACACTGAACTGTGTCAAGCTAGGACTGTCTTTTAATTCCCTTCAGATGTAATTTTTCCCGCTCTAAGAATCAAAAAACCCCTCTAATATGATTGGTTGACTATGTGTCTTTTCAGAATGACAGTTAAGGACCCACCCCATCCAGTATTCCCCTGTAGGTAATGTCCTATTGTGGCCTGTAATCAGACAAGAGATGAATGTGGTTTTCAAGCAGGAGATGGCAGGAAATTCTTGTACTTCAATGAGGGGACACTTCTTATCAGATCTCCCTCCCTTTGAGATAACCTCCCAATGCTACTATAGGTTCAAAAGCCTTTTGTTAGGTGAACTCTAACATCGAAAAACAGGACAGTCAACTAACGATATATCCCAGTCACATTATTAACAAAAAAGCCTTGTAAAAGAATTACATATACATCTTCATACAAATCTTAGAAATATGGATTTGAAAAATCTCTACCACATCCCTCACTCCGTGCTACTTATTTGCAGAGACAGGGCTTAGGAAAGTGTTTGTCTTCTTACGCTTTAAAAGGCTGGAAAAACATTCTCAATATCACAATTAGTGATAAAATTGAGCTGGATTCAATTTCTGTGTCCTTTTGAAAAATAAGGCAGGCCATAGATGGTGCGATTTTGTTTCCTGCAGCCACAGGTTGCAGGAAACAAAATCGCTTGAATCCCCCATTAACACAGTCAGTGTTGATGGTGAAACCCTCCCGCATCGCTACTGTGTTCTGCCAGCAGCCAGCCTTCCCTGCTGACAAAACACAACGATTACTGCGGGCAGCTATAGCTGTAGGTTTTTCTTCCCCATGTTCTGTCCCACTTACAGTGGAACCTCGGTTTAAGAGTAACTTGGTTTGAGAGCGTTTTGATTTGCGAGCAACATTTTTTTTTAATTCTGACTCGATTTGCGAGTGTTGACTCGCAAGACTGTCAGAATTCAAGCTAAATAGGCTTGCAGTACCTCATTTGGCCTGAGGTACGGGGGCGCAGAAGCCGAGCAGAGCTGCAAATAGGCCTGCAGTACCTCATTTGGCCTGAGGTACGGGGTGCAGGAGGCGAAAAAAGCCGAACATTGGCCTGCAGTACCTCATTTGGCCTGAGATATGGGGGCGCAGGAAACAAGCTCTTTGGTGCCCCCCACCTCTGGCCACATTCGGTATTGCATCCCATTGAAGTCAATGGGAAAATTAATTATTTTCGTTTCCATTGACTTCAATAGGAAAACTCGCTTTGATATGCGAGTACTTTGGATTACGAGCATTCTCCTGGAACGGATTATGCTTGTAATCCGAGGTTCAACTGTACATGTATTTTAGCTATAGCTGCCCACAGTAATCGCTAGCAAAATATCAGATGGATCCGATGGATACTTCAGTACAACCAGTTTGCCCATTGATGGATTGAATCTCATCCAGTCCCTGCTGAACTGGATGAGATTTGTTCAATCTATGACTGTCTTTAGGCCGGCCATACATTATGCATGTTCTCTCTCTGGCGGGGAGAGAGAACAGAGGTTCAGACAATGGAGGCATGTAGACTGACCACAGTGATCAGGGCTCAGCACAGCCTTGATTATCATGGTCAGTACACAGAGGGGGACACAGGAAGTGACAGGATCAGCCAGGATTTTTACATCTTAAAAAGGGGCTGATTAAACAACTGCAATGTGCTGTAAGGGAATAGGATATCTTTTTTTTTTTTTTTTTTTACAAACACTTTAACCACTACAACCCCGGGCCATTTTGTAGCTAATGGACCAGGCCACTTTTTTGCGATTCGGCACTGCGTCGATTTAACTGACAATTGCGCGGTCGTGCGACGTGGCTCCAAAACTCAATTGATGTCCTTTTTTTCCCACAAATAGAGCTTTCTTTTGGTGGTATTTCATCACCTCTGCAGTTTTTATTTTTTGCGCTATAAACAAACAATAGAGCGACAATTTTGAAAAAAAACAAAAAAAAACAATATTTTTTACTTTTTGCTATAATAAATATCCCCAAAAAATATATACATTTTTGTTTTCCTTAGTTTAGGCCGATACGTATTCTTCTACATATTTTTGGTAAATATAAGCGTTTATTGATTGGTTTGCGCAAAAGTTATAGCGTCTACAAAATAGGGGATAGTTTTATAGCATTTTTATTAATAATTTTTCTTTACTACTAATGGCGGCGATCAGTGATTTTTATCATGACTGCTAGGAGAACCCATCGTCCTCATGAGATGAGCTGTGCCCACTCCCCTCCCCTGAGGACTCCTGGCCTTCCTGTGGGTCTTCCTCAGGCTGATGTCGGGGGGATGGGGCAGACTGGCCAGATGGCCCCCGCACCCTCATGCCCACCTGTGGATGACACAAAACATTCACAGGTTGGAGGATCCACACACTTGTCACATATTCCCCCCCCCCCCCCCCCCACATGCTACTCACCAAATAGAAGAAAAAATAAAAACTTACCTGTCCTCACGGCCTCATCGGAGTCAAAGCCAGGCAGGCCAACCACTTGCTGTCTGTGAAAGCACTGGGCCACCGCACGCTCCTCAGCAGTCAGCCGGATGGTGCAAGGTGGTCCCCCTCCAGGGGTGGTGTCACGACTCTCAGGGCCATGCAAAAATCGCCCATATAGGGTGATGGCCCTGGTGAGAATTTCCTTCTCCCGGACAGAGAAGTTTAATTTTCTCTTCTTTGGTGCCATCTCAGCACCAACAGACACCAAAAACTTTCAAAAAACAATCCAACACACACCAACAAACAGCCACAGACAACAGAGCAAAAAGCACCTTGCTTCGGGAAGGGAAACACATGGATGTACTTTTGCAATGGAAGGGCGTAGGTCTGGGCCTATTTATGCACTGGGCGTATCTCACTAAGTACGCCGGGCCTAGTTCCTATCTCACTGATTGCGCCGGGCCGAGTTCTGAGCATGCGCAGAGAGTCTCTGACCCTAGTCGACGTCATGCGCAAGCGCAGTACGGCCGGCCCTTCATTTGCATGGGGTCACGGCTCATTTCAATGGAGCACGCCCACTTCCTTCCCATTTTTAATAACCCCGCCTTACGCCTCGGAAATTACGTTACGCCGGCGCATATTTGGGCGCAAATAGTCTGTGGATACCGAGACTGGGTGAAACTCCTGCGCTGTCTTGGATAGGTGAATGGGGGAGAGGGGAATGTGGGACGTGAATGGGAACACTGCAGCAGACAAAGAAAGTCTATCCTAATTAGACAATAAAAGATAATTTGCAAAAGGTGATGATGTCTGCGCTGTGAATGATTACCACTGTGAGCAGGGGAGAGAGGAAGGTGAGGGGAAAGTGAGGGGGGGGGAGGGGGGGATTAAGGTTAAAGGGGGGAGGGGGGGGGTTGAAGTCAGGTGGGTCTCTGGAGCAGTAATGAAATCACAAAAATGGTAGAGGTGCAGTTGCAAAGTGGTGATTAAATCAACATAAACTAGACAAAACTGTGCATATCACTGAAGAAAAAACTACAGTACATATATCTGACAGTCCCAAGTTAGATGAAAAAAAGAACCAAAATCAAATTCCAAAAAGTGCTGTTGCAAGAAAGCATACTGAGTAAATAATCAAAAATAAAGTTCCAAAGCCAATGATGAATGAAGATGTGCGGGAAAATCAAATCCAAATGAATGAAGATGTGCGGGAAAATCAAATCCAAACAAGTGCGCCCACACCGTTAGTGATCCAAGCAGCTTACCTCCTGGTTATCATTCAACAACCCCAAAAATGGGTGCTCTGGCCTTTCATTTGGTGGGGATCTTCCTGGTGAGTCTCAGTAGTTGGTCATGTATGGAAAATATATAATAATAAAGATAATGTGGCGTGATGCTGGTATCACATAAATAAAACAAAGGGGGAGCTCTGTATAAGGTGGATGGAAACTCACACAACTTACACGCTGTGTAGAAATGGAGTGCTTGTCTCCACGAGCGCCGAGCTCGTCTCCCTAAATTCTCCTGCACAACTTTTCTTCCCTAGATGTCCGCGGAGCAGATGGCTCATGCGAAGGCAGAGGGGGTGGAGGAAGGAGAAGAAAGGGGGCACATCGCGTGATTCCGTATAAAAACAATTTAATTAAAGCATAAAACAATCTTAAAAGACTCACATGTAGCAGTCTGGTATCGGTTACATATCCTACGAGCGCCGCGCTCGTTTACCGTCCATCAGGTGCTGCTACCTGGATACGGTACTTGCGTCTCTAAGTTGAGCCGGTGTAACGTAAATGAGATGCGCTATGCCGGTCTATGCCGGTCTATATATGTGCCGCTCTACGTGAATCTGGCCCTCTATGTCCAAAGAGGAATAGTCCAATTCCACACAAATGGCAAATTAAAGGAGTGCAAAAAAAGGAAGTCAGACTGCTGTACACCACCACACTGAATTCTTCCTCAGATGTCACATAAAATAGTAAGGGGGGACCCTTACCAGATATGTTGGACCTCAGATGGCAAGGTCATATGCGCTTATGCAGATATTAACCTCTGCACAGGTTAAAATGGTTAACCGAAATGTCCAAACCCCTGAGCTCCTTAGGGTCTCCTCCTCTGGAGTTAACAATGGGGGTCCCGTAGTGTCGCTCTCTCCGAGATGGACAAATCCGCGGACCATAGAGGTAAATGAAATGAAGAGCAGCAATGTGCGTTACCTCTTTTAAAATATAGGTTGTTTATTTTTCAGCTCACGAGGCATTACAGTGAGGCAAAAGACAGCAAAACAATAAAAAGTTTAAAAAGCCGGCAAAAAGTAAAAAAATACGAACTCCTTTGCTTCCGGGGTCAAGTGGGAGCGTGGTAATGTCGATACGCAGCACCGCCCTGACCAGTTTCGTCATAAATGACGTTCTCAAAGGGCACGGGTGACGCATCGAAGTCACCACTAGTTATACATGTAGAGGCTTAACCAAGCCTCGTTTCTGTTCCGCAACTCAGGGAGGAACGTGAAACCAAACCTCATTTGATGCTAAAACGTGGACGGCAAGAGGAGGAGAAAAACAATCTGGAGGCATCTCCACCTCTCCGTCTTATTGTAAACAAAACATTGTCATTCCATGGCGGCTAGTTGATATATGTACATCACCATAGGAGCCCGGAGCGAGGATGGAAAAAAACTATTGTATGCCAACTTCAGTGTAATAGAGCCATTAGATCACAGCTGGGTCGCCAAGGAGTGCCTGCTGTATAGCAGAGGATTTTTATTTTTATTACTTTGCAAACCAAGGTGACAGGTTAACACCACAGTAATTAATTTGCAGCTACAAACACTTCTAGAAATGAATGCAATTAGGAATACTGCCAATTAGCAGCGTGCATTGGCTGTAAAATAAATGTGTTAGTTATCACTTTGATATGTGGGTTTCTAAAGCAACACCAGCCAAATAACGAAGGAAAAGAGGCGATAGAAACGATAATGAAGCTGTAGGGGCAGCAGCCAAAGAAACCGCTAAATGTTTTAATATGTGAATGGGAACGGTCTCAGAAATGGATAACAGCAAGGGCCTAATTTCTGGCCTGTATTAGGTAGATTCAGTAAGAGTTAGGCCGACTTATCAGTAGATAAGCCGACCTAACTCATAATCTACGCCGACCTATGTTTAAGCGTATGCTCAAACAGAGATACACTTAAACATATCTAAGATACGACGGCTTGCGCCATCCTATCTTAGATTGCAATATTTTGGATGGCCGCTAGGTGGCGCTTCCATTGTGGTCGGCGTAGAATATGTAAATGAGGAGATACGCCGATTCACGAACGTACGCCCGGCCGACGCAGTACTTTTACGCCGTTTACGTAAGAGATAGGCCGCGTAAAGTTAGAGCTAGGCCCTATTGGAATAGTAATGTCAAGTATGGCCGCCGTTCCCGCGTCAAAATTAGAATTTTTTACGTCGTTTGCGTAAGTCGTCCGTGAATCGGGATTTACGTCGTTTACATACACGTCGAAATCAATAGGCCCGTGCAGTGTACTTAGCCGCAATGCACACTGGGAAATGTAGGCGCCCGGCGCATGCGCAGTTCGCAAAAAACGTAAAAAACGTAAGGTCAAGCACAATTAGCATACAACACGCCCCCCTAACACACATTTGAATTAGGCGCCCTTACGCCCGCCGATTTAGGCTACGCTGCCGTAACTTAGCAGGTAAGTACATTGTGAATCATGTACTTGCCTAGCTAACTTACGGCGGCGTAGCTTAAATGCCTTAAGCTACGCCGCCGCAAAGTTAAGAAAATGTACCTGAATCTAGCTATTTAAATTGACACTGGTTTCCTATTTCCCGGGGGATGCTCCATATAAACATAAATGGGAATCGGACTGTAACGAACAGTTCACCCCGGAAGTCTGGGACACAATGTTGGATAACTTGCGCAAAGCCTCAAAGTCGCTGGCGGTTAGAGAAATGGCCTACAAAGTACTGACTAGATGGTACTATACCCCATCTAGACTTCAGGCCATGTTTCCAGGGACTTCTAAACTGTGCTTTCGGGGGTGTCGGCTCCCGGGCACCTTCAAACACATATTTTGGGACTGTGCACTACTCTCCCCAGTTTGAGATAAGGTATCCACCGTTGCTTCGGCAATTGCTGGTACCTCTTTACAGCTCACAGTCTCCATGTGCCTTCTTGGGGCAACGATCCCAGGTATCTTCCGTAAGGAAGAATGTCTTATACACACTGAGCTAGATTCAGAAAGCCCGCCGTAACTTTGTGCGGGCGTAGCGTATCTCAGATACGCTACGCCGCCGTAACTTAGTGAGGCAGGTTCTGTATTCAGAAAGAACCTGCGCCCTAAGTTACGGCGGCGTAGCGTAAATGTGCCGACGTAATTCAAATTGTGACAAGGTGGGCGTGTTTTATGTAAATAAAACATGACCCCACGTAAATGAAGTTTCTAACGAACAGGGCATGCGCCGTCCGTGAACGTATCCCAGTGCGCATGCTCCTAATCACGTCGCAAATAGTCAATGCTTTCGACGTGAACGTCATTTACGCAAAGCCCTATTCGCGAACGACTTACGCAAACTACGTAAAGGACGTAAAATTCTACGCTGTCTCGACCTCCATACTTAACATTGGCTATGCCTCATATAGCAGGCATAACTTTACGCCGGAAAAAGCCTTACGTAAACGATGCAAAAAAATCCGCCGGGCGCACGCACGTTTCTGAATCGGCATATCTAGCTCATTTGCATATTCTACGAGGAAATCAGCGGAAGCGCCACCTAGCGGCCAGCGTAAATATGCACCCTAAGATACGACGGCGTAGGAGACTTACGCCGGTCGTATCTTAGCAACATTTAAGCGTATCTCAGTTTGAGCATACGCTTAAAGTTGTGAGGGCGCGGATTCGGACTTACGACGGCGTATCTACTGATACGCCCGTCGTAAGTGTTACTGGGCCAGATTCATGAAGCACTTACACCGTTTTTTTGGTAGATGCGCGGCGTAAGTGCAGATTTGCACCGGCGGATCCCTGCACCGTACCCAGAGAACCAGATTACGCCTCCAAATAGACTTCATGGCCTCGGTGTAACCTTTCCACGCCGGCGTGGCGTTGGAGCAGATTTACGCTGGTCGGATCTGGCGCGGCCATGGTTTTTGTGTTTTAAATATGCAAATGAGGTTGTTGGGCCGATTCATCAACTTAAGCTTGACCGGAGCAGGCTACTCCCGGTGAGCGGAGCTGAAATTTCCGGCGCCAAGTTACACCTCATAAAAGCAGGGGTAACTTTGCACCAAACTTGCAGAGGTCAGCTGGAGAGCAGCTAAAGCAGCAGCGTTACAAACGAACTGAGCAACAACACTTGCTGGACAACACATCTGTGTGCCAACATGCCAGGGGCAGCCGTGGTCCTTGCACTATTGCGTCGAAGGGCACGTAGGAGGGCACGGGAGAGGATCTTCCGCCCGCGCATTAAC
This sequence comes from Rana temporaria, assembly GCF_905171775.1. Taxonomy (NCBI): domain Eukaryota; kingdom Metazoa; phylum Chordata; class Amphibia; order Anura; family Ranidae; genus Rana; species Rana temporaria. The sequence continues at coordinate 37,815,727 of NC_053490.1, forward strand.
GTCTTTGACATGGGGGAAGTGGAGGTGTATCGCACCTACAGATTCAGCCGTGAAGTCATCCTGGAATTAACCAGCATCCTGCAGGATGACCTCACCAGCCATAACTGCCCCACCACAATGCAAACGACCTAGCTTGGAAAAAAAAAAGCTTAAGTACATTTGCACCTGCAGGGCGGAAGTCTGGGCTGATTTATGGACTGGGCATTGGTAGTGGGCCGGCGTAGCTCAGGGATCACGCCAGGGCGCAGTTCTGAGCATGTGCAGATTGGGGCATTTACCCCTGGATGTCACTGAGCATGTGCGGTCTAAGAATCGCCCCGGCGTGACCCCTGCGCCACGGTCGGCACTTCATTAGCATAGGGTGACTCCCAGTTGGCCTTACCCCGCCTTACGCCGTCTAAAATCCGCCCCGCTGGGGTATCGTAGACAAAAAAAGTTTCTTGAATCACCTAACTGCCTCTCCGCGCTGGACCGGTGTAGTCTAAAAATGACGCACCACGCCGGTGCAAATCTGCACCATTGTTCATGAATCTGGCCCACTATTTGTATATCTACTTTGTGGGCTATTGCTCTGCATTGGAAGACCCCAGCAGTGCCCCTGTACTCTGTTCTAAGCAGAATGGATTCGATTATGCTAATGGAGAAGTTTGAAACACAAAATCATAAATTATAATATAATAAATAACTATAAATAATTATAACAAATAATAATATAATTATAATAAAAAATATTCAATAATGTAATCAACTCAAAAACACTGAAATTTGCTCAGTTGCAGAATTGTCGCTGTCATTATTTTTATTGTTTGATGAAGAATTTCCCCACAAATCGCTATTGCTCAATTCTGCAAGTGATTCTAATTTATTATCGCTGTTTTCTAGCTTGTCTAAAACCACTTTTGATGTAAAGGGACACTTTTTGGTTGCTATGGACAATCTCCAGTTTCCAGGCAGAAAGAATAGTTTTTATTACATAAAACTGCATGCAGGACACTGGGCAGACCACTAGGGACAAAGGGCATGTGTACCGTATTTATCGGGGTATAGCGCGCTCCCGCGTATAGCGCGCACCCCTAAATTTGGCCAGAAATTCCTGTGAAAAAAATATTTTTGTACTTACAGTTTGGTGTCTTGCGCGGCGTCCATCAGCGGCCTCGTCGGGTCCGCCGTCCGTCTGCGGCTTCGGGTGTCCTCTTCGTCGGGTCCGGCGTCCTTCTGCGGCGTCCTCCTCGCTCGTTTCCCGCTTTCCCACGCCGAGTTTGAATACTGCACCGGCATATACCGAGCGCAGTACACTCGCGTATAGTCGGCAATGCTCGCGCTGACGTCCTGGACGTACAGGACGCGAGCGCGAGTGTAGCCGAGACTGCCCGACTATACACGAGCGTACTGCGCTCGGTATATGTCGACGCAGTATTCAAACTCGGCGTGGGAAAGCGGGTATCGGCGTATATCGCGCACCCACGATTTTGCCCTGATTTTCAGGGCAAAATAGTGCGCGGTATACGCCGATAAATACGGTAATTATTTGATACAGTACTGTAAAAAAAATAAAACAGCCAAGGCACAAGATAGTAAATAGAAATTGTGAAACTAATAATGTTTGGCCCCGGTAGTGGTCTCCATAGAGACACCACATCAAGGAAATTATTTTGCTATTGGTTAAGAGTTTTAGCTTTATTACTGAGTTTATAGGTTCATTTTTAAACCCCTCATCATAGACTGGACATGTTGCTCAAATTCTATCAATGGGTTTTTGGTCGTACAGCTGCAAAATAACTGTTATTGAAAATTACACGTCCGCCTCCGTGATTCAGGTATAATTTTGTCTTGTTACATTAATTTATCTCAAATGAGGGTCTTTGATATTGCTCATTATAATCCCCATGTGGAGAGAGAGAACATTTCCATGATACTTATTTCTCCCGTATTTCTGAACGGCGCACACTCTCAGAAATGGAAATGAAACTATGCGGTCCATTTCTCTTAAGAAGTTGTCTCTAATTAAAAGCGAGTTTTAGAACATAATTTGCTATGGTAATTTTGTTCTCTATTTTGGTATCCCACTCTTGTTCCATTTGTGCGCTTTCATTGGCTGTTTTATAATGTGCGTCTACACAAAGCTCCGGAACATTACAAAACAAAACCGCACGTTCCCACAGATGTGCTCCTGCTTGTCGGAACTCCATTACCTTTATATTTAGAAAATATTCCAGATATTTCTCATATAGTTGACTCACTTAAGTGTTTATAGCTAGTTAACCACTTGCTGACCAGGCCTTTTTCTGACATTTGATGTTTGAATCAGTATTTTTTGCTAGACAATTACTTAGAACCCCCAAACATTATATACAGTGCCTTGCAAAAGTATTCACCCCCCTTGGCTTTTTACCTATTTTGTTACATTACAGCTCTTAGTTCAATGTTTTTGTTAATCTGAATTATATGTGATGGTTCAAAACACAATAGTCTAAGTTGGTGAAGTAAAATTAGAAAAATATATACCTAAAACTATTTTTCAGAAATAAAAAAATGATAATTGGCATGTGCGTATGTATTCACCCCCTATGTTATAAAGCCTGTGTAGTAATTCCCCAAGGGAGCTGCTCTCGTTTGTTCAGTCCGTTACTCTGCCTTTCAACATATCGGACACTTTTGACACAATTTTGGGACCATTCACATTTATACTGCGATCAGTGCTATAAAAATGCACTAATCACTGTATAAATGCCACTGTCAGGGAAGGGGTTAACACTAGGGGGTGAGGAATGGGTTAAATGTATTCCCTGGGTGTGTTCTAACTGTGTGTGGAGGGGGACTGACTGGGGGAGGTGACCGATGCTGTGTCCCTATGTACAAGGGACACAGCATCGGTCTCCTCTCCTCTGACAGCACGTGGAGCTCTGTGTTTACACACAGAGCTCCACGTCCCTGCTGTCACCGCCGATCGCGGGTACCTGGCGGACATCGCGGCCTCCAGGCATGCGCATCTGCATTTTAGCGACAGTGTTTCCCCGCTGCGCGCCCCCAGCAGCGCGCGCGGGGAATGCACATAAAAGGACGTCCAGGGACGTCCACCTGTCAGTTGAGAGCCGTGCTGTGGACGTCTTTCGTCTATAGCGCGGCTCTCAAGTGGTTAAAAAAAACATTGGTATCCATGCGTCCGGTGCCCCGTATGTAGATTAGGGGGCGTGATGCATTGATGGGGGGCAGCGCCCTGTACCCTGCAGTACATGCCGCCACTAGTCGGTCATTTAGTGAGTGTATTCTGTCACTGTAAAGCCAAACATGAAACTCTGGCTCTTTAGCGCCACCCTTTGGGCAACTTTTTCTAATGTTGTGTTATGGTGAGCATTGCTTCTGAGCATGCGTGTGTATATTTTGGAGTTTTGGTCCTATGGCCTTGTGTACACACGGTTGGAATTTCCAAACGACAACACACAATTGTTGGCGGACAATTTTAAATCATGCTATCCCACTTTTGTCCATGGAAAATCTGACAACAGATGTCCGATGGAGCATACAAACAGTCGGATTTTCCTCCAACAGCCTGTCATCACACAATTCCCGTCGGAAAATCCGATCGTGTGTACGAGGCTTAACTTTGAACCATTTATTTTATTAGTTTTAATGATAATTTTATTACCAATCGGTACTGAAAACGTTTGTTCATTAGAAGGCCTGTTTTCAGTACGGATTGGTGATAAAACTGAAATTAGATTTTAACCACTTCCCTACCGCCTCATTGTGAAATGACGGCGGCAGGGACCCCTTCTCGATCCGGGTGGACGTCATATGACGTCCTGCGGCGGCGCTCGTGACCCGGCGCGGGTGCCCGGCGGCCGCGATTGCCGCCGGGTGCCCGCGATTGTCGGTAATCACGGCAGGAGTGTGGATCTCTGTGTGTAAACACACAGATCCACCTCCTGTCAGCGGTGAGGAGACCAATGTGTGTTCCCAGTACAGAGGAACACACATCGGTCTCCTCCCCTTGAGTGTCCCCTCCCCCCTACAGTTATAACACATCTTAGGACACATATTAACCCCTTCCTTGCCCCCTAGTGGTTAACCCCTTCCCTGCCAGTCACATTTACACAGTAATCAATGCATATTGATAGCATTAATCGCTGTATAAACGTGAATGGTCCCAAAAACGTGTCAAAAGTGTCCGATGTGTTCGCCGCAATGTCACAGTGACAGTAAAATATCGCAAATCGCCGCCAATACTAGTAAAAAAATTAATAAAATAAAAATGCCATAAATCTATCACCTATTTTCTAGACGCTTTAACTTTTGCGCAAACCAACGAATACATGATTATTGCGATTTTTTTTTACCAAAAATATGTAGAAGAATACGTATCGGCCTAAACTGAGGAAAAAAAATGTTTTTTTTTAAAAAATTGTGATAAAGTAAAAAATATTGTGTTTTTTTTTAAATTGTCACTCTTCTTTTGTTTATAGCGCAAAAAATAAAAACCGCAGAGATGATCAAATACCACCAAAAGAAAGCTCTATTTGTGGGAACAAAATGATAAAAAAATTGTTTGGGTACAGTGTAGCACGACCGCGCAATTGTCATTGAAAGTGCGACAGTGCTGAAAGCTGAAAATTGGCTTGGGCAGGAAGGTGCGTAAGTGCCCGGTATGGAAGCGGTTAACAGTGACAGCATTGTATTGATTTTCATTGGCGCCTATAAAGTCCCATACTTATCTGTCCTTTTCCCGATGTCTTGGAGACACTAGCTGTTGCAGCAGGATCTTTTCTGTTGCAGAACATCTCTATATAAAGAACACTTTTACGGAGCGCCTCTTTATAAAGACTCATTATCAGTCATTATCGGCGCTCATTTTGCAAAGGAATGACTCAGAGACATTAGTTGTGGTGGCGGCGGGGATCTTTACCATTGCACAAGGTCTGCTTAAAAAGAGCATCTTTATAATAAACATCCACCCATAGAAAGTCATTAAAGGGTTAGTAAAGGGATTTTTTTTTTTTTGCTTTAAAAAAGTGGCCCCGATCCACGTCTTCTGGGGTCCCTCGGCGGCTGTCTCTGTCCTCTCCGCAATTACTGACCACAGTCATGCGAGAGTTCGCATGGTGGTGAGTAATTGCGGGCGCGCTCCCGTGATACAGTGAGCGGCCATAGCTACTCACTGTATCACTCGGCCCCGCCCCTCGGCGTGCCGTGTCACTGGATGTGAATGACAGCAACGTCAGCCAATGGCTGGGCTGTTCTCAATCCATCCGCTCTAGACAATCAGCGGCCAGGCTGAGCGGCGAAGAGGATCTCGGGACCGCGCAGGACTTTCGAGGGGTCAGGTAAGTATAACGGGGGCTCGAGGGGGGGGGGCGTCAGCATCCAATGTTTTTTCACCTTAAAGGGGTGGTTCCCCTAAAAATAAACTTTTAACATTGCATTTCCCACATTAATGACAATGATGCCTCGTACACACCATCACTTTATGTGATGAAAAAAAACGACATTTTCTGTGAAGTAAAAAATGACGTTTTTGAAACTTCAATTTTCAAAGACGAAGTTGCCTACACACCATCGTTTTTCTCACAATGTTCTAGCAAAGCGAGGTTACGTTCACCACGTTTTTCCATTGAAGCTTGCTTCATAAGTAGCTTCTGGGCATGCGCGGGTGAAAAAACGTCGTTTTAAACTACGTTTTTTACTACACACGGTCAATTTCTGTGAAGTAAAAGTTTACGTTTTGAAAAACGACACTTTTTTTGGTCGTTTTTTAGAAGACATAAAACGACGTTTTCCCCCACACACGGTCAATTAAAGTGACGTTTTTAAAAACGTAATTTTTTTTCATCACATAAAGTGATGGTGTGTACGGGGCATGAGAATCGGCTGGTTTTATTAAAAAAAAACGTTCGTATATACTGTTTGCTATATGCGTTCTCACCGCCACTTCCGGGTACGATGGTGGGGCTGGGCGTTCCTAATTGAGTGACAGGCATCCGACCGACGCATACATCACGTCACGAGATGCCGAAAGAAGCCGAACGTCGGTGTGCATGCGCCGTATAGAGCCGCACCGACGTTCGGCTTCTTTCGGCATCTCGTGACGCGATGTATGCGTCGGTCGGATGCCTGTCCTTCAATTAGGAACGCCCAGCCCCACCATCGTACCTGGAAGTGGCGGTGAGAACGCATATAGCAAACGGTACGTACGGACGTTTTTTTTAAATAAAACCAGCCAATTCTAATTGTCATTAATGTGGAAAATGCAATGTTAAAAGTTTATTTTTAGGGGAACCTCCAATTTAATGCATAGATTGCATTAAGGTGAAACATTTTTTTTTACTGCTGCACATCGTCCCTCTGTGAGCATCCGATTGACATATGCAGCCAGGTGCTGGACTACAGAAATATGGAGAGGCTTCTGTTACATAAAATTGTCTTTAACCACTTCAGTACCGGCCTATAGTCATATGACGTCCTGGGCTTTGTGAGGGGATATCTGAATGATGCCTGCAGTTAGGGTGACCACACATCCCCAGTTTCAGGGGACAGTCCCCTGATTGAGGACACTGTCCCCGGACCAAGTCTGTCCCTGGTTTTGTCCCCAGATTGGATTTAATAGGGGGCAGGGGCAATTTCAAAGAAAGTCAGTGCAGAATAAAAATAAAAAAATTAGAATTACACCCCCCCCCCCGCTCCACCGTGCCTACTAGCATAGGGGGGTTGTATGCTTTCCCATTATCTGTGCCCCTTTCTGATGATCATGTGCTGGTCGGAGCGGAGGGAATATTTCTTCAGTTTCGCTGCATGTCCATTCAGCTCCACTCGCAAATCCTTGGCTCAAATCCTGGCCAGCCACCTGCCTATCTTCTTGCCTTCCCTGACGGAGTGATCTTCCTCCGCTCCCCATCCAGTAGTAACCGGGGCCCGAAGAGTAAGACTTGAGAGGCTGTGAGGCGGGCAGCGACGGGCAGAGAGTCACCAATTGTTGCCATTACTAGTAAAGAAAAAATATGTCCCCGGATTTCATTTAAAAAATCTGGTCACCTTAAGCTAGAGGCGTCATTCAAATATCATTATTTGCCCGCGGCGATTCTACGCACCATAAGAACGATCATATCGGCAGTTAATTAGAGGTAGGGGGTGATGATGGCTGCGGTGGCGCCGCAGAGGGGGATGGAGGCAGGGGGTGTTAGTGGCAGGGGGTGATTGGAGGCAGGGGGTGTTGGTGGCACCGCAGAGGGGGATGGTGGCACCGCAGAGGGTGGGGGATGGAGACGGGTTGGTGGTGGCACCGCAGAGGGGGATGAAGGCAGCTTACGATAGAGGCAGGGGGTGATTGGAGGCAGGGGGCCTAGGGGGGAGATTGGAGGCAGGGGGAGATTGTGACACCGCAGAGGGGGTGTTGGTGGCAGAGGGGGGTGGAGGCAGGGGGTGATGTAACTAAATAATTTGCCCTTATTATATCGAAAATAACAAAAATATGTTTTTTTACCTTAATATCTACCTTAAATCACATTGCCATTTGCCTGGCATACTTGTTTGTAGCCTAAATACTGAAATTTGCACCTAAAAATGTAATTTAGTAACTTTTGTGAAATGCCAGTAAAAACGTGGCTGCGCCAGTAAATTTTGTGTGTCGTGCCAGTAAATTTCAATCTGGTAGGTTGGCAACACTGGCTGCGTCTGAGGTCTGATTTTTAGCCTATCTTTATTACAAGTATTCTTTAAATCAGTAAATATACCTAATTAATTTTATGTTTTATTCGTGCCTTGTTATTTGCTAAAGCTGTTCTCTAGAAAGGAATCTAGCAGGCATCAATACCCTCACAAAGTACCTCCAGTACCACATGTTGAGAAACCCCCCGGAACCTTCCTTCTACATGAATTAGGATAATAAAATTGCACCACGTCTAAGAAAATTAGGAGGACAAAGTATGTGAATATTCTGTCTATGGAATGGAAGCCCTGAGAGTTTCTTGATGAATTTCTGAAACGGCAAGAGACATTATAGATTCTTGGGATGGAAAGGGCAACTCATTGCTTCCTTCACAGTTTGAAGATATATCATATCAGCGGGACAGGGGGATAAGCTCAGACACCATTCTTCCTCCATATGGAAAGACAGGCTGCAGCAAATGTATTTTTAATGTGTCGGCTTGTTACATAAATACAAAAACTTTGAGGCAGTTTTTTTCACATTTTACTTTCTTTATGTCTTAGCTTGTTACATAAACGAAACTTTTGATGGCTTATTGCGCTTTTTTTTTAACAATGAAACCCAGTTTCCATATTGATTTGAGTATAAGCCTATGGTTAGAAATGCAGCAGCTACTGTAAGTGTAAAAGAGAGTCAACAATGCCCATCTGCAGCCTCACTGTACCCATTTGCAGCCTCCCTGTGCCCATTTGCAGCCTCACTATGCCTCACTGTGCTCATCTGCAGCCTCACTGTGCCCATTTCCAGCTTCACTGTGCCCATTTGCAGCATCACTGTGCCCATTTGCAGCCTCACTGTGCCCATTTGCATGCCTCACTGTGCCTATTTGCATGCCTCACTGTGCCCATTTGCATGCCTCACTGTGCCCATCTCCCTGCCTCACTGTGCCCATCTCCCTACCTCACTGTGCCCATCTCCCTGCCTCATGTACCTGATCTTCCCGCGCTATGACATGCAGTCTAGTCGGTGGCCATCCAGTGTAACCAAGCCCCTCCTCCTCATCCGTGATGGAACACTGATTCAGTTTCCCAGCAGTGAGTCAGTGTTCAGTGTTCCACCTATCAAGGCGGGGCTTTGTTACACTGGACTGCCGCCAACTAGACTGCATGTCACAGCGCCGGGAGATCAGGTACATGAGGCTGCAGGTGAGCACAGTGAGGCAGGGAGACTCGAGTATAAGCCAAGTTTTTCAGCAAATTTTTTTGTGTTGAAAAAGCCCCCCTCTGCTTTTTCAGCACAAAAAATGTTTTGCTGAAAAACTTGGCTTATACTCGAGTATATACTGTAGATAGAAAGACACAATGGGGTACCCCAGATGACGATCGTTGGATCGAAACGCGTCGGGACCCGCTGACCCCACTGCTCACGTTTTTACATGCTTGTATCTTCTGATGATATGTGAGTGTAACATTTTTACTTTTCTTATATCAAGTAAATTTATACAGTATCACACTATGTCCATCTCCTTTTTTCCTTCTTGGGTTTAATACGCTCTGAACCCCTGGATTCACTGTTTGTGAGCTTATCCGCTCATTTCTGCTGATTATTGTCCATCATTGGTCCATGTCCTTATGGTCTCATCGTATACTACACCAATTGGGAATCATCCTCCTGTATACTGCTCAAGTTACCCTGAAGCCAAGACATCGCTACCATTAAGCCCTTGTGACCTATTAGGTATATACCTATCTAGGTCCACAACATCTGGTAAGCCTCCGATATATCTTGGTGGTGGACTTCCTATTCAAAATTGACTACACTTTCTTCCCAGCACTAAGTCACTTTTTTGTTGGAGCAATTGATATTGAACTTTATTATTGAATCATTATATCAATCGTATTCATTTACATTGACTTTTTGTGGACTTCCAAGCACTTATGTCTTTCACGCATGAGGGTTTCACATGTTTACAGTTTATTTGCACGTATTATTAGCGCTACACTTTTTTTGTTTTTTACAATGTTGATTTACTAAAACTGGAGAATGAGAAATCTGGTGCAGCTCTGCATAGCAACCAATCAGCTTCCAGGTTTTATTGTCAAAGCTTAATTGAACAAGCTGGAGTTAGAAGCTGATTGGCTACCATGCACAGCTGCACCAGATTTTCCACTCTCTGGTTTTAGTAAATCAACCCCATAGCTGTAAGTCTCCTACGCCGTCGTATCTTAGGGTGCATATTTACGCTGGCCGCTAGGTGGCGCTTCCGTAGATTTCCGCGTAGAATATGCAAAATAGCTACATACGCCGATTCACGAATCTGGGGCTGGGCGTAGGTTACGTTCACGTCGACTAAGCATTGAGCGGGCGCAATTTACTTTGAAAATTTGATGTGATACTGAGCATGCGCGCGCATGCGCCGTTCGTAAAAAGCGTCATTTACGTGGGGTCATGATTAGTTTACATAAAACACGCCCACCTCTTCCTCATTTGATTTAGGCGCGCTTACACCGGCACATTTACCATACGTCGCCGTAACTTAGGACGCAAGTGCTTTGTGAATACTGCACTTGCCTCTCTAATTTGCGGCGGCATAGCGTAACTATGATACGCTACGCCCATCCAAATTTACGCTGCTGTACGAGAATCTGGCCCAGAGAGAGCAGTTAATGCAATGCATTGTTTGAACACGTCATCAGATAAGATCAAGTCATTTTTAAACATACAGAAATCAGCACGTTGGTGACATTTTCACAGATTTGCGATCAATAAAATTCTCAATTATATTGCACTTTCTTATACAGTAAACTAAATGTCACCCAGAACATTTTAATGTACTTGGTGTGACCTTTGGATTAGGGAGAGGGTTTCTTTTTATGAATGTATTCACTTTTAAAATTATAATTTTTTTACATTATACATTTCTTTTTCTGCACACAGGGGGCCAGATTCACAGAAGAAATACGCCAGAATATCTACTGATACTCCGGCGTATTTTCAAATTTGCTGCGTCGTATCTTTAGTTTGAATCCTCAAACCAAGATACAGTATGACGGCTTCTGGCTTCGATCCGACAGGCGTACGTCTTCGTACGCCTTCAGATCGTAGGTGCAATTCTTCGGCGCCCGCTGGGTGGAGTTTGCGTCATTTTCCGCGTCGGGTATGCTAATTAGCTTTTTCCGGCGATCCACGAAGGTACGCGCGGGCGTCGCATTCTCTTACGTCGTCGCTAGTCGGCTTTTCCCGGCGTATAGTTAAAGCTGCTATTTCTTGGCCTATATTTAGACTTGCCATGTTAAAGTATGGCTGTCGTTCCCACGTCGAATTTTCATATTTTTTTTTTTTGCGTAAGTCGTCCGTGAATAGGAAAGGACGTAACTCACGTCGACGTTCAAAAAATTACGTCGGTGCGACGTCATTTCGCGCAAAGCACGGTGGGAAATTTCAAAACGGAGCACGCGCCTAATTTAAATGATCCACGCCCCATTTGAATTAGGCGGGCTTGCGCCGGAGGGATTTACGCTACGCCGCCGTAACTTTACAGGAAAGTGCTTTGTGAAGCAAGCACTTGCCCGTAAAACTTGCGGCGGTGTAACGTAAATGCGATACGTTACGCCGCCGCAAATGTCTGTGAATCTGGCCCAGGGTCTCTGAATATGGTTAGCGGAGACCTGACATAGGCTGCATTCTATTCAAGCCTGTAGGTGGAATCACACTACTTCTTAAGGAGGAGAGGAGTTCAGTAAGGGGAATTCCATCTGGTGGGCTCCGGCAGCCATCTTGGAAAGGACAGTTGCCTGATTGGATGCTGGAATCCTGTAAAAATCTGAGGAGGCCATCTTGACAGGGGACCTGATAAATAGGGTGCCCTGCATCATTTGGGTACACCTGGAGCATATGTGCGAAAAAGGACAAAGCTCTGCCGATTAGGGTCAGGATTTTTAGAGCAGGGTGGGGTTTCCGGATGAGAAGGGACAGACCATGGACCTTTGCTGTGTATTCTCCAATACCTGGAATCAAAACTCTGGACAGCCTAAATAGCAGAGAACTGTGACATCAGCAACATAACACACATGTACCACCCATCTAATGGAAGCACCCCCTCCGGTCTTGTAAACAGTCCATGCCAAGCTGGGCATTTTGCACAGCTGTTTGGTTACTCCTCTTTTATCAGTGCATTACTAATACTGTTTGGAATCCTGTTTAAAGTGTAGCGCCTGGTTACTTTTAGGTACCGGTGCTATTTAAATTTAGAGGGGGATCAGAGTGTAGTTAAACTCTGATCCAAATTGTTATGTGCAAAACGGGGTCTCTGTCTCGGCTTGGCTGTGCTGTGGGCTCATTCTGTTGCGCTGGGGTGTTCTTCCAACCCCTATGCAGTAGGTGGCAGCAGTGGAGTCGAGGTTTGGGTGCTCTTCCCCAGCAGCCAATCAGGGGGTTTGGCCTCGCTGTGCATGCTGGGGAGGGGTATTTATAGGCAGACGCCATTGGTTCTGGGTCTTCTTCCAGTGCGCCATCCACCTTTAGGGTGACTGCACCACGGCGCCCCAGCGTTATGGCCTACCTGGCCGGGGCGTGCGTGCTACGCGGTGTTCCTGGTTCCGGGACCCTGCTGGTCCGGAGCGTTTGAGCAGTGACGGGGACCCAGTGACCGACTGGGTTCCCACTTTTGAAGATCCCAAGTTGTATTACTGTTCGGTGGGGAGTTCGTCTGAGGAGCGCCATTGAGAGGCTGGCGGTCCAAAAGGGCCTCGACAAACCACCGGGGATCACAGGTAGCTGCACACTGAGGGATTGATCACCTGTCAGTCAGTACCTGGGTGACGATAAGAAGAAGATCCAGGCGTGATTCTTTCAAGGAGGACTAACTCCGTAATTCAAATCAGAGAGGGCCTGTGACAGATGTTTCTCCCTGAGGTTCACTAAGGAGGGTCTGTGGCAGAGACTTTTCCTCACAAAGGTTCGAGCGGTGCTCCGGCTGTCAGGTCAGTGAGAGGGGCCTGTCCGGGTGCGCTATTCCACTTAGGCAGGAGTGGCGCAAAGAAGTGTTATACTTGGGAGCAGGACTGTTTCCCCATCGATACGCCTGAATCTGCTGTTCATCTTTCTTCTTCAACTATACTTTCCTCACCACAAGTTTTGTTGTTTTTACCCGGCTGGGTAATAAAGAGCACAGCAAAGAGCACCTGTTGCGGACATTCCTTTACTTCTACTTCATGCAATACGCATCAGGAATTCAGAAGAGCCACAAAGTAAATGTGCCACCCAAACAACCAGCAGCTCCTCTGGGGGTAATGCTACAAAAGTAATACAAGATAAATACAGTGTCCATGTAGATTGTGTGGTGGTTTCTTCCCAGTTGGGTTCTGCCTACAGTACATGCATCAACAGATCACATCTACTGTAATTGTAGGTCTACTGTAATGCTGTAGGGCCTGTGGTTGGGCACAGTTATTCATCTTTGCCCGAGCCTTCATACCAACAGGAAGTTCCATGACATCACCTGTGATGTCATTTCACTTCCAATGTGACCATAGTGCGGAAGCATTGCTCTGCATTGTGTTTACAATGTCCCTACATGATGCTCTATATAGCATTAGTCCAGGAGCTGATCCATACATTAATAGCCAGTGGTTCCATCACCATGGCTTCTAGAACGACTTTCAGCATGAAACTCACTTATTAGAGGTCTGGCCCATAGCAGGCTGGACGCTGAGTGCCGGTGGCCTCTTGTTGGACTACCAAGGATTTGGCACTTCCTTCAGTTTTTTTTCTGCTGTCTTTGTTCCCATTAGGGGGAGTCACCCTTTCTAAATGCCCCGGTGACCATTGTGATGGGAAATCAAAAGGTTTGCTGCTGTCATTCCACCTTCATGTTGAAACAAAACATTATTATAGGATTTTCTGTCATGTCTCTGGGACAGGAATTTATGGGGACACAGCCAGAAATACAAACCTGACAAGCTATTGCTTTATTGATCAATCCCATGACTAAGTCTTTTTAATGACGAAACATGTCGGGGCGTGGCTGTGCGGCAACCATCTGAAGTGAACGTGTGATGTATCAAGACCGATCAAGGAAGCAGAGATCCAGGAAGGAACAGCGGGGAGGTGGTGAGCGATCAGTTGACACCTTGGGTCTGCTGTGACCAATATACTCGGTTTTCGGTTCATCTCTGAACGAGTGTTGTGCAGTGTATTGCTCTATTTTTTGAGATTCATGTGAGTGCTATATTTGAAGATTCAAGTGTGTTATTAAACTGATTTTACGGTATCACGCTATGTTGAGCACTTCTTTTATTTACATGCGGAGCTTTCTGGCAGTGAATTGGTTGGAACTGGAATTATCTGCGATACCTACCAGTGAGGTCTTTTTGTACACATTTACACGCCGAATTTGAGTTGGTGAGTTTTGCATCTGGCGGGAGAGGATTCACTGACACCGGGTGTGGTGGAAGATTGGAAGCTATTATCATTATTTTTTCACAAACCTGCTTGATGTGTTTTATGGACTTATATTTAATTAATATTTAAACACATTTATATACCGTATTTATCGGGGTATTGCGCGCTCCGGCGTATAGCGCGCACCCCTAATTTTGACCCTTAAATCCTGTAAAAAAAAAATTATTACATTTTAGTACTTACAGTTTTGGTGTCTTGCCCGGCGTCCATCGGAGGCCTCGTCCGGTCTGGCGTCCGTCTGCGGCCTCGGTGGTGTCCTCCCGGCTTCTCCCGCGCTGTCTTCATGTCGAATCCCCGCTTCCCGCGCTCAGTTTGAAGCCTCCGCCGACGTATACCGAGCGCAGTACACTCGGGTATATTCGGCCAGGCTCGGCTTCTCACGCATAACTGTCAGAGTGTGACTACGAGCGAAGCCGAGCCTGGCCGAATGTACCCGAGCGTACTGCAATTGGTATATGTCGGCGCAGACATTCAAACACGGCGCGGGAAGCGGGTATCGGCATATATCGCGCACCCACGATTTTGCCCTGATTTTCAGGGCAAAAAAGGGCGCGGTATACGCCGATAAATACGGTATATTTTTTTGAATTTGTGCACATATTGGGCCATATTCTCTCTAAATATCCGCCTGCTGCACTTAGGGCACTTACACTCCGCTGTCCCAACTTACTGGAGCAGGTGTTGTATTCCCCAAACACTTGCTCCATAAGTTGGGACAGCGGAGTGTAAGTGTCCCGGCGTAGCCTGGCGGATCTCCAAGGGGGCGGCTTCTATTCAAATGAAGCGTGCCCCCGATGCGAAAGAACTGGGCATGCGCCGGGCTGCAAAAAGCCCAGTGCGCATGCTCCAGTTCTCGGCGGAAAACGTCAATGACGCCGACGTGTGCGTCATTGACGTAAAGTCGTATTCAAGAACGACTTACGTAAACGGCGTACCCGACGAAAAAACACGACGGGGACCCGACGCCATCCGTAACATGGCCTACGCGAGACTTGCGGGAAACTTACCCCTCATATAGCAGGAGTAAGTTTCCGCTTACGCAAACGACGTTAGCGACGGTTACGCGACGCGAACTCGTTCGGGAATCGGCGTAGAAGGATCATTTGCATACGCAAATGACTCCTTCACGTAAATGCCATCTAGCGGCGGCCGGCGTCATTGCATTTAAGATCCGCCAGTGTAAGTGACTTACAGATGGCGGATCTTAAAGCGGATGTGCCACGGGAACAAAATATTAAAAGCCAGCAGCTACAAATACTGCAGCTGCTGACTTTTAATATTAGGACACTTACCTGTCCTGGAGTCCAGCGCCGATCGCAGCAGAGCACGAGCGATCGCTCGTCACTCTGCTGCTCCCCCCCGCCATCCACGCTGAGGGAACCAGGAAGTGAAGCGCTGCGGCTTCACTGCCCGGTTCCCTACGGCGCATGCGCGAGTCGCGCTGCGCCCGACGATTGGCTCACACGCTGTGTGCTGGGAGCCGAGTGTTCCCAGCACACAACGGGCGAAAGACGGGATGTGACGGAATGCCCGTCTTTTGCCCGTAGCGTGTGGCCGGAAGTGGGTGCAAATACCTGTCTTTAGACAGGTATCTGCACCCCCCTCCCCCCTGAAAGGTGTCAAATGTGACACCGGAGGGGGGGAGGGTTCCGATCAGCGGGACTCCACTTTAGGGTGGAGAACCGCTTTAAGTGTATCTATGCAAAAATGATTCTAAGAATCAGGAGCATAGATACACTGGCCAAAAAAGGGAATTACGATGGAGTATCTGACTTACTCCATCGTAACTTCACTGAGAATATGGCCCATTCACTTTTGTCACATGGTGATGTTCATGGACATTAGCATTATTTTTGAATACCTGTGAAATCGGATATTTCATCTTACATTGTTTACAGCGCTGCTTATATTTTATTACACTAATTTTAGGGTTTTAGAATATGTTTTTCACATTCCAGAAAAGTTACCTAAACTTACTCCAATGCTTCTTCCCACCAAGGCAGTGATGTGACTGCTTAAGCCAAAACTTTATTGCCATGATTTGGAAAATGATGCTGCCCTGTATTTGGACTGTTCTACCAATTTCCTAAAAGGTAAGGAAGTTATTTCTGCAACCAGAAGCCTTTGTGCGATGTTCTACTTAAATTAATGGAGGATGGTCTACAGTCTACAGCCAATGAATGTGGGAGAAGAAAATTTGATTTTACAGGTGCAAACCTGGTCACCTCTGGAGTGGGTGGTGATGGAGAAAAAGGAGTCCCCTGCCTGCTGGTGAGAGAAAATCCCCTTGTGTATCACATGTCAGGTGACCCAGGCTTCCCTGTCTCATGAGCCCTGGGTGGTCAGTTGGAGATTCTATCTGGATCACGGAAAGCAAAAACCTATGTAAAGCCTCATACACATGTAGCACTATGTTATGTTTATCATAATATGAGGTGATCCACAGTTCATTGTATATTACCAGGATGTGTTATGTGGGGGAGGGGTGGATTTCTCATTTTTATACTGTGGATCACCTCATATTATGATAAACATAACATAACATATGATAAACATGTCCAAGCTAGATATGTAAATAACCTGTCACTCAAAGCAAGGAGAGAGGAAAGGACTTTTTATTTAGACAGGGTTTTATCTGGAAGTCTGTTAATTTTCACTGAACAATAAAAGAGGATTGCTCAGAGCTGGATTAACTCTGTGTGGCAAGACTGGGGTGATATTTTCTGCAGAAGTAAAAACCAACCAGTCACTTATGATCAGCTACAGAAAGGCTCTGCTGCAGCTTACCATCAATTTTAGATTGGGAAAAATGCACATCATCTGACACCATTTGCTTCATTCTTATCCTGACAAAAGTATTCTTTTAATAATCTTTTCAAAGGAGATTGACAGTCCTAATATTACCTGTGTCATGGCCGAGAACAGCCATACACTTAAGAACTATAATTGTGTATAATTTTGACATCTGCTGATGGTCTTCTCAATTTTTAGCTCTCATTAGCAATTCATTATTCTGCTACTGCTGTTTTCATCCAGACATCAAAAATAGATGTAGATTTGTTCTCGAGTTCTGGAACAAGATGAGACAGTGCTGATGATGGTCAGATCAGAAAAGTTATTATTATAGTATATAGTATATGTTAATATAGGACATGACAGGTACAAGTTAAAATGTTGACATTTACAACCAAAACTTTTGTAGCGCTACCCCTGTAGGAGATGCTGATATTAGCTGGTTCTTTCCCAAACAGTACAGAGGCCAGCAGTCACCCAAGCAGCAGTCCATTCACTACAGCTCCAATAAACAGGTGTAGTGCCTGGTTACTTAAAAGTACCGGTGCTATTTAAATTTAAAGGGGAATCAGAGTGTTAATTAAACTCTGATCCAGTTAATGGCCCAGATTCAAGAAGCAATTGCGCCTGCGTAGGTTACACAGCGCAATTGCTTACTTGCTCCGGCGTTACGAATGCTCCTGATTCAGGAACATCGTAACGCCGACGGCAGCCTAAAATCTGCGTGGCATAAGGCTCTTATGCCACGCAGATTTAAGGCTGCATTCTTGCGATGACCGCTAGGGGCGCTCCCATTGTGCTCAGTGTATAGTATGCAAATTGCATACTAACACCGATTCACAATGTTGCGCGGGCCCTGCGTACGCAAGTAGTAGGGGCAGCCAATGCTAAAGTATACACGCCATTCCCGCGTCGTGAAATTTGAATTTCACGTCGTTTGCGTAAGTGATTCATGAATGGCGCTGGACGCCATTCACGTTCACTTGGAAGCAAATGACGTCCTTGCGACGTCATTTGCCTCAATGCACGTCGGGAAAGTTTCCCGACAGAGCATGCGCTCTACGCTCGGCGCGGGAGCGCGCCTAATTTAAATGATTCCCGCCCCCTACGGGATCATTTACATTAGGCGCCCTTACGCAGGGCAATTTTAAAGAGCGCACACGCAATTTACGGAGCTACTGCTCCGTGAATCTTGCGCAGCGCAGATAATTTGCGGGGGCGCAGGGCAAAAACGCTGCCCTGTGCCTCCGTAAAAAAAGGGCAAATCGTACCTGAATCTGGGCCAATGTGTTCAAAACAGGGTCTCTGTCTCAGCTTGGCTGTGCTGTGGGCTCATTCTGTTGTTGCTGGGGTGCTCTTCCCACCCCAGGAGGGTAGATGGCAGCAGTGGAGTCAAGGTTTGGGTGCTCATCCCCAGCAGCCAATCAGGAGGGTTGGCCCTCGCTGTGCATGCTGGGGGAGGGTATTTATGAGGCAGACGCCATTTAGTCTGGGTCTTCTTCTTCGAGTGCGGCATCCACCTTTAGGATGACTGCATCACGGCCCCCCCGGCGTTATGGCCTACCAGGCCGGGTGTGCATGCCGTGCGGTGTTCCTGGTTCCAGGACCATGTTGGTCCGGAACATTTGAGCTGTGGCAGGGAGCCCAGTGGTTGACTGGGTTCCCAATTCTGAAGATCCCAAGCAAGGTAGCTGTTCGGTAGGGAGTCCATCTGAGGAGGACCAATGAAAGACTGGCGTTCCAATAGGGTCTCGACAAACCACCGGGGATCGAGGTATCCGGACACCGAGAGGCTGGTCACCTGTCACTCGGTACCTGAAAGCAACTTAATGGAGATCCAGGCGTAATTCTATCAAGAGGTTAAACTCTGTAACCACAATCAGGAAGGCCCGTGGCAGAGGTCCATTCCAGGAGGGTCTGTGGCAGAGACTTCTCCCTAAAGGTTCAAATTCATTGCAGGAGGGTCTGTGGCAGAGACATTTCCTTAAAAAGTTTGAGCGATACTCTGGCTGCCAGGTCAGTAAGAGAGGCCTGTCCGGGTACGCTATGCCCACTCAAGCAGGAGTGGCGCAGAAAGTGTTACACGTGGGAGCAGGACTGTTTCCCTATTACTACGCCTGAATCTGCTGTTCTTCTTCTTCTTTAAACTATATCCTTTCACTACAAGTTTTACTGTTTTTACCCGGCTGGGTAATAAAGAGCACAGAAAAGACACCTGTTGCGGACATTCCATTACTACTGATATATGCACCATACACCCCTAGGAATTCGGAGAGCCACGAGGTAAATGTGTCACCCAAAACAAACCAGCAGCTCCTCCGGGGTAGTGCTACACGGGCTAGGGATAGGCTTTTTGTAATGTATTGCTTGCAAAACTTGTAACAGGAGAGAACACTCTCCTTGTGGGTATGGGGACAGTCTAAGGCAGGGGTCCTCTAAATACGGCACGTGGGCCGGATCTGGCCCGCCAGTGTGATTTACCCAGCCCGCGGACTGCCCCTTTAATATTGCAGCAATCCCCCTCCCCTCTGCTACCTTTTTTGTCACACAAGATGAATAACATGACAGGTCCAGACAAAAGGCGGGTATTTTGAGTTAAGCAGTGGGGCGGTTTCAGCAATCAAACACCTGCCTTTCAATAGCAATGTCCCGCCCTTTGTCTGGACCTGTGCTTCGCGTTTTACGCCGTCTTATGTGATTGAGGTAGCAGAGAGGCAGAGTGCTGGGATTTTATAGAATAGTGGTCTCTGCGGCGGATTTGCCACAAGATCACTTTTATCAGGGGTGGGAGAGGACCTCCTCGCTGCTCTTCGGTGACCTCTGTCGCTTACCGGAGCCGTTGACAGTGGCGGAGGCAATCAGGTCCTGTCTTTGGGCTGACTTGGAGACGAGTGAGGTGAAGATGGCCCCCACCCGTCTCAATATCATTGCAGGGCGAAAGCAACGTCAAAACATCACTTCTGCCCAATGCTCTTAAAGGGACATTTTATTTTTATTTGTTTTTGACATAAAATAAAAAAAAATATTGCATTTTAGTCTAAATATGAGATCTGAGGTGTTTTTGACCACAGATCTCATATTTAAGAGGTCCTGTCATGTTTTTTTCTATTACAAGTGATGTTTACAATCCTTGTAATAGGAAAAAAAGCGACCCAAATAAAAAAAAAACGAAAAAAAAAAAAAAAACTGTGTCAAAATAAAAAATAAAAGTAAAATAAATAAGAATTTATTTTTATTTTTAAAGGGCCCTGTCCCGATAAGCTCGCGCGCAGAAGCGAACGCATATGTGAGCAGCGCCGGTATATGAAAACGGTGTTCAAACCACACATGTGAAGTATCACTGCGATTGTTAGAGCGAGAGCAATAATTCTAGCCCTAGATTTCCTCTGTAACTCAAAACATGCAAAACATGCAATCTACTGATACGCCGGCGTACTTTCAAATTTCCCGCGTCGTATCGTTGTTTCGAATCCTCAAAACAAGATACGACGGCATCTGGGTTAGAGCCGAGAGGCGTACGTCTTCATACGCCTTCGGATCTAAGATGCAATTCTTGGGCGTCCGCTGGGTGGTGTTCCCTTCGTTTTCCGCGTCGAGTATGCAAATTAGCTATTTCCGACGATCCACGAACGTACGAGCGTCCGGCGCATTCCTTTACATCGTCTCGGCTTTTTTCGGCGTATAGTTAAAGCTTCTATTTCGCGGTGTACTCAATGTTAAGTATGGCCGTCGTTCCCGCGTATAATTTCAATTTTTTTTCTTTTTTGCGTAAGTCGTTCGTGAATCGGGATAGACGTAATTTACGTCCAGGTCAAAACCAATGACGTCCTTGCGACGTCATTTCGCGCAATGCACGGCGGGAAATTTAGGGACGGCGCATGCGCAGTTCGTTCATTTAAATGAAACACGCCCCCTACCCGCCCAACTTGAATTCCGCACCGTTACGCCGCTTGAGATACACTACGCCGCCGTAACTTACGGCGCAAAATCTTTATGGATTTGAAACAAAGCCAGGTAAGGTACGATCTTTGTGGATCTGCCCCATAATGTTTGGAGGTTCTAAGTAATTTCTAGCAACAAAACAAATGTTTTTAACTTGTAAACACCAAGTCTCAGAAAGAGGCTCGGTCCTTAAGTGGTTAAAGCTGAATTCCAGACACACAAAATGTATGGGAATATATCCCTTGATAGCCACAAAGGCTATAAACCTTTGTGTGCATGAAATGCCTTTGTAAATCAGATACAATTGAACCTCGGATTACAAGCATAATTCGTTCCAGGAGTATGCTTGTAATCCAAAGTACTTGCATATCAAAGCGAATTTTCCCATTGAAGTCAATAGAAACGAAAATAATTTGTTCTGCATTGACTTCAATGGGATGCAATACCGAATGCGGCCAGAGGTGGGGGGGGCGCCAGAGAGCGCCAAAAACAGACAAAAAGGCCCGAGGACACTTCGACTTGTTTCCTGCGCCCCCGTACCTCAGGCCAAATGAGGTACTGCAGGCCAATGTTCGGCTTTTCTCGGCTCCTGCGCCCCGTACCTTAGGCCAAATGAGGTGCTGCAGGCCTATTTTCAGCTCTGCTCGGCTTTTGGGCCCCCGTACCTCAGGCCAAATGAGGTACTGCAGACCTATTTACCTTGAATTCTGCTCGTCTTGCGAGTCAACACTCGCAAACCGAGTCAGAATTAAAAAAAAAAGTTGCTCGCAAATCAAAACGCTCTCTTAAACCGAGGTTCTGCTGTATTACTTTGTACATTATCATGACATCATCACTGTGCAGCACATAACCTGTGCAGAGATCTAAGTTGTGGGAGGGGCCAGAAGACTCCACATGCTGGTAGGGTAGGGGATACCTACCAGTGAGGACACCTGTTGAACTATGCCCAACCTTGATGATTAGATACTCTGGTACCAGGCACCACCACTGTCAATTCAGTTTTCATTTACATAAAATGCAGCCAACAAGCTTCTCAGCTGTAAGAATAATATTTGGCATGATCCGTATCACTCTATATATTTTCTCAGCAATTAGAACATTTTGTTTTCACGTTTTCATCTCTCAAGATTAAGCGACGAGATAAACAAGGATGATTTTCTTATTACCTAATTAACGCATCTCGTATTTCTCTCCAACAGCAGAATAACAAGCCAGTCACTTTACCATATGGGGGACTCTGAATGTGTTGTAGAATAGAGTAGAGCGAGTCTGATAAGACATAATACATTGAAATGAAAGAGAGACAAGATTCATCAGCTTAGACAGAGGTAGGTAGGGAAGGAGGAAAAATAGATAGGCGCAGGAGAAGAGAAGGATACGAGAAAGGAAAGGAAAGAAGAAAAGAGGAAAGGAAAGAAAAGAAGAAAGGGAAGGAAGGGAAAAGGGAGTAAGGAAGAAAGGAAAGAAGGAATGAGGAAAAAGGTAGTCATAGGAAAATAAAGGGATACAAGGAAGGAAGGAAGGAAGGAAAAAAAGAAAGGAATGATGAAAAAGAGATAAGAGTCAGAGAAGAGAAGGATATGAGGAAGGAAAGAAGAAAAGAGGAAAGGAAAGGAAAGAAAAGAAAAAAGGGAAGGAAGGGAAAAAGGGAGTAAAGAAGGAAGGAAGGAAGGAAGGAAGGAAAGAAGGATTGAGAAAAAAAGATAGTCATAGGAAAAGAAAAGGATACGAGGAAGGAATGCAGAAAGGGGGAAAGGAAAGGGAAAAAATGGAGGGAGGGAAGGAAGGAAGGAAAAAAAGAAAGGAATGATGAAAAAGAGATAAAAGTCGGAGAAGAGAAGGATATGAGGAAGGAAAGAAGAAAAGGGGAAAATAAAAGAAGAGAAGGAAGGAAAGGAAAAAGGTAGGAAGGAAGGAAGAAAAAGAGATAGGCATAGGTGAATGAGACACAAATGAGGAAGGAAAGAAGAAAGGGGGAAAGGAAAGGGAAGAAAATATGAAAAGGAAGGAATGAGGAAAACGACATAGGTGTAAGAGAAAAGAAGGATATGAGGAAGGAAAGAAGAAAGGGGGAAAGGAAAGAAAGGACAAGAATACAAGGAAAAAAAAGGAAGGGAAAAATAACCAAAAGATGGAATGAATGAAACAAGGAAGGATCGAGGAAAAAGAGATAAGAGTAGAAGAAGAGAAGGATATGAGGAAGGAAAGAAGAAAAGGGGAAAGGAAAGAAAATAAAAGAAGAAAAGTAAGGAAGGAAGAAAAATAGATAGGCATAGGAGAGTATAAGGATATGAGGAAGGAGAGAAGAAAAGGAAGGAAGGAAGGAAGGAAGAAGGAAGGGATAAGCACAGGAGAATGGGACGGATATGAGGAAGAAAAGAAGAAAGGGGGAAAGGAAAGGGAAGAAAAGATGAAAAGAAATGAAGGAATTAGGAAAAACAGATAGGTATAGGAGAAGAGAAGGATATGAGGAAGAAAATAAGTAAGGGGGAAAGGAAAGAAAAGGAAGGAAGGAAGGAAGGAAGGGAAAAATGAGCAAAATAAGGAATGAAGGAAAGAATGAGGGAAAAAAGATAGGCATAGGAGAAGAGAAGGTTATAAGGAAAGGAAAAGGGGAAAGGAAAGGAAAGAAGAGAAAAGAAAAGGAAGGAAGGGAAAAAGGAGAAAGGAATGAGGAAAAAATATAGACGTAGGAAAAGAGAAGTATATGAGGAAAAAGGAAGGAAGGAAGGAATAAAGGAAAGAAGGAAGTAAGGAAGGAAAGAAGGAAGGAGGGATACGTGTAGTAGAAGAGAGGAATTTGATGAAGCAAAGAAGAAAGGGGGAAAGCAAGGGAAAGAAAAGAAGAAATGGAAGGAAGGGAGGAAGGAACGAACGAGGAAAAAGAGTTAGGCCGCATACACATGATCGGTTAGCCAGAGGACAAAGGTCCGATGGACCGTTTTTATCGGTCAAAACCGATTGTGTGTGGGCGCCATCGGTTATTTAACCTTAGGTTAAAAAAAAGACAACTTGCTTTAAAATTTAACTGATGGACGCCTAACTGATAGGTCAAAACCGATCGTTAGTATGCAGAACCATCTCCGAATCAAGTCGACGCATGCTTGGAAGCATTGAACTTCGTTTTTTTTCAGCACAACGTTGTGTTTTACGTCACCGCGTTCTGACACGATCGGTTAGTTAACCGATGGTGTGTAGGCGTGACGGACCATCAGTCAGCTTCATCGGTTAACCAATGACAACGGTCCTTCGGACCGTTCTCATCGGATGGACTAATCGTGTGTACGCGGCCTTAGGTGTAGGAGAAGAGAAGGATATGAGGAAGGAAAAAAGAAAAGGGGAAAAGAAAGAAAAAAAGTAAGGGAAAAAAGGGAGGAAAAAAGGAAGGAAAGAAAGAAAGATGGAAGGAAAACATGGAACAAGAGCGGAGAAAAAAAGAAAGTAAAAGAAGGAATTAGAAGACGGCAAGAAGGTAGGAATAAAAAGAAAAGGGGTGTTAAGGAAAAAGTACAGAAAGAAAAGTATAGAGAGATAAAGAGAGAAGGGAAGGGAGTGAGAAAGGAATGAAAATAAGGAAAGAAAATAAGGGAGTAAGGAAAGGAAAATAGAGAATATAAAAAGAAATAAAATGAGGGCGCAAATGAGGTAAGAAGAAAGAAAGAAAGGAGTGTGAAATTAAGGAAAAAAAGAAAGAGAAGGAGAAAGCAAGCAAAAAGAAGAGGGTAGAGAAAAAGAAATCAAGAGAATTAATAAAAAGAAGGTAGGAAGGAAAGATGGGAAAAAAGGAGGAAAAAGAGATAGGCTTAAGCCTCGTACACACGACCGAGGAACTCGACGGGCGAAACACATCGTTTTCCTCGTCGAGTTCCTTGTTAGGCTGTCGAGGAACTCGACAAGGCAAGTTTCTCTATTCCCGTCGACGAAATAGAGAACTTGCTCTCTTTTTGGCTCGTCAAGTTTCTCGACAGTTTCCTCAACGAAAATGTACACACGACCGGTTTCCTCTGCAAAAAAATATCTTCCAGCAAGTTTCTTGCTGGTTTTTGCAGAGAAACTTGGTCGTGTGTACGAGGCCTTAGAAAAGGAGAAGGATATGAGGAAGGAATGAAGAAAAGGGCAAAGAAAAGAAAATGAAGTAAGTAAGGAAGAAAAAGAGATAGGCATAGGAGATCAGAAGGATATGAGGAAGGAAAGAAGAAAAGGGGAAAGAAAAAGAAAAAAAAAGAAGAAAAGTAAGGAAGGGGAAAAAGAAGGAAGGAAGAAGGGATAATCGTAGAATGGGAAGGATATGAGACCGGAAACACAAAGGGGGAAAGAAAAGGGAAAACAATATGAAATGGAAGGAAGGACAGAAGGAAGGAGGGAAAGAGGAAAAAGAGATAAGTGTAGGAGAAGAGAAGGATATGAGGAAGGAAAGAAGAAAAGGGAGTAAGGAGCATTTTTAGCAACCATTGAGGAAAGAAGCTGTCATGTTCCTCCAACTTGAATGCCCTAAATGTTTGGCATGTGAATACTTGTTTTATCCCTACATAAGAGATGGAGAAAGCCCAAAGGCACCAAATGAATGAAGTAGAGGCAGGGATATCCTTGCACTGCATATCCTTAGGTACAACTTCCTCTTCAGCAAGAAGAACAATGATTGCCTTATTTGGATAGGATCATTTTTTCCTGGATGATGATCGTTGCGTGGGTGCATTTCTTTGGCACGGCACTGCAAAATCCGCTTTCTTTGCCCAATCTTCAGTTATATTATTGGGCGGTAATTCTGGCCAATTCTGGTTTACGAGATTGAGGGCAAATTCTGCAGTCTGTCTTGAGGAAACCATTCTGGGCTCCCTCACAGAACTGTCCAATTTGGTCTACCAGTGTACTAGGACTTATGTTGAACCCTGATCCTACTAAAACTACCCTTAGGGCTTGGACTGTGGCTAGAAAATGTTTCTTGAAGGGGTGTACTCACTTTTGTGAGATACTGTGTGTGTATATATATATATATATATATATATATATATATATATAAATTAAGTAAAGAGACGTTTGCTTCCTGGGAGGAAAGCAGTGAGTGAGTAAATAACTTGTATAGCGCAACAATTGCGAGCTGAATCGCCTCAAGGCGCTTGGCATCCATTTTCCTTCTATTTGACCTTCAGAATAGGTGAGTCTTGAGTTTTTTTCTGAAGGCCAGGTGATCAATTTCCATTCGGATGTTAGTTGGTAGGTAGTGCACAGTCGAGGTCCTTGGAATGCAAATCGACGTTCTCCTTTGGTCTTGTAGCGGGCTTTGGGGATTTGTAGTAATTTTTGGTTAGTTGATCGAAGCACTCGATTGGGGTTTTATTTTCTCACATAAGTATTGGGGAGTGCTTCCGTGTACACATTTGTGCGTTAGGCATAGGGCCTTAAATGTGACTCGGTCTTTTACGGGCCACCAATGGAGGGTGATTGATTCCCAGGGTTTTTTCCCTGTTACCAGTCGTGTTGCCGTGTTCTGGACGACTTGGAGACGGGCAGCTGGTATTTTGGGAGTCCGAGGTAGAGGGAATTTGCATAATCTAACCTAGAGTTAAAGCGGGGGTTCACCCTAAAAACTAATTTCTAATATTAGAGCCAGCATACTAAGGACATTAACTTTCGGCAGGTCATTTTTTTTTTCTACGTACATACCTTTATATTCTGATTTTGTCCAGGGCTTCCGCGTTCTGATGACTGTGGCACTGGGCGTTCCTATCCCTGCCTCAGGGTTCCGATGACTGCGGGACTGGGCGTTCCTATCCGTCAGTTCGATGATTGA
Organism: Rana temporaria; assembly: GCF_905171775.1. Classification (NCBI taxonomy): domain Eukaryota; kingdom Metazoa; phylum Chordata; class Amphibia; order Anura; family Ranidae; genus Rana; species Rana temporaria. The sequence goes on from NC_053490.1 coordinate 37,842,354, forward strand.
CGGCTTGTGAAACAGGTCCCCTGTCGCACAACGCACGTCACCAGATTTCTGGAAATAGCCGAGCTGCGAGTCGGCACTTTACGGCGCCTGCGCCCGCCGTGTAGAGCTGACTGCGCAGGCGCCGTATAGTGCCGACTCGCAGCTCGGCTATTTCCGGAAATCTGGTGACGCGCGTTGTGCGACAGGGGACCTGTTTCACAAGCCGTCAATCATCGAACCGAAGGATGGGAACGCCCAGTCCCGCAGTCATCGGAACCCGGAAGCCCTGGACAAAATCAGAATATAAAGTTATGTACAGAGAAAAAAAAATGACCTGCCGAAAGTAAATGTCCTTAATATGCTTAGTATGCTAGATGTAATGTTAAAAAAAAAATTTTTGGGGTGAACCCCCGCTTTAATGATTGTCCCTACCACTACTGCTGTGTCTTCTTTGGGGATGAAGGGGACAATTCTTCGTAGGAGTCGTATAAGATGGTGAGATCCACTAACTACTGATCCTATTTGTGCATCCATTGTCATGTCAGAGTCAAAAATGACTCAGAGACTTTTAAATTTGGTGCTTGGGGTGATGGTTTGTCCCAGGATGGGTGGTGGTGTCCAGGGAGTTCTGGCCAGTTTATTTTGGTTTGCATGGAGTTGAAGGAGTTCTGTTTTTGCTCCATTTATTTTGAGGTGACTATCCGTCATCCAGTTGTCTATCTGAGTGAGGCATTTTTCTAATACGGGGTATTGTTTTTTTTTGTCGCTGATACAAAAATAAAGTCTCTGACCATCTCCTGTACTATGTCTGCAGTCTCTGATAATCTCCTGTACTATGTCTGCAGTCTCTGATCATCTCCTGTACTATGTCTGCAGTCTCTGATCATCTCCTGTACTATGTCTGCAGTCTCTGATCATCTCCTGCACCATGTCTGCAGTCTCTGATCATCTCCTGTACAATGTCTGCAGTCTCTGACCGTTTCCTGTACTATGTCTGCAGTCTCTGACCATCTCCCGTACTATGTCTGCAGTCTCTGATCATTTCCTGTACTATGTCTGCAGTCTCTGACCATCTCCCGTACTATGTCTGCAGTCTCTGATCATTTCCTGTACTATGTCTGCAGTCTCAGACCATCTCCCGTACTATGTCTGCAGTCTCTGATCATTTCCTGTACTATGTCTGCAGTCTCTGATCATCTCCTGTACTATGTCTGCAGTCTCTGATCATTTCCTGCACTATGTCTGCAGTCTCTGATCATCTCCTGTACAATGTCTGCAGTCTCTGATCATCTCCTGTACTATGTCTGCAGTCTCTGATCGTCTCCTGTACCATGTCTGTAGTATGTCTGGGGGCTCCTTCTAACAGACTCTCTAACAGAAGCCCTCTCTGTGTCCATCAGAGGCCCCCCTCCAGGTGACAATAAAGTAATCTGCTTCTCTTCCTGTATTTTGTTTATTGTTAAGAGATCATGTAAGGATCCTAGGGTAATGAAGACTTCGTGGGGGAGAATCTCTGTGGTTGAGTCATTGCCATAGAAACATTTGTAAAGGGGAGGAGTTAGTAAAATTAACACGCCCATGTGGGGTCACCAGAAATATTTCTGCACCCAGGCGCCTGTGACCCTAGGATCGGCCCTGCATACAAACGGTCGGATTTTCAGACAACAGCCTGTCATCACACAATTCCTATCTAACATTATCTATTGTTTGCGCTGCACTGTTTCACTATATATGCTGTTTTTGGATTTATCCTGAGTGCTGGCTAGCAATTTTTTCTTGTATTTTTATTTTTCCAGCGCTGAATACTTTCTTTTTTGTTTATCACACAATTCCCATCGGATAATCCGATCGTGTGTACGAGGCTTTAAAAGAACTGCTACTTTCTAGAAGGAATTACACGTTTTATAGCAATTAGTGGGTGCAATTAGTATTTCTATGTGTTAACTATACCAAAGCAAATTCCAATTTTTTGATTTCAGGTCTACTTTAAGCCAAATCCTCTTTTTTTTTTTTTTAACATCAGCACAACTCTGCAAGCATATACCTAGATTCAGAGAGAGTTAGGCCGGCGTATCAGTAGATACACCGACCTAACTTGGAATCTGCGCCGTCCTAAGTTTAAGTGTATTCTCAAACTGAGATACACTTAAACCTAGCTAAGATACGACAGCCTGCGCCGTCGTATCTAAGGGTGCAATATTAAGCCTGGCTGCTAGGTGGCGCTTCCGTTGAGTTTGGCGTAGAATATGTAAATGACTACATACGCCGCTTAACGAACGTACGTGCGCCCGTCGTAGTAAAGATACGCCGTTTCCGTAAGAGATACACCGCGTAAGGATAAAGCTGCCCCAAGTTGGCCTAGTCAATGTTAAGTATGGCCGTCGTTCCCGCGTGGAAATTTGAAAATTTTACGTCGTTTGCGTAAGTCGTCCGTGAATGGGGCTGGACGTAATTTACGTTCACGTCTAAACCAATACGTCCTTGCGGCGTACTTTGGAGCAATGCACACTGGGATATGTACACGGACGGCGCATGCGCCGTTCGTAAAAAACGTCAATCACGTCGGGTCACGAGTAATTAACATAAAACACGCCCCCCCATCCTCATTTGAATTAGGCGCGCTTACGCCGGCCGCATTTACGCTACGCTGCCGTAAGTTAGGAGGCAAGTACTTTGGGCCAGATTCACAAAAAAGATACGACGGAGTATCTCAGATACTCCGTCGTATCTCTCAGAGTATCTATGCGACTGATTCATAGAATCAGTTACGCATAGATATCCCTTAGATCTGACAGGTGTAATTGGTTTACACTATCGGATCTTAGGATGCAATACCGCGGCCGCCGCTGGGGGGAGTTCGCGTCGTAAACCAACGTCGGGTATGCAAAGGTTTTTCCTGTCGTTACGTCGTCGCAAGTTATAGATTCCCGTCGTAAAGATAGGGCACCTTTAATATGGTGTAAAAGTACTCCACCATGTTAAAGTATGCCCGTCTTTGCCGCGTCGCTTTTGAATTTTTTTTGAATTTTTTATTTTTCCCGGCGTAAGTACGTTGAGCACGTCGCGATTCTCAAAACGTTGGCGCGTCATAATTTCGCGCAAAGCAGTACGTCCGGCGCGGGAGTGCGCCTAATTTAAATGGTACCCGCCCCATTTGAATTGGGCCGTCTTGCGCCGGACGTGTTTACGATACACTGCCGCAGTTTTCCAGGTAGGTGCTTTGTGGATCGGGCACTAAAACTGAAAACGGGTTACGTTACGCTGCGCCGCCGGTATGTGAATCTGGCCCTAAGTGAATACAGTACTTGCCTCTCTGACTTAAGGCGGCGTAGCGTAAATACGATACGCTACGCCGCCTTAAAGTTGCGGCGGCGTCTATGAATCTAGGTAATAGAGTCAGTTTGGAAATATACCTTTGCATTTTAAAACACTAAAAAAAAAAATACAATATAATACATATAAATACAATTCAAAAATCTGTTTTCATTATTGTAGGATTTTATTGAAGCCCTGCAGATTAAGAGTGAGAAAGAATAAAAAGAAGAAAACATAATAGAGAATAAATAAAAATGGAACACACTCCCCAAGGAATTCAGATGCAAAAATTCTGAAGCAAAGTGTTTTTTTCTGTTGGATAAGAGGAAAAACAAAAGCTTTTTTTTCCAGCCTTATCAATTGTTTCAGGTCTTATAAAAATACTGATAGACAATATCCAGTGCAACGATCCATATTGTACAATCTTGAGAGATGTTGTCCGGTGAATTCTTTCTTCAGCATTTTTTTCAAGCAAAAGAGCAAAGCACCACACTTTTATTACAGCAACGACGTTTGAGATTTCATTTTTTTTTTTTATTAAAAGCTTGCACTTTCATTTTCGTCTTGTCTTTCAGGTGTATCTAAAGTCAGCAGGGCCGGACTTACCATTGGGCTTGACTGGGCTCAATAGGGGCCCCGGGAGGAGGAAGCAGGAAGAGCCATGCCGGCTGCTGATGAAGAGGTAGGAAGTCCTCTCCACCCCCCGCTCAACAACTACGATCGGCGCCCCCCCGCTCAACAACTTTGATCAATCGGTGACCCCCCCATGCTCAACAACTCCGATCGGCGCCCCCCCCCCCCCACCGCGCAACAACTTTGGTCAGCTCCGATCGGTGGCCCCCCCGCTCAACAACTCGGATTGGTGGCAGCCCCCCCCCCGCTCAACAACTTTGATCAACAACTCGGCTCCAGGGGGCCCCTCAATCAACACTCAAGCCCAGGGGCCTCCACCAACCTAAGTCCTGCCCTGAAAGTCAGAACTTGGGTTTAGAAGAAAAAAAGGACAGTTCTGGAGATAAACAGTGTGGTGTCTTCAAAGTAGCAGTAAAAAGAATTCATATTCACAGAGAATAGAGGTCACGCCACCCTAGTACAGTAAAAAGGGGAGGCTTACCAGAAGTATTTGACCACAGTGAAGCAGTCAATATGGGCCTTAAAACAGCATACACCTCCAATAATGGTCTCCCAGCCAATACAAAGTTGCAACTCAACTGGTTAGATCCATTGCGTACAACGCAGCATGCAGCGCCGCCTTTAAGGCAGGGCAAAAGGGGAAGCTGCCCTGGGCCCTGTCATTGTTGTGGGGCCCAAAGCAGCTGTCTCATACTTGCCAACTATCCCAGTTTAAATTCCCTTGTCCCTTGAAGTTTTAGTCCTTTGCTGTGTCCCAATATCTCATTGTGAAGTGCTGCTAGTAATGCTGCCCTGCTCTGCCCTATTGTGTACAGATGACTCACCTGCAGACCCTGTTTTTACATGTAAAGAACGGGATCATTCATATGTAAAGAACGGGATCATTCATATGTAAATAATGGCTGCATTCATATGTAAATAGCTGGGACTGGCGGCATTCATATGTATATCATGCCCCTCTGCAGTGAGGAGATGATGTGCTGTAACCTCTATCAACCAATCAGTGAACAGTATTACTGTACAGTAATCTCTAGCAACCAATCAACAAGAAAAAATCGTGTGCTGTAACCTTTAGCAACTAATCAGTGAGCCATAATGTGTGCTGTAACCTCTAGCATCCAGTCAGTAAGTGGTAACAATATGCTGCAACCAATAGCAATCACTGCTTGATCTGATACAGTAAACTGATTTTAAGTCTAGCTGATATTTATTGTATGTTTAAGAGCAGGTGGAGTGCAAAATTGCATGGGGGGCCCCCAAGAAACGTTTTGCCCAGTGTCCAATCAACATTAAAGCGGAGGTTCACCCGTATATATCACTATTTCCCCCTAGATGGATGCTCGTTTTGTCTAGGGGAATCGGCTAGTTGTTTTAAAATATGAGCAGTACTTACGGTTTACGAGATGCATCTTCTCCGTCGCTTCCGGGTATGGGCTGCGGGACTGGGCGTTCCTATTTTGATTGACAGTCTTCCGAGAGGCTTCCGACGGTCGCATCCATCGCGTCACGATTTTCCGAAAGAAGCCGAACGTCGGTGCGCAGGCGCAGTATAGAGCCGCACCGACGTTCGGCTTCTTTCGGCTACTAGTGACGCGATGGATGCGACCGTCGGAAGCCTCTCGGAAGACTGTCAATCAAGAAGGAACTCCCGCTCCCGAAGACCCATACCCGGAAGCGACGGAGACGATGCATCTCGAAAACGGGTAAGTAATGCTCATATTTTAAAACAACTAGCCGATTCCCCTAGACAAAACGAGCAGGAATCTAAGGGGAAAAGGGCAAAAAACAAACAAATGGGTGAACTCCCGCTTTAAAGACGGCCCTGGCAGCATGGGTATAGGAATAAAGAGAAACAGGCCAATCATAGAGAAGTGCCACACATACATCAATGTTTATTAAAGAATATTGCGCTTACAAATCAATCGTAAACAGTGTCTACTCCACAAACAGCTATGAACATCCCAGCGCCAGGTTCCAAAATGGCCACAATAAGATCGTACTTGCGCATTAAGTTGTCATGTCGTGCGTCCTAGCTCCGCCCTACACGTTTCATCATAGATGATGTCATCAGAGGCTATGGCAACTTACTGCCCATGCGGAACTTCACTGTAGTTGGCCTGTTTCCATTTATTCCTATGCCCATGCTCCTGTGTACTCTATGGATCTAACCTGTTAGAGCTGCTACTCTATATTGGCTGGAAAGATTGCTTTAACCACTTAAGCCCGGGACCATTTTGTTGCTAAATGTCCAGGCCAGGTTTTGCGATTCGGCACTGCGTCGCTTTAACAGACAATTGCGCGGTCGTGCAACGTGGCTCCCAAACAAAATTGGCGTCTTTTTTCCCCACAAATAGAGCTTTCTTTTGGTGGTATTTGATCACCTCTGCGGTTTTTATTTTTTGCGCTATAAATTTTTTTCATGACTGCGACATTATGGCGGACACTTCGGACAATTTTGACACATTTTTGGGACCATTGTCATTTTCACAGCAAAAAATGCATTTAAATTGCATTGTTTATTGTGAAAATGACAGTTGCAGTTTGGGAGTTAACCACAGGTGGCGCTGTAGGAGTTAGGGTTCACCTAGTGTGTGTTTACAACTGTAGGGGGGTGTGGCTGTAGGACTGACGTCATCGATCGAGTCTCCCTATAAAAAGGGATCACTCAATCGATGCAGTGTACATACGGCTCTCCCCGTTCTTCAGCTAAACGAATAGCCGCGCCGTCGTCCCGGATCGCTCCCCGAGGGAAGCCGCACGCAGCGGAGGGGGTTGCGATTGGACCCCCAACACGCTAGAGGGCAGAGACGTATATATACGCCTATCTGCCTGTACGTGCCATTCTGTGGACATAAATAGGCGTGCGGCGGGCGTTAAGTGGTTAAGAAAGGCCTGGATTCTTTCCTAAATGTACATAATATAACTGGGTACTGACATTTATATTATTAGAACTGCCTTGATTGGTGGATCTTTTAATTTTGGCGCTGCATTTTTTCTTTTTACTGACATTTATAGGTAAAGTTGATCCGGGGAATATCCGATTGCCTCTCGGGGGTTCAGGAAGGGATTTTTTCCGCTGCTGTTACAAATTGGGTCATGCTTTGCGGGGGTTTTTTGCCTTCCTCTGGATCAACTGTGGGTATAGAATTAGGTATATGGGATTGTATGATATTATTAAAAATTTTTATGGTTTAACTGGATGGACTTGTCTTTTTTCAGCCTGACTAACTATGAAACCCAACACCACACTATCCATCTCCAGAACTGCCCTTTTTTGGATTTGCAGATCTTTACATCTGCACTAATTTGCACTTTTGATATTTTGGACTGTTATACATTGGCACTTTATGGCATTTCATATTCATTTTTATTTTTTATTCACATGGTTCTATATGTATGCCATTTTATAAATTACGTTTTATGTTTTAGTGATTGATTTACAAATACTTATTGACATTTTTTATGTTTACATGTTTCATGTTTTTTTGTTCACCATTGCACGGTCACTTTATTGTTTGCTAGGTTCATACTGTATGTTTACTATGATCATAATTTGCACACATTAATTGGGACATCACGGATTGTCTGGTAAAAAAAATGTTTTTGTGTCTTTATGAGGGGTTTTAGCGTTGCACATATTGGGCCAGATTCATGTACATTTACGGCGGCGTAATGTATAGCATTTACGTTACACCGCCGCAAGTTTTACGGGCAAGTGCTTGATTCACAAAGCACTTGCCTGTAAAGTTGCGGCGTAGCGTAAATCCCTCCGGCGCAAGCCCGCCTAATTCAAATGGGGCGTGGATCATTTAAATTAGGCGCGTTCCCGCGCCGAATGTACTGCGCATGCTCCGTTTTGAAATTTCCCGCCGTGCTTTGCGCGAAATGACGTAGCACCACACATTTTTTGAACGTAGACGTGAGTTACGTCCTTTCCTATTCACGGACGACTTACGCAAAAAAAAAAAAATTTAAAGTTCGACGCGGGAACGACGGCCATACTTTAACATGGCACGTCTATCTATACGCCACGAAATAGCAGCTTTAACTATACGCCGGGAAAAGCCGACTAGCGACGACGTAAGAGAATACGACGGCCGCGCGTACCTTCGTGAATCGCCGGAAAAAGCTAATTAGCATACCCGACGCGGAAAACGACGCAAACTCCACCCAGCGGGCGCCGAAGTGTTACACCTACGATCCGAAGGCGTACGAAGCCGTACGTCTGTCGGATCAAAGCCAAAAGCCGTCGTATCTTGGTTTGAGGATTCAAACTAAAGATACAACGTGGCAAATTTGAAAGTACGCCGGAGTATCAGTAGATACGCCGGCGTACTTGTACTGTGAATCTGGCCCCTTGTTGTTTTCTATACTTTTGATACTTTGCCAAGGTATTGTGCTAGCAGCTTAGTTCACATACTGGTGTGGCCTTAAAGGGGTTGTAAAGGATTTTTTTTTTCCCTAAATAGCTTCCTTTACCTTAATGTAGTCCTCCTTCACTTACCTCATCCTTCCATTTTGCTTTTAAATGTCCTTATTTCTTCTGAGAAATCCTCACTTCCTGTTCTTCTGTCTGTAACTTCACACAGTAATGCAAGGCTTTCTCCCTGGTGTGGAGAAAGCCTCTTGAGGGGGGAGGGGTGAGCAGGAGGGTCAGGACGCTCTCTACTTTGCAGATAGAGAAAGGAGCTGTGTGTTAGTGGGCATCCTGACACTCCTGCTCGCCCCCTCAAGAGGCTTTCTCCACACCAGGGAGAAAGCCTTGCATTACTGTGCGTAGTTACAGACAGAAGAACAGGAAGTGAGGATTTCTCAGAAGAAATAAGGACATTTAAAAGCAAAATGGAAGGATGAGGTAAGTGAAGGAGGACTGTACTAAGGTAAAGGAAGCTATTTAGGGAAAAAAAATTCCTTTACAGCCCCTTTAAGCGCGTGAATAATTTTCTCTTGTACAGATACATTATCGTCCGACAATGGAGGAGCACACTGGTCATGTGTGAGAATTACAGCTGAAGTTTTTACATGTTTTTTTGTGTGTCAAACATCCACCATAGAGGCTGCTCATGCCAGTTGATATAACTACTTTTTGCATACGAATATTCCATTGATGTGGGGTGATAGTTGTTGTTGATAACTCCTGGTGTGACATGCGTATGCCTATGATCCACTACATGCTCCCTGCTCTTCCATCATGTTGCTGACTCCCTGGAACTCTATTGTACAAGACGAGATCTTTTGAAACCTTTTCTATATATTGGCCCTGATCTGCGCTCCTGAGGAAGAAAGAAATGCGTCAAGCTTCTTATATGGACCAGTTTTGTAAACACAAGAATATTCTCTGTATTATAGATGTGAACTTTATATAGGTACAACACAGGTAGTTACTACTATGTCGTTTTTAACTTTTGTATAGTAAGTTTGGAGTGTTTGGAGTGTTATGTGATATACACTCACCGGCCACTTTATTAGGTACACCTGTTCAATTGCTTGGTAACACAAATTGCTAATCAGCCAATCACATGGCAGCAACTCAGTGCATTTAGGCATCTAGACGTGGTGAAGAGGACTTGTTGAAGTTCAAACCGGGCTTTAGAATGGGGAAGAAAGGGAATTTAGGTGAATTTGAACGTGGCATGGTTATTAGTGCCAGACGGGCTGATCTGAGTGTTTAAAAAACTGCTGATATACTGGGATTTTCACACACAACCATCTCTAGGGTTTACAGAGAATGGTCCAAAAAAAGAGAAAATATCCAGTGAGAGGCAGTTGTGTGGAGGAACATGTCTTGTTAATGTCAGAGTAGAATGGGTTCGAGATGATAGAAAGGCAACAGTAACTCAAATAACCACTCTTTACAACCAAGGTATGCAGAATATCTTCTCTGAATGTACAACACATTGAACCTTGAAACAGATGGGCTACAGCAGCAGAAGACCACACCGGGTGTCACTCCTGTCAGCTAAGAACAGGAAAATGAGGTTACAATTCGCACAGGATCACCAAAATTTGACATTAGAAGATTGGAAAGACGTTGCCTGATCTGATGAGTCTCGATTTCAGCTGCAACATTCAGATGGTAGAGTCAGAATTTGGATCAAAAAACATGAAAGCATGGATCCATCCTGGCTTATATCAATGGTTCAGGCTGGTGGTGTAATGGTGTGGGGGATATTTTCACATTGGGGCCCCTTAGTACCAATTAGGCAATGTTTAAACATCACGGCCTACCTGAGTATTGTTGCTGACCATGTCCATCCCTTTATAACTACAGTGTCCCCATCTTCTGATGGATCCTTCCAGCAGGATAATGCACCATGTCACAAAGATCAAATTATTATTTTTCCCACAAATAGAGCTTTCTTTTGGAGGTATTTGATCACCTAATGCGTTTTGTATTTTTTTGCGCTATAAACAAAAATAGAGCAATATTTTTTACTTTTTGCTATGATAAATATCCACAAAAATACAAATGTCTTTCCTCAGTTTAGGGCGATATGTATTCTTCTACATATTTTGGTAAAAAAAATCACAATAAGCATTTATTGATTGGTTTTTGTGCAAAAGTTATAGCGTCTACAAAATAGGGGATAGTTTTATGGCATTTTTATTAATACTTTTTTTTTACTAGTAATGGTGGCGATCAGCGATTTTTATCGTGACTGTGACATTATGGCGGACACATCGGACACTTTTGACGCTATTTTTGGACATTCACATTTATACAGCGACCAGTGCTTTAAAAATGCACTACTTACTGTATAAATGTGACTGGCAGGGAAGGGGTTAACCACTAGGGGGCTAGTAAGAGGTTAAGTGTGTCCTAGGGAGTGATTCTAACTGTGTGGGGGCGGGGCTTACTGTGACACAACAGTGATCACTGCTCCCAATGAGAGGAAGCAGACAATCAGTGTCCTGTCACTAGGCAGAACAGGGAGATGCCTTGTTTACACAGACATCCCCCCCGTTCTGCCTCTCCATGACACGATCATGGGACACTGGCGGATATCAAGTCTGCGAGTCCCGCGGGCATGGTCACGGAGCTCGCGGCAGGGGCGCGCGCGCCCACACGACGGCAAATTTAATGGGACGTACCTGTACGGCCATTTGCCTGTCTGTGCCAATCTGCCGACGTAAAAGTGCGTGCGCTGGTCGGCAAGTGGTTAAGCTTGATTGGGCCTTAAAACTTTTACGGCACTTTATGTCCCAATGATAATATTTAGCAGGACAAACAGAGAGGATAAAACTCCACAGTGGGTACAAACAGGAATAAAAAAACTTACAGAGGATTCAATACTTTCCCATTCCATCCAAAACTAAAGCCTCGTACACACGATAGGTTAACCAGAGGACAAAGGTTTGATGGACCGTTTTCATCAGTCAAAACCGATCGTGTGTGGGCCCCATAGGTTATTTAACCATCGGTTAAAAAAAAGCCAACTTGCTTTAAATTTAACCGATGGATTCCTAACCAATGGGAAAAAAACGATCGTTAGTAGGCACAACCATCGGTTAAAAATCCACGCATGCTCAGAATCAAGTCGACGCATTCTTGGAAGCATTGAACTTCGTTTTTTTAAGCACGTCGTTGTGTTTTACATCACCGCGTTCCAACACGATCGTTTTTTTAACCGATGGTGTGTAGGCGCGACGGACCATCAGTCAGCTTCATCGGTTAACCGATGAAAACGATCCATCGGTCCGTTCTCATCGGATGGACTGATCGTGTGTACGCGGCATAAAACAAAATGGCATTAGAAACCCTTTAAGTTGTATCTTAAGTCAAAACTTTTCTTTTATTGCTTTGGCTAGAGTAAGGAAGAGTTAGAAAAACCTCTGTTAAGCTTTTATTTTTTGTCTGTTGTCTGTTTAACCTCTCTATTAATCCTGATGACCATTGTCACCAGGACTGAATATAAGGGAAATCCACAAATTTGAATTACTGCTGGGACAGGAATAGAAGGGACATCTTCTAGTGGAGAAACTTGTTTTGCTTGACAATTAAGACAGGTTTTTGCTTTGTTAAAAAGATTTCCTCTAACTTTGTGTGAGGGACAGGCGGTGAAAGTAATTCTCCCCAATGGGGCAGGGATGTAGAAAAAAATGGCAGGGTTCTTTGACCATTTCGTACTCCAAAATTAAAAAAAAATGGCTTTAGATAAACTTAGTTCAACACACATACTTAAAGTTCCTGCATTTACTATTAAAACAAAACTGAGATGGACCAAAACATGAGATGCATTTAAGCATGGATTATGGCTTGTGGGCACCGTGTCACAAATCTTCCAAACTTTCCCAAGTAGTCACTACATAGTTTTGGTTATGACACCATATATTGTTCCATGGTATGGGGTAAGGCAGTCTACGTTGAGCCAACTTGGTCAAAAGGTTCTTACGGTGTCAACACATGTCCAGGACACATAGGCTATACTTGCTCTTCAGATCGAGAAGGGTCAAATCTTCTGACTGGGACCACCTGTGTTGCTTTACAACATCCAGAGCATATATACTTCAGAAAGCATAGATAGGCACTGCCGGAAATCACAACGGTCACAATGATGATTACAGTTGCCCCAAAAGCTGGAGATACTGTGTCTTCTAATATGGAATGAAGACCACCATTCGTTGTTAAGTAGGGGGATTCTGTGCGTTCATCTGCAAAACAGAGAAAAAAATATTATGATATCTACAGGACTAAATCTGTATTTCTGGAGCTTGCAACACAACTGTTAAGCCTCGTACACATGATCAGTCCATCCGATGAGAACGGTCTGAAGGACCGTTCTCATCGGTTAACCGATGAAGCTGACTGATGGTCCGTCGCACCTACACCATCGGTTAAAAAAACGATCGTGTCTGAACGCGGTGACGTAAAACACAACGACGTGCTGAAAAAAACGAAGTTCAATGCTTCCAAACATGCGTCGACTTGATTCTGAGCATGCGTGGATTTTTAACCGATGGTTGTGCCTACTAACGATCGGTTTTGACCTATCGGTTAGCAATCCATCGGTTAAATTTAAAGCGAGTTGGCTTTTTTTTAGGGTTGTCCAGATACCGATACCAGTATCGGTATCGGGACCGATACCGAGTATTTGCGGGAGTACTCGTACTCGTGCAAATACCCCCGATACCTAAATAGAATACTTCCCCCCCCTTTCCCCCCCGCCGCTGCCGCCGCATCGCACCGCCACATCAAGGGACATGGCTAGAGGGACATTGCTGCATATGTGAGGGACATGGCTAGAGGGACATTGCTGCATATGTGAGGGACATGGCTGCATATGTGAGGGACATGGCTAGAGGGACATGGCTGCATATGTGAGGGACATGGCTAGAGGGACATTGCTGCATATGTGAGGGACATGGCTAGAGGGACATGGCTGCATATGTGAGGGACATGGCTGCATATGTGAGGGACATGGCTAGAGGGACATGGCTGCATATGTGAGGGACATGGCTAGAGGGACATGGCTGCATATGTGGGGGGACATGGCTGCATATGTGAGGGACATGGCTGCATATGTGAGGGACATGGCTAGAAGGACATTGCTGCATATGTGAGGGACATGGCTAGAGGGACATTGCTGCATATGTGAGGGACATGGCTAGAGGGACATTGCTGCATATGTGAGGGACATGGCTAGAGGGACATGGCTGCATATGTGGGGGGACATGGCTGCATATGGGGGGGACATGACTGCATTTGGGGACACATTTAAAAAAAGTATCGGTATTCGGTATTGGTGAGTACTTGAAAAAAAGTATCGGTACTTGTACTCGGTCCTAAAAAAGTGGTATCGGGACAACCCTACTTTTTTTTAACCGATGGTTAAATAACCTATGGGGCCCACACACGATCGGTTTTGACCAATGAAAACGGTCCATCAGACCGTTGTCCTCTGGTTAACCTATCGTGTGTACGAGGCCTTAAGGGGACATATAGCTCCCATACAGGTGAAACTCGAAAAAATTTGAATATCGTGCAAAAGTTCATTTATTTCACTAATGCAACATAAAAGGTGAAACTAATATATGAGATAGACTCATTACATGCAAAGCAAGATAGTTCAAGCCGTGATTTGTCAGGATTGTGGTGATTATGGCTTACAGCTCATGAAAACCCCAAATCCACAATCTCAGAAAATTTGAATATTACATGCAATCAATAAAACAAGGATTGTACATAGAACAATATCGGACATCTGAAAAGTAGAAGCATGCACAAACCAAGTACAGAAAAGCCCAGAGCAGGGGAACGCAGTGGACTCGGTGGAGGGCTGGCATGACTGACGTCACAGGGGACAGCAAAACAATGATTGGCTGTCAGTACCCGGGGGGCGGAGAGAGGAGTTTACTTAAGGGTTGGCTCCCGCCCTCCCAGCAACACAGCGCGGAGGAAAGTTCCCGCCCACCCACCCCTTATGGTATTGGTAGAGCATCATGGTGTGTGTCGTAGTAGTGTGGTTTGTGTTGTTGTGTTTTCTGTTTTTTCATATACAGGGTCAGAAATGGGATTGTCGTGGCAGCGTTGGTTGGTCCCTGCGGGTAAGGAATAGACTTTGAAAGTGGAATTAATGACCTGTCGGTGACAGGCGATGATGAGGGTGATGCCAGTTAACGGAGGTTAGCTGGAGGAATGGAGTATGGAGCACTACGGTCGTGAGACGCCTTTGAGCCTGTTCGGCTTGAGGCCTGCAGAGGAATCCAAAGACCGGAGTGCAACAAAAGGGCATATATATATATGTTTATATATATATATAGTTTACGGAAGGATAGAGGCTTTGCCTGCGGGGACCAACTTCAGGTAGTTCAAGTTAGCAGATGTTCTTGCTTAGTTTGTGTTAAAAATCTATTATGTTTAATAAATCAGGCTGCTACGGCCTATTTTTTCCCCAACAATCAATGGTGTGGTCTCAATTTAATGGGCAGAGGTTGGGGGGATACTAAGGTTTTGGGAAGGTGGTAAGTTAAGTGGAGTAAGGACATCTGTTGTACTAAAGTCATGAGTACATACTCAGTACTTGGTTTGTGCCCCTTCTGCAGCAATTACTGCCTCAATGTGTAGCGTGGCATGGAAGCTATCAGCCTGTGGCACTGCTGAGGTGTTATGGAAGACCAGGATGCTTCATTAGTGGCCTTCAGCTCTTCTGCATTGTTCAGTCTCATGTCTCTCATCTTTCTCTTGACAATGCCCCATAGATTCTCTATGGGGTTCAGGTCAAGCGAGTTTTCTGGCCAATCAAACACAGTAATCCCACGGTCATTGAACCAGGCTTTGGTGCTTTTGGCAGTGTGGGTAGGTGCCAAGTTCTGCTGGAAAATGAAGTCAGCATCCCCATCCAGCTCGTCTGCGGAAGGAAGCATGAAGTTCTCCAAAATCTCCTGGTAGACGGCTGCAGTGACCGTGGACTTAATGAAGCACAGTGGACCAACACCAGCAGATGACACGGCTCCCCAAATCATCAGACTGTGGAAACTTCACACTGGACTTTAAGCATCTTGCAGTGTGTGCCTCTCCACTCTTCCTCCATACTCTGACTCCTTGGTTTCCAAATGAGATTCAAATTTTGCTCTCATCAGAAAAGAGGACTTTGGACCACTGAGCAACAGACCAGGTGTGTTTTTCTTTAGCCCAGGTAAGACGCTTCTGACGTTGTTTGTTGTTCAGGAGGCTTGACAAGAGGAATATGACATTTGAAGCCCATGTCCAGGATCCGTCTGTGTGTGGTGGCTCTTGATACACTGACTCCAGCCTCAGTCCACTCCTTGTGAAAGTCCCCAACACTTTTGAATGGCCTTTTCCTGACAATCCTCTCCAGGCTGCGGTCATCCCTGCTGCTTGTGCACCTTTTTCTTCCACACTTTTCCCTTCCACATAACTTTCTATTAATGTGCTTTGATTCAGCACTTTGGGAACATACAACTTATTTTGCAATTACCTTTTGAGGCTTTCCCTCCTTATGGAGGGTGTCAATGATGGTTTTCTGCACAACTGTCAGGTCAGCAGTCTTTCCCATGATTGTGATTCCTACTGAACCAGACTAAGAGACCATCTTAAGGCTCAGGAACCCTTTGCAGGCTTTATGGCTTAATTAGCTGATTGGAGTGGGACACTTTTAGCCAGATTCAGGTAGATCAGCCTAACGTTAGGCAGGCGTAGCGTATCTCATATACGCTACACCGCCGTAAGTTAGAGAGGCAAGTGCTGTATTCAGAAAGCACTTGCGTCCTAAGTTACGGCGGCGTAGCGTAAATGTGCCGGCCTAAGCGCGCCTAATTAAAATTGTGAAGAGGTGGGCGTGTTTTATGCTAATGAATCGTGACCCGACGTGATTGACGTTTTGAACGAACGGCGCATGCGCCGTCCGTGGACATATCCTAGTGCGCATGTTCCAAATTACGCCGCAAAAACGTATTGGTTTCGACGTGAACGTAAATTACGCCCAGACCCATTCACGGACGACTTACGCAAACGACGTAAACATTTTAAAATTTGACGCGGGACCAATGGCCATACTGAACATTGGCTGCGCCACCTTTTTGATGGACTAACTTTAGGCCTAAAAACGCCTTACATAAACGGCGTATCTTTACTGCGACGGGCAAACGTACGTTCGTGAATAGGCGTATCTCGCTGATTTACGCATTCTAGGCGTAAATCAGCGTACACGCCCCTACCGGCTGGCCAAAATAGACAGCTAAGATACGACGGCGCCCGCCGTCGTATCTTAGCTAGATTTAAGTGTACCTCAATTTGAGAATACACTTAAATTTACGACGGCGCAGATTCAGAGTTACGCCGGCGTATCTACTGATACGCCGGCGTAAACCTCTCTGAATCTGGCTATTTCACAATATTCAAATTTTCTGCGGATTTTGGATTTTTGATATTGTTCTATGTACAATCCTTGTTTTATTGATTGCATGTAATATTCAAATTTTCTGAGATTGTGGATTTGGGGTTTTCATGAGCTGTAAACCATAATCATCACAATTATGACAAATCACAGCTTGAACTATCTTGCTTTGCATGTAATGAGTCTATTTCATATATTAGTTTCACCTTTTAAATTGCATTAGTGAAATAAATGAACTTTTGCACAATATTAACACTTTTCGAGTTTCACCTGTATATAAATTACATTTCTTTTATCAAGATCTTTTATTCCTTTGCAGAGCCTGGCTATTATGCATATAAATTGTATTACATAATTGTTCATATACGTACAGTTATGTACTTCTGAAAGTAGATAGGTAAATGTTTAACGTGACACTTTTCTTTGCTCTGCATGGAGGCTTTAAATGTATGGTCGAGTCTGTTAATTATTGACTAATCTGCTTATTTAATACAGCAATTAGGGATGAGGTTCAGGTTCACTGCTACCATGGGTCACAGCAAATCCCCAGGATTCATGAACCGCAAACTTTTGTCTGATTTTTCTTGTTTTAAGATAACACTTACTAGCCAGAGAGAGAGAGAGAGGAAAAAAAAATAAAAAATAAAACGAGTGTGACCACCATAGCTAAGAATTGGTAAGCTTTAACCACTTAAGGACCGCCTAACGACGATATACGTCGGCAGAATGACACCGCTGGGCACAATCACGTACCTGTATGTGATTGTATAAAGCCCAGCGGTGGGTCGCGGGTGCGCTTCCGCGACCCGGTCCAAAGCTCCGTGACCGCGGCCGCGGGACTCGCGGACCCAATCGCCGCTACAGTCCCGCGATCGGTCCCCGGAGCTGAAGAACGGGGAGAGCCGTGTGTAAACACGGCTTCCCCGTTCTTCACTGTGGCTCCGTCATCGATTGTGTGTTCCCTAATATAGGGACGCACAATCAATGACATCAGACCTACAGCCACACCCCCCTACAGTTGTAAACACACTTCAGGGAACACATAACCCTATCAGCGCCCCCTTGTGGTTAACTCCCAAACTGCAACTGTCATTTTCACAATAAACAATGCATTTTAAATGCATTTTTTGCTGTGAAAATGACAATGGTCCCAAAAATGGGTCAAAATTGTCCGAAGTGTCCGCCATAATGTCGCAGTCACGAAAAAAATCACTGATCGCCGCCATTAGTAATAATAAAAAAAATAATAATAAAAATGCAATAAAACTATCCCCTATTTTGTAAACGCTATAAATTTTTGCGCAAACCAATCGATATACGCTTATTGCAATTTTTTTTTCCAAAAATAGGTAGAAGAATACGTTTCGGCCTAAACTGAGGAAAAATATTTTTTTATATATGTTTTTGGGGGGATATTTATTATAGCAAAAAGTAAAAAATATTGAATTTCTTTAAAAAATGTCGCTCTATTTTTGTTTATTGCGCAAAAAAAAAAAACGCAGAGGTAATCAAATACCACCAAAAGAAAGCTCTATTTGTGGAAAAAAAAGGACGCCAATTTTGTTTGGGAGCCACGTCGCACGACCGCGCCATTGTCAGTTAAAGTGATGCAGTGCCGAATCGCAAAAAGGGGCCTGGTCTTTTACCTGCATTTTGGTCCGGGTCTTAGGTGGTTAATATATAAAAATGTAGCTTTTTTGTTTAGATACTGTACACTTTAAAGTTGCATTTAACGCTGAACCAAAAATGTAATATATTGCAGCTTACCAATTAATCGATGTGGTGGCTGCATTTAATTTTTTTTTTTTTTTTGCTTTTCCCCCTCTGTTTTCACCTGGCGATCTAGCCAGTTACCTTCTGTATTAGAGTGCTTCCACTCTGGATTAGGGATGAGCCGAACACCCCTCGGTTCGGTTCGCACCAGAACATGCGAACAGGCAAAAAATTTGTTTGAACACGCAAACACCGTTAAAGTCTATGGGACACGAACATGAAAAATCAAAAGTGATAACTTTAAAGGTTAATATGCATGTTATTGTCATAAAAAGTGTTTGGGGACCTGGGTCCTGCCTCAGGGGACATGTATCAATGCAAAAAAAGTTTTAAAAACAGCTGTTTTTTTCAGGAGCAGTTAATTTAATAATGCTAAAAGTGAAACAATAAAAGTGAAATATTCCTTTAAATTTCATACCTGGGGGTGTGTATAGTATACCTGTAAAGTAGCGCATGTTTCCGGTGCTTGTCCCTGCACAAAATGTAATTTATAAAAGGAAAACATTTCATTTAAAACTACCCGTGGCTATTCATGAATTGTCGGGTCCAGGCAATACAGATAAAAGTTATTGGGAAAAAAACGGCAGGGGTCCCCCCCCCCCCTAAGTCTATTACCAGGCCCTTCAGATCTGGTATGGATATTAAGGGGAACCCCGCGCCATTTTTTTTAAAATGGCGTAGGGTTTCACCAAAAATTCATACCAGACCCTTCAGGTCTGGTATGGATTTTAAACACTTAAGGACCGCCGCACAATGATATACGTTGACAGAATGGCACGGCTGGGCACAAGGGCGTACATGTAAGTCCCCTTTAAGAACCCAGCTGTGGGTCGCGAGCACACCACCGGCGGCGTGTTCGCGACCCGGTGCAAAGCTTCGTGACCACACCCCCGGGACCCACAGACCCGATCGCTGCCGGTGTCCCGCGATCGGGTCACAGGAGCTGTAGAACGGGGAGAGGTGAGTGTAAACAAACCTTCCCCTTTCTTCTCTGTGGCAGTGTCAGTGATCGTCTGTTCCCTGTCACAGTAATGCAAAGCAGAGCCACTGCTAAAAGCAATTTAAAAATAATTTTTTTAAATTGTTTGTGAAAAACGGTTGTGTGTAGGCTACAGAGCATTTTTCTCGATGAGAAAAATGGGCGTTAAAAATTTAGAATTTGCTCTCTTTTTTCTCGTTGTTTTTCACATCGTCGTTTTTCACGTGTATGGTTTAACGAGGGGAAAAAACACGCATGCTCAGAAGCTCAGACGGGGAAATTAGAATAAGCAGCCCAAAGGGTGGCGCCATTCGATTGAAACTTCCCTTTTATAGTGCCGTCGTACGAGTTGTACGTCACCGCGCTTTGCTCAAGCTTTTTTTTTCACAAACGTGTGTATGTAAGGCAGGCTTGAGAGGAATCACGTCGAGAAAAACTTTGTTTTTTTCCATGACATGAATAACAGTCGTGTGTATGTGGCATTACAGACAGCAAAAGTGATTATTGGTGTCAAGAAGCTGGCTCTGCCAAGTGGCACCTTAAAATGGGAGGTTGATCCCATTTTTCTTTTTTAAATAACAAACATGTTATACTTATCTCCACTATGCAGCTCGTTTTGGACAGAGTGGCCCCTATCCTGGACTTCTGGGGTCCCTCGGCGGCTGTCTCGGCTCCCCCTCGCAAGAACTCATCACCTTTATGCGAGCAAGCTCGCATGGTGATGAGTTCTTGCAGGCGCGCTTTCTTTGATACAGCCGGCAGCCATAGATGCTCACTGTATCACTCGGCCCCGCCCCTCAGCGCGCTGTGTCATTGAGTGTGATTGACAGCAGCAACAGCCTATGGCTGCGCTGCTTTCAATCAACCACCGTATGAGCAGAGAAGCCTGGCCGAGAAGCAAGTGCGTTCATGGTGCGGGACTTTCAAGGGGTCAGGTAAGTAAACGGGGGGGGGGGGCTGGGGGGCCGCTAATCCGCAGAGGTTTTTTCACCTTAATGCATAGAATGCATTAAAGTGAAAAAACTTTTACCTTTACAACCCCTTTAAGGAACCCCTAACAACCTCTGAAGGAACACTAGGGCTACACAGAATCCTGGTTGAGAACGGCTGGTCTGAATCCTTCCCTACAAGCAAAAATACACTTTGGGGTAGATTCAGAAAGAAGTTACGCTGGCGTATGTATTGATACGCCGCGTAACTTCTAGGATGCTCCGGCGTATCTTTTTTCTGTATTCAGAAAACAAGATACGCCGGAATTTGGCTAAGATCCGACTGGCGTAAGTCTCTTATGCCGTTGTATCTTAGTTGCATATTTACGCTGGCCGCTAGGGGGCGCTTCCGTCGATTTACGCGAGGAATATGCAAATTAGGTAGATACGCCAATTCAGAAACGTACGTCCGCCCGGCGCATTTTTTTACGTCGTTTACATTAGGCTTTTTCCGGCGTAAAGTTACCCCTGCTATATGAGGCATATCCTATGTTAAGTATGGACGTCGGGCCAGCGTCGAATTTTCTGTTGATTACGTCGTTTGCGTAAGTCGTTCGCGAATAGGGCTGTGCATAATTTACGTTCACGTCGAAAGCATTGGATTTTTGCGGGTTAATTTGGAGCATGTGCACTGGGTTACGTTCACGGACGGCGCATGCGCCATTAGTCAAAAACGTCAATTACGTGGGGTCAGCCTTTATTACCATACAACACGCCCACTACATGGATAATTTGAATTCCGCTGGCTTACGCCGGACCACATACGCTACGCCGCCTTCACTTAGGGCGCAGGTTCTTTCTGAATACAGAACCTGCCTCACTAAGTTACGGCGGCATAGCGTATCTGAGATACGCTACGCCCGCAGAAATTTACGCCAATCTACCTAAATCTACCCCAGAATGTATACCCCAGGAAGTACTTCGGGTGGGTTAAGGGTTAAATAGATTACTAATTATAAAACAGAAAAAAAAACATATTTAACACACAGTAAAATGACCATTACATTAATCTCATCCACAAGAGAAAATAAATAAAAACAACAACAACAAGGTCGTATTGCTGAATTTTCCTTGACCAAACTAGTATCTGCATTCAAATTATTTAACAATTACTAAAGACCTTTGTGAGGGTATTAGAGACAGCCAGGCTGACTGATGACCACAAAAACACTGGTTTGGTAGAAACAAAAAAAATGTCACTGTCATTAACAATCCAGACAAGCGTGCACAAATGTTATAATGAATCATGTATGTCATGATACAGAAAAGCCAAGAGTCATTATTGTCCTGTTTCCGAACTGACGAGAGGAAAGTATTGTCTCCACTGCAGAAGGAAGAAAGACGTCTTTCACCAGCATGCCTCTTGACCTGTGACCTTGTCTTAACCGAGGACACAACCAGGTCCTCTGCCTTACCCCAATTATTTCAGCAGGTGGAAGAACCTGACAAAGATGTCACAAAGTTCTATTTGTTCTTTGCCATGGCCTTGTGCCTCTTTCTAATGGGTCCCTCTGACTACAGCTGGGAAGGTCACCGCTTTGCGCAATGACCTTTAAAATGTTTTCTGTATGGTGTAATGTATTGTTGTAAGACCCCTAGAGAGCTGAATCTACAGAACTGTCTTATATGGAATGAATTGTTCACAGCTATCATCTAGGAAAAAAAAAGGTGAAGTAGTAATAAATCATCCTCTTTCTAATAAAGCATCCCTTTCCACCAAGGAAATTTAAGGGAGCTGTAAAGGATTTTTTTTTTGCTGAAATTACTGTTTACAGGGTATAGAGACATATAGCCAGATTCACAAATAGTTACGCCGGCGTATCAGTAGATACGCCGACATAACTCTGAATCTGCGCCGTTGTAAGTTTAAGTGTATTCTCAAACTGAGATACACTTAAACCTAGCTAAGATACGACAGCCTGCGCCGTCGTATCTTAGGGTGCAATATTTAGGCTGGCCGCTAGGTGGCGCTTCCGTTGAGTTCGGCGTAGAATACGTAAATCCCTAGATACGACGATTTACGAACGTATGTGGGCCCGTCGCAGTAAAGATACGCCGTTTACGTAAAGGGGTTTTCCGGCGTAAAGTTATTCCATCAAATAGCTGGCCTAGTCAATGTTAAGTATGGCCGTCGTTCCCGCGTCGAAATTTGAAAATTTTACGTTGTTTGCGTAAGTCGTCCGTAAATAGGGCTGGATGTAATTTACGTTCACGTCGAAACCAATACGTCCTTGCGGCGTACTTTGGAGCAATGCACACTGGTATTTGTACACGGACG